>NC_056630.2:283609832-284859832 GCF_002870075.4 Lactuca sativa
GAAGAGGGAAACGTTCGGAGGCAGAGGACGTTATGAATATCGCAACCAATGTACATAGTAAGCATAGTAAACACAAAGCATCACATTACATAGATTTAATTACATTTGCTTGAAACCAAAGTGTTACAAGTGTCAAACATACATATTATATTAACAAAAGTAAAGACATGTCTTCTACGCACTCCGTCTTTGCCAAAAGTATCGTTGGGTACCTGTCTAATGTGAACCTGAGAATACAAGCAGTTTGAAAATCAGCATAAAGCTGGTGAGTTCATAAGAGTTTGGTTTTCTGAAAATGTACAAGTTTCCTTTGGTTTTCCGAAAAGTTTGATATCCAAGAAAATCCCATATTTTCTTATAAGTAAAGTTTACTTTTCCATTTGTTACACGGTCTAGTTAAGAACAGTTCAGTTATTCCAGGAAAAACCCTTATTTTCCTAAAAGTAAAGTTTAATTAAAGACCACATTGTATAGTTTAATACGTAAAACTATATACTGAAAATCATGGGATTACTATCCCGTACTAGATATAAGATAACCTTGATACATAAAAACTGTAGATTGAAAATCATGGGATTGCCGTCCCGAACTAGATATAAAACCATGGGAATACTATCCCGTACTAGATATAAGATAGTTTGATATACACAAAACCATGGGACTCTTGGATTACATAACCCTAATAGCCTAATAGCCTCACTATTTAAAGATTGAAAACCATGGGACTACCATCCCGTACTAGATATAGATTCAAAACCATGGGACTCTTGGATTAGTGTCTAAGTCCATAACTATTTTGGTATGTACTTGACCCGATGGTGCATGGTCCTTTTGGGTTGCCTTCACCAAAGCAACTTGATAGGATGAATTATGGAGAGAAAGGATTAAATATGATTTATTAATATATTATGAGAATAATATACTAAAGGAGAAATCATATTGTTTAATTAATATTAGTCAAGAATTAATAAGAATTAAGTTTGTGACTAAAAGAGATTAACTAAACTTAAGGGACTGGAATTGTAATTATAAGATAATTGCAATTGGGCCATGGATTGCCTTATATTATAAGGATGGACGAATTCTATGGGTAATCCCATTAGAAATCATCCAAGGCCTTTAAGGGAAGGAGTCCATGGGTTGCATAGGGTTAAGCATCCAAATTAGGGTTTCCTTGTTAGATAACCCTAATAGCCTCACTATTTAAAGAACCCTTATGCCCCAAAAACGTGGACAAGCTTCCTTCTAGGGTTTCCACACGTTTTAGGCAGCCTCCTTCTCTTCTCCTCTTCATCCTCTTGCTCTTGGTGTTTGTGAACCATTAGAGGAGTGACATTTGTGACTCTAAGCTTTCTAAAGTCAATACAAGAAGGATTTGGGATTGTTATTGCTACATAACAATCAACGTATGATCTAAACCCTTATTTATATGTTATCTTGATTATCATATACTAGATCTAGGGTTTATAGTCTTGGATGAATTGCATGTACAATAGAGAAACATAGATCCAAGCATTAGGGTTTATATGAGCACATAGGATGTTCTTATGACCAAAACCCATCAGTGGTATCAGAGCCTTGATTTGTTTCTATTGTATTGATACCTTGTATGTTTGTTCAAGTTGAAAAGTTCGATTTTTGTGAAACTGCCTGATGAACTCGGCGAGTCCCATTGTGGACTCGGCGAGTTCGAGCATCAGAAAGAGGGGATTTCGGGATTTCTTGCTGTTTTACTCATGGATAGTTGCCTTATCTGTCTTAGATCATTAAAATCCGATTTTAATCATATTTATGAGTATATCCTTGATTAAACAAAAGATAATTACCAATTGATTAGATAATAACTTCCTTATATGATTAAAGTTGATTATTTGTATTAATTGGGTAACTTATTTTGCAAGAAATTGAAATTAGGTCAAATATAGATAATGACAAAATTAATTGTTTAATTTATATTATTTGTTATTCGATCCTTGTGTTATGAGAAGTTTCAATTTCCCCCTTTAGGTTTTATAGTTTAAATTTGAACTCAAAAGTTTAGTTTTGAAATTTAAATAGTTGAAACCCTAATGTTTTGAAAAGGTTTCAAAACTTACCCTCAAGTTTTGGAATTTAAATTTTGATTAAAAGTTTAATTTTGATGTATATTTAAATTCTAAACCTAAATGCATTGAAATGTTTCAAAACTTGCCCTCAAGTTTTGGAATTTAAAAGTTGATTAAAAGTTTAATTTAGGAATGTTAAATTCTAAAACCCTAGTATTGTTTTCAAAAGTTCAAATCACACCCTTATGGTTTTATTAATTAATTAAGGTGTATAATTAAAGGAGGTTTAATAAATCCATAAAAATTTCGGTTTACAATTTAATTGAATTAAAGGTATATGTCACACCCCGAAAACCGAAGGCGGAAACATTTCCGGGGTTGACTCCACGTTGAGTATCAAATCCAATGTACATAGTAAGTAAAGTAAATCAACCATTACATTACATATATGAAAGTTATACATTTGTTTCAAAAGCATAAGTTATACATGTGATACATAATATATATAAACAACACGAAACGAGTCTTCTGAGAACTCCGTCTTCGCAGAAAAGGATCGTCGAGTACCTGTCTAATGTGAACCTGAGAATACAAGCGGTTTGAAAATCAGCATAAAGCTGGTGAGTTCATAAGCGGTTTTGTTTTCTAAAAATGTACGAGTTCCCTTAGTTTTCTGAAAACGTGGTAATCCAAGAAAATCCCATATTTTCTTATGTAAAGTTAGTTTCCATATCCGAAAAGTAAAGTAAATGATATACAATGAAAACACACTTGTTCTTGTGAATTGTAATTCAGTTATTTAACTTATTACACTTTTCTGATTACATACTACTATTACTCAGGAAAATCCTATATTTTCCTATATGTGTGTGTGAGTTGTTACTGATTCTGTTTGTACAAACTGTTACTGGTTCCGATTATGTTCAATGTTATCCCCAGGAAAACCCCATGTTTTCCTGACTGTGTGTGTGAACTATTACCAATTCTGATTATGTTCGATGTTCTTCCCAGGAAAACCCCATGTTTCCCTGACTGTGTATATGTATCTTTTCCGGTTCTGGTTATAATCAATGTTCTTCTCAGGAAAACCCCATGTTTTCCTAAATGTGTGTGTACTGTTACCAATCCTGTGTATGCTAATTGTTACCGATTCCGAATATGTTCAATGTTATCCCCAGGAAAACCCCATGTTCTCGTGACTGTGTGTATGTGTGTGTTCCTGTCATCCTTAATCGTACATTAGTTTTATTACGTACATAAAACTAATAAATACTCGTAAAGTGTTAATAATCTTGATTGCGAGTCCTTAACCATACTCAGACTGGATATGACTTGGACCAGGTCCAATATCCTTTTTATGACTTTTGTCACCCTTGAACCTTTCGGTTCGGCTGTAGCTAGCAGCCAGGTGTGGGATTGTCAGTCCCGTATAGATCTATACACTCAAGCCACGCTCTCCTACGTTCGGAGATTCTGGTTACAGGGTTAGTCCTCCACTATCTCGTGTCATGGAAGTGTTACGAGGACGTGTCTCCAATCTTTAAGATTCCTCTTTACTTTTCGACTAGGAAAGTAGTATTTACGACTAGCTATATTCTACGTACCTGTCCTTTACACTCGAGTCCAGGTGTTTTATTAAGGACATTACACTCGAGCCTAGGTGTTATCTAATGATGACTTGTTCTTTACACTCGATCCTAGGTGTATTATTAAGGACGTTACAAATGATATATGTGTTATCTTATGGTGATTGTCCTTTACACTCGATCCTAGGTGTATTATTAAGGACGATACAATTGATTTGTGTATTATAATTATATTTATCTATCACACTCGACCCTAGGTGTATTGTTAAGGACATACAGATGTTTTATGTTTTCTGATGGTGTGTGTCTTTTACACTCGAACCTTAGTGTTTTATTACAGACATTACAATGGTTTATGTGTCTTATCAGTTTAAATGTGAACAATCAAACGTGAAGTATACATTATAACAGTGTATAATAAGAATTGAAAATCGGGTTAAACAAACAACTCTGCAAATTAAAAATAGTTTGTTAAAAAGGTTTTCAATTCTTAAAAATGTACATTTATGAAACCATTTAACTGAAATCATGTGATTGAGTACAAGATATTCTTGTACTTTTGCTTGTATTCCCCCCCCCCTTGAAAACATTGAAAAGCATTGAAAAAGGGTAGGGGTATGAACTCACCGGACGCGGAAGTGTGTCGGTTTCGGATGCTAAACGTAGAATCGAAGCCTAATAACACGCGAGGTTCCTATGTAAAATGAAATGGCATACAAATATATCTAATTAGATTCACAAACTCTAATTAGATATGAAGTTACACTCCAACGAACGAAAACACCTCAAAACAGGTGTTTGGAGTGACCCGGGTGACACCTACGGACGGGAATTGAAGCGAGGGACTTGGGATTTGAGTTTACTCCCCAAGAGTAAACTTCATAATGAGTTTTCAGCCTCTAAACACATAACCACATGAGTTCACGGCCGTGAACTCATGTCCGGGTGTTTTATGGTGCTTAATGGGTCATAAATGGCCAATACCACTTGGGAATGCTTGGAATAATTTTACCTAAGGCTTGGAATGAATTAAAATCACCAAATACACCACTTAAGGGAGTTTACGGCCTTGGCATGGGGCCTATGGCCATAAACTCTTATACTCCTTTGAATATGTGTTTTTAAGGTCCCAAAGTTAATCACATGTGATTCTAAAAATTCCTACAAGCATTGAAATGATTTTTGGACACAAAATGACATGCTTTTAGGAGTTTACGGCCATGGAGCACCTTCTATGTCCGTAAACTCTCAAATGAAGAGTTTTGATGTGTTTAAGGTCCTTAAACTATTTTTGGCTGGTTCTATAATTTATTCTAAGGCTTTTGGTGGTGTTGGATGGCTTTCTAACACCTTAAAAATGAGTTTACACCCATGATTGAGGAGTTTATGGCCCAAGCACATGCCTTGGCCGTAAACTCATACAAACCTCTCAAAATTCATGTCTAAGGTGTTCTAGGTCCATAACCAATATTCTAAAAGTCATATCTAAGTCTTGTTTGAGCCATGGAAGGGTTTAAGGGCTTAAAAACCCTTTAAATATGGGTTTACAGCCTAAGCACCATCCTGGGCCGTAAACTCATATATAAGGCTCTAAATCATGGTTTGAGGCATTCTAATTCCATTTCATAAAGTCATCTATCCATATTCAAGGTCTAATTGTGGTTTGGAAGGGTTTTGTTGCTCCAAAAACCCCATTTATATAAGTTTACGGCCTAGGACTATTCTAGGGCTATAAACTCATGTTAATGGTCCTAATCCATTGTTTAAACTCGAATTTGAAGGCTTAATATGATGCAAAATGAGTATAGGAAGGTACCTTGAAGATTTGAGACCTTAAACTTGAGATTTGGACCTTAAATTCTAGTTTGAGGAGAGATGTTGGTGTGAAAGTTGTAGAATGGAGAAAAAGCTTCAAAATGAAGACTTGGATCACTTTAAATAGTGTCCAAGTTCGGGACACAGTAGAATTCTACTCGATACCGGCGTTAGACGGGGCTTTTGGTCGCACCCGACCAATTTGCCATAACCCGATATGGTTGATTCTAGAAATGTTCCGATCATTAATATGAGACGTTAGAATGAGTTCTAAGGGTATTAAGACACTCATTAAGTCATAAAATAAAATATACATTAATGATTTAATAAAATGCCGGAATCGGAAACGAAATCGGAAACGGCGATTGGATGATCGGAACGAGTCGCAAGTAGGGTTACATTTAGGGATATGAATTTCGGGTTGTTACAGTATAATTGTTAAATTTGACCACATAGTATTTTAAAAGTGTAAAATACACCCTATACTATATATAACATTAAAAGTCTAACATTATATATATATATATATATATATATATATATATATATATATATATATATGTATGTATGAGTAAAAGTCAGTCTTACCGTTAGTAGGCCTCATTCACGAAGCTGGTCTATAAGGGGTATTTAAGGAAATTGCCTATAAAATGGCGATTGAATAGGTATCCACTGTTACCCACCACACTCTTGACTAGTGGAGGGTCATTAGCCGAATGGGTAGGATAGGACAAAACCTTCCATTATAAGTATAATGAAGTACAAAAGTAACTAAATGTTTACAAAGTCTCAATCTTAGTTACTTAGGCAAAAGTGAATTGATGCAATTCCAAGAAATTACACTTTGTGCCCTTGCGAAGACGTTAGTGGAGCGTGTGTGGTTAACCGGCACACTAAATGGTTCTAAGCAAAGGTAGCAAGGGGTGACTCAATGTTTGTCGTAGTTCGGTGGAGCGTGTGTGGTTTACCGGCACATCAAATAGGTGACTGTAACATGTGAGGGCACCATGTAAGTTTGCATGGTTATTCACACCCGCTTTGTGATCCTCGGCATCCCAGTCACAAACTAGAGGGGCATATCAAGATTTAAACATGCCATTGAAAAGTTCAATGAATCTCAAAGGATCTAGGAGTTTTCATAGATTTAAAAACTTAAATTTATTTTTCATTTTTCATGGTGGAAATTAGTGAATCATCATTCACTTACCTTCAAATATTTTGCAACTAGATTACAACATCCCTTTTCTAGGTTGTAGCGTATTGTGTTGTGTCCTAGCCTTAATACCTCATTTGGGTGATTTGTTAAGGACTCAATCAATCAAATAACTTGAATTCGTTTTCTCCCATTTTGTAGATGTCAAAGTACGACAACTATGGTCTTCCCAAATCCCGTGGAACAACCATTCCGCATGAAGATGATATTCCACGATTCGATCGAGGAACAAGAGATCATGCTTCACTTCCTCCATCTCTTCCAATTATTCTCCCTAACCCACAAGTTCGAAGGCTTGAAAAGGTCAAGCTCACTCAAGCCCTTTTGGCAAGTAAACATAAAGAAAGAAAGTCGGTGTGTGCACACATCCTAGGGATGAAGTCACACATTGATAGGTTAAGAATGTTGGGATTCGTTGTCTGTGAGGAGATGACTGTTGATTGGGTTCTTCAGTCACTTCCTAAATCATATAGTGAGTTCGTAAGAGAGTACTATATGATGAACTGCGACGTGACCCTTATAGATCTCACCTATATGCTTATTGCTCCTGAATCAGCAATGGTTTGGCGCAATAGAAAAGCAAAGTTGATTGGTAAATCTGCCTTCAAGACCTCTATGGATATAGACAATGGCAACGAAAGACATGTTATGATCGAAAGGTTTGATCATAAGAGAAAGGCAATGTCTAAAGTAGTTCCATGTCCTTTTCCAAATGAGTCAATTTGCTTTTATTGCCAAGAGAAGGGGCATTAGAGACGAAGTTGCCCTACTTACCTAAGAGATCTAAGAGATGGGAGAGTCAAAACTTATGGATCTGCTTTAGGTAAAATCCATTGACTAACTCTTCTATTCTAGATTCTTAATACATAATGTGATAAGATTACAATTGATGCTTTGTAGGATCGAAGAAAAGAAAGGAAGCTTAAGGGAAGAAGTGAACAGAATCTAACCGAGAAGGAATGGATTTCGATCGCATTACTTGAAGATTAGATTCTCGAGCTGCTACTTAGAGTTAGAATTAGATTGCTAAGAAAGATGTATTAGCATAGTTTTTCAATGAATTGCATTGTAAGGAGAAATTTTTCCGCAATAAAATAAATTTTGATTTTTATATTATTTATTTATCCTTGCAATGGCGTATATGAAAAATTGATGTTTGAATGTCTCTATTATTAGAATAATGGATTTGATTCTTAATTATATTATTTGTGGAAATGTCAAGAATTTACCAAATAGGGAGAGTTTCTCATCGCCCAAGTTTCAATTGGACAGAAACTTGGAATCATGCAACTTGGTTGCACGATGAATGAGAAATTTCATATTTGGAAATTAGACTAATTCATTGACAAAGTGTCAAGTGAAGGACTAGGAGATCGAGTACACAAAGTTGCGTATTGATCAAGTCCAACACAAAAATAACAAAGATATTTGTCATGATTTACTAAAGGTTTAGTAAATGTGATTATACTTACAAGATTAAGTGTAATTTTGAATTGATTAAAGGGTTTAGATCAATAGCAGAACGAATAAGAAGAATAAAGTAGGCAAGAAGATAAAAGTTTCTCTATTCTAAGAAGAAGGGAGAGTACCTTTTATGCTTTATGATATGTCTTAATGATTAAGAACCATATCTCAATGGATCCTCTAAGTGAGTCTTAGTACAATTGTATGTCTAAGAAGAGGAATCAAGAATTGAAGAAATGGTTAAATCAAGAAGTCAATCATACTTCGTTCCAAAACAAGTCTTCGAGTTAAGATTGTGACATTGAGTGAAAAGTATTAAGAAGGTTTATAGCATTCATCAAATGTGGAAAGTTGTGATGTCTTGGATAAGACAAAGACCAACTAGGACCAATTTATGAAGTTTTGATAAAAACTACACTAACTCTTGAATATTTGTTTGTCAAGAAATGTTTATTGACAAGAGAATCTTATATGTCAAGGAGTCAGTGGAAGTCTTAATGGTCTTGAAAGGTTTCAAGAACAAATCAAAATATACCTTATCAATCATCACTAGCACACGAGTTGAGGTTTACAACCTATTGTGTTGACATTATTTTGTTTCTGTGCCGTTCCAATTAAGTTAATTATGCATGTAAGTTCTATGAGTTCTAATTTGAATGCATAAAAGGCAAGGACCTTGATCAATGAAAAGTACATTGATAGGAAAAGGTGAGCTCCTTAACTACTTGGAAGACATGGTGGGCACCTGTGTTACCATAAGGCAAGAAGTCAAGAAAGTTCGGTCCATATGAGTTTGAATTTGTCGTAAACTTTGGTTTTGACAAATTCACATGGATAGGAACACATACACCATTAAAATCTAAGTGTCATAAGATTCCCTCCTTCAGGAAAATGATTGTGAGGAAATGCTTTCACTAAGAGAGATTTTAAGAAGATAGGGATTGTGAAATTCTATTCTCGAATTCGATTATGGTTACGGTATCCCTTTCCATAATTTCAATTGTGAGATTTGGCAATTAGTCTAAATTGTTTAGACACACATATGAGCTATCTAAGGGAAAGGTGTATAAGCTTAGATAAAGGATTATACGAGCATTAATTAGTGGAAACATGAACTAAAGAAATTCAGTAAGTATTGTTTTTCTGGAAGTTAAGCTTGTTTCTGAATACATGTCAAAGCTAGTGGGAGCATAAGTGTTATGTTTATAATAATCATCATGATAGTGGGAGCATAAATGTTATGATTGTATAATTAATAAGGCAAGTATTGCAAGTTAGCAATATTAATTATAGAAAAACAAGAGTTACACCTTGCAAAGTCGTAAGGGTTGTAAAGTTGTTTTACTATAATTAAGGGAGAGAATATTATGCTTCATTTCAAATTTAAAGGTTTAGGTTGTGAAATGTTAATAAATTTAGTCAAGGAAACATAGTGTGTTCTCAAATTTCGATTATGATTACAGAATTCCTCTTCATAGTTCGAATTTTGAGAACGTAGCACATAAAATATTATGGCAGAAGATTGATAAAGTATCGAATCTTCATGTAAGACATTATGCATCGTGTCCCATACGCTTCGGGTATAGGATCGATTGCAAATGCTATAATATTTGACCATTCTAAAATTTTCCAAATGTCTAGCGCATTTAGAGGGAAAAGGACAAGAATCGGTTTTGACTAAGATAATTAAACAACTATCAAAGGACAATCCAAAGTTCGCCGAGGATTGGTCGCTTGTGAGTAGTTGGAAGTATAGTATTGGATGGACCATATCGACATGATTATGAATAGAAAAGATTCTATTAGGAATAAGTTGTCATATGGAAAATATGGAAACATTGCTATATTGGGAGTTGGATATTGAGAATCAATGTCTAAATTAGAAAATTTTATGCAAAAGGATGTTCAAAGAAATGTACTTTGAGTGAGAGACATCACATCTAAGGAATTGTCTTGTAACAATCTCCGATAGAGGACTTTGTAATTTCATTGCAATAGTCATTGTGACTTTAGTGCAGTGACATTACAAAAGGATCATTGCATAAAAATGTTAGAATCTAGCATATTCCATAAGTGGCAAGAATTTGATATTCTTTCACTTGTGAAAAGGATTGGGAGTTGTGAAATGAGTATGATTGGAAATGTGTTCATTTGATCTATTTCACAAAGTAAGAACCATAGGTAAACATCGTGTGCATGCTAAGAGCATGGGACAAGTGTTGTAATAATTCAAGTAAGAAGTTGATTACCCGAAACAACAAATAATGAGTAATCGATATGGTGATAAATAAAAGGTGTTTTATTTCTACTCAAGGTTGAGGCCATATGGGATTAGTATTATTCTTGTGTTTCATTTTGCATGTTTTGACTTCCTGAATAATTTAATTGGTTGAGAACAGTCAAATTATTCGAATGGGCCACGGTCGTTCATATGTTGGAAGTAGGTATGAATAAAGACTGTCATGAATTGGTGTGTGGATTGTCTAAAAGGTATTAGACATAAGCAAATGTTTGCTGCAACGTTCATGAGTGCTTATGAATATGATTTGAGCATTGGATTAAACCCATGCTCACTTGGATCACTCCATGAATTGGATCACGAGTGATTGGTGAGACGATAACATCTTATATTCTTGAAACCGAGATGTGTGAGTTGTATCTTGCAAATCGGTTGCACATTGATAATATGTAAACGCACCAGTAACTTGGTGTCATAAAACATATTGGTGTGTGTGATTCGGTGAGTGAGTGCAAGCGAGCATTGAATCAAAGTTTATCCGTTCCTTTTATCCAAAGTATGATAAAAGCGATATCTTTGGGCCCCTCGATGATTTAGTGATGACAAACGTAAATGCTCATTCGGGCAAGGGCTAATTTGATTTGTTCAATTAGTCAGTTGTCATAAATCGGAAGTCGAGAAATAGTACAGAGAGAATGATTAGAAATCATGTCTCATATGATATCTAGAATGGAGGAATATATGATCCCTTATCTAAAGGACACGCGTATCTGATAAGATCAGAGATGACAGCGGCTTTGGAAAGCTATGATTGCAGATCAGGATCTAAAGTCATACGCATAATAGTTATTAGAGTTATCCAAGTGGGAGACTGTTGGATTAGTGTCTAAGTCCATAACTATTTTGGTATGTACTTGACCCGATGGTGCATGGTCCTTTTGGGTTGCCTTCACCAAAGCAACTTGATAGGATGAGTTATGGAGAGAAAGGATTAAATATGATTTATTAATATATTATGAGAATAATAAATTAAAGGAGAAATCATATTGTTTAATTAATATTAGTCAAGACTTAATAAGGATTAAGTTTGTGACTAAAAGAGATTAATTAAACTTAAGGGACTGGAATTGTAATTATAAGATAATTGCAATTGGGCCATGGATTGCCTTATATTATAAGGTTGGACGAATTCTATGGGGAAACCCATTAGAAATCGTCCAAGGCCTTTAAGGAAAGGAGTTCATGTGTTGCTTAGGGCTTAAGCATCCAAATTAGGGTTTCCTTGTTAGATAACCCTAATAGCCTCACTATTTAAAGAACCCTTATGCCCCAAAAACGTGGACAAGCTTCCTTCTAGGGTTTCCACACATTTTGGGCAGCCTCCTTCTCTTCTCCTCTTCATCCTCTTGCTCTTGGTGTTTGTGAACCATTAGAGGAGTGACATTTGTGACTCTAAGCTTTCTAAAGTCAATACAAGAAGGATTTGGGATTCTTATTGCTACATAACAATCAAGGTATGATCTAAACCCTTATTTATATGTTATCTTGATTATCATATACTAGATCTAGGGTTTATAGTCTTGGATGAATTGCATGTACAATAGAGAAACCTACATCCAAGCATTAGGTTTTGTATGAGCACATAGGATGTTCTTATGACCAAAACCCATCAGGGACTACCATCCCGTACTAGATATAGATTCAAAACCATGGGACTACCATCTCGTACTAGATATAGATTCAAAACCATGGGATTACCATCCCGTACTAGATATAGATCGAAAACCGTGGGATTACTATCCCGTACTAGATATAGATTGAAAACCATGGGATTACCATCCCGTATTAGATATTGATTGAAAACCGTGGGATTACCATCCCGTACTAGATATAGATCAAAAACCATGGGATTACCATCCCGTACTAGATATAGATTGAAAACCATGGGATTACCATCCCGTGCTAGATATAGATATAGATATAAAATCAAATCCGTGAATAAACTTATATTAATATGTATTGTGAGTCGGGTAACCATGCTAATGCGACACCAAGACCTCTTTGACGTTTGTCAGACGTCGGACGATTTCCAGAACTTGTCACCCCAAGTGTGCTCGTCTAACTGTAGCTAGCAGTTAAGGTGTGGGATTGTCAGTCCCGAATAGATCTATTCATAAATTCCATGCTCTCCCTCCTGGAGACTCTGGTTACACTTCCGGGGAGGATTTACTGATAACCAAAAGGGTAATGACGAATCTCACCAGCTAGTATCAAATTACTCACAGTGTTTTCTGACATTATCAAACATACTAATCGTTTTGAAACATAATACAGTACAAACAGTTTAATACAATGGAATTATCTGACATATATTCTAAAGTAAACAGAGATAAACTGAATCAGACATAATTTATCTATTAACTTTTCATAAATCTGTACTCATAAAACAAGAACTAAAGATCACAAATTATTCCCATAATAATTTAATTGATTTGATTGTTTCCTTTACTGAAATCTATGTAGTTATAGTCGATAAAACTTCCCTTATGCTCAGCATAATACATAAGGGGTATAGATATCTAAAAGTTAGCCAGATATTTGTAGAAAATACATCAGTTTTATGTTTTGAAAACATTTAATATTCTGCTTGTATTCCCCCCTGAAAACATTGAAAAACACGGAAAAAGGTGTAGGGGTATGAACTCACCAATCGCGGAATGTGTCGGTTTGGATGCTAAACGTCAGTTCAAAGCTTGAAAACGCGGGAGGTTCCTATGTAATGTGAAATGATACACAATTGTATCTAATTAAGATTTGAACTACAATTTAGATAGGAGTATACACTCCAAGACGCGAAAACACTTCATTACAAGTGTTTGGAGTGACCCGGGTGACATCTAAGGACGTATAAGGCTTGGATATGGAGTTTACTCCTCAAGAGTAAACTCATAAGACGGTTTACGGCTCTAATGACCCATTCCCCATGAGTTTACGGCCGTAAACTCATGGTGGGTGTTCTATGATGCTAAATGGTCTTATATCACTTGGGAAAATTAACTAGGATTAAATCTAGGGCATAAGAATGGATTAAACCAACAAATGGACCATTTAATGGAGTTTACGGCAGTAAACTAGGAGTTTATGGCCGTAAACTCCCACACACTCAATCCTTTGATGTTTTGGTGGTCCTAGGTCATTACAATGTACATAGGAAGGTTCTAGGGTTGATTCCATGGCTTAGGAAGTGTTTGGGACTTGAATTGACCTTGGAGTTTTAGAAAGAGAAAGTAGAGAGCGATTAGAGAGAGAGAGAGAGAGTGGAAAAGGCTTCAAATGAGGTTCTCTCAACTTTATATATGCTCAAAGTTTGGGACACAGAGGAATTCTACCCGATACTGACGTTAGACGAGGCTTTTGGTCGCAGCCGATTTATTTACTGTAATTATGACTTAGATGAAACTAAATATTTTCTAAATGAAAATAGAAGATATTTTAATGAATTAAAATGTATCCCGACACTTATGAAATTTAAATAGAAGTCGTAAATAAATTAAATTAAAAAAAAATTAACGAAAAAAATTGGAAGGTAACGACTTTATTAACGGAACCCGGTTACGATGACGGAACGAACTTCGGGTTGTCACATAATGAGACCACTGCAACTCCCCAGGAGATCACTGACTTCCAGGCACATGAAAGGGATGCTACCAAAGTGGCATGCATCATGTTCGCCACCATGACAGCGGAACTCTAAAAAGTCCTATGAGGACTTCTATCCTTTTGAAATGCACCTAGTTCTGATGGAAAGATACCATCAAAGTGCACGAAAAGAGAGGTATGAAATCATCTGCTCCATGATAACAACCATGATGAAGGACGGAGATTCTGTCACGAGCCACATGCAAAAAATGCAAAGGTATGTGGATCGGTTGTTGAAGCTTAATGTGAACTTCCCTGAGGAGCTTGTAATAGATATCATTTTGCACTCCTTACCATCGTGCTATGATCAATTCCGCATGACATATCACATGAATAAGGAAGAGGTCACACTCAGCAAACTTCAGGGACTTCTCAAGACCGCAGAAACAGGTCTTAAGGGGAAGTCGGTTGTTAACACTCCTACTCCAAACTCTGCCCCGGTTTTGGCAATCGGGAAAAGTCGAGGGAAGAAGAGAAAGAGTTCCTCGAAGGGTGCCAAGGCTAGGACCCTTGATGGATCTTCTTCAAGTGGAACCAAGAAAGGTTTCATCACTCCTTCTGACCCAAAAGAGGCTGAATGTTTCTATTGCCATGAAAAGTCACATTGGAAGCGGCACTGCCCAAAGTACCAGCAAGATGTGAAGGATGGGAAATTTAAACCCAACCATGCAGGTATTTACACTATCTTATCTAAGAACTCACCCCATTCTAACTCTTAGGTCCTTGATACCGGTTGTGGTATTCATATCTGTTCTGATTTGTAGGGACTAAGAAGAAGTGAGAATGTGGAGCAAGGAAGAATAAACTTAATCATGGGGAATAGGAAAGCTTTAGGTGTCACCCAGATTGGAGTTTATACTTTATCGCTAAGTAATGGGTTTAATTTAGATTTGAATAAATGTTGTTATTCGCCAGAAATGGCAAGAAATATAATTTCCGTTCATGCATTGTATAAACAAGGTTTCACCTTTTCATTTGATAATGAAGTTGGTTCGATTAATGCTTTCTTTAATAATGTTCTTTATTTTAAATCATTACCTTGTGATGGTGTGTGTGAAACTGTATATGTGGTTGATAACTTAGGAAATAATGTTTTGTGTATTGATTCTATTAATGATAATAACTTGGATAAAGCATCATTATGACATTTTCGTCTTAGACATATAAGCAAGAAACGCATAGGCCAACTCCAAAAGGATGGAGTCTTGGAGTCATTTGACCTAAAGTCAGATGATAGTTGCGAATCATGCTTACTTGGAAAAATGACAAAGTCACCCTTCACAGGTTCTTGTGAGAGGGGTGAAGGTTTGTTGGATCTTGTACACACGGATGTGTGTGGGCCCTTCAAACATGCCGCAAGGGATGCTAATCGTTATTATTTGACTTTTACTGATGATTACAGTAGATATGGATATGTCTACTTAATCAAGCATAAGTCAGAGACTTTTGAGAGGTTTAAAGAGTTTAAACAGGAAGTCGAGAATCAATAGGGCAGGAACATTAAGATGCTTCGATCCGATCGAGATGGTGAGTATCTTAGTTCAGAGTTCCTTGACTATCTTAGGAAATGTGGGATTGTCTCACAATTGACACCTCCCAGGACACCGCAGTTGAATGGTGTGGCTGAGAGGCGTAATCGAACCTTGTTGGACACGGTTCATTCCATGATGATTCGAGCTTCGCTACCAATCTCATTTTGTGGGTATGCCTTAGAAATTGCCGCCCATATCCTTAATCTGGTTCCTACAAAGAAAGTTGCCAAAACTCCTCATGAGATGTGGACCGGTAAAGTACCCAAACTAGACCACATCAAGATTTGGGGTTGCGAGGCTTTTGTGAGATGCGAGACTCATGATAAGCTCGAACCTCGAAGCGATAGGTGTATTTTCATCGGCTACCCACAGCAATCCTTTGGTTACCTCTTCTACAGACCTAGTGAAGATGTGGTCTTTGTAGCTAGGAGGGTGTTGTTTCAAGAGAGAGAGAGAGAGAGAGAGAGAGGGTTCATAAGCCCAGGAAATAGTGGGAGGCAAGTTGACCTTGAAGAAATTCAAGAGTCAAGCGGTGAAGGAACTTCAAACCTTAGCACTCAACTTCATAAGTAAACTCCTGTTGAGCCAATTGACAAGTCTGTACCTCTGAGGCGTTCCACAAGGGTTAGGAATGCACCTGAGCATTACTATGGATTCCATATTACTGCGGAAGGTGATACACTTATCCATGATGAGACATTGATAGGCCTGGATGAACCTACCAGTTACGCGGAAGCCATGGCAGGCCCTGAGTTAGCCAAGTGGAAAGAGGCAATGGACAACGAGATACAGTCCATGTATGACAATCAAGTTTGCAACTTGGTTGAGAATGTACCAGGTCGTAAGACTATAGGGTGCAAATGGATCTTCAAGAAGAAGACCGACATGGATGGTAATGTACACACTTATATGGAACGACTGGTTGCAAAGGGTTTCTCACAAACTCTGGGAGTTGATTATGATGAGACCTTTTCTCCAGTGGCCAAGATTAAGTCTATTAGGGTTCTGTTAGCCATAGCCGCATTTCATGACTGAAATATGGCAAATGGATGTCAAAACTGCTTTCCTTAATGGAAAGTTGGCTGAGGATGTTTACGTGAGTCAGACAGAGGGTTTTGTCAATACAGAGTGCCCTAATAGAGTGTGTAAGCTTGAGACATCCATTTATGGATTAAAGCAAGCACCTCGCAAATGGAATCTTTGCTTTGATGAGAAAGTCAAAGAATTTGTCTTTTCTAGGAGTGAAGATGAATCTTGTGTATATGTCAAGGCTAGTGGGAGTATAGTTAGCTTTTTGGTATTGTATGTGGATGACATACTACTCGTAGGAAATAACATCCCAACTCTGCAGGAAGTTAAGTCCTGGCGTGGGAAGTGTTTCTCTATGAAGGACCTAGGAGAAGTTGCCTATATTCTAGGGATAAGGATCTTGAGAGACCGGAGTAAAAGACTAATTGGACTTAGTCAGAGTACCTACTTGGATAAGGTGTTGAAGATATTCAACATGTAGGACTCCAAGAAAGGAGATTTACCCATCCAGAGTAACGCCAGATTGAGTAAGACACAAAGCCTTAGTACTGAGGCTGAGATAGCAGAAAAGAGTTGAATACCTTATGCTTCGGCTGTAGGATCGATCATGTATGCTATAATGTGTACTCGACCTGATTTATCCTTTGCCTTGAGCATGGTTAGCAGGTATCAGGGGAACCCTAGCAAGGTACACTGGACTGCGGTAAAGAATATCCTCAAGTACCTACGGAGGACTAAGGACTTGGTCCTTACCCGCGGTGGGAGTGAAGACTTGAGAGTGGTAGGGTATAGTGATACTAGCTTCCAGACTGATAGGGATAATTTCCGCTCTCAGTCAGGCTGGGTCTTTACCCTAAACGGAGGAGCAATTTCTTGGAACAGTTCCAAGCAAGAGACAATGGTTGATTCAACTTGCGAATCAGAGTATATAGCAGCTAGCGAGGCAGCAAAGGAGGCGATATGGCTGAAGAACTTCATTGGAGACCTTAGAGTTGCACCAGCTATTAAGGAGCCAAAGGAAATTTTATGTGATAGTGAAAGTATTGTTGCCTTAGCCAAGGAACCAAGGGATCACGGGAGAGCCAGACACATTGACATAAAATACAAATTTCATCAGACATCGAATAGAAGAAGGACTCCTTGTGGTAAAGAGGGTATCATCGGATGAGAATCTAGTAGATCCCCTCACGAAGGGACTGACTCGGGTTAAGCATCTCCAGCATGCTCATAGCATAGGGCTGAAGGATGATATTAGATTTAGTAGTTAGATAACCTTGAAATTTTTAAAGTGTAATTAACATTAGATGATGAACAAAAGGTGTTTTATTTATGAGTAAAGTGTTGCTATCTCTTGTCAATTGTTTACTATATTTCTTTTGCATGTTTTGACTTCCAGAATAATTATGTTTGGTATATCATATTATTCGAACCTCCACGTTCGTTCATATGTCGGGTCTAGGTATGAATCAAGACTATCATGATTGGTTGCAGAGGTCTAAGGTGTTTGACATGGCTACAACAATCATGAGTGCTCATAAGTTCTGAGAATTGGACTCAACCCACGCTCACTGGAATCACTTCATGGAATTTATCTCAAGTGATCGTGAGATGGTAATATCATATAAGTCTTCAAACCTAAAGATATGATTTGTTACTTATGAATTAGTTATGCATTGATTGTATGAAAAACGCATTGGTAACTCGATGTTATAAAACGTGCTCTTGTGTATAATTCAATAAGTGGTAGAACAAACATATGAGTCAAAGTTTATCTGTTCCTTCTTGGATTAGAAGCTGATATCTAGGCCCCTCGATGATTTTGTTTTGACCTATGTACCGGGCCCGGTTAGAACTAAGTTGATGTGTTCAATTAAGTTCTTTGTCAAACAAATCGGAAATCGGGAAACAAACTGCTGGACAATAAGTAATACATTGCTCCATGTATTTGTCCGGCTAATATATAGAACAGAGGATTATATGATCACTTATCTTAAATGGCGTATCATCATCTTCTCAGTTCCGAGAAACCTTGAAAGAGCTACGATTGCTGATCGGTTCCTGAAGTCATACTTGCAGTTATAGTTATTAGACTTATCCAAGTGGGAGACTGTTGGATAAGGTGTCTAAGTCCATAACTATTTATGGTATGTACTTGACCCGACCCGGCATGGTCCATTTGGGTTGCATGGCACCATGCAATTGGATAGACTAAATGAGAGAAATAACACTTGTGGATTATTAATATACTATAAGTTCTAATATATTAATAATATTATTTAATTAGTTTGATCAAGAATTAATTTAGAATTAATTAAGTGATCAAAAGATAACTAATTAAATATATGGGTTGATTATGTAACTCATCCATAACTTGTATAGTGGGCTAAGAGGCTCCATGGATTATCAAGTTGGGTTCCACCCATAGGATGCTCCATAGATGCTCCATGGGAGTTACAAACCCATGGGTCATGGAAATGAAGAGTCATGACACATTAGGGTTTACATGGTGTAACCCTAGATGTGTTAACACTATATAAGGAACCCATTCTCCACCAAAATCGGCTACACACATAAACAAGTGAGGGCTAGGCGGATTTTTGCAAGTGTAAGATTCTTTCAAAGTTTACTCCTTTGCATTTGGTGTTGTGTGAAGCATTTAAGGCATCACACTTGGGGTGCTAGGCTCACAAGGTTTCAAGGATCATAAGCAACAACAAGGTAAGTTATTCTATCTTCCATTCAAGTTAAAAAAAATTGTCCCCCATGTATGCTAGATAGGAATATAACCTTGGAATTCAATTTTGCATGATAAATAGACAAACATAGATCCAAGGTTATTAGGGTTGCATGTACACTTAGGAAGTGTTAGAATGCTCAAAACCGATCATGTACTTAGTTAAATATTTTAATATTTAAAAGTATAACTCTTGGTCAGAGTATTTTAATCCCATTGTATATATAGTTAGTATATCTTTTATGGGTTGATATACTTAATTCACTATAAACAATGCTCTGATACCAATCTGTCACACCCCAAAACCAAGAAAGGCAGAAACGTTCTGGGGCGGAGGACGTCATGTAAAGTATCACAACAATGCAAAGTAGTAAACAAGCAACAACATCATCCATTGCATTAATAGTATAATTTTAAATACATGTGTGTTCTTTCATACTATAACACAACATAATAAATACTCAAAATAAAAGACGAGTCTTGACTGCTCCATCTTCACAAAACCTGGTCGCCGTACCTGTCTATTTATGACCTGAGAATACAAGTTATTTTGAAAGCAAGTATCAGCAATAAAGCTGGTGAATTCATAAGTATTTATGTGTCTTTCACTTGTAAGAACTGTAAAGGAAAGACTTGTAAATGTTTGTAGAAAAGTTTGTATAAGTATAAAAATGTTTGTAAGTAATTGTAAAGTTTAAAAACCCTAGAAAATCCCATATTTCCTACTAGTATAAAAAGTAGTCTTCTACTAAGACCCGACTGTTTTGAAAGTAGCCTTTGACCAAGACCCGACTGTTTTGAAAGTAGCCTTCTACCAAGACCCGACTATTTTGAAAGTATGAACCTCTACATAATTGAAGGTTTTTCTTTGTACAACTATTATTATTCAAATCTAATCTACCTCATCGATTATGTGAATGTGACACAAAGTAAAGGTAATAATAATATAATAACTAGATTTGTATCCTTTTGTATTTGTCGTATGTAAAGTGTAAGTATTGTAGTATTTGTAATAAGTGACTACTATTGTACTAATTTCCTTAATTAAGTATTAAGGTATAATGTGATGGCTAGATCCCATACTAAACACTCCCTTGTCAAGAGATTCTGAGAACCAAACGCGACCCCTGCAATGATTGCAAGCTGTGAACATCCACTTTATTATGATCATGTATACCCAATATAACTATCACCTTTTGTTTAGAACAATGTGTTAGTGATTCATTGGTATAGTTAGATCCTATAATTGTTCCATGCTATAGCACCTTGACTTGTATTGTATCTTCCTCCCTGTTTCTCTTTATTGTGTGTTCTCTTATGTTTTCGTGTATTGTATCTATGTAATAGTATGAAATAGTATCTCTTCATATAGTATGTAATGTATTAATATGTCTGTAATTGTACTTTTGTAATTATATCTCTTCATATAGTATGTATTGTATTAGTATAGACTCATGAATGAACTGACTCTTGTGTGATTCCCTGTACTTGGAATAGTAAGTAGTATCTCCTAACTATACCTATTATAGCTACTAGTAATGTACGTGTATAACCGAAGTATGCCTTTGCTACCCAAAGGTACTGAACTGACTAATGGAACTTTTATGTCTATATATGTATACATGATATATAACTAATATTTAGACGACATTCAGATGAATAACCGATACCCTAAACCCACATCCCAACGAGGAAAAGGAAATAAAGTGAGCCCGTCGTCCTAAGTCCTTTAAACATTACTTATATAACTATACATATATGGGCATGCATTTGACAATATAAAAGTATAAAAGAAGTTTTGTAAACCTTTTGAAAAGTTTAATAACTAAGAAATGATGACTTGATGTCAGTTTGTAAAACAATTTGAAAATAGTTTGTTTGATAAGAACAGTTTTAAGCATAAGAAAACCTTTGTTTGAAACACAATTGTAACAGAGTTTGAAAGGAAATATACAGTATGTAAGACAGCTTAATAAAGAGTTTTAACATGTAAAAACGTTTGAGAAAGTCATTTGAAGTAATCTGTTTGGTGAAACAGCTAAAAGTGTAGTAAATCCATTTGAATGCTAGTTATTAATCACATGTGATTGATGTACTAACTAGCGTGATTCAACTTGTATCCCCCCATAAAAGCATTTATAAACATTTAGAAACATTTAAAGGTTAATTAAGGGGTGTGAACTCACCTGTAGTGAGTGGTTTGGATGAACGGATGGTATAGGATACTAAGCGTCAAGTGAAGACTTGAGCACACACACGGATCCTATTTATCATATAATAACACATATATGTATCCAATTAGTCATTTAACAACTAATTAACCAAGTTAAGACACCCTAGGATATGAAAAAACACTTTGATTCAAGTGCTAGTAGTATCCAGGGTTGCATCTAAGGGTTGTATAGCCACTTAAGGGGGCTTTCGGTCCAAGTGGTATGTTTCTTGTGGTTTTTCGGTCCATATGGCTTTTGGTCCAAGAGGTTTTCGGTCCAAAAGGTTGGCCGAAAACTCTTGTTCTTTGATGCATAAGGTGATTTCCAAGGGCTTCCAACAAGC
This sequence comes from Lactuca sativa, assembly GCF_002870075.4. Lineage (NCBI taxonomy): Eukaryota > Viridiplantae > Streptophyta > Magnoliopsida > Asterales > Asteraceae > Lactuca > Lactuca sativa. The sequence goes on from NC_056630.2 coordinate 283,631,745, forward strand.
AAGTAGTGTTCTAGACTCAATACTAAGCATTAGGAAGGCTTAAAGTCATTTTGCACCTTTCATAAGGGTTTTCGGTCTAAGGAGATGCACTAGACCGAAAACACCTTTGTTCTTGGATAAATGGATGTTTTCAAGGCTCTAAATTAAGTATCCTTACTAGATAACAAGCATAGGAGATAGATACTTACAATATGGAAGCAAAGAAGGTGTTTTTCGACCCAAAACACTAGTGTGTGTTCTTGGTGTTCTTGAAGAACACTTGAAGATCTAAGAAAATGGAATGATTTCACGGATGAAATCATGTAAGATCACTAGATAATGGAAGAGATCAACTAAACAAGGAAGGAAACACTTACAATCTTGAAGACCTTGACAAAAATTTAGATGATACTTGAGAGAGAAATGTTCTTGACTTGGAAATGGAGAAAGAATGGTATAAATGACTAAGTGTCATTTATATACCCTTTAGGGTTTTCGGTCCAAACACCAATAGGGCCGAAAACTCCTAACTCTTAAAGTTTTGTGACTTAAATGTTGTAGCATTAATCCTAAAGTATACTTCCTTTCGTTTATTCTTTTGAAGAATAAATATTTAAAAATACCTAAACGGACTTTAAACCGCGCTAAAAATTAGCATAAATGAATTGAGTTTTTAATTGAAGTGTTTGTCTAAACAGGATAGAAAATTTCGGGTTGTCACATAATATCTTTTAAAAAAATTTGACTTCGATACAGGGCAACAAATTCAGCGGGAAACCTAGATGGGTAAGGAAGGACTACACTTCCAGCCCTACAATAATGACTATACCTTGGATAAGCAGTTGTAGATAGATGAAGAGATGTCTCAACATACCAGAAAAACGCACCATAGAACTCACAAACCCAGGTACAGTCACCACAGTCAACATACTGGGAAAGAACAGAGATGGCATCGAGACGCCGACACTTCCGCCGGCCACCAACAGAGACAGCAGAAGAGGACGAAGCACCGTCGTCAGTTGTCCGCTTCGAATAATGTACTAGATAATGTATCAAAAAATTTGAATAATGTATCAGATAATCAGAACTTATCACACGAAATTGGAGGCTCAGAAATTTTTTTTTGGGGCAAACACCGTTATGGCTGCAAACACCGGTTGCATATTCCAATCGGATATGCCTTTCGAGTTGCCATGCCAAAATACGACCTTGAATGTGAATTGTTTTCACAAAAAACTCATCATCGCCTCAATCTTGATTCTTCAAGAACAATAAAAATCGGAACCCATCAAACAAAGCAATCAAAAAACATGAAATAGAAGATAGGGAAGAAGGACTCAGAGCATCAATCGCATAAACATAAGAAAGAGGTACAGAAAACCAGCAGCAAGAGACGATTGAAAGTCGATGGTATGCGCCTCTAATGGGAGAATGTAGACACCAATCTCAACACCCACAACAAAACGGGAGAACACCACGTGCACAACATGTCACACCCCGAAACCGATGGCGGAAACGTTCTAGGGCGGAGGACGTCGTGTAGTATCGCAACCAATGTACATAGTAAGCGTAGTAAACACAACCATTACATTACATAGAAATATTTACATTGTCTGAAAACAAAGTGTTACAAGTGTTATACATATATATCATATGAACAAAAGTTAAGACGAGTCTTCTATACGCTCCGTCTTCTCCAAAAGATAGTTGTGTACCTGTCTAATGCGGACCTGAGAATACAAGCAATTTGAAAATCAGCATAAAGCTGGTAAGTTCATAAGCGATTTATTTTCGTAAAAGAACAAGTTTCCTTTGGTTTTCTGAAAAGTCGTTATCCAAGAAAATCCCATATTTTCCTATAAGCAAAGTTTAGTTATCTGTTTGTTACACAGTCAAGTTAAGTTTGGTTATCCGTTTATTGCACAATCAAATTAGGAATAGTTCGTAATCCAAGAAAATCCCATATTTTCTTATTTGTAAGTTTAGTTATTCGTTTATTCTACAGTTTGGTTATGAACCGTTTGTTATCCTAGGAAAAACCATTATTTTCCTAAAAGTCGTGGTTAGTTCTTGGTTCAGAATGCTATGTACTAGTATCTATCATACTTGTAGTATTAGTTAGGTATTCTGATATCCTGGTTATCCTACAATCGAATGTCAAATATCTACTTTACTTATCCGTAATTTCGAATCTTTGGAGACACTCAGAGACGTACATTAACTGTATATTTGATGTTCTGGTGACTTCCAAAGGCTTACTTTAGACGTATTTCCGAAGCTCTGTCGACATCCAAAGGTGTATAAAATTTGTCGATATCTAAAGGCGTACTTTTGAATTATTTCTGAAACTCTGGTGACACTTAAGGCGTACACTAGCTGTATTTCCGAAGTCTTGGTGCCATCCAAAGGCGTGCACTGGTTGTACTTTCGTCGTTCTGTTACTATCCGAGGGCGTATCTTATTAGTATTAATCCTAATTTATGATTAGTATGAATCCTTCGCAAATTATAAAATGTAACATAGATTATAACTTTTTATAAAGAAATCTACAATTAGTCTGAAAGCTAACTCTGTAATTCGAACTATTGGTTAATACGGTTTTCGATATTAAGAATATACAGAATATGAACATTTGAACTGAAATAATAAGTTTGAGTACAAGATTTCCTTGTACTTTTGCTTGTATTCCCTCCTGAAAACATTTGAAAAACACGGAAAAAGGAGTAGGGGTATGAACTCACCGGTCGAGAAATGTGTCGGTTTGGATGCTAAACGTCAGTTCGGGGCTTGAACGCGTGCGAGGTTCCTACGTAATATCAGGAAATACATAATTGTACCTAATTAGACTTTGAACTACTAATTAAATGAGAATATACACTCCGAGACGCGAAAACACTTCATTCCAAGTGTAAGGAGTGACCCGGGTAGCATCTACGGGTGTGTATGGCTTGAATATGGAGTTTCCTCTTCAAGAGTAAACTCCTAATGGAGTTTTTGGCCTAATGACCAACTCCCCATGATTTTATTGCCGTAAACTCATGGTGGGGGTGTTCTTGGGGGCCTAATGGTCTTACAACTCTTGTGGGATAATGCTAGGCTTGGTTTTAAGGCATTGGAAGGTAACTTGAACAGCTTAAGGACCATATGAGGAGTTTACGGCAGTAAACTAGGAGTTTACGGCCGTAAACTCTTATGTACCCATTCAAAGTGTCTTTTGTGGTCCTAGGTCAATCACAAGTGTTTCTAGCTCAATATACAAGTCATAGGATGAAGTTAAAGTACCATTTGACCCATTTAAAGGATTTTACGGCCCAGGAACCCATCCTTGGGGGGGTTTATAGCCGTGAACTCCTTAGGGGGGTAGTTTCTAGCATGATTAAGGTCCCTAACACATTGTTGGATGGTTCTAGACTTTATTCCAAGGCTTAGGATGTGTTTAAGGGGCATTTTAACACCTTTAAAGGGGTTTACGGTCTAAGAAATGGTGTTCACAGCCCAAGCATGTTCTTGGGCAGTAAACTCATGCTTACCCCTCAAATGTTAAGGTTTTGGTGTTCTAAGTCCAGTATTGTAAGCCCCTAAGTCGTATCTAAGCTCCAAATGTGGTTTGGAAGGGTTTTAAGGCTCAAAAACCCCATTTGTATGTGTTTGCGGCCTAAGGTTGTTCCAGGGCCGTAAACACATGATTATGGTCCTATTTCATAATCTAAACACGAATATGAAGGATAAAGATGTTAATCTATGAGCTAGAATACTTATCTTACCGATTTGGAGCTTGAATTGGATGGTTTTTGGATCAAGAACTTGGATTTGAGGAGAGAGAGTAGAGAGAGTGAAAAAGCTTCAAATGAGGCTCACTCAACTTTAAATACGATTTGAGTTTGAGACACGATGGAAATCTACCCGATACTGGCGTTAGACGGGCCTTTTGGTCGTACCCGATTTAATTGATGTAACCCGACGGAATAAAACTAAAATTTTTCCAATTAATAATTTGGGGCGTTTTCATGTGTTTCTAACGGGTTTGGATATTTACGAGATCATCATAAAAGTATTAAATTAAATGACTTAATCCAAAAATTAAATCGGAACAATTTGCTAAAGACGAGTTTTATTGACGGAAACGAGTTACGGCAATGAAACAAACTTCGGGTTGTCACATTATCCCCCCGTTAGAGGGAATTTCATCCCGAAATTCAAACTTTAGATACAATTCATGGATTCAGAAAGAAATACGGATACTTCTGCTTCATCGGATTTTTGCGCTCTCAAGTGAATTTGAGTCCTCTCATGGAATTCCAGCGAACCTTCGCTATTGGGACACGGCTTTGTTTCGTTCGTTTGATCTCTCGATCTATGATTTCAATTGGTTCCTCCATGAGGTTCAGACTTTCGTTGGTTTCGGTCCCATTAAAGGGATTACTAGGGTTTCATCGGATAGTCACTACTTAAGAATGGAGACGTGGAATATCGAATGGATGCTGCTAAGTTTTGAAGGTAGTCGGAGTTTGTAGGCTATGAGATCGATTCTAACGAGGATCTCGAAAGGTTCTACATTCCTCGGGTTAAGTTTGGCACGCTTTCCAAAGCGTATCATGCCTTTCCGGGGTAAGACTTTCAACAAGACACAATCTCCAACAAAAGGGTACACCTTTTCTGTATCAGAGGGATTAGGGATTAGACGATTCTGAATGAATTCTAGATGAACCTGCGATAGTAGCCAGTGAGACCCAAGAATTGACGAATTTCTGTGGGTGTCTTCGATGCCGACTAATTCTCTATCACCTAGATTTTGGACAGGTCCACGTGTATGCCTTTCTTTCTTACCATGTGAACAAGGAAAGTGGTTAGACCAAAGGGCATCACTACGATCTCGTAGTGACAATATCGAGTACTGAATGCTGTCTTGGAAGCATCATTCTCATGAACTCGAGGCTGACTGGGTAATTCTTGCATTTCTGTTGGAGCCTATCGATACAGAGACTTTGCTACAAGATTTGCTCCGGGAATTGGGTCGATGCAAAACTCTACTTGACATTCAGGATGAATTCCCGGGAGCTCTTCGGAAAAGACATCATGAAAATTGCAACTTCGGGGATGCTCTCGAGGGGTTTAATTTCCAGTTTCTCATCGATTACATGGGCTAGGAATGCATGGCACTCCTTTCGGGGAAACTTTTGAGCTTTGATGCACGAAATGATGCGGAGATTGGAACTGAGTTTATCGTTGTAGATCCTAAGGGTCTGGTCAGAGGAGAGATTGAGACGGATGGCTTTTTCGTAACAAAAGGATATCAGCATGATTGGGATTCAACCAATCCATGCCAATGGTAACACCAAAGCTCTGTATGGAAACTGACATTAGGTCAATGGGAAAAGAATGATCATTTAGGGTAAGGATGCATCCTATGAATATGTCGTTAGCGTTCTCTTTCTCACCGTTAGCCGTCTCGATGATAAACGTTTCGGTTACTAGTTGAGGACTCTGTTTATGAAGACGTTCGAATGAATAGCTAACAGATTTTCTTTCAGTACTAGAATTGAAAAGGATTGTAAGCATAAGAGTTGTCGAGAAGGGAGATACCTGTGGCAACGGTGGGATCGGCGGCTACCTCATTTTGTCCCATAGCTAGGACTCTCCCGGTGTTGCCAGTTGTTGCTGCCTTGGGGCAGTTTCTCTTATAATGCCCGACTTCGCCGCAACCATAGCAGGCCTGGCTGATGCCCGCTCCAGAAGCTTGATTGGTTGATTGGGTTGGTGTTCTGCAACTTCGCGCGAGGTGACCCTCTTGGCCACAGTTTTTGCAAAATTTCTCACGACATGGGCCAGGGATACGATGGTGGTAACTTCACCTGTTGCACCACGGAAGAACACCATCATATCCAGTGGTAGGTGCTTGAGCTGAGGAACCGACGACAGAAACAGCAGCAGGGGTAGTGGCAGTGTGGACTGCCACTATCTGCTGTTTCTTCGAGGACTCCTGTGAAGGCTGACTCTTCTTCTTCTTCTTCCAAAACTTTCTTTTCTCACCACTTCTCTCTGTCGGATCAGGAGTGGTAGCTGCATCCTCCAGGTCATCACTATGGTCGATCAGGGTTTGCGCTAGGCATTTGGCGCTGTCATAGATGTCTGGCTTTGCAACCAAAACATTTCCCTTGGTTGGCCGGGTCAACCCCCAGATGAACCTCTCAATCTTTTTACTCTCCGGGGTAACCATTCCCGGACAGAGTAGCGCCAAGTCATCGAATCTGGAAGTGTAAGCGGTAATATCGGAACCCTTCATCTTTAGGTTCTAGAGTTCATGCTCCAGATTCTGCATCTCGCCCCGAGGGCAGTACTCTACAAGCAGAAGTTCCTTCACGACTTCCCAACCCATAGCATTGGCTACAGGTAGGGTTAAGGATTTGACTCGGCCGTTCCACCAAGTCAGGGCTTTATCGGTGAACGTGCAGACGGCGAATTTCACCTTGTCGGATTCTGAACAGGCACAGATCTCAAAGATAGATTCGATTTTCTCTAACCACTGAGTTAGGGCAATGACACCTCCTGTGCCATCGAAGAATGTGGGTTTCGCGTTCATAAAGTCCTTGTAGGAACACTCCTTCTGGTGTCCCTGGTTACCTTCCTGTTTTGGGGCTGAGTACCACCTCCTTACCCACCTGAACCACCGAGGTTCATTTATGATATGGTAATAGCCACAGCAGCATTAACAGCTGCTTGAAACATGACGGGATCAAATGGAAGGGGAGGTGGTGGCGAAGGAGGTTTGTTGTTCTTTGAGCTGGGTCTTTTCCTTGGAGGCATCTTGATCTAAAATAGCCAGGAAAGAGAGGATCATAAGTCCTCTGAATTGAATCAAGATATATGGAACAGGGGATATCTCATTATGATAGATATAGGATTCTATAAGCGATAAGCAGGAAAGAGTTATCAAAGCAAATAAGCTATCGCTAAAGGAATGATTGAGGAGCAATGTTGGAATGAGGATTTCTATAATGAAGTTGGCTCTAGAAATACTCCCATAGTATTTCATGTTTCGCTGCGACGACGGCTCGTTGTTTGGGTATTGGGTAAGTTTTAGGCATGCTGAACACCACAGTCACTCCCAAGCACATGTTGGCCGTGTCTCGAATGAATATAGTTGATCGGGCTATATTGAACCTAGACACGACTACATAATTGCCCAGGTTTAACCGCAGCGTACAACACCCAATTACATATGTTTTGTTCTACTCGAAGTTACGGTTTCCGGCGATTAGGTATACTTGTATACTTTTGAAAAATACTTATATTTTAAAGTATACTTTTAGTTCAGAGCACTTTGGCCCCTTAGTGTGTATAGTCTTATACCATGTAAGGTTTGGTATACTAGTTCATTATAAACAAGGGCTCTGATACCAATCTGTCACACCCGAAAGCAACGGCGGAAACGTTTCGGGGCGGAAGACGTCATGTAGTATCGCAACCAATGTACATAGTAAGCGTAGTAAACACAACCATTACATTACATAGAAATATTTACATTGTCTGAAAACAAAGTGTTACAAGTGTTATACAGATATATCATATGAACAAAAGTTAAGACGAGTCTGCTATACGCTCCGTCTTCTCCAAAAGATAGTTGTGTACCTGTCTAATGCGGACCTGAGAATACAAGCAATTTGAAAATCAGCATAAAGCTGGTGAGTTCATAAGCGGTTTATTTTCGTAAAAGAACAAGTTTCCTTTGGTTTTCTGAAAAGTCGTTCTCCAAGAAAATCGCATATTTTCTTATAAGCAAAGTTTAGTTATCCGTTTGTTACACAGTCAAGTTAAGTTTGGTTATCCGTTTATTGCACAATCGAATTAGGAATAGTTCGTAATCCAAGAAAATCCCATATTTTCTTATTTGTAATTTTATTTATTCGTTTATTCTACAGTTTGGTTATGAACCGTTTGTTATCCCAGGAAAACCCTTATTTTCCTAAAAGTCATGGTTAGTTCTTGGTTCGGAATGCTATGTACTAGTCTCTATCATATTTGTAGTATTAGTTAGGTATTCTAATATCCTAGTTATCCTACAATCGAATGTCGAATATCTACTTTACTTATCCGTAATTTCGAATCTTTGGAGACACTCAGAGACGTACATTAACTATATACTCGATGTTCTGTTGACTTCTAAAGGCGTACTTTAGACGTATTTCCGAAGCTCTGTCGACATCCAAAGGCGTATATTTTTGAAACTCTGTCGATATCCAAAGGCGTACTTTCGAATTATTTCCGAAACTCTGGTGACACTCAAGGCATACACTAGCTTTATTTCCGAAGTCTTGGTGCCATCCAAAGGCGTGCACTAGTAGTACTTTCGTCATTCTGCTACTATCCGAGGGCGTATCTTATTAGTATTAATCCTAATTTATGATTAGTATGAATCCTTCGCAAATTATAAAATGTAACATAGATTATAACTTTTTATAAAGAAATCTACAATTAGTTTGAAAGCTAACTCTGCAATTCGAACTATTGGTTAAGACGGTTTTCGATATTAAGAACATACATAATATGAACATTTGAACTGAATTAATAAGTTTGAGTACAAGATTTCCTTGTACTTTTTCTTGTATTCCCGCCCTAAAAACATTTGAAAAACACGGAAAAAGGAGTAGGGGTATGAACTCACTGGTCGAGAAATGTGTCGGTTTGGATGCTAAACGTCAGTTCGGGGCTTGAACGCGTGCGAGGTTCCTATGTAATATGATGAAATACATAATTGTACCTAATTAGACTTTGAACTACTAATTAATTGAGAATATACACTCCGAGACACGAAAACACTTCATTCCAAGTATTAGGAGTGACCCGGGTAGCATCTAAGGGTGTGTATGGCTTGAATATGGAGTTTGCTCTTCAAGAGTAAACTCCTAATGGAGTTTTCGGCCTAATGACCAACTCCCCATGAGTTTACGGCCGTAAACTCATGGTGGGGGTGTTCTTGGGGGCCTAATGGTCTTACAACTCTTGTGGGATAGTGCTAGGCTTGGTTTTAAGGCATTGGAAGGTAACTTGAACACCTTAAGGACCATTTGAGGATTTTACGGAAGTAAACTAGGAGTTTACGGCCGTAAACTCTTATGTACCCATTCAAAGTGTCTTTTGGTGGTCCTAGGTCAATCACAAGTGTTTCTAGCTCAATATACAAGTCATAGGATGAAGTTAAGGCACCATTTGACCCATTTAAAGGAGTTTACGGCCCAGGAACCCATCCTTGGGGGGTTTACGGCCGTGAACTCCTTAGGGGGTAGTTTCTTGCATTATTAAGGTCCCTAACACATTGTTGGATGGTTCTAGACTTTATTCCAAGGCTTAGGAGGTGTTTAAGGGGCATTTTAACACCTTTAAAGGGGTTTACGGTCTAAGAAATGGTGTTCACAGCCCAAGCATGCTCTTGGGCAGTAAAATCATGTTTACCCCTCAAATGATAAGGTTTTGGTGTTCTAAGTCCAGTATTGTAAGCCCCTAAGTCGTATCTAAGCTCCAAATGTGGTTTGGAAGGGTTTTAAGGCTCAAAAACCCCATTTGTATGTGTTTGCGGCCTAAGGCTGTTCCAAGGCCGTAAACACATGATTATGGTCCTATTTCATAATCTAAACACGAATATGAAGGATAAAGATGTTAATCTATGAGCTAGAATACTTATCTTACCGATTTGGAGCTTGAATTGGATGGTTTTTGGATCAAGAACTTGGATTTGAGGAGAGAGAGTAGAGAGAGTGAAAAAGCTTCAAATAAGGCTCACTCAACTTTAAATATGATTTGAGTTTGAGACACGATGGAAATCTACCCGATACTAGCGTTAGACGGGCCTTTTGGTCGTACCCGATTTAATTGATGTAACCCGACGGAATAAAACTAAAATTTTTCCAATTAATAATTTGGGGTATTTTCATGTGTTTCTAACGGGTTTGGATATTTACGAGATAATCATAAAAGTATTAAATTAAATGACTTAATCCAAAAATGAAATCGGAACAATTTGCTAAAGACGAGTTTTATGGACGGAAACGAGTTACGGCAATGAAACAAACTTCGGGTTGTCACACAACAGGTCACAATTTCACCAACGATTTCCAATTTTCCAAGCACCATCATATTGGATTTTAAGAGGGTGGAAAAAGGTTAAAGGTGGATATTAGCGAAAGTAGGCGATTGTGGATATGGGAGAAAATCATGGTCGTCGTTTGGATTTAGACTGAGACAAGAGCAGACGAACATAACCGGTGAGAGGTGGTGGAGGTGTCAAATACTTTGTGTAGGTAGAGAACACGTGGCCTCCACCGACCAATTTTTTGAGGGTGAGTTAGCAAGGAGAAGCAGAAAAAACAAAGGAGGAAAGACGCCACGTTTCTTGTTGGTGTTGGAAACTAAAATTGCCCAACTAAAACCGTCAAAGAAGAAAATGGAAGGACAACATATAAGAAGATATAAAAAGATGGACTAAAGATGCCAAAAATCTAGCAAGTTTACTGGCAAAATATATATATATATATATATATATATATATATATATATATATATATATATATATATATATATATATATATATATATATATATATATAACAAATAAAATATATTGCTAATGTTTTTAAGAAAATATAAATAATTTACTATTTTGGATAGTTTTTAAACTATGTATAAGAAAGCAAATTAAATAAAAATCATTATTTATCAACCTGTATAAAAAAATCACTGTTTCATCTTATTAGAATAAATTTCATAGTATTCTTTATATATAAATATATATATATATATATATATATATATATATATATATATATATATATATATATATATATATATATATATAATTTTTCGTGTGACTAGAACATAATAAGCAAAACCTCCCGGTGTACCTGCCAAGTGGAAAGAAAACAATTTCTACTTAACATATATATATATATATATATATATATATATATATATATATATATATATATATATATATATATATATATATATATATATATATATATATATATATATATCAAGGATGTAAAAATTGCTCGACGTTAGCTAGTCGGTGGACTAGGGTCAAGGGATTAATCGGCTAGGCGGAGATTAATCGGGGGATTAATTGGGTACCATTAATTGCTAATTTGTTAGATTTTAAAAAATTAAATATGACTAATATCATATAAAAGTTCATAAATACCACTAATATCATAACAAAATAGGTTAATATGATAAATACAACACTAATCATACATCAAATAGTTTCTGTTGAGATATAACTTCTTCAGAGTATTAAAATTTCATCGGGTTCTACTGCTTTAGTCATTTTGTATGCATGGATTAATGGCTAGGCTCTCTTTAATCGGTCGAGTAGCGCCTAGGCATTAATCGGAGATTAATCGGAACCTAATCAGGATTTTTACAATATATATATATATATATATATATATATATATATATATATATATATATATATATATATATATATATATATATATATATATATATTAAATAGAAATTGTTTTCTTTCCGCTTCGCAGGTACACTGGGAGGTTTTGCTTATTATGTTCTAGTCACACAAAAACAAATTATTATTATTAATCTTTTTATTGTTTTTTGTGCATTATTTGGGCGGACAAAACTTGCCGACGTAGGAAAGTGTAAGGACAAAACTTGCAAAGTATGTAGGTATGGATTATTTTTGTAATTTTTTTAAGCATATGAACTATTTCTATAAAAAAAAATACACAATAACATTTTCTAAACTACGGGGACAATTTTTGTACTTTTTTTAAACATATGGACCGTTTCTATAAAAAACAATAGGCTTTGATATTCTCTAGTAAATTAGGAGGATAATTTTTGTAATTAATTTTTTGTAAATTAAAAAATTACAAATATTAAATCTGTCAAAATATAAAATCTTTGTTGCAGGGATTAAATATGCCAAAAGATTTTATAGGGACTAAATCTACAAAAATTAAAACCTTTATTGCAGGGACTAATATGTCAAAATGTAAAACTTTTATCCCAAAACTTCAAAAACTTTGTAATTAAATGAGTTATGTATTTACGTGTTATATAATATGCCAAAAGTATTATGTAAAATAAGTCCACTAGCAAAATGTACTTTAAAAGTTCAATAAAACCACAGTGGATTTGTACCATGCGCAGCCTAATTGTTTTACTTTCTTGCAATGATTATCTTTTTAATTAAAAATTAAAAACTGATAATATATTTAGAAAATATAGACTCGTACAAAAGGAATATTGGAATAAAATATCTGCCTCACCAAAAAAAATTAAACAAAAAAGGTTGCTCCCCATTCATGAAACTTGACAACCATAAGGGGGACCTTGCAATTATGGAACCTATCCAATATTTCATATAAAAATAAGTCTTGTTTAAAATTAAACAAATTAAGTATAAATGAACAAAACATAACTCAACAAACCCGACTATAAGATATTTGATCTTAATTCGTGTCGTCATATTCAAATCAGTATCAAACTTGAAAAACACTCGGAGGATTTTCTAAACAGAAAAACGAATTTAGACGCTTTTAACATATATGTCTTGAGTCATAGTATTTACAACATCCATTATACATGATTTAATAGAAGAGCTAAATTATGTAGAATGTTGGATGCCATCTTAAAGATCAATGTATATAGACTTCAATCATTGAACTCTTTAATGGAAAAATAAAATATTTAATCCTTAAATAAATATATAAATTAGGTTTTATAATACATGAACTTTATAACATTAACTAAGAAAAAAAATGATATAGTTAAACGAAAAGTATAATAATAATATAACTACCCATTAAACTCTAAACTTTTTGAATATGGATTCATTAGATAGAACCTGAACTTTTGGACTTAACAAAGGCCACATGAGTCATTCACAAAATCAAACTCGACTATGTATTTGCATTCTTGCATCAAACTCGGCTTTTTTTAGACCTGAATACAAATGACAGAAAAAAAAAATAAAAAGATAATATTATATAATGTTTTTTTTTTCCGAATAGTGTATTACAAGTAATGTTTTGCTTTTGGATTAAATTAATTTCACAAGACTTTTGTGGTTCTATTCATCTCATATTTTAAAAAGCATGTAACTCATGTCTCTTCCATTTCTTAATTACTTTTCTGTTCTTTGACAATAATTATGATCATTAACAAAATATAAATTAATCTTTAGTGATAAAGGTTGGTGCTTTCTTACTCAATCATGGGTTATGATAGTTGTCAGAATCTTTGCTTTCATTTCAGTATACAAACGACACAAGTTTCTATTCCCATCTTTCTTATTTTCAGATAACGGGTTTCAAAGCCTTATATATTTACATACATACACGTATACATCAGTACATCACACCTTTAGTTTGTTTACCCGTATTTTATTCTAGTGTTTTATGCAATCAAGATGGGAAGACAACCATGTTGTGAAAAGAATGGATTAAGAAGAGGACCATGGACCATTGATGAAGATCATAAGCTCATGAACTTTATCCTCAACAATGGCATTCAGTGTTGGCGAGTTGTTCCCAAGCTTGCAGGTTCGTTTTTGATTTTTTTTGCTCTTGTACTTTAAGGATCTCATGAGTGTTTTGGAATTAATATCTTTGTGTGTGTGTGTTGTAGGGTTGATGAGATGTGGAAAGAGTTGTAGGTTGAGATGGATTAATTACTTGCGGCCAGACCTCAAAAGAGGCGCGTTTACAGAAGCCGAAGAAGATATGATTATTCAACTTCATTCGCGTCTTGGCAATAGGTAATCTTTACATAATTCCACTATTCTTTTGTTTTATAAAGTTATATTATTGAGTGGAATTAAGGAGACCATTTTCATCTAAGTACTGTTCAGTTTGATTCGGTTTCTGCCTAAAATGAAACACAAACTCTAAAATTTCGGGTTTTATTTCCTAAAAATACATATTTTCGGGTTCGGAGAGTTTTTTGGTTCAACTAGATAGATAGTTGGTTTTTCTACTTCTTTTTATAGCTATATATTGGGTTTTTGGGCTTATCAATTGCATAGAGTACAATATAAATCAGGAAAATTAAAATCCACGTAACGATAAAAATCAGATATAAAGACTTGAATTCCGCAATACATAATAGCAAAAAACATACTAAATTTTAAATCAAAACAACACAATTAATATTTGGGAGTCCAATGAAAACCAAAAAGAGCTTGAATAAATATCTTGTAAAGAGCTTTTATATATATATATATATATATATATATATATATATATATATATATATATATATATATATATATATATATATATATATATATATATATATATATATATATATATATATATATATATATATATATATATATAGTCAAGATCAAATAAGAAGAAAATTTTTAGTAGAAAGATAAGAAGTTTTTTTTCTATATAATTTTTTAGTGAACAATCAAAATTAATCATTAGATGTTTCAAAAATAAGATGATTCACAAGAAAAAATTCCCCAAAAAACATCTTTATGATTCATTTTTAAGTAATTAAAAAAAATTCATTTTTATGACAATTTTAGTGAATAACAACAAAATCATTGTATAAACGAATCATCTAGATGTTTTTTTTGAGATTATTTTTGGTGAATCATATTATTTTTGATTCATCTAGTGATTCATTTGTTTTGTTCGTCAAAAAAATATGTAGAAAAAAAGTTTCTTACCTTCCTAATAAAAAAAAATTCTTACCGGATATATATATATATATATATATATATATATATATATATATATATATATATATATATATATATATATATATATATATATGGAAAAATTCAATAGAGAACCATTATTATTCAAAGAACCAATCCAAAGCGTCGGAATTCAAAGCGATCAACGGCAAAAGGAAAAATTGTAAATTTTTATAATGGACGCACATATACCGGATTATAACAAAACTCACTTCCTTTTTTTCATTTAAATTTTATTTAGGCCAAGTTTTTTATCGAAAAAAAAAATCTGAATAAAACGTTGTTCACGATTTTCCGTCCTCTTTTCATAGAGATCCATGATGATATATAAAAAACGAACTTTTTTTTCGAAAAAAAACTCACTTAATTTTCTTATTTTTTTCAATATTTAAACTTTTTTATAAAAAAAAACTAATTATACTAAAAATAGGAGTAACTTTTGTACTATATTAATAAATATCAACATCGATTAAAAAAAAAAAAAAAAACCTCGAACAGTGTAGATTCACACTGTAAATCTACATTGTAAATATTTTAATATATAACAATAACAATATGAAAAATCTCTAACAGTTCAGATTCACATTGTGAATCTGAGAAGGTTCACAAAAAAAAAAAAAAAAAAAAAAAAAAAAACCTCGATCAGTGTAGATTCGCATTGTGAATCTAAACTGTAAAGATTTCAAATTTTAACATTCACAATATGAAAAAGCTCCGATCAGTTCAGATTCACACTGTGAATCTGATTTATTATTAAACACACTGTGATTCTGAGGAGGTTCACAACGTGAATCTGAACAGGTTTACAATATGAATCTGAACAAGTTCACAATGTGAATCTGAACTGAAATATTGTTTTTTTTAATATGAATATATTCTATGTTTAAAAAGTACAAAAAAAAGAATTTTGATATATTTATTAATTTTTTTCTATAAAAAATAGACCTTAACTTTTTTCATTAAAGAAAATGAAGTGAGTTTTTTTTTTGGAAAAAAAAAGTTAGTTTTTTATATATCATCATTGATCTCTATGGAAAGAAGACGAAAAATCGTGAACAACGGTATATTCATTTTTCTTTTATAAAAAACATGGCCTAAAAAAAATTTAAACGAAAAAAAGTGGTGGGTTTTTTTTGTAAAAGTGGATTTTTAGGTATAATCCGGTGTGTGCGCGTCCAATGTAAAAGTGTACATCTATTTTCTTGGTCGTTGATCATTATGATTTTCGATGCTCACGATTGGTTCATTGGTTAATTATGGTTTTCTATTGAACCTCACCCTATATATATATATATATATATATATATATATATATATATATATATATATATATATGTGTGTGTGTGTGTGTGTGTGTGTGTGTCTATATATATATATATATATATATATATATATATATATATATAGGTTTAAGTTTTATGGAAAACAAAAAACCCTAAAAATATATAATAAAATACTTATAGATCACAAAACTTTTTTTTTGAATTTTTTTATGAAAAATCGCAGCTTTTACTACAAATTTGCTGAATTTTTTTTTGATAAAAAAATCAATTTTTCTTAAAAAAAAACAAAATCTTGATGGTGTTGGAACGGCTCCATTTTCAGTTTTTTTCCCCATATCTGCACAAATGTTATTCATTTGCCTTTTGAGAAAATCATCTTTGTTTGAGGAGGTTATAAGAGAGTCATATTTATTTTGTGGATGTATTACAAATTAACATTCACAAAGATGTAATGAAAATATTAATACTAGTCGTGGTGTAAACTTATTTTCAAACTGCAAAACACTTTTCCGCTTCATGTGATTATTATTGTTATGTATATGCAATAAAGTTTAAGTTGTAATATAACCTATTTACTAATAGTTTTCTCTGGTATTAGGTGGTCAAAAATAGCAGCTCAATTCCCAGGCCGTACTGATAACGAGATCAAAAACCATTGGAATACCCGAATCAAGAAGAAGATGAAGTTCTTGGGATTAGACCATCGTACACATACCCCAATTGAGCAACATCATGATACAGACACAACTATCAAAAGGGAGAATGGCGAATCCACTTCTTCTAATAACATTTTCAGTAACTACAAGATCAAAGACGAAAAAACAAACATCATAACCGATAAAACTTCAACAACAATCGAAGACATTGGATTGATGATGATGTCACATAATCATCAACTTGAATCTTTGAACACTTCATTTGAATTAGAATTGCCACAAAACTGGATTGATAGCCCAGGATTTCATTGGGATGTGTTCAATGATCCAAGGCTAGGGTTTCATTGATTCCAGAAAACATGTAATTTATTGTTCTTAAATAATATATTGTTTAGACATTAGACTTATTATTTAATTATTGTTTGATGTTCAAAAACAAAATTAAGAATCATCATAAACTATAATTAATGTTACATGTATTTTGAAATTAAAATGAAGTGTTTCGATTATATTTTATCTTAAATGTGTTATTGGTAAAGCTCAAAACCCATTAACAACAATGAAACGAGTCAAATTTACCCATCGTGCTTATTAAATTAAGGGAAATCTCTATAATAGTCCTAATATTTTACTCTTGTTGTGATATGTGCTCGAGGCTTAATTCCGTCTCGTGGTGGTTCTGACTGGGTTAAGCCATGTAATCACAATAATGAAGAAGTAACGTTAGTGGACGTCCGGGTGGTAGTACATAGACGAAACTCCAATGGTTTAGTTAGTATGAGTGTATGTGTGAGAATATGGAGATTAGGGTTTTGGTAAGAAGAAAGCGACCCCTTCCTCTGGAGGAGAAGGATCCATTTTTAGACATATCTTCTTCTGAGCATGATCCCAACAATATCATTTGTCCCGTCTAGGCCGACAGGACGTGGAGGAGTCCCATTAATGGATCATACACCACTAGTGATCATCTGCTATTGGTGCAGAGGAGACAAAGGGCAACACTCTAAGCGTTACACTTGTCTCCCTAGGAAGTGAACAACTGTGTTTTGGCTTATTCTAGACCGGAGATCATTGTCTGGGATTGGACTTGTGTGCGAGAGTGCCAAGTACAAAGGTCCTAGTATGAGACCACGAGGGCGAGGACCTGGGTCAGGTACTAGGCCGGGTAGCAACCATGAAATAGGTCATCCTAAATATAGCAGCTATGTCATCTTTAACGTATTCCTAGAGGGATACGTTAACAAGTCCCCTACGCTAGTAGACATTTGCATTGGCGTAGCGTAGCTGAGTTGTTCTAGCCTTGATTAGGACACATGTTCATTGGAGATGGTCTGGACATTTGCTGATGTGATGGATCTGTCAACACAGGAGGTTTCATCATTGAGACGGGTCGATATTCTTGCTCCTCATTTTAAGCATCCTTATCAGGAACAATTTTTTCTCTTTACTCTTTCGTTCTCAACTGCTTCTGACTGCTCTTTGCTTACTCTCTCTCGTCTTTCTCGTTTTTGCACTAAAAAAACAATGACAACACCACGATTTGGAATTGAGCCGACACCAGAAGAGTTTGAGGCTTTGCAATGTCGCTTCTGTTTCATGCCGGATCATGGAGTGTAGTTTCTGAGAAAGGGGGGTCATCATTAGTCGGCCGCTGCCAAAAGCCAGAGTCCCAGTCCCAATCTTTGAAGCGGGGTTGCGGTTGTAGACGACTACTTTCTTTGATAAAATCATGCGTTAGTACGACTTCTTTGTTGATGTTTTGACCACGAACACTATAAACAAGATGGTGGGGTTCGAACTGGCTTGTCGATCCCTTGGCGTTCTTCCCCAATTCTGGGTGTTCAAGGCTTATTTTAACTCTTCCACACAGTCTGATGCTCATACCTTCTCTTAGAGGAAAAACATCCACGCATTGATCATCAACCAGAAGGCGCCCAAGAAGAACTGGCGAGATAAGTGGTTGTGGGTTAATAGCAACCTAGTTAGTTCATGTTATTCCCAAGGGACCACCTTCTCTAACCCGACGCCACAACTATGGGATCCCAGTTTGACCGTGGCGCAGGCATTGAAGAATATCTACATTTCCGGTGAGGATTGGGAGGATTGCATCATGGCGGCAGTGGGAATGAGCACCACATGGCGGGCCCAGGGGATGATGTCCAAGTTCTACGTGGAGAGGTATGGTAGGTTCTCTTCTCCTACCCTTCCTTTTTTTTTACTTTTCTGGAAGATGAAAGGGGGTTGCTAATTCATTTGTTGTTTGTATTCGTAAGCATCGAAAGGGTGTTATCCCTTGAGATGGTTTTTGTTTATTTTTTTACGGGGGGGGGGGGGGGGGGGGGGGGGGAAGTATAAGGGTGATCTCCAGTACCATGTGTGACAACCTGAAATTTCCAAGCTTGTTTAATCAATTAAACCTATCAGTGTTAAACTCATTTTGCATCCAGTTATCACTGTTTGGAACCTGTTTTGAGAGTTCTAACCCTAGTATATCAAAAGTGTAAGCGATTACAAATAGCAGCCCAAATTCTAACTTGCTTAGAAACCGTAAACCTCCTCAAAAGGGAGTTTACGGTCGATACCTGTGAGTTTACGGTCAAGGTGACCTTAAACCCATCCCTATATATATATATATATATATATATATATATATATATATATATATATATATGTAGGGGATGATCACTTCAGCCATTCTTTTCCCTCTTCCAAGTCTTGAAACCAATTCTCTCTCAAAAAGCATAAACTTTTGCTTCCAAATCTTCAAGAACAAGTAAGTGATTCCTTATATTGTGTGTTAATCCTTCCTATATCCATGATTCACTTTTGATTCATCCATGGATTCCATTTTTGAGTGTAGATCTTCAAGATCCTCAAGAACATCAAGAACACCTTGGTGTTTTAGGCCGAAAACACCCCCCATTTGCCTTCAAATCGTAAGTATCATCCTCTTATACTTATATCTAGCTAGGATTCTTGTGTTTTGCCTTGAAATCATCACTTTCCCATGAACAAAAGGAGTTTACAGTCTAGTGTATCTCCTTAGACTGTAAACCCCATGACTGTAAGGTCATTACACCTAAACACATGGGACTGTGAACCCATGAAACCGTGAGCCACTTTGACCGTAAACTCAATAGGGTGGCCGTACACCCTAGTTATGCAATCATATGTGATTGTATTCCACAAATCTTAGAGTTTCCTAGCCAATAAGGGTGTTACCCTTCTAATTTAGTCGTCTATACACTAAATTCATACACATACATGTCTATATGTGTCTATTAGGATCATTGTGTGCTCAAGGTAACGCCTGACACTCTGCAATCCTCTTCCAACCATGAAGTGTGTGAACTCAACTAGTATTAAACCTACTTTTTAATTAATAAATGAGCACAAAGAGGCAGTGTACCTATCAATTGTGGTACAACTAAATAAGCAGGGTATCGAACACAGGGAACGGTAAATTAAAACTAAAGACTAATTTTATCTAAATTAAATAATAAGTAGGGGTTTTCTCTAGTTTTACAAGACTAGAAACTTACTAACTATCACTTAAACTAAAAACTAGAAAAGTAAAGATTTAACTATATTCAATAACGAGAAGGACTTCTGTTTAGTTCAACTCAATTGATCATATGGTTGATATTATGATAATAGTGCAATGGATTAATTCTTCAATTAGCTACCGATTCAAGTGATTAGCTTTGCGTTCGCTGCACTAATCCTTAGAGAACAAACTAACTCAAATAGTGATCAGTTGTCTAATTTAATTTAATTCACTAGATTATTTATTCGGGTTAATTTAGACTTGTAATAGCTAACTAGTTTGGTCCTTTAGTTAACCTCTTGTTGATGGTCATCAAACAAGCTCACCCATGAATTTACCTAATTTTCCATTAATTCTAGTTTCACGCTCATTATTCCTAGACATATGATAAAGTGGTCACATAAACATATGAGGTTGAGAATTAAAAGATGTTCATACTATTTAATTATCTTCCTATCAACAGAAAAATAGTTATCATTCACACACAAGGTTCTTTAACAAGCTAAAATCAACAAAATAACCAATATTGAATTAATCCTATCAATAATCAAACCATAGTCTCAATTTCGTATCCCCAAACAGAAGCTTAAGAGTTTTAGCTCATGATTGAGGTAATTAACAGCAATAAAATGAATTCTAATTGTCTAACCATGATTGAAAACAATAGAGTAAGTAGAATGATGAGAATTTTCCTCAAATCTCCTTTGGAATTGAATTCTAGGTTGTATCTTCGTTCTTATGATCTCTCCTGGCTCTGATTCGCAGCTTGCTTCTCCCCAAGGGTTCCAGAATACCTTGTATCGATCTGGACAGCTGTTTTCATAGATTCGAACTGACTCGCCGAGTCCACCCCTTAATTCCCATGCACGGTAAGTCACGGAGTCTTTATCCTCTCGAATCTTCGACGCTACACGTCGAGTAGTCGACCCTACTCGCCGAGTCCCTTGTATTTTTAGTGTTTTTCTTCTTTGTTCAACTCTCGAGCTCCCAACCGCTTCTCCTGCTTCCGAGCTTCGCTTTTGGACTGAAAACACAATTCAAACACTTTTAAGTATCTTTTGTCCATGATATGCAATAAATTAGCTAATAAATGATAAAAATCTATACTTATTATGAGGCTAAATATGCAAATATCAAAATACCCCACACTTGAATTTTGCTTGCCCCCAAGCAAAACTGAATTTTAGCACATTAGAATCACATAGGACAACTCAATTCGAACCCAACCATTATGCCAAGACCACAACGCATGCATTTGTGTCTAAAAATTTTTCCTAATAACTCCCCATACTCCAAATACTCACAATCCTCATAAACATTCGCCCACTTATCCCAAACAATGCTCATTTTATGCATCCCTCCGAATCCATCCGCAGAAAACCTCCTATCCTCAAGGTATTTTTAGTTGAGCAACCCAAGCATACATAATCTAGAATTACAATTTATGATACCACATTGGAGCTCTTTGGAATTCTTCACCTCCTTGATAATTTGATCTTTGATTCTTGTGAATTCACCAGCTTGTTTGATTTGATTTTTGGTATCTTCAATTTTTGAACACTTGGAATTTTGATCTTTTGATCTTCACTTTTGTTGCTCCAAAATTCTTCAAACTTTTCTTTCAATTCTCTCTCTTTTTTTAACATGTACCTCACTTTTTTCACTCAAAACCCTACATGCTTAAGCAGGGGCTCTCAACTTCAACCTTTATTGGATAACGATAATAATTTTCCTGGATACATTTCTGGTACACGATGCTAAACATATTGCATCCTTCGGGCTAAGCAAGGTCGTGTTTTTGTCCCATGATTTCACTAGAATAAGGGGGCCACAAATGCATTATAACGTATATAGGATCAACTAAACATTTAGGTTTTCATGCAATCATCAACACAATTCTAACATGGAATCCTAATTACTTTTTACCAAAATTTTCTAAATTAATTCCTAAGTCACATTTTTGGTATGCAAGAATGCAAAATTTTTTAAAATAGACCTAAATTAGGATATTAAGATTCTCAATTTACTAGAAATTAACCAACCCCCTACCCCACACTTATTTTATGCAATGTCCTCATTGCATATCATGCAAAAATAAAAATATGAAATATATAGAGAATTGGAACAAACTCCCCTGCGGTAGCAGTTGCTAGGTTGATATCTCTTCTCTTTAACTCCATCTTCAATTGACTTTAGACATGGGAACAGCTCATCCATGTCTTGGGTGTCAAATCGCATGTGGGCAGCTCCAAATATGCAGGAAAAATACTGTAAAATCTTCAAGAATTGATCAGAAAAAATAAATGGTCAAGTGGTATGGCCAACAACATCGAATCAGTAGTCTTCTTGGTATAAAGATAAGTGACTCGTCGAGTATAGTCGCGGAAAGCCTCGAAAGTGTAAGTATATATTGCGACTCGTCGAGTTGGTTAATTGCACTCGGCGAGTCATCGCTGGGTGGAAAAATAAACATTCTGCACTTGTTCCAACTATTGATAATTCTCAAGAACTTCCCATAACTTCTAGAATTATTCACTCATGTCCCTTAGGACCGGACTCAACACCTTAACTCTAAACTTCGCCCTTTCTTGACTCTTTTCCACTTTTTTCTTTCTCTCAAACTCTAAACCCTTTATGCAAGCATTCCTAATCCAAAATCTGAAAGTCACCAAGGCAAATAAAACATCAAACACATAACTTAAAGTCTTAACTAAGAATTCACCAAACAAAACAAAAACAAAAATAAATTGAAAATTGTTCAATCAAAACATTAAAAAAAGAAAACTAATCATCCTCTTCCTCATCATTGCCATGTGCAGCCCCGCTCCCACCAGCTCCACTCCGCCTTGCATTAATGATCTCGTCCCAAGATGGTATGTAGGGGAAGTTACCCCCATCAATATGTGGAATATGGAAATGGTCAAAAAGCCGCACGTGGGATTCATTGCTGAAATTGATACCCCTCGCCATTTGGTCTTGTAGCTGCCTCATCTCGACATTGCACCAATCCATTGGCACGTCATCATTGTCTACCGGAATCACCAGCAATTCCTCCTCCACTTCCCGCTCACATCTCGATCTAACCCTCCTTCCCGGTGCCTCGGGCACGACCACCGAATCGTCATGTGGGATAGCATAATGACCACCGCCATAATCTTCTATAATTCTTGCCCTCCAAAAAAGAATGGGATTAAAGGGAGGGGCAGGAATCATTGTCATCAAGTTCCATGCACCGCGGGTCATCAACCCATAGGAGTTGGCTAACCGGGTCACGAACATTCCACCGTTAATCTTGGAGGTTTTTCGATCCTTGACTGCGCCCTCTGCCAAGTAAGAGGCCAAACACCATGGAATGTTGCAAAAGGTGTCGGGCATGATGATACTCCAAAGATAAAATATGTCAAGGTTGGAAACCTTGTCGTCGTCCTTCCTTTGATTGATTTTAGTGGAGATAAGGCAGTGTATGAGGCGGTGTGTGGGTGACCTAATGCTCCCTTCTTGAGCCGATTTCGGAATATATAATTTGTTGGCGATTGTGTTCCACCAACCAGTACTTGTAACACTGTCGGGGAACACCTTGTGAGATTGTTCCAAGAAGGCGCGGAAGACAACAGTAGTGACCAATGGTCGATCATAAATCCCCAACCGGCATGCAAGATCAATGACTGAACATTGATGGAATTCGCCCCCAAGACAAAAACTAAAACTCGCGGGGTGGTAGCAATCGTCTCCTCCTTGGAAAGATACCGTGGAGAAAAATTCCCAGCAGAGTTCTCGAAACACCGACTCTTGAATTCTGAAAACCCGACTCCATCCATCACATATAATTGTCTCCCCATCGTAAGTAAATTCCTTCAAAAGGTAAGGCGCCAACTCTTCCTCAAACCGGACATTCTTTAACCAATCCCAGTCAACCCTATTAGGTACATAAACCTCCTTCTTCCTGACCTCAGCCAGCCTCTTCCTCCATTTTGTCATCATTGAAGCAGATTCAATCGGAGGGAAATTCAACCAAAGAAAATCTCCTTGGTTTCCACTTGAGCTCTGTCCTCTTGAAAACATGGTTCCTGCAAAACAAAGAACAAACAACCCAGAAAATATAGAAAAACATTAAAACAGAATCCATCTGGGTCCTCGACTGGACTCGTCGAGTCCATGAATGACTTGGCGAGTCTGATGAACTTCATGAGTCAGTCGACGGGTCGAGCGAAATTCGACCATAAAAACTCGAAATTTTTTCAAGGGTTTTGCCCATGGACGTTCCTAAGATGTATTAGAGCAAGAATAACCATCCAAAACAACACAATTAATACAAAATCAAAACCCTAAAAATTCACTAAACTTCAAAATCGGGTATTCTATGAAACTGACACCTTAGAACATCTAAAAATCATGGCTTTAACAGAATTATGGAAGAAATTAAGTACCTTTGTTGATAGAATTCGAGAATTTTGAAGAAAAAGTGAAGAACTTGATGTGTGCTTGAGAGAGAGAAAGCAAGAGGGGCGCACGACGAGTATGGAGGAAATATGATCTCATGAGGGTTAAAAACCCTAGTTTTACCAGATGTAAAAAATTATTTTTAATTAATTTGTTTTCTGTAAATAAAATTGACTCGTCGATTCAGGGTCAGACTCGGCGAGTCTGGTCGTGAATTTAAACTCATCTGGAATCTCAAGAGACTCGTCGAGTCAAGGTTAGACTCGGCGAGTCACTTACAAACAATTCAAAAATTATATCATTTTGTCATTTATTCATAAAAAAATTTCATTCCACCCCACACTTAGCCCATACGCACTCTCAAGTAGTCATGTTTGATGATTTAGAAGACGGAAATAAAATCCTAAAAACAAAAATCAAACAAAACTAAAACGAGAAAGATAAAAGAAAGCAAACTCTAATAATGGGTTGCCTCCCGCCAAGCGCTTCTTTTTAAGGAGTCGTTAGCTGGACTCCTTCCCATCTACGTTTCTTCATTTTCCTGCATCGGGAATGCACGCCTAATCTTTTGCGGTTTATACTTTGTCTTGTAAGCGTGTATCTTCTTCTTGTAAGTCTGTCTCAATTCTTCTCTCTTTTTCCTTGTAGCATCATCTTCAGCTGCATGAATTTCCCTTTTCCTCACCTTCTTCTTCCTTACCCCATTCTCTTGCACCCCTTCTTCTTTAAACTTCATTACTTCATAGTTGGTGAAAACTCGAGCTCGAGGTTTGGTAATACGTGACAAAATGAATGGGTTATCAGCATCATCTCTCCTAACCCTTGCATTTTCCTCTTCTCCAACGCTTACCTCCTCTTCAAATGGAGTGTCTTCATCTTCTTGCATTATTGTATCGAGGCACGCTACTGGAACGTGTTGAAAATCACCATATGCTTTAACAATTCCGCCTTCTGCTGCATGATCTTCTAAAGAATTAGGGAAATTCTTCATGTCCAGAACATGCAAGGAGCTGGTAACAAACAAATCAAGATCATCCAAGTTGCTGGGATTTTCGAATGGACTCATCGAGTCCGTGAAAGCAAATCGGCGAGTCGAAGCGTATTCCTCACATCCCAATGTGTTTTCTGAATCGGTTCCTTTTAGCAGCTTCTCTATCTCCTCCAAGTCTTTTTCAACATCATCATTTCCCCCAGAAGATAGCAAAACCTTACTTGGATCTTCTTCTTGCAAGAGTGCAAGTTCTTTTTGTAGTATTCCATCATCCAAATCAATGAAGGAAACTTCTTTTTTTCTTCCTTCTTCTTGCTTAATCTCTGGTAGAGCTTTAAACACTGCTGACTCATCTCCTACCCTCATTGTTAGTGTGGACTCGCATACATCTATCAATGCGCATGCGGTATTCAAAAATGATCACCCCAAAATAATTGGAATTTCGGGGTCTTCTTCCATATCAACTACTACAAAGTCCATGGGGAATATAAATTTATCCACCTTAATGAGGAGATCTTCACAAACACCTCTTGGACAAAAACTTGATGTGTGTGAACTCAACTAGTTCTAAACCTACTTTTAATTATAAAATGAACACACAAAGGCAGTGGACCTATCAATTGTGGTACATCTAAATAAGCAGGGCATCGAACACAGGAATGGTAAATTAAAACTAAAGACTAACTTTATCTAAATTAAATAATAAGTAGGGGTTTTCTCTAGTTTTACAAGACTAGAAACTTACTAACTATCACTTAAACTAAAAACTAGAAAAAGCAAAGATATAACTATATTCAATACCGAGAAGGACTTCTGTTTAGTTCAACTCAATTGATCATATGGTTGATATTATGATAATAGTGCAATGGATTAATTCTTCAATTAGCTACCGATTCAAGTGATTAGCTTTGCGTTCGCTGCACTAATCCTTAGAGAACAAACTAACTCAAATAGTGATCAGTTGTCTAATTTAATTTAATTCACTAGATTATTTATTCGGGTTAATTTAGACTTGTAATAGCTAACTAATTTGGTCCTTTAGTTAACATCTTGTTGATGGTCATCAAACAAGCTCACCCATGAATTTACCTAATTGTCCATTAATTCTAGTTTCACGTTCGTTATTCCTAGACATATGATAAAGTGGTCACATAAACGTATGAGGTTGACAATTAAAAGATGTTCATACTATTTAATTATCTTCCTATCATCAGAAAAGTATTTATCATTCACACACAAGGTTCTTTAACAAGCTAAAATCAACAAAATCACCAATATTGAATTAATCCTATCAATAATCAAACCATAGTCTCAATTTCGTATCCCCAAACAGAAGGTTAAGAGTTTTAGCTCATGGTTGAGGTAATTAACAACAATAAAACGAATTCTAATTGTCTAACCATGATTGAAAACAATAAAGTAAGTAGAATGATAAGAATTTGCCTCAAATCTCCTTTGGAATTGAATTCTAGGTTGTATCTTCATTCTTCAGATCTCTCCTGGCTCTGATTCGCAGCTTGCTTCTCCCCAAGGGTTCCAGAATACCTTGTGTCGATCTGGACAGCTGTTTTTATAGATTCGAACCGACTCGTCGAGTTCATGACCGACTCGCCGAGTCCACCCCTTAATTCCCGTACACGGTAAGTCACGGAGTCTTTATCCTGTCGAATCTTCGACGCTACTCGTCGAGTAGTCGACCCTACTCGCCGAGTCCCTTGTATTTTTAGCGTTTTTCTTCTTTGTTCAACTCCCGAGCTCCCAACCGCTTCTCCTGTTTCCTTTTGCTTCCGAGCTTCACTTTTGGACTGAAAACACAATTCAAACACTTTTAAGTATCTTTTGTCCATGATATGCAATATATTAGCTAATAAATGATAAAAATCTATACTTATTAGGAGGCTAAATATTCAAATATCAAACCACACGTCAGAACCATTTACTACAGGTGAGTTCATACCCCTTAATCAACCTTTTAAATGATTTTAAATGCTTTTATGGGGGGAATACTGAAGGGTTTT
Source organism: Lactuca sativa (assembly GCF_002870075.4). Taxonomy (NCBI): domain Eukaryota; kingdom Viridiplantae; phylum Streptophyta; class Magnoliopsida; order Asterales; family Asteraceae; genus Lactuca; species Lactuca sativa. The sequence goes on from NC_056630.2 coordinate 283,659,386, forward strand.
AGGCATAAGAACAACCCTATGTGCTCATACAAACCCTAATGCTTGGATCTAGGTTTCTCTATTGTATATGCAACGAATCCAAGACTAATAAACTTAGATCTAACATATTATAAATTGAATTAGGGTTTAGAGAATTACCTTTGATTGTTATATAGCAATAACAATCAATTCCTTGCTTGGATTGGCTTCAAAAGCTTAGTGCCTCAAGTGTTGCACCTCTAATGGAGTCACACACACCATATACAACTTGGATGAAGAGGAGAAGAAAGGAGGCTACCCAAAAACGGCTAGAAACCCTAGAGAATCAGTTGCACACATTTTTGGGGCCTAAGGGGTCCTTTATATACTTGTGTGGGCTGCTAGGGTTTCAGTCAAAACTCTAATGGACAGCTTAAACTCTAAGCAGCCCATGGAACCTTCTGGATAAGGCCATGGATGAAAATATGATGGGCGCCCATCATAATTTCGTTCACCCCTTGTTCCTTTAGCATTCCTTAGCCCAATAACTCAATTATCCAATAATTGCAGTCCAGTCCCTAAATTTAATTAATCTCTTTTAGCCACAAAATTAATTCTTAATTAATTCTTGACTAATACTAATTAAACAATATGATTTCTCCTTTAATATATTATTCTCGTAATATATTAATAAATCATATTTAAACATTTCTCTCCTTAATTCATCCTACATATTGCTATGGTGAAGGCAACCCAAAAGGACCATGCTCATAATCGGGTCAAGTACATACCAAAATAGTTATGGACTTAGACACAAATCCAACAAATACAAGTTGAATCATTATATTTATTATATCAATCACATGTGATTAATAACTATCAAACAAATGTATTTTCTATACTTTTAACTGTGTATCAAACAAACTATTTCAAAATGATTATCAAACTCTTTTACATGCTAAATTTTTTATCAAACTTGTTATTATATTCCTGCTATCTCGGCCTCTGTACTCGGACTGTGTCTTACTCAGCTTGGTATTGCGTTGGATAGGTAAGTCACCTTTCTTGAAATTCTCCATGTTGAAACGCTTCAACACCTTGTCCAAGTAGGTACTTTGACTAAGTGCTATTAGTCTTTTACTCCAATTTCTCAATATCCTTATCCCTAACATATAGGCAGCTTCCGCAAGGTCCTTCATAGCAAAAGACTTCCCAAGCCATGACTTAACCTCCTGCAAGGTTGGAATCTCATTTCCTATGAGAAGTATGTCATCCACATACAACAACACAAAGCTAACTATACTCCCACTAGCTTTGACATATACATAGGACTCATCCTCGCTTCTCGAAAATCCAAACTCTTTGACTTTCTCATCAAAACAAAGATTTCATCTGCGATGTACTTGTTTTAATCCATAAATGGATTTCTCAGCCTTACACACTCTATTAGGGTACTTTGCACTGATAAAACCCTATGACTGACTCATGTAAACATCTTCAGTCAACTTCCCATTAAGGAAAGCAGTTTTGACATCCATTTTCCATATTTCATAATCATGAAATGCAGCTATGGCAAGCATAAACGTTATAGATTTAATCTTCGCTACTGGTGAGAAGGTCTCAGCATAGTTAACTCCATGAGTTTGACTAAAGCCCTTCGCAACCAATCATGCCTTATATGTGTGTACTTTCCCATCCATGTCGGTATTCTTCTTGAAGATCCATTTGCACCCAACTATCTTACGACCTGGTACATTGTCAACCAAGTTCCAAACTTGATTGTCATACATGGACTGAATCTCACTATCCATAGCCTCTTTCAATTTTGTAGACTCAGGGCCTGCCATGGCTTCCTTGTAGTTGTTAGGTTCATCCAGATTTACAAGTGTGCTATCACTGATAAATGTATCACCATATGTAGTAATATGGAAACCATATAACACAGGTGGAACACTAAGTCTATTGGAACGGCTCAGAGTAAGGACTCATCAACTGGTTCAACAAGAGTTTCCTCCTCAGGTTGAGCGCTAGTGTTTGATGTTCCTTCATCACTTAACTCTTGAAACTCTTCAAGGTCAAATTGCCTCCCACAGTCCTCTTAGCATATGAGTTCTCTCTCTCTCTCTCTCTCTCTCTCTCTCTTCTCTCTCAGAAAACACCTATCCTCGCAACGAAGACAACATTTTCACTCGTTCTGTGGAAGAGATATCCAAAAGACTTCTGTGGGTAGTCGATGAAAATGCAATGCTCACTACGATGTTCGAGCTTGTCGTGAGTCTCACGCCTCATGAAAGCCTCGCAACTCCAAACCTTGATGTGTGCTAATGAGGGAACCTTCCATGTCCACATCTCGTGAGGTGTTTTGGCAACCTTCTTAGTAGGGACTAGATTAAGGATATGGGTAGTAGTCTCTAAGGCATGCCCCTAGAATGAGATAGGTAACGAAGCTCGACTCATCATGGAACGAACCATGTCAAACAAGGTTCGATTACACTTCACAACCATACCATTAAGCTGTGGTGTCCTGGGTGGCGTCAATTGTGAAATAATTCCACATTCCTTAAGATAGTAGTGGAACTCGATACTAGGATACTCACCACCCCGATCGGATCAGAGCATCTTTATCATCCTGCCCAATTGATTCTCCACTTCTTGTTAAAACTCATTGAACTTTTCAAAGGTTTCTGACTTATGCTTGATTAAGTAGATATAGCCATATATGTTTTAATCATCAGTAAAAGTCACATAGAAGCGGTTAGCATCCCTTGTGGCGGATCTGAAGGGTCTACACACATCGGTGTGTATGAGATCCAACTAACCCTCACCCTTTCACAAGTACCAGTAAAGGGTGACTTGGTCATCTTTCCAAGCAAACAAGATTCACAAGTGTCATCCGACTTTAAGTCGAATGACTGCAACACGACATCCTTTTGGAGTTGGCCTATGCGCTTCTTTTTGACATATCCAAGAAGACAATGCCACAAGCATGCCTTGTCCAAAGTATTGGATGAATCAATATACAATACATTATTTCCTAAGTTGTCTACAACCATGACAGTTTCATATACACTATTACAAGGAAATGCTTTAAAATAAAATACGCCATTATAAAAGGCATTAATAGAACCAATTTCATTATCAAATGAAAATCTAAAACCTTGTTTGTACAAACCATGAAAGGGAATAATGTTTCTCGCCATGTAGGACAAGTAGCAACATTTATTCAAATCTAATTCTAACCCATTACTAAGAAATAAAGAATAAACTCCAATATTGGTGACAAACAACATTTTCTTATTCCCCATGATCAAGTTCAACTTGTCGTACTCCACATCCCTACTTCTTTTTAGTCCCTACATATCAGAAAAAATGTGAAAACCACAACATGTGTCAAGGACCCAAGAATTAGCATGTGATGAGTTATCAGACAGAATAGTGTAAATACTGAAAGGTTTTGAGCATTCTAACACTCTTATGATGTACATGTAGCCCTATAAACCTTAGATCTATGTTTTCTCTATTATACATGTAAATATTCAATATTCCAAGTTTTCATCCTAACTAGCATAATATGAAGCAACTATACTACAAAAGCCTAGTTAGATGACATACCTTTTGATGTAGCTTGAAGTCATGAGCTTTAAGAGCTTAGCCCCAATAGTGTGGAAGCCTCAACTGGAATAAAAAATCACCAAGAACACCTTGGAAACCTTGAGAGAATAGTAAGCACTCTAGAAATTGGCCCACTCTTGTTTACTCACACACTAGTATCATTTCATGTGCCAAGGACCTCTTTATATAGTATGGAGGATTAGGGTTTCATCCATGTAAACCCTAATACCCATGACTTTTCATTTCCATAGGATCCATGGGTTAAAAACTCCATGGACTATCCATGCAAGCTTAGCCCAACCTAAATGATCACTTGGCCCATATATATATATATATATATATATATATATATATATATATATATATATATATATATATATCTATATATATATATATATATATATATATATATATATATATATATATATATATATAAGAGTCCATATTTATTTAGTTCCTTTTGATCACTAAATTAATTCTTGATCAATACTAATTAAATAATATGATTTCATATTAATATATTAGAAATTAGAATATATTAATATAAATCATAAACATACTATTCTCAAAAGACTATCCATACAAATTGTTCCGGTGAAGTGCGACCCAAATGGACCATGCCAAATCGGGTCAAGTACATACCAATTATAGTTATGGACTTAGACACTAATCCAACAGTCTCCCACTTGGATAAGTCTAAAACTATTATTGCGTATGACTCCAAAACCCAACAAGCAATTGTAGCTCTTAAAGTCGTTGTCGAACTCTGATCTAGTGAAATGACTTGTCCATTAGATAAGGGATCATATATTACTCTATTCTAGATATCATATGGATTGAGACATGGATTATAATCATTCTCTCTATCAGTTTTTTGTTTCCCGATTTCCGATTTATGACGACCGACTAATTGAACAAATCACATCAATCCAGGCTTAGCGAAGCACTTCCGGGTGTCATCACTAAATCATTGAGGGGCCCACAGATTTCACTTTTATCCCTCAAAGGGTAAAAGGAATGGATAAACTTCGACTCATATTATTGTTCTACTACTTGTTGAATCATACACAAAGGCATGTTTTATAACATCTAGTTACCAATACGTTTCCGTGCAATCAATGTATGACCAACTCATATTCAACAACTCATATCTCTAGGTTTAAAGAATATAATATATTATCGTCTCATGATCACTCGTGATAAAATCCATGAAGTGATTCAAATGAGTGTGGGTTGAATCCAATACTCAGAACTTATGAGAACTCATGAGTGTTGTAGCAACTCTTGCTATGTCCAGTACCTTGGACATCTACAAGCCAACTTCATGACAGTCTTGATTCATATCTACTTCCAACATATGACCGACTGTGGATGGTCTGAATAACTTAGTCATTCGGGAAGAATGACCTAGTTGTTCTGGAAGTCAACACATGCAAAGTGAAACACAAGAATAATCGAATCCAATATGGCCTCAGAACTTATGAATATAAATAGAACACCTTTTATTTATCACCATAATGATTACACATTATTCATTGTATATTGTTTCAACTAATCAACTTTATACTTGAATCAAAACACTAGTCATGCCATGCTCTAAGCATGCACACTATGTTTATCCGAAAAATAGTCATGCCATATGTCACACCCCAAAACCAAGAACGGTGGAAACGTTCTGGGGTGGAGAACGTCATGTGAAGTATCATAACAGTGTAAAGTAGTAAACAACCAACAACATCATCCATTTCATTAAAAGTAAAGTTTTAATACATGTGTGTTCTTTCATAATGTACAACAATAAAATGAATAATCAAAATAAGATGAGTCTTGTCTGTGCTCCGTCTTCTCAAAACCTGGCCATCGTACCTGTCTAACTGATGACCTAAGAATACAAGTTATTTTGAAAGCGAGTATCAGCCTAAAGCTGGTGAATTCATAAGTATTTAAATGTTATTGTCTTGTTTTGGAATTGTTATGAATGTCATATAAATCTTTAAATGGAACAGTTGGTATAAGTATGAAATGTAGTCCTCTACCAAGACCCGAATGTTTTTGTAAGTAAAATGATACTTTTTCCTTGTTTTTGACTATTACAAACAGTACTTAGTCTAACTCATCGTTTATGTGAATGTATCACAAAATAAAGTAAAATAGGAAAATGATATGATAGTCTTCTACCAATACCTGAATGTTCTGTAAGTTAAAATGATGGTTTTTCCTTTCTATTGACTAGTACTAAAAGTACTTAGTCTAACTCGTCGTTTATGTGAATATATCACAAAATAAAGTAAATAGGAAAAAGTCCTAATGTAAGTGTTATCCCGAGGTACTAAGGCTAACACGCCATCGCGTAAAGCGAAACGTATAACCTATCACAAAATAAAGTAAAATAGGAAAATGATATGATAGTCTTCTACCAAGACCTGAATGTTCTGTAAGTTAAAATGATGGTTTTTCCTTTCTATTGACTAGTACTAAAAGTACTTAGTCTAACTCATCGTTTATGTGAATATATCACAAAATAAAGTAAATAGGAAAAAGTACTAATGTAAGTGTTATCCTGAGGTACTAGGGCTAACACGCCATCGCGTAAAGCGAAACGTATAACCTATCACAAAATAAAGTAAATAGGAAAATATACTAAAGTAAGTGTTATACCGAGGTACTAGGGCTAACACGACATATGTAAATGCCATCCCGAGGTACTAGGGCTAACACGACATATATAACCTAATAAACATCCGAAGATTGTCCAATTGTCCTCTATAGCAGCAGTAGGGCAGAGGAAGGGTTAGTGCCGTAATTGACTCCTAATATAAGTAATAACCTTAGGCATCCGTAGATGTTCATCACCCACTGGTTCTAACAGCTGGGTTCCGGAATGGTTAGTCCTGTCCATATATCCTGAGGTACTAGGGATAGGGTCCCGTCTAGATATCCCGAGGTACTAGGGATAGGCAGAAAAATTTACACAGAAGGTACTAATAAATCATCCTCGCAATTCGAGATACAAGTATTCATGTTAATATACACAGGTAAATGTATCTACGTAAAGGTACTCATATAATGTGTTCATGTAAGCGTATTCATGTATCATGTAAGCATATGTAAACGTACTCATGTATCATGTAATCATATGTAAATGTACTCATGTATCAGGTAATGTACTGGTATAGACTCATGAATGAACTAACTCTTGTGAGATTCCTTGTAATAGGAATAATGTTTTTTTTTCTTCTAACTATCCCTATGATAATTAACTGGAAAGTAATTGGTTGTTCAAGTAGATTTATGCACCCTCGTTACACCAAGGTGTGGGAAACTGAACGAAGGATGAAAACTATAAGATCAATACATATATAAGAACATATGCGTATAAGTTTAGTTTTGCTCAAGAAGGTAAAAATAATGGTTTTGCAAGATATCTAAGAGTTTTGAACAATAATTAAGAGTGAGTTGATGTCATTTTAATAAACATTTCAAAACTAATACTTTTGTTATCAAGGTATTTTAAGATAGAAAACCATTTCATGTATCACATTTTGAAGTATGTGAAATCTACTGGATGAAAACACAGTTATAAAATACATAAGAGTGATTTAATAACATACTGTTTTCTACTTGTATCCCCCCCCCCCCATTAAAGCATTTAAAATCATTTAAAACATTGATTAAGGGGTATGAACTCACCTGTTGTAAGGGGTTCTAGCGGGTACGCGTGTAGGGATGAGAAGTTCCACGAATGAAGTCCCGAGACACAATAAGTCCTAAATGACATATAATGACACATATTGACATGAATATAGTGTTTATAACATCAATATGAAAGGAAACACCTTCCGGGACTAGGTAACACCTTGACCAAGTGTTGAAATCACATGTGATTCAACATAGGAAGGTATAAAGGCACTCACATGAGTTTACTACCATGAGTTCACGGCCCAAGGGAGTTTACGGCCGTAAACTCATGGCTACTCATGTAGGAATGCAAGTTTGAAGGCTAGGGAATGATTTAGTGACATTAGCTCTAACCTAGGATGAAGAAAACCCACTTTCTTTGAAGTTCTAAGGAGTTCACGGCCCAAATGAGTTTACTACCGTAAACTCATGGCCATTTATGTTTATGAGGGTCCTAAAGGTCATAAGGAAGTATTCTAATTTCAAGCCTAATCCTTTGGAAGTGTTTGTGGCATCAAAACACCCCTAACATGAGTTTACGGCCCATGGACCATTTGGTCATGTGTTTGCGGCCGTAAACACTCATGGGTGTTGATATTTTCATTGTTTTGGGTCCTAGACACATCAAGGTAAGGTGCGATGTTTGTCTCTTGGCTTAGAGAAGGTATTTAGGGCACTTTGGCACCCCAATATGGAGTTCACGGCCCAAGAACTTCCTTGGCCATGAACACCATTTCCTTGGTGTTTTGAGATTGTTTTCTATCCCTAAACTCATTTAGGTAAATGTCCTATTTAGTCTCTTGGGTTAAGGAGGGTTTTTAAGGCATTTTGGCACTTAAACATGGAGTTCACGACCCAAGAACTTCCTTGGCCGTGAACTCACTTTCATCCTTGTTTCTAATTGATTTTGGTGTCCTAAACATGAAATGGTGGCTTCTAGTTTGAGTTCCAAGGCTTTGAGGGTCATTGGGACACTTTTGGCCCTTAAAATGGAGTTTACTCCCCAAGTGTTCTTGGGCGGTAAACTCACAGATCTTGTTGTTTTGTCGTGATTTTGATGTTATTATGCACAATCTAAGCTATATAATACAACTAGATTGAAGTACTCACGATTTGGGATAAAATCCCAAAGATCCGTGAGAGAGAAAATGGCTTTTCTCTAGTTGGAAATGTAACTAATGAGTAAATATGGTTCAGTTTTCTATTTATAGTCCTGAGGTTTTTGGCAGAAAATATTTTATTCCCGGAATGAACTCTAATATCATAGAGTATTGGAATAACAGTGTTGCACAAAACTCTAGTGCATCTACTCTCCTGATACCTCCTTAAGTGTTAAACCTGAAATACTCAAACTTATACCCAATGTCTGGAATTCCCCTGTAATTGTTCTAACTTCTATTGGCTTGATATGGTTTGTCCATAATGGAAATTTCAGGTTGTCACACCATACACCAAGTATGCACACTATGTTTGTCCAAACATTAGTTATGCCATACACCAAGTATGCACACTAAGTTTGTCTACGATCTTTACTTTGTGAAATAGTGATGAGTTTTGAGCATTCTAACACTTCCTAAGTGTACATGCAACCCTAATAACCTTGAATCTATGTTTTCTCTATATACATGCAAATTTCATTTTCAAGGTTATATCCTAACTAGCATGGCATGGGGATTACATAAAATATAAAACTAGTAGAAATACATACCTTGTTGTTGCTTGGATTCCTTCAAGACTTTGTGAGCCTAGCACCCCAAATGTTGTGCCTCAAATGCTTCACACAACACCACAAAACTTGGAATAACTTGAGAGAATACTTCTAGCACTCAAAATCGGTTATGCCCTCTCTAGTAACCTTACTAGCTCCGATTTCACTAGCCAAAGGGTCCCTTTTATAGTGGTGTCACAATTAGGGTTTTCACATGAATACTTTTAATTGTCATGACTCTTCATTTCTCATGACCCATGGGTTTGTAACTCCCATGGACTATCCATGGAGCTCCAAAGGGTTACATCCATAACCCATAAACCATGGATCATTAATCCACCATAAAAGAATTGATGATTGTCATAATCAACCCTTATATATTTAATTAGTCTCACTTTGATCACCAAATTAATACTAGATTAATACTTGATCAAATACTAATTAAATAATACTATTATTAATATATTAGAACTTATAATATATTAATAATCATAAGTGCCATATTCTCTCATTTAGTCTATCCAAGTATTGCAATGCCATGCAACCCAAATGGATCATGCCGGGTCGGGTCAAGTACATACCAAATAAAGTTATGGACTTAGACACTATATCCAACAGTCTCCCACCAGGATAAGTCTAATAACTATATTTGCAAATATGACTTCAAAATTCGACTAGCAATCGTAGCTCTTTTAAAGTCTCTCAGGACTGAGATGATGATGATACGCCATTTAAGATAAGTGATCATATAATCCTCTGCTCTCATGATATCAGCCAGACAAACACATGGAACATGGTCTTACTTATTGTCCAGCATTTGTTTCTCGATCTTCGATTTGTTTCGACATAGAACTAAATTAAACACATCAATTAGGTTCTGACCGGGCCCGATACATGGGTCAAAACCAAATCATCGAGGGGCCCAGATATCGCTTCTATTTCTAGAAGGAACATATAAACTTCGACTGATATGCTTGTACTAACTACTTGTTGAATTACTCACAAAGGCACGTTTTATAACATCGAGTTACCAATGCGTTTTCGTACAATCAATGAATAACCAACTCATATCTCTAGGTTTGAAGATTTATATGATATTACCGTCTCACGATCACTCGAGATAAATTCCATGAAGTGATGCAAGTGAGTGTGGGTTGAATCCAATACTCAGCCCTTATGAGTACTCATGAATGTTGTAGCAACCATTGCATTGTCTAAAGCACTTTAGACAAATCATACAAGCCAGATTCATGATAGTCTTGAATCAATACTTACTTCCAAAGTTTGACCGACTGTGGATGGTTTGAATAATATGATATATACCATAACATAATTATTCTGGAAGTAAAAACATGCAAAATTGAAACATAGTAAACAATCGACACAGGATAGTAACACCTTACTCATAAATAAATAACAACTTTTATTTATCATCAAATGTCAATTACATTTTACAGGTTTCAGGAATCTAATTATTGAAACTAATATCATCCTTCAGGCCAATGCGCCTTGCATGCTGTAAATGCTTAACCCTGCTCAGTCCCTTCGTAAGGGGATCTGCCGGGTTCTCATCCGATGATACCCTCTTTGCGACAAGGAGTCCTTCTTCTATTCTATGTCTGATGAAATGGTATTTTCTGTCAATGTGCCTAGATCTCCCGTGATCCCTTGGTTCTTTAGCCAAAGCAACCGCACTTTCACTGTCACAAAAAATTTCCATTGGCTCCTTTATATCTGGTACAACTCCAAGGTCTCCGATGAAGTTCTTCAGCCATATCGCCTCTTTTGCTGCCTCGCTTGCTGCTATGTACTCTAATTCACAAGTCGAATCAGCTATTGTCTCCTGCTTGGAACTTTTCCAAGTAATTTCTCCTCCATTTAGGATAAAGACCCAGCCCGACTGAGAGCGGAAATTATCCCTATCAATTTGAAAGCTAGCATCACTATATCCTTCCACTCTCAAGTCATCACTGCCTCCGAGGGTAAGGACCCAGTCCTTAGTCCTCTGCAAATACTTGAGAATGTTCTTTACCGCTGTCCAGTATGCCTTGCCAGGGTTCCCTTGATATCTACTGACCATGCTCAAAGCAAAGGCCACATCTGGGCGAGTACAAATCATAGCATACATGATCGAGCCCACAGCGGAAGCATATGGTATCTGACTCATTTCAGCTATCTCAGCCTCTGTACTCGGACTCTGAGTCTTACTTAACTTGGCATTACTCTGGATTGGTAATTCTCCTTTCTTGGAATCTTGCATACTGAACCTCTTTAGTACCTTATCCACATAAGTACTTTGACTAAGTCCAATTAGTCTCTTACTCCTATCTCTCAATATCCTTATCCCTAGGATATAGGCAGCTTCCCCAAGGTCCTTCATAGCAAAACACTTCCCAAGCCAGGCCTTAACCTCCTGCAAAGTTGGGATGTCATTTCCTATGAGAAGTATGTCATCCACATACAACACCAAGAAGCTAACTATGCTCCCACTAGCCCTGACATACACACAAGACTCATCTTCACTCCTAGTAAAGCCAAACTCTCTGACTTTCTCATCAAAGCAAAGATTCCACCTGAGAGATGCTTGTTTCAATCCATAAATGGATTTTTCAAGCTTACACACTCTATTAGGGTATTTTGGATCGACAAAACCCTCTGGCTGAGCCATGTAAACATCCTCAACCAACTTCCCATTAAGGAAAGCGGTTTTGACATCCATTTGCCATATTTCATAGTCGTGAAATGCAGGTATGGCTAACAACACTCTAATAGACTTAATCTTAGCTAGTGGTGAGAAGGTCTCATCATAGTCCACTGTCGGAGTTTGAGTAAAGCCCTTCGCAACCAGTCGCGCTTTATAAGTGTGTACTTTCCCATCCATGTCAGTCTTTTTCTTGAAGATCCATTTGCACCCAACTATCTTACGACCTGGTACATTGTCAACCAAGTTCCAAACTTGATTGTCATACATGGATTGAATCTCTTTGTCCATAGCCTCCTTCCATTTCGCAGACTCAGGGCCTGCCATGACTTCCTTATAATTATTAGGTTCATCCAAATCTATCAGTGTACTATCACTGATAAATGTATCACCTTCGGTGGTGATGTGATAACCATAATAAAAATCAGGTGTGTTCCTCATCCTAGTGGAACGTCTTGGAGGTACAGACTCATCTATCGGCTCAACAGGAGTTTCCTCTCAGGTTGGCTGACAGCATTTGAGGTTCCTTCACCACTTGATTCTTGAAGCTCTTCAAGGTCAATTTGCCTCCCACTGTCCCCTTGGCTTATGAATTCTCTCTCACGAAAGACTCCTCTTCTTGCTACAAAGACTACATTGTCACTGGATCTGTAGAAGAGGTAACCAAAGGATCTTTGTGGGTAGCCGATGAAAATACACCTCTCGCTTCGGGGCTCAAGCTTGTCATGAGTCTCATGCCACACAAAAGCTTCACAACCCCAAATCTTGATGTGGTCCAAATTGGGCACTTTCCCAGTCCACATCTCGTGAGGTGTTTTGGCAACCTTTTTAGTAGGGACTAGATTAAGGATATGGGCGGCAGTCTCTAAGGCATACCCCTAGAAAGAGATTGGTAATGAAGCTCAACTCATCATGGAACGAACCATATCCAACAAGGTTCGATTGCGCCTCTCAGCTACACCATTCAACTGTGGTGTCCTGGGAGGTGTCAATTGCGAGACAATCCCACATTCCTTAAGATAGTCAAGGAACTCAATGCTAAGATACTCTCCTCCCCGATCGGATCGGAGCATCTTGATGTTCCTGCCCAATTGATTCTCAACTTCCTGCTTAAACTCTTTGAACTTTTCAAAGGTTTCTGACTTATGCTTGATTAAGTAAATATATCCATATCTACTGTAATCATCAGTAAAAGTCACATAATAATGATTAGCATCCCTTGTAGCAACTTTGAAGGGCCCACACACATCCGTGTGTACAAGGTCCAACAAACCTTCACCCCTATCACAAGTACCTGTGAAGGGCGACTTTGTCATTTTTACAAGTAAACAAGACTCGCAACTATCATCTGACTTGAGGTCAAATGATTCCAAGACTCCAGCCTTTTGGAGTTGGCCTATGCGCTTCTTGCTAACATGTCCAAGACGACAATGCCACAAGGATGCTTTATCCAAGCTATCAGAAGGATCAATATACAACACATTATTTCCTAGATTGTCTACAACATTCACGGCTTCATATACACCATCACAAGGTATTGCTTTAAAGTAAAATACATCATTGTAATAAACATTAATAGCACCATTTTTATTATCAAATGAAAAAGTAAAACCTTGTTTGTACAAGCCATGAAAGGAAATAATATTTCTCGCCATTTTGGGCGAGTAACAACACTTATTCAAATCTAACATTAACCCATTATTAAGCAATAAAGAATAAACTCCTATCTTGGTAACAGGTGATGCTTTCCTGTTTCCCATGACTAAGTTTATCTTCCCGTGCTCCACTTGCTCACTTCTTCTTAGTGCCTGCAAATCAGTACAAATATGAATACCACACCCTGTATCAAGCACCCAAGAATTAGCATTAGATGAGTTGTTAGACAATATTGTGTAAATACCTGCATGGGTGGGTTTAACCTTCCAATCCTTTACATCTTGCAGATATTTGGTGCAGCTTCGCTTGAAGTGTCCCTTATCTTGGCAATAGAAGCACTGTGCTTCCTTTGGGTTCGAAGAAGGAGTAATGGGACCTTTCTTTGTCCCACTTGAAGAGGAACCATCAAGATTCTTACCCTTGGTACCCTTTAAAGGGCTTTTCCTCTTCTTACCCTTCCCTTGCCCAATTGCAAGAACAAGGGCTGTTAAAGGAGTAGAAGTAACAACCGCTTTACCCTTAAGGCCATTTTCAGCTGTCCTTAAGAGTCCTTGAAGTTTTCCAAGTGTGACTTCCTCCTTATTCATATGATAAGTCATACGAAACTGATCATAACTTGAAGGTAAGGAATGGAGAATGATGTCAATCGCCAATTACTCAGGGAAGTCAACATTGAGCTTTAGCAACCGGTCAACAAACCTCTGCATCTTCTGCAAGTGACCGGTGATGGGTTCACCATCCTTCATCCTTGCGGTTATCATGGAGGAAATGATTTCATACCTCTCTTGACACGCACTCTGATGGTATCTTTCCATCAGATCTAGGTGCATCTCATAGGGGTAGAAATCTTCATAAGATTTTTGGAGTTCCGGAGTCATTGTGGCCATCATGATGAAGGACACCTTGGTGGCATCCTTCTCATGCGCAATGAACTCCGCAAGCTCTTCTGGAGTAGCAGTGGCTTCATTAACAACCTTAAGCTCCCTATCAAGGACATATTCTTTGTCCTCATAGCGGGTAATCATCCTGATGTTTCTGACCCACTCATTAAAGTTGGATCCATCAAAGATGACCTTACCACACAAGTTCATTAGGGAAAAGGAGCCTGTAGGGTTTGAGCCAGCAGCGTTATTGGAAGACATCTGGAATAGAAGGAAGATAAGTTTCATTAGATTAAGAGTCCTTAATAAGTCACCCAAATGAAATATTAAGGCTAGGATCCAACAAACTATTTATAGGTGGAAGAGGGATGCCGTAATCCACACTATAAAATATTTGAAGGTAGGTAAATGACGATTTACCAATTTCCACCATAAGACGAAATATTTTATTATTAGGTTTTATTGGTTTTGAAAACTCCTAGATCTTTTGAGATACATTGAACTTTTCAATGACATGTTTGAATCTCGAATGTGCCCTCTCAAGTTTGTGACTGGGATGCCGAGGATCACAAACAAAGTGTGAATAACCATACAAATTGACTTGGTACCCTTAACAATATTACCTAATCGATGTGCCGGTTAACCACACACGCTCCACCGATCTATAATAAAGTCAAGTTACCCTTTGCCACTCTTACTAGTCCATGTTAGTGTGTCGGTTAACCACACACGCTCCACTAACGACTTGGTAAGGTACAAAGTGTAATTTTATGGGCTAGCACCAATTTCACATTTTCCTAAAGTAACTAAGATTGGGAATTTATAATGTATAGTTACTTTATAATTCATTATACTTTTAATGAGAATTTAAAGTCATATCCTACCCGTTCGGCTAACGACCCTCCACCGATCAAGGAAGCGGTGGGTGAGAGTGGACACCCATTAAGTCACCATTTTATAGGCAACAACCTTATACCCCCCTTATAGACCGGCTTCGTGAATGAGGCCTACTAACGGTAAGAATGACATATTATTATACATATCTATATAATAAAATTATAATAATAGTATAAGTGTTGATTTTTAAACTTTTTAAAAATCTAAGGTTTAATTTGGAATTAAAGTATTAGAGTGTAAGACTTTTCAAATTCCAAAACTTGAGGGCAAGAATTGAAACTATTCCAAGTCTCTTCAATTTGTAACTTATGAGTTTTAATGGTTCATAAAAATGAAGACTCTTCATTTTATGAAACCTCTTTAGTTCTTTAATCACAATTAAAAGAAGTGACTTTTGGTTATCCATAACTTGAGGACAAGTTATGGACACCATCAATACAATTAAGATCAAGAATTAAACACACATGGTGGTTACACATAATTCCTATGATCTTCTAAAAACTCATAAGAACACAAATTCATGTCAAGCAATTTCAAGAAATCATATGAACATATATAATACTTTGAAATTGTTAAAAGTCATGTAAAATGGATTAACATAATCATTATCATTTTGAAAAACAGATTTTAGAAGTCCAAAACAGATTGGGATAATGATTCTAATCCATTTCCAGCAACAAAACACGAAAAGACTGCCCAGCACGCACCTACTCGTCGAGTGCATGATCCTACTCGAAAAGTAGGATGAATTTGTACATGGACTCGGCGAGTCCTCCCCATGAACTCGGCGAGTCTAGTCGACAGTGAGCAGTTTTTTCGATTTTTCAAGCAGTTTTGCATCAAGTATACAGAAAACAATCCTAGGCTCTGATACCACTGATGGGTTTTGAGCATTCTAACACTTCCTAAGTGTACATGCAACCCTAATAACCTTGAATCTATGTTTTCTCTATATACATGCAAATTTCATTTTCAAGGTTATATCCTAACTAGCATGGCATGGGGATTACATAAAATATAAAACTAGTAGAAATACATACCTTGTTGTTGCTTGGATTCCTTCAAGACTTTGTGAGCCTAGCACCCCAAATGTTGTGCCTCAAATGCTTCACACAACACCACAAAACTTGGAATAACTTGAGAGAATACTTCTAGCACTCAAAATCGGTTATGCCCTCTCTAGTAACCTTACTAGCTCTGATTTCACTCGCCAAAGGGTCCCTTTTATAGTGGTGTCACAATTAGGGTTTTCACATGAATACTCTTAATTGTCATGACTCTTCATTTCTCATGATCCATGGGTTTGTAACTCCCATGGACTATCCATGGAGCTCCAAAGGGTTACATCCATAACCCATAAACCATGGATCATTAATCCACCATAAAAGAATTGATGATTGTCATAATCAACCCTTATATATTTAATTAGTCTCACTGTGATCACCAAATTAATACTAGATTAATACTTGATCAAATACTAATTAAATAATACTATTATTAATATGTTAGAACTTATAATATATTAACAATCATAAGTGCCATATTCTCTCATTTAGTCTATCCAAGTATTGCAATTCCATGCAACCCAAATGGACCATGCCGGGTCGGGTCAAGTACATACCAAATAAAGTTATGGACTTAGACACTATATCCAACAAATAGATCGATTGAACATAATTCCAATGATTCTCATTTCACAATCCTAAATCCTTACTGAAAATGCAAGAATTCCAAATTCCCGCCATTTACCGAAAATATTTAGATTTTAAACTTATATGCATTGATCCTCTGTAATGATTATGTACAAAGTCATAAAGACTTGTTAACAGACATTACAGAGTATTCCAATGGAGATCAACTCCACGGAAACGAAGTCTCATATTCAAAGTACATTGCTTTGAACATCCTTCTTGCATTAAGTTTTTTAATCTTACATAGATCGAATAGTTTCCACCCATGGAGGCATTTCCATATTCCCATTTTGACTATCACTTCTGAATTAGAGTTGCCTCCTTTCAGAATATGTCAATATGGTCCTTCCAAAATTAACATTATACTTCCAACTGTCCCTGAGCAACCAATCTTTGGTAAACCTTAGATTGTCCTCGACAATTGCTTAATCATTTTACTCATATCCAATTCTAGACCTTTTTCCCCTCTTAATGCCACCAGGCATTTGGAAAAATTTAGAAAAGATAAATATTATAGCACATCCAATCGATCCTACACCCGAAACATATGGGACATGATTCATGATGTCTCACATAAAGACACGATTCTAGACCAGTTTTTTGCTACAATATTTTTATTTGCCATGTTTTCATAATTGAATATGAAGAGGGATGCTGTAATCATAATCGAATTTTGAGAACGCAATATATATATATATATATATATATATATATATATATATATATATATATATATATATATGTATGTATATCCTTGACTAAAGATGATTAAAATCTCAATCTAAGCTTTTAGAATTGAAATGAAGTACAATTTCCTCTCCCTTACTTATAGCAAAACAACTTTTCCCAATTGAAACTTTTGTTTTCTATAACTAACATTGCTAACTTGCAACTTATCATAATTATCATGCTCCCACTAACATGAGAATTATCAGCATAACACTTATGCTCCCCCTAGCTTTGACATGTACTCAGAAATCATTTGAACTTCTAGAAATCAATATTTTGTTGACTTTCTTACCAAAGTTCAGACTTCTAATACGAGATAATTTGATAAAAACTTTATCAAAATCATACACCTTTCCTTAGATAGCAAACGTGTGTGTCTAAACAATTTCAGAAATATGAAAAGGGATATTGTAATCATAGTCTCAATTTTTTAGACCTTTTCCATTCCTCACAAGTCCGTATTAGTGTGCCGGTTAACCACACACGCTCCACTAACGAATTTGAGAATGAAAATATTACAATTGCTATCTACTTAAAATCAATTAGTGAAAGCATTTCCTCACCATCATTTTCATGAATCGGAGAGAAACCTTATGACACTTAGATTTTATGGTGTATGTGTTCCTACCCATGTGAATTTGTCAAAACCATAATCACAAGACATGGTTAATGACAAATCCAAACTCATATGGAATGAACTTGTGCAGTCTTAACATCTTGCCACGTGGTAGCATAAAGGTCTTCCATTGCTTCCAAGTTGTTATGCAACCAATTGAGAACTCTCAGAACTCATATGCAAAGTCAACTTTAACTGGAATGGGCATAGAAATAGGAATATGTCAACACGATAGGTTATAAACCTCAAGTCGTGTGCTAGTGATAAACTACAGGTTTTATTCTTGATTAGATCTTGAAATTCTTTCAGGATCTTTAAGACTCCCACTGTCCTCTTGATATATAAGACTCTCTTGCCAAATTATCAAGAAATGGTGTGGATTCTTATCAAGACAAACACTTCACACAATTGGCCTAAGTTGGTCTCTGTTTTATCCAAAATATCACAAATTACCAATTTCAAATGTACAAGAGCAGGACACATTTTACTCTTACATTTGACAAGTGTTAATAAACCTTCTTCAAGATGTGTCACTCAAATTACAATCTTGGAGTATGACTCTAAGACTTGTTTTGGAATGAAGTATGACTCATCTTCTTGATTTAACCATTTCAACAATTCATGATTCCTCTTCTTAGCCATAGGAATTCACTAAGATGTCCTTAGAGGACCAATTGTGATATGGTTTCTTAATCATTAAGATGATCACAAAACATGATACTAAAGTACTCTCCCATCTTTTTAGATTTGAGAAACTTTTATCTTTCTGCCTAATTTGACTCTTCCTATTTGTTCTGCCATACATCGAAAATTTTCCAATGTTTCAGAATTATACTTAAACTGTTAAGTATAACCATATTTACTAAACTTTAGTAAATCATGACGAATAGTCTTATCGATCTTTTGTGGTGGACTTGACCAGTGCATACGAATGTGTACTTGATCCCTTAGTCCTTCACTTGACTCACATATACATGTGAACAAGGAATTAGTCTTAATTTTCCAAGGATGAAAATTTTCATTCATCATAATATACAACTTGCATGATTCTAAGTCGGTCCAATTGAAAACTTGGGTGATGAGAATCTTTCTTTATTTGGTAAATTTAGACATTACCACAAATGAAAGAATCAAATTCATATTTCCAATATTGCTAGAAACATACAAACATCAATTTTCCATAAATGTCATTGCAAGGAGATATAAAATAAAGTAAAACAAAATTTTATTTATTTATAAAATGCGGAAATTTTTTCCTTACAATGCAACTTTAAATGGAAACTATGTTATTACATATTTTCTAGCAATCTATCATAACTCCTAAGAAGTAGCTCAAGAATCCGATCTTCGAACCATACGATTGAAATCCATATTCGCGATCAGATTCAGCATACTCTTCCTTTAAGTTTCCTTTCCTTTGCTTGATCCTTCCATACATCAAAATGTATCAAGAATCTTTAGCTAGGAACTTAAGAGTGTTAGATAGTGGACTTACCTGAAACAGAGTTAAACTTTTTGACTTGATCTTCTCTCAGATCTTTCAGGTAGTTAGGGCAGCTTCGCAACCAATGCCCCTTCCTTTGGCAATAGAAACATATGGACCCTTTGGGAATGGTACACATGACTATCTCAGACTTATCATTTATCTTTACCATTTGGTCAACCGAGATGACTATGGTCGATCCCTTTCCATTGGGAAGAGAAAACTTTTCTGGATATCCAATGTTACCATTGTCAATGACCATGGTAGTTTGGGAACTTGATCTTCTAATCAAATTTGCTTTACTAGTGCTCCAAATCATTGTTGATTCAGCAACACCAAGCAAATAGATAAGATCATTAAGGGTCATGTAGTCCTTAAAGAACTCACTATGTGACTCAGAAAGTGATTAGTCAACATCCAACTTCCTCAAGACTTTGACACCCAATTCTCCTGGCTTGTCAATATGTGACTTCATCTCTAAGGTGTGAGCACACATAGACCTTGCTTTCAAATAGGGCTTGAGTGACCTTGAACTTGTGGGTTAGGGAGAATAATCGGAGGAGGTGGAGGAAGAGAAGTATGATTTCCATGAACCAATCGCGGGAAATCATCTTCATTAGGAAAGCTTGTTCCAAGAGATTTGGGAAGATCATAGTTGTCTGAACCAGACATCTATAATGGGAGAAATTCAAGTTAGTTGATTTAAGTCCTTAATATAACACCCAATATGAAATATTAAGGTTAGGACCCAACACAATATTTTATAACTTGGAAGAGGGATGTCGTAATCCAAGCTATAAAAAATTTGAAGGTAAGTGAATGACGATTCACCAATTTCCACCATGAAAAATGAAATAATTTATTGGGTTTTAATTGGATTTGAAACTCCTAGATCTTTTGAGATTCATTGAACTTTTCAATGGCATGTTTCAATCTCGATTGTTCCCTCTCAAGTTTTGTGACTGGGATGCCAAGGATCACAAAATAAGGTGTAAATAACCATGCAAATATACTTGGTACCCTTAATATTTATCACTTAATCGATGTTTCGGTTAACCACACGTGCTCCACATATCCTATAATAAACATTAAGTTACCCTTTGCCTACCTTGTTAAATCAAGGTTAGTGTGTCGGTTAATCACAAGTGCTCCACTAACGACTTAAGAAAAGTGCAAAGTGTAATTTCAAGGGTTAGCACCAAATTTACATTTTCCTAAAGTAACTAAGATTGGGAATTTATAAAAGGTTTAGTTACTTGATATTTATCATTATACTTATAATGAGAATTATATTCCTTATCCTACCCGTTCGGCTAACGACCCTCCACCAGTGAAGGAAGCGGTGGGTGAGAGTGGACACCCATTAAGCTGGCATTTTATAGGCAACAACCTTAAACCCCCCCCCCCCCCACCCCCTTTATAGACATGATTCGTGAATGAGGCCAACTAACGTAAGACTGACTTGATCTTATATATATATATATATATATATATATATATATATATATATATATATATATATATATATATATATATATATATATATATATATATATATATATATTAGTAACTTATAATACTATAAAGTATTAGGGTTGAATTTTAACCTTTAAAACTCTAGGGTTTGGAATTAAAGTGTGTGTGAGACTTTACAAATTCCAAAACTTGAGGGCAAGTTTTGAACAAATCAAAAACTTTTGGATTTTCATAACTTCTTAGTTTAATTAAGGTTTTAACAACTTTAATGAATAGACACTTGAACATCCATAACTTGAGGACAAGTTATGGAGTCCATAAGACAAATTATGAAGAAAAAGACTCTTCAATTGTGTAACCTATGAATTTTAATGCATCTTTAAAAGAAACGACTTTTGGTAATCCATAACTTAGAGGACAAATTATGGACTCCATTAAAACACATTTAGATCAAGAATTAGCTAAAAAAAATTTGCAAATAATTCTTATGATCTACCAAAACTCATACGTGTATGAACAATCATATCAACAATTTCAAGAATTACATTAACACATATAAAACATGAAATTTTGATAATAGCCTTAAAATTGGTTTACCATAATCATTACCACATCAAAAATAGGTTTTATAAGTCCAAAACAGTTTCAGGTAATGATTCTAGACCAATTCCAGCCTTAAAACACGAAAATCTACAAACTGGAAGACAAACTTGTTGAGTTCCTTACAAGAACTCGTCGAGTTCATGCCTTAACACATGAACTCGTCGAGTTAATAGCCAGAACTCATCGAGTTTTCAGTCTTGGCAGATTCTCAACTTTGAAAAATAAGTTGCATCAAGTATAAATGAAAACAAGCCTAGACTCTGATACCACTAAAGGATTTTGAGCATTCTAACCCTCCTATGGTGTACATGAAACCTTATAAACCTTTGATCTATGTTTTCTCTATTATACATGCAAATATTCAATATTCTAAGGTTTCATCCTAACTAGCCTAATATGAAGCAACTATACTACAAAAGCCTAGTTAGACGGCATACCTTTTAATGTAGCTTGAAGTCTTGAGCTTTAAGAGCTTAGCCCCAATAGTGTGGAAGCCTCAAGTGGAATCAAAAATCACCAAAAACACCTTGGAAACCTTGAGAGAATAGTAAGCACACTAGAAATTGGCCCACTATTGTTTACTCACACACTAGTGCCATTTCATGTGCCAAGGACCTCTTTATATAGTATGGAGGATTATGGTTTCATCCATGTAAACCCTAATACCCATGACCTTTCATTTCCATAGGATCCATGGGTTAAAAACTTCGTGGAGTATCCATGCAAGCTTAGCCTAACCTAAATGAACTTGGCCCATGTTATCTATATAAGAGTCCATATTTAATTAGTTCCTTTTGATCACTAAATTAATTCTAAATTAATTCTTGATCAATACTAATTAAATAATATGATTCCATATTAATATATTAGAACTTATAATATATTAATATAAATCATAAACATACTATTCTCAAAAGACTATCCATACAAATTGTTCTGGTGAAGTGCAACCCAAATAGACCATGCCAAATCGGGTCAAGTACATACCAATTATAGTTATGGACTTAGACACTAATCCAACAGTCTCCCACTTGGATAAGTCTATGTGTATGACCCCAAAACCCGACTAACAATCATAGCTCTTAAAGCCGCTGTCAAACTCTGATCTAGTGAAATGACTTGTCCATTTGATAAGGGATCATATATTCTTCCATTCTAGATATCATATGGACTGAGACATGGATTATAATCACACCCTCTATCCATTTTTTGTTTCCCGATTTCCGATTTATGACGACTGATTAATTGAACAAATCACATCAGTCCAGGTTTGGCCAAGCACTTCGGGGTGTCAAAGACCTGCATGGTTGGGATTTATCTTCACATCCTTGACATCCTGCAAATATTTGGGGCAGCTTCATTTTCAGTGCCCTTTATCATGACAGTAGAAGCACTTTGCTTCTTTTGGATTGGTAGAGGGATTAATAGAAAAAGCTTTGGTCCCACTAGAAGAGGATCCATCATGAGACTCTCCTGTGCGGCTCTTAGAAGGAGCCTTCCTCTTCTTCCCTTTCCCATGTCCAATTTTCAAGACTGGAGCAGCAATAGTAGGGGTAGGAGTAGATACAACATATTTTCTTTTTAGACTACTTTCAGTAGTTCTCAAAAGGCCTTAAAGCTTGCTAAGAGTGACCTCCTCCTTGTTCATATGATAAGTCATATGAAACTGATCATAATAAGGAGGCAAAGATTGTAGGATAATATCAATGGCCAACTCTTCATCGAAGTAAACATTCAACTTTAGCAGGCGGTCCACAAACCTTTGCATTTTCTGCAAGTGGGTTGTGATGGACTCTCCATCCTTCATTTTTATTGTTATCATGGAGGCAATGATTTCATACCTTTCCTGATGAGGACTTTGATGGTATCTTTCCATCAAGTCTTGGTACATCTCGAAAAGGTAGTAGTCCTCATAGGACTTTTGAAGTTCAGCTGTCATAGTGGCAAGCATGATGCATGACACCTTTGTGGCATCCTTCTCATGTGCCCTATATTCAACAACCTTTTCAGGAGTAGCAGTGGCTTCATCAATCTCCTTAAGTTCTTTATCGATGACATATTCCTTGTCCTCATAACGAGTGACCAACCTAATGTTTCGAATCCAATCAATGAAATTCAGACAATCAAAGATGACCCTCTTACACAAGTTCATGAGGGAGAAAGAGCCAGAAGTGTTGGAGCCAGAAGCGGTGTTGGAAGACATCTGAAAAGAAAGACAAAGTTTATATTAGATAAGAATCCTTAATATAACACCCAAATGAAATATTAAGGCTAGGACCCAACACAATATTTTACAATTCGGAAGAGGGATGCCATATTCCAAATGAGAAGTATTTGAAGGTAGGTAAATGACGATTTACCAATTTCCACCATGAACAACGAAATTGATTATTAAGTTTTAAATGAACTGAAATTCCTATATTCTTTTGAGATTCATTAAAATTTTCAATGGCATGTTTAAATCTTAATTATGCCCTGCATGTTTGTGAATGGGATACCGAGGATCACAACAAGGTGTGAATAACCATGCAAATGTGCTTGGTACACTCGATGTCATTTATCACCTAATCATTGTGCTGGTAAACCACACACGCTCCGTTGATCTATGACAAACATCGAGCTACCCTTTGCCACCCTTGTTAGTCCAAGTTGGTGTGCCAGTTAACCACACATGCTCCACTAACAACTTGGCAAGGTGCACAGTGCAATTTCATGGAATAACATCATTTTCACATTTTTCCTAAAGTAACTAAGATTGGGAATTTAATAAAACATTTAGTTACTTGATAATTATCATTATACTTTTAATGAGAATTAATGTCCTATCCTACGTGTTTGGCTAATGGCCCTCCACCAATGAAGGAAGCGGTGGATGAGAGTGAACACCCATTAAACCACCATTTTATAGGCAGTATCCTTATACCCCCCTTACATATTAGCTTCATGAATGAGGCATACTAACGCTAAGACTGACTTGTCTTATATATATATATATATATATATATATATATATATATATATATATATATATATATATATATATATATATATATATATATATATATATATATATAATTATTAAACTTTTAATATTATAATAATATAAGGGTTGAATTTTAAACTTTTAAAATCCTAGGGTTTGGAATTAAATGTTTCATGAATGAGACTTTACAAATTCCAAACTTGAGGGCAAGTTTTGAAACTCTTTACAACTCTTGGTTTCCATAACTTATGAGTTAATGCATTTTTACGAATGAGACTTTTATTTTCAATAACTTAAGAACAAATTATGGAATTCTATAAAAGAGTTTAGATCAATTTTAACCAATAAAATTATCATGTAATTTGTCATTGATCTAATCAAACTCATAAGGCAAGACAATACCAAATCAACAATTTACAAGTAACTAGCTTATCATATAAACTAATAATTATCTCAAAATTTTGAAAATTATATTTTAATTGGATGAGGATAATCACTACCATATCATAAAAAATAAATTTTGTAATATAAAATAGTTTGAGGTAATGATCCTAATCCAATTTAGGCCAAAAAAAACCCAAAAAACCTGCCACCAGACAGTGTAACTCATCGAGTCATGCTTTGGACTCGTTGAGTTCATCATGAACTCATCGAGATCCTTAATGAACTCGTCGAGTTCCTTAATGAGCTTGTTGAGTTCAGTCTGGCAGAAACAATTTTTCATTTTGCTTCAAGTTTAAACAATCAACCATGCATCAATATAACAGAAAACTACCCTAGGATATGATACCACTGATGGATTTAGAGCACTATAACAGCCTTATGGTGAACATACAACCCTAATTCTTTGGATCTAAGTTTTCTCTAAGTATACATGGAATATTGTATTCCAAAGCATGAAGCCTAACTAGCGTACAAAATTTGGTATATGAATCATAAAAACGAGTTAGAAGAATACCTCTTGTTGTAGCTTGTTTTATTTGGCCTTTAAGAACTTAGCACCTCGAGTTTGATGCCTCCAATGGTTCACAAAACACCACCAACAATTGGAGAATTTGAGAGAAATCTTGGAGGCACTCAAAATCGGCTATAGTTTCTCTAAGAAGACTATTGTGTTTGGTTATTGGCCAAGGGGTTACATATATATAGTGTAGAATTCCAAGGGTTACGTGTAAACCCTAATTTTTACACTTAGGGTTGTAATGGACTAACACTTTATGGATCCTTACATAAGCTTAGATCATCATTAATCAATCATGGATTATGAGCCCAACCTATATGTATCATTGATTTACACAATCGGTCCCTGTATATTTAATTAGTCTCTTTTTATCATTAAATTAATTCCAAATTAACTCTTGATCAATACTAATTAAATAATATGATTCCTCAATTAATATATTATACTTATAATATATCAGTAAATCATAAATAACCTCTTTCTCAAATATCCATCCTATCAGATTGTTCTAGTGAATGCAACCATAAATGGACCATGCTACTCTCGGGTCGAATACATACCAATTATAGTTATGGGCTTAGACACCTAATCCAACACTCTCCCCATAGAGCGCAGGAGCTCCGCACACACGAAACTCACGAAAAGAAAGAGTTCGAGCTCGATGATAGCCTTAACCTCCGCATGGAATGTACCCAGGCGCTCATCCAAGATCTCTAATATCCCCTCCTTGACTGAACCAAAGATCACACGAGTCTGCTCCAAAATACCACGAGTGAGCTCTGATGAGATGAACTCCCGCATCTGCTTGCTAATCGGCTCAGTACCTGCACCTAAGCTGGAACCCAAACTAGAACCAGAACCACCTCCCTGAGTGCTCATCACCAAACTGAAATACAACATGCCAAAGATCAAAACATACCCAAGAATCCTCCTCACATAAGCTTCTTAGATTCTCCAAGACTCTCCTTGATTTAAGTATGGTTCTTATGCTTTCAATAGTATGGTCTCAATACTACCTTTCGCACCTATCTATACCTTCCTCAAGGATCCTCTCGAATCCTCTAAGTCACCTTCTCAAACCAATGCACCAAAAACTCACTAAACCGCACCACTAAACCCACTGAAGCATATCATAGGCTCTCCTAGGTTCTCGACCACACCCAGCCCTCAGCTGTTGAAGGACTCCCACCAATGCCAACTACTTTCCTCATGAATATAGTCACATACAATAGAGATCAGATAATCAGTCGAGTAAAAGACTCAACCCTAGAACGGTTGGACTCAAACAAGAGTTGAACAATAGGGTCAAATCCATCACTCTAAGATTATTTAACATGTGCCACATGTGACTTTGCATATTCACTTAGCAGTCAATTCACATCACAAAGAGTCCCAAAAATCACAAAGCAAGTAGCATTCAGGAAACGGAAAATCTAACCAATATACACTAATCAAGCCATTCTATCCACTTATTTGGAATCCATACTAGCATGCAATTCTAAAGCTCATATAATCAGGCATATAAAGGCATCTCTCCTATCATATAATACTGAGCAGTTCCTTAGCCCTAATCTAGCATGCAATTTTCATAATCATATCATAATAAACATGTATTGGTATTTTGGGAAGCACTTACTTGAGCTTGGCCGATTGCACGCATCACACCCCTTTCTTTGATTAGAAATTCCTTTTTAACTAAGTGTTTATTTTATAAAACTTTTTACCAAACCCTTAGTTTGAGTTCAGGCACACCTGAGAGTATGCCTGAATCCCTCAAACCAAGGTTCTAATACCAACTTGTAACATCCCAAAAATCATAGGGTGAAAATTTCATTTTTAATATATATATATATATATATATATATATATATATATATATATATATATATATATATATATATATATATATGTATATATATATATATATATATATATATATATATTCAAGCATTCCTTTATCTTTATCCAAACAATAAAAGTATTCCATAGTAAAACAATTATCAAAGTAAATCCCGAAATCATGAATTGTGGAAAAACATGGGTGTATGCGCTACGATCAAGCCCAATCCTTCCCTTTCGAACCAGACATACCTGAAACCATAAACCACAAACTTTAACCACAAAGCTTAGTGAGTTACCCAAATACCACATACCATACATATCAAACGAGCCACACATATCATATATATCTAGTAATCAATAAAAAGTGATATGTGCCAACCATAGTCTTGCCATTATGCCAAGATTTGTATCATGGTCTTCATTGCCATGCTGGGGACCAAAACATTGGGTCAGAAAGACAACTTCCAGGAGCCACCTCCTAGTCTTCCATGCAAACATCATAAAGACAACTAACATACAATTTACAACTACTTAACTAATTAATTGTCAGAGTTTAGACTCTAGTCTTGCATACAGATTGCCAGGAGCTGCCTCTGGTCTTTAATACAAAATGACAAGGGTCACCCTCGGGTCTTCCTATAATACATAAACTAAATGGGTCGGCATTGGTGCCTTCGACACATAGAATAGTGAGGAGACTCACCTCGAATGCTGAAGCTCACTAAAAGAAATTCGTAACTACTGCCCTGACGACTCCCCGAGCTATTAGTACAAAATAACACCCAATTAGCAATTGGGTTCCAATCTATGGTCCATAATCCATACTTGGGGTAAAATGACCATTCTACCCCTGGCCCAACTTGAACCAAAACTGAGGCCCAGATCCAACAACAAAAAAGGCGAAAAACCAAAAGATCCACAAAGGCCCACTAGTGGCCTAATTTTCCAAATTGGGCCCAACCCCTATATGGGCCTTTTCTTAAGCCTAATAATTCCCTTAGTCCAACAGTTGATCTTAGATGGCCCAAATAGGCCCAAAGCAACAAGGTGGTCCAAAGATGCGAAGCTCAAAGCCTAGTTGAACGTCGTACGTGCGGCGTACGCCTAACTACGTTGGGCGTACTCGACAAAACCAAGTCATGACAAAATCTAGGTACATTGGGTGTACATCCAGTTACGCGGGGCGTAACATGGCTTATTCCAAAAACTCATTTTCTAACTTAATCACTAAAGCACTTAGCACACAAACTTTAGAGAACATTAAAATAAAGCTCTTAATGCATAAAGTCAGCACCTTTATGAGTTTTCAAGACTTAATGGGAGCCAACAACCATTCTAATCCAACTAGAACATGCATGGACCAAAAGCAAGGACCAAGATACCATTTTTACGAACTTATAGACTTAGAAAGGGCAAGATCTAGCAATATTGGCTCCTGGAGTGGCTCAAACTCACAAGGAGGATTCAAAACCCAAAAATAAGCACAAATCTATCCTTAAACCCATAAAACATAACAAGAAGCCAAGGTATAAACTTGATACCTTAAATGAGTTGGAAATGAAGCCAAGAGTCTAGATAAAGTCTTCCTTTGAACCACAAGATAGCACCAAGCACCGTTTCCTTGAAAATGAGCAAAAGCACACCAAAATGCACACTTAGATCTCTCAAACACTCAGTGAGAGGTTAGTGTTTCCGAAATGAGGCTAGAAGTCAATGGAGGATGAGAAATGAAGGAGCCTTGATTTTATAAGGATGATTAAATAGTGCCCAAACCCTGAAATTTAGGGTTTGGCACTATGCTCATTATGTTGGGCGTACTCACCCAAGGCACACGCAACTTACCATGCACGCATGGAACTGATTTGCAAAACTTTCCCATTAAAGGCCATTTCTGCCAATAATTCAAATTGCTCTAACTTCCTCATCTTAGGTTCGTTTCCAACGAACCTTATATCCACGGAAAGGTGGCGAGAAGCCCTATGCTTCTAACAACTCACCATCGCCTTAAAATTTCCCTAACAAGAACCTAAAATTCATCAAAGAATGAGCTATTAAATTACGATTATACCCTTGGCCTCCGAAGACACCATCGAACACTTGGATCACTTAAACCATAACACCCACATCCGAAAAGGGCCAAATCCTTTCTTCCCTAAGGCCCTAAGACTCATGACAACTGAAGATTGGGCCACCGCCCAGAAGAATGAAGCAAATCCAAAACCGAGTGTTACCAAAGAGTTCTAGATATGCGAATTAAGCGAGAGTGAGTTTGTTTGAGTCTTTCTTAGTTCTTGAAGTGTGAAATGTGTGTGTGAGCATTCTTTTTCCGTCTTTCTCTTATAACGTTCTCAGAGGATACAGCAAAACTACTTTATGTTTAGTGGTTTTATGGAAGGATCAAGTCTTTTCGAAAGCTTCTTGACCCAAAAAATAATCTTTGTGACCAATTTCTTTGAGTCATCTTCTTTTCCATGTATGATAGAGTGCGAGGTTCGAGAGCGTTTTGTACGAATAAATGCTTTATTGGATCAATTTTTGCTAGCATTAGTGGGTGAGGAGATAGCGTATGATCTGTGCGCTAAGCAAGCAGCAAGCATTTTCTACTTCAACAATATCTACTTATATTTGTTTTGTGTTTCAAAATAACTTTAGTTTTCTTTTTTCTTTTTCTTTTAGATGATGAAAAACAAACCGAAAACTATGAATGCTTCTAATTAATTGAATTGTATTTTATAATCCATTTTTATTATATATATATATATATATATATATATATATAAAGCAAAGTGATGTCTTTATGACAATTCGTCAAGTTTGATCGAGAAACTTGCGCCCAAAGTGCTTACACAGCCGCTCAGCGTTTGGCTAAGATCCTTAATAACTGATTCATAAACTACTCGAACTTTATTTCAGTCTTTTGTTAAGTGTTCGCATAGCGACTCAGGTCCTAACAACTTGATGTCAGACTGTTCAACATAAGGTACATCTATGTCCTCTAACACAGATAACATAAAGACTAGGATTAGATGCTTAACATAATGAGTCCTATGCTTTCACGAAAGAAGAAGGAGCTCAAAGACATTTAACAATGGATTGTGTTGGTGTTCCATGCTATCTCAACTCCTAGTTCTAGTAGTACAAGATCGAATCTAATCCATAAGAATAGATCTTAGGCGGAAATAGAGCTCTTTGAAATTGAAAACGGTATTCTCCCTTATATATACCCCAAAATAAATAGAATCACGTAATTCTCTCCAAGGTCTGCTGAACTAACAACTCTATTAAAAAGGAGAATTATCAATTTTTACACGAATTTTCAAGTGGATGAGATTGTTTGAGTGATCTCAGTTGGAGATGAGATTGCACGTGTTTATGGGTTGAATGAGATTCAAGTTGGGGAAATGGTTGAGTTTTCCAGAGGTGTGAAAGGAATAACCTTGAATCTTGAGAATAAGAATGTAGGTATCCTTGTCTTTGGTAGTGATACTGCTATTAAAGAATGAGATCTTGTCAAGCGCACTGGCTCTATTGTGGATGTCCCTGTGGGAAAGGCTGTGCTGGGGCGTGTGGTTGACGCCTTGGGAGTACCTATTGGTGGGATAGAGGGTCTAAGCGATCACGAGCGAAGACGTGTCGAAGTGAAAGCCCCTGTGATTATTGAACGTAAATATGTGCACGAGCCTGTGAATACTAGGTTAAACGTGGTAGATAGCTTGGTTCCTGTAGGCCATGGTCAACGAGAACTTATAATCAGGGACCGACAAATCAGAAAAACAGCTATTGCTATCGATACCATATTAAACCAAAAGCAAATGAACTCAAGGGGCGGTTATGATAGTAAGACATTGTATTGTGTCTATGTAGCGATTGGACAAAAACGCTCAACTATGACACAATTAGTTCAAATTCTTTCAGAAGCGAATGCTATGGAATATTCCATTCTTGTAGCAGTCACCGCTTCGGATTTTGCTCCTCTGCAATTTCTGGCCCCATATTTTGGCTGTGCCATGGGGGAATATTTCTGCGATAATGGAATGCATGCATTAATAATCTATGATGATCTTAGTAAACAGGCAGTGACATATAGACAAATGTCATTATTGTTACGCCGACCACCAGGCCTTGAGGCTTTCCCAAGGGATGTTTTATATTTACATTACCGTCTCTTGAAAAGAGCCACTAAATAATCGAACCAGACAAGACGACGCAGGTAGCTTGACCGCCTTACCCATCATTGAAACACAAGAAGAATCCAAAAAGTAATTCAATGATTTCACAATAGGAATATTACATAATAATTTAAATTTATTAAAATCGATAGAATATGACAACTTGTATTTTTTATATACGATTATCTATTTTTCTTATGAAATTAACAACCCTCAAAATAACCACATCAAGGTTTTGTATTATAAAATTTATAAATAACTTGTGTTCTCTGACCAAATTAACAGCCCTAAAAATGATAGCATCAAGGTTTTGTATTCTAAAATTTATAAATAACTTACTATTCCCAAGATAGTCTTTTTTAGATAAAGTTGGTAAGTAGCAAGAATTGTTAGGTTTTTTGATTGTTTAAGTTTTAGAGTATTATTTGTTAAGTTATCGACTATTCTTGATTTTTTAAAGTTTCAAAAATCATTCCTATTTATTTACGGAAAGTTTTAAACCAAAGATTTTTCCTTTTCTTTAATATATATATATATATATATATATATATATATATATATATATGGGTAAAGTGAATATACCTAACAACCTTATATAAGCTTAGGTACCTAACCACATCATACTATGTAATTTTGTATCATATTTGCATTGTAATCACCCAAAGTTCTTAAAATTCAACCTCATAACTTGATTTGTAACACTGAAAATTTTAAAATTTATTTTTCACAGTTTATAAAAGCATTTCTCTCTTAATTTCATAAAACATCAAATTTCAAATTCCAATATGTATCATACAAATCCCAAGATCACATAATTATATCGAATTCCTCTATGTGTGTACAGATCAAGCCGGCGCCTTCCCACGGTCATCGCTAGTACCTGAAACAACAACACTAACACTGTAAGCACAAAGCTTAGTGAGTTCCCCAAAATACCACACATAAAACACATATTAGCCACTTGAGGCCATAACTCTATGGGTCCGTGCACCCAACTCTGTGAACCCTCAGGTTCTAACTCTAGGAACCTTCCGGTTCCAACTCTATAAGCATGCACAACATAAATCACATAGACATCATGTAGTACAACACATAGCATACACATAACATACACATACTCTATCACATGACTCTGGTTACCTACTCAAGGTAAAGTATAGTGAGAAGACTCACCTCGCGTGTCTCAGTATCTCACGATCTCTGGAAATCCCTCGTACTCGATCCTCCGAGCTCTACTCCTCCTATAACATCACAAGACTCTAATTAACACTTTTATCTCTAAGGTTGACTATCCCTAAGAAGTCAACACAGGTCAACGGTCAACGGTCAACTTTGACCGGACTCGGCGAGTGCCCGCGGCAACTCGGCGAGTCTAGACGTTCTCACCAACTCTCTAGGATTCCCTTTTCTACACGTCGAGTACTTCCCCTGACTCGACGAGTTCCACCTGGAAGAATCGCGGGACCACCCTGACTCAACTCGCCGAGTCTCAAGAACGACTCGGCGAGTCCCAGCTCGACTCAGATCACATGACAATCCTCTCTAACTCGCCCTGACTCACTGGGTCAACTCCTGACTCGTCTGGACCACTCTCTGGCCGGTCCAAGGCAATCTTCAAGCTACTCGCCGAGTCTGCTCATCGGACTCGGCGAGTCCAATCCATGCAATCACTCAAACTTGCTTCTAAGGTCAGATCTACTCCAACAATTCATAGATCTGGCCCTCCTAGACTGATTCATCACGTAAAGTCCTAGCCTTGATGCATTAACAACCTCTATATGACTAATTATGAAGAATCTTCAACAAATCTCACTACACAAGGTCATGACCTCCATTGCTCTCTATAAAGCTTGAAGAATGAGACTCTCTGGACCTCTATGGATCCAGATCCGAAGTCTCATCACTAGCATGGGACTATTTGGCCATCAAATCAACTCAACAAGGCCACAAGAAACCCTAAAATCGGTTATAATTCACAAAACAGGAGATGAGTCGAAATTATACCTTTAGATTGAAGGGTCAAGCTTCCAATCCACCAAATAGCAGCCCCCTTTGCCTCCTCTTGGCTAGAGCCTCCTTCTTCTTTGCTAAACAACACACAAATGCCAAGAAATGCCTCCTTTCACTCTCAAATCGCTAAAGCACTTTTAGGGTTTCTCTCTATGGACTGATGAATGCAAATGACGGCCATAAGGCCATTTAAATAGGTCCCAAACCCGAGAAATTAGGGTTTCATTAAACAACGTGGACTCGCCGAGTCCATATCCTGGACTCGCCGAGTTCCGAACGAATCCCGCGTCCAGAATCGCGACCCTACTCGGCGAGTCTGAGCTCCAACTCGCCGAGTCCCTTCTCAAAACTCAAAATATTAAAACAATAAAATACCTGGAGATCCGGGCTGTTACAATTCTCCCCCACTAGGATTAGACTTCGCCCTCGAAGTCTCGCTCTAAAATAGCTCCGGATGCTAAGCCCGCATCTCGCGCTCCGGCTCCCAGGTCATCTCTGATCCCTTCCGGTGTTGCCACTGAACCAACACCAAAGGTACCTCCTTGTTCCTCAGAACCTTGATCTTCCGATCTCTGATGGCTACTGGTCTCTCGGCGTAATTCAGGCTCGCATCCACCTGAATATCCTCTAATGGAACTACTGCCGACTCATCGGCAATACATTTCCTCAATTGCGACACATGGAAAGTGTCGTGGATTTGCCCCAACTCTGCTGGCAATTCCAAACGATAGGCTACCCGGCCTACCCTCGCAATCACGCGAAATGGCCCAATATACCGGGGCCCCAACTTGCCCCTCTTCCTGAATCGAATCACCCCTTTCCAAGGAGAGACCTTCAGGAGAACGAAGTCACCGACCTGAAACTCAAGCTCGGACCGGCGTCTGTCTGCATAACTCTTCTGTCGACTCTGGGCGGTCAACAACCTCTGTCTGACCTGCTGAATCTGCTCTGTCGTCTGAAGCACGATCTCGGTACTGCCCAACACTCTCTGCCCGACCTCTCCCCAGCAAATGGGGGTCCGACACCTCCTACCATACAACAGCTCAAAGGGTGGCATACCAATGCTCGAATGATGGCTGTTGTTGTAGGAAAACTCTGCCAAGGGTAGATACGCATCCCAGCTACCCCCAAAATCCAACACACATGCTCGAAGCATGTCCTCAAGCGTCTGAATCGTCCGCTCACTCTGACCGTCTGTCTGGGGATGATATGCGGTACTAAAATGCAATCTAGTACCCAACTCCTCATGAAATTTCTTCCAGAATTTGGAAGTAAAGCGCACATCACGGTCTGAAACAATCGAGATCGGCACTCCATGCCGAGATACCACTTCTCTCACATATAACTCTGCCAACTTCTCTGCTGAAGAACTCTCACTGATGGCAAGGAAGTGAGCGCTCTTCGTCAACCTATCCACAATCACCCAAATTGCATCAACTCCCCTGGCAGTTCTCGGCAATTTGGTGATGAAATCCATAGTGATCTGTTCCCATTTCCATTCGGGAACCTCCAATGGCTGCAACTTGCCATGCGGTCTCTGGTGCTCGGCCTTAACTCTACGGCAGGTCAAGCACCTCTCAACGAACCACGCGACGTCCCTCTTCATACAGGGCCACCAATACTCTTTCCTCAAATCCAAATACATCTTCGTAGCCCCCGGATGGATCGAAAATTTCGACCGATGAGCCTCCTCCATCAAGGAAGTGCGCGTACCACCCACGAACGGTACCCAAATCCGACCCTGAAAAGTCATAAGCCCTCGCCCATCCGTAACGAATTCTGAAACCAAACCAACGACCCGTTCCCTCTTCTGCATCTCCGGCTGCACAGCCTCGGCCTGTGCCCCACGAATGGCATCCAATACCGGAGCTATCATGGTCAATCTCAAACATACATCTCGCAATGGAGTGCTCTCCGTCCTGCGGCTCAATGCATCGGCCACCACGTTGGCCTTGCCCGGGTGGTACAGGATCTCACAATCATAATCCTTGACCACATCTAACCACCTCCTCTGACGCATGTTTAGATTGGGCTGATCCATCAAGTACTTCAAGCTCTTATGGTCCATGTATATCGTACATCGAACCCCATATAAGTAGTGGCGCCAAATCTTGAGGGCGAACACTACTGCCCCCAACTCTAGATCATGCGTGGGATATCTTGTCTCATGAGGCTTCAGCTGCCTCGATGCATATGCTATCACATGACCCCTCTGCATCAACACCGCACCCAACCCCAAAATCGATGCATCACAATATACTACAAAATCCTCCATCCCTTCCGGGAGAGCTAATACCGGGGCTTCGCACAACCTCTGGCGAAGTGTCTCAAAGGAGGTCTGCTGCTCGGGACCCCATGAGAATGCAACACCCTTCCGGGTCAACCTGGTGAGCGGCACTGCGATCTTGGAGAAATCCTTGATAAATCTCCGATAATACCCTGCTAATCCAAGGAAGCTCCTGATCTCAGAGGGTGACTTTGGCACCTCCCAACCCATCACCGCCTCAACCTTGGCCGGATCGACCAGAATCCCTTCCTGGTTAACGAGATGTCCTAGGAACTGGACCTCCCGTAACCAAAAATCACACTTGGAGAACTTTGCATAAAGCTTCTCCGATCTCAGTACCCCAAGGACCTCCCTCAAATTTTCCTCATGCTGCTCCCTAGATCTCGAATACACCAGAATATCATCGATAAATACAATCACCGACCGATCCAACATCGGCCTACATACCCTGTTCATGAGATCCATGAACACCGCCGGGGCATTGGTGAGCCCAAAAGGCATCACCACAAACTCATAATGCCCATAACGCGTCCTGAAAGCTGTCTTCTGGACGTCCCCGTCTCGCACCCTCACCTGATGATATCCCGACCTCAAATCGATCTTGGAAAACCAAGATGCTCCCTGCAACTGATCAAATAAATCGTCGATTCTCGGCAACGGGTAACGGTTCTTGACCGTCAGCTTGTTCAACTCCCGGTAATCAATACACATCCGGTGTGAACCATCCTTCTTCTTGACAAACAGAATAGGTGCTCCCCACGGCGAGCTGCTCGGCCGAATAAATCCCTTCCCCAGCAACTCCTGAAGCTGCGAGGATAACTCTTGCATCTCTGGAGGTGCAAGACGATAAGGCACCTTAGCTATAGGCGCAGCTCCCGGAACCAAATCAATACCAAACTCTACTTGCCTCACAGGAGGTACTCCCGGCAGCTCCTCGGGAAAGACATCTGGAAACTCACATACCACCGGTACCTCCCCAACTGAACTCGGTCTCTCGGAAGTCGCTCGCGTATCCATCACATACGCCACAAAACCCTTACAGCCCTACTGTAGACACTGCCTCGCCCTGGCGGCCGAACAAAAGGCTGATCCCGAACGTGTACCCTCACCGTACACCGAAAGAACTCCCCCACTAGGGTCTCGTATAGTCACCAGCTAACGCTCACAGTCGATAATCGCGCCGAATCGGCTCAACCAGTCCATGCCCACAATGACACAAACATCGCCCATCGCAATAGGAATCAGATCAATCGGAAACTCAATCCCGAAGATCTCTAACACACATCCCCGGAAAACCTCTGTGGCACAAATCAATCTATCATCAGCTATGGAGACTCTCAGAGGCCGACTCCTCACGACTAGCACTGATATGCTGGCTAAAGGCCAAAGATACAAAAGACCGACTCGCACCCGAGTCAAATAACACTAAAGCAGGTACGGAATTCACAAGAAAAGTACCTACACATAACATATTATAAGCATAACATCATATGTCAAAATAAATACACGAAAGGAAACATACCAGCCACAACATCGGGCGCAGCGCGGACCTCCTCCGCAGTCAGCTGGAAGGCTCTCCCTCGAGCTCTCGGCGTCTCGGCCTTCACAGGCCGACTCTCTGTAACTCTGGTGGCGGCAGGAGCAGACCCCTGAGATGCTCCGCGCAACTGCGGACACTCGGCCTTCCGGTGTCCGGTCTGGTTGCAGTGAAAGCACACTGCAAACCCCTTGGGGCAGTCCTTGGCCATGTGCCCCTCCTTACCACATTTGTAGCAAGACCCTGCTCGGCAGACTCCGTCATGACCCTTGCCGCACTTTCCGCAAGTGCGGCCCTTCTGGCTCCCTGGTCTGGGATCAGCAGGCTTGGCCCGCTTGGCGGCCGGCTGCGACAACGCCGGTCGCCGATCCCTCCCCTGAGACTCTGCCTCCTCCCTGGCCTGGGTCTCAAGCTCAATCTCCCTCTTCCGGGCATTTGCCTGAAGCTCGGCAAATGTCCGGTACGAGGAGTTCGCAGCGAACTCCCGAATATCCCTCCTCAAGATGCTCAAGTAGCGGCTCATACGTGCCTGCTCAGTGGACACGTGCTCAGGGCAGAACATCGCCCTCTCGTGGAACATCCTCGTGATCGCTGTAACAGACTCAGTACCCTGCTTGAGGGTCAGAAACTCCTGTGCTAAACGCTCCCTCTCCACCTGGGGAACGTACTCATCCCGAAACATAGTGGTGAACCTCTCCCAGGTCACCGCAGAAAGCTCAGCAGGCGAATAATGCGCTGTCACAAACTTCCACCAGTCCTTCGCTCCCAAGCGAAGCTGGTTCAGCGCGAACCGTACCTTCAAATGCTCAGGAGACGAGCAAGTGAAGAAACACCCCTCAATATCAGATATCCACCTCATAGCTGCCACCGGATCCTGAGTACCATCAAACTCTGGTGGTTTTGTGTTGCTGAACTCACGGAATAGCAACGCATCCCCACCCTGCGGCCTCGCAGCAGCAATCGCTGCGGTAGCCGCTGCAGCAGCAGCCTCAGAAAGAGCGGCATAACGCTCATCAAACGTCTCAATCAAGGTGGTCTTTATAGACCCAAACATTTCCGGTATCTCTGCCCTGATGGCCGCAGCCACCTCCTCCTGAATGATCCGGCGGATCTCCTCCTCACTGGTACCACTGCTCTCGGGCATCAAACGTGTCCTCACCATGATCTACCTCTGAAATACAACATACGATAAATTAGAATCCACACGAGTATGCTCACACTCGACAACTCTTTTCTCCTTGATTCTTGGCATTCCAAAGATTCTGACTTAGGCTGCACACTGCTCCGGTGCTTCCAGTAGTACGGGCCCAATACTACTGTCCGCACCGCACCAGAATACACTCCAAGTCCTTCTCTTTGGATCCCAGGTCTCAAGTACTTTATCATGCATAGACTACTCTCTAATAGATTTCTCATAAGTCCCTTGCTGCTACCTACTCACTCTCAAGCATCTCATAGCAGCTCACCCCTCTCTAGGCTAAGGCATCACACATCAGGCCACTCTAGTCCTAGTAGCAATACCTAGCCTACTCTAACATGCGGATACATCATATCAATATCAATATCACATAATATATAAAGGTATTTTTGGGAAATCACCGTTCGGGCGCTGACTGATCGTACACACATCTCTTGCTCTGCGTTTTTCGAAAATCTTTTACTCTTTTTGAAAATACATCTCAAATCCTCAGTTTGAGTTCAAATACGCCCGAAGGTGTACTCGAATCCCTCAAACCAAGGCTCTGATACCAACTTGTAACACTGAAAATTTTAAAATTTATTTTTCACAGTTTATAAAAGCATTTCTCTCTTAATTTCATAAAACATCAAATTTCAAATTCCAATATGTATCATACAAATCCCAAGATCACATAATTATATCGAATTCCTCTATGTGTGTACAGATCAAGCCGGCGCCTTCCCACGGTCATCGCTAGTACCTGAAACAACAACACTAACACTGTAAGCACAAAGCTTAGTGAGTTCCCCAAAATACCACACATAAAACACATATTAGCCACTCGAGGCCATAACTCTATGGGTCCGTGCACCCAACTCTGTGAACCCTCAGGTTCTAACTCTAGGAACCTTCCGGTTCCAACTCTATAAGCATGCACAACATAAATCACATAGACATCATGTAGTACAACACATAGCATACACATAACATACACATACTCTATCACATGACTCTGGTTACCTACTCAAGGTAAAGTATAGTGAGAAGACTCACCTCGCGTGTCTCAGTATCTCACGATCTCTGGAAATCCCTCGTACTCGATCCTCCGAGCTCTACTCCTCCTATAACATCACAAGACTCTAATTAACACTTTTATCTCTAAGGTTGACTATCCCTAAGAAGTCAACACAGGTCAACGGTCAACGGTCAACTTTGACCGGACTCGGCGAGTGCCCGCGGCAACTCGGCGAGTCTAGACGTTCTCACCAACTCTCTAGGATTCCCTTTTCTACACGTCGAGTACTTCCCCTGACTCGACGAGTTCCACCTGGAAGAATCGCGGGACCACCCTGACTCAACTCGCCGAGTCTCAAGAACGACTCGGCGAGTCCCAGCTCGACTCAGATCACATGACAATCCTCTCTAACTCGCCCTGACTCACTGGGTCAACTCCTGACTCGTCTGGACCACTCTCTGGCCGGTCCAAGGCAATCTTCAAGCTACTCGCCGAGTCTGCTCATCGGACTCGGCGAGTCCAATCCATGCAATCACT
Organism: Lactuca sativa; assembly: GCF_002870075.4. Lineage (NCBI taxonomy): Eukaryota > Viridiplantae > Streptophyta > Magnoliopsida > Asterales > Asteraceae > Lactuca > Lactuca sativa. The sequence continues at coordinate 283,699,596 of NC_056630.2, forward strand.
CAAACTTGCTTCTAAGGTCAGATCTACTCCAACAATTCATAGATCTGGCCCTCCTAGACTGATTCATCACGTAAAGTCCTAGCCTTGATGCATTAACAACCTCTATATGACTAATTATGAAGAATCTTCAACAAATCTCACTACACAAGGTCATGACCTCCATTGCTCTCTATAAAGCTTGAAGAATGAGACTCTTTGGACCTCTATGGATCCAGATCCGAAGTCTCATCACTAGCATGGGACTATTTGGCCATCAAATCAACTCAACAAGGCCACAAGAAACCCTAAAATCGGTTATAATTCACAAAACAGGAGATGAGTCGAAATTATACCTTTAGATTGAAGGGTCAAGCTTCCAATCCACCAAATAGCAGCCCCCTTTGCCTCCTCTTGGCTAGAGCCTCCTTCTTCTTTGCTAAACAACACACAAATGCCAAGAAATGCCTCCTTTCACTCTCAAATCGCTAAAGCACTTTTAGGGTTTCTCTCTATGGACTGATGAATGCAAATGACGGCCATAAGGCCATTTAAATAGGTCCCAAACCCGAGAAATTAGGGTTTCATTAAACAGCGTGGACTCGCCGAGTCCATATCCTGGACTCGCCGAGTTCCAAACGAATCCCGCGTCCAGAATCGCGACCCTACTCGGCGAGTCTGAGCTCCAACTCGCCGAGTCCCTTCTCAAAACTCAAAATATTAAAACAATAAAATACCTGGAGATCCGGGCTGTTACATGATTGCTTCCAAAATCTTTGGACTTTCACCATTATTTTCCTTCAAATGACGTCTTTCTATCGGAGACCCCCTGGTGGGCTTCATATACTACCGTTACAAATCAAATGGTGTAGGAAGAATATAATGGTGAATGTCTGAAAATCTTGGAAGTAAATCAAGTTAAGGGTTGAAGTTTAAGAACCTTAGATGATTGCAATGGAAATATAATGCAAAACAATGTAGTATAATGTGGTTAGGTACCTAAGCTTATATAAGGTTGTTAGGTATATTCACTTTACCCTATATATATATATATATATATATATATATATATATATATATATATATATATATATATATATATAGGAAAAATGAATATACCCTTAAGGGTATATATATATATATATATATATATATATATATATATATATATATATATATATATATATATATATATATATATATATATATATATAGATCATTCTAATTTTGTGAGACCGTGAGACCAAATCTAAAAATAATTTTAAAATGCAAAATAAATGGAAAAATCCAAAAATTCTATTTTTAAATATTATTTTCGGAACTTGAATTAACTAAAAAATAAAAAAGAATAAAAGAAATCCCGTTTTTTTTTTTAAAATACGTGAAATATTCTAATAGAATATTACACTGACATATTCTAAAAAATAATTTTAAAATGCAAAATATATGGAAAAATCTAAAACTTCTTTTTTTAAATATTATTTTCGGAACTTGAATTAACTAAAAAAAATAAAAAAAGAAGTAAAAAAAATCCTGTTTTTTTTTTTAAAATACGTTAAATATTCTAATAGAATATTACACTGTACATATTCTAAAACATAATTTTAAAATGCAAAATAAATGGAGAAATCCAAAAATTCTTTTTTTAAATATTATTTTGGAACTTGAATTAACTAAAAAAAATAAAAAATGCGTCTCACGGTCTCACAAAATTAGATCGTCTCACATGAACCTAACCCTATATATATATATATATATATATATATATATATATATATATATATATATATATATATATATATATATATATATATATATATATATAGAATAATTAACTCTAACGGAAGAAAAATAAGGGTATGCAATCGCATATCCTTGTCATGCTATAGATCCGCCCATACGGTGAGTTGAGATAGAATATTCCATACATAAGGTATACAGTACAACACTTGACATATCCAAAATATTGTTAGTGTTTTGCGTTTGGCCTCTCATGTGAATCTTATAAAAGGTTTATATGAATTGCTCAGAGATTCAATATTTTTATTAATTTAAAGAATATACAAATTAAAAAAAAAATTACAATAGATTATACATCTAAATTAGAAACTAAATAATATTTCTATGAAATATATCCTCAATATAACCGAGAAAACACAGATAAAACCGATGTTGGCTCAACTCTAAGAGAATGACATGTAATTAGGTAAACTTTTCAATTAATACTTCTTTTAATATGCTCGATCGTTTAATTAACCTGACCGTTAATACATGGCTTTCTAATCACATGACTTTCAAAAGGATGGGGAATATTACAAACCACATTCTGATTGGCCACTTTTATCATATTTGAAGAATTTATCTTATCTTAAATATTGAATCACACCATCGTTTTTGTAATTCCATGACTTCAAGATGGATTAATGGGCCTGTAGATATTTTCCATAATAGGCCCAAAATTGCTGAAGGAGCACCATTTAAATTCCAGAGAACTCTAGAAAAACTCAAATAGTCACAGGTTTACAATAAATAAATAATAATCGATAAATCGAGAAAGATCAGATACGTCACCTTAGTCACGGACCCACTTCTCAACAATTCTAGAAATTTCTATATCCACCCTCAACTATCCTATATATACACATTACCCCTTATGCTTCTTTATCAAAGTTTCTTGACAAAAAAACATGGCTCAATGTCAGACTACACTCCCATTGTTCTGTCAAAGAATCACAACCCACAGATCAAACCCTTCATCTTCAATTTTCATCCCAATTACTCACAAAAAGAATCCTAATTTCACCATCATAAAAGCAGACGCAAGAAACGGGGATCAGTTACAGAGAACAAGCATCAAGAATCAGCAACCCATCAAGAAGAGAGTCGCCCAATCCCCACCTGTTGGTAAGTTTCAGTTTAGGATTTAATTTACACAACTTTTTTCTTATATTTCTGATATGATGAAGCAAAATTCTTTAATATGAAATGAAAGAACCAATCAAGATTCAAATTTTCCAACTTTTTTCTTCCATTTCTGATATGGGAATGTATAATTCTTTACATTTAAGATATATTCCATCTTTTTTCTTCCAATTTCTGATATGGGTGTATACAATTCTTGAAACATGAATTAAAGAACAAACAAAGATTCAATCTTTCCATCTTTTTTTTTTTCAATTTTTGATATGGATGTGTACGTTTCTTCAATATAACATAAAGAAAATAACCAAGAATCAATCTTTGCAACATTTTTTCTTCCATTTCTGATATGGGTAAGTAAAATTCTTGACATATAAGATGAAAGAATCAATCAAGATTCAAAATTTCCAACTTTTTTCTTGATTTCTGATAAGGGTATGTATCATTTATGATTTTCCAGCATGACATCGAGATACTAACCAAGATTCAATCCTGTTGTGTGTAGGGTTATGGGATAGATTTCCAACAGCAAGAACAGTTCAGCAAATGATGGACACAATGGACAGACTAATGGAGGAGCCACTGGCATACAACGGTGGTGGAAATGGTGGTGCGTGGGGATCTCAGGGACAGGGTACAAGCAGTTACAGCAGGGGAAGGACTCCATGGGAGATCAAAGAAGGTGAAGAGGACTACAAGTTGAGATTTGATATGCCTGGAATGACGAAAGAAGATGTGAAGGTGTGGGTGGAAGAGAAGATGCTGGTTTTGAAAGCAGAAAAAGTGAAGAAAGACAACAATGGTGAAAGCAATGAGGAAGCCATTGATGAGGGGGAATGGAGCCCTAAAAGCTTTGGGAGGTATAGTTTTAGGATTGCATTGCCTGAAAATATACAGTTTGAGAAGATTAAGGCTGAGGTTAGAGATGGGGTTTTGTATGTAACGATACCTAAAGCACCTGTTTCTTCCAAGGTGTTGGATATAAGCGTTCAATGAGTAGAAAGCAAGCAATTTTGAAAATTTTGTTTTGACAGTGTAAAAGAAAATTTCGAATTCCTAAATATTTATTGATGAAAATTTTGGCTATTTAAAAAATGTTAATGGTATATTAAAAGCTTGTACATTGTAGATGTGTAGATGTTGCTTAGTTAAATATAAAATTGGCACAACTACCTTATTTTTTGAGGTTTTTTTGTTGTCGTGTTTGGTAAGCTAAATAGTAGCTTATTAACTAGTTTATAAGTTAGCTTTTTGAAATGCTAGCTTTATAGGAGTTTTTTTTTTTTTTTTTTTTTTTTTGTTTTTTTTTTTGTTAAATTTTCAAATATACTCCTTAGTTAATTATAGAAACACATATTTTTATGTCTTTTTATGTAATTTTATATATTTCAGCTAGTTTTACTGTTATTTTTTATCAGCTAGCTTTTCAGCTAACAGCTAGCTTTTCAATTACTACGCCAAACATAGCCTAAATATATTCCGTATTAAGAGATTAGTGGTATAAATTGTGTGCTTCTTGTTAAGTGTTTATCTTCTAGACTAATGAATGTTCTAAAATATGATCTTTTTTATTTGTTTCATAGCAAATTTTTTAAACCAAAGATTTTTTAGGTCAACCATATCATGTGTTTTATTTGAGATTGAGGTTCATATATATATATATATATATATATATATATATATATATATATATATATATATATATATATATATATATATATATATATATATATATATATATATATATATATATATATATATATATATATATATATATATATCCACAACAATACTTGAACCCTCAATATCAAAAAAAAAAAAAAAACAATGATACCGTTGACATAAAAGATCTTTGGTTTAAAAAATTTGCAATGGAACAAATAAAAAATCATATTTTAGAACATTGTATACTAGTTTATACCCGTGGAACCACGTTTAAAAAATTAATTAAACTTTTATAGTAAAAACTCAAAATTATTAATTAATTATTTTAATTAAATTATTAATTAAGTGATTTTTTTTAGTTATATAAATTTTAAATCATTGATATAAATAAATGTATGAAATTATATCACTTTATAATTTGAATTAACTTTATTTTAATTCTTATTCTAATATTATTAATTTAATATAAATAGAGTGAAAAATTGAAAATTTGAAATTTAAAATGGAGAATCAATAGGTTGATAAGTGGCATGCATTAATTAGACAAAACTGCAAATTTGATCTCTGTGATATTCAAAAAACTTTGAATAGGGTCCAAAAAATTTTCAACTTGCATGAAATGTCCAAAATCAAGGTTTTTCTGGGTTTTTTGTCCAAAAAAACTTAAAAAGACGGTTATGCCCTTTTGATTTCTTTTTTCCTTTTTCTATAAGTATTTTAATGCTATTTTAAATTTTAAAAAAATATAAAAAAAAGAATTTTCCACCCCCACCCCCACTGTACTCTCTCTCTCTCTCTCTCTCTCTCTCATTTCACTAGTTACTCCATCGATTTCTGATGAACATACATACACATGAAAATCTCTCTCACAAAAGAAAACCACAAAATCCAATCTACAATCGATTTATGTATATATGTATGTGTAGGTTTCCTTCTAGAAATTGTTTTCTATATGCTCATCCATAAAGTTCATCGGATCCCCCATAAGATCCAAATCAAAAAGTTTTGCCTCCCTCTTTCTAAATATGAAATCGAAGTCAACACTCACCTCACATCCCTCATATCCACTTCTCCTCTTACTCTGAACCGAAGGAGGCTGAATCGATGTCGTCATTGAAGCACTTCAAGTGGGAGTTTTCAAAGGATTTTGTTGTTGTTGCAGGTTGGTTCTTGAGAAATCGAGTTTTCTGATGATTATGATTTCTTGGATATGCTGAGAAGGGCTAAAGATTCAAATTTAAGGACGATGGTTGTTGGTGATTAGGACAGAGCATTAGGGAGACAAGCTGATTTGTGGGTTCCGATGAATAGGGTCAAGAATAGGGAGATTACAAGAGTATTTGGTACTCAAAACCAGAAATGATTTCATATAAATTTGTATGTTCATACCCAGAAATCTAGAGAGATAGAGAGGCTATGGTGGGTTTAGGTGGGGTTGAGTGGGTGGTGGATATCGACAATGAGAAAGGTGGCTGGAGATTGGAGAGGTTACTGGAGGTGGGTGATGGTGGATCTGGTCTGCTTTTTTCATCTAGAAACTACAGGTGAAATGTTAGGAAGAAGAAGAAGATAGGAGAGAAGGAGAGAGAGAGAGTAAAAAAGGAGAGAGAAAGGAGGAGGGGTATGATGGAGAGGGATAGGGGTGTTATTTATTTATTTTTTTATAATTATTTTGAATTCTTAAATAAATAAATAATGTAAAAAAGAAATAATAAGGGTAAAATAGTCTTTTCATATTTATTTGAACCAAAACCACAGAAAAGTTTTGATTTTGGACATTCCATGCAAGTCGGAAACTTTTTGGACCATATCCAAAGTTTTTTGCAAACCATAAGGACTAAATTTGCTGTTTTTCCATTAATTAGGAGACATAATATGGTGACACATGGCGAAAGGAGAATAAAATATGCATTAATTAGGAGGCCTAATAGGGTGACATGTGTCAAAAGGATATATATATATATATATATATATATATATATATATATATATATATATATATATATATATATATATATATATATATATATATATATATAAAGGGTGTTGGGGCCTAGGGTTTTCCCTATCCTTAGCCTCGATCTCCAATAAAGGAGTCGCCCAAAACCCACAACCCTCTCTTTAGATCTAAGCCTATTTTGGAACATTTTTTGCTCTTGAAGAAAGGAGAAGAGCCTTTGTGAGTCTTAGAGCACCCAAGCAAGCCAAGTCCAAGAATCTACAGTTCCTCTTGGACATTTGTAAATAATGGGGTATAACCTAGCTCGAAGCTACAAATATACCCTTACCATACCGAACCATGTAAATACCGAACTAGGTATATACCAAACCATGTATATACCGACCTATGTGCAAGTACCGAACTACAGAAAATAACGAATAAGATACGAATTTACGTCACAACAGTGTTATAGCACATTGGGACTCTAAGAAAACAGTATGCATTGTGATAAGTACGTGATAGATCCTTTGATCAACAAGAAACAACTGTTAAAAGGCTACCAAGTACACACAAGTGTACCTTCGGGCATACGACCATTAACATGACAAGATGACAAACCTGCTCGGTACAAGAAGAGGTCATAGCCTCCTAAATATCGACCAATAATAAGCAACGAAATTACTTTACAAGGTACACAAACAAAACACATTGTTTTATTAAGTTTTACTCGATTCTCAATGCATTTTTAAGTCTTATCTGACTTTACCTTCAGAGCGTTGGTCCGGGAACCCCTCTGTCACACCCCAAAACCGGAACGGCGGAAACGTTCTGGGGTGGATGACGTCATGTCAAGTATCACAACATATGCAGTATAGTAATCAAAGTACAACAACCATTGCATTAATAGTAATAGTTTTACGTGGTTTACATTATATAGAGCGTCAAAGTAATACAAGTAATAGTATAAGTGCAGCTTGGTACTAAACAATCTTCATCAAAAGCTCCGGGGATGTACCTGTCTATTGCTGACCTGAGAATACAAGTTATTTGAAAGCGAGTATCAGCATTTTTATAAATGCTGGTGAGTTCATAAGTATTTAGTGTCATTTGTGTAAGTTCAAAATAACTTTATAAAAGTAGTAGTTTTAGAGTCTACAGTGTATTAGAGTCCTTTCCAGAAAATCCTATATTTTCTAATTAAAAGCAATCTTCTACCAAGACTGGACAGAGTTATGTTGTAAAAAGTTAGTTTTCCCTTAAACACTATCATTATCAAAATACAGGATTTGATTTTAAAGAAAGTAGGAGAATATCAGGGAAAATAACATATGCCTCAGTAGTGAGGACTGCTGACTAAGGAAAAAGGAATCATAGACTCCAGGAGAGTATCGACTGAATGACACGCCTGGCTCAGTCTAACAAAAGGAGACACAGACCCCAGACGGTATCAAATGAAAGATACAACTAGTAAGGTCTAAAACAGTGAATACAGACCCTAGACAGTATCAAATGAAAGATACAGCTAGCAAGGTCTAAAACAGTGAATACAGACCCCAGACAGTATCAAATGAAAGATACAACTAGCAAGGTCTAAAACAGTGAATACAGTGAATACAGTGTTAAAAACCCGTTATCTTAAAACCATGAATTATAAGGTAACCCCGAGATACTCATAACCATACTGATAGACACTAGAGAACTAGATGCCCTGTAAGCGTCTGTGTAAGTGTGACATTTGTCACCCCTTGGCTTGGTAGGCCGTGGACTGTAGCTAGCAGTCAGGGTGCGGGGGTGTCAATCCCGTATAGATCTATACACATAATGTCCGCTCTCCCTACAAGAGACTCTGGTTACCAACTTGACAACGGAGAAGGCCGTGTACTGAAGATGCATCTCGTATAGTGAGATCTGATGTAAAATACTGGACTAATGATAGAGACTCACAACTGAACAGACTAATGTAAACATATATGTCTATGCTTTTATACATAATATATAACTAATGATCAAACGACCTTCGGACGGACATCCGATCCAACCATACCACATCTCAACGAAGAAAAGGAAATAGGGCGAACTAGCCTTCCTAAGTCCTTTAAAAATTATTTATATATATCTATACAAGCATAGGCATACATTTAACCTATAGGAACATTTAACGAAGTTCAAGTGTTTAACGAAGTAGAAGTGTTTCACAAAGTATAAGTGTTAACAAGTAGGAGCTTATTGTGAAGTAGAAGCGTATCGGGAAGTATAAGCGTATCGTGAAGTATAAGCGTATCGTGAAGTATAAGTGTTAACAAAGTAGTAGCATTTAACTAAGTAGGAGCATTAACTAAGTAGAAGTATAACAAGGCAGTAGAATCTAACGAGGTAGGAGTATAAAACATGGAAGAAAACTTCTGTGAAAACTTTGGAAAACCATTATACTTAAGAAAATCATGACTTGGTATTCTTTATAAAATAAGTTTGAAAACCTTTAGAAATTCCTTGGAAACCTTTCATAAACAAGTTTTAATCATAACTTTACTAAAACAATATAAGTACGAGTTGAACAAGTAAAGACATTTTAGAAAACCATTTACGGTATCATTCTTGGTAAAACAGTTAACAGTGTAATAAATCCTTGTGCATGCGGGTTATAAATAACATGTGATTGATATGATAACTGGCATGTTTAACTTGTATTCCCCCCATAAAACATGTAAAAACATTTATAAAGGTTCATTCAGGGGTATGAACTCACCTGTTGTTAGTGGATCGAACGAAGGTGCCGGGTAGGTGCTCGGTGTCAAGTAAAGACTTGAACACACTTAATGACCTATTAACATATGATAACATATGTTTACATACAATTAGTACATATAATACTAATTAAACAAGTATATGCATCCTAAAGTGCGAAAAACACTTTGATAAAGTGCTAGGGGTGTCCCAGGTAACATTTAAGGGTGTGTATGGCTTAGGTAGGGAGTTTACTCTCCTAAAAGTCACTTTATGTGATTTCATGGTTGGGAGGCCACATCCCCGATGAGTTTACGGCCGTAAACTCATGGGAGGAGTGTTTTTGGATGATTTCAAGTCCCATGTGGTTCTAGAAATGGTTTTAAGAAATTGTACAAGGCTATAGGGGTGTTTAAGGGTCCAAGAGTTTACTCCCTTGGAGTTTACGGCCCAAAGGCCACTCCTTGGGAGTTTACGGCTGTAAACCCTATGTTTTATGGTAGTAAACTCTCATACACCCCATTCCTTGATTTCTAGGCCTTTGGTTTAATTCTAACAAATTCTAGTAAGGGTATAGGGCTCTTTAGGGGGCTTAAACTCCCATTTTGCATGGTTTAGGGGAGTTTACGGCCTAAGCACACGCTTGAGCCATGAACTCTATTTCACCCCTCAAATGTTTGTGTTTAATTGTTCCAAACTCGAAATAGCAAGTCCCTAAGTCATATCGTAAGTCTAAATGTGATTTGGAAGTGATTTTGAGGCTTGATTTGCATGTTTTTAGGAGTTTACGGCCTAAGAATGCTCTTGGGCCGTAAAACCTCTTTCAAGCCCCTAAACTTGTTGATTTGAGGTTCAAAAACTTCTAGGCTTAATCCTAAATTAGTTTCCAAGCCTAAGGGAGGGAGTTTTGGGCATTTTGGCACCATTTAAGGTGTTTACGGCCTAAGGAGGTTCTTAGGCCATGAAATCCTTTTAATTGGTTTTCTTGGATGATTTTTGAGCTATATCAACAAGCCATGATGTTTAGAATAAGTGAGGGTAGGAGGACTTATGTTTTGGAGGCGGAAATTCGCGGTTTTGAGTCGGAAACGAGCTTGAGAGAGAGAGAGAGAGAGAGAGAGAGGGTAGAGGGAGGAAATGGTTTTAGGGTGGTAAAAGCTTCAAATGGAGTATCCAACTCCCTATATATATACCTTGGGTGTTACACCCGGTATACAACTACCCGATCCTAAAGTTTACCGAGGTTTAAGCTTTTTACCCGGTTAAATGGTCGTAATAAAAATTAACTTTTTCCAATTAAATGGAAATGTAAATTACGTGTTTTTATTTATTTTATCACGATGATAACAACATAAAATATAAATAAATAAAACATTTATTTATTTAACGACCTCAAATTAACGGAACTTTTATAAAATAGAATATTCCGTTAACGGAAACGGGGTAATATAATGGAATAAACTTTGGGTTGTCACATCATCCCCCCGTTAGAGGGAATTTCGACCTGAAATTCAGGTTTAGGCAAGGAAGTAGGTATGAATGACCAAGTAGAGGCAGGAGGGTACTTCCTATTCGGTTTCTCTTGCGCTCCCAAGTGATCTCTGACTTGTGTCTGTCATTCCAACAAACCTTCACCTATGGGATGCGGATTCCGTCTCGTGTAGTTAGCGATTTCCTACAGGTATGTCTATGAAGTTAGGATTCTTAATGGTTTCTATCAAGATGAGTGGGATACGAAGGGTGACGTCGGGCAAGCACTTATCAAGTCTAAGAAGTGGATCAATCTGGGGTGAAGCTTGTGGAATTTACGAAAGTAGTAGTGGTCTGATGAGGGTTGGGCCAATCTCCGTAAAGGATCTTGGATGGTCCAAAGCTCTCGGAAGGGTAGAGCTTTTCAGTACTTAGAACATAGTATACTTCTATGGCGAGACCATCATTGGCATGATCTCCATTCCGAAGTTCTAAACGTTCTCTCTCGTACTGAAAGTGTAGTCCTTCAGGTTGGTTCTTAGGAAGCTCGGGTCGTCCTTGGTTTCGCGTTTCCTGTCAATTGGCTTTTAGAGACTTTCTAGATCAGCGGATGGATTGCGTGTCTACGGGTACTTGTTTGCTGCAGAGTGTCTATCTCAATCTGTGCCAAATGAATCTGCACTTCTGATTCTTGAGATATTTCTAACGGAAACCCTTAGGGTCGGGGAGATAGGGTTTCAGCAGGCGAGTGTTGGACTATCTCGGGAGGTGGTTCAACTATTTCTGCGTAAGATAGTATTCATGGAACACCTGATAGTCCAATGAATCTCGTAAGACATGCCCTAATTTCCAAGGCGTTGGTTTATTTTAGTGCGGAAAGCGCGTGCTCCTATATAACCCATCGACTAACACCTAGACTGGTTTCAAGTCTATAATCTCTTCGGGATCTGGGTTATAAGGCTTAATGCAACCTACTCTCGCACTTTATTCTAGTATTCTTGGTTGCGGAGGTTATCCTGTGGTTCCCGGTACCCTAGTGTTCACTTCGGAGAATAAAGCCTATCGTCTACAGGGCGACGACGATTTCCTCCACGCAAGGGGGGCGGAGGGTCCTAGGCACTACTCGTCGGTAACAGGGTGGATGAAGTGCCTGAGTAGTACGAGCATCTTCGACAACTACTCTTCCGAAGGTTCTGAGTTTTCCCGGTCTAGGTCAAGTCTTGTGAGTATAGGGTTCCATCACTCGGAACTTTAATCTCCTCATCCACTCTTCTCAGAGTTTAATTTATCGCAACTCTCAGATTTCTGGGATATTCGATGTGATGCTTAATTTGGGGGATTAAGCGTGAATGGATGGTCGTAGTCAATGTCCTTGACTCTTACGACTCAGATTTCTTTACCAACCGAGGGTGTCAGCTACTATGTTGGCTTAACCGGGATGACAACAATTTCGGATTTGTGGTCATTATAGTAGCTCAATCCGTAGGGGTTCTCTTAACTCTAGCTCCCATTCCATGGGATAGGATGAAAGGTCTTACTTATGAGGTTCGTGGTAGGGATCATACTCCGCTTAACCACTAATACTTGGTGTATGCAAGCTGTATATAATTGAGGTCGGTAGGATGTTCAGTTGTGCGACTCCACCCAGACCCACAACCCATGGAGGAACAGGGAGTAGGGAGGAAGAACACATCTTAAATCTTTTTGATCTCAATTATATACCACCCATACGCATATACTCAGTTACAGTGGTCACTCCCATGAGTTCTATCCTCTTGATTCACGAACCTGATTGCGAGGTGCGAAGGGTCTTTCTGGGTTTCTACTGAGTATGCTTCGGGTGGTTATCGTCTTTTGGAATCTCTGTAGTGTCTTTCGCTTCGGTTTCTATCTGTCTAAGAAGGGTTGGTTAACAGCACGCGGTACCCCTCTCCTGGGTACTTTGGAAAGTTTGAAATAAGAGTGACGGTTGATGGATCGTATTAGTATTTATTATATTTATTTTGTTTAGGTTCGGAAGAACCTTTATTTGCCGAAATGGCTACGGAGAAAGTTCGTTTTACACAACACTAGGGATTTAAACATGGTTGCACTACGTCGAACTATGATTGATAGAGTCGTCGAAGATGGCAAACTTCGACATGATACAATAGGAGGGTCGATAGAGTCATGTGCCGTACGAGCACACAAGTTCTAGGCGTCTCGGGTTTCGTCCTGTGTATCACTGTCACGGATACTTGGACCGATACAGTCGACGCGGAACTGTAGAGGGTCCTGAATGTTTCTTAGTAGAGTACCTTTTCATGAATGGATTCTCATGAGGCATTTCTATAATCGCCTAACATATACTAGTCATGTATAATTAAGGTGGGGAGGACTGTTGACTGAGCGACTCCGCCTTAAATCCACAACAAATGAGGAACAGGAAATGAGGCGGTATTCACTCACTCTAGGTCTATCCATCTCAATTATATATGGCCGTAACGTATATACTTAGCCATTATAGTTTTACCTAATGAAAATTTTAAATTTTATAACCGTGCTGCGACTTTCGCCTTAATGGGGGAAATAATTATATTTAGAATTAGCCTTTTAATGTTTTTGGTTAGTTATCTAAGATTGAGAGGCGTACCAAAATCTACCTGGTTCCTTGATGCTTCTCCCTAAGCATTAGAGTTAGACTGCTCCTGTGTCCTTGTCTTTTCCTTTGGTTGGGTAGTCCCTTTTGAAGTGTCCCATTTCACCACATAGGTGGCAAACTGTATTGGTCGCCGCATTGGTGGTTGATGTAATGAACTCAACCGGGGCTCTGCAGGTACAAGAGGTGTGCCCCTTCCTGTTGCACCTAGTGCATAAGAGTTCTCGACAGCTATCATGATGGTGGCAACTGCTCTTGCTGTAGTGGGGATGGTTTCCTAGGTATGGTCTTCTGGAGGTCCGGATGGGAGGGTTGGCATGGGTATTGACTGTCTCCGCTCGTTGCCCTTCGGAAGGACCTTGAGCCGCGTACTTCCCTCCTCGATCTTGAGTTTTCTCTTTAGTGGAGTTGGCTGAGGTTCTTGGGTGGCTGTGTACACAGAGGTTGGTTGCTGCTGTCCACCACTAGGATCAGAATTCCCGATAGGGCTCTTGCTAACATTGGCGTTGTTAGCATTTAGTTGAGCCATGGTAGCTGCAATGGCTGCCGAGACTGTAGTCTAGAAAGTAGCTTCATCGAGTAGGAGAGTCGGTTTCTTGCCGGCGGATGGGTTACGCTTCCTCGGAGGCATGGTTTTTCTATACGGAAAGGAACTCAAGCGGATGAGAGACGATGACTAACCCTGGACATATCTGTCCTGAATATATTAGGCATAACTTTTCCCGTGCCTCGGATGTTGGTTGTCTGAGTGTTGACCTACATCCCTATGATGTAGTCCTGGTATTCAAGGTAGGAGTATGAGTATCGGAAAAAGGCCATAAGATGGGAGTCGTTCCTACTACGTTACCTTTATACTGGGAAAGGTTTCACTCTCTGGTCTGGAAAGATTTGAGAACCGTTCGAAACGAAAACCGCGGAAAGAGAGGCTCATGAAGGCTTATGGCTAAACACTCTCAATAGAGGTGTGGGGATCCGCTCTAATCGTGTAATTGCGACAAGAAAAGGCCATTTTACCAAACACATAGCGTGAGTAGTGTAACCACTAACTCACTAAATTGTATTATTTTATGGGTGTATTAGCGTGACGAACACGAGGAAAAGACACTTCTTGAGTTCCATGTATTGGCTCCCTCTGTCTACCTTGTAGCTTTGACTGGGACCGGCGTTGGTTTCCTTCGGTTAGTTACCTAGGGTTTTCTTCTCGTATAGACATATTGAATTTCTACTCCGTCTTACTCCCGATATTGACTCTGGGTGTCATCACTTCATGATGGATGACTGGAAATCTCGGAAGTTTAGGCGGATTTCTCACCGATGTCCCTATAAAGATATAAGCACTTGGTGGTTTCAATAGTCTCGACCTAGTTCATTTATTTCCGAACAAGAAATCTTCTCAATGAACCTCTACTGGGTCTGAATCAACTCTTCTGCCGAGTACTGAAGTGGATAGGGTTTTCTACATGTTCGTGCGAGAATGGAAATGTCTAAAGAATCCTAAGAGATTATTAACATTTCACTGGATGATCCATATCGAGTCCTGCTACGATTACACAGGGTATACAAATCATATATAGCTTAGATCCGATAGGCCTTCGAATATGTGATACTACTCGATATCCACATCCAAACAAGGAAAAGGAAGTAGAGCGAAACCACACATTCTTAGCCTATGGGATCCTTATTTTATATAACCTTGGGAGTATACTCTCTGTAATTGTAGGTATATCAATAAGGATCTTTTTAGTTGTTCACACAAGGTTGTCTATGGATCCTAAAATACCCCTGTGGTATTTTAATTTCTTGTTTGTTTCTTATCTTCTGAATTTGATTCTGGGATTAATGTGAGTCTTTTAGTATTCCAAAATACTCCCATAGTATTTTAAACTTTATGTTTGGCTCTAGCATTCCTAGTTGGTAAGTTTCAGACCTGTTGCAACACCACTATCACTCCCAAGCACACGTTCATCGCATCTCGAATAAATGTAGTTGATCAGGTTACATTTATTCCAGCTTACGATTACATAACTGCCCAGGTTTGACGGTAATGCTCAACATCCGAAGACTTTTATTCTTGTTCTTCTTGTGATACTTGTGTTCGAGTGTTTAGATTATGGATGTTCTTATACTTTGGTAAAATATGGTTATATTTTAAAGTATAATTCTTGGCCAGAGTGTTTTATCCCTATGTATTTATAGGCTGTATATCTTTTATGAATTGATATACTTAGCTCACTATAAACAATGCTCTGATACCAATCTGTCACACCCCAAAACCGGAACGGCGGAAACGTTCTGGGGTGGATGACGTCATGTCAAGTATCACAACATATGTAGTATAGTAATCAAAGTACAACAACCATTGCATTAATAGTAATAGTTTTACATGGTTTACATTACATAGAACGTCAAAGTAATACAAGTAATAGTATAAGTGCAGCTTGGTACTAAACAGTCTTCATCAAAAGCTCCGGGGATGTACCTGTCTATTGTTGACCTGAGAATACATGTTATTTGAAAGCGAGTATCAGCATTTTTATAAATGCTGGTGAGTTCATAACTATTTAGTGTCATTTGTGTAAGTTCAAAATAACTTTATAAAAGTAGTAGTTTTAGAGTCTACAGTGTATTAGAGTCCTTTCCATAAAATCCTATATTTTCTAATTAAAAGCAGTCTTCTACCAAGACTGGACAGAGTTATGTTGTAAAAAGTTAGTTTTCCCTTAAACACTATCATTATCAAAATACGGGATTTGATTCTAAAGAAAGTAGGAGAATATCAGGGAAAATAACATATGCCTTAGCAGTGAGGACTACTGACTAAGGCAAAAGGAATCATAGACTCCAGGAGAGTATCGAATGAACGACACGCCTGGCTCAGTCTAACAAAAGGAGACATAGACCCCAGACGGTATCAAATGAAAGATACAGCTAGTAAGGTCTAAAACAGTGAATACAGACCCTAGACAATATCAAATGAAAGATACAGCTAGCAAGGTCTAAAACAGTGACTATAGACCCTAGACAATATCAAATGAAAGATACAGCTAGCAAGGTCTAAAACAGTGAATAGAGTGTTAAAAACCCGTTACCTTAAGAACATGAATTATAAGGTAACCCCGACATACTCGTAACCATACTGATAGACACTAGAGAACTAGATGCCCTGTAAGCGTCTGTGTAAGTGTGACATTTGTCACCCCTTGGCTTGGTAGGCCGTGGACTGTAGCTAGCAGTCATGGTGCAGGGGTGTCAATCCCGTATAGATCTATACACACAATGTCCCTCTCCATACAAGAGACTCTGGTTACGAACTTGACAACGGAGAAGGCCGTGTACTAAAGATGTATCTCGTATAGTGAGATCTGATGTAAAATAGTGGACTAATGATAAAGACTCACAACTGAACTGACTAATGTAAACCTATATGTCTATGCTTGTATACATAATATGTAACTAATGATCAAACGACCTTCGGACAGACATACGATCCCACCAGACCACATCTCAACGAAGAAAAGGAAATAGGGCGAACTAGCCTTCCTAAGTCCTTTAAACATTATATATATATATATATATATATATATATATATATATATACAAGCACAAACATACATTTAACCTATAGGAACATTTAACGAAGTTCAAGTGTTTAACGAAGTAGAAGTGTTTCACAAAGTATAAGTGTTAACAAGTAGGAGCTTATTGTGATGTAGAAGCGTATTGGGAAGTATAAGCGTATCGTGAAGTATAAGCGTATCATGAAGTATAAGTGTTAACAAAGTAGCAACATTTAGCTAAGTAGGAGCATTAACTAAGTAGAGGTATAACAAGGCAGTAGAATCTAACGAGGTAGGAGTACAAAACCTGGAAGAAAACTTCTGTGAAAACTTTGGAAAACCATTATACTTAAGAAAATCACGACTTTGTATTCTTTTATAAAATAAGTTTGAAAACCTTTAGAAATTCCTTGGAAACCTTTCATAAACAAGTTTTAATCATAACTTTAATAAAACAATATAAGTACGAGTTGAACAAGTAAAGACATTTTAGAAAACCATTTACGGTATCATTCTTGGTAAAACAGTTAACAGTGTAATAAATCCTTGTGAATGCGGGTTATCAATCACATGTGATTGATATGATAACTGGCATGTTTAACTTTTATTCCCCCCATAAAACATGTAAAAACATTTATAAAGGTTCATTCAGGGGTATGAACTCACCTGTTGTTAGTGGATCGAACGAAGGTGTCGGGTAGGTGCTCGGTGTCAAGTAAAGACTTGAACACACTTAGTGACCTATTAACATATGATAACATATGTTTACATACAATTAGTACATATAATACTAATTAAACAAGTATACGCATCCTAAAGTGCGAAAAACACTTTGATAAAGTGCTAGGGGTGTCCCGGGTAACATTTAAGGGTGTGTATGGCTTAGGTAGGGAGTTTACTCTCCTAAAAGTCACTTTATGTGATTTCATGGTTGGGAGGCCACATCCCCGATGAGTTTACGGCCGTAAACTCATGGGAGGAGTGTTTTTGGATGATTTCAAGTCCCATGTGGTTCTAGAAATGGTTTTAAGAAATTGTACAAGGCTATAGGGGTGTTTAAGGGTCCAAGAGTTTACTCCCTTGGAGTTTACGGCCCAAAGGCCACTCCTTGGGAGTTTACGGCTGTAAACCCTATGTTTTATGGTAGTAAACTCTCATACACCCCATTCCTTGATTTCTAGGCCTTTGGTTTAATTCTAACAAATTCTAGTAAGGGTATAGGGCTCTTTAGGGGGCTTAAACTCCCATTTTGCATGGTTTAGGGGAGTTTACGGCCTAAGCACATGCTTGAGCCATGAACTCTATTTCACCCCTCAGATGTTTGTGTTTAATTGTTCCAAAGTCGAAATAGCAAGTCCCTAAGCCATATCTTAAGTCTAAATGTGATTTGGAAGTGATTTTGAGGCTTGATTTGCATGTTTTGAGGAGTTTACAGCCTAAGAATTCTCTTGGGCCGTAAAACCTCTTTCAAGCCCCTAAACTTGTTGATTTGAGGTTCAAACACTTCTAGGCTTAATCCTAAATTAGTTTCCAAGCCTAAGGGAGGGAGTTTTGGGCATTTTGGAACCATTTAAGGTGTTTACGGCCTAAGGAGGTTCTTAGGCCGTGAAGTCCTTTTAATTGGCTTTCTTGGGTGATTTTTGAGCTATATCAACAAGCCATGATGTTTGGAATAAGTTAGGGTAAGGGGACTTACGTTTTGGAGGCGGAAATTCGCGGTTTTGAGTCAGAAACGAGCTTCAGAGAAAGGGTAGAGGGAGGAAATGGGTTTAGGGTGGTAAAAGCTTCAAATGGAGTATCCAACTCCCTATATATATATATATATATATATATATATATATATATATATATATATATATATATATATATATATATATATATATATATATATACCTTGGGTGTTGCACCCGGTATACGACTACCCGATCCTAAAGCTTACTGAGGTTTAAGCTTTTTACCCGGTTAAATGGTCGTAATAAAAATTAACTTTTTCCAATTAAATGGAAATGTAAATTATGTGTTTTTATTTATTTTATCATGATGATAACAACATAAAATATAAATAAATAAAACATTTATTTATTTAACGACCTCAAATTAACGGAACTTTTATAAAATAGAATATTCCGTTAACGGAAACGGGGTAATATAACGGAATAAACTTTGGGTTGTCACACCCTCTCGGCCAATCAGCTTATGAATTGTTGTTGTCTCCAGCTTAACTTTATAGTGAAAGAGTCGATAATTCTCACAGTCAATGGGACATAAACTGGAGGCACATCAAGTGGCACCATCCGTGGTACTCCGCGACAAATAGCCAATGAAGAAAACCCAGTTTTCGATGCGAGTCCTATCACAAGAATGCAAAAACTTGGAGGAAACCCCAAAGAAACGCCACAAATTGCAACAGTAATAAAAAATAAGAACGTGATGTTAGAAGGCCAAGGAGAAGAGGGAGGAGAAATGATTCAAAAGAAATTAGAATCGAAAAAAATAGAAATGGATGAGTTTGAAGCCTTCAAGAAGTTTATAGCCATGAGGAAGCGGCAGATAGAAAGAAGTGATCGGAGAGCTAAAAAAGGAGAATGAAGGGGATTTGGTTTCGATGCACACCATTCAAACGAGGGTCTCAGACGAAACGAAAGTAAAAACTAAGGGAAATGAAGGAAGATTGAGTAGAAAAGAGAAAAAAAATAATTTTGGGCCCTTCATGTCCTGAAAAAGAAAATAACTCTCAAAAAGATTGAGAAATATCACTAGAGGTTGTAGAAGCAAAACAATACCACCAGGAGCTTTAGATGGATCCGCAAGATACTGGTTTGAAGTTTGCCTCTTAAGAGTATAGGAAGCTTCGAAGAGCTATGTCATAAGTTCTATAATAGTTTTATCCAACAACGAAGATTACAAAGAAATGTATTAATAGCATCCAACAAAGCCCATTTTAAGTGATTCAACAAGATCAGCCGAAAGACGCAAACAAGAGATGACCCTATGATCATAACGGCCTTTAACTATGAGCTCTTGGAGGGGGATTTATTTCGCAAATTAGTAGGAAGAGTGTAGATGAATGCAGAGACAATGATACACAAGGTCAACCGCTTCCTAAGGCAAGAAGAAGGGAGTGAAGAGAAAGTAAGGATGGAGGGGAAAGCAGTTGCAAAAGGTGGAAGACGAGAAGAACGGACCAGACAACATCATGCGCCTTTTTCTAATAACAACCCTTGGTTCAGTCAAAATCAAAGATCCGCACGAAGAGGAAGAAGCATGCAACATGATCGATACTAGCCATACCGACACGAGATGTATGAAGCTCACACTCCAAAAATTTCGAATAAAGAAGGAAATACTGACCGAAGACAGAAATATCTTCGAGGCCTGAACAAATACTACGATTTCCACAAAAAGTTGGGTCATACAACGAAAGATTGTGAAAGCCTGAAGAGAGAAAAAGGGAAGAACCAAACACCTAGAGAGGGAACAGAGCATGCTCCAAAAGGGAAGAAGTACAAATATATGATGTTTAGATTTCCATGATACGAGGAGGGGCATACTCTATGAGTACGCTTAGCATACGAGCCCGCTTCTGGATCGCCCATGCACCCACATACGTTGGGCGTACGTGGGAGTACGAATAGCATACACAAGGAAGGGGAAAACCCTAATTTTTAGGGTGTGCACCCTATTTAAACAACTTATATGACCTTTGGACATCCTATTGATCTGCCTCCGTCACTCTCTACCCTAAAATTGAAACCCTAAGTGCTTTTTGTGAGTTTTGAGCTTGAAAGTGGGTTTTGGTGATGTTTTTGGTAACGTAGAAGAAGAACAATTGAAGGTTGCTTGGGATTGGATTGGGCTTGTAGATCCAGGTTCATCTTCATCTTAGCAAGTCATGTGAGGTAAAAAGCTCCCATCTTGAAGATTTTTTATGCTACACCTAACTCAAGGTGTTATTTATGTATTTTTGGGTCTTTTGAGCTAAAGTTGGGTTTATGGTCTACTCCATAAGCCATGGGGGTTATATCTTAGCTCAAATGAGGTCCCTTTCCATAAAAGTGCAACTTTTATGAGTTATTTTGGTACATGCAAGAGTTAGGTTCTTTGTTATGGTTTTGTTTGAGTTTTGGGCCTTATTAAGTCAAGAATGGGTGTAAAGTTGCCAACTTTACGTGTTAAGTCACTTTATAGAATAAGATATGAGAGTTTGGCATGTTGGCTTAACTGAATAAGTGCTTAATGGGTTGGATTGGTAAACTGGGGAGTATGTGGGGCGTACCCAGCTAGTATGATGCGTGTACTAGCCGTGTAAGGAGTATGCTAAGCGTACGAGCTGGGTACTGTTGGGTTTTGAGCATTCTAACACCTAAGTGTACATGCAACCCTAACTACCTTGGATCTATGTTTTCTCTATTATACATGCAAATATGAACTTTCCAAGGTATTCATCCTAAATAGCATAATAACATTGATTCATATGAATATATCAAGTTAGAATTACATACCTCTTTGATGTAGAATGTCTTCATGAAGCTTGAGTGCCTAGTTCCCCAAGTGTGACACCTCAAATGGTTCACACAACACCAAATACACTTGGAATAACTTGAGAGATCATACACACTTCATGAAATCGGCTAGCCCTTTTTTCTCACACATAGTGGCCGATTTTCTCCAAGAATAAGATCATTATATAGTTAGGGTTACACCATGTAAACCCTAATTGTCATGTCCTTTCATTTCCATGATCCATGGGTACAAATACACCATGGAGCATTGTCACACCCCCAAACCAAGGATGGCGGAAACGTTTGGGGGTGGAGGACTTCATGTATAGTATCATAACAACAATGGCAATAGTGATGAAAGTAAACGCAACCAACATATATATAATTGAAAGAGTTACACCATTGTATGAATTACATTTTTCAAAATCAATTACAATATGTTGACAAAATATGAAATGTTTGACGCCCTAACGTCCCATCCTCAAAATGCACTTGATTTCCTGTTTAGTGATTTCCTGAGAATACAAGTTGTTTGAAAAAGTGTCAACACAAAGGTTAGTGAGCTCATAAGCATTTGTAGATGGTTTATGAAAAGCTTTTTCTTATAAAAGTAGTGTTTGTTCCAGAAAAAAATCCAATATTTTCCTTTATAAAGTTATGTGGTCCTAAATTCCAGAACCAAGAATGACAATTATTTTCCATACTTAATGATATAACCATGGTTTTACATTCACGCACACCACACGTAAACTTGTTAACTTAAATTATGAGACATTCTCCTTCCGTACGTCCGAGTGCGAGATCTAAATTCCTGGTAGCTATATCCAGAGTCTCTTGTAGGGAGAATGTGATAGTTGTGTATAGATCTATATTGGGTTAGACACCCCACACCTGAGCTGCATGCAACAGCTAGACTGGCAGGTCTGTGGTGACAAATGTCATATCATTTTTGCGACGCCTAAGAAACGTCGTGGTAGGTTCATTCAGTCATAGTATGGTTATAGCGACTCACTTAGGAAGTTAACAACTCATAAAGTTTACGAAATTTTTTAGAATCAAAAGGGGTTTTTTTTTAACTTGTATTCCCCCCTAAAAACTTGAGAAAACATGAAAACGTAGGGGTATGAACTCACCTTGAGTGATTTCAGTAGATGATTGTTGAAGAATGGAAGTGATCAACGCAAGAACACTTGAAGATGCCTTGAAGATTTTCTAGAATCTAACATCAAAATGATGGAGTTTGTGTAAGCAATCAATGATTTGAGTAGAATGAAGTGCAATAATCACAAGGATGATGAATTATACTTACCAAGAGAAGAATAAAGCTTGAAGATCAGCCTTGGAGTCTTGAAATAGAGAGAAAAAGTTTGAGAGAAAAGTTGTGTTTGATTTTTGGTGAAATGTGAGCAAGTGAAAGAAAATGAGGAGAGAGGTTGAGTGACCAGCCCTAAAAACATGGGGATGGCTTGTGAGAGAGGTAAAAAGTACAAGGAAGTGACAAGGTATGGTGGGGAGGAGTGTGGGTTAGGCATGGTGTAGGTATGGGGGTTGCTTGTGTCATAATACAAAGATAAGTCAACACTCCATCTCTTGTACTTCACCTACTCTTCTTGGATAAGGTTTATCCCCAAAAACGTGGATAATTAGTAAATATGGGGTCTTATATGTTAAAATACAGTTTTGGGTGAAAATCCCGCGTTAAAATAATTAAAAACGAAGCTAAATTGAAGTCGTAGTCGAAAACCGGAAGGAAATGGACTTCCAACGAGGCCTCTCGGTCTTGGCCGGAGGTTCGGTCCCTTCTGGTGCTGGGCGATAGGCGAAATGAAGCGAAACAGCAAGAAGCGAAGGTTAAGTTTGGTCCAAAAGCGTCAGAAGCGAAATAGACCGAAGGGCGAGCAGGAGCAAAATGGACTGAGGCTCGGGTTCGGGCCTTGTGCGAGGTTCGATCCTGAGTGGACTTTCGGTTCAGCTGCTGGGTTTGGTTCTCTTGGTTTCGGTCCCTAACCCCAAAGCGAGCAAAGGCATGTATGCGACATTCACTTTCATTAGAAGAGCTCTAACTTGGTGGAACGGTAGAGTTAAGTCGCTTACTCCCGCAGTGGCAAACTCTATAAGCTGGGAGGATTTAAAAGCTTTGATGCTGAAGGAATATTGCCCAAGAGGTGAAGTGCAAAAACTGGAAGAGGAACTCTGGAACCTCAAGATGTCGGGGACGGATCTCAAAGCTTATACTGCCCGATTCAATGACTTAGCACTCCTCTGTCCTGCAATGGTCACTCCGGAGGAGAAAAAGGTAGAACGATACCTTTGGGGGCTATCATCCTAGATTCATGATAGTGTACTGGCCTCAAAACCTACTACCTTCGAGAGTGCCAAGGAATTGGCACAACAACTTATTGACCATAGGGCCAGCCATGGTGCCGTAACCACCACCCCCGATCAAACAAAGGGAGGAAACAACAAGAGGAAGTTTTGGAGTAACAAAAAGAAACAGTCGGCACCAGAATCTGCGAAGAAACCGCAAACTGTCACGATTCATGCTGCCACTACTCCATCCACTCCGGCCCCACCGAAGCAATATGCTGGAAATCTCCCCAAGTGCAACAAGTGCAACTACCACCACAATGGTGCTTGTTGGGAAATGCACTGTAATAACTGCAAAAAGAAGAGGCACACTGCATGATTCTGTAAAGCGTCGGCCCAAAACACCACTCAAGCCACCACTGTCGCCAACACCGGGGCAAGCCAAACCTGTTACGGCTGTGGAGAGGCAGGGCACCTCAAAAGAAGCTGCCCAAAAGCACGAAACACTAATGCTGGGGGTACAGGAAGAGTCGTAACTTTAGGGCATGGAGAAGCAGTCAAGGACCCCTCGGTGGTTACTGGTACGTTCCTCCTCAATAACTCTTATGCATGCGTACTTTTCGATAGTGGGGCAGAAAGAAGTTTCGTAAGTCACCAATTCAAACATTTACTTAAGCAAAATTCCCAGTCATTAAAAGATTCATACGTCGTAGAAATGGCAAACGCAAAGGTTGAGCGCGCTAATGATATTTACATAGGGTGTACCCTCATTCTAGACAACCATTCGTTCAAAATCGATCTAATGCCGGTCACAATAAAATTTTTTGACGTCATCATTGGTATGGATTGGTTGGGTCCTAATCGTGCCGACATTTTATGTTACGAAAGGGCCGTCCGCCTCAATTTGCTGAATGGCAACACCCTCATCGTCTATGGCGACAAACCTGGTGCGAACCTACAAATCATCTCTTGTGTCAAAGCCCGAACGTATCCCCGAAAGGAATACCATGCCTTCTTGGCTCACATCGTAGATAAGAACCAAGAGGTAAAGGACATCAAAGACATTCTGGAAGTATGCAACTTCCCGGACATATTCCCAGAAGATCTGCCAGGTGTACCTCTCGCACGACAAGTCGAATTCCGAATCGACTTAGTTCCCGGTGCTACCCCCGTAGCTAAAGCACCATATCGCCTCACACCGGCAGAGATGCAAGAGTTTTCTAGTCAATTGAGCAAGCTATTAGGCAAGGGATTCATCAGACCGAGCTTTTCACCCCGGGGAGCACCAGTTCTATTTGTGAAAAAGAAGGATGGATCCTTTCACATGTGCATCGATTATAGAGAGTTGAACAAACTTACCATCAAGAATCGATATCCCCTACCCCGAATCGACGACCTTTTCGACCAACTTCAGGGAGTGAGCTACTTTTCAAAAATCGACTTGAGGTCGGGTTACGATCAATTACGAGTTCAAGAAGAAGATATCCCCAAGACAACATTCAGAACTCGCTATGGACACTACGAATTTGTAGTGATGCCATTTGGATTAACAAACGCGCCTGCGGTATTCATGGATCTGATGAACCGAGTGTGTCAACCCTTCTTAGATAAATTCGTGATCGTGTTCATCGATGATATTTTGGTCTATTCAAGGAGCGAAGAAGAGCACATGCAACACCTGCGACTAATATTGGAGACGCTAAGATCTGAGAAGCTTTATGCCAAGTTTTAAAAGTGTGAATTTTGGCTCCGAGAAGTGGGATTCCTTGGCCATGTGGTAAGCAAGAAAGGAATATATGTGGATCCCTCAAAGATCAAGGCGATTGAAAATTGGTTAGCACCTACAACGCCAGCGGAGATCCGACAATTTTTGGGACTCGCAGGCTACTACCGAAGATTCATACAGAACTTCTCCAAGATTGCTAAGCCCCTCACCACCCTGACTCAGAAAGGCATGATGTTCAAATGGGAAGATAAACAAGAAACCGCCTTCCAGACACTAAAGCAAGCCCTATGCAGCGCACCAATCTTGTCACTTCTGGAAGGAACTGATGACTTCGTGGTATATTGCGATGCTTCAAATCAAGGCCTCGGATGCATGCTCATGCAGAGAGGGAAAGTCATCGCCTACGCGTCAAGACAACTTAAGACACACGAAGTTAATTACACTACCCATGACCTTGAACTGGGAGCGGTAGTGTTCGCCTTAAAGATTTGGAGGCACTACCTCTACGGCACAAAATGCACCATCTTCACCGATCACAAAAGTCTTCAGTATATCCTCAATCAAAAAGAGCTCAACATGCGGCAACAAAGATGGGTCGAACTACTGAACGACTATGAGTGTGAAATTCGCTACCACCCGGGCAAGGCCAATGTAGTGGCTGATGCCCTAAGCAGGAAGGAATATTCGGGCCGCCGAGTAAGATCCTTAACCATGACCATCCATTCCCACCTGGCCACGCAAATCAAGGAAGCTCAACTAGAAGCCTTGAAACCAGAGAATGTGGCAGGTGAGGCATTAAAGGGAATGGATAAGAACTTAGAAGTCAAGGATGATGGAACTCGTTATCTCAGGAACCGAATCTAGACACCGAAGTTCGGTGGGTTCTGAGATGTGGTCATGAATGAAGCACACAAGACTCGATACTCCATCCATACAGGGTCAGATAAGATGTATCTAGACCTCAAAAAGTTATACTGGTGGCCGAACATGAAAGTCGAGATTGCTACTTATGTGGGCAAGTGTCTGACTTGCGCCAAGGTCAAGGTGGAATACTAGAAACCCTCAGGACTACTACAACAGCCTGATATACTGGAATGGAAGTGGGAACGGATAACCATGGACTTCATAACCAAGCTGCCTAAGACTTCAGGCGGGTTTGACACCATATGGGTAATCGTAGACAGATTGACCAAGTCTGCGCATTTCCTGCCAATAAAGGAAACCGACAAGATGGAAAAGTTAACCAGGACGTACATCAAGGAGATTGTGCGACTGCATGGTGTACCGATATCCATTATCTCCGACCGAGATAGTAGATTCACTTCGCGATTTTGGCAGTCCCTACAAAAATCGTTGGGAACTAGGCTAGACAGGAGTACTGCCTACCATCCACAAACCGACGGGCAAAGCGAGCGCACCATACAAACATTAGAAGACATGTTGAGAGCCTGTGTGATAGACTTTGGTAGGGCATGGGATACCTATTTGCCGCTGATTGAATTCTCCTACAATAAGAACTATCACACTAGCATTAAAGTCGCTCCATTCGAAGCTCTCTACGGTCGCAAGTGCAGATCACCCCTGTGTTGGGCCGAAGTGGGGGACACTCAGCTAGCTAGGGGACAAGTCCCTAATAGCACCCTTACTGGTCTTGAAATTATAAGGGAAACCACAGAAAAGATTGTTCAAATCCGGGAAAGACTGAAGGCGTCGCATGATCGACAAAAGAGTTACGCGGATAAGCGACGCAAATCCTTGGAATTCCAGGTCGGTGATCGAGTGCTACTAAAAGTTTCCCCTTGGAAAGGAATGATACGTTTCGGTAAATGTGGGAAACTAAACCCGAGGTACATCTGACCGTTTGAAATCCTTGCCAGGATTGGTCCTATGGTGTACAAACTCCGATTACCACAAGAACTTAATAACGTACACCCCACATTTCACATATCCAACTTAAAGAAGTGTCTGTCTGACGAGACACTTGTAATACCTCTCGACGAGATCGAAGTTAACGAAAATCTCCTCTTCGTGGAAGAACCAGTTGAGATTATGGATTGGGAGGTCAAAAGAACGAAACAAAGTCGTATTCCCACCGTGAAGGTCCGATGGAACGCTAAACGGGGACCTGAATTCACCTGGGAACGCGAAGATCAAATGAAACAAAAATACCCGCATCTTTTTCCTAACTCTTGAAGTCCCAGTCAAATTCTATCGGGGGGATGATGTGACAATAGTCAAATTCGGGTCAAGTCAAAGTCAAACAAAGTCAATAAGTCAAACCGAACGACTCAATTATCCCTTGCATATTAGGGTTTACGTTGTGTATTTACTAAACAATCCGCTATTTTAATGAGAAAGCATCATTTGAAAAATCCATGTGATTGAATTTTTCCTAAGCCTTTAATGCGGTAAACAATGAACCAAAGCAATAAAACACTAATGCACACTCATCGGGAGTGTGTAAGACACTAAAACATGGCTTAATAGGGTTTACGGACCTTGCATTGCGAAGCCGGACACTCAAAAAGGTCACAAATGAAACCTCTCTCAATTGTTTTCACTCTATCTCTCTCTATTTTGAAATCTCTCCCAAATCTCTCTTTGTATGTGAAATCTCTCCAAGAATGTCAAATCTCTCCCAAATCTCTCCAAGAATGTGAAATCTCTCCCAAATCTCTCTTTGTATGTGAAATCTCTCCAAGAATGTCAAATCTCTTCCAAATCTCTCTAAGTATGTGAAATCTCTCCAAAATCTCTCTTTGTATGTGAGATCTCTCCAAGAATGTCAAACCTCTCCCAAATCCCTCTAAGTATGTGAAATCTCTCCCAAATCTCTCTCAAAAGTTTCTTAAACTTTTTATAGTCTTTCAGGCCATCCTGACCCTTAACCGGGTCAAAAACCGCTTAAAACGGGGCAAAAACAGACAAAAAGGGCTTAAGGACCCGAAACCTCTCTTAAGGAGCCGAACCTTCTTAAGGACCCGAAAGTCTTCTTAGGGACCGAAAGCAAGAGAACCGAACCCGACAACTAAACCGAAAGTCCTCTCAGGACCGAAGCTCGCACAAGGCCCAAACCCGAGCCTCGGTCCATTTCGCTCCTGCTCGCCTTTCGGTCTATTTCGCTTTTGACGCTTTCAGACCGAACTTGACCTTCGCTTCTTGCTGTTTCGCTTCATTTCGCCTCTCACCCAGCACCAGAAGGGACCGAACCTCCGGCCAAGACCGAGAGGCCTCGCTGGAAGTCCATTTCCTTCCGGTTTTCGACTATGACTTCATTTTAGCTTTGTTTTTAATTATTTTAACGCGGGATTTTCACCCAAAACTTTATTTTAACATATACGACCCCATATTTACTAATTATCCACGTTTTTAGGGATAAACCTTATCCAAGAAGAGTAGGTGAAGTACAAGAGATGGAGTGTTGACTAATCTTTGTATTATGACACAAGCAACCCCCATACCCACTCCATGCCTTACCCACACTCCTCCCCACCATACCTTGTCACTTCCTTGTACTTTTTACCTCTCTCACAAGCCATCCCCATGTTTTTAGGGCTGGTCACTCAACCTCTCTCCTCATTTTCTTTCACTTGCTCTCATTTCACCAGAAATCAAACACAACTTTTCTCTCAAACTTTTTCTCTCTATTTCAAGACTCCAAGGCTGATCTTCAATCTTTATTCTTCTCTTGGTAAGTATAATTCATCCTCCTTGTGATTATTGCACTTCATTCTACTCAAATCATTGATTTCTTACACAAACTCCATCACTTTGATGTTAGATTCTTGAAAATCTTCAAGGCATCTTCAAGTGTTCTTGAGTTGATCACTTCCATTCTTCAACAATCATCTACTGAAATCACTCAAGGTGAGTTCATACCCCTAAGTTTTCATGTTTTCTCAAATTTTTAGGGGGGGGGGGGGATACAAGTTAAAACACCAAGAACATAACTAAACTTTTCTAACAGCCTTCATCAGAAAAGTTGGACTCCATTCACGGACTGTTTTGGACAACATAAATATTTTTGTTTTCAAAAATGTTTTAGGTGTATGTAGTTACAATTCTTAGCTTTAAAATGAATACTTGCACATCTCTATACGATGTTTCTACAATTTATGGTGATTTTTACAAACTGCCTATCATTTCAAACATCAATCCGGACCAGTCTGTGATTATGGACTTGTTCACACAAGTTAGAGTTCATTAAAACTCATAATAAAAATTACGAATAAACTAGACTCATTTCCCAAACTCTCAGAATTTACGGATTCTGATTTGGACCTTCGATGATTTTTTTTATGAATTTTCTAAGAACAGTAAATGAAAATATTAATAACAGAAAAATGCTATCAATTTCATTTCACCTTGTAACATGTTGAGCAAGGTGTATATCTTTATGTGATTGTTTGTTTTGCAAATAAATGAAATTTTGACTTAGTATATTGTCATACATCAGTTAACAAATGGAGTTTGCTAGATAAAACATAGAAATAACAAATTGTTATAATCATAGCACATCTAATTACATACAAACATTTGAATAAACTATGTTAAGTATAGTTTATGTAAATTGCCACTTTTACCCTTGTTTTGATAAACTATAATAGGTATAGTTTATGATTTATCACATAGCACACTCATACAAAAAGGGTACATTTATACAAAAAGGTTTTACATTCACGCACACCACACGTAAACTTGTTAACTTAAATTGTGAGACATTCTCCTTCCGTACATACGAGTGCGGGATCTAAATTCCTAGTAGCTATATCCAAAGTCTCTTGTATAGAAAACATGATAGTTGTGTATAGATCTATATTGGGTTAGACACCCCACACCTGAGCTGCATGCAACAGCTAGACCGGCAGGTCTGTGGTGACGAATGTCATATCAGTTTCGCGACGCCTGAGAAACGTCGTGGCAGGTTCATTCAGTCATAGTATGGCTATAGCGACTCACTTAGGAAGTTAACAACTCATAAAGTTTACGAAAAATTTTATATTCAAAAAGGGTTTTATGCCAATTTAAAACCATGGTTATATCATTAAGTATGGAAAATACTTGTCATTCTTGGTTCTGGATTTTAGGACCACATAACTTTATAAAGGAAAATATTGGATTTTTTTTTTCTGGAACAAACACTACTTTTACAAGAAAAAGCTTTTCACAAACCGTCTACAAATGCTTATGAGCTCACCAACCTTTGTGTTGACACTTTTTCAAACAACTTGTATTCTCAGGAAATCACTAAACAGGAAATCAAGTGCATTTTGAGGATGGGACGTTAAGGTGTCAAACATTTCATATTTTGTCAACGTATTGTAATTGATTTTGAAACATGTAATTCATACAATGGTGTAACTCTTTCAATTATATATATATGTGGGTTGTGTTTACTTTCATCACTATTGCCATTGTTGTTATGATACTATACATGAAGTCCTCCACCCCCAGACGTTTCCGCCATCCTTGGTTTGGGGGTGTGACAAGCATCTTATGGGTTTTATCCCAACTTAACAATTCATGGAGCATTAGCCCACTATATAAGTATGGATGATTACACAATCAACCCATATATTTAATTAGTCTTCTTTTGATCACTTAATTAACACTAGATTAATTCTTGATCCATACTAATTAAATAATCTTATTAATATATTAGAACTTATAATATATTAGCCAACCTTAAGTGTTATTTCTCTCATTATAGTTTATCTAAATGCATGATGCCATGCAACCCAAATGGACCATGTCGGGTCGGGTCAAGTCTTAACAATTACAGTTATGGACTTAGACATTAATCCAATAGTCTCCCACTTGGATAAGTCTAAAACTATTATTGCGTATGACTTCAAGAACCGACTGGCAATCGTAGCTCTCAAAAGCTTCTGTCGAACTCTGACCTTGCCGATGATCTCTGACCTTTGTCAATGACTTGTCCATTAGATAAGTGATCATATATTCCTCCATTCTAGATATCATATGGACTGAGACATGGATTATAATCATTATCTATGTCCATCTGTTGTTTCCCGATTTCCAATTCATGATGACTGACTGATTGAACAAATCAAATCTGTCCTGGCTTGGCCAAGCACTCACATGTATCATCATTAAATCATCGAGGGGCCCACATATATCACTTTAATTTATCCTGAAGGTAAAAGGAATGGATAAAATTCGACTCATATGGCTTGTTCTACTACTTGTTGAATCATACACAAAGGCACATTTTATAACATCGAGTTACCAATGCATTTTCGTGAAATCAATGTACAACCAACTCATAGTAACAACTCATATCTTTAGGTTTGAAGAATATAAGATATTATCGTCTCATGATCACTCGTGATAAAATCCATGAAGTGATTCCAATGAGCGCGAGTTGAATCCAATACTCAGAACTTATAAGCACTCATGAGTGTTGTAGCACCACCTTGTCCAACATCTTAGACCTCTACAAGCCCAACCCATGACAGTCTTGATTCGTATCTACTTCCAACATATGACCGAATGTGGATGCTTTGAATAACTTAGTCATTCAGGAAGATCGACCTAGTTATTCTAGAAGTCAAAACATGCAAAATGAAACACAAGAATAATTGAATCCAATATGGTCTCAGAACTTATGAATATAAATAAAACACCTTTTATTTATCACCATATGATTACAGATTATTCATTGCATATTGTTTCAGCTATCAACTTTATTCTTGAATTAAAAACAATAGTTGTCCCATGCTCCAAGCATGTACACCATGTTTTTCTAAACACTAGTCATGCCATACACCAAGTATGCACACTATGTTTGTCTATGATCTTTACATTGTGAAATAAACCAATTGAATCATGATTCTAATTTCACACTCCCAAATCCTTATTGTAAATGTAAGAATTCCAAATCTTATCATTTATTGAAATCTGTTAGATTCTAAACTTATATGCAATGATCCTCTTGTAATGATTATGCACAAAGTTACAAAGACTTGCCAACAAACATTACAGAGCATTCCAAAGGAGATCAACTCCTTGGAAACATCCTTCTTGCATTAAGTTTCCTAATCTTACACAGATTTGTTGAATAACTTCCACCTATGGGAACATTTCCATATTCCCCTTTTGACTATTACTCTTGAACAAGAGTTGCCGCTTTTCAGAATATGTCAATATGGTCCTTCCAAACTTAACACTATACTTCCAACTGTCCTTGAGCAACCAATCTTTGGTAAACCTTAGATTGTCCTTGACAATTGCTTAATCCTTTTAGTCATATCCAGTTCTAGACCTTTTCCCTTCATAATGCCCCACGCATTTGGAAAATTTTAGAAAGGATGAATATAGCACATGTAATCGATCCTATATCCGAAGCATATGGGACATGATTCATGATGTATCACATAAAGACTAAACTAGTCTTTTTCTATAATATTTCCATTTCAATTTGCCAAGTTCTCATATTTCAGATTATGAAAAGGGATGCCGTAATCATAATCGAATTTTAGAAAGAAAATACTGGACCCATATATAGAATTTTCTTATGTTGAGCCATTCCAACATAACATTCATATATATACTTGACTAAATTTGATTAAAATCTCACGATCTAAGCTTATAGATTTGAGATGAAGTATAATTTCCTCTCCCTTAATTATAGCAAAACAACTTTTTCAACCCCTGCATCCTCACGAATTGAAACTTTTGTTTTCTATAATTAACATTTCTAACTTGCAATAGTGATCATAATTATCATGCTCCCACTAACATGATGATTATTAGCATAACACTTATGCTCCCACTAGCTTTGACATGTACTCAGAAATTAGCTAAACTTCTAGAAAATCAATACTTTATTGACTTCCTTACCAAAGTGTAGATTTCTGATACTAGATTGCTTTGATAAAACTTTATCAATATCATACACCTTATCTTAGATAGCTCACAGGTGTGTCTAAACAATTTTAAAAACTATGAAAAGGGATGTCGTAATCATAGTCTTGATTGTTTAGACCTTTGCCACTTCTCACAAGTCCATGTTAGTGTCCCGGTTAACCACACACGCTCCACTAATGACATTGAGAATGCAAATATCACAATTGCTATCTAGATAAAATCTACTTAGTGAATGTGTTCCTTCACCATCATTTTCATGAATCGAAGAAAAACCTTGTGACACTTAGATTTAATGGTGTATGTGTTCTTATCCATGTGAATTGTCAAAACCATAGTCATAAGACAAGGATAATGACAAATACAAACTCATATGGACTGAACTCAATCTTAATTTCTTGCCATCTGGCAGCACAAGGGCCTGCCATTGCTTCCAAGTTGTTGTGCAACCAATTGAGGACTCTAAGAACTCATATGCAAAGCCAACTTTAATTGGAATGGGCACAGAATATGTCAACACGATAGGTTATAAACCTCAAGTCGTGTACTAGTGGAGAACTTCAGGTTTTATTCTTGATTAGTTCTTGAGACTTTCAAGACCTTTAAGAATCCCACTGTCCTCTTGACATATAAGACTACCTTGTTAAACATCCAAGAGATTGTGCAGATTCTAATCAAGACAAACACTTCACACAATTGGCCTTAGTTGGTCTTTGTTTTGTCCAAAACATAACAACTTACCAATTTCAAATGTACAAGAGTAGAAAACTTTTACTCTTACATTTGACTAGTGTTAATAAACCTACTTTAAGATGTGTCACTCAATTTTCAATCTTGGAGTATAACTCTAAGAATTGTTTTTTTGGAACGAAGTATGAATCATCTTCTTGATTTAACCACTTCAACAATTCATAACTCCTCTTCTTAGCTATCAGAATGCACTTAGAGGATGAATTGTGATAAGGTCTCTTAATCCTTAAGATGATCATATATCATGATACTAAAGTACTCTCCAATTTTTTCATATTTGAGAAACTTTTATCCTTCTGCCTAATTTGATTCTTCTTATTCGCTCTGCTATACACTGAAATCTTTTCAATGCTTCAGAATTATACTTAGGCCTGTAAGTATAACCATATTTACTAGAGTTAGTAAATCATGACGAATAGTCTTATCCATCTTTTGTGGTGGACTTTGGCCAGTACACAAGAATGTGTACTCTATCCCTTACTCCTTCACTTGACTCACATATACATGTGTACAAGGAACTAGTCTTAATTTTCCAAAGATGAAAAATTCTCATTCATCATGCTATACAACTTGCATGATTCCAAGTTTCGGTCCAATTGAAACTTGGGTGATGAGGATCTTTCCTTATTTGGTAAATTTAGACATTACCACAAATGAAAGAATCAATTTCATATTTCCACTCTTGCTATTAATGGAATCATATAAGAAACATTTTTTTTTCCTCAAATGCCATTGTAAGGATATTTTAAAATAAATAAAACAAAATTTTCCTTTTATTTTAAAAACTTTGTGGAAAAACTATCCTTACAATGCAAAAGCACATGAAAACCTTGTTGTTATCTATTCCTAAGTAATATATCATAACTCCTAAGAAGTAGCTCAAGAATCCGATCTTCAAACTATGCGATAGAAATCCATCTACGTGATCAGATTCAACATATTCATTCTGTAAGTTTCTTCACTATTCTTTGATTCTTAAAAACATCAACATGTGACCCAGTCACATCATGTATCAAGAATCTCATAATAGAAACTTAGTAGAGTTAGATAGTGGACTTTACCTGAAGCGGGGTCAAACTTATTGACTTTAACATCCTTAGGTAAAATTGGCAGCTTCGAACCTAATGCCCCTTTCTTTGGCAATATAAACATATGGACCCTTTGGTAATGGTACGCGGGACTATCACAGACTTAGCTTTTCTCTTTACCATTTGGTCAACCGAGTTGACTATGGTCGATCCCTTTCCATTGGGAAGAGAATGCTTTTTCTGGATTTCCAGTGTCATCATTGTCAATGTCCATAAAGTTTTAGGAAGTTGATCTTAGCAAATAGATAAGATCATTAAGGGCCTTGTCATAGTCTGTTTCATAGGATTCCCAAAGGAACTCACTATGTGAATTAGAAAGTGATTAAACCACCAACTTTCTTAAGGCTTTGACACCCAACTCTCCCGGCTTGTCAATATACGACTTCATCTCCAAGTTGTGATCACACCTAGACCTTGCATTGCCAATAGGGCTTGAGTGACCTTGAACTTGTGGGTTAGGGAGAATAGTTGGAGGAGGTGGAGGAAGTGTGAAGTTCCAAGAGATTTTGGGAAGATCATAGATGTCTGAATTAGACATCTTTTGGGAGATATTCAAGATAGTTGATTTTAAGCCCTTAATATAACACCCGATAAGAAATATTAAGGCTAGGACCCAACACAATACTTTTCTAACTTGGAAGAGGGATGCCGTAATCCAAGCTATAAAATATTTGAAGGTAGGCGAATGACGATTCACCAATTTCCACCATGAAAACGTAATAATTTAATTAGGTTTTACTTGGATTTGAAACTCTTAGATATTTTGAGATTCATTGAACTGTTCAATGGCATGTTACAATCTCGAGTGTGCCCTTCAGGTTTTGTGACTGGGATGCCGAGGATCACAAAACAAGGTGTGAAGTAACCATGCAAATATACTTGGTACCCTTAATATTTACCCCTTAATCAATGTGCTGGTTAACCACACACGCTCCACCGATACTATGATAAATATTAAGTTACCCTTTGCCTACCTTGTTAAGTCCATGTTAGTGTGCCGGTTAACCACACACGCTCCACTAACGGCTTAAACAAAGTGCAAAATGTAATTTCATGGATTAGCACTTTATTCACATTTTCCTAAGTAACTAAGATTGGCTATTAATAAGAGTTTAGTTACTTAGTATTTATCATTAATACTTTTAATGAAGGGAGAATTCTAGTCCTTGTCCTACCCGTTCGGCTAACGACCCTCCACCAGTCAAGGAAGCGGTGGGTGAGAGTGGACACCCATTAAACTGCCATTTTATAGGCAGTAACCTTATACCCCCTTATAGACCGACTTCGTGAATGAGGCCTACTAACGGTAAGACTGACTTTACTCTTATATATATATATATATATATATATATATATATATATATATATATATATATATATATATATATATATATATAATTAACTTATAATATTATAAAGTATAATGGTTGAATAACTTTTAAAATTCTAATGGCTAACTTGGAACTAAAGTATACATAAGAGAATAGTTCTCAAATTCCAATACTTGAGGGCAAGTTTTGAAACTATTCAAAACTAATTAATTTCATAAATTATGAGTTTAAAGTAGTTTTAATTAAAAACCTCTTCAATTTCCATAACTTGAGGACAAGTTATGGAAGACTTTAAACTAATAAAAGAATGTAACTTTTCTTTATTTTGTAAATTATGGATTTAATTAAGGTTACACATTCTTTGTAACGACCGAAAAATTCCAACCAATTTAAATTTTTCAAACACAACCCGATTCCATTAAAGTTATTACAAAAAGGTTTTCAATACAATTTATTAAAAGTATTCCCAGAATCACATCACAACAAACACATGAGGAGCGGTACGATCACGCCTTCGCCTTGCCACGGTCTCCTGAAGAACCTGAAAAACATTAAACCACAACTGTAAGCCCGAAATCTTAGTGAGATATCCCCAAAATACCAACCACATATACCATACATGCATAACATGCCATAACATATCCGATCACAGAACAGCCATGCACTTCGGGTCTACTGTGTGACTGGTCCGCCGCACCGGCCAACAGTCCACCTGGTCCACCTTCCGAGTCTAGCCATATACATCGAGTCTGCAGTGTGATTAGTCTGCCCGCACCGGGCCTTCAATCCACCTGGTCAACTCTCTGAGTCTACAGTATGACTGGTCCGCCAGCACCGGGCCTTCAGTCGGCCTGGTCCACTCTTCGAGCCTCGGCACGTCTGGTCCGCCCTCTTGGGGCCTACAGCCTATTCGGACCGCTCGCTGGGCCTTCGGGACAACTGGTCCCCCTGGGTATCTTGGCCTACAGCACAAAGAAGGACCCGCCTCAACCCAACTCCAGTCCAACAACCATGTGCACATAAACACACAATCATATAAGAATTCACAGTCAACAAGCCGATCAAACAGATCACATAACATATCATCATCCTAACCAGGATACCGACCTAACTGGTCACTAGCATAGCATCACCCTACATATCAGGGAACCGACCTTAACTAGGTCTCTAACATATACCATCCTAGCTACCAGGATGCAAACATAACAAAGCAATAACATAAAAACAATCACCCGGATCTCAATCCGATAAAAGGGCCGGCCTTGGTGCCTTAGACCCTGTCGATATAGTGGGGATAACTCACCTCGAAACTGTCGGCTGAACGGATAACTCAAGCTGCTCCGACTACTGATAGGATCTCCACCACTCTCCAACCACCAATACACATAACTTAAAACAATATTCAACAATTACCAAAATGCCCCTAGAAATCACTGTTCAACCCTTGGTCAAAGACAAGGTCAAAGTCAACCCCTGACTGAATCTACTCGCCGAGTCAACCCGATGACTCGTCGAGTCCCCATACACAGGACTTCCCTAATCCGCAACTCAACTTGCCGAGTGACCCCGAGACTTGCCGAGTTCAGCAACTCTGAGTCCACTCACACACAACTCACCGAGTCACACCCACGACCAGACTCGCCGAGTCTATGACTATCTTCAACCTACTCGCCGAGTTGTTCTTCCAACTCGCCGAGTTCCAGGCCATCTTCATCCATCTCGCCGAGTTGTTCTTCCAACTCGTCGAGTTCCATCCTATCTTCAAGCAACTCGCCGAGTCTACCCATGTGACTCGCTGAGTACCACCGGGTCTGAATCCATACCGAGGCTTTCCAAGCCATGCAGATGATCCAAACCATAGATCTACCCTTCTTAAGGCCATCCATCACGTAAAGTGGCAAACTTTACGTGAATCCAAGGAGATCTAGGCATTTTCACTCTAGGGTTTGGGTTTGGGACAAGATAGCTCCTTCAATCACTCAAAAACAGGGACTTTTATGCATTCCAACCCTTCTCCATTCTAGATCTGAGGTAGAAACCTCAGATCTAACCTCTAAACTCCAATACACCAAACGATATGATCTCTAACACCTCCAAAAATGATGAATCTAGATAATAGCAGCTCAAACAATGAAATAATACCTTAAAAGGAAGCTCCAAGAGAAGATTAATCCGGATCCTTGCAAAGCCCTTTGATCCAAGTCTCTTCTCCTTCAAGATTTCTTCAACAACCACTTCTCCAAGCTCCAATTGCACTCTAATCCCTCACAATCATGTCTTAGGGCTATTTGGACTTCAACAGAGGGTAAAAAGGCTGGGGAGAGTGTATAATGTTCTTTATATAGGGCTCATCCTCCAGATTTAGGGTTTTCTCCACTCAGCGCCTACTCGCCAAGTCCATCCGCTGACTCGCTGAGTCGGCCACTTAACACGCGACCAAAGTCGCGACCCTACTCGCCGAGTCCACCCATGGACTCGCCGAGTTCCCCTTCCCAATTTACTCTTTTAGCCCTTCAACTTTACTCTTGATATTCCGAGATGTTACATTCTTATTATTTAATCAAGTGAGTCTTGAACCACCATAACTTGAGGACAAGTTATGGAGTCATAAAACCATTTAATGAGAATAAGAGTCTTCATTTTGTAACATTTGCCAACTTTTATGAGTTTTAAGAAACTTAAATGTGACCTTTCATGTAACATTTGCCAAACTTGTCGAGTTCTTCATGGAACTCGTCGAGTTCATGCTCTAATACATGAACTCGTCGAGTTTTCTTCCAGAACTCGTCGGGTTTTAGGCCCTGACAGATTCTTGGCTTCGAAAAATCTATTTGCATCAAGTATAAGAGAAAGCAAGCCTAGGCTCTGATACCACTGTGGAGTTTTGAGCATTCTAACACTCCTAAGTGTACATGCAACCCTAAATACCTTGAATCTATGTTTTCTCTATTATACATGAAAATATGAATTTTCCAAGGTATTCATCCTAACTATCATAATAACATTGATTCATAAGAATATATCAAGTTAGAATTACATACCTCTTTGATGTAGAATGTCTTCATGAAGCTTGAGTGCCTAGTGCCCCAAGTGTGACACCTCAAATGGTTCACACAACACCAAATACACTTGGAATAACTTGACAGATCGTACACACTTCATGAAATCGGCTAACCCTTTTTTCTCACACATAGTGGCCGATTTTCTCCAAGAATAAGATCATTATATAGGTAGAGTTACACCACGTAAACCCTAATTGTCATGGCCTTTCATTTCCATGATCCATGGGTATAAATACACCATGGATCATCCATGGAGCATCTTATGGGTTTTAGCCCAACTTGACAATCCATGGAGCATTAGCCCACTATATAAGTATGGATGATTACACAATCAACCCATATATTTAATTAGTCTTCTTTTGATCACTTAATTAATACTATATTAATTCTTGATCAATAATAATTCAATAATCTTATTAATATATTAGAACTTATAATATATTAAGCAACCTTAAGTGTTATTTCTCTCATTATAGTCTATCCAAATGCATGATACCATGAAACCCAAATGGACCATGTCAGGTCGGGTCAAGTCTTACCAATTACAGTTATGGACTTAGACATTAATCCAACAAGTACGTCCAACATACTCAGCAGACTGACTTTTGGGTTGACTTCCTCGGGTTTGGGGCATATTAGGCCTTGATTTTGGGCCAAATAAGAAAAGAGTAAAATGGTGTTTTACCCTGGGTATTAGACAAGTAATTTAGATTACTGAGTATGGGTTGAGATCCAATTATTGATTGGATATTATTTGATGATGATAGCGTGAGGATTTTCCAGATCAGCAGATCGAGATTTTATCTGAGAGATTCTGCAACTTGAGATAGGTTTCCTTACTGTGTTT
Source organism: Lactuca sativa (assembly GCF_002870075.4). NCBI lineage: Eukaryota > Viridiplantae > Streptophyta > Magnoliopsida > Asterales > Asteraceae > Lactuca > Lactuca sativa. Next base: position 283,739,987 of record NC_056630.2, read on the forward strand.
AGCGGGTCTAAGGCACCAATGTTGGCCTATGGTTTATTATAATTAATATGCTATTTGTTTGTGTGACTCTCGCATGTGTTATGTGTTTATATGTATATCGGGCGGTGCCTAATGTCGGGCGGGGCCTAATGATTATATTGTATGTTATTTATCTTTGTGATTTTTATGCATGTGTTGGTATATTGTGTATATATATCGGGCAGGGCCCGATGCCAATAGGGGCCTGATAACTAACATATATGTTTCGAGCAGGGCCCGATGACGGGCGGGGCCCAGTATGTGTTTTATATGTATGGTATGCGGTATTTTGGGGAACTTACTAAGCTTTATGCTTACAGTTTGTAGTTTATGTTTTAGGTACTTCTGGTTCGAAAGGGAAGAGCTCAGGATGATTGCAGTGCACACACCATGTTGTTCCGCATTTTTATATTACTTTGATGTAATTGGATGTTTTGATGCACTCTGATTCAATATGGTTCCTATGATGTTGTTTTGGATAATATTTTTATTAATTTAAAAATCAAAATTTTTACTCTTAATTTTTTTGACATTAGAAGTTGGTATCAGAGCCTTATTTTGAGGGATTCGGGCATACTCTCGGGTGTCTGAACTAAAACTGAGGGTTTGGTATATTTTTCGAAAAATAAATAATTTATGAAATGGTTTTTTAATAAAGAAAAGGGGTGTGGTGCATACAATCTACTAAGATCAAGTAAGTCTTCCCAAAATACCGATACATGTTTTATGATATGCTTTGATATGTGATTCTATGAATTGCATGCTAGTTAGGGCTAAGGATTTGCTCAGATTTTTCATTATAGAATGCTAGGAGAGATGCCTTTATATGCCTACTGTATGAGCATGTAGACTTGCATGCTAGTACTGATCAATTAGTGATAGGATGACATGTTTAGGTTATGCTTGTTCGGGTTACTTGATACACAAATTCTACTTGATTTGCGCTTTTTGGAATTCCCAGTAGCTTCATCTAACTAGTAAGCAAATATACTAAGTTACATATGGCTGGGACTAAATAGTTTTAGAAGGTTAGGTTTTAACTCTATTGTGCAGGTCTTGTTTGAGTCCAACCGTTGTAGTGTGAGACCTTCCATTTGAAGAATTATCTGGTGTGAGCGATATGTAATTGTATTTGTGAGCTAGTTATAGGATGTTAGAGGATGTTATAGGGAGTTCCTTCTACATCTGATGGCGGGGAGTAGTGTGATGGTTGCACTAGGAAAACCTAGGAAGCGATTTAGTGCTGGGAGCCTTGTCTTGTTGAGGATTGTATGTGTGGATAAGGAGTGACTTGGATGAGTCAAAGCGATCCTTGAAGAAAGTACAGATGGGTGTGGAAGGTTTTTATGGGCCCGTAACACTATAAGCAGAGGATCCATACTCAAGTCAAGGAGAATTGCAATGATACCAGGAAGCTTGTAGAGCATGAGACTCCTCGATATATATATATATATATATATATATATATATATATATATATATATATATATATATATATATATATATATTGATGCGTGTTCTGCTGGTTTATATGAACTATTTTCGATATGTTGACTCTTCGAGGTAGATAGGTTAGTGGTTCTGGTGCGGGTGAGGGTTCAGGCTTAGGTTCTGGAGCAGGGCTGTTGGATGATTAGATGCGCGAGTTCATTTCATTTGATATTACCCGCAACATACTTAAGCAGACTCCTGTGATCTTTGGTACGGTTAAGGAAGACATTGTAGAGATTTTGGATGATTGTTTGAGCACTTTTTCGTATGAGATTGTGGCATTGATGGGAGCTATCACACCCCTAAACCAGAACGGCGAAAACGTCCGGGGGTGGGTGACTTCATGTCAAGTATCACAACACATGCATTATAGTAATCAATGTGCAACAACCATTGCATTAATAATGTATAAGTTTTTACATAGGTGTTCGAACGTTTTATATTTAACATCAAAAGTAGATACTATAAAAGACAAAAGACGCAGCACGGTACTAGGTTGTCTTCTCAAAAGCTCTTGGAGTGTACCTGTCTAATGGATTCCCTGAGAATACAAGTTATTTTGAAAGAGAGGATCAACATTTAAGTTGGTGAGTTCATAAGTATTAGTTTCGTTATAGTTGCAATAGTTTTAAGTAAGTGATTGATTTCGTTTCCGAAAGTCCTATATTTTCCGCTTTACAAGTGAAAAGTAGTTTTTAATACCATAAAACCATTTTGTATATGTGTTATTGTACTTATAACATAGTATAACATAATTTTAACTCACCCTAATATTATAAGTAGAATGTTTTCTTTTTTGTTTATGGAAAATGATTGATGCAGTAGTATTTCTTAAGAATACACTACCTCTGTAATAACTACCCTATTATTAAATTGGCTAATTAGGGTTAAAATGTGATTAGGTTGTAACCATGCTTGATAGACTAGTATATAACACGATGTTCTTCAGAAATCGAAAATGGTATGACATTTGTCACCCGTAGACCTATAGGTCCCACTGTAGCTAGCAGCAAGGTGTTGGATGGTAAATCCCGTATAGATCTATACACAAACTTACGCTCGCCCTCCAGTTGACACTGGTTACAGAACGCGACCTAGCAAGTATATTGCTATGCCGTGAAGTAGTATCTCACATTTTAGTTTATCTTGTTTAAGTAAAGATTGAATTATCTCCTTATAGTGTACCCCTTTGTTCAGAGTGATACAAAGGTAACAATATTGATTGAAGTAACCTTTTATATTCCTATATGTATAATACATATAATTAAAAAGGAAACGACCTTCAGACAAATAACTCCACCTTAAGCCCACATCCAAACAAGGAAAAGGAAATAAGGCAATTCATTAGTCCTATGACCTTTGAGTCTTATTTATATACCTATACATATATGAACATGATTTTGACAAATATAATTTTAAAGAGTTTATAAAACATTTTAAAGGATTTTAACAGTGTTTAAAAAGAGTTTAAATGACTTTAAAGAGTTTACCTGACTTTAATTCGTTTTGGAAGAATTCGGTAATCTTTTATCGTAAACACAATATTTAAAAGCATAAGAAAACCTTTTGTGCAATTGTTATCACAAGTAAATATTAACACAATTTAATTGTGTTCAAATTGTATTCCCCCCCCCCCCTAAAAAGCATTTAAAACCATTAAAAAGGTAGATTAGCAGGGTATGAACTCACCTTATGTTGGGGATTCAATTGAAGATTTCGTATAGAACGTTAGCTTCATAAGTGAAGTCGTGATAACAAAACCGGTCCTAAGCACAATTTATGTAATATATAGGTATACTATTAATGAATATACTCATAAGAATGCTAGGAAAACGAACTAATTTGCAAGTTTAACTTACAAATGGTGTTAGAAGGAAAGACGAAGGACTGCCTGTTGTTCACGGCCAGGGTGTGTGTTCATGGCCCAAGAACACTTGGTGTTCTTGAGTTCACGGCCCATCTAGGTGTTGAAATCCCAATATTCTTGACAAATGATGATGAATCAAGGTTGAAATCAAGAGAGCTGCATATGTATAACAAGGAGGAAGGTGCTTCTTATGATCTTGAGGAGAGAGAAGGGCTTTAGTTAGATGATACTTGAGAGAGAATGCATGAGTTCATGGCTAGAAGTGAAGAAATGAAGATAAAATCGATTAAACACACACACACACACACACACACATATATATATATATATATATATATATATATATATATATATATATATATAATGAGGAGTTCACGGCCGAAGAGGGTTCAGGGTTCTGCGAGGTTTGCGGTCCATACGAGGTTTGCGGTTCGGACAAGAGCTTCTTGGTTCCTAAGTAATTTTCCTCCTGAACTCACTACTCTTTGAGTACAAAGTCGATACATCTATAACTCAATACTTTAAGTATTTTAAGGTAATTAAAGAAATAAATTTGACCTTTAATTGATATGTTGGACTTTCGTTGACCCAAGTTGACTTTTACACGAATAAAAATTATTGGGTTGTCACATCATTCCCCCGTTAAAAGGAATTTCGTACCGAAATTATGACTAAGAGATACACATGGACAAAGGGATCATATACGAATAGTCATGTTTTGACTCTGTAACTTGAGTGGACAAACGTGAATGGATTTTCATAGTCAATGTTTTGACTCTATGACTTGAGTACTCTTTCCGACTAAAGGTGTCAGCTATTACATTTGCTTTACCATGATGATAACGAATTTCGTATTCGTAGTCATTTAGTAGCTCGAGCGACTGTCTTTGTCTCATTTTAAGCTCCTTCTGGTCGAATATATGTTGAACGCTGTTGCTTTGAAGTTCATGGTAAAATTGATACTTGGCTTGTCCATCATCACCTCGTGTATATAAGTCATATATAATTATGATGACAATACGTTAGGATGGGTAGCTCTGCCCCAAGTCCACAACCAAACAAGGAACATGAAATAGGCCGGAATCACACATCCTAAATCTTGTTGAGTCTAAATTATATACCACCCTCGTGTATACACTTAGTAGTGATAGGTTAACCCGATGAGTTCTTAGTCTCTATTCTCGAACTTGACTTGTGGTACGAGTGGTCTTCCTATGAGATCTATTGAGGATACTTTGGGTGGTTACTGACTTCTGAGACTTCTTTGGTGCTTTTCACTTCAAGTTTCCGATCTACTGTGTAGGCTAGAAGGGCGTGGTACCCCTCGCATGGATACTTTAGAAGTTTTGAAGCGAGAGACGATATAAGGGTTTTGTGTTATGGATCGAAAGAATTTCACTGGATAGTTGATTAAGGGAAAATGTCTTTACGCATCATAGGAAATTGGTATGGTGAGGACCAAATATGTCACACCCCAAAACCAAGAACGGCGGAAACGTTCTGGGGCGGAGGACGTCATGTAAAGTATCACAACACAGTAAATGTAAATAAGCAAACAACATCATCCATTGCATTAAATATATAATTTTAATACAAGTGTGTTCTGTACAGTTATAGACACCAAAATAATGTAAAACAAAATAATATGAGATGAGTCTTGAATGCGCTCCATCTTCTCAAAAGCTGGCCTCGGTACCTTTCTACTGATGACCTGAGAATACAAGTTATTTTGAAAGAGTTTATCAGCATTAAGCTGGTGAGTTCATAAGTATTTTAGTGTCGGTGTTTGTTATCAAAATCGTTTGAACGTGTCTCAAGTATAAGTTTGTAAAATGTATGTAAATGTTTGTAAAAGTTTGAATCTTTCAGAAAAACCTATATTTTCTATTAAAGTAGCCTTCTACCAAGGCTTAACTGTTTTGTATGCTCGTTTATTGTAAAAGTGTGTAATTTACCAAGTGTAACTATCATTTAATAAAATATAGTTTGTACATTAATGTTTAAGTGAGGTTATCACTAAAAATATGTAATGGGTAAATCAACGTAGTACTGTAGTTTTGTTTTATAGGAACTACTGTTGTACTAACTACCTTAAACCGGATTTATATTAAGGTAAAATGTGATAAATTGCACCATGCTATCGACTGGTAACAACGACATACGAATGGTCGTAATAACGGAATGACGTTTGGCACCCGCAGACCTGCAGGTTCGGCTGTAGCTAGCAGCAAGGTGTAGGATAGTCAATCTAGTATAGATCTATACGCAAACTCACGCTCTCCATACAAGAGAATTCTGGCTACAACTCGGGACATGACATTTAAGGCATGCTCCGATACAGTGGATCACAATTGTTAACGTATTCTCGTATATGTAATGTAATGTTTCTAGTTCTAGTATAGTTGTATATGTTCTCGTAGTATAGTTGTATATGTTCTCTTCATAGTATAGTTGTATATGTATGATCCTGTGTTACCCCGATGGTAACTAACTAATGATGTGTCTAGTATGTATGAATATGGAAGTACTTTTATGTCTATAAATGTATATTTGATATATAATTAATATTGAAACGACCTTCGGATGGTCACCCGAAATCCCACCAGACCACATCCAAATCGAGAAAAAGGAAATAGGGCGGATGGCCTTCCTAAGCCCTTTAAACATTACTTATATATCTATACATATATGGGCATGCAATTTATAATATAAAAGCATAAATAATTTTTTATAAGACATTTTAAACATAAATATTATTTCAAGAAAAGATCGACTTGATGTCAATCTATAAAACAATTTGAAGGCATAAGTTTGATAAAACAGTTTAAGTATAAGGAACATTTGTTTGAATCACAGTTGTAAATAAGTTTGAAAAGTAAAAGAGTTTGTAAAACATTTTGAAGTAAAACAGTTTGATAAACAGTTTGAACAGTGATAAAATCATTGGTTTCCTAGTTATTAATCACATGTGATTAATGCAATCACATGTGATTGAAGCAATAACTATAAGTATTTAACTTGTATTCCCCCCATAAAGTATTTAAAACATTTAAAATCATTTGAAAGGTTGATTAAAGGGGTATGAACTCACTTGTGGTGAGCTGTTTGAATTGCAGTGTCGAATACCGTGCTAGGTGGCAAACGGAGACTTGTTTACACGCACGAGCCTAGTTATCATATAATAAGCATATATATAACTAATTAGCCAAATAATAACTTAATAAAATAAGTTGGGACACTTAGGAACATGAAAACACTTTGTATAAATGTTATAGGTCCTAAGGGTTGCATCTAAAGTCGATACGGGACAAGGCAAAAGGGTTTAATGCACCAAATGACCTTGTATATGAGCTTACCACCCAACAAACCCCACCTTTGGAGTTTACGGCCGTGAACTCATCACTTGGTGGTTTTGGGTGTTTTAAGGTGCTATATTGATCCTAGAATAAGCCTAGCTTTGTTGGAATAATCCTTGAAGTAGTTTAAGGCCCTAGAATGCTCCATAGAGGTGTTTACGGCCTAAAGACCATATCCCCTAGAGTTTACGGCCGTAAACTCCTATGGGGTGTTGGTTTTAATTCTTTTAAGTCACTTGCACATGTAGGATAGCTTCTATGTTTTTATCTAAGGCTATAGGGACATTAGGCACACATTTGTGCCTTTACTTGGAGTTTACGGCCCAAGTGATGTTCCTTGGCCGTAAACTCCCTTTAAGGGATGATTTTGATGTAGTTTATTCCCCATTCAAGTCCTAAGTATTAAAGGGTAATTGTCTTAAAGCCTTAGGGGTGTTTAGGGTACACTTTGCCCTTGAAAAAGGGGTTTACGGCCCAAGAGCATATCCTTGGCCGTAAACTCCTAAAACTCTATGATTTTGATTTGTTTTAGTGTCCAAATTAGCTACAAGCATTAGAGGGTAAATGCCTTAAGCCTTAGGGGTGATTTAGGGCTCACTTTGGCCCTTGGAAATGGTGTTTACGGTCCAAGAAACTCTTGGGCCGTAAACTCCAAAAGCTTTATTTTCTTGGATGATTTCTAGCCTCAAAAGATCCTACAATAAGTCCTAATCAGTTTGTCTAACAAGGAATCGGGACTAGGGAGCTTTTAGGCTTCGTTTTGGAGTTTACACCACAAGAACGTTCTTGGGCCGTAAGCTCCCGGATCTTGCATTTTAGGCATGTAAACAATGTTATAAAGCATATAACAAATATTAAAACACATCTAGGAAAGTAGACTCACAATTTGGGATGAAAACCTGAAGATCCGTCAGAGAGAAAATGGCTTTTCTCTAGTTGGAATTGTGAATAATGAATTAATTTAATTCAGAAATCTATTTATAGTCCTAAAATATTTTGGCAGAAAATATTTTTATTTTGGAGATTGGACTATGACATTATGAAACTTGGAATGTTCAAGTTTCACAAAGCCAGGATCATCCACTCTCCTGATATCTCCTGAAACGTAAACCCTAATGTACACAAACTTGTTCGGAAAAGTCTGAAAATCATTGAAACTGGACTGGCTTCTATTGAATAGATATTGTTCGTACAAAATGGAAATTTCGGGTTGTCACAAAATAAAACCATGTCGACCGACGACGTCGAAACTCCTCAACGTAATATGTATTAAATCGATTTGGAAGAAGTGATTATTAGGATGATGAACAATCCTACGTATAGATGCTTTTAGTGCCTTTGGTTTTATCCTTGGTATTATTACTACAAACCCTTTTTGTATCGAAATTAACAAGTACTAACCAAACGAGGGTCCTGATAAATTGAAATAACGAACTTCCATGAAATAATCCCTACCAGATCTCCCTATAACCGCTTCGCGTACACAAACCATGTATAATTAAGATTGGAAAGACAGTTGACTGACTGACCCTGCCCTAAATCCAGGACCAAAAAAGGAACAGGAAATGAGGCGAAATAACTCACTCTAAGTCTACAAATCTTAATTATAAATGACCCTAATGTGTACACTAAGCCATGATAGCTTACCCGTTAGGGTTTACTTTTATATGATTGTTGTGATTTTGTTCGAACGAGAGTAATTATAATTATAATTAATTATTGAGGTTTGGAAGTGTAGCCAACATTCTAGCAAGGATTTTTGATGCTTCCTCATGTTTCGGGGTTAAACTCCTCCTGCTCCCCCGTCATTCCTCTCTGCTGGACAGTCCCTCTTGAAATGTCCTATTTGACCACATAGATTGCATATTGGACTAATTCCGACATTGGTGGTTGAAGTGAGGAACTCGACCGTAGTCCTAAAAATGTGGGCGGTGTGCCTCTTCATGTTTCATCTATTGAAATGCAACGCTCGACGGACGCCATGATGATGGTAGTTGCACTTGCTGCAGTGTGGGAGGTTTCCTAAGTACGGTGTAGTCGGTGTCGGGATAGCAGGACTGATGGGGATATTAACTGCCCCAATTTGTTGCCTTTCGGTAGGTCCTTGAGTTGAACTACTCCCTTTCTCATTCTCGAACTTTCATTTCAGAATATTAGGTTCAAGGTTTGGAGTGTGTTTACAAACAGGCACTCATTGTTGTACTTGGTTATCACCGTGATTGGGATTGCCGATAACATTTCCACTAATATTTGTGTTGCGAGAATTAAGGTGAGTAATGATAGCTGCTATGATAGCTGTGATCGCAACTTGAAAGGTAGCCGAATCTATCTGAAGGATTGGCGTTTCCCCAGTTGGTTGTTTTCGTTTCTTTGGGGGCATGCTTCTACTACATGATGAGAAAACGAGCTCGTGAGCAACGATGGTTGTTTCTAGTTTCATTGTAATTATTTATATATACATATAAATTTTTTGTTTTGTTATATGGTTCTCAATGTTTTGACCTACATCCCTATGATGCAGTCCTGGTAAAGAGTAGAAGTAAGTTTTAGAACAGTTATAAACTGAATGTCGTCCGAACTAAGTTATCCTTGATTGGTGGATATCATGTGTGACGAACTAAAACTTTTTCCATAACCGTTAGCCAATTTCAGTTAATAAAGTTTGTATTTTATTGAGTCCCTTCAAATTCCCTTGGTTTGGAAAATTAGTTAGTTATATAATTAAACTTTATATATATATATATACATATATATATATATATATATATATATATATATATATATATATATATATATATATATATATATATATATATATATATATATATATATATATATATATATGAGACGGGACCAAAACCACGCGAAATTCTGAGTTTTCCTTCGAACAAAAAAACAGTTCACGGCCATACTTGAGTTCATGGCCGTAAACCCGTTTACAGCTGGTGACAGCTGGCCCCCACCACCGACCAGACACCCAACCTATAAATACGGGAATCCCACCTTCATTTGAACCTTCTTGGCCGAAAACTCTCTCATTCTGTCTCTCTCTACCTCTCAGTCGTGAACACCAAAACACCCTCTTTTTCTTCCGAAAATCATCAAGAAACACCTTTGGGTGTTGAGGTGAGACACCTAAAACGCGTTTTTATTGAATACTGCATACTTGTTCTTGAGTTTACAGTCGTACACCCTTCAAATCTTCATAGATTGATCAAGAATAGTTCACGGCCATAAACCCTTCAAGGGCTGTTCACGGTCGTAAATAGATCACGGCCGGAAACCCTTCACGGCCGCAAACTCCCTCTCACCGTGAATCTTAGTCGCAAACCGACTTTTACACCTCGATCAAGTCACGATAACATTCATAAACCAATAACAAGTTTTTTTCAACACTATAATATATGGTTCCTCTAATAAAATACCTGTATATATTAATTGTTATTAGGATCTCGTTGAGTGTAGCGTACATCAACTCGGGGGTCTTCTTTCCTAGTTCCGTTATCCAACACTTTCACGCGACCAACAGTGAGTTCATACCCCTACACTTTTATGATTTTTAATGTTTTTAGGGGGGGGGGATACAAGTAAAATCACGAGTAATCTTCTGTTTAAAAAGATATTTTGGTTTATTATATTTTTCCTATCATTAACACACATTGAACATAGAACTTACTAAAATGGTACACATAGTTACTAGCAGATTTGCAGACAGTTTTATAATCATGTTAAGATACAAACGTTGCAGATACAATTTTCAAACAAGTAAGACACACTTATGAATTATGAAACAAAAGGTACTATTTTATAAGGATTCATGTTAATAACAAAAAGGGTTTTCATAGTATTATTCGTGGATTCGTTGAGAGAACTACAATGTGAGACATGTCTTCTGAGAATATACCCCTTCTAACCAGAGTCTCCTAGAGGGAGAGCGTGAGTTTGTGTATAGATCTATGCGGGAGTGACAATCCCGCACCCTTACTATTAGCTACAGTCAACCTAGGGTGACAAACGTCATTCCGTTCTCGTCGTCCGAAGTACGTCGTAATGTTATCGTCCATAGTATAGTTATAAGAACTCTTTGGGGGAAACAACGACTTATTCACATAATAATGTACTTAACAAACAAAGATCAGGGTTAATAACTAGGGATTACTTAGTATATACATCAGGGTGATGCGAAATTAACCTCCGACATGCAGTGGGATGTGTGACCTCTGCCTCATTTCTTATTCCTTGTTTGGTTGTGGGTTTAGGGCAGAATCACCCAATCGACTGTCTGTTCGATCTTGATTTCTATAATTCGTATGTACTAAGTGATCACCAGAGGGTATTAACAACGATTTCAATATACAGAACAACTAGTTTTCAACTAGTTTTATTTATGTAATAAAACTACAATACATTACTGGTGGTAGCCAGGGTTTTCAAACAGAACAATTCCTAAGCAACATATGTATGGTAGATACTTGTACTCTTCGATTTGGAACATATAATTCAATAACTTACACTTAGGTAAAATATAGGATTTTCCAGGATAAACATCAGGACTTTACAAACAATTGGTTTACTATTCAACTAACGAAAATTCATTATTTACTCTATAAATCCTTAGTCTATACAGCCGAATTACATATGAAGAATATCCGATAGGCTGTGGAATGTGTGGTTTCCGCCTCATTCCCTGTTCCTTGTTTGGTTGTGGGTTTAGGGAAGATCCACACAATTAACTGTCTGTTTGATATTGGCTTATACATAACTAGTATGAACTAAGTAGTTATAGAAGGAATGGTTAAATCAAGCTTTTCGTACGATAATATTGGATTTTCTTGAGGAACAATATCAACAGATATCAAAGGACCAATACAGTTAAATCTGTAAGTATCTAGTGAATACTTCAGGGTTATATACTTGAAGATCCGACTTGCAGTGGGATATGTGACTCCGCCTCATTTCATGTTCCTTGTTTAGTCGTGGGCTTGAGGCAGAACCACACAATCGATTGTTTGTTCGATCTGGATTGTGTATGATTTGTATACATTAAGTACTCATAGGAGGAACTAGTAAGAATCATTTGTTTTTACTTAGCATTCATTCCATAAGAAAATACAAGGTTTTCGGGAGAAACACAACGCGCTTTTCAAAAGAACACAAAACATTTTTCTAAAATAAAATGCTTATGAACTCACCAGCTTAAAGCTCATTCTCTATAAAAACCTACTTGTATTATCAGGACACTAGTAGACAGGTACACACTCAGGGTTCAAGAAGATGGAGCATAGTAGCTTCGAGTTTTTACTTGCTATTTACTTTTGGAATCAGTTGTTTATGATTTGAAAACAATGTAAACATTATGCTATTAATACAATGGTTGTCGTTGCTTTGATTACTATTATTCAATTGTTGTGATACTATACATGACGTCGTCCGCCCACGAATTTTTCCGCCGTTCCGGTTTGGGGGTGTGACCCATTGGTATCAGAGCATTGTTTATAGTGAACTTAGTATATCAACCAGGAAAATATAGACAACTATAAATACAATGGGGCCGAAGTGCTCTGACTAAAAGTATACTTTTAAAATATAAGTATTTTACGAGAAGTATACTAACAAGCATACATATTAAGAACAAGTATTACAATAAGACCAAATAAGAACAAAACAAACAAAAGTAATTAGATGTTGGCCACTACATTCAAACCTAAGTAGTTATGTAATCATATCTAGAATAAATATAACCTGATCAACTATATTTATTTGAGATACGACCGACATGTGTTTGGGAGTGATGGTGGTGTTGCAACAAGTCTAAAACTTACCTAACTCTAGATACAAATGATCTCGAGAACAAACATAAAGAAAAAATACTATAGGAGTATTTTAGGCACTATAATAAACTTATATGAAAGCGAAAAGACCTTTACAGGCAGGTGTATAGTTACAAAGTGCATGCTTCCAGGGTTATATATAATTAGGATCTTATAGACTTAGAACTGGTGATCTTCTCTCTATTACTTGTTCCTTGTTTGGTTGTGGTTTTAGAGTAGGGTCACCTATTCGAAGGTCTCTTTGATCTTGGTTATATACAGCTTGCATACGCTGCTTGACTATAGGGGGAACCAGTTTGGATCATTAATAACTTCTGAAGAAATGTTTTACTTAATCTCATATGATTCTTTAGACATTCCCATTCTCGCACGAACAACATAAATAGAAATAGCCACTTCACTACAACCACCAACAGAGGAGTGAAGGAGGAACCAGAGATAATTCATAGAGAGGATTCCTAGAAGGAATCATTCGTGGAGTCAAATCTTCCATCAGAAAGTGGTGGAGATCAGTGATAGAACTGGAAGCATGAAATATCAAGAACAGGAGACCGTATGAGAGTCCAGAGACAACAAATCCCCACAGCTGAAATCAGGAAACCACTCTCGAGGCGCGTTAGGTGGTAAAGCACCCTATACATCACCTTAATAATTAACTAACTGATACAAACTAGTGAGTTAGTGATTACACTGCTCACACTAGGTGTTAGGCTTATCGCCTTTATCATACCAACCAGTAATAGTAAACCAGATCACAAAACTTCACTAAGATGATAGTCGTTATCAAAAATTCATAAGTCTAATTTTGCATAGACCTATGTTATGAATTGCTTCAAGAGTCCGAACATGCTACACTTAGAATTAAGATAACATCGATTTGAATAACACTCGAATTATAACCACTAAGGACTTAACTTCGTTTCGTTTTTTAAACCTTATGGCAAAAAGATGCCACCAAAGAAGTTGAAAAAAACAAAAACAACGCACCACCGCCGCCACGTCCTCAATATGACCCGGTTGTCTTTCAGGCGGCAGTAACAGCTACAGTGAAAGCTGTCATGACTCAAATCCACGCAAGTAGTACCGGTGGATCGGGTAGTGGTACCAACTGCTTTATCCACGGACACACAAAGGAGTGCTCGTACAAAAACTTCATGACTTGTGGACCCAAAACCATCGATGAAAGTGGAGTAGTCATCGCTCTAATGCGATGGTTTGAGAAGACATAATCGATTTTTGAGTTATGCCCATGCCCAGAAGGGAGCAAAGTGAAGTTTGCTACCTGCACCTTCACTGACAGAGCCCATACATGGTGGAATAGTCATGTCAAGTCATTAACTCTTCCAACAGCAAACACAATGGGCTGGGAAAATCTAAAGGAGATGATGCTGGAAGAGTACTGCCCAAGGGGTGAAGTACAAAAACTAGAGCATGAGCTGTGGAATCTTACCATGGAAGGCTCAGACATAGAAGCCTACACCAATAGATTCAGCGATTTAGCTGCGCTATGCCTGGGGATGGTTACCCGGGAGAGCAAGATGGTAGAGAGATACATTTGGGGACTACCTTCTCCAATCCAAGGAAACGTATTAGCAGCGAAAACGTCCATGGGTGGGTGACTTCATGTAAAATAAATATAGTTGACCAGACTATATTTATTCCAGATATGACTACATAACTGTGCAGGTTTGATTGTAAAGTCCAACCTCCAAATACTTTTATTCTGTTCTTCTTGTGATACACGTGCTAGTATATATATATATATATATATATATATATATATATATATTCTGCATGTCCTTATACTTTTATAAAATATTGTTATATTTTAAACTATAACTCTTGGTCAGAGTGTTTTTATCCATTGTGTTTATAGTTGTATATCTTTTATGAATTGATATATATTGAGTTAAGTATAAAGAATGCTCTGATACCAATCTGTCACACCCCCAAACCAGAACGGCGGAAACATCCGGGGTGGGTGATTTCATGTCAAGTATCACAACACATGCATTATAGTAATCAATGTGCAACAACCATTGCGTTAATAATGTATAAGTTTTTACATAGGTGTTCGAACGTTTTATATTTAACATCAAAAGTAGATACAGTAAAAGACAAAAGATGCAGCACGGTACTAGGTTGTCTTCTCAAAAGCTCTTGGAGTGTACCTGTCTACTAGATTCCCTGAGAATACAAGTTATTTTGAAAGAGAGGATCAACATTTAAGTTGGTGAGTTCATAAGTATTAGTTTCGTTATAGTTGCAATAGTTTTAAGTAAGTGATTGATTTCGTTTCCGAAAGTCCTATACTTTCCGCTTTACAAGTGAAAAGTAGTTTTAATACCATAAAACCATTTTGTATATGTGTTATTGTACTTATAACATAGTATAACATAATTTTAACTCACCATAAAATTATAAGAAGAATGTTTTCTGTTTTTTTTATGGAAAATGATTGATGTGGTAGTATTTATTAAAAATACACTACCTCTGTAATAACTACCCTATTATTAAACTGGTTAATTAGGGTCAAAATGTGATTAGGTTGTAACAATGCTTAATAGACTAGTATATAACATGCCGTTCTTCAGACATCGAAAATGGTATGACATTTGTCACCCGTAGACCTGCAGGTCCCACTATAGCTAGCAACAAGGTGTATGATGGTCAATCCTGTATAGATCTATACAGATACTCACGCTCTCCCTCTAGGAGACTCTGGTTACAAAACGTGACCTAGCAAGTATATTGCTATGCCGTGAAGTAGTATCTCACATTAAGTAAAGATTGAATTATCTCCTTATCTTAGCCAAGTAATTTTACCTTGTGTACTTATCTAGTAAAATGGATTTCCAGTTTGCTCATAACTTATACCTATTATAATTTATATGATCTATCAGATCAGCATGATCTCTCATGAGTGTACCCCTTTGTTCAGAGTAATACAAAGGTAACAATATTGATTGAAGTAACCTTTTATATTCCTATATGTATAATACATATAATTAAAAAGGAAAGGACATTCAGAGAAATAACTCCACCTTAATCCCACATCCAAACAAGGAAAAGGAAATAAGGTAATTCATTAGTCCTATGACCTTTGAGTCTTATTTATATACCTATACATATATGAACATGATTTTGACAAATATAATTTTAAAGAGTTTATAAAACATTTTAAAGGATTTTAACAGTGTTTAAAAAGAGTTTAAATGACTTTAAAGAGTTTACGTGACTTTAATTCATTTTGGAAGAATTTGGTAATCTTTTATCGTAAACACAATATTTAAAAGCATAAGAAAACCTTTTGTGCAATTGTTATCACAAGTAAATACTAACACAATTTAATTGTGTTCAAATTATATCCCCCCCCCCCCCCCCCCTTAAAAAGCATTTAAAACTATTAAAAAGGTAGATTATCAGGGTATGAACTCACCTTATGTTGGGGATTCGATTGAAGATTTCGTATAGAACGTTAGCTTCACAAGTGAAGTCGTGATAGCAAAACTGGTCCTAAGCACAATTTATGTAATATATAGTTATACTATTAATGAATATACTTATAAGAATTCTAGGAAAACGAACTAATTTGCAAGTTTAACTTACAAATAACGGTGCTAGAAGCAAAGACGGAGGGCTGCCTACTGTTCACGGCCAGGGTGTGTGTTCATGGCCCAAGAACACTTGGTGTTCTTGAGTTCACAGCTCTCTTGATAAAACCATGCCGACCGACGACGTCGAAACTCCTCAACGTAATATATATTAAATCGATTTGGAAGAAGTGATTTCTAGGATGATGAACAATCCTACGTACAAATGTTTTTAGTGCCTTTGGTTTTATCCTTGGTATTATTACTACAAACCCTTTTTGTATCGAAATTAACAAGTACTAACCAAATGAGGGTCATGATAAATTGAAATAACGAACTTCCATGAAATAATCCCTACCAGATCTCTCTATAACCGCTTCGCGTACACAAATCATGTATAATTAAGATTGGAAAGACAGTTGACTGACTGACCCTGCCCTAAAGCCAGGACCAAACAAGGAACAGGAAATGAGGCGAAGTCACTCACTCTAAGTCTACAAATCTTAATTATAAATGACCCTAATGTATACACTAAGCCATCATAGCTTACCCATTAGGGTTTAGTTTTTATATGATTGATGTGATTTTGTCCGAACGAGAGAGTAATTATAACTATGATTAATTATTGAGGTTTGGAAGCGTACCCAACATTTTAGTAGGGTTCTTTGATGCTTCCTCATGTTCCGGGGTTAAACTCTCCTGCTCCCCCGTCATTCCTCTCTATTGGATAGTCCCTCTTGAAATGTCCTATTTCACCACATAGATTGCATATTGGACAAATTCTGACATTGGTGGTTGAAGTGATGAACTCGACCGGAGTCCTATGGATACGAGCGGTGTGCCTCTTCATGTTTCATCTATTGAAATGCGATGCTTAGCGGACTCCATGATGATGGTAATTGCACTTGCTGTAGTGTGGGAGGTTTCCTAAGTACGGTGTGGTCGGTGTTGGGATAGCAGGGCTGATGGGGATATTAACTGCCCCAGTTTGTTGCCCTTCGGTGGGTCCTTGAGTTGAACTACTCCCTTTCTCGTTCTCGAACTTTCGTTTTAGGATATTAGATTCAAGGTTTGGAGTGTCTTTACAAACAGGCACTCTTTGTTGTACTTGGTTATCACCGTGATTGGGATTTCTGATAACATTTCCACTAACATTTGTGTTGCGAGCATTAAGGTGAGTCATGACAGCTGCTATGGCAGCTGTGACCCCAACTTGAAAGGTAGTCGAATCTATTTGAAGGATTGGCATTTCGAGTGGGTTGCTTTCATTTCTTTTTCGGCATCCTTCTGCTACATTAATACTCTTCACAAGTTCTTATCCATCCCTTTTAGGGTTACATATGTCACTTTTTTTTAAGGTTTCATGGCTTCCTGCTGAGCCGCCTTAATTTGTGTGGACAAACATGAATGGTTTTTCATAGTCAATGTTTTGACTCTATGACTTGAGTACTCTTTCCGACTAAAGTTGTCAGCTATTAAATTGGCTTTACCAGGATGATAAGGAATTTCGTATTCATAGTCATTTAGTAGCTCAAGCCACTGTCTTTGTCTCATGTTAAGCTCCTTCTGGTCGAATATATGTTGAACGCTTTTGCTTTGAAGTTCATGGTAAAACTCATACTTGGCTTGTCCATCATCACCTCATGTATATAAGTCGTATATAATTAAGATTGATAATACGTTAGGATGGGTGGCTCTGCCCCAAGTCCACAACCAGACAAGGAACAGGAAATAGGGTGGAATCACACGTCCTAAATCTTGTTGAGTCTAAATTATGTACCACCCTCGTGTATACACTTAGTAGTGATAGGTTAACCATATGAGTTCTTAGTCTCTATTCTCGAACTTGACTTGCGGTACGAGTGGTCTTCCTATGAGATCTATTGGGGATACTTCGGGTGGTTACTGATTTCTGAGACTTCTTTGGTGCTTTTCGCTTCAAGTTTCCTATCTACTGAGTAGGCTAGAAGGGCGTGGTACCCCTCGCGTGGTACCCCTCGCATGGGTACTTCGGAAGTTTTGAAGCGAGAGACGATATAAGGGTTTTGTGTTATGGATTGAAAGAATTTCATTGGATGGTTGATTAAGGGAAAAGTTATTTACACAACATAGGAAATTGGTATGGTGAGGACCAAACAAAACCATGTCAACCGACGACGTCGAAACTCCTCAACGTAATATATATTAAATCGGTTTGGAAGAAGTGATTGCTAGGATGATGAACTATCCTACGTACATATGTTTTTAGTGCCTTCGGTTTTATCCTTGGTATTATTACTACGAATACTTTTTGTACCGAAATTAACAAGTACTAACCAAACGAGGGTCTTGATAAATTGAAATAATGAACTTCCATGATATAATCCCTACCAGATCTCTCTATAACCGCTTCACGTACACAAATCATGTATAATTAAGATTGGAAAGAAAGTTGACTGACTGGCCCTGCCCTAAATCCATGACCAAACAAGGAATAGGAAATGAGGCGAAATCACTCACTCTAAGTCTACAAATCTTAATTATAAATGACCCTAATGTGCACACTAATTCCGACATTGGTGGTTGAGGTGATGAACTCGACCAGAGTCCTACAAATGTGGGCGGTGTGCCACTTCATGATTTATCTATTTCAATGCAATGCTCGGCGGACTCCATGATGATGGTAGTTGCACTTGCTGCAGTGTGGGAGGTTTCCGAAGTACGGTGTGGTTGGTGTTAGGATAGCAGGGCTGATGGGGATATTAACTGCCCTAGTTTGTTGCCCTTCGGTAGGTCCTTGAGTTGAAATACTCCCTTTCTCGTTCTCGAACTTTCATTTCAGAATATTAGGTTCAAGGTTTGGAGTGTCTTTACAAACAGGCACTCTTTGTTGTACTTGGTTATCACCGTGATTGGGATTGCCGATAACATTTCCACTAACATTTGTGTTGTGAGCATTAAGCTGGGTCATGACAGTTGCTACGACAGCTGTGACCGTAAATTGAAAGGTAGCCGAATCTATCTGAAGGATTGGCATTCGCCAGTTGGTTGTTTTCGTTTCTTTGGGGGTATGCTTCTGCTACATGATGAGAAAACGAGCTCATGAGCAACGATGGTTGTTTCTAGTTTCATTCTAATTATTTATATATACATATAAATTTTTTGTTTTGTTATATGGTTCTCAATGTTTTGACCTACATCCCTATGATGCAGTCCTGGTAAAGGATAGAAGTAAGTTTTAGAGCGGTTATAAACCGAGTGCCGTCCTAACTAAGTCATCCTTGATTGGTGGATAACATGTGTGACAAACTGAAACTTTTTCCATAACCGTTAGCCAATTTCCGTTAATAAAATTTGTATTTTATTGAGTCCCTTCAAATTCCATTGGTTTGTAAAATTAGTTAGTTATATAATTGAACTTATATATATATATATATATATATATATATATATATATATATATATATATATATATATATATATATATATATATATATATATGAGTCGGGACCAAAACTAAGCGAAATTCCGAGTTTTCCTTTGAACAAAACCACAATTCACGGCCTTACTTGAGTTCACGGCTGGTGATAGCTGGCCCCCACCACCGACCATACACCCAGCCTATAAATACGGGACTCCCACCTTCATTTGAACCTTCTTGGCTGAAAACTCTCTCATTCTGTCTCTCTCTACCTCTCAGCTGTGAACACCAAAACACCCTCTTTTTCTTCCGAAAATCATCAAGAAACACCTTTGGGTGTTGAGGTGAGACACCTAAAACGCATTTTTATCGAATCCAGCATACTTGTTCTTGAGTTTACAGTCGTACACCCTTCAAATCTTCATAGATTGATCAAGAGATGGAGAGGAAGAGGAATTCGGATCAGGTTCAGAGTTCATAGGGTTCGGGCAAGAGGCCCATAGTTTTTAATTCTAGACTGAGAGGCTAGCAGGGTCGGAGCCATTGTGGCAAGTGCGGGAAGATGCACGATGAGGGGGGGGGGGGGGGGCTATAGGTTGGGTGGTTCTGGATTTTCTTGGATGTATTTCCATAGGATTTGCCTATGGTGCCTCCAGAGAAGCAGGTGGATTTTAGGATTGATGTGGTTCCGGGTGCGGCTCCGATAGCCAAAGCACCATATCGGTTAGTTCCTCCAAAGATGCAGGAGTTGTCTACACACTTGCTAGAGCTATTAGACAAAGGGGTTTATTCAACGAAGCAGTTCACCATGGAGAACACTGATCCTATTTGTGAAGAAGAAGGATGGGTCTCATCGGATGTGTATTGACTACCAGGAACTGAATAAACTAACGGTTAAGAACAGTTATCCACTTTCGAGGATTGGTTATTTGTTTGACCGAATTCAGGGTGGATCTTGGTTTTCCAAGATTAATCTTCATTCTGGTTATAATCAAACGAGGGTCAGAGAGGGGGTGTGTAGAAGACGGCCTTTAGGACTCGTTATGGTCATTACGAGTTCTTGGTTGTTGTGATATATCTCAGGCTTAACTCTGTCTCTTTGAAGGATTGAATGAAGGGCCTGAGAATCACAACAAAGGGAACAAGATCGTCAGTCTTCCTCCGGGAGGCAAACCCAGAACGAAGCTCAGAGGATCAAGTCAGTTCGTCTCTTCGAGAGAAGGTGTAAAAGTGTTAGGCAAGTGTTTAAGGGTTTATTTCTCGATCCGTTCTCTCGGAGGAGAAGGGACCTTTTTATACATTTGATCAGGGGGGCAGATCCTCGACAATATCTTTTACCTTTTCTGGTTCGGCATGGATAGATGGCCTTTGATTGGTAGATCGTGCCCCACAAGTAGTCATTTTCCATTGGTGCAGGGTTGCTAGGAGCAACGTTCTGAGTGATACACAAGTCGCTCTGAGAGATGATCGGTGTTATTTTGTCTTGATGTTGGCTTTAGCGCTTGGGCGCCAAGGAATGAATATGGGATAGCGAGAGTGAGGAAGAGCGAGGACCGGGCATTAGGCATACGCTAGTCTTTGCCAATCTGTCTATCAGACTGACGGTTCCACTATTTGTGACATACTCCTGGTAGGATATGTTAAGAAGTCCCCTAGGCTAGTAGACGTCAGCATTCGCTTAGGGTAGCTGAGTAGTTCTAGCTTAGATTTGGGCATTCCTTTGGTGGGAATGGTTCATGACGTGTTTCTGATGTAAGAGAGCCGTTCTGGCAAGATAGCATCGTTTTGTTTCGTTTCTTCTTTTCTCTTTCTATATAGGGTCCTTTATCTTTAGGATTGGTTATACGCTTCCTCTCTCCATAATCCTCTGTCTCATCCTCTTTTATCGCTTCTCCTTACTCCCACATTTTTCCTCTCTGATTCTTGATGGCCTTAGTTAGATCTGGAATCACTCTTACACCCGAGGAGTTCGAGTCTCTTGAATACCAGTTTGGGTTCATGCATGAGCATGGAGTTCAATTCCTGTCGGAAGGTCTATAATTTATCAACCACCAGCGGGGAAGGTGTGTATTCCAATAGAAATCTTCAAGGTCGGGTTTCATTTTCCTGTTTCTCATTTCTTCAACAAGGTTATGCGAGAATATTGTTTCTCTGTTCATGACTTGACCCGAAATGCTGTGAACAAGATAGTTGTGTTTGAGTTAGTGTGTCGAGCGTTAGGTATGCTTCCCCATCTTCAAGCATTCCAATCTTTCTTCAATTCATCTACCTATTCGGGTGTTCACAATTTTTCTCAGTGCCATAACACCCATTCCTTTATAGTTAACCAGAAAGCGCCTCAGATGAACTGGCAGGAACGGCTGGCTATCCTCGTGTGTCCATGGATTCGGATCGGGCGCCCCAATTGTTGGGGGTCGGTTTGTCGGTGGCTCGCGCGTTAAAAGGGATTTGTTTGAACGACGAACATTGGTTGGACTGTGTATTGGTAGCAACCGGAATAAACGATGCTTGGCTGGCGCGTGGAAAGATGCCTCAGTTTTTTGTGGATAATGATGGTAAGTTCTACCTTCCTTTCCCCCCTTCTCCCTTTCTTTATTTGATATTGAGTTTCTTTTGCTGAAAAGAAGGGGGTTTTTCGTTGTTGTTGTTGCAGGTAGCGGAATTTTTTTGTCTCTTGAACAGGTGTTGCGAGGGGATTTTGAAGGGGATCTTCAGTGCCACGAAGTCCCTAAAGTGGAGATGCTACTGGCTCCAGCCAAAGTGTGCCCTATTTTTAAGGGTGACGTCCTTCTTCTCGAGGCGGGGGTCAGGGCTGCTTCTCTAGTCAAGGGATCAGGCGTGGCTAGCGGTCAATTCGTGTCCCAAAGTTGGTCTGCTGCTGTGAATTCCGCTCTTGAGGAGGATATTGGTGGCTATACTATTGGCCGACATTTGCGTCAGAAACGTAACATCGATCCTCTACTCGCTAGGTCACCCATTTTTATTAAGATTGCTGATGGTGACGACCCGCAAGGAATGGAGACGGCGGGTTTCCATCGCTTGGGAGAACCAGGCTTGCGGGCACTCACTCCATCCCGCCCTCGGTTTCAGGTGATGCCTTCGGCAGTGGGTCCTTTGTCTTTGGGTGCTCCTGGTATGTATCTCCCAGGGTGGAGCCTTACGCCCATTTCCCTTTTATCGAAACAGGGTCCTACCCGTGAGTGGTGTCGACATGTGTTTCCTTCGGCTACCCTGGAGGCCCTAGATGCTCTTTCTTATTCTCACATGGAAAATGATCTTCAGTATGTCGTTGCTCAGGTTGCTCCTTACTTGGTGGCGGTTGTTGGTCGTCTTTGTTACATAGGAGCTGATTTAGAAGAGTTGGATGATGTTAAGTCAGAGCATGACAAGATTGTGGAGAAGGTTTGGCATCTCAAAGAAGAGCGATGCAAGTTTGGTGAACGCTACCTCGTGTTGTCTGGGGAGAAGACTGTTGTAGAATCTTAGTTGGCGACTCTGGATAGGGAGGTGAGTCTCTTATCCCAATAGGTCCGTAATTTGGTCTCCGAGAAAGAAGCATTGGCAGAGCATTTGGCACTGTGAGATGATCAGTTTGCCGCTGAGGTCTCGAGGAGGAAAGTCTTGGAGGCTGATTTAGCTTGGGTTCTTCAAAAAGGGGTGGATCGTGTGGTGAATCGTGTTGTCGAGAGTAGCGAGTTCACACTTGGGATTCATTGTGTGAAGGTCGCGTGTGTGGCTGCTAGTATAAAGAGGGGGAAGTAAATGGCACGAGTGTGGTCAACGGGCAGTAGTCTTGGCTCGTCCGATCCAGATGCTACGACACGGTCAGTCGATGTTATGCATGTTGCCATCAGAGCTTTTTCCGAGACGGACTTTGCGTCCTATCTCTGCTTAGGCAAGCTCGTCATTGCTGATCTTCGCCAACTATGTTTTGAAGTGGAGGAACTCGTTTCAGACGGTGGTGTTGAGGGCGTTGCCTCGACTCAACCTCGCCAGCGTTGATTTTGGTTGTGTGTTTTCATATGTTTGTTGTTTGTTTTTCATTTTTTGTATGTACTTTCTGGAACGTTATTGTTTTTGACTTTGCGAGATCTTCATCGATAGTGTTTTCCCATTTTCGTGAATTTTTTTTGGTGGTGTCTCCCCAAAGAGTATTTTGTAGGAATAGCTTTTGGTCCTTAGCTGGGTGACCAATTGCCTGTCTTTTTTGATTGCTTAAAGTGAGTCGAGATCGTCACCTCGAGACTCCCTGGAGTCGTGTGTGTTAAGTTGTCAGGGGAAGGTTATGATCTTTGAAACCCTTTGAGTATGCCTGGTTCGAGAGCCTAGAAGCTTTATTGCTTGTTTGAACCGACATGTTCATATAGGGGTCATCTCCTACTGAGATTTGTGGCTGCATGTTGGCGGTTTGTTTTGCTCAAACAATTTGGGTGATCAGCCCGTGTTGTCGTTTCGCAAATTCTCGCACCATATTTTCTCTGTTTTTGTTCCTAGTGTTTGCATTTATGTTTATATACATATGTGCATACGTCGACTAGTAAGGTTAGTCTACTATTTTGCGACACTCTATTAATCAGATAGTTTTGGACACAAATTAAGGATCTTCATGTCAACATTTGACCGAGGTATAGTTCTTAGACTGGAGGTTCGGGCGTCACTACCCCCTCCTTTGGTTACACCATTTTCCAGTTGTTTTACAAATAAAAGTGGCGCGGGTTGCGTGCATTCCATGTTCGAGGTATCGGTCTCCCGTCTTGTGCTTCCAGTGTGTATGCTCCATTCCCACTACTTTGTATGGTCCTTCCCAGGTCACGCTTAGCTTTCCCAGTGGCTCCCAGTGGCTATCCTCGTTCTTCCTCTGCACCCATTCTCCTACTTTGAAGTTCTTTACCCTCACCCTTTTGTTGTAAAAGTTTTGTGTACGGGATTCGTAAGCCGCTTGTCGCAGTTGGACAAGTTGATGTTTCTCATCCAACATGTCCAAGTATTGTCGTCGCTCTGCCTCATTCGATCTTGCGTCGAAACCGATTACCCACAATGATTCAATCAGAATCTTGAGTGGGAGAACTGCTTCCATGTTGTATGTCAGGCTGAAGGGTGTCTCTCCCATACCTGACCTCGTGGTAGTACGGTACGACCACAATATTGTTGACAGTTCTTCCATCCTAGAACTTTTTGTTTTCATTATGCGTTTCTTAAGCCTGTTCACGATGATCCTGTTTGATACTTCAGTCTTGCCGTTCGCCTAGGGGTGTGTGACTGAGATAAAGCAATGATGGATCCGCTTCTCCTCGCACCATTCTTTGAAGGGACTTCCCTCAAACTGGGTGACGTTGTCGCTTATTAGGACCTTGGGGGGTGCCGAAATGAGTTAGGATGTTCTTAGACATGAATCTAATCACCTACCTGCCCATGACCATGGCTAGCAGCTCCACTTCAATCCACTTCGTGCAGTAGTCAACTGCGACCAGTAGGAATTTCAATCCCGCTGGGGCTGTCGAGAATGGTCCTACTATATCGATGTCTCATTGGTGGAAGGGCCATGGGCTACTGATGTTGGTCACAACTGTCGCTGGCTAGTTCTGGAATGGGGTGAATGCCTTGCATTCCAAGCATTTCTTAGTGACTATCGCATCGTATTTCTACACATTGGGCCAATATATCCCTAAATGCAATATCTTAACCGTGAGTGCCTGTTCCCCCTCATGTGCTCCAACTTTGCCCAAATGGATTTCCTCTAGGAGAACTTGGCCATCTTCATGCCAGATGCATCTGAGGCATTGCACCAAATACCCTCTCTGGTACAGTTACATACCTTTTATAGCTAATTGGTGGAATTTGATTTTTATCTACTTGTCCTCTTCCGGGTCATCCAGGAGGATCCCATAATGTAGGTAGTCTATATATGGCTTGTCTGGTATGGTGATTATGCGATGAAATCAACTTGCTTGTTGTCGATGCTTCTTTCTCCAAGGACCTCTACCGATACCTTCTTAGTTAGGTGGTCAAAGGACGATGGGGCCAACTTGCTAAGAGTGTCGGCTCTTTTATTATCCCCCTAGGGTATTTGTTTTTATTTCGAAGCTATTGAACGAATTTGCTAACTGCCGTGTCTTTTCCAGGTATCTTTGCATCCTTCAATCTTTGGCTTTGTAAGTGCCATTTACCTGGTTGGTTATCAGTAGTGAATCACTGAAAGCCCAAAGATGTTTCGCTTCGACTTCTTGTGCCAATTGAAGGCCTGCGAGGAGTGCTTCGTACTTGGCCTCATTGTTCGAAACTTGAAAGTTGAATAAAAGGGATTATGTTATTTCATCTCTCCTAGGGTTTTTTAGGATTAGGTCTGCACCTGATCCTTCCTTACTTGCAGCACCATCGGCGTGTAGTTACCATATGTCTTTTGTAACGCCCACAGATTCGGGCTAGTCAATTTAGACACAATAAACGTCAAAATGACTTTTTAATAGATTATTATTTAGAATAAATAATCTTAACCAAGTTATAGTATATGTCACAAGGGTTCTGTACATATAAAGAACGATGAAATCCGAGTTATAACGAAGAAGTTATGACCCGTTGAAGTGTTACGGCTAAACCGACACGATACCGCGTAATGTAAAAAGTGAAATTTTGATACACAACTTTTTAGCCTTAGTGATCTAAACAAAATTCGTAGTAGATGTTATACCAAAATCGTGCATATAGATAATGTCCAAATCTAACTTCGTATGAGGAGTTATGATTTTTCTAAGATTTAGCCTAGCAATGCACAACCAGAAAATTGAATTTTAGATCGATTGATATTTAGCTGAAAAAACCTAAATGAGGATTGAATATCTCATTAATAGGATCTCAATGATATAAAGACAGACGATGGAGTCTAAATCAAAGTTATAGATTACATTGCCACTTATGTGTGGATATAAAGTACGTCGAAAACGAAGCTCGTATGTGGAAGTTACGGAATTTAGAAGTTTACTAAATTATAGAAGAATGTGATGCTGACATGTGCCGTAATCCAAGCGCTCGCTTTCTCCCCACGGTCTCGCATGTGATGGTGACACCTGGCACTCGTACGCGCATCATAAGGCCTCATACGTGTGGCGTACTGATTACTCGCAACGTACTCCGAGGCTACGCCCAACGTAGTCCGAATCCTCCACCCAATAAATAGATGTGAGGTTCTCCCATATTTCACATACCTTTCCCATTCTTTCTCTCTCAATTACTTCTCTTAACTCCTACCCTCCCCTAGCACCGCATAACATAATAAGTGATCTTTTGTTTAACCACTTTTTAGCCTTCGAAATCTAAACGAAAGTCCGTAGTCGTTAAACCGAAATTGTCCATATAGAGAACGTCAAAATCGGACTTCGTATGAGGAAGTCATGACTTTTCTAAGATTTATCCTAGTAGTGCACAGCACGGAAATCGAATTTTAGATCAATCGATTTTTAGCAAACAAAACCTAAATGAGAATTGAAGATCTCATTAATAGTATGAAAACGATATAAAGACAGACGAAAACAGATGTCGGATGACAAAGTTATGAGTTTTTAATGGACTTTACCTGTCTAAACCTATTATAATGTAAATTTAAATATAAATTCAAAATTAGCCGACGGAGTCTAAACAAAAGTGGTAGATTACATCGCCACCTATGTGTGGATATAAAGAACATCAAAAGCAGTGCTTGTATGCGAAAGTTGTGGAATTTAGAAGTTTATTAAATTGTAGAAGAATGTCGGGCTGACATGTGGCGTAATCCAAACCCTCGCTTTCTCCCCACGGTCTCGTATGCGATGGTGACACCTGGCCCTCAGGTCTTGTATGTTCAATGTACTCCGAGGCTACGCCCAGCGTAGTTTGATGCCTCCTCCCTACAAATAGATGTGAGGTTCTCCTATATTTCACACCTTTGATATTCTTTCTCTCTCAATTACTTATCTTAACCCCTCCCCTTCCCTAGCACTTCCCAAATGTTATAGGCAAGTCCTGGATGGCAAGAAGGCTCACAGAAGATGAGCTTTAAACTCAAAAGTTCTGCCTATGCAGAGCCCGGTTCTTCGCTAAACTCCATTGTAAGTGAGTTATGCTTACCCATCTTTAAGTATAACTTATATTTAAGTTCATTATCATTATTATGAACCTATAAGGAATATATGTGCTAAGTATAAATTATTAAAAGTGTTATTATAATACATTTTAATTGCTCACGGTATGGGGAATTTGGTTTGAAGGGCCGCAGAGGGTTGCTGGATTTCAGAACAACTTAAATGCCAAAATGGTCCTGCCCTCCGGTGTTTCATGTCTTGCCCCTGTCTGTGCATAGTAGTTTAAAAATATTGTTTAACACTTAAAAAAAATCGCTCATAGACCTTGAGTTAATTAGACACCATAAATACTAGACTAAAACTTAGCAATAATAATGCGAGGTTTTGTCGAAGGAAAAGACGATTGTTAGAAGCGAAGCGCTGTCTGAATTTCAAGTCATAACTTTAACAAGTGAGTGCATAGTTACTTTCATCTTACACATACATATGAAGTATTTAATATAAATTACGTGCTATATGTGCATATTATTTGTGTTCTTGATATATATGCTGGATGAACAAAATATACATGTTTTATTCGATTTGAACAGTATACATATTTTATACCTATAATTATGATGGGCAAACATGGGTAGATGAAAGATGAGAGATGAAAGATGAGATGAATGATTAGAGATGAAATATGATATAGATGATGAGAGGTGAATGATGATGAGAAGCCTTAACCCATGAGAAGGCACATTCATGTAGCAGAGTATAGATGAAAACCACAGACTATTCAAGACAATCTAGTGGAATGCTAGTAGGCTCACAACCTATAGGTGTTGTGAACGATATGTTCACCAGATGTACTATAAAATCCCCGGAAGCTATGGACTTAGTGCCTTACAAATGAACATTGGTAGCTATGGACTTAGTGCCTTACAAATAAATGTTGGCATATATGCATTTAGTGCCCTATAGATGAACACTGGCAGCTATGGACTTAGTGCCTAACAGATAGCATCGACAACTATGGACTCAGTGCGTGTTATATAAACCCTGACAGTGATGGACTTCGTGCCTAATCCTTAGGACAATCCTTAGGAATAAATATTAAGTGTTAGATGATTCTTAGGGAAGATACTTGAGAATAAAGAAGATAATGGGGATGGGTAATTGGGTTAATTGTTTGATGATGAAACATAATAACTATATTAGTGTGGGTTGAAAACCCTATGTACTCACCAGGTTTCCCAACCTGACCCACTCAGTTTATATGTATCATAGGTTGTGATACAAAGATACATTACACTAAGAGATTAAAGGAGTTGTAAATCAATAGCGTAAATAAATGTAAGGTTTGTTTATGCTTATGTTTCTGTATTGACAATGACATCCCAAAGTTTTAATAGAAAAAAAAAATACATTTCTTCGGAAATGCTTTGATAATATATTTATCATGTTTTTTTGGAACAAATTCCGTAGTATTATTCTTTAAAATGAATACTTTGATTTTTAAATAAGCATAAATGAGAATTTTAAAATGACCGTGAATTTGGGGATATCATAGTTGGTATCAGAGCATTAGTTTAAGCGAACTATGAATTTGTAGGAAATTTCTAGTCTTAAACTTATTATGTTAAGCGATGATTGTCAGAAGTGTGTCTAATATATTTTAGGTGGTACACCTGATAAGACACAAGAACTAGCTTATTTAAGGAAGATGCCTAAATTGCTTTTATGTGCTAAATGATTTATGCTATAAGATGCCTTATATTCTTTATGATGCTATCATTTGATCGGATATATGATCTGTTGTCGACCGGATCTGGAAATTTTATGTATTCAGATTTCTAAACATTTAATTGCGTTATTAGAACCAACATGTAAATTTTCGGAGTGATAAGGAGATTTATACGTCTATCATACATAAAGATTTCCCTATCTAAATTGTCGTCACTGCACACCAAACGTCTAATTTGGTGTATATCTCGACATGGTGGGAACTTAAAGCGGATTCGAAAACGCTAACTGAAAGGCTAATGCTAATCGGCGGCCTGTGATTGAGCATGCACCATAGGTAGCAGTTGCACCCGAGCCAATCATGATGGCAGGAGTCCAAGAAATGATTCGCCCTATGATAGCCAAACAAAGGGAGAAGATGATGCAAATTTTTCTTAATAGGGATGGACCTACTGTACCCATTCCACAACATGAACTAAACATTGAACAGTCAGATAGTCAGACTTTCAGTCATGTTGAGCCATGTGTGGTTAGAAGAAACCAACCTAATGGATGAAATGATGGATGTTGATATAAGTACAAGGATTTCATGGCATCCAAACCACCAAGTCTTTCTGGAAGCCCAACATCGGTGGAATTCATGGATTTGATCTCCGAAATGGAGATGATGTTTGAAAGTTGCGACTACAGCAACAAACAGAAGATCACCCTCGCGGTAATACTGTTGAAGATTGGGTTATTAAGCTGGTGGAAGCTACTAGCTGATACCATGCCCAAAGGAGAAGCTAGTAAGATGTCTTGGGAGGACTTTTCTACGCAGTTGAGAATGCAGTACTACTTTGAGCAGGATCTTATGGAGATCAACAATGAGTTTCAAAATCTAAACAAGGGAAGGATGAGCGTCAGTGAGTATGCTATATGTTTTACAGAGAAGATGAAGCTTGTTCCTTATTTAGTTCCAGTTGAACTCTCCAAGCTCAACAAGTTTGCTAATGGATTACAAGAAGACTTTGGTCTAATGGTCAAACAAGCAACCACCTTAAAGGTCGCCATCTGGGCAGCTAAGAATATAGAGACCCAGATAAGAGAAAAGGGTTTAGAAAAAAGATAAGGCATGAGAAAAGAGGAAGCTAGAAGGATCCTCAAGATCCGATAAGTAAGGAAGATTCTCAAAGTCCAACCTGGATGACCAAAAGTATGGAGCCAAGTGGTGTGAAAAATGCAATAAGAAGCATTATGGGAGATGCGGCGGAGAAGTAACTTGCTACAAGTATGGGATATGAAGTAGCCATATAGATAGTATCTTGTGGTATAGCCTATTACAAGAGGCCTAGTGTAGGGTGAACTTGTACATCTATGTAATCGTTTCAAGAAATAATATAAACCTTAGTTATGTTATCCGATGTGTTAAATGACTATATGAAATTCTTGTATGCTGACTTGGAAAGATGCAAGACAATACTTGGGACGAGTATTAGTAGGCGTGAAAGGTAGTAGAGGCCTATACTACCAGAAGCACACGATTCACACTTGGATCAGGGAAAGTCACAAGGTTACCAAGGCGCTAGTAATTGATTTTGTTTTATTTATGTATGTCGTTACCATCATTTCAGTAATGAATAAGAAGATGATTTTATTCTGATCCTAGCTGCCATATCAAATTGAGTGCGACTAAGATATGTATTCTACGTGGTTCAGAGAACCAAGTTCGATGTAACATCTGGCTTAAGCCATAAGATTCATGTGAAAGATAATCGAAGCAATCAATAGAAGTATCGCAAGCGCAGTTAAGGTAAGAAGCTTGTAGCTAGAAGTGATACATGCTAGAATGTGATTATATCACATTAGAACATGAAGGAAGGTATCTTTCAATCTGGAATCCGACTCTACAAGACCTAATTCTAAGCATTTCATCATACAAAGAGAGGTCCTTAGAACATAACCCATCAGTCTGTTACGGTAATCGAATGAAAGAACTAATCTTAAGTCCATTGAGAAGAAGAAGGAATCTCCAATAAGGATTGATTTTGTAACTCAAAGGTTACAATTGAAAGTCCAACATAGGACAAAGAGTGGGTGCAAGATTGAGCACCGCCAACAATCAAGAAGTCCAAGAGTTAGAAACTCGTTAGAAAAGACATAAGAGTAAATGTGGTGGTCAATGCTCTTATGGCAGTTGTTTTCGCCCTCAATATTTGGCGACATTACCTCTATGTGGTCCGTTGTACTATTTACATGGATCACAAGAGCCTGCGGTATCTGATGGATCAGCCGAATCTGAACGTGAGGCAGCGTCGGTGGCTGGATGTGGTGAAGGATGACGACTGTGAGATCCTTTACAATTTGAGGAAGGTCAATGTGGTGGTCAATGCTCTTATCCGCAAGGCGGTCATGACTCGGATCAGGTATATTTGTATGAGGATGATTGTGATTAATCGACTCTTAGATCGATGTGACAACCCGAAAAATTCCTCGCATAAATCCTTCAATTCTTATCAATATTAGACTCATTTTGCTATATAGTAGTACAATTTAGGGTCTAATGAAGTGTTCTAAGTATGATATAATCAAGGTAGGAGTGTTAAAAAGGGTTAACTCGAAGTGTAGGATTCAAAACTGGGCCAAACACTCCAACACATGGAGTGTGCGGCCACACACTTGAGTGTGCAGCCACACACTCTTGTTTGCGGCCTCACACCTTTCCCGACCGCACACTCCACCTATATATACCACACTTAAATCATTTTTGAACACTTCCTTCACTTCTTCAAGCATAGAACACGAAATCCTCTCAAGTATCATCGATTTTCCTTGAAGATCTTCATAAAAGGTACCAAGAACACCAAGAACACCATCTGGCCGCACACATGGCAGCACACACCATCTGGTAGCACACATGGCCGCACACAGGGCCGCACACAAGTGTAGGCAGCACACTAGGCCGCACACCTGGCCGCACACACACATATAGTGTGTATTTTGGCCATACACCCTCTTGTATACCCTTATAAACCCTCATACAATCATATATGATTGTAACACTTCATTATAAGTGTTTACTAGTCCCTAAGGTGGTCCCAAAATCATCAATTAGTTGTTCATAACACTAATTATATCCATATATGTTCCATTATATGCTAAATAGGATTCACGTGTGTACTCAAGTCACCACTTGACACCTAGCAACTAATCCAACATGGTCATCAGAACCACTCACTACAGGTGAGTTTATACCCCTTTAATTAACCTTTAAAATACTTATAAATTTTTTAAATACTTTTATGGGGGAGAATACAAGTTGAATACTTATAGTTATTACATCAATCACACGTGATTAATAACTATAAAACCAATGATTTTATCACTGTTTCAAACTGTTTATCAAACTGTTTTACTTCAAAATGTTTTACAAACTCTTTTACTTATCAAATACTTTTATTTAAACTTTATTATACTTCTTATAATTTGCATGTCCATATATGCATAGATATATAAGAAATGTTTAAAAGGCTTAGGAAGGCCATCCACCCTATTTCCTTTTCTTCGATTTGGATGTGGTCTGGTGGGATGTCGGGTAGCCGTCCGAGGGTCGTTTCAATATTAATTATATATCATGTGTGCATATATAGACATAAAAGTACTTCTATATTCATGCGTATCAGTTACATCATTAGTAAGTTACCATCGGGGTAACACAGGATTACACTTATACTATTGCTAGATCAATGAGTCAGTTCATTCATGAGTCAGTACTTGGTACTATGAGAAACATATACATTACATTACTACGAGAACATATACATGATATTACTATGAGGACATATACGACTATACAAGAAGGAAAACATATACAACTATACTAGAAAGAAAACATATACAACTATACTAGAAAGAGAACATATACAACGATACTAGAATAGGAACAATACATTACATATACATACACACACTTACATAAATGTGATCCACTGTATCGGGGCATGCCTTAAATGTCATGGCCCGAGTTGTAACCAGAGTCTCTTGGAGGGAGAGCGTGAGTTTGCATATAGATTTATACTGGATTGACTATCCTACACCTTGCTGCTAGCTATAGCCGGACCTGCAGGTCTGCGGGTGCCAAACGTCATACCTTTTTACGACCTACATTTGTCGTTGTTACTCAGTCGATAGTTTGGTACAATTAATCACATGATACCTTATTATAAATTCGGTTTAAGGTAGTTAGTACAGCAGTAGTTCTTATAATACAATACTACAGTACTACAAAAATTTATCCTTTATATACATTAGTGACTATTTCACTTAAACAATAATGTATAAACTATATTTTGATAATGATAGCTACACTTGTAAAATTACACACTTTTACGATAAACAAACATACAAAACAGTTACGCCTTGGTAGAAGGCTACTTTTAATAGAAAATATAGGTTTTTCTGAGAGATTCAAACTTTTACAAACACGTACAAACATTCACATACTTTTATCACCAATGTTTACAAACTATTGTTTAAAACTATGTTCAAACGTTTTGATACAAATACCGACACTAAAATACTTATGAACTCACCAGCATTAATGCTGATAAACTCTTTCAAAATAACTTGTACTCTCAGGTCATCAGTAGGCATGTACCGAGACCAGCTTTTGAGAAGATGGAGCGAATTCAGGACTCATCTCTTTATTTTGATTTACATTATTTTTGGTGTCTATAACTGTACAGAACACACTTGTATTAAAATTATATATTTAATGCAATGGATGATGTTGTTTGCTTGTTTACTATTACTGTGTTGTGATACATTACATGAAGTCCTCCGTCCCAGAACGTTTCCGCCATTCTCGGTTTTGGGGTGTGACAGATTGGTATGAGAGCATTGTTTATAGTGAATTAAGTATATCAACCCATAAAAGATATACTAAACTATAAACCCATTAGGGATTAAAGCACTCTGACCAAGAGTGTATACTTTAAATATTAAAATATTTAATTAAGTATACTAGTCTTCATTCATACTAAAATCAGTGTCACAATGACAAGAACAAAAGTATTATGATTTTTAAATATCACAAGTGAGCTCGGGGATGTATGGTCAGTCTTGGGAATGGCATAGCCTGATCAACTATGCTGGTCCGAGGAGTGATTAACATATGCCCTAGAATGGTTGTGATGTGTTAACAAGTTTAAAACCTTACCAACAATACCACAAGAAGATCAGTAGAACCTAAACTTAAAAAACTATAAGTGTATTTTGTACTACTAGCTACATATATACTATATTCTTATACCTCTCTTCTCGCGTAGATTTAAATGGATGGATTCCATCACGACGACCCGTACTTTCCAGATGAAGGCAATGCAGGGTGGATCGAAGAAGAGCCCGAAGATGAGCATCCAATCCCTTTGGATGATCACCGTGCAGAAGGTTTTTCAGATGGATCCGACTCCGAGCCTGAAGTCAACAACCTACCGCTAGTAGGTCAAGCACCGAACGACAACCCCCGACCAGTCCTTCCAGGTCCTACACCTTTCTGGGCAACCAACTTGAATCGCTGGAGCGACGAACAGGGTCAACCCTTACCCTACTTTGGGGACCGAAGCTTTTACAACGTTAGCGAAGGAGGTTCTGCGGATAGAGCTTTGCCCGTCATAGTCCGCAGAATTGCTCGAAACGTCGAACAAGGTCAAGCAGCCATCGACCGGGTCATGGAAATTGATGCCAACTCTGGTGTCAACATAGTCCGCATCCGCCGTCTTGAAGAAGACATGGAACGGACCCGGAGAACCAATGAAACCCTGCAGCAACAGCTGGCTGCCTCCCGAGCTGAAGTCTTGGAACTTCGAGCCCGCCAGAGGGCTCAGGAGCGACACCTTCAAGAGGTGTTTCGTCAAGTGTCAGACCTCAGGGTTCACCCGAGGACTTCCCATCGCCGTTAGAAGATGTCTAGTACATCTTTGTCTTTTGGATAAGGAATAGCCTTTAACATTTGTGCTCTAAGTAGCACTTGTCTGTAAAACATTCCTAACTGTTAGTATTCTAATTAGGAATCTAGAAACTGTCAACTTTTCCATATGGTATGATGTAAGACCTACTGCTAGGTCGATTTTCCCCGAACTTAGTACATCAAAAATACCAGTAATATTGACAACTATCTATTCTGTAGGAAAATCCTTACACTTGTGTTTTCCTACTATTCTTCCCTATTGATTCTTACCATTGTATCTGTCTTTATGAACTTATCGCTGAAAGATGCCTCCACGTAAGTCAACAAGACGTAACCCTGCACCTCCACCACCTCCTCCTCCTGTCATTGATACCACGGATCTAAATGCTGCAGTAGCTGCGGCAGTGGCAACTGCCATGGCTCAATATCACTCAACTAACAATAGCCAAGGTGGAACTCCTGTTGAATCTACTCATGCTGAGATCCATGTGCGCATGAGAGAATGCTCCTACAAGGATTTCACCAACTGTAAGCCGAAGTCCTTTTATGGAACCGGTGGAGTCATTGCCCTCTTGCAATGGTTCGAGAAGACTGAATCAGTCTTTGAAATCTGTTCATGCCCTGCTGCGAGCAAAGTCAAATATGCCGCATGCACCTTTGAAGGAAAGGCCCTGACGTGCTGGAATGGCCACGTTAAAGCTCTAACTCTCGTCGGAGCCAACGACATGGGCTGGGAAACAATGAAAGACCTCATGATTTGCCCGAGGGGTGAAATCCAGAAATTGGAACAGGAACTTTGGAGCCTGACCATGAAGGGCACCGACGTGGTCGCTTATACCGCCAGATTTAGCGAACTGGTGGCTCTCTGCCCCAATATGGTTCCCACTGAAGGGAAGAAGATCGAGAGGTACATCTGGGAGCTGGTGCCTCCGTATCAAGGAAATGTTCTATCATCAAACCCCGCTACTTTCGACAGTGCCAAGCGACTGGCACAGCGACTCGTCGACCATGGAATTCAATCCCCAACAGTGACAACAACCCTAGCCATCCCGGAACCCTCCAAACCCGCTGACTCTAAGCGGAAGTTCTGGGATGACAAGAAGAAGCAGCGAGCTGCCAAAAAGCAGCAGATTGTGGCTATACATGCTGCGATAACACCTACTGCTGCTACTGCACCAGTGAAGCAGTATGATGGAAGTTTGCCTAAGTGCAACAAATGCAACTTCCACCACAACGGCACCTGCTGTGAAATGCAGTGTTCTAACTGCGACAAGAAAGGACACACTGTCTGATTCTGTAGGTCTCCGGCAAGACCGATCACTCAAGTCCCTGGCTCAGGCGCGATCCCAACCTGGTATGGATGTGGTGAAGCAGGCCACTACAAGAGGGACTGCCGCAAAACAAAGAATGCAGGGGGATCGGGGAGAGTACTGGCAATAAGCCATGGGGAAGCGGTTGCTGACCTGACGGTGGTGACTGGTACGTTCCTTCTCGATAACTCCTATACATGTATTTTGTTTGATAGTGGAGCGGAGCGAAGCTTCGTGAACCATAAATTTGCTCACATACTTAAACATCAATCACACGCACTTAAAGAATACTTCAAGGTAGAAATGGCTAATGGAAAAACTGAAAGCACCAGGAGCATATACTTAGGATGCAACCTAACTCTAGATAACCATTCATTTCCAATCGACCTCATGCCGGTTTCAATTAAAAGCTTCGACGTTATCATTGGCATGGATTGGTTGAGTCTTCATCGCGCCGACATCATGTGCTTCGAGAAAGCAATCCGTCTAAACCTCCCGTCTAACGAAACTCTTATCGTCTACGGCGACAAACCCAGTACAAGTCTTCGTATTATTTCAAGTATTCAAGCACAAAAGTATCTACATAAAGAATACCATACATTCCTTGCTCACGTCGTCGATACGAGCCTCGAAACGAAAGAACTAAAGAACATTCAAGTAGTGAGCGACTTCCCCAACATTTTCCAAGAAGAGCTACCAGTATTACCTCCACAACGACAGGTCGAGTTCAGAATCGACTTAGTTCCAGGAGCTACCCCAGTATCCAAGTCGCCCTACCGATTAGCACCAGCTGAAATGCAGGAATTATCTAGTCAACTTAACAAACTACTCAACAAGGGCTTCATAAGACCAAGTTTCTCACCTTGGGGACCACCGGTCTTGTTCATCAAGAAGAAAGATAGATCATTCCGTATGTGTATCGACTACAGAGAACTCAACAAACCGACGGTCACAAATCGTTACCCTCTGCCTCGCATCGACGATTTATTCGACCAACTACAAGGGGCGAATTATTTTTCCAAAATTTATCTAAGATCCGGATATCACCAGTTACGAGTGCTAGAGGAGGATGTTCCGAAGACAGCCTTCCAGACTCGTTACGGACACTACGATTTCGTGGTGATGCCATTCGGATTGACCAATGCGCCCGCAGTCTTCATAGACCTGATGAATAGAGTATGCCGACCTTACTTGTATCATTTTGTTATTGTCTTTATTGACGACATCCTGATCTACTCCCGAAATAAGGAAGAGCATGGCGATCATCTGCGACAAGTTCTAGGAACTTTACGAGCGGAGAAGCTCTATGCGAAGTTCTCTAAGTGTGAATTTTGGATCCGAAGAGTCGAAT
Organism: Lactuca sativa; assembly: GCF_002870075.4. NCBI lineage: Eukaryota > Viridiplantae > Streptophyta > Magnoliopsida > Asterales > Asteraceae > Lactuca > Lactuca sativa. The sequence goes on from NC_056630.2 coordinate 283,777,930, forward strand.
TCTTAGGACACGTGGTAAGTGAAGAGGGAATCCACGTGGACCCATCCAAAATTAAAGCTATTGAGAACTGTTCAGTACCAAAGACGCCTACAGAAATTCGTCAATTTCTAGGTCTTGCTGGCTACTACCGCAGGTTCATACAGAACTTCTCCAGTATTGCAAAACCTCTTACAACACTGACCCAGAAGGGCGTGGCCTTTGACTGGGAAGAGAAACAAGAGAGAGCATTTCAAACGCTCAAGCGAGCCTTATGCACCGCACCAATACTATCCCTACCCGAAGGAATAGAAGACTTCGTAGTCTATTGCGATGCATCGAATCAAGGGCTCGGGTGTGTTCTAATGCAGCGAGGTAAGGTCATCGCCTACGCCTCCAAACAGTTGAAGACACACGAAGTTAACTACACGACCCACGATCTTGAACTAGGAGCAGTGGTGTTTGCTCTGAAGATCTGGAGACATTACTTGTACAGAACGAAAAGCACTATCTTTACCGACCACAAGAGTTTACAACACATATTCGACCAGAAGGAGCTCAACATGCGTCAACGACGGTGGGTCATGCTACTCAATGACTACGAATGTGACATTCGTTATCACCCGGGTAAAGCCAACGTAGTAGCGGACGCCCTAAGTCAGAAGGAATATTCTGGTCGAAGAGTCCAGTTGTTGACAATGGCTATCCATTTGCACTTGTCTAAGCAAATTCAGGCGGCCCATTTTAAAGCTATGAAACTTGAACATGTGGCGAGTGAATCCCTCAGAGGAATGGATAAGAACTTAGAAGCCAAGGGTGGCGGAGCCCTATATTTCATGGACCGGATCTGGACCCCGAAACACGGTGGTTTTCGAGACTTGGTCATGACCGAGGCGCACAACACTCGATATTCAGTCCACCCAGGTTCAGATAAAATGTATCTGGATCTCAAGAAGTTATACTGGTGGCCTAACATGAAAGCAGAGATTGCTACCTTCGTAAGTAAATGCCTTACTTGTGCAAAGGTTAAGGCCGAGTACCAGAAACCCTCTGGTTTACTACAACAACCAGAGATCCCAGAATGGAAGTGGGAGCGGATCACTATGGACTTCATAACCAAGTTGCCCAAGACAACGGGTGGACTTGATACCATATGGGTCATCGTCGATAGATTGACCAAGTCTGCACACTTCCTACCTATCAAGGAAACTGATAAGATGGATAAACTTACGAGAACATACATTAGGGAAATCGTGTGACTGCATGGTGTCCCTAGATCCATTATCTCCGATATAGATAGTAGGTTCACCTCAAGATTCTGGCAATCGTTGCAACATTCCCTAGGAACAAGGCTGGACATGAGCACAGCCTACCATCCACAGACCGACGGACAAAGTGAGAGGACCATCCAAACACTGGAAGATATGTTGAGAGCCTGTGTGATTGAATTTGGAAAGGCATGGGATACTCATTTACCCCTTGTCGAGTTTTCCTATAATAACAGTTATCACATGAGCATCAAGGCTGCTCCATTTGAAGCTCTCTACGGCCGAAAGTGCAGATCCCCTCTGTGTTGGGCTGAGGTGGGTGACACATAGTTGGCTAAAGGGCAAACTTCTGACAGTACTCTCACAGGCCCGTAAATCATTCGGGAAATGACGGAGAAGATCGTTCAGATCCGCGAACGATTGAAAGCCTCCAGAGACCGATAGAAAAGCTATGCCGATAAACGTAGAAAACCGCTGGAATTCCAGGTGGGCGACCGTGTTTTATTGAAGGTCTCACCCTGGAAGGTCTTGATACGCTTCGGAAAGCGTGGAAAGCTAAATCCAAGATACATTGGGTCTTTCGAGATTCTCGCAAGAATCGACCCAGTGGCTTACAAAATCAATCTACCGAACGAACTTCGTAACGTACATTCTACCTTCCACGTTTCCAATTTCAAAAAGTGTCTATCCGACGAGACTCTTGTAATCCCACTCGACGAGATCGAGATCAACGAGAGCCTCAACTTCGTGGAAGAACCTGTAGAGGTCATGGACTGCGAAGTCAAACAGACGATACAAAGCCGCATCCCGATTGTGAAGGTTCGCTGGAACGCCAAGCGAGGACCGGAATTTACATGGGAGCGAGAGGATCAGATGAAACTGAAATATCCTCATCTTTTTACTTAGTTATTTGTAATAACCGAGTAGCTTAAATTCGAATTTCGGGACGAAATTCCCTTAACAGGGGGATGATGTTACAACCCGAAAAATTTCTCGCGTAAATCCTTCAATTCTTATCAATATTAGACTCATTTTGCTATATAGTAGTACCATTTAGAGTCTAATGAAGTGTTCTATGTATGATATAATCAAGGTAGGAGTGTTAAAAAGGGTTAAATCGAAGTGTAGGATTCAAAACCGGGCCAAACACTCCAACATATGGAGTGTGCGGCCACACACTTGCGTGTGCGGCCACACACTCTTGTTTGCGGCCTCACACCTATCCCAACCGCACACTCCACCTATATATACCACTCTTAAATCGTTTTTGAACACTTCCTTCACTTCTTCAAGCATAGAACACGAAATCCTCTCAAGTATCATCCATTCTCCTTGAAGATCTTCATAAAAGGTACCAAGAACACCAAGAACACCATCTGGCCGCACACATGGCAGCACACACCATCTGGCAGCACACATGGCCGCACACAAGTTCAGGCAACACACTAGGCCGCACACCTGGCCGCACACACACATATAGTGTGTATTTTGGCCATACACCCTCTTGTATAGCCTTATAAACCCTCATACAATCATATATGATTGTAACGCTTCATGATAAGTGTTTACTAGTCCTTAAGGTGGTCCCAAAATCATCAATTAGTTGTTCATAACACTAATTATATCCATATATGTGCCATTATATGCTAAATAGGATTCGCGTGTGTACTCAAGTCACCACTTGACACCTAGCAACTAATCCAACATTGTCATCAGAACCACTCACTACAGGTGAGTTTATACCCCTTTAATTAACCTTTGAAACACTTTTAACTTTTTTAAATACTTTTATGGGGGAGAATACAAGTTGAATACTTATAGTTATTACATTAATCACATGTGACTAATAACTATAAAACCAATGATTTTATCATTGTTTCAAACTGTTTTACTTCAAAATGTTTTACAAACTCTTTTACTTATCAAATACTTTTATTTAAACTTTATTATACTTCTTATAATTTGCATGTCCATATATGCATAGATATATAAGAAATGTTTAAAAGGCTTAGGAAGGCCATCCAGCCTATTTCCTTTTCTTCGATTTGGATGTGGTCTGGTAGGATGTCGGGTAGCCGTCCGAGGGTCGTTTCAATATTAATTATATATCATGTGTGCATATATAGACATAAAAGTACTTCTATATTCATGCGTATCAGTTACATCATTAGTAAGTTACCATTGGGGTAACACAAGATTACACTTATACTATTGCTAGATCAATGAGTCAGTTCATTCATGAGTCAGTACTTGGTACTATGAGAAACATATACATTACATTACTACGAGAACATATACATGATATTACTATGAGGACATATACGACTATACAAGAAGGAAAACATATACAACTATACTAGAAAGAAAACATATACAACTATACTAGAAAGAGAACATATACAACGATACTAGAATAGGAACAATACATTACATATACATACACACACTTACATAAATGTGATCCACTGTATCGGGGCATGCCTTAAATGTCATGGCCCGAGTTGTAACCAGACTCTCTTGGAGGGAGAGCGTGAGTTTGCGTATAGATCTATACTGGAGTGACTATCCTACACCTTGCTGCTAGCTAGAGCCGGACCTGCAGGTCTGCGGGTGCCAAACGTCATACCTTTTTACGACCAACATTTGTCGTTGTTACTCAGTCGATAGTATGGTACAATTAATCACATGATACCTTATTATAAATTCGGTTTAAGGTAGTTAATACAGCAGTAGTTCTTATAATACAATACTACAGTACTACAAAAATTTATCCTTTATATACATTAGTGACTATTTCACATAAACAATAATGTATAAACTATATTTTGATAATGATAGCTACACTTGGAAAATTACACACTTTTACGATAAACAAACATACAAAACAGTTACGCCTTGGTAGAAGGCTACTTTTAATAGAAAATATAGGTTTTTCTGAGAGATTCAAACTTTTACAAACACGTACAAACATTCACATACTTTTATCACCAATGTTTACAAACTATTGTTTAAAACTATGTTCAAACGTTTTGATACAAATACCGACACTAAAATACTTATGAACTCGCCAGCATTAATGCTGATAAACTCTTTCAAAATAACTTGTACTCTCAGGTCATCAGTAGGCAGGTACCGAGACCAGCTTTTGAGAAGATGGAGCGCATTCAAGACTCGTCTCTTTATTTTGATTTACTTTATTTTTGGTGTCTATAACTGTACAGAACACACTTGTATTAAAATTATATATTTAATGCAATGGATGATGTTGTTTGCTTGTTTAGTATTACTATGTTGTGATACATTACATGAAGTCCTCCGCCCCAGAACGTTTCCGCCATTCTCGGTTTTGGGGTGTGACAGATCGGATTCGAGAGGCTCAGGTTGAGGCGGCTATTACCTAGGATGAAAAGATAACATATGGATTCATTATACAAGCCCTGTTTCATTGATGGTTCTGGTACGTAATCATCCTAAGAGGGAGATAATTGTAAGGATCGCAGATTCGGGCTATTCAAGTTAGAGACAATAAACATCAAAAATGATTTTTTGATAGAACATTATTTAAAATAAATAATCTTAACCAATTTATATTATATTTCACAAGGGTTCCATACAAATAAAGAACGCTGAAATCCAATTTATAATGAAGAAGTTATGATCCGTTGAAGTTTTACGGCTAAACCGACACGACACCACACAACAGAATAAGTGATTTTTTGTTTAACCACTTTTTAGCCTTGGAAATCTAAACGAAAGTCCGTAGTCGTTAAACCGAAATCGTGCATATAGAGAACGTCCAAATCGGACTTTGTATGAGGAAGTCATGATTTTTATAAGATTTATCCTAGTAGTGCACAACACAAAAATCGAATTTTAGATCAATCGATTTTTAGCAAACAAAATCTAAATGATAATTGAAGATCTCATTAATAGTATCAAAACGAGATAAAGACTGATGAAAACAGATGTAGGATGACAAAGTTATGAGTTTTTAATGGACTTTACCTATCTAAACCTATTATAATGTAACTTTAAATATAAATTCAAAATTAGCCGACGGAGTCTAAACAAAAGTTGTAGATTACATCACCACCTATGCGTGGATATAAAGAACATGAAAAGTGGTGCTTGTATGCGAAAGTTATTGAATTTAGAAGTTTATTAAATTGTAGAAGAATGTAAGGCTACCACGTGGCGTAATCCGAGCCCTCTCTTTCTCCCCACGGTCTCGTATGCGATGGTGACCCCTGGTGCTCAGGTCTTGTATGTGCAACGTACTCCGAGGCTACGCCCAACGTAGTTTGAAGCCTCCTCCATACAAATAGATGCGAGGTTCTCCCATATTTCACACCTTTCCCATTATTTCTCTCTCAATTACTTATCTTATCCCCTCCCCTTACCTAGCACTTCCCAAATTTTATAGGTGAGTCCTGGATGGCTAGAAGGCTCCGAGAAGAAGAGCTTTCAACTCAAAAGTTCTACCTACGCAGAGCCCGATTCTTCGCTAAACTCCATTGTAAGTGAGTTATGCTTACCCTTCTTTAAGTATAACTTAAATTAAAAAAAGTGTTTTTATAATACCTTTTAATTGCTCACGGTACGGGGAAGCTAGTTTGAAGGGCCGCATAGGGTTGCTGAATTTCAGAACAGCTAAAATGCCAAAATGGTCCTGCCCTCCGGTGTTTCATGTCTGTCCCCTGTCTGTACATATTAGTTGAAAAGTATTTTTTTAACACTTATAAAACAATGTCGCTTGTAGACCTTGGGTTAATTAGTCGCAATAAATACTAGACTAAAACTTAGCAATAATAATGCTAGGTTTTGTCGAAGGAAAAGACGATTGTTAGAAGCTATGTGCTGTCTGAATTTCAAGTCATCACTTTAACAAGTGAGTGCATAGTTACTTTAATCTTACACATATATATGAAGTATTTAATATAAATTGCGTGTTATGTGTGCATATTATCTGTTTTCTTGATATCTATGTTGGATGAACAAAATATATAGGTTTTATTCAATTTGAATTGTATACATATTTTATACTTATAATTATGATGCGTAAAGATGGGTAGATGAAAGATGAGATGAATGATGAAAGATGAAAGATAAGATTAATGATGAAAGATGAAAGATGATATAGATGATAAGAGGTGAATGATGATGAGAAGTCTTAACCCAAGCGATGGCCCAGTGGAATGCTAGTAGCCTCGCAACATGTAGGTGTTGTGAACGATATCTTCACCAGATGTACTCGAAAGACCCCGAAAACTATGGACTTAGTGCCTTACAAATGAACGTTCGTAGCTATGGAGTTAATGTCTTACAAATAAACGTTGGATGCTATCGATTTAGTACTATCCCTATAGATGAAGAATACCAACTATGGACTTAGTGCCTAACAGTTAACATCGGCAACTATGGTCTTAGTGTCTGCTATATAAACCTTTTGAGCGATGGACTTCGTTTCTATTCCTTAGGACAATCCTTAGGAATTAATATTGAAGATTAAATGATTCTTAGGAAGATACTTGAGAATAAAGAAGATAATGGGGATGGGTAATTGGGTTAATTAGATGATGATGAAACATAATAGCTATATTTTTGTGGGTTGAAAACCCTATGTACTCACAAGGTTTCCCAACTTGACTCACTCAGTTTATTTATATCACAGGTATCCATATGAAGACACATTACACTGAGAGTTTAAAGGAGATGTAAATCATTACTGTAAAGTAAGGTCTGTTTATGCTTATGTTTCTGTATTGACAATGCCATCCCAAAGTTTTAATATAAACAAAATACATTTCTTTGGAAATGCTTTGATAATATATTTATCATGTTTTCTGGGAACAAATTCGGCAATATTATTCTTTAAAATGATTACTCTAATTTTTAAATAAGCATGAATAAAATTTTTAAAATGACCGTGAATTTGGGGATGTCACATCTTTGCTTACCTCAGGCTCTAGCAGGTCTACTGGTAAAACCTTTGGTGTGACTTCCCCTAATTTCTCGGTTGGAAAAGACCGATTTAATTTATGCTTTTTAAAATAAAATCAAGGAAATCTTTTTAAAAGATGTTGCAGAATTGGTCCCCAAAACAAAACAGGATAGAATTTTATCAAAACCTTCTTTAAGAAATGTATAGTTTCATTTCATATCAAAACCTCGGGATGTGATGTTCCGATACAAATCAAAAGCCTAAACAAGACATTATAAGCCTTTCAACAGTTATTTACAACTACTGGCCTATAATCCAAAAAATCTCTCATTGTCCACCGACTATGCTCGGGGTCCACTACCTGTAACATAAAAAGCTGAGTGGGTCAGGCTTGGGAGCCTGGTGAGCATATAGGGTTTTCAACCCATAATAATAATAAACTTATTATGTCCACCAATCAACAATAACCCTGATTACCTATTCCCGTTATCCTCACTTTACGTCCCTAAACACTTATCACAAGGGACCTAGCCTAAAGAATATCATCAGGATGGACACTACTGCTAAGGGGTTTCCTCAGCCATACATGTCCTAAAGGCAACAATGAGGGGGATGGAGTACAGCGAATGAAAACTCTAGTTCATTACACCTACAAGTTGTGGGCCTGCCAGTGTTCCACTGGACTGTCTAAAAAGTCCGTGGTCGTCATCCAAACTCCGCTAGATGACTGGATCTCAAATCACATCGAGGCCTCTCATCACTTTTATTTTATCACACATCACTATCTACCCATGTTTTACCCAACATATTTGTAGATAAAAATACATATACGGTTTAAAACTTATATAAAACATCAATTCAACAGTCACCTCAGTTAAACAATTAATATAATTACACGTAGCACGTATTTCATATAGAATACTTCATATCTAAGTGTAAGATGAAGGTGACTATACACTCACATGATTTGAAGATAATAGGGCAGCAATTCGTTTCCTAAAACGTTTGTTTCTAATAAAACCGAGAGTTTTATTAAGAAACCGGGCTCTGCAAAGGTCGGGCTTCGAAACCGAAAAGATAAATTTTTCGGGCTTCTTGGGAACTTCGTGGCGTATTCCGGGTGTTTGGTATAATACCGGGGATTTGGGGGAAGTTGGAATGAAAGAAATATTGAAAAAGGGGCTAAAAATGACAAGTTTGCAAAATATACCAGGGAGGTCTCGCACCCTCCTATTTATATGTCACACCCCAAAACCAAGAATGGCGGAAACGTTTTGGGGCGGAGGATGTCATGTAAAGTATCACAACACAGTATAACAGTAAATAAGCAAACAACATCATCCATTGCATTAAATATATAATTTTAATACAAGTGTTCTGTACAATTATAGACACCAAAAAGTGTAAATCAAAATAATAAGATGAGTCTTGTATGCGCTCCATCTTCTCAAAAGCTGGCCTCGGTACCTGACTACTGTCGACCTGAGAATACAAGTTATTTTGAAAGAGTTTATCAACATTAAGCAGGTGAGTTCATAAGTATTTTAGTGTCGGTGTTTGTTATCATAACGTTTGAACATGGTTTTAAGTATGAGTTTGTAAAGGGTATGTAAATGTTTGTAAGTGTTTGTAAATGTTTGAATCTCCTAGATAAACCTATATTTTCTATTAAAGTAGCCTTCTACCAAGGCTTAGCTGTTCCGTATGTTCGTTTGTTGTAAAAGTGTGTAATTTCCCAAGTGTAACTATCATTAACAAAATATAGTTTGTACATTAATGTTTAAGTGAAATAATCACTAAATATATGTAAAGGGTAAATTATTTTAGTACTGTAGTGTTGTATTATAGGAACTACTGTTGTACTAACTACCTTAAACCGGATTTTTATTAAGGTACCATGTGATTAATTGTACCATACTTTCGACTGGGTAACAACGACAAACGTAGGTCGTAAAAAGAAATGACGTTTGGCACCCGCAGACCTGCAGGTCCGGCTCTAGCTAGCAGCAAGGTGTAGGATAGTCAATCCAGTTTAGATCTATACGCAAACTCACGCTCTCCCTCCAAGAGACTCTGGCTACAACTCGGGCCATGACATTTAAGGCATGCTCCGATACAGTGGATCACAATTCTGTCAATATATATGTGTATATGTAATGTATTGTTACTCGTTCTAGTATCGTTGTATATGTTCTCTTTCTAGTATAGTTCTATATCTTCTTCCTCTAGTATAGTTGTATATGTTCTTCCTCTAGTATAGTTGTATATGCTCTTCCCCTAGTATATTTGTATATGTTCTCTTTCTAGTATAGTTGTATATGTTCTCTTAGTAAATAAGTATTGACTCATGAATGAACTGACTCATTGTTCTAGCAACAGTATAAGTATTGGTCCTATGCTACCCCGATGGTAGCTTACTAATGATATATTAGTACGCATGAATATGGAAGCACTTTATGTCTATATATGTACATATGATATATAATCAATATTGAAACGACCTTCGGACGACTACCCGATATCCCACCAGACCACATCCAAATTGAGGAAAAGGAAACAGGGCGGACGGCCTTCCTAAGCCTTATAAACATTGCTTATAATACTATACATATACGGGCATGAAATTTATAATAAGGGTAACAAAGGTTAAGTAAAAGTATTTGATAAGCAAAAGAGTTTGTAAGGCAGTTTGAAGTAAAACAGGTTGATAAGCAGTTTGAACAGTAATAAAATCATTGGTTTTGTAGTTATTAATCACATGTGATTGATGTAATAACTATATATATATTTAACTTGTATCCCCCCCCCATAAAACCATTTAAAACATTTAAAAGTATTTAAAAGGTTAATTAAAGGGGTATGAACTCACTTGTGGTGAGTGGATTGGATTGAAGTGTCGGTTACGGTGCTAGGTGACAAACGAAGACTTGTACACACGTACAAGCCTAGTTAACATACAATGAAAACTTATATATATATATATATATATATATATATATATATATATATATATATATAACTAATTAGCCAATTTATAACTAACAAATTAAGTTGGGACACCCTAGAACATGAAAACACTTTGTTTCAAGTGTTAAAGATCACAAGGATTGCATCCGAGTGTTGGTAGGGCAAAACTAGTGTGCGTGGAGTCCAAGGGTATACTCCTTTGGAGTTTACGGTTTTGATGGTCAAGACCTAGGGAGTTTACGGCAGTAAACTCTAGAGTTTATGGTCGTAAACTCTAGTCTTAATGCCCGAGTGTTGTTTTGTGGTTTTGCAAGCCTTTTGAAGCAATTCTACTAAGTGGTTTGGCCTTTGGAAAGGACTAGGGCAACAAAACACCTCCTTTGAGGAGTTTACGGCCTAAGGGAATTTTCCCTTGGGTTTACTACCGTAAACCCTTATGGAGAAGGGTAAGGCCATATTTTCAAGTCCCTAACACAATTAGGTAAGTGTATGTGCTAGTCTCTAAGCCTAAGGAAGGAAAATGTCCAACTTAAAGCCACATTAGGGTGTTTACAGTTTTGGGAGATCCCCAAACCGTAAACACCTATGATTGTTGGTTTTTGATGTTTTTCAAGGTTTAAACACAACAAGGAAAGGTTTAAACATGTCAAGGATGGCTTAAACATCAAACTAGGGCTTAGATAAAGAATTAGGCACACTTTGGTGCACTTTATGGTGTTTACGGCCCAAGCATCTCCTTGGACCATGAACACCTCTAGCCTTGTGTTCTTGACATATTTTCTTGATGTTTAAATGTAATACTAGCTTAGAATCACTCAAGGATGGAAGTACTTACTATTAGAAGGCTTGATTTGAGCTAAAAGGCCAAGAACACTTAGTGTGTGTTCTTGGTGTTCTTGGTGTTTTGGAAAATCTAAACAAAATACATAAATGAATGGATGAATAGATGCACAAACACTAGATTAAGTGTTTTACTAAATTGAAATGGTTAGAACACTTACGAGATTGAAGATATGGAATTTAATCTTGGATGATACTTGAGAGAGTTTTTGGAGTTTACTCTTTTGACATTTGAGGAGTAAACACAAATGACTAACTTTTTGGGGAGTAAACTCATACATAGGCATGAGTTCACGGTTTTGGGTGACTTCTAAACCCAAAACTTAAGAGTTTGGTCGGGTGTTTCTAATACGCGAAATGTTTGCGGTTTTTAAAATTTAAAACCCGAGACGACACTTTCTTTCACCCGTTCGTTTAAAAATAATATTAAAATAATCAAACGAACTTTATGTTTATTTATAATAAGAAATAATGACATTAATTCATGATACGAAGTGGTTGAATTTTAGGGTTTCACTGAATGAAAATTTCAGGTTGTCACATCATCCCCCTGTTAAAGGGAATTTCGTCCTGAAATTAAAGTCTAAACAAATAAAGTAGTTACACATAACTAAGCAAAAAGATGAGGGTATTTCAGTTTCATCTGATCCTCACACTCCCAAGTGTATTCTAGTCCTCGCTTGGCGTTCCAGCGGACCTTCACAATCGGGATACGGCTTTGCTTCGTCTGCTTGACTTCTCGGTCCATGACCTCTACTGGTTCTTCCATGAAGTTGAGGCTCTCGTTGATCTCGATCTCGTCGAGTGGGATTACGAGGGTATCGTCTGACAAACACTTTTTCAAGTTAGATACGTGGAATGTAGAATGTACGTTACGAAGTTCGTCGGGTAGATTGAGTTTGTAAGCTACAGGGCCGATTCTTGCGAGAATCTCGAAGGGTCCTATATATCTCGGATTAAGCTTCCCACGCTTACCGAAGCGTATCAAGCCCTTCCAGGGTGAGACTTTAAGAAGGACTCGGTCTCCCACCTGTAATTCCAAAGGTTTCCTTCGCTTATCAGCGTAGCTCTTCTGTCGGTCTCTAGAGGCTTTCAATCGTTCACGGATCTGAACGATCTTCTTTGTCATTTCCCGAATGATTTCCGGACCTGTGAGGGTACTGTCAGAAACTTGCCCCCTAGCTAATTGGGTATCACCCACTTTAGCCCAGCACAGAGGGATCTGCACTTTTAGCCGTAGAGGGCTTCAAATGGAGCAGCCTTGATGCTCGTGTGATAACTGTTATTATAGGAAAACTCGATAAGGGGTAAGTGAGTATCCCATGCCTTTCCAAAGTCTATCACACAGGCTCTCAACATATCTTCCAGTGTATGGATGGTCCTCTCACTTTGTCCGTCGGTCTGTGGACGGTAGGCTGTGCTCATTTCCAACCTTGTTCGCAGAGAATGTTGTAGCGATTGCCAGAATCTTGAGGTGAACCTATTATCTCTATCGGAGATAATGGATATAGGTACACCTTGCAGTCGTACGATCTCCCTAATCTATGTTCTCGTAAGCTTCTCCATCTTGTCAGTTTCTTTGATAGGTAGGAAGTGTGCAGACTTGGTCAATCTATCGACGATGACCCATATGGTATCAAGTCCACCCGTTGTCTTGGGCAACTTGGTTATGAAATCCATAGTGATCCGCTCCCACTTCCATTCTGGAATCTTTGGTTGCTGTAATAAACCAGAGGGCTTTTGGTACTCGACCTTATCCTTTGCGCAAGTAAGGCATTTACTTACGAAGGTAGGAATCTTTGCTTTCATATTAGGCCACCAATATAGCTTTTTGAGATCCAGTTACATCTTATCTGAACCTGGGTGGATGGAATACCGAGTGTTGTGTGCCCCGGTCATGACCAAGTCTCGAAAACCACCGTGTTTCGGGGTCCAGATCCGGTCCATGAAATACAGGGCTTCGCCACCCTTGGCTTCTAAATTCTTATCCATTCCTCTGAGGGATTCACTCGTCACATGTTCAGGTTTCATAGCTTTAAGCTAGGCCGCCTGAATTTGGTTAGACAAGTGTGAATTGATAGTCATTGTCAACGACTTGACTCTTCGACCAGAATATTCCTTCCGACTTAGGGCGTCCGCTACTACGTTGGCTTTACCCGGATGATAACGAATTTCGCATTCGTAGTCACTGAGTAGCTCGACCCACCATCGTTGTCTAATGTTGAGCTCCTTCTGATCGAATATGTGTTGCAAACTCTTGTGGTCGGTAAAGATGGTGCTTTTCATTCCGTACAAGTAATGTCTCCAGATCTTCAGAGCAAACACAACTGCTCCTAGTTCAAGATCATGGGTCGTGTAGTTAACCTCGTCTGTCTTCAACTGTCTCGAAGCGTAGGCGATGACCTTACCTCGCTACATCAGAACACACCTGAGCCCTTGATTTGATGCATCGCAATAGACTACGAATTCTTCTATCCTTTTGGGGAGGGATAGTATTGGTGCGGTACACAAGGCTCGCTTGAGCGTTTGGAACGCTCTCTCCTGTTTCTCTTCCCAGTCAAAGGCTACGCCTTACTGGGTCAGTGTTGTAAGAGGTTTCACTATTCGGGAGAAGTTCTGTATGAACCTACGGTAGTAGCCAGCGAGACCTAGAAATTGACGAATTTCTGTAGGCGTCTTCGATGCTGACCAGTTCTCAATGGCCGTAATTTTGGATGGGTCCATGTGGATTCCCTCTTCGCTTACCACGTGTCCTAAGAATTCGACTCTTTGGATCAAAAATTCACATTTAGAGAACTTTGCATAGAGCTTCTCCGCTCGTAAGGTTCTTAGAACTTGGCGCAGATGATCGCCATGCTCTTCATTACATCGGGAGTAGATCAGGATGTCATCGATGAAGACAATGACAAACTGATCCAGGTAAGGTCGGCATACTCTATTCATCAGATCCATGAAAATTGCTAGCACATTGGTCAATCCGAATGGCATCACCACGAACTCGTAGTGTCCGTAACGAGTTCGGAAGGCTGTCTTCGGAACATCCTCCTCTAGCACTCATAACTGGTGATATCCGGATCTTAGATCAATTTTGGAAAAGTAGTTTGCCCCTTGCAGTTGGTCAAATAGATCGTCTATGCGTGACAGTGGGTAACGATTTTTGACCGTTAGTTTGTTGAGTTCTCTGTAGTCGATACACATATGGAATGATCCGTCTTTCTTCTTAATGAATAAGATTGGTGCTCCCCAAGGCGAGAAACTTGGTCTTATAAATCCCTTGCTGAGCAGTTCGTTAAGTTGACCGGATAGTTCCTGCATCTCTGCTGGAGCTAATCGGTAGGGCGACTTGGCTACTGGGGTAGCTCCTGGGACTAAGTCGATTCTGAACTCGACCTGTTGTTGCGGAGGTAATCCTGGTAGCTCTTCTGGGAAGATGTCGGGAAAGTCGCTCACTACTAGAATGTTCTTTAGTTCTTTCGTTTCGAGGCTCGTATCGAAGACGTGAGCAAGGAATGCATGGTATTCTTTACATAGATACTTATGTGCTTGAATACATGATATAATACGAAGACTCACACCAGGTTTGTTGCCATAGATGATAAGAGTTTCGTTAGACCGGAGGTTTAGACGGACTGCTTTCTCGTAGCACATGATGTCGGCGCGATGAAGACTTAACCAATCCATGCCGATGATAATGTCGAAGATTTTAATCGAGACCGGCATAAGGTCGATTGGGAATGAATGGTTATCTAGAGTTAGGGTACAACCTAAGTATATGCAATTCGTGCTTTCTGTTTTTCCATTATCCATTTCTACTGTGAATTGTTCTTTAAGTGTGTGCGGTTGTTGTTTAAGCATGCGAGCAAATTTATGGTTTACCAAGCTTCGCTCCGCTCCACTATCAAACAGAATGCATGCATAGGAGTTATCGAGGAGGAACATACCAGTCACCACTGTCGGTCAGCAACTGATTCCCCATGGCCTATTGCTAGTACCCTTCCTACTCCACCAGCATTCTTCGTTTTGGGGCAGTCCCTCTTATAATGGTCCACCTCGCCACATCCATAACAGGTCTGGCTCACGCCAGAGCCGGGGACTTGGGTAATCGGCCTCGCCGTAGATTTATAGTAACGGATTGTGTGTCCTTTCCTGTTGTAGTTAGTGCACTGCATTTCACGGCAGGGGCCGTTGTGGTGGTAATTGCATTTGCCGCACTTAGGCAAATTTCCAGCATACTGCCCCACCGAAGCAGCAGCAGCAGCAGGGGTCGTCGCGGCATGCACTGCTACAATTTGTTGCTTTTTGGCAACTCACTGTTTCTTCTTCTCCTCCCAGAACTTCCGCTTAGTATCAGTGGGTTTGAAGGGTTCCGGGATGGCTAGGGTGGTTGTTGTTGTAGGGGTATTGACTCCATGGTCGATGAGTCGCTATGCCAGTCGTTTGGCACTGTCGAAGGTAGCGGGGTTTGATGATAGGACATTCCCCTGATACGGAGGCACTAGCCCCCATATATACCTCTCGATCTTTTTCCCCTCAGTGGGAAACATATTGGGGCAGAGGGCCACCAGTTCGCTGAATCTGGCGGTATAAGCGACTACGTTTGTGCCCTTCATGGTTAGGCTCCAAAGTTCCTGCTCTAATTTCTAAATTTCACCCCTCGGGCAGCATTCCTCAATCATGAGGTCCTTCATGGTTTCCCAACCCATGTCATTGGCTCCGACCAGAGTTAGAGCTTTAACGTGGCCGTTCCACCACGTGAGGGCTTTTCCTTCAAAGGTGCATACGGCATATTTGACTTTGCTCGCAGCAGGGCATGAATAAATTTCGAAGATTGATTCCGTCTTCTCGAACCATTACGAGAGGGAAATGACTCCGCTGGTGCCATGGAAGGACATCGGGTTACAGTTGGTGAAACCCTTGTAGGAGCACTCTCTCGAGCGCACAGGGGTTTCAACAGGAATCGAGTTAAAAGGGGTTACACCTCTGCTAGCATCAGTAGAGTGATACTGAGCCATGGTAGTTGCCACTGCTGCAGCTACGGAAGCATTCAGGGCTGCAATATCGATAACCGGAGGAGGAGGTGGTGGTGGAGGTGCAGGGTTTCGCCTTGTTGACTTGCGCGGAGGCATCTTTTAGCTATTAGTTTATACAGACAAACACCATGGTAAGAGTCAATTATAAACGGGGTGTGAGTGACACATGGACTAAACAGTTGAATGAGCATACGAATTGAGATCACAATAGGAAAGAATAGTAGGAAAACACAAGTGTACAGATTTTCCCACAAATTAGATAGCTGTCAATATTACTGGTATTACTGATGTAATAATTTCAGGGAAAATCGACCTAACAGTAGGCCTTACATCATACCATACGGAAAAGTTTGATAGTTCCTAGATTCCTAGTTAGAGTACTGAAAGTTAGGAATATTTTATAGACAAGTGCTACTTAGAGCACAAATATTAAAGGCTATTCCTTAATCAAAAGACAAAGATGTACTAGACATCTTCTAACGGCGATAGGAATTCCTCGGGCGAACCCTGAGGTCTGCCACTTGACGAAGCACCTCTTGAAGGTGTCGCTCATGAGCCCTCTGACGGGCTCGATGTTCCATGACCTCAGCTAGGGAGGCAGCCAGTTGTTGCTGCAGGGTTTCATTGGTTCTGCTGGTCCGTTCCATGTCTTCTTCAAGACGGCGGATGCGGACTGTGTTGACACCAGAGTTGGCATCAATCTCCATTATCCGGTCGATGGCTGCTCGAATTTGCTCAACATTACGAGCTATTCTGCGGATAATGACAGGCGGAGCTCGATCCGCGGAGCCACCTTCGCTGACATTGTAATAGCTTCGGTCCCCAAAGTGTGGTAAGGGTTGCCCCAGTTCGTCACTCCAGCGATTCAAGTTGGTTGCCCACATGGGAGTGGGACCTGGGAAAGCTGTGCGAGGGTTGTTGTTCGGGGCTTAACCTACTAGCGGTAGGTTGTTGACTTCAGGCTCATAGTCAGATCAATCAGAAAAGCCTTCTGCGAGGTGATCATCCAAAGGGATTGGATGCTCATCTTCGGGCTCTTCTTCGATCCACCCAGCATTGCCTTCGTTGGGAAAGTACAGGTCGCCATGATGGAATCCAGCCATTTAATCTACGCGAGAAGAGAGGTATAAGAATCTAGTATATAAGTAGCTAGTAGTAGCACAAAATACTCCTATAGTATTTTAAGTTTAGGTTCTACTGATCTCCTTGTGGTATTGTTGGTAAGTTTTTAGACTTGTTATCATATCACAACCATTCTAGGGAATATGCTAATCACTCCTCGGACCAGCATAGTTGATCAGGCTATGCTATTCCCAGGACTGACCATACATCCCCGAGCTCACTTGTGATGTTTAACAATCGTAATACTTTTGTTCTTGTCATTGTGACACTGTTTTAAGTATGAATGTAGACTAGTATACTTAATTAAATATTTTAATACTTAAAGTATAGACTCTTAGTCAGAGTGTTTGAATCCCAAATGGGTTTATAGTTAGTATATCTTTTATGGGTTGATATACTCAATTCACTATAAACAATGCTCTGATACCAATCTGTCACACCCCAAAACCAAGAATGGTGGAAACGTTCTGGGGCGGAGGACGTCATGTAAAGTATCACAACACAGTATAACAGTAAATAAGCAAACAACATCATCCATTGCATTAAATATATAATTTTAATACAAGTGTTTTGTACAATTATAGACACCAAAAAGTGTAAATCAAAATAATAAGATGAGTCTTGTATGCACTCCATCTTCTCAAAAGCTGGCCTCGATACCTGTCTACTGTCGACATGAGAAAACATGTTATTTTCAAAGAGTTTATCAGCATTAAGCCGGTGAGTTCATAAGTATTTTAGTGTCGGTGTTAGTTATCAAAACCTTTGAACATGGTTTTAAGTATGAGTTTGTATAAGGTATGTAAATGTTTGTAAGTGTTTGTAAATGTTTGAATCTCCTAGAAAAACCTATATTTTCTATTAAAGTAGCCTTCTACCAAGGCTTAACTGTTCCGTATGTTCGTTTGTTGTAAAAGTGTGTAATTTCCCAAGTGTAACTATCATTAACAAAATATAGTTTGTACATTAATGTTTAAGTGAAATAATCACTAAGTATATGTAAAGGGTAAATTATTGTAGTATTATAGTGTTGTATTATAGGAACTACTGTTGTACTAACTACCTTAAACCGGATTTATATTAAGGTATCATGTGATTAATTGTACCATACTATCGACTGGGTAACAACGACAAATGTAGGTCGTAAAAAGAAATGACGTTTGGCACCCGCAGACCTGCAGGTCCAGCTCTAGTTAGCAGCAAGGTGTAGGATAGTCAATCCAGTTTAGATCTATACGCAAACTCACGCTCTCCCTCCAAGAGACTCTGGCTACAACTCGGGCCATGACATTTAAGGCATGCTCCGATACAGTGGATCAAAATTCTGTCAATATATATGTGTATATGTAATGTATTGTTACTCGTTCTAGTATCGTTGAATATGTTCTCTTTCTAGTATAGTTCTATATCTTCTTCCTCTAGTATAGTTGTATATGTTCTTCCTTTAGTATAGTTGTATATGTTCTTCCCCTAGTATAGTTGTATATGTTATCTTTCTAGTATAGTTGTATATGTTCTCTTAGTAAATAAGTAATGACTCATGAATGAACTGACTCATTGATCTAGCAAGAGTATAAGTATTGGTCCTATGCTACCCCGATGGTAGCTTACTAATGATGTAACTAGTATGCATGAATATGGAAGCACTTTTATGTCTATATATGTACATATGATATATAATCAATATTTAAACGACCTTCGGACAACTACTCGATATCCCACCAGACCACATCCAAATCGAGGAAAAGGAAACAGGGGGGACGGCCTTCCTAAGCCTTTTAAACATTGCTTATAATACTATACATATACGGGCATGAAATTTATAATATGGGTAACAAAGGTTAAGTAAAAGTATTTGAAAAGGAAATAGGGGGGACGGCCTTCCTTAGAACCTTGATCTTCCGATCCCTGATGGCCACTGGTCTCTCGGCATAATTCAGGCTCGCATCCACCTGAATATCCTCTAATGGGACCACTGCCGACTCATCGGCTATACACTTCCTCAATTGCGACACATGAAAAGTGTCGTGGATCTGCCCCAACTCTGCTGGCAACTCCAAACGATAGGCTACCCGGCCTATCCTTGCAATCACACGAAATGGCCCAATATACCGGGGTCCCAACTTGCCCCTCTTCCTGAATCGAATCACTCCTTTCCAAGGAGAGACCTTCAGGAGCACGAAGTCGCCAACTTGGAACTCAAGCTCGGATCGGCGTCTGTCTGCATAACTCTTCTGTCGGCTCTGGGCGGTCAATAACCTCTGTCTAACCTGCTGAATCTGCTCTGTAGTCTGAAGCACGATCTCGGTACTGCCCATCACTCTCTGTCCCACCTCTCCCCAGCAAATGGGGGTCCGACACCTCCTACCATACAACAGCTCAAAGGGTGGCATACCAATGCTCGAATGATGACTGTTGTTGTAGGAAAACTCTGTTAAGGGTAAATACGCATCCCAGCTACCCCCGAAATCTAACACACACGCTCGAAGAATGTCCTCCAGCGTCTGAATCGTTCGCTCGCTCTGACCGTCTGTCTGGGGATGGTATGCGGTACTAAAATGCAATTTAGTACCCAGCTCCTCATGGAATTTCTTCCAGAATCTGGAAGTGAAGCGCACATCACGGTCTGAAACAATCGAGATCGGCACCCCATGCCGAGATACCACTTCTCTCACATATATCTCCGCCAACTTCTCCGCTGAAGAACTCTCATTGATGGCAAGGAAGTGTGCACCCTTCGTCAACCTATCCACAATCACCCAAATTGCATCGACTCCTCTGACAGTCCTCGGCAATTTGGTGATGAAATCCATAGTGATATGTTCCCACTTCCACTCAGGAACCTCCAATGGCTGCAACTTGCCATGCGGTCTCTGGTGCTCAGCCTTAACTCTACGACAGGTCAAGCACCTCTCAACGAACCATGCGATGTCCCTCTTCATACAGGGCCACCAATACTCTTTCCTGAAATCCAAATACATCTTCGTAGCCCCGGGATGGATCGAGAATTTCGATCGATGAGCCTCTTCCATCAACGTAATACGCGTACCACCCACGAACGGTACCCAAATCCGACCCTGAAACGTCATAAGTCCTCGACCATCTGTAATGAACTCTGAAACCAAACCAACAACCCGCTCTTTCTTATGCATCTCAGGTCGCACAGCCTCGACTTGTGCCCCACGAATAGCATCCAATACTAGAGCTATCACAGTCAATCTCAAACATACATCTCGCAGTGGAGTGCTCTCCGCCCTGCGGCTCAATGCATCGGCTACCACATTAGCCTTGCCTGGGTGGTACAGGATTTCACAATCATAATCCTTGACCACATCCAACCACCTCCTCTGACGCATATTTAGGTTGGGCTGATCCATCAAATACTTCAAGCTCTTATGGTCCGTGTATATCGTACATCGGACCCTATACAAGTAGTGACGCCAAATCTTGAGAGCGAACACTACTGCCCCCAACTCTAAATCATGCGTGGGATATCTCGCCTCATGAGGCTTCAGCTGCCTCGACGCATAAGCTATCACATGACCCCTCTGCATCAACACTGCACCCAGCCCCGAAATCGATGCATCGCAATATACTACAAAATCCTCCATCCCTTCCGGGAGAGCTAATACCGGGGCTTCGCACAACCTTTGGCGAAGTGCCTCAAAGGAGGTCTGCTGCTCAGGTCCCCAAGAGAATGCAACACCCTTCCTGGTCAATCTGGTGAGCGGCACTGCGATCTTGGAGAAATCCTTAATAAATCTCCGATAATACCCTGCCAACCCAAGGAAGCTCCTGATCTCAGAAGGTGACTTCGGCACCTCCCAACCCATCACTGCCTCAACCTTGGCCGGATCGACCAGTATCCCTTCCTGATTAACAACATGACCTAGGAATTGGACCTCCCGCAACCAGAAGTCACACTTGGAGAACTTTGCATAAAGCTCCTCCGATCTCAAAACCTCAAGGACCTCCCTCAAATGCTCCTCGTGCTGCTCTCTAGATCTTGAATACACTAGAATATCATCGATAAATACAATCACTGACCGATCCAACATTGGCCTACATACTCTGTTCATGAGATCCATGAACACAGCCGGGGCATTGATGAGCCCGAAAGGCATCACCACAAACTCATAATGCCCATATCGCGTCCTAAACGCTGTCTTCTGGACGTCCTCATCCCGCACTCTCACCTGATGGTACCCTGACCTCAGATCGATCTTTTAAAACCAAGATGCTCCCTGCAATTGATCGAATAAATCATCAATCCTCGGTAACGGGTAACGGTTCTTGACCGTCAACTTGTTCAACTCCCGGTAATCAATGCACATCCGGTGTGAACCATCCTTCTTCGTGACGAACAGAATAGGTGCTCCCCACGGCGAACTGCTCGGCCGAATGAATCCCTTCCCCAGCAACTCCTGAAGCTACGAGGACAACTCTTGCATCTCTGGAGGTGCAAGACGATAAGGCCCCTTAGCACTAGGCGCGGCCCCCGGAACCAGATCGATACCAAACTCTACTTGCCTCACAGGAGGTACTCCCGACAGCTCCTCGGGAAAAACATCTGGAAACTCACGCACCACTGGGACCTCCTCAACTGATCTCGGTCTCTCGGAAGCCTCCCGCGTATCCATCACATACGCCACAAAACCCTTACAGCCCTGCTGTAGACACTGCCTCGCCCTAGCGGCCGAACAAAAAGCTGATCCTGAACGGGTACCCTCGCGGTACACCGAAAGAACTCCCCCACTAGGGTCTCGTATAGTCACCAGCTGACGCTCACAGTCGATGACGGCGCCGAATCGGCTCAACCAGTCCATGCCCACAATGACACAGACATCACCCATCGCAATAGGAATCAGGTCAATCGGAAACTCGACCCCGAAAATCTCTAACAAACATCCCCGGAGAACCTCCGTGACACAAATCACTCTCTCGTCAGCTATAGAAACTTCAGAGGCCGACTCAACGGCTCACAACTAACGCTGATATGCTGACTAAAAGCTACAGATACAAAGGACCGACTCGCACCCGAGTCAAATAACACTAAAGTAGGCACAAAGTTCACAAGGAAGGTACCTATGCATATCCTAACATAAGCATAACATCTCGACATCAAAATAAATACATGAAATAAAGCATACCTGACACAACATCAGGCGCAGTGCGGACCTCCTCCGCAGTCAGCTGAAAGGCTCTCCCACGAGCCCTCAGGGCCTCGGCCTTCACCGGTCGAGTCGCAGTAGCTCCGGCAGTAGGTGCAGATCCCTGAAGAAGCTGGGGGCACTCGGCCTTCCGATGGCCTGTCTGGTTGCAATGAAAGCAGACCGTAAACCCCTTGGGGCACTCCCTAGCAATGTGCCCCTCCTTGCCACACTTGTAGGAAGCACCAGATCGACATGCCCCATCATGACCCTTGCCACACTTTCCGCAAGTGCGGCCCTTCGGACCTCCCGTCCTTGAATTGGCGGACTTAGTCCGCTTGGCTGCCGGCTGAGACTGAGCCGGCCGCCTGTCCACCCGCTGAGACTCGGCCTCCTCCCTGGCCTGGGTCTCCAACTCAATCTCGCGCTTCCTGGCATTCGCCTGAAGCTCAGCAAAGGTATGATAGGTGGAGTTTGACACAAACTCCCGGATATCCCTCCTCAAAACACCCGAGTACCGGCTCATCCGAGCCTGCTCTGTGGACACCAGCTCGGGGCACAACATCGCCCTCTCATGAAACTTCCGCGTGATCACCGCAACCGAATCAGTACCCTGCTTGAGGGTCAAGAACTCCTGAACCAATCGTTCCCTCTCCACCAGGGGAACGTACTCGTCTCTGAACATAAAGGTAAACCCCTCCCATGTCACTGCTGAAATCTCTGCCAACGTGAAGTTCGCCGTCACGAACTTCCACCAATCCTTCGCTCCCAGACGGAGCTGGTTCAAGGCGAACCGTACCCTCAGATGCTCCGGACATGAACAAGTGTAGAAGCACCCCTCAATATCAGCGATCCACCTCATCGCAGCAATCGGGTCCTGCGTTCCATCAAACTCAGGTGGCTTCGTGTTGCTGAATTCCCGAAACAGCATCGAGTCACCCCCCTGTGGCCTGGCAGCGGCCACGGCTGCGGTAGCTGCAGCGGCTGCAACCTCGGTGAATGCGGCGTACCGCTCATCGAAAGTCTCCATCAAAGTGGTCTTAATAGACCCAAACATCTCCGGAATCTCAGCCCGGATCGCTGCAGCCACCTCCTCATGAATCATCTGACAAATATCCTCGTCACTCGCACCGCTCGAACTAGCTCCGTGGCGTGGTCTAACCATGATGTCTCTGAAATACGACATAAAACTATCAGAGACTCCATCGAGTATAATCGCACTCGATGACGCAACCCTACTCAGTCTCCGATATCTAGGGATTCTTACTTGGGCCTCCCACTGACCCGGTGTCTTCGGTAGTACGGGCCCAATACTACCGACCACACCGCATCAGCATTCATCCCAAATCTTCCTCCCCAGACACCGGATAGTGAGTACTCTACTTTTGATATGCACTATCTATCTGTACGCTATCAAAGCGTCTCATATCAGCAACTTCCCTAGACTAAGGCATCATAAGTTAGGCCACTCTAGTCCTATCATGAATACCTAGTCTTCTAGTATGCATAACAGTTCACATTATATCTTATCTCTTAACATAACATTGTAAGGTATTTTGGGGATCTTTACCATTCGGGCGCTGACTGATCGTACACACTGCTTCTTTCTTGCTTACCACAAAATCATTTATAAAAGTTTATGCCTTTATTTTTAAAAGTGTTCCTCAAATCCTCGGTTTGAGTTCAGTTGCGCCCGAAGGTGCACCCGAATCCCTCAAACCAAGGCTTTGATACCAATTGTAACAACGTAAATTTTCAACAAATTTTTCATTTCAAAATATAGTATTTTTATTCCAAAACAAGGCATAAACATTACAATTATCACGTTAAGATTACAAGTCATCTAAATCCCAAGATCACAAACATCCTTCAGTGTGTACAGATCACGCCGGCGCCTTCCCACGGTTCTCGCTAGTACCTGAAACACATACATAACAACTGTAAGCATAAATGCTTAGTGAGTTCCCCAATATAAAACTTACGCACATACGCCTTTCCAGGCCCTGACCTTCCGGTCCATGTGTCTCAGGGGACTTCCGTCCCTGCTGGGTAGACCTTCCGGTCCTACCCACGCCGACCTTCCGGTCCATAACACAACGCCTTCTGGCCCATATTAAGTATACCATACATAGCACATAAAACACACATATCACATATCATATCTGACCTTCCGGTCACACAGTCAAACCCTTCCGGGTACAGTATAGTGAGAAGACTCACCTCGTGAATGTCGAAAGCTAGCAAATCCCGTAGTCACTCGTACTCGATCCGCCGAGCAATAATCTCCCTATAGTATCATACATCTCTTATTAACACTTTTATCTTCTAAGTTTGACCATCCCTAAGAGGACAAACATAGGTCAACCCAGGTCAATGGTCAACGGTCAACCTGGCCTAACTCGGCGAGTGCTAGGGCGACTCGGCGAGTCTAGACGTCCTCACCAGTTCTCTAAGATTCCCTTTCTACTCGTCGAGTATCCTCCTTGACTCGACGAGTTTCTCCTGGAAGAATCGCGGGGCCACCCCGACTCAACTCGCCGAGTCTGAAGAACAGCTCGACGAGTCCCAGTAAATCTTCAAGCTACTCGCCGAGTCTGTTCATCGGACTCGGCGAGTCCATGCCATGCAACTGCTCAAACTGCTTTCTAAGGTCAGAACTGCTCCGACCCTTCCTAGGTCTGGCCTTCCTAGACTCATTCATCACGTAAGGTCCCCATTTCGGTGCTCATAATACACCCCATGATTCATAATTTACATTTTGACCTAAGGCATAAGGATTCCAATCCAAAACCTCCATTGATTCCCGAAATGCTCAGGCATGGGACATTTTGGACCTCCAAAGGTCCCAATACAGAGTTCCAATCGTTTGGGGGACTGATGCAATACTCAATCTAGCCACAAAAGGGTCCAATAAACCCTAAATCCATATACACATCAACATAGAGGAATGTAACTCGAAATATTACCTGAATAACATGCTCTCTGTGTCCCCAATCCACAGAACGTGGCTTCCCTTGTTGCTCCCTTAACCAAAGCTTCTTCTTCCTTGCAAAACAACACTTCCAAAATCAACAATGGTCTTCAACCTTGCTCCAGGCACTCATAATCGATTTAGGGTTTCTCTCAGAGGACTAGGGTGGACAATGACGGCCATAAAGCCCCTCATATACGTCCCAAACCTGAACGGTTAGGGTTTTCGCTAAACAGCGCAGACTCGCCGAGTCCATATCCGGACTCGTCGAGTACAGTCGCGAACCCGCGACCAGATCCGCGATCCTACTCGGCGAGTCTAGGCTCCAACTCGCCGAGTCCCCTCTTGAAACACCCCAAAATCATAAATATAACAATACCTGAAATTCCGGGCTGTTACACATTTGAGGAGTAAACACAAATGACTAACTTTTTGGGGAGTAAACTCATACATAGGCATGAGTTCACGATTTTGGGTGACTTCTAAACCCAAAACATAAAAGTTTGGTCGGGTGTTTCTAATACGCGAAATGTTTGCAGTTTTTAAAATTTAAAACCCGAGACGACACTTTCTTTCACCCGTTCGTTTAAAAATAATATTAAAATAATCAAACGAACTTTATATTTCTTAATAATAAGAAATAATGACATTAATTCATGATACGAAGTGGTTGACTTTTAGGGTTTGACTGAATGAAAATTTCGGGTTGTCACATTATAGGGGCGAGCCTCCTGATCCAACGGCTGAGAAGGCTCCAGGTGTCGCAGATCCAAGGGCTCGCAGCACCTGCTTGCACGTGGGCTCGTATATGGCTGCGCATGCGAAGGCTTGCTGGCAGCTTCATACTGGACCGAGGTCTAGGTACGAAGTAGGGGGTTCCGTGGCAGCCTGCGAGGGTTCGGACACAAGGGAAGAGGTTACAAGGCAACTCCTGATTGGCCGAGCCTTCGGTCCGAGGAGAATGTGACACGCGTCAACAGGAGGCCTCGGATGACTCAGCAGCTCGGATGACTCAGAAGTATTTTGGACACGTGGCACGTTTTGAGCGAGGGTGACGTGGCAAAAACGTGACTATGCGAATTTTCTCAGTTTTTGTGCAAAAACTTCTAAAATCCATAACTTTCGCATACGAGCTCCATTTTTGACGTTCTTTATATGCACAAGTAGGTAAAATTATGCTCTACAACTTTCGTTTAGACTTCGTCGGCTAATTTTGACTTTAATTTTTATATTTATTATTTTTAACAAACCGGGACAGGAAATCCATTAAAATTCATAAATTCTTCATCCGACGGCCGTTTTCGTCAGACTTTTTACCATTGCGCTACTAATGACGAGACCTTCGATTCTTGTTTAGGTCGTGTCTACTAAAAAATCACTCGATCTGAAATTCGAGTTTTTAGTTGTCTACTGCTAAGCTGAACCTTCGAAAAATCATAACTTCCTCATATGAAGTCAGATTTGGGCGTTCTTTTTATAAATACTCTCGGTTTAACGAACACTACATGTTTCGTTTAGATAATTAAGGATAAAAAGTAGTTTATCAAAAACTCACTTTTTACGACATTCAGCACCGTGCCGGTTTTGTCGCGAAACTTCGACAGGTCATAACTTCTTCGTTATAACTCGGATTTTGGTATTCTTTATATCCCCGAAATCCTTGTTTTGACCACTACAACTTTATGTAAAGATATCGGCTTCATCTAGTATTTATTTTTGATGCTCATTTTTATTCTTAATTAATTAAACCCTAATAATTAAGCATAAAACACATAATTCTCATAATATTCACATAATTCCGTTTCATTTTTTCAAAATGAGTTACAAAGGTTAACCTAGACTATCACCTCAATATAAATGCCTAGGATAGAAACACGAGTGTTACATTTCGTTATCCTCTAAGTGCGTATGGTATTTCCACTAAGAAGTCTATTAAGGCCTGCGCTTTGATATTGGTTCGCGAACATTAATCTATGTCGTGCTCCCCCAGTTCTATTGCTCATTTCACTAATCGGCCTGACTTTCATGTCTCAAAAGGACCTTTTTTATTGGGAAGTTGGTCAGCACTTCAACTTTGTGTTTTTGAAAATAGCATCATAGGCATCTGGCTGTGTAAATTAGGGCAACTCCAGTTTTTCCAAGACTGGGTAATTGATTTCGGGGCCTTTCAATGCACTGCTTATGAAATATATTGGTGTCTGCTTCTTGTTTCTATATACCGTTAGTACCAATGAGATGGCCTCATCGGCCGTTGCGAGGTATTCCTGTAAGGTTTCTCCCGGGAGGGGGCTCACCATTGTTGGTAGCTGATGAAGGGCCTCCTTTAAGCATTGGAGGGTTGCATCAGCTTCTTTCGTCCATTTGAAGTGACTGTTGTTGACACACCTTCCAGAGTGTGGAAGAGTGGTATGGCTTTTTCTACCGACATGGCTATAAACCGGTGTAGTGCGGCCAGCCTCCCGTTGATTTCCTGGACCCCATTTATGCTATGTGGGGGTCTTGGAATCGAGGAATTCCTAGATCTTAACTTGGCTTGGTTTGATTCCCACTTTAGTTATTGGAATCCCACGAACTGGCCCTCTTCTACCCCGAAAGTGCATTTTCCCAGGATGAGTTTCATATGTGCTCGCGCTAGGGTCTACAGGGTCTCCTCAACGTCTTGGAGCAAGGTTGCTTGATTGTGACTTTTAATGACCATGTCCTCGACATATATTTCCACATTCTTTCCAATCTGCTCTGCAAAGACTTTATCCATCAGGCGTTGGTACGTCGCACCGACGTTTTTAAGGCCGAATGGAATTTTCTGCTAATAGAACATGCCTCAATCAGTGTGGAAGGACGTGTTTTCCTTATCTTCCAGTCGCATCTGGACTTGGTGATGGCCTTTGTAGGCGTCAAGAAAACATTTGGGTTTGAATCCCCTCAAAGATTCGACCATCTAGTCTATTTACGGCAAGGGTAATGATCTTTTGGGCATGCATTATTCAAGTCGAAATAGTCAATGCACATTCTCCATGAGCCGTCGTGTTTCTTTAACATTACCGGGTTTTCTATCCATGTAGGGAACATTGCTTCCCGAAGGATGCCTACATCCACAAGCTTCGAGACCTCGTCATTGATTGCCTTGTTTCTATCACTTGTCTACCCCCTCCTTTTTTTGCTTTATCGGAGCATTGTATGGTATCATGATTAGACTGTGTTCGATGATCTTTCAGTCCACTCCAGTCATATCTGTAGGCTTCCAGGAAAATACACCGGAAAAGCGTGTTAGTAGTCCAACTAGTTGAACTTGGGTTTCCGCTAATAGGTCGGCTCTGATCTTTATTGCTTCGTTGGGGTGCTCACCATATCACGTGCTTTTCTAGTTGGTGGTTTTCTTTATATTTATTGGGGGCACTAACCAGGTCTGATATTGCTATGTTTGGTGACACGTCCACCTATGCGGATTATCGGCGACAATGGTTACTGATTCGGACTGTGTGCCAAATTTTAATGTGCTGTGAATTGTTGATGGCACAGGTTGCAGCTCGAAGAGTGTTAGGCGCCCTAACAATATGTTTTGCTCTGTTGGGTTGCATATCACGGAGAATTCAATTGTTTGTGTCCTACTCTCTTTCCCATCGTAGTAGACTAATATTAGTGGGAGGTGTATTGTTCCAAGCAGCCATAGGTTGTGTCCGGTGAAACCGACCAGAGGTCCACCTATTGGCGGCTTCCATTCTTCCTTCCAAGAATCCGCCATTATCTATTTAGACTCGGTGGATTTTTTTGTGGTGTATGCATGCGGTTATGAGAAGTGGGTCTTGGGGATTCCGATCTTGCACTCTCGGGTCTTCCGTAGAGAAGTTTATGTTGTTGATTTGTTAGGTCAACGCCTTGACATTGTGGTTTTCCTCACGTTGCTCATGTTTCTTGCAATGTATGTTAATCATAATCACTCCGTCCTGCCACTGTTGTTTTTCTGATGTCAACTTTTGTTGACTAGAAAGGTAAACGGTGGGCACCCTACACTCATCGCAAATTCCTTGACAACGCTGGTCGGCCCAATACTTGGCGCTAGGCGGCCAAGTCTTCTGGCTGAAAGGGTTTCTCTGGCGGGGTCAGTGTTGTCGTTTTGTGACGGTGTAAGTCTTGTGTTTACCATCGTAGACACGTATTGTTGTTTATCAGGTTGTGTCGTATTGGATGCACTTTCAGATGGCGCCAACTGTTGTGATTTGTCTTTGGCTTAACTCCGTATCATTGAAGGATGGAATGAAGGGCTCGAGAATCACTGAAAAGGAAACAAGATCATCAGTCTTCGTCCGGGAGGCAATTTTGGAACGATACTCCAACGGTCAAGCCAAATAGTGTTAGGCAAGTGTTTAAGGGTTTATTTATCGATCCCTTCTCTTGGAGGAGAAGTGGCATTTGTATACATGTGGTCGGGGAGATAGATCCCCGACAATATCTTTTACCTTTTCATTTTTGGCAGGGATAAACGGCCTTTGATTGGTACGTCGTGCTCCATGAATAGTCGTTTGCCATTGGTGCTGGGTTTCCAAGAGCAATGTTCTGAGCACTACACATGTCGCTCTGAGAGGAAATTGGTACTACTTTTTCATGAGATTGACTTTGGCACTTGGGTGCCAAGGAATGAATATGGTATCGTGAGAGCGAGAACGAGAGTGAGGACCCGTCGTTAGGCATACACTGATTTTTTCCCAATTCATTTATCAGACTGACAGTTCCACTATTTTTGACGTATTCCTGGTGGGATACGTTGACAATGGTGATGCCCTTCGGGCTCACCAATGCTCCATCCATGTTCATGGACCTCATGAACCGCGTATGTAGGCCGATGTTGCATCAGTCTGTGATTATGTTTATTGATGACATCTTGGTATATTCCAAGACCCAGGAGGTACATGTGGAGCACTTGAGAGAGTTTTTGGATACCTTGAAGAGGGAGATACTTCATACGAAGTTCTCTAAGTGTGATTTATGGTTGCAATATGTGCAGTTTATGGTGGGTTAACTAGAACGGTATTCTAGTCGATCCGACCAAGGTCGAGGCCATGATGAGGTGGGAGGTTATAAGGTATCCATCTGGGATATGGTGCTTCCTTGGGTTGGTAACCTACTATCAGAGGTTCCTCTGACTCATTTAACGAAGAAGACAGACACTTTTTGCTGGGGGCCTGAGCAGCAGGCAGGCTTTGAGACCCTGAGACATAAACTGTGTGAGGCGTATATTTTGACGTTGTCGGAGGGTGTTGAGGATTTCGTGGACTTAGAGTTGGAGGCAGTGGTGTTCGCCCTCAATATTTGGCGACATGACCACTATTTGGTCCGCAATACTATTTACATGGATCACAAGAACCTGAGGTATCTGATGGATCAACCGAATCTGAACATGAGGCAGCATCGGTGGTTGGATGTGGTAAAGGATGATGATTGTGAGATCCTTTACCATTTGGGGAAGGTCAATGTAGTGGCCAATATTGTTATCCACGTGGTGGTCACAACTCGGATCAATGATATTTGTATGAGGATGATTGTGATTAATCGACTCTTTGATCAGATTCGAGAGGCTCTGGTTGAGGCTATGAAGGAAGAGCACCGAAAGATTGAGCGCATTGTGGGTTAGGTGGCTACCTTCAATTATGATAGTTGGGGGTTATTGACTCTCAATCGGAGAGAGTGGGTTCCATATTGGGGTGGTGTGCGTCAGGTTCTGAGTGAGGAGGCGCATAAATCGAGATTCTCCATCCATCCTGAGGTGATGAAGATGTATACATATTTTTGTCCTGATTATTGGTGACCGTGTAAGAAGCGGGATGTAGCTTGGTATGTGGAGAGGTGCTTGACTTATAGGAAAGTCAAGGTCGAGCATCAGCGGCCTCATGGAAAGATGCAGTCATTAGACATCCACGTTTGGAAACGAGAGGAGATTACCATGGATTTCATTACTAAGTTGCCTCGGACCGTGCACACAGTGGATTCGATTTGGGTCATCATGGATTGATTGACCAAGAGCTCGTATTTTATCTCGATACAGGAGCATATCTCGGCAAAGAATTTGGCTGAGATATACATCAGGGAGGTTATGGCACTGAATGGGGTGCCGATTTTTGTGTTTTCAGACAGGGATATCCGATTTACTTCCAGATTTTGGATGAGATTCCACGACGAGTTGGGTACTCATCTGCATTTTAGCACGACCTTCCACCCGCAAAGTGATGGTCAGAGTGAACGCACTATCCAGATCTTGTAGGATATTCTTTGGGCGTGTGTTTTGGATTTAGGTGGGAGTTGGGATATGTATCTCCTTTTTGCGGAGTTTTCGTATAACAACAATTATCATGGCAACATTGATCGACCTCCTTTTGAGATGCTCAATGAAAGGAAATGCAGGACCCCAATATGTTGGGGTGAGGTCGGTCAACAACTCATGAGGAGTATTAAAGTGCAACTCAAGACTACTGAGTTGATTCAGCAGGTTCGGAGTAGACTCAAGACAGCTCAGAGTCGGCAGAAGAGTGATGCCAACAAACGCTGATAAGATCTCGAGTTCCATGTTAGGGATATGGTTCTCCTGAAGGTGTCACCTTAGAAAGGTGTCATCCACTTCAGGAATAAGGGCAAGTTGGGCCCCAGGTAGATCGTTCCTTTCAGGGTTTTGGCTCGGGTGGGTCGGGTTGCTTATCGTTTCGACCATCTCGAGGAGCTTAGTCAGATCCATAACACATTCCATGTTTCTCAATTGCAGAAATGTTTGGTTGACGATTTCGCATTGGTTCCATTGGAGGATATTCAGGTGGATGATCGTCTGAATTATATTGAGAGATCGGTGGTGATTATTGACCGGAAGACGAAAACCTTGAGGAATAAAGTTGATGAGCTGGTGAAAGTTTAGTGGCAGCATCGCAAGTGTTCAGAATGGACGTAGGAGCCGGAAGACAAGATGAGGGAGCACTAACTAGAGTTGTTTGGGACAGCGGACTTCGTGTATGAAGTCTGATTCAAGTGGGGGAGAATTGTAACACTCGAGAATTTGGTATGTTTTCTTTAGCCCCCTTAATGTAAAAATCATCACATTATAGTTCCTAGCAAGTACGCGGGGCGTACTCTATGAGTACGCTTAGCATACGAGCCCGCTTCTGGATCGCACATGCACCCACGTACGTTAGGCGTACGTGGGAGTACGCACAACGTACGCAAGGAAGGGGAAAACCCTAATTTTGTAGGTTGTGAACCCTAATTAAACAACTTATATGACCTTTGGATATCCTATTGATCTGCCTCCATCACTCTCTACCCTAAATCGAAACCCTAAGTGATTTTTTTGATTTTTGAGCTTGAAAGTGAGTTTTAGTGGTGTTTTTAATGATGTAGAAGAAGAAGAACAC
Source organism: Lactuca sativa (assembly GCF_002870075.4). Classification (NCBI taxonomy): domain Eukaryota; kingdom Viridiplantae; phylum Streptophyta; class Magnoliopsida; order Asterales; family Asteraceae; genus Lactuca; species Lactuca sativa. The sequence continues at coordinate 283,810,586 of NC_056630.2, forward strand.
TTGGAGGTTTCTTGGGATTGGCTTGATCTTGTAGATCCAGGGTATCATCCTATCAAGTCATTTGAGGTAAAAAAAATCTCTCATATTGATGATTCTTTATGCTAGATCAAACTGAGGGTGTTATTTATGTATTTTTGGGTCTTTTGAGCTAGAGTTGGGTTTATGGTCTACTCCAGAGGCCATGTGGGTTAGATCTTAGCTCAAATGAGGTCCCCTGTCCATAAGAATGCAAATTTTATGAGTTATTTTGGACCAAGCAAGAGTTAGATTCTTTGTTATGGTTCTTTTTGAGTTTTGGGCCTTATTAAGTCATACATGGGTGTAAAGTTGCCAACTTTACGTGTTAAGTCATATTCTAGAATAAGATCTGAGAGTTTGGCATGTTGGCTTAATCCAATAAGTGCTTAATAGGTCGAATTGGTAATTTGGGGAGTACGCGAGGCTTACCCAGCTAGTACGTTGCGCGTACAGGCCCCGGAAGGAGTATGCTAAACATACGAACTGAGTACACCCCACTCAGCAGATTGACTTTTGGGTTGACTTCATAAGGTTTGGGCCATATTGGACCTTGGCTTTGGGCCAAATAAGAAAAAGGTAAAATGGTAATTTACCATGGGTATTGGACAAGTAATCTAGATTATTGAGTATGGATCAGGATCCAATTATTGATTGGATATTATTTGATGACGATAGCGTAGGGATTTTTCGGATCTGTAGACTGAGAGTTTATCTGAGAGATTCTGCAGCTTGAGGGGAGTTTCCTCACTATGTTTAGTGGGTCAAAGGAGCCAATTCCGACCCATGGTTTATTATGATTAGGATGCTAGTTGTTTGTGTGACTCTTGCATGTGTTATGTGTTTATATGTATACCAGACGGGGCCCAATGTCGAGTGGGGCGTGATGATTATATTGTATGCTATTTATCTTTGTGATTTTTATGCATGTGTTTTATGTTGTATATATACCAGGCTGGGCCCGTTGCCAAGCGGGGCCTGATGACTGACAGATCTATTCCGAGCGGGGTCCGATGATGGGTGGGGCCCATTATTTGTTTGATATGAATGGTATGTGTTATTTCGGGGAAATCACTAAGCTTTGTGCTTACTGTTTTCAGTTTATGTTTTAGGTACATCTGGTTCGATGGGGAAGAGTCTGTGATGATTGTAGTGCATACACAACGTTGTTCCACATTTTTATATTACTCTTATGTAATTGGATGTTTTGATACACTCGGATTCAATATCTTTCCTATGATGTTGTTTCAGATAATAGTTTTATTAATTTAAAAATTGAAATTTTTAGTCTTGATTTTTGGGACGTTACAACGTTACCCAAATTATTGAGAAGATGTTTGATAACCCCGTTGAAAAAATATGTAGATGCGCTCCCATGAAAGCCCGGGGACATGGTTAGGATCCCCAGGTCACTGATAAAACATCAAGGCCTAATGACTAACAGATCTGTTCCAAGCGGGGTCTGATGTCGGGCAGGGCCCGATGACGGGTGGGGCCCATTATGTGTTTGATATGTATGGTGTGTGTTATTTTGGGAAACTCACTAAGCTTTGTGCTTATAGTTTTCAGTTTCTGTTTCTGGTACTTCTGGTTCGAAGGGGAAGAGCCCGGGATGACTGCAGTGCACACACCACGTTATTCCACATTTTTATATTACTCTTATGTAATTGGATGTTTTGATACACTCTGATTCAATATGTTTCCTATGATTTTGTTTCAGATAATAGTTTTATTAATTTAAAAAACAAAATTTTTAGTATTGATTTTTGGGACGTTACAGCGTTACCCAAAGTAACGAGAAGATGTTTGATCACCCTATTGAAAAAATATGTATATTCGTTCGTATGGAAGCCTGAGGACATGGTCGGGAGCCCCATGTTACTGATAGAACATCGGCTCAATATCAATCCCAGTCATATTCCCATCGTGCAAAAGAAGCCCATAATGGCGAAGGAAAGAAATGAGATAGTAAACAAGGAAGTGAAAGACTTAGTAGAGGCAGGGGTTATGAGAGCCACACAATTTCCAAATGGATAGCAAACCCGATATTGGTAAAAAAAGGAAGATGGAACTATGTGAATGTGCATTGATTTTACTGACCTTAATAAGGCATGCCCAAAAGATAGCTATCCTCTTCCTAAGATAGAACAAAATATTGAATCATTAGGAGGATTCAAATGGAAATCCTTTCTAGATGCTTACAAAAGATATCATTAGGTAAAAATGGCAATACCAGATGAAGATAAAACAACTTTCCATACAGAAAAATGAGCATTTTGCTACAAAATGATGACGTTTGGGTTAAGGAGTGCAAGAGCCACATACTAGAGGTTCGTAGACAAGGTATAATAACACCAAATTGGAAGAAATATAGAAGTCTATGTTGATGTCATGGTGATCAAAAAGTAAGGACAACGGTACTTTCTTGGAAGACATAGAAGAAACTTTGAGGCAACTGAGACAAACCAGTATGAAACTTAATCGCCAGAAATGTGTCTTTGGGGCACAGAAAGGAAAATTCCTTGGTCATATCATAACCACGATGAGAATAGAAGAAAATATAGAGAAGTCGGAAACGTTGCTAAAAGTAAAAACACCTATGACAATAAAATACACGCAAAGTTTGAATGGAAAGCTTGCAGTGGTAGGAAGATTCCTGGCAAATTCAGCCGACCAGACCTTGCCTTTCTTCCAAGAATTGAAGACACACATAAGTAAAACAACATCAAATTGTCGAGTGAGGCCGAGAAGCCTTCCAAAAGTTAAAGCAACACCTCTGGTTTCTACCAATGCTAGCAATCCCAGTCGCAAGTGAACCACTAAAGATGTGTCTGTCAGCAAGGTAGGAAGCGATTAGTGCAAAGTACTGCAATGAGCTGAACAAAATTATTTGATCATCGAAAAACTAGTTCTATCTTTGGTGTACGCATCAAGGAGAGTACATTGGTATTTATAGGCTCACCCCATTTTGGTATTGACAAACCAACCAATAGAGACAATTCTGATGCAACCGGAGAGGTCAGGGAGAATGACCAAATGGGCAATTAGATTGGGAAAGGATGATATCAATTAAAAACCAAGTGTCAGCATAAAAGGCCAAGCCTTATCAGATTTCCTAAAAGAAATAGACGATGACCAAGTTCAATTAGTGATATATACCGAGGATGCTCCCACTAAACTATTGATACTAACCCATAATGTTGATGAATGGGCACTACATACCGATGGATCCTTCAGTAAAGATGGTTTGGGTGCAGGGATCATTCTTGTCAGCCTGCAGGGAGACAAGTTAACTTATGCATTAAGATTCAAATTTTCATGTTCAAACAATGATGCAGAATACGAAGCTTTGCTCGCCATTCTGCAACAAGCACGGAGCATGAACATCTCAAAGATAAAAGGTATTTTGTGATTCCATGTTAGTGGCCAATCAAATTAAAGGATATTATGAGGCAAAAGAGACATACATTCTGAAATACTTGACCCTAGCGAAAGAATGGGTAAAAAAGTTTCAAGAGTTTGAAATCGCCCAGATACATCGATCAAAGAACGATGAAGCAGACACTTTAAGTAAGTTAGAATTAGTAATATTTGATCGTCTCTCAAAGAAGGTATGAGTGGGAAAGTTAGAAAAGAGGAGCATCGAAGAACCCATCATAGAAACTTTGGAGATAACCGAAGAAGAGGAATCATGGATGACACCATACATCCTCCAACTTAAGAAGGGGATATTACCTACAAATGAAAACGAAGCCCGGAAAATCCGGATCAACGCAACATTCTATAATGTGTACGAAGATCGGTTATATCGAAAAGGCTATTCCACCCCTTTGGTTAAAATGTATCAGAAAAAGAGAGGAAGAACTTGTCATCAAGAAAATACATTTAGGCATATGTGGCGCATATACAGGATCAAGAGCAATCACTCAGAAAACACTTTGAATAGGGTATTTCTAGCCATTGATGGACACGTTACTATAATGCAGTTAAATCAACTAACACATAACCGCAACAACTCTTAAATATACTCATGTAAATGACAATTTTGCATTTTATTCTTTATTATCATCAGACATTCTTAATGAACGTTCTCGTTCCGACTCTACTCATTCTTAAAGCTAGTATTTTATTTAATACCAGTCTCAACCCTTAGCTCCTTTCAAATGGTAGTATTCCTCTTACTACCATTCACAATCATGTATAATATTTGGTTGTTCTCAACTCATTATCTTATTCTCATTAAAACATAATTCAAACTTTTTCTTTAAAATAACTCAATATACTATCTTTTTATAATGCTCTTAATAACTGCAAAACAATTTTAAAAATTTTCATTTCATCATTTTAACTATTTTACTCTCAACTCTTAAGTCAACTATGTATATAAGGAATAATGTGTCATTTCACAATCGAATAACTCTTTGATTCTTAATAATGATATCAATCATCTGATAAAATCACATTTAACTCTTATTAACACTTTTTCTCAGGTTCTCATAGTATTTCTTCTTGATGTACTCATTCAAAATCTCGTATTCTTTTTACGTCTATTGGTCTCTCTTTACTCTTGTTCTCTCATAATATTCTTCTTTTGTTATTTATTATTTTACATGTCTTACTTACGTAATGTACCACTTACTCTTCATCAAACATTTCTCATGTTTTCTCTGGGTTTAAAGAACTCATATATTTCTCTATGTTTAACATCTCTTGTGTATTAATTTATTATTCTCTTTATCTAACTCTTTGGTAGTAATTGGCTTTGATTGGTAGGGAAATATGTCCCGAAATTACAATTAGATACTTCACTTTCCGATCCTTATCTATGATGACGTCTCAAAATTTAATTTGTCACTGTATTATCACTCGTTTGGTTTAAAAAATTAAATAATGAAAAAGTTATTATTAACTCTTCTTGTGCATTTCAGATTTTATAACAATCTATATTCTCCATTTCATTGTTATATGCTTAGTTCACAGTAGCTCTAACTTAATACTTATGTCTATTAATAACTCTAGCTCATGTTTTTAATAAACCGTGCTTCAGCCTCTCATAAGCATGTTGAGAGTTCTGACTAGTATTTTGAATATCATCCTACTTCTTAACCGCTTCATGGTCTCTTCTCAATCGCATCGCGAACCTAGAGTACATTTCCCTCTTTTTTCTCAAAGTATTACTATGAATCTTTAGCGAAGGTTGACTTTAATCGCTAGGGAAAATGATCCTGACAATTTCAATCGAACACATCATTGTCAATATACTTCTCGACAACTCTAGTTTAACATCTATATTCTTTCGATACCTCTAAATCAAATATATTCATTTCTTCTTTTGGTAGCTTTGACTCTAGCAATCCAAAATTTCTCATCCCATCTCCACTTAATCATATTTAATATATGTTTCTTACCCCTATTAATCACCATAACTTTATCATTTATACTAAATCCAAATGAGTTAATTCCTACACAATCCATAAATACTGTAGTTACGCAACACCTAGGATATTTTAGAAATGATAAGTCATTTCCTCGATTCACACATACCGAACATGTCACAAACTTACCCTATCTGAACCACAATATACCAAAGTACATTGTTACTTTTAAAATTACTATTAGAATTGTAATCTTTACAATTAATCTCGTTATTTCAACAAATTCCAAATATCCATAACATATTATCACTAAAGCTAGTTTTAAATATATTGAAATTTATTCACACATTCATGGGAATAACTATATCACAACTATAGTGTAATGTCCCTAAAATTAAGACTAATTTTTCGATTTAATTTGATCAAAAACCATTATCCAAACAACATAATAAAACCATAGTGAATTATAAGCTATCATTATCAACTAAATACATCAGAGTAATCATGAAAATGCAGAATGATGTGGTGTGTCCATTGCAATCATCCCACACTCTTCCCCTTTAAAATAGAAGTACTTGAAAACATAAAATGAAAACCATAAGCACAAAGCTTAGTGAGATCCCCAAAATACCACATATCATACATAATAAACACATAATGGGCCCCACCCATCATCGGGGCCCTCCCAACATCGAGTCCCGCTCGGTATACAGATATGTCAGTCATTAGGCCATGTCTGGCATCGGACCACGCTCGCTATACATATAAATATATAAAAATATAATCATACAAACATATGCATCGATCACAAATGCATTAGCATAGAGTACAATCATCGGGTCCCGCCCGACATCGAGCCTTTCCCGGTAAGCATACCAAAACATAACACACGCAAGAGTCACACAGACATCTAGCATCTTTACATAATAAACCATGGACCAGCATTTCTGCCTTCGACTCGCTAAATACAGTGATGAAACTTACATTAAGTTACTGAATCACTCGAATGATCTCTGACTACTGTTTAGGAAAAATCCTCGTGCTATCAATATCAAATAACACCCAGTTATTAACTGGATTCCGACTCATAACATAAAGTCTAAACTACTTGGTCCAAAATGAGGGTAAAAGACCATTTTATCCTTTATCAAACTTGGCCCAAAGCCAAGGCCCAATTCAACCACTCAAAAGGCCCAAATCATAAATGAAAATCTAAAGCCCAAAATATGGCCCAATTTTCCAAATTGGGCCCAAAACCCATCATGGGCGTAAATACAAAGAGGCCCAACATGCTAACCCAAGGCCCAAACAGAAGTCTAATGGCCTAGCTAGCCCCAAACTTACAAGCCCAATCCATGGCCAAAAACCAAGAATGCAAGCACAAAAACCCATTTGCTCATACGCTTAGCATACTTCATTTGGGGCTAGTACGCGCAACGTACCTGCTTGGTAAGCCCAACGTACTCCCCTGTTAGCCACTTTACTCCATTAAGAACTTAATCAGTTAAGTCTTTTCCCCAAACTCTCATATCTATCCCCTAAAGGTGACTTGTCATGTAAATTTGGCAACTTTACATAAATGCATCGCTTAATGGGGCTCAAGAGCTACATACGAGCTTAACAAAGGTCTTAACACATGCATGGGTCCAAATACTCCATAAAGTTGACCTTTTTATGAACATAGAGACTGAATGGAGATAAGATCTAACATCCATTACCTCTAGAGTAGATCAAAAGCGCACTTTAACATAAAAGGCTTAAAAATACCCAAGAAACACCATATAGAATATTTACCATAAAGGAACATAAAGGTGTGAGCTTTTTACCTCAAAAAACTTGCAAATAAGAAAGTGATCCTAGATCTACAAGATTAATCAACTTCTCCAAGTGCTTCTCTTCTTCTTCTTCTTCTTCTTCTTCTTCTTCTTTTTCTTCTTCACTTTAAGACACCAAAATCTCTTTATCTGGCTCAAAAACTCACTAACACACTTAGGATTTGATATATGGGACAAAGAGGATGCCGACTGGACTAAAATGTCCAGGGAATGAGATTAAGATGATTAAATAGGGCACAAACCCTAAAAGTTAGGGTTTGTCCCAGGCCAGCGTGCTCTACATATGCCCCGCGTACGTGGGTGATATCCATGATCTAGCATCAGGCTAGTACGCCCCGCATACTAGCTAAAGGACCAAAATGCAATATTTTTCAATAAAGGGGTTAAAAGTGAAACTCACCAAATTCGAGTGTTACAATTTTCACCCACTTGAATCATACTTCGTCCTCGAAGTATGCTGATCCAAATAAATATGGGTGCTGCTCCCTCATCTCGTCCTCTAGCTCCCACGTCCATTCTGAACCCTTATGAGGCTACCAGTAGACTTCAACCAATTGAACAATCTTGTTCCTCAAGGTTTTTGTCCTCCAATCAAGAATCGTCAAGTAAGTTAGAATTAGTAATATTTGATCGTCTCTCAAAGAAGGTATGAGTGGGAAAGTTAGAAAAGAGGAGCATCAAAGAACCCATCATAGAAACTTTGGAGATAACCGAAGAAGAGGAATCATGGATGAAACCATACATCCTCCAACTTAAGAAGGGGATATTACCTACAAATGAAAACGAAGCCCGGAAAATCCGGATCAACGCAACATTCTATAATGTGTACGAAGATCGGTTATATCGAAAAGGCTATTCCACCCCTTTGGTTAAAATGTATCAGAAAAAGAGAGGAAGAACTTGTCATCAAGAAAATACATTTAGGCATATGTGGCGCATATACAGGATCAAGAGCAATCACTCAGAAAACACTTCGAATAGGGTATTTCTAGCCATTGATGGACACGTTACTATAATGCAGTTAAATCAACTAACACATAACCGCAACAACTCTTAAATATACTCGTGTAAATGACAATTTTGCATTTTATTCTTTATTATCATCAGACATTCTTAATGAACGTTCTCGTTCCGACTCTACTCATTCTTAAAGCTAGTATTTTATTTAATACCAGTCTCAACCCTTAGCTCCTTTCAAATGGTAGTATTCCTCTTACTACCATTCACAATCATGTATAATATTTGGTTGTTCTCAACTCATTATCTTATTCTCATTAAAACATAATTCAAACTTTTTCTTTAAAATAACTCAATATACTATCTTTTTATAATGCTCTTAATAACTGCAAAACAATTTTAAAAATTTTCATTTCATCATTTTAACTATTTTACTCTCAACTCTTAAGTCAACTATGTATATAAGGAATAATGTGTCATTTCACAATCGAATAACTCTTTGATTCTTAATAATGATATCAATCATCTGATAAAATCACATTTAACTCTTATTAACACTTTTTCTCAGGTTCTCATAGTATTTCTTCTTGATGTACTCATTCAAAATCTCGTATTCTTTTTACGTCTATTGGTCTCTCTTTACTCTTGTTCTCTCATAATATTCTTCTTTTGTTATTTATTATTTTACATGTCTTACTTACGTAATGTACCACTTACTCTTCATCAAACATTTCTCATGTTTTCTCTGGGTTTAAAGAACTCATATATTTCTCTATGTTTAACATCTCTTGTGTATTAATTTATTATTCTCTTTATCTAACTCTTTGGTAGTAATTGGCTTTGATTGGTAGGGAAATATGTCCCGAAATTACAATTAGATACTTCACTTTCCGATCCTTATCTATGATGACGTCTCAAAATTTAATTTGTCACTGTATTATCACTCGTTTGGTTTAAAAAATTAAATAATGAAAAAGTTATTATTAACTCTTCTTGTGCATTTCAGATTTTATAACAATCTATATTCTCCATTTCATTGTTATATGCTTAGTTCACAGTAGCTCTAACTTAATACTTATGTCTATTAATAACTCTAGCTCATGTTTTTAATAAACCGTGCTTCAGCCTCTCATAAGCATGTTGAGAGTTCTGACTAGTATTTTGAATATCATCCTACTTCTTAACCGCTTCATGGTCTCTTCTCAATCGCATCGCGAACCTAGAGTACATTTCCCTCTTTTTTCTCAAAGTATTACTATGAATCTTTAGCGAAGGTTGACTTTAATCGCTAGGGAAAATGATCCTGACAATTTCAATCGAACACATCATTGTCAATATACTTCTCGACAACTCTAGTTTAACATCTATATTCTTTCGATACCTCTAAATCAAATATATTCATTTCTTCTTTTGGTAGCTTTGACTCTAGCAATCCAAAATTTCTCATCCCATCTCCACTTAATCATATTTAATATATGTTTCTTACCCCTATTAATCACCATAACTTTATCATTTATACTAAATCCAAATGAGTTAATTCCTACACAATCCATAAATACTGTAGTTACGCAACACCTAGGATATTTTAGAAATGATAAGTCATTTCCTCGATTCACACATACCGAACATGTCACAAACTTACCCTATCTGAACCACAATATACCAAAGTACATTGTTACTTTTAAAATTACTATTAGAATTGTAATCTTTACAATTAATCTCGTTATTTCAACAAATTCCAAATATCCATAACATATTATCACTAAAGCTAGTTTTAAATATATTGAAATTTATTCACACATTCATGGGAATAACTATATCACAACTATAGTGTAATGTCCCTAAAATTAAGACTAATTTTTCGATTTAATTTGATCAAAAACCATTATCCAAACAACATAATAAAACCATAGTGAATTATAAGCTATCATTATCAACTAAATACATCAGAGTAATCATGAAAATGCAGAATGATGTGGTGTGTCCATTGCAATCATCCCACACTCTTCCCCTTTAAAATAGAAGTACTTGAAAACATAAAATGAAAACCATAAGCACAAAGCTTAGTGAGATCCCCAAAATACCACATATCATACATAATAAACACATAATGGGCCCCACCCATCATCGGGGCCCTCCCAACATCGAGTCCCGCTCGGTATACAGATATGTCAGTCATTAGGCCATGTCTGGCATCGGACCACGCTCGCTATACATATAAATATATAAAAATATAATCATACAAACATATGCATCGATCACAAATGCATTAGCATAGAGTACAATCATCGGGTCCCGCCCGACATCGAGCCTTTACCGGTAAGCATACCAAAACATAACACACGCAAGAGTCACACAGACATCTAGCATCTTTACATAATAAACCATGGACCAGCATTTCTGCCTTCGACTCGCTAAATACAGTGATGAAACTTACATTAAGTTACTGAATCACTCGAATGATCTCTGACTACTGTTTAGGAAAAATCCTCGTGCTATCAATATCAAATAACACCCAGTTATTAACTGGATTCCGACTCATAACATAAAGTCTAAACTACTTGGTCCAAAATGAGGGTAAAAGACCATTTTATCCTTTATCAAACTTGGCCCAAAGCCAAGGCCCAATTCAACCACTCAAAAGGCCCAAATCATAAATGAAAATCTAAAGCCCAAAATATGGCCCAATTTTCCAAATTGGGCCCAAAACCCATCATGGGCGTAAATACAAAGAGGCCCAACATGCTAACCCAAGGCCCAAACAGAAGTCTAATGGCCTAGCTAGCCCCAAACTTACAAGCCCAATCCATGGCCAAAAACCAAGAATGCAAGCACAAAAACCCATTTGCTCATACGCTTAGCATACTTCATTTGGGGCTAGTACGCGCAACGTACCTGCTTGGTAAGCCCAACGTACTCCCCTGTTAGCCACTTTACTCCATTCAGAACTTAATCAGTTAAGTCTTTTCCCCAAACTCTCATATCTATCCCCTAAAGGTGACTTGTCATGTAAATTTGGCAACTTTACATAAATGCATCGCTTAATGGGGCTCAAGAGCTACATACGAGCTTAACAAAGGTCTTAACACATGCATGGGTCCAAATACTCCATAAAGTTGACCTTTTTATGAACATAGAGACTGAATGGAGATAAGATCTAACATCCATTACCTCTAGAGTAGATCAAAAGCGCACTTTAACATAAAAGGCTTAAAAATACCCAAGAAACACCATATAGAATATTTACCATAAAGGAACATAAAGGTGTGAGCTTTTTACCTCAAAAAACTTGCAAATAAGAAAGTGATCCTAGATCTACAAGATTAATCAACTTCTCCAAGTGCTTCTCTTCTTCTTCTTCTTCTTCTTCTTCTTCTTCTTCTTTTTCTTCTTCACTTTAAGACACCAAAATCTCTTTATCTGGCTCAAAAACTCACTAACACACTTAGGATTTGATATCTGGGACAAAGAGGATGCCGACTGGACTAAAATGTCCAGGGAATGAGATTAAGATGATTAAATAGGGCACAAACCCTAAAAGTTAGGGTTTGTCCCAGGCCAGCGTGCTCTACATATGCCCCGCGTACGTGGGTGATATCCATGATCTAGCATCAGGCTAGTACGCCCCGCATACTAGCTAAAGGACCAAAATGCAATATTTTTCAATAAAGGGGTTAAAAGTGAAACTCACCAAATTCGAGTGTTACAATTTTCACCCACTTGAATCATACTTCGTCCTCGAAGTATGCTGATCCAAATAAATATGGGTGCTGCTCCCTCATCTCGTCCTCTAGCTCCCACGTCCATTCTGAACCCTTATGAGGCTACCAGTAGACTTCAACCAATTGAACAATCTTGTTCCTCAAGGTTTTTGTCCTCCAATCAAGAATCGTCAAGTAAGTTAGAATTAGTAATATTTGATCGTCTCTCAAAGAAGGTATGAGTGGGAAAGTTAGAAAAGAGGAGCATCAAAGAACCCATCATAGAAACTTTGGAGATAACCGAAGAAGAGGAATCATGGATGAAACCATACATCCTCCAACTTAAGAAGGGGATATTACCTACAAATGAAAACGAAGCCCGGAAAATCCGGATCAACGCAACATTCTATAATGTGTACGAAGATCGGTTATATCGAAAAGGCTATTCCACCCCTTTGGTTAAAATGTATCAGAAAAAGAGAGGAAGAACTTGTCATCAAGAAAATACATTTAGGCATATGTGGCGCATATACAGGATCAAGAGCAATCACTCAGAAAACACTTCGAATAGGGTATTTCTAGCCATTGATGGACACGTTACTATAATGCAGTTAAATCAACTAACACATAACCGCAACAACTCTTAAATATACTCGTGTAAATGACAATTTTGCATTTTATTCTTTATTATCATCAGACATTCTTAATGAACGTTCTCGTTCCGACTCTACTCATTCTTAAAGCTAGTATTTTATTTAATACCAGTCTCAACCCTTAGCTCCTTTCAAATGGTAGTATTCCTCTTACTACCATTCACAATCATGTATAATATTTGGTTGTTCTCAACTCATTATCTTATTCTCATTAAAACATAATTCAAACTTTTTCTTTAAAATAACTCAATATACTATCTTTTTATAATGCTCTTAATAACTGCAAAACAATTTTAAAAATTTTCATTTCATCATTTTAACTATTTTACTCTCAACTCTTAAGTCAACTATGTATATAAGGAATAATGTGTCATTTCACAATCGAATAACTCTTTGATTCTTAATAATGATATCAATCATCTGATAAAATCACATTTAACTCTTATTAACACTTTTTCTCAGGTTCTCATAGTATTTCTTCTTGATGTACTCATTCAAAATCTCGTATTCTTTTTACGTCTATTGGTCTCTCTTTACTCTTGTTCTCTCATAATATTCTTCTTTTGTTATTTATTATTTTACATGTCTTACTTACGTAATGTACCACTTACTCTTCATCAAACATTTCTCATGTTTTCTCTGGGTTTAAAGAACTCATATATTTCTCTATGTTTAACATCTCTTGTGTATTAATTTATTATTCTCTTTATCTAACTCTTTGGTAGTAATTGGCTTTGATTGGTAGGGAAATATGTCCCGAAATTACAATTAGATACTTCACTTTCCGATCCTTATCTATGATGACGTCTCAAAATTTAATTTGTCACTGTATTATCACTCGTTTGGTTTAAAAAATTAAATAATGAAAAAGTTATTATTAACTCTTCTTGTGCATTTCAGATTTTATAACAATCTATATTCTCCATTTCATTGTTATATGCTTAGTTCACAGTAGCTCTAACTTAATACTTATGTCTATTAATAACTCTAGCTCATGTTTTTAATAAACCGTGCTTCAGCCTCTCATAAGCATGTTGAGAGTTCTGACTAGTATTTTGAATATCATCCTACTTCTTAACCGCTTCATGGTCTCTTCTCAATCGCATCGCGAACCTAGAGTACATTTTCCTCTTTTTTCTCAAAGTATTACTATGAATCTTTAGCGAAGGTTGACTTTAATCGCTAGGGAAAATGATCCTGACAATTTCAATCGAACACATCATTGTCAATATACTTCTCGACAACTCTAGTTTAACATCTATATTCTTTCGATACCTCTAAATCAAATATATTCATTTCTTCTTTTGGTAGCTTTGACTCTAGCAATCCAAAATTTCTCATCCCATCTCCACTTAATCATATTTAATATATGTTTCTTACCCCTATTAATCACCATAACTTTATCATTTATACTAAATCCAAATGAGTTAATTCCTACACAATCCATAAATACTGTAGTTACGCAACACCTAGGATATTTTAGAAATGATAAGTCATTTCCTCGATTCACACATACCGAACATGTCACAAACTTACCCTATCTGAACCACAATATACCAAAGTACATTGTTACTTTTAAAATTACTATTAGAATTGTAATCTTTACAATTAATCTCGTTATTTCAACAAATTCCAAATATCCATAACATATTATCACTAAAGCTAGTTTTAAATATATTGAAATTTATTCACACATTCATGGGAATAACTATATCACAACTATAGTGTAATGTCCCTAAAATTAAGACTAATTTTTCGATTTAATTTGATCAAAAACCATTATCCAAACAACATAATAAAACCATAGTGAATTATAAGCTATCATTATCAACTAAATACATCAGAGTAATCATGAAAATGCAGAATGATGTGGTGTGTCCATTGCAATCATCCCACACTCTTCCCCTTTAAAATAGAAGTACTTGAAAACATAAAATGAAAACCATAAGCACAAAGCTTAGTGAGATCCCCAAAATACCACATATCATACATAATAAACACATAATGGGCCCCACCCATCATCGGGGCCCTCCCAACATCGAGTCCCGCTCGGTATACAGATATGTCAGTCATTAGGCCATGTCTGGCATCGGACCACGCTCGCTATACATATAAATATATAAAAATATAATCATACAAACATATGCATCGATCACAAATGCATTAGCATAGAGTACAATCATCGGGTCCCGCCCGACATTGAGCCTTTACCGGTAAGCATACCAAAACATAACACACGCAAGAGTCACACAGACATCTAGCATCTTTACATAATAAACCATGGACCAGCATTTCTGCCTTCGACTCGCTAAATACAGTGATGAAACTTACATTAAGTTACTGAATCACTCGAATGATCTCTGACTACTGTTTAGGAAAAATCCTCGTGCTATCAATATCAAATAACACCCAGTTATTAACTGGATTCCGACTCATAACATAAAGTCTAAACTACTTGGTCCAAAATGAGGGTAAAAGACCATTTTATCCTTTATCAAACTTGGCCCAAAGCCAAGGCCCAATTCAACCACTCAAAAGGCCCAAATCATAAATGAAAATCTAAAGCCCAAAATATGGCCCAATTTTCCAAATTGGGCCCAAAACCCATCATGGGCGTAAATACAAAGAGGCCCAACATGCTAACCCAAGGCCCAAACAGAAGTCTAATGGCCTAGCTAGCCCCAAACTTACAAGCCCAATCCATGGCCAAAAACCAAGAATGCAAGCACAAAAACCCATTTGCGCATACGCTTAGCATACTTCATTTGGGGCTAGTACGCGCAACGTACCTGCTTGGTAAGCCCAACGTACTCCCCTGTTAGCCACTTTACTCCATTCAGAACTTAATCAGTTAAGTCTTTTCCCCAAACTCTCATATCTATCCCCTAAAGGTGACTTGTCATGTAAATTTGGCAACTTTACATAAATGCATCGCTTAATGGGGCTCAAGAGCTACATACGAGCTTAACAAAGGTCTTAACACATGCATGGGTCCAAATACTCCATAAAGTTGACCTTTTTATGAACATAGAGACTGAATGGAGATAAGATCTAACATCCATTACCTCTAGAGTAGATCAAAAGCGCACTTTAACATAAAAGGCTTAAAAATACCCAAGAAACACCATATAGAATATTTACCATAAAGGAACATAAAGGTGTGAGCTTTTTACCTCAAAAAACTTGCAAATAAGAAAGTGATCCTAGATCTACAAGATTAATCAACTTCTCCAAGTGCTTCTCTTCTTCTTCTTCTTCTTCTTCTTCTTCTTTTTCTTCTTCACTTTAAGACACCAAAATCTCTTTATCTGGCTCAAAAACTCACTAACACACTTAGGATTTGATATATGGGACAAAGAGGATGCCGACTGGACTAAAATGTCCAGGGAATGAGATTAAGATGATTAAATAGGGCACAAACCCTAAAAGTTAGGGTTTGTCCCAGGCCAGCGTGCTCTACATATGCCCCGCGTACGTGGGTGATATCCATGATCTAGCATCAGGCTAGTACGCCCCGCATACTAGCTAAAGGACCAAAATGCAATATTTTTCAATAAAGGGGTTAAAAGTGAAACTCACCAAATTCGAGTGTTACAATTTTCACCCACTTGAATCATACTTCGTCCTCGAAGTATGCTGATCCAAATAAATATGGGTGCTGCTCCCTCATCTCGTCCTCTAGCTCCCACGTCCATTCTGAACCCTTATGAGGCTACCAGTAGACTTCAACCAATTGAACAATCTTGTTCCTCAAGGTTTTTGTCCTCCAATCAAGAATCGTCAAGTAAGTTAGAATTAGTAATATTTGATCGTCTCTCAAAGAAGGTATGAGTGGGAAAGTTAGAAAAGAGGAGCATCAAAGAACCCATCATAGAAACTTTGGAGATAACCGAAGAAGAGGAATCATGGATGAAACCATACATCCTCCAACTTAAGAAGGGGATATTACCTACAAATGAAAACGAAGCCCGGAAAATCCGGATCAACGCAACATTCTATAATGTGTACGAAGATCGGTTATATCGAAAAGGCTATTCCACCCCTTTGGTTAAAATGTATCAGAAAAAGAGAGGAAGAACTTGTCATCAAGAAAATACATTTAGGCATATGTGGCGCATATACAGGATCAAGAGCAATCACTCAGAAAACACTTCGAATAGGGTATTTCTAGCCATTGATGGACACGTTACTATAATGCAGTTAAATCAACTAACACATAACCGCAACAACTCTTAAATATACTCGTGTAAATGACAATTTTGCATTTTATTCTTTATTATCATCAGACATTCTTAATGAACGTTCTCGTTCCGACTCTACTCATTCTTAAAGCTAGTATTTTATTTAATACCAGTCTCAACCCTTAGCTCCTTTCAAATGGTAGTATTCCTCTTACTACCATTCACAATCATGTATAATATTTGGTTGTTCTCAACTCATTATCTTATTCTCATTAAAACATAATTCAAACTTTTTCTTTAAAATAACTCAATATACTATCTTTTTATAATGCTCTTAATAACTGCAAAACAATTTTAAAAATTTTCATTTCATCATTTTAACTATTTTACTCTCAACTCTTAAGTCAACTATGTATATAAGGAATAATGTGTCATTTCACAATCGAATAACTCTTTGATTCTTAATAATGATATCAATCATCTGATAAAATCACATTTAACTCTTATTAACACTTTTTCTCAGGTTCTCATAGTATTTCTTCTTGATGTACTCATTCAAAATCTCGTATTCTTTTTACGTCTATTGGTCTCTCTTTACTCTTGTTCTCTCATAATATTCTTCTTTTGTTATTTATTATTTTACATGTCTTACTTACGTAATGTACCACTTACTCTTCATCAAACATTTCTCATGTTTTCTCTGGGTTTAAAGAACTCATATATTTCTCTATGTTTAACATCTCTTGTGTATTAATTTATTATTCTCTTTATCTAACTCTTTGGTAGTAATTGGCTTTGATTGGTAGGGAAATATGTCCCGAAATTACAATTAGATACTTCACTTTCCGATCCTTATCTATGATGACGTCTCAAAATTTAATTTGTCACTGTATTATCACTCGTTTGGTTTAAAAAATTAAATAATGAAAAAGTTATTATTAACTCTTCTTGTGCATTTCAGATTTTATAACAATCTATATTCTCCATTTCATTGTTATATGCTTAGTTCACAGTAGCTCTAACTTAATACTTATGTCTATTAATAACTCTAGCTCATGTTTTTAATAAACCGTGCTTCAGCCTCTCATAAGCATGTTGAGAGTTCTGACTAGTATTTTGAATATCATCCTACTTCTTAACCGCTTCATGGTCTCTTCTCAATCGCATCGCGAACCTAGAGTACATTTCCCTCTTTTTTCTCAAAGTATTACTATGAATCTTTAGCGAAGGTTGACTTTAATCGCTAGGGAAAATGATCCTGACAATTTCAATCGAACACATCATTGTCAATATACTTCTCGACAACTCTAGTTTAACATCTATATTCTTTCGATACCTCTAAATCAAATATATTCATTTCTTCTTTTGGTAGCTTTGACTCTAGCAATCCAAAATTTCTCATCCCATCTCCACTTAATCATATTTAATATATGTTTCTTACCCCTATTAATCACCATAACTTTATCATTTATACTAAATCCAAATGAGTTAATTCCTACACAATCCATAAATACTGTAGTTACGCAACACCTAGGATATTTTAGAAATGATAAGTCATTTCCTCGATTCACACATACCGAACATGTCACAAACTTACCCTATCTGAACCACAATATACCAAAGTACATTGTTACTTTTAAAATTACTATTAGAATTGTAATCTTTACAATTAATCTCGTTATTTCAACAAATTCCAAATATCCATAACATATTATCACTAAAGCTAGTTTTAAATATATTGAAATTTATTCACACATTCATGGGAATAACTATATCACAACTATAGTGTAATGTCCCTAAAATTAAGACTAATTTTTCGATTTAATTTGATCAAAAACCATTATCCAAACAACATAATAAAACCATAGTGAATTATAAGCTATCATTATCAACTAAATACATCAGAGTAATCATGAAAATGCAGAATGATGTGGTGTGTCCATTGCAATCATCCCACACTCTTCCCCTTTAAAATAGAAGTACTTGAAAACATAAAATGAAAACCATAAGCACAAAGCTTAGTGAGATCCCCAAAATACCACATATCATACATAATAAACACATAATGGGCCCCACCCATCATCGGGGCCCTCCCAACATCGAGTCCCGCTCGGTATACAGATATGTCAGTCATTAGGCCATGTCTGGCATCGGACCACGCTCGCTATACATATAAATATATAAAAATATAATCATACAAACATATGCATCGATCACAAATGCATTAGCATAGAGTACAATCATCGGGTCCCGCCCGACATCGAGCCTTTCCCGGTAAGCATACCAAAACATAACACACGCAAGAGTCACACAGACATCTAGCATCTTTACATAATAAACCATGGACCAGCATTTCTGCCTTCGACTCGCTAAATACAGTGATGAAACTTACATTAAGTTACTGAATCACTCGAATGATCTCTGACTACTGTTTAGGAAAAATCCTCGTGCTATCAATATCAAATAACACCCAGTTATTAACTGGATTCCGACTCATAACATAAAGTCTAAACTACTTGGTCCAAAATGAGGGTAAAAGACCATTTTATCCTTTATCAAACTTGGCCCAAAGCCAAGGCCCAATTCAACCACTCAAAAGGCCCAAATCATAAATGAAAATCTAAAGCCCAAAATATGGCCCAATTTTCCAAATTGGGCCCAAAACCCATCATGGGCGTAAATACAAAGAGGCCCAACATGCTAACCCAAGGCCCAAACAGAAGTCTAATGGCCTAGCTAGCCCCAAACTTACAAGCCCAATCCATGGCCAAAAACCAAGAATGCAAGCACAAAAACCCATTTGCTCATACGCTTAGCATACTTCATTTGGGGCTAGTACGCGCAACGTACCTGCTTGGTAAGCCCAACGTACTCCCCTGTTAGCCACTTTACTCCATTCAGAACTTAATCAGTTAAGTCTTTTCCCCAAACTCTCATATCTATCCCCTAAAGGTGACTTGTCATGTAAATTTGGCAACTTTACATAAATGCATCGCTTAATGGGGCTCAAGAGCTACATACGAGCTTAACAAAGGTCTTAACACATGCATGGGTCCAAATACTCCATAAAGTTGACCTTTTTATGAACATAGAGACTGAATGGAGATAAGATCTAACATCCATTACCTCTAGAGTAGATCAAAAGCGCACTTTAACATAAAAGGCTTAAAAATACCCAAGAAACACCATATAGAATATTTACCATAAAGGAACATAAAGGTGTGAGCTTTTTACCTCAAAAAACTTGCAAATAAGAAAGTGATCCTAGATCTACAAGATTAATCAACTTCTCCAAGTGCTTCTCTTCTTCTTCTTCTTCTTCTTCTTCTTCTTCTTTTTCTTCTTCACTTTAAGACACCAAAATCTCTTTATCTGGCTCAAAAACTCACTAACACACTTAGGATTTGATATCTGGGACAAAGAGGATGCCGACTGGACTAAAATGTCCAGGGAATGAGATTAAGATGATTAAATAGGGCACAAACCCTAAAAGTTAGGGTTTGTCCCAGGCCAGCGTACTCTACATATGCCCCGCGTACGTGGGTGATATCCATGATCTAGCATCAGGCTAGTACGCCCCGCATACTAGCTAAAGGACCAAAATGCAATATTTTTCAATAAAGGGGTTAAAAGTGAAACTCACCAAATTCGAGTGTTACAATTTTCACCCACTTGAATCATACTTCGTCCTCGAAGTATGCTGATCCAAATAAATATGGGTGCTGCTCCCTCATCTCGTCCTCTAGCTCCCACGTCCATTCTGAACCCTTATGAGGCTACCAGTAGACTTCAACCAATTGAACAATCTTGTTCCTCAAGGTTTTTGTCCTCCAATCAAGAATCGTCAAGTAAGTTAGAATTAGTAATATTTGATCGTCTCTCAAAGAAGGTATGAGTGGGAAAGTTAGAAAAGAGGAGCATCAAAGAACCTATCATAGAAACTTTGGAGATAACCGAAGAAGAGGAATCATGGATGAAACCATACATCCTCCAACTTAAGAAGGGGATATTACCTACAAATGAAAACGAAGCCCGGAAAATCCGGATCAACGCAACATTCTATAATGTGTACGAAGATCGGTTATATCGAAAAGGCTATTCCACCCCTTTGGTTAAAATGTATCAGAAAAAGAGAGGAAGAACTTGTCATCAAGAAAATACATTTAGGCATATGTGGCGCATATACAGGATCAAGAGCAATCACTCAGAAAACACTTCGAATAGGGTATTTCTAGCCATTGATGGACACGTTACTATAATGCAGTTAAATCAACTAACACATAACCGCAACAACTCTTAAATATACTCGTGTAAATGACAATTTTGCATTTTATTCTTTATTATCATCAGACATTCTTAATGAACGTTCTCGTTCCGACTCTACTCATTCTTAAAGCTAGTATTTTATTTAATACCAGTCTCAACCCTTAGCTCCTTTCAAATGGTAGTATTCCTCTTACTACCATTCACAATCATGTATAATATTTGGTTGTTCTCAACTCATTATCTTATTCTCATTAAAACATAATTCAAACTTTTTCTTTAAAATAACTCAATATACTATCTTTTTATAATGCTCTTAATAACTGCAAAACAATTTTAAAAATTTTCATTTCATCATTTTAACTATTTTACTCTCAACTCTTAAGTCAACTATGTATATAAGGAATAATGTGTCATTTCACAATCGAATAACTCTTTGATTCTTAATAATGATATCAATCATCTGATAAAATCACATTTAACTCTTATTAACACTTTTTCTCAGGTTCTCATAGTATTTCTTCTTGATGTACTCATTCAAAATCTCGTATTCTTTTTACGTCTATTGGTCTCTCTTTACTCTTGTTCTCTCATAATATTCTTCTTTTGTTATTTATTATTTTACATGTCTTACTTACGTAATGTACCACTTACTCTTCATCAAACATTTCTCATGTTTTCTCTGGGTTTAAAGAACTCATATATTTCTCTATGTTTAACATCTCTTGTGTATTAATTTATTATTCTCTTTATCTAACTCTTTGGTAGTAATTGGCTTTGATTGGTAGGGAAATATGTCCCGAAATTACAATTAGATACTTCACTTTCCGATCCTTATCTATGATGACGTCTCAAAATTTAATTTGTCACTGTATTATCACTCGTTTGGTTTAAAAAATTAAATAATGAAAAAGTTATTATTAACTCTTCTTGTGCATTTCAGATTTTATAACAATCTATATTCTCCATTTCATTGTTATATGCTTAGTTCACAGTAGCTCTAACTTAATACTTATGTCTATTAATAACTCTAGCTCATGTTTTTAATAAACCGTGCTTCAGCCTCTCATAAGCATGTTGAGAGTTCTGACTAGTATTTTGAATATCATCCTACTTCTTAACCGCTTCATGGTCTCTTCTCAATCGCATCGCGAACCTAGAGTACATTTCCCTCTTTTTTCTCAAAGTATTACTATGAATCTTTAGCGAAGGTTGACTTTAATCGCTAGGGAAAATGATCATGACAATTTCAATCGAACACATCATTGTCAATATACTTCTCGACAACTCTAGTTTAACATCTATATTCTTTCGATACCTCTAAATCAAATATATTCATTTCTTCTTTTGGTAGCTTTGACTCTAGCAATCCAAAATTTCTCATCCCATCTCCACTTAATCATATTTAATATATGTTTCTTACCCCTATTAATCACCATAACTTTATCATTTATACTAAATCCAAATGAGTTAATTCCTACACAATCCATAAATACTGTAGTTACGCAACACCTAGGATATTTTAGAAATGATAAGTCATTTCCTCGATTCACACATACCGAACATGTCACAAACTTACCCTATCTGAACCACAATATACCAAAGTACATTGTTACTTTTAAAATTACTATTAGAATTGTAATCTTTACAATTAATCTCGTTATTTCAACAAATTCCAAATATGCATAACATATTATCACTAAAGCTAGTTTTAAATATATTGAAATTTATTCACACATTCATGGGAATAACTATATCACAACTATAGTGTAATGTCCCTAAAATTAAGACTAATTTTTCGATTTAATTTGATCAAAAACCATTATCCAAACAACATAATAAAACCATAGTGAATTATAAGCTATCATTATCAACTAAATACATCAGAGTAATCATGAAAATGCAGAATGATGTGGTGTGTCCATTGCAATCATCCCACACTCTTCCCCTTTAAAATAGAAGTACTTGAAAACATAAAATGAAAACCATAAGCACAAAGCTTAGTGAGATCCCCAAAATACCACATATCATACATAATAAACACATAATGGGCCCCACCCATCATCGGGGCCCTCCCAACATCGAGTCCCGCTCGGTATACAGATATGTCAGTCATTAGGCCATGTCTGGCATCGGACCACGCTCGCTATACATATAAATATATAAAAATATAATCATACAAACATATGCATCGATCACAAATGCATTAGCATAGAGTACAATCATCGGGTCCCGCCCGACATCGAGCCTTTCCCGGTAAGCATACCAAAACATAACACACGCAAGAGTCACACAGACATCTAGCATCTTTACATAATAAACCATGGACCAGCATTTCTGCCTTCGACTCGCTAAATACAGTGATGAAACTTACATTAAGTTACTGAATCACTCGAATGATCTCTGACTACTGTTTAGGAAAAATCCTCGTGCTATCAATATCAAATAACACCCAGTTATTAACTGGATTCCGACTCATAACATAAAGTCTAAACTACTTGGTCCAAAATGAGGGTAAAAGACCATTTTATCCTTTATCAAACTTGGCCCAAAGCCAAGGCCCAATTCAACCACTCAAAAGGCCCAAATCATAAATGAAAATCTAAAGCCCAAAATATGGCCCAATTTTCCAAATTGGGCCCAAAACCCATCATGGGCGTAAATACAAAGAGGCCCAACATGCTAACCCAAGGCCCAAACAGAAGTCTAATGGCCTAGCTAGCCCCAAACTTACAAGCCCAATCCATGGCCAAAAACCAAGAATGCAAGCACAAAAACCCATTTGCTCATACGCTTAGCATACTTCATTTGGGGCTAGTACGCGCAACGTACCTGCTTGGTAAGCCCAACGTACTCCCCTGTTAGCCACTTTACTCCATTCAGAACTTAATCAGTTAAGTCTTTTCCCCAAACTCTCATATCTATCCCCTAAAGGTGACTTGTCATGTAAATTTGGCAACTTTACATAAATGCATCGCTTAATGGGGCTCAAGAGCTACATACGAGCTTAACAAAGGTCTTAACACATGCATGGGTCCAAATACTCCATAAAGTTGACCTTTTTATGAACATAGAGACTGAATGGAGATAAGATCTAACATCCATTACCTCTAGAGTAGATCAAAAGCGCACTTTAACATAAAAGGCTTAAAAATACCCAAGAAACACCATATAGAATATTTACCATAAAGGAACATAAAGGTGTGAGCTTTTTACCTCAAAAAACTTGCAAATAAGAAAGTGATCCTAGATCTACAAGATTAATCAACTTCTCCAAGTGCTTCTCTTCTTCTTCTTCTTCTTCTTCTTCTTCTTCACTTTAAGACACCAAAATCTCTTTATCTGGCTCAAAAACTCACTAACACACTTAGGGTTTGATATCTGGGACAAAGAGGATGCCGACTGGACTAAAATGTCCAGGGAATGAGATTAAGATGATTAAATAGGGCACAAACCCTAAAAGTTAGGGTTTGTCCCAGGCCAGCGTACTCTACATATGCCCCGCGTACGTGGGTGATATCCATGATCTAGCATCAGGCTAGTACGCCCCGCATACTAGCTAAAGGACCAAAATGCAATATTTTTCAATAAAGGGGTTAAAAGTGAAACTCACCAAATTCGAGTGTTACAATTTTCACCCACTTGAATCATACTTCGTCCTCGAAGTATGCTGATCCAAATAAATATGGGTGCTGCTCCCTCATCTCGTCCTCTAGCTCCCACGTCCATTCTGAACCCTTATGAGGCTACCAGTAGACTTCAACCAATTGAACAATCTTGTTCCTCAAGGTTTTTGTCCTCCAATCAAGAATCATCACCAGTCTCTCAATGTAATTCAGTTGATCATCCACCTAAATATCCTCCAATGGAACCACCATAGAGTCATCCACCACACACTTCCGCAACTGAGAGACATGGAACCTGTTGTGGATCTGACTGAGCTCCTTGCGAAGATCCAAGCGATATGAAACCCAACGAACCCGGGCTAAAACCCTAAAAGGACCTATATATATATATATATATATATATATATATATATATATATATATATATATATATATATATATATATATATATAGGGCCTAATTTTCCCCTCTTTCTGAATCAGATGGCCCTTTTGCAAGGTGACACCTTCAGGAGAACCATATCCCCAACCTAGAACTCTAGATCTGAATGGAGTCTGTCAGCATAACTCTTCTATTGACTCTGAGTTGTCTGGAGTCTACTCTGAACCTGCTATATCAACTCATTGCTCTTGAGTACCACCTCGGTGACCGACCTCGCCCCAAGAAATTGGGGTCCTATATATCCTCCCATAGAGCATCTCAAAAGGAGGTTGGTCGATGTTGGTGTGATAATTGTTGTTATACAAAAATTCTGCTAACGGTAGATACACATCCCAACTCCCACCAAAATCCAAAACACATACCCGAAACATATCCACCAAAATCTGAACAATCCCTATGCTCTGACCGTCAGTTTGCAGATGGAAAGTCTTACTGAAATGGAAACGAATACCCAACTCGTCATGGAACCACTTCCAAAATTTGGAAGTGAACCTAACACCCCTATTTGAAACTACCGAAATTGGAACCCCAAACCACGCTATAATCTCCCTAATGTATACCTCAGCCAACTTCTTCGTAGAGATGGTCTCCTGAATTGTGATAAAATGCTCGCTCTTCGTCAATTGATCCACGATGACCCAATTTGATTCGATTCCATGCGCAATACGAGGCAGCTTCATAATGAAATCCATGGTAATCTCCTTCCATTCCTAAATGGGAATATCCAATGACTGCATCTTGTCGTGAGGTCGCTGATGCTCGGCCTTGACTTTCTTGCAAGTCAAGCACCTCTCCACATAACAAGCTACATCTCGCTTCATGTAGGGCCACTAATAATCAACATGAAGATCCTTATACATCTTTTTCGCCCCAGGATGAATGGAGAACCTTGAATTGTGTGCCTCCTTCATCAGAACCTGATGCGCACTACCCCAATATGGAACCCATACCCTCTGATGTAAAGTCAATAATCCACAGCTATCATAATCAAAGGAATCCACCTGACCCACAATGCGCTCACTCTTCCAGTGCTCTTCCTTCATACTGTTGATATGAGCCTTACGAATCCGCTCCAGTAGCATAGTAATCATGGTCATCCTCAAACAAATATCCCTGATCGAAGCTGCGACTGCCTTGCGACTGAGAGCTACGACCACCACATTGGCCTTCCTTGGGTGGTAAATCATCTCAGAATCATAATCCTTCATCACATCCACCTACCAGCGCTGCCTCATATTCAGATTTGGTTGATCCATCAAATACCTCAGGCTCTTATGGTAAAGGATCTCACAATCATAATACTTATGGTTTCGATTTTTAGGGTAGAGAGTGATGGAGGCCAATCAATAGGATGCCCAAAGGTGATATAAGTTGTTTAAATAGGGTGTAAAACCTAAAAATTAGGGTTTACCCATGCTTTGCGTACGTCGTGTGTACTCCCACGTACGCCCAGTGTACGTGGGTGCATCCTCGATCTGGAAGCGAGCTAGTACGCTAAGCATTCTCTTAGAGTACGCCTCGCGTACTAGCTAGGGGACTAAATGAAACATACCAATTCTCTAGTGTTACATATAGTCAAATAAATCTATCAATGTCACTAACACATAAAATTCACATATTGTAGGTAACAACTCTATGATGCCTAAAACTTCTTTATAATGATAAAAATGGTGATGCTACTCAAGCAAACAGTTAGTCAACAATTCTCTAAATGGATTTACAGCTACTCCCACTAGCATTCCAATCGTCACATGATACTCATTATGTGACCTTAATTCTCTCGTTCCTCAATATCAGAAGAAACACGACATGTGATATATTTTATAACCACTATCCACAATATCTACTCTCTATTCTTAATATATAAAAGAGCGATACTCAACTCTTTACAATATATAGCTACAATATAGTTATATCACAGTTGCTCATTATGTGGTTTACCATACTCTTTCTCTCTACTCACCAGGAACTATCAGAAAAAGGTCGTATTGTGAATGAAGTACTCTTTATTATAATAGTAGTTAAGATTCTCACTCTTATTTCTCACCTCTTACCTTCACAATATCATTCAATAAATTTAAGGTATGAACATCACAACATTCTCTAGTTACATATAATAGTTAACTAACTTAGACTCATATAGTTAAGTTAAACTACACTCCTCTTCTCTACTCATTGGATTAAGTTTAGGAAGCTAATACTAGTTACCTAATTCACTAAAACCACAACTCTGATACCAACATGTAACACCGGGATTTTAACATAAGCTACTCCAAAAAAATCACTTTTATTTAATAAAACACATTGGTGTATGTTGATATTAAAAAAATCAGTACAAGAAGTTATCAACAAGATTAGTTTAAAGAAAATAAGATACAATGATCCATGTCGGGTATCACTCACTATCTTCTTTGATCATTACTTATTAAATGAAGTTACCTGCAAAATACATATAAACAAAAGGATAAGGTACAAAGATCTTAATGAGTAATCCTTAACAATGATACACATAATAATTATTCTATAAAAATATTCCACTCATCGGTCTATAGTTTCTTGACACTCATTTACCAGTTAATGTTTACGTTTACTCATTACTCAACTCATAAGTTTCTTTTTCTACATTCCCTCTCTCTCTCTATTTACTCTCTTTACTTATTTACATTCTTTCTCTCTACACTTTCTCTCTCTCTCTCTATCATATCTCTCTTAATATTTCTTTTACTATATATATATATATATATATATATATATATATATATATATTTATATGATATATATATATATATATATATATTTTCCTCTCCTTCTCTTTCTATTTCTCTTAATATCTCTCTCACTAAATCTCTCTCTCAATGACTCCCTCTCCTTCCCTCGGTATCTCAGCTATACTAACTCATTAACTCGTATGAAAATACTGAATTATTTATCTCAGCAATACTCGCTCCTTAACTCCTATAGTAATATAAAACGATATATCTCAATCAAATTCGTTTATTAACACATCTTTTAATATTCTATTTGTATTTCGAATATAACTGTTATGAATATTATACTTCACAATGTATTCCATTCATTCTCGACTATTTACTAAAATATTAATAAAGTACTATAATTCTCAATTATTCTATTTAATGCCTCATATATCATTAAGCATCTCAAATTCTCAATTATCACAAATACTCAACTCATACGATTTTAATAAATAACAATTGAAATATTATACTCAACTCTGAATATGTACAATAATTACTACATATCTAGATATCATTAGTATAGAGAGAGGTAAGATTACTCACTTGGTTAGTGAAGACTAACTATTATTCTGGCCTCTACGTTAGTGTGGCTTTCCAATTCATCACTTGTTCAACCCTATTTGGACAATATATCATGTTCATTAGAACTTGTCTAATCTTATCACCGTACAAACTACAATGATCAGTTATCTGATCGCTAACCAGACTTGGTAACCAATTGTCACCAACTACTCAAATTTTTAAATATAATCACCTAACGACTCAACCTTGTAAGTTGTTTACCCAATCATCAAATCTAGATAAACTAGGGTATTTAACCCATAATAACTAGATCAACATCTTATAATTCACCGGGTCATAATAACACCATATCACGATATCCCATATCACATACTTGGGTCTAACAAATCGTGACAATTATTACATAGCATAATTACATAACAACGAGATTGAAGATACCTAAAATAATCCCATAACTCAACCCCATATCTCTCATACACTAGTATTATTCCTCCGTTGTAAGCTCCTTAGAATGCTTCCCGAGTGTAACGCCCGCAATTTCGGGCTATACATTTGAATTATAATAATAATAATAATAATAATAATAATAATAGCTTTTATCGAACAATTAAAATTCAAGAATAGGATAATTGTTCTTTGTACGCGTTACGGGTCATATAAATATATATTTATTTATACACACTATGTAGACAACTATTATGGATATATAATATTTTTATAAATTATCGTTGAACGATAAAATAACGTTTTTAGATAGAAGATTATTTTGGATAAATAAGCTAACTGAAAGGCGTAGTAATCATAATCACGAAGCCATGGGTATAAAAAATGCCTAAATCTGACTTCGTATCACGAAGTTATTATTTTTCGAAGTTTGGCATTTGACATGATACGATGTGTGTGTCATAAAAAGTGAAATGGAGATCTATTGATCATTAGACAAAATAATCGAAACGAAAGTTTATGTCCTCATAAATACGAAGTTGTTGATATACAGAACGTCAAGAACAAAGTTCATATGAAGGAGTTATGAGTTTTGAAAGAACTTTTACAATGTAATTTTCATACACTGTAAATTAAAAACAGAATGTGAATTATCCAACGAAGATTAACTGAAAGTTGTAGTACTCGTCGATCAAAACCGGGGATATAAAGAACATAGAGAATGGAGATCTTATGAAAATGCTATGATTTTTCGAAGAAAATAGAAAATACCCGATAATAGCCCCACACCCGGCTAGACACATGGCTCTATGAGACTCTGACACATGTTAGCACCAGAGGAACCCCTTCCTCCCTACGTTTAATGATTTGGCACCATGAATTATCGACAATTGTCCCAACAAGGAAGCAACACATGGCACAATGGGGAAGGAGCCACACCGCGATGCGTCGATCATATTTGGCCTATAAATAGATTTCAAATTTCTTTCATTTTTCCACATTCTCTTCAAATTTCTCTAAAATTTTCCAAGCCACCAAAGCACGACACTATGAGTTATTAAGTGTTAGTACCGAAGCTCTGGAGCATCAGAACCCCCAACATAATAGAGCTTTCGAATTCAAAGTTATGCCCGCGTAGTTTTCGGTTTTTTGATAGAAAACCTATAAGTCGAGTTATAGTTACCATGCTTTAAATGTAACTTATATTTATGTTCGTACTCAATATTATGAACTTATAAATAATATTAATCAATAATACTAGTCGTTATACTGATCAATCTACTTACGGGAGTGATGTCTAGGGTATATATGTGAGGTGTTTATAGTGGAATTTCCAAACGGTACATCTTTTCACGAAATGGATCCTACCTCCAGGGTGAAATTATCTGGTCATTCCTTATCTTATAGAACTCGATATTTCATTAGGATTAATGAAGGATCCATGAATTTTTTTAATATAGTTGTATAAATACGAATGAATACTAAGGCTTAGAAATATCTTTATTTAGGTCGTTTAAAAAGGAAATATTGAAGTGTCGGTCAGGGAGCTGACTTTCCGTTGAGTCTGTCACTTCAATCAATTGAGTGCCTAGTTACTTTCATGAACACGATTAAATATCATTTGAAAGTTTATATGTGGACTAAATGCTTATTATCTTGAATATGTATGGTGTATATTTGATAACATACATTGTGCGAACCAGATATGGTTATATGTGTGTTAATTTTATCTATGGTATTATTACATGACAATCTAATAGAAGTATTATTACTTAAAAATATTAACTTATATTAAATACCTGATACTCTATGTTAAATATATGCATTGAATTATGATAGTGTTGTCTAAAGAGGGTTAGTATTGAAAGTTGATTTCAGGGATTGTAGTCTTTTTAAGTTTTAAACGAAGACGTATAAAGGATGTTTAGATCCAATTAAGTTGGATAAAAGTATAGTCATATATTTTATTGCAATATTATGGTATAAACATAAAAATGGTTTTGGAAGTAGATAACAAAAATTATAATCTTGCCTAGTGATGAAATAAGACTTATAAAAGATGCAAAGTTCAAGTTAAGTTGAAAGTATGTTTAGATATACCATGTATTGAAAAGATATTGCATAGGCAGGAATTTGTGTTGGAGATTGATTATGGGTATTGTAATTTTGTCAACTTATACACTAAGGCGAAAAAGGGATGCTTAGTTTAATTAACTTTGGACATTGGGTAGCATCATATTAAGGGTATGTGTGAGATGGGAACGAAGAGTAGAACTTCGTTCGATAACACTAATGTTTGGTGAGGTATATATTACGTACAAGAGTATTATATTAGTATTCCCCCTCCTTTTTAGACAACCAAAATGGTGTGTCTGTATCAGGCAACCGTTAGGTGTCTGGTCATCAGTCGAAGTGGGATGACAACCATAAATTAACCTCTCGTCGGAACACTAGCAGATTTATAGTCTGTAAGTGTTAATGAATTATATTGATGCGGATGAAAACGATTGTATGTTAATTTGATGCACTTTATCCCCCCATGGTTTCCTTTATTGACTAACACTTGTTGCCAAGGAGTCCCTAAGGAAGTATAGTCAACTCGTTGCTTATAGTGACCCTTTAGGATAAATCTCATAAAATCCCAATTATAGGATTGTGGGAATCGATGGGATGGGTAACTAAGTGTAGACTGTCTTAGAGATATCTATGTTCTATTACATATTGTTTGGTAACAGTTGGTTTTACAAGATTATTATTTATGACTTATTATCATTAAAACATTGTGGGATTGAAAACCATATGCATCTCACTAGATTTTCCTAAATCCGGCCCACTCAATTTGTATGCATCACAAATATTGATGTTAAGGTTGTCGAATCTTGAATAGGATGTCGAGTGATTAAAGAGATAACCTTCAATTTTATTCAGGATCGTTAGGTCTTTACGATGTAGCTATGTTATGTAATGATTGTAACATCCTTACGGTTTTGTTATTTTGAAACAACATTTGTACTCAACATATTTTAACAAAATGAGACAGTTTCTGCAAAATGTTTTATTGTACCGTGATATTCCTCGAACTACGATAATATGATTTTTGAAAGCATAAAGAAAAGTTTTTTTGGTTCTATAACATATGGGATGTCACATTTGGTATCCGAGTATTAGTTTAAGAGAAGTAGGAATAATTATTGTATGTCGAAATTAATATTATGTAGACATAAGCACTAGAATACTTTAGGGTGTATGCACGAATTGATGTTATGTGATAATAAAGTTAGTTTATAGCATGCCTTAGGTTGTATACGTTACTTTCTATTACGTGCACTAGCATAGAAGTATGAGAGATGTCTTATATCCTATTATGTGTTGAATGATATGTATTATAACATGCGGTAGTTTGCCTACCTAGATTGCTATTACTTGTAGAGGATTTGAGGTCCATTGTCGACCTCGATTTGGAAAAGGAAATTTTACATGTATAGGATTTTAAACATTTAATTATTGCACTAGAACTGGCGTGTAACTTTTTGAGGTGATAAGAAGACATATGATAGTTAACATCGGTAACTTCTTAAATAGTGTACTAGTACCTTCAGATTTGGATAAGACATTTTGGTGATATAATCATACCACCAAACTAAGATTGCATATTTGAAGTGATAAGTGTACAATTGAGGTACACTTACTATTTGTGAGATAAATGAATTTTGGTGTGATCATATACAACCAAGAACCAAGAGGAATCCATGAGTTGTAGATACAACCAGATTAAAGTAGACATGGCTTCTAAATTTGGAGGAACTAAAGATAGTAATAAATACTACAATGATATTGAAGTTGAAGCTAAGTAGAATTCATAGGAATTCAAGAAAGACAAAAGAATGAAGCTGAAAGAGTTTGCTTACTCAATGGGCGGAGTTTTATTTGTCTAAGTGAGGTAGTATGCAGGTAGAATGGTGTGTTAAGAGTTAATATGTACCCTATACAAGATGCTCTAACTTAGTATTTAATAATATGGAGTGATAGTTGACTTCTATTGTAACAAACATCAAATTCATGCCAAATTTAAACTTTTAAAACATTTCAAATGATCAAAGTTATTACAAAAAGGTTACCAACATAGTTTATATCAGAGTATCCCAGAAAGCCAAATTAAACTACGAGGAAGTGTACGGTCATGCCATCACCTTCCTACGATCATCAGAAGTACCTGAAACAAAATCAACAACTGTAAGCCCGAAGCTTAGTGAGTTTCCCCCAAATACCAACGCCATACAACCATAATCATATCATATCAACAAAAACAGAACAAGCATGCATCTCGAGTATACGGTATGACTGCGCACCAGACCTTCAATCCACCCTGTCCACTCTCTGAGTCTACAGTCTGACTGGCCGACCACACCGGGTCTTCAGTCTATCTAGCCCACTCTCTGAGCCTCGGCATATCTAGACCATTCTCTCGGGGCCTTCAGCCTATCCGGACCGCTCGCCTGGCCTTCGGCCTGACTATGTGCCCTCCCAGGTCTATAGTCTATCGAGTCTGCCTTGGGTATGTTGGCCTACAGCACAAAGCAGGAACCACCTCAACCAAGACCCCAGTACAAACAAACATGTGTACGTATAATAGATAATCACATAATAGTCCATAGACAACCAAACCGATCTAGCATATCATATAGCATAGCAACATCCTAACCATGATACCGGCGTAATCGGTCACTAACATAACATTATCCTATATACCAGGATAGCGACCTAAACCAGGTCACTAACATAAACATACGAACATCCTAACTACTAGGATGTAATCAATAAACGTATCATGCCATAATCCAGATAAAAATATATAGAGGGCTGACCTTGGTGCCTTATACCCTATTGATATAGTGAGGATAACTCACTTCGCAGTGTCGGTCTGAACTGAAGTATCAATTCCCAAAATGTCGTTTCCCTGAAAATACCGAAATATCCAGATAACGAATGTTGAGTCAACATATAGGCTATCAATTCTGACTACAGGGTCCATATAGTTTGTTTTGTCTTTTCTCTAATTGGGTCAAGGCCCAGTACCGAATCCATGATGCACAAGTTCACATACGTAAGGCCCATTATTGGTCCAATTTACCAAATTGGGCCCAAATCCCTAATTAGGCCTAATTCCGAGATCCATTATCAACACTTGGCCCAAAACACCACATCCATAAAGTCCAAAAAAGGAGTAAGTCCAACTAGTCCATAAACAGCCCAAATAACATAAGCCCAACAGAGAAAGTACGCGGGGCGTACTCCTCTGGTACGCTGTGCGTACTCTCCTGAGGTTGACCACCATAGGGGTGGTTGACCCAGTACACTGGGCGTACTAGATTTATGCGGGGTGTACCCTCACAGATCTTAAAACTTTATATATGCTTAATGGGTTAAGCTCTTAAGCTTAAACTTCAGATCTATTGCTCAAAAGTGCTCTGGGACCATAAAGTCTCAAACTTTAAGACTTTGGTCGACTGAATAGTGCTCAATACATGGTATTAATCCATTAAGACCTCCTACTAAGAACTAGGGACCCAAGTAGCCCAAAGGACATCATTTTTTTCCTTAGGATCCAGTCTAGAGTGTGAAAGGACAGCTCAAATTGTCCAAAATGAATCATGCATAGTAATGGGGCTTTATAGGACAAAAGAGGGAAAATAAACTTCCAACAATAGATCTAGAAGGAAAAAGGCTCAAATGTAACAACTTCATACCTTCTGGAGCTCCCAAAACAGATGATGAGCCAAGATCTACAAGCTAACTCTTCCCTCCTTGGCTCCTTGATGCACACACTTCTTCTTAAAGGCACAAGAACACTCTTAAAAACTCAAGAATGATCACTAGAAGGCTAGGGTTCTCATAAGACGACTAAGGGAGGTGTGGACGTTGAATGAGATGAAAGGGAATGGTCCAAAAAGTGTTTAAATACTCCACAAACCCTAAAAGTTAAGGTTCCTTCCTAACATATGTACGCCCAGCGTACTAGGGCGTGCCCTAGTATGCTTAGCGTACCACATGTATGCCCGACGTACTAATTCAACCTCAAAACTTCCATTTTACCACTAGGCCTTCCTTTTGCCACTTCTTTCCAAATTAAGGGCCAAAAGTGACCTAATTCAAATCCGATGGGTAAACTTGAAGCTACTTGAAAAATGGGATGTTACAACTGTCCCCACTTAAATTCGATTTCGTCCTCGAAATCTTTCCTAACCATCCCCGACAAACATGACATCCAACGACTTTCGAAGGAGACTAAACCCAATGTGAATCTTTTTACTCCAAAGAAGGCGATTCCACAATCCCATGCAGCACACAACCCTTCACCACCTTAATCCCGAAATATGGAAAATTGGATTCGGTACGTCCCCCTAACAGACCACACATACCAACCCCCACTTTTTCTCTTCCCATTACTACTAATGAAATACTCAGCCCTGGGAACCTGAGGATTCTACCCATAAATAGAACCATGGGTCATATTCTGCTAAACTCTTGCGCCCACAACTTACCGTTTGCCCGTCACTTCCATAGAATATAGTTCCGCAAACGGTTACTACCAACAACATACCTACCTCTACCGGTCAACCAGTACGACACTCATAACCAGTCCATATCACCCTTTCGGGTTAGAATACCAATATGCCAAGTCAATTCAACCATCCAGTTGAGCCTCCGTGCCTATGACTTCCAGTTGGCCCGCATCGGGTATCTTGGCCTACTGCATAGAGCAGGACTGCCTCAACCCTATCCAAACGCCATAGATGATCATGAGAAATATCTAACCCAGTTCCCAAAACATGAAAGACTAGACATTATAATCCCAATCCATCCTAAAGCTAACAAATACCCATTCAGATCTACTCCCAGTCCCCAACTGGAGTACTACCCAATCCAAGAAGATAAATCCTTCGAGACAATCCAAACTGATGAGATCACTGAGATCCTCTGCACTCCGTCCGATCTCTAATAACAACTTCCGATCAAACCAAAATACCCCGGAGTCTTCAGCCTACTCCAGCAGCATGTTCAATACTTGGGGACAGACCTACTAAATGCTATAGCATAGCATCATACTCAATACCCGCACATAGATCTACAATACATACAGAGTCTGCAGCATGACTGGACCGCCTCACCAGGCGTTCAGCCTATCTGGACCACTCTCAGAACCTTCAACAATCTGGACCGCCTCTCTAGGCCTTCATCCTGTTTGGACCGTTCTCCAAGCCTTCGGCCTGATTGGTACCCCCCCAATGACATTCAGTCTATTCGGATCGCTCTAAACTGTTGAGCCTCACCCTAGGCCACCCCCTCCTAGTGCTCTCTCTCCCATGGAGCTTGTTCTCTCCCTCTTGGGGCTTCGAACTCCTGATCGTCCACCCACTCGAAAACTCATGGCCCGATCCCTGACCCGCACACCTACAACATGCGCTAAGTAACCTGCATACCTGTTGAAAGTATTGTCTAACCCCGGCCGCTAACAGAACCCTCAATGACTGCTGCTTTATCTGAGAATTTTCAATTCTCCCCCACTTGGGACTCTAGCCACTACCTGCTGATGGCGAAACCAACACAACTTAACCGTCTCTACTGGGTATTATCATCCTTATCTATGGATCGATTAACCCTAGAGTGAACATCCTCCATAGAACAATCATTCCGACATGGTGCAACTGAACTTCAAAAGAAACCTGAATCCCAGCTGAACACTTTTGCATCTCCGATTCACAGCTACTAGCCCTGGAACAGAGATCCTATATCCTAACTTCTGATCACCAACACCCTGGATACTAACCATCTATGACCCCTCGATACTAAATTCCTCAAACTCTCCTATGTCGCTATGATATATACAGAAAGGAATGGAAGAAAAATTCACAATATAATCATAAACAATGAGATAAAAGATAGAAACATACCAGCAGCCGCATCTGGCGCTGTCCTGACCTCCTCTGCTGTAAGTTGGAGGGCATGTCCCTGAGCCCTCGGAGGCTCTGCTCCATCCTGACCCCCGCCGGTAATCCTCAATGTAGCCAGCGCTGGAGCCTGCACCGGTCTTGCAACAAGTTGTGGACAGTTGGCCTTCACGTGACCAACCTGATGGCAGTGATAACAAATCCTCACATACTCAATCGGGGCCAACTGGCGGAAATACCTCGCATAATGCCCCTCCTTTCCGCACTTGCGGCACGCACCACCGGACTTACAAACTCCAGTATGACCCTTCCCGCACTTCTCACAAGTGCGTCCGCCCTGACCTCCAACCCTAGAATCAGCGGTCTTGGACCGCTTTGGCATCGGCTGCGACTGCAACGGGGCCTGCCTCTGCTCTCGCAACTGCAACTCAACCTCCAGCTCATGCCGCCTAGCGGCCTCCAATAAGCCCAACAATGTATCACATAGTTGGGTAGCAACAAAGTGTCTAATGTCAGTCTTGGGCATGCTCAGATAACGCCTCATATGAGCCTACTCGGAAGCAAACTCGAGGCACAACATCGCCTTCTTAGTGAACTTACGGGTGATCTCCGTCACCGACTATGTACCTTGTCTCAACTCCAAGAACTACTGAGCTATCCACTCACGATCAACTCACGGAATGTAACGGGAGCAGAACACCTCCCTATCCAATCCCAAGAAACTGTAGCTCTCTGCTCATCTGAATAAGACCTAGTCATCAACCTCCACCAGTCCTTCGCCCCAGACCTCAAAATGTTCAGGGCACACCTGACCTTCTGGTCATTCGGGCAGGAACATGTGAAAAAGCATCTCTCGATGTCCGATAGCAACCTCATGGCTATGATATGCTCCTGAATCCCATCGAAAGTCGGGGGCTTCGTCTTATCAAAGTCCTGGTACTGGAAGCCTCGACTGGCTCCCAACCCTACCGCCGATACAGTTGTTGTGGTTGCAACGACAACCGCCTCAGTGAGGGCTGCATAGCGACCATCGAAATACTCTACCATAGCGATCTTTATAGACCTAAACATCTCTGACAACTGATCTCGAAAGAATCAGCAACCTCATCAAGCACGATCTCCCAGATCCTGTAATCCATCTCATCTGGCCTTATTTGGCCAATAGTCTCGAGTGCTGTCGGTGCCTCCTGTCCGCTCTCTGCTGATCCTGATCTGGATCCAGTCACGAATCATTGTGTAACCATCATGCTAAAAACATGCTAAAAAATATCAGATAATCCTCATAACAATATGGGAACCAACTCCCAACCAAAAACCCAAGGGGTTGTGACTTACTTGCTACACGTATGGGTCCTGTGCTTTCAGTAGTACGGGCCCATACTACCTTCCAAACCTACCCATATTTGTCTCTAGTATCATCACAATTCCCTAAAACTATACATAAACATAGCGGGCGCTTAATCCTCACTCCTAGATGAATGCTAAATATCTCATGTCTGGCCTCCCGTCCTCTCACAACCCACCCTACCACCAATTGTCACACGACCCTCCATTGGTGCCAGTTAACTATTGCATGAATACAATCACATTCCGTACGACTTAAACAATCTTAGGCTAAAAGATTTAATCCCACAATGGTTGGACTCAGACAAGAGTTGCGCAGCAGGACCAAATCCCTCACCCTAAGACCATTTAACCCCTGTAGCATGTGACTTGGAGTATTCATCCAATAGTTAGTTCATACACGAAAGAGTCACAAATAATCAATGACGTACTCTACATAAGATAAGCCATCAAAGATCAGGCATTTCTATCATACGATTCATGAAGATCCCTATCTTAGTACTAGCATGTTGTTCTAACAAATTACATAATATCAATAACTTGTATGGTATTTTTGGGTCTACTTACTGGCTCTGGCTGATCGTACACTTGCATCCTCTTTTATTATTTTGAAAACCATTTTTTGAAAATATTTTCCTTGATTTGAGACAGGAGTCACATGAATGTTCCTCCAATTCACTCAAACCAAGGCTCTGATACCAACTTGTAACGACCATAAAATTCATGGCAAATTTAAACTTTTAAAACATTTAAAATATTCAAAATTATTACAAAAAGATTTCCAAAACAGTTTATATCAGAGTATCCCAGAAAGCCAAATCAAACTATGAGGAAGTGCACAATCACTCCTTCGTCTTCCCACGATCATCAGAAGTACCTAAAACAAAATCAATAACTGTAAGCCCAAAGCTTAGTGAGTTTCCCCCAAATACCAACGCCATACAACCAGAAACATATCATATCAACAAATACAGAACAACCATCCATCTCGAGTCTATAGTGTGACTGGTCCGCCCGCACCAGGCCTTCAGTCCACCCGGTTCACTCTCTGAGTCTGCAGTCTGAATGGACCGCCCGTGTCGGGTATTCAGTCTATCTGGCTCACTCTCCGAGCCTCGGCACATCTAGACCGTTCTCTCGGGGGCTGCAACCTATCCAAACTGCTCGCCTGGCCTTCGGCCTGACTATGTGCCCTCCCGGGTCTGCAGTCTATCCGGTCCGCCCTGGGTATGTTGGCCTACAACACAAACCAGGACTCGCCTTAACCAAAACCCCACTACAAACAACCATGTGCACATATAACAGATAATCACATAACAGTCCATAGACAACCAAACTGATCTAGCAAATCATATAGTATAGCAACATCCTAACCAGGATATCGACCTAACCGATCACTAACATAACATTATCCTATATACCAGGATACCGACCTAAACCAGGTCACTAACATAAACATACAAACATCCTAACTACCAGGATGTAATCAATAAACATATCATGCAATAATCCAGATAAAAATATATACAGGGCCGACCTTGGTGCCTTAGACCCTGTTGATATAGTGAGGCTAACTCACCTCGCAGTGTTGGTCTGAACTGAAGTATCAACTTCCGAAATACTGTTTCACTGAAAATCCCGAACTATCCAGAATAACGAATGCTGAGTCAACAGATAGGCTATCAATTATGACTACGGATTCCATATAGTCCGTTTTGTCTTTTCTCTAATTTGGGTCAAGGCCCAATACCAAATCCATGATCCACAAGTCCACATACGTAAGGCCCATTATTGGCCCAATTTACCAAATTGGTCGCAACTCCCTAATTGGGCCTAATTCCGAGATCCACTATCAATACTTGGCTCAAAACACCACATCCATAAAGTCCAAAAAAGGACTAAGTCCAACTAGTCCATAAACAGCCCAAACCCGAAGCCCAAATAACATAAGCCCAATAGAGAAAGTACATGGGGCGTACTCCTCTGGTACGCTAGGCGTACTCTCTTGAGGTTGACCACCATCGGGGTGGTTGACCCAGTACGCTGGGCGTACTGGATATATGCGGGGTGTACCCTCACAGATCTTAAAACTTTATATGTGCTTAATGGGTTAAGTTCTTAAGCTTAAACTTCAGATCTATTGCTCAAAAGTGCTCTGGGACCATAAAGTGTCAAACTTTGAGACTTTGGTCGACTGAAAAGGGCTTAATACATGGTCTTCATCCATTATGACCTCCTACCAAGAACTAGGGACCCAACTAGCCCAAGGGACTTCATTTTGATGCCTTAGGACCCATTCTAGAGTCTGAAAGAACAACTCAAATTGTCCAAAACAAATCATGCATAGTAATGGGACTTATGGAACAAAAGGGGGAAATAAACTTCCAAGAATAGATCTAGAAGGAAAAAGGCTCAAAGGTAACTGTTAGGTCTAGAAGGTGTTGCGTCTTGGGCTCGATATTTAGTCCATTCAATCTCCGGTATGGGCCTCTCCATCCATGAGTTATTTTGTAGGGTTTTATATATATAGATGCTTGCATGCATCCTAGAAGAAAAGATTTCATAGAGAATTTAATAGCCTTCATTGTTCTTATCTTTTGTAACCCTAATATCCTCTACAGCGGAAGTTCTTCATCGAGCTCTGTTGAGGATTGAATCAATTGAATCATTCGACACATTCAGATTCATTCTTGTGTTTTATCTAACTGTTTTTTGCTTTCTTGATTTACCTGTTATAAGATCTAATCGATCAAATAGTTTTTTAAACTCATCAATTGGTATCAGAGCAGGAGGCTGTGTAATTCATACACATCTCTTCTGTGAAAGAAATGATTAGGGTTTATTCCGCATTAACTGATATTTATTGAGCCGTCACTCCATAATTGACGTATCTCATTATTTATTCATTTTGCCCTAATATTACATATTACAAGTCTGATCTTGCAACAGGTTAAACGATCAACATCTCAAACAGTATTGGATCTACAACAAAGTTTCCAATTCTTTACACTCAAGATTACGAGGTTTGGGCGCATCATTTTGAAGACTACGTCAGCGGATATGAAGATAATGGGTATCTAATATGGGAAGCCATTGTGTCTGGACCATTCACTCATTCAGGAACATCCAGAATTATTAAAACTCAAAAGGAGTATAATGATCTGTTAAAAGATGTGAAAGACGTCGCTCAGGACAAAAAGGAGAAGTTTCAGTGCAACATCAAAGTATTAAGACTGATTCGATTCGCTCTTCAATCTGAAACGTTTAGGTTGGTGAGTTCCTGCAGTACTGCTAAAGAAATCTGGGATCGGCTGCGAGAGCTGTATTCCACAGATGAAGATTCGGAGCACTCAATTCAAACCTTGCTTTTGTCTGAGTTTGGAGAGTTCAAGCAAAATACCGATGAGTCCGTTACACAGACGTTTGATCGCTTCAATCATCTTCTCAGCAAGATGATCAAACATGATATCGAAAGGAAGCTTATTGAACAGAAGGTTACTTTTTTGAATGGCTTAAGACCCGAATGGAGAGCTGTTGTGTCTACAGTTAAGGCTCACGAGCAGTTCAAATCATATTCGCTGGCGAAACTGGTGGGAATTCTGAAATCCCAGGAAAAGATAGTGATGCAAGAGAAGAGTGTGGTCTCAAACTTGGGGTCCTTGGCCCTCCTGTCTAAAAGTAAGAATGCAGTAGAAGACGAAGATCTGAACCTGGAGGACTACGATCTAACTTTAGAAGATTATGCTATGTTGGTGTCCAATCCTAAAAGGCTCATCAAGAAGAAGTTTCCTACCAATAAGAACCGAAATTGGCAGGGAAGCTACAGTTCTGAAAAAGTAAGGGAGGAGCCGAAGACTGAAGAACCAAAGAAAGAGGTGAAGGTTGAAGCGGATTCTGGTGTCAGCTGTTATTACTGTGGAGGAAAGAATCATTACGCCAAAGATTGTGTTTTGAAGAAAGTGACAGAGAAAGATGAGGAGAAAGATGAACAGGCAATCCTGGTGAAGTAGTTAGAAGAGATTAAAAGGAAGAAAGGTACTACTAATCCTTCTATGAATGCTCTTATTGTACAGGGTTCAGCAGAGGATGACGAGTTCGATGGCGTACAGGTATGGTCGACCGAATCAGAAGATGATGAGGTGAGAAAGCCTTCTCATGGAAAGGCTTATGTCGCAAGAGGTGGTGAAAGCAGTGGAAAGTGTCTCATGGTGACTGACGTATCTCACATGAGGGGATATAATAATGATGGTGGAAATGAAGACACCAAGGAGCAAGAGGACTTGTGCTTCACAGCAAAACCTCTCAATGTGCAGATCAGTGAACTTGATGAACTGATCAAGAAGGTACAATCTCTTTTTATTTCGTTCAAAATTCCACAGAAATCATATGAAAAGGAATTAAATAACTTGAATTCAAGAATATCAAATCTGGATAGTTGTTTAACTCAAACACGGGTCACAAATTCTAACCTGACTGACCAAATAAGCAAGGTGTCATCCAAGAGTGAGGAGAGAAGGATGTGGATTGAGCAGAAGGAGTTGGAGATTATTAAGACTAGAGATGAAAACATTTATTTGCAAAGAGACAATTTGAAATTGTTAAAACAAAGGAATGTTTTTTGTTTGATTGCTAAAAGACTTTATGCTAACATTACTCAACTGCATCTAAATTGTGAAATAGGGCAGAAGATACATCGCATGATTCTACCCTTCCTTGAGTTTAAGGAGGATGAAATCGATGCCGAAGCATACAACTGTGAAAGTGTTGTATCTTCCGATGATGCCAATCCCACTTATATGTATGGTCTGGACAAAATAGAATCTTTTATAAAATCCAAAGACCATAAGGACATGCTTAAAAATCTTTTGGATGAAAACGATAA
The DNA here is from genome assembly GCF_002870075.4 of Lactuca sativa. Lineage (NCBI taxonomy): Eukaryota > Viridiplantae > Streptophyta > Magnoliopsida > Asterales > Asteraceae > Lactuca > Lactuca sativa. Next base: position 283,853,530 of record NC_056630.2, read on the forward strand.
ACTGAAACTCAGGACCGAAACCATATAAAAATTCAACTCATTGAGTGCCAATTTATGTTCAGAAAATAAAATTGATGTCGAAAATGCATCTGAACTTAATGAGGACGATGATATGAGTGAAATTTATGTAGAGGTTGAAGTTGACTGTTCTGAGTTTGTCAAGAGCGAACCCGAAAACCACAAAAATCTGATTTCTGAAAATTCTATGGAATTCGTTCGTTTGTCCAAAAATAAGTCCCCATCCCTTGAAGAAAAGGTTGTTGTGTACCAAAAGGTGAGAACCACACCGAATCAAGTATATAAGGTCGCAGGAGTAACCGAACATCAAACAGCCGAACTCACTGCCATGGTGAATGAAGACAATGCAGATGGCTGTGATGAGTTTTTCTGGTCAGCTCCTATAGATAATCCAGACGAAACAGTTGGTCTGTCAGAGCGAACGTCCTGGAAAACCAAAGGAAGATATGTACCAAAGTCGCTGAATAAGCCTGACAACTTTGACGTGCCAAGTACAAGTGGCACAAAAGAAATACTTGAAGAAGTCACCTCCACAAGCGAAACCTCATCTATGAAGAGTGAACCGGCTGTGAAGAAGCTAAAACAAAAAGCCAATATCCATAGACAACCGAAACAGGTGAAAAATCAAAAGCAGCAGAGAAATCTTAGATACAAAAAGAATCTCTCAGAGCGAAAGCAGTTTTGGCGCTCTCAAAATGCTCACTTCTCTTATCCTAATAAAGATTCAAAGTCAGGGAAAAAGACTTTCGGGCCACATGAAGAACATAACCAAAATGAGAGGTTCGGTCCTGAGAACGACAAGAACCGAAAGGATAGGTTCGGTCCTGAGAGCAACAAGAACCGAAAGGATAGGTTCGGTCCGATCAACACCACTCAAAAATCCAACTTTGGCTCATCATCGAGAAGCTACCGAAGTTCCAGGTTCGGTACCTCCAATAACCATAAACAAAAGGGTCATTTCGAATCTCAAGTCAGAAGAAATTCCCATTCCATATTCTCTTCTTCTAATTCTTCTCATTCTCAATTCTCTTCTAAACCCAATTCTGTTCCTGCACAAAATTCAAAATCATCAACAAACTTGAAAGGAAAATCGAAGATTTCCTCTGTCAAGGAAGACTGAAAATAGTCTAGTGCTCAAACACCAGAATCTAAATCCAAAACACCTGTAGCTAACTCTAACAAAATCAAAGTGTTTACTATTAAAAGAAAAGATGAAACAACCTTAGTTAAACACACATATCTTGTTGATGTTTCACTTACCATTCTTGTTCCTGTGAAAGGCTCACGTGGACCCAATAAACTTCGAGTTCTTAAATCTACTTAATTTTTGCAGGTTATAAGTGACGAGCAGTTCGACAAAGAATGGTACATTGATAGTGGCTGCTCACGTCACATGACAGGAAGGAATGAAGAGTTGAGGGAGTTTCGATCTCTTCAAAATGGTGGCAATGTCAAGTTTGGTAACAACTCCTATGGAACGATAAAGGGTTATGGGATGATAACCAATGGAGACTTCACAATAAGAAAGGTGGCGTACGTTGAAGGATTGCAGCATAATCTCATCAGTGTATCTCAACTGGTGGGTGGTACCGGTCTCAAAGTTTCGTTTGATGATGAAGGTTCAGAAATTATAGAGAAGAAATCCAACAAGGTTATCCTCAAATCAGACCAAAAAGTCAAAATGTTTCCTCTAAATCTCAAACCAATCAAAGGAAATCCAGCTATATTTCTTTTGTCCAAAGCTCATTCTGACGAAAGCTGGTTGTGGCACCGAAGGCTCTCACATCTCAACTTCAAAGACATCAACAAGCTTGTCACCGGAGGTCATGTTCGGGGTCTTCCCTTGCTCAAGTTTGATCGAAAACACTTATGCGCTGCATGTGAAATGGGGAAACAAAGTCGTCAAAGTCACCCATCAATTATAAACACAAAAGTTGTTGAACCACTTGAGTTGCTTCACATCGACTTGTGTGGTCCATCATCAATCAAAAGCATTGGTGGTAGCAAGTATATTCTTGTTATTGTTGATGATTTCTCACTTTTTACATGGGTGTTCTTTCTGAAGCACAAATCTGAGGCTACTCCTAAGCTTAAGATGTTTATCAAGCAGGTTGAAGTGCAACTGAGAAAAGTCGTTCGCAACATTAGGAGCGACAATGGATTGGAGTTCAAGAAGAAAGAATTTGAAGACTTTTTGGCAGAAAAAGGAAGCAGTCACAACTTCTCTGCCCGCTACACGCCTCAACAGAATGGAATCATCGAAAGGCGAAACCGATCCTTCTGTGAGGCGGCCCAAACTATGCTAAGGTTCGATTCTCTTCCCTTATATTTCTGGGCTGATGCTATTGCTGCAGCATGTTTTACATAGAATAGGTCTTATCTCAACAAGCTCTTCTCTCTTACTCCTTATGAGATCATCAATAATAGGAAGCCGAACGTAAAGTTCTTCCATGTGTTCGGCTCACGATGTTTCATCTTCAACTCCAAAGAACATCGTAACAAGTTTGACGTTAAAGCTGATGAAGGAATTTTTCTAGGATATTCTCTTACTTCAAAAGCATACCGGGTCTTAAATAAACGTTCTAGAAAGATTGAAGAAACATATTATGTGACTTTCGATGATAGCTAAGTCAAGAAGCTAAAGACTACTGAAGAAGCAATTGGAGAGATTTTCTCTCAAACAGGTCAAGTCACGGCCACGATTGCTAATTTGTTCGATCAGTTTGTGGACTTATTCGATGAACCTGAGAAAGCTACTCTCTCGGAAGCCAAGGCAGCAGACAACAAAATCGATCATCTGAAGCAAATTGCCGAAGATGCAGCCAAACAAATGGGTGAAGGAGAACAAGTTCCAAACGAACCTCCTCAGCACGACACTTCAGTTGAGGGGGAGAATCCATTTTCTTCAAATCAACCAAACTCACGCTTTCAGGGGGAGAATTCTATTCCTACACCCGAAAGTCCTGTAGCACCAGAAAGTCCAGCTACACCTGAGAGTTCTGTTGCACCCGAAGGTACGAACCAACCTGAAAATCAAGAGATTCATCAGTCGAGGGGGAGAATTCTGATATGTTCTACGATGACGATAGTCAATCTGAATTGGAAGAAATGGTCAACACCGAATTGGATCCATCATATGATCCAAATTATCCTCTTTTTATCAAATGGAACAGAGATCATCCTGTATCTCAAATAGTGGGTAATGTATCTGAAAAGGTCCTGACCCGATCCCAACTGAAGGCAAAGCAATCATCTCTATTCTCCAAAGTAGAGTTCTGCATGTATAATTCTTTCGTATCCAAAGTTGAGCCGATGATAGTTAACACGGCTCTTGATCATTCCGATTGGGTTCAAGCTATGCAAGATGAGCTCAATGAGTTTGAAAGAAACAAGGTATGGCGCCTCATTCCAACACCTAAAGATTCCTCAGTCGTTGGTCTCAAATGGGTATTCAGAAACAAAATGGACAAGGAAGGTAATGTGATTCGAAACAAAGCTCGTCTCGTGGTGAAAGGATACTGCCGGGAAGAAGGAATTGATTACGAAGAAACTTTTGCTCCGGTAGCAAGGCTAGAATCTGTTCGAATATTTCTGGCCTACGCTGCACACAAGAACTTCGAGGTCTACTAAATGGATGTAAAATGCGCCTTTCTGAATGGAGAACTGGAAGAAACGGTTTACGTGGAGCAACCTCCTGGTTTTGTGAATGAAAAGCATCCAAATCACTGTTATATTCTGGACAAGGCAGTTTATGATCTGAAACCAGCGCCTAGGGTATGGTATGAAACGCTAACTAAGTTCTTAAAGATGTCAAAATTCAAACAAGGTTCGGTTGACCCAACCTTCTTTCATAAGAAGGAAGGTAACCACCTTATGATAGTTCAAATCTACGTCGATGATATCATCTTTGGCTCAACGAATCCTAGCTTAACAGCTGAATTCAGAAAGCTGAGGGAGACTAAATTTGAAACAAGCTCAATGGATCCGATTAACTTTTTCCTTGGTTTGAATATTAGACAGGGACCCGAAGGCATCTTTATTAACCAGGAAGCATACACCAAGACTCTTCTTGCTAAATTCGGCATGATGGGATTCTCAAAGGTCAAAGTTCCAATGGCGTTCGGCACTAAGCTCACACAATCCTTGGAAAAACCGGCAGTCGATATAACGTTATACCACCAGATGACTGGTTCCTTGATGTACCTCACAGCTAGCAGGCCCGATATAATGTTTTTTGTGTGTTATTGTGCTAGGTTTCAAGCAAATCCTCGTGAACCACATATGCTAGCAGTGAAAAACATACTCCGGTATCTGAAACGAACCATCTCCCTCGGTCTATGGTATCCATCAAACTCAGGTTTCTTTGTTCAAGCCTACTCAGATGCAGACCTTGGAGGATGTGGTTTAGACAGGAAAAGCACCACAGGAGGCTGCCAATTCCTAGATGGGAAGTTGGTTAGCTGGCAATCAAAGAAACAAACATGTGTTTCTCTGTCTACAGCCGAAGCAGAGTACATTGCAGCTGCCTCCTGTACATCTCAAGTGATTTGGATCCAAAGCCAGCTCTGTGATTATGGACTCAATATGAAAAAGATCCCACTATATTGCGATTCAGAAAGTGCAATTCGGATCTGTCATAACCCAGTGTAACACTCCAAGACCAAGCATATAGCACTGAGGTATCACTTTATTAAGGATCATGAGGAAGATGGAAACGTCGAAATTCAATTTGTTCGAACCACTGATCAACTGGCCGATATCTTCACCAAAGCTCTTCCTGAAGCAAGTTTCAATAAAATTCTACAAGGGCTAGGAATGATGGAATCGGAGTCAGTACCAAAAACTACTTCTCAAATCTAAAAGTCGGAAGCGAAATGAACCGAATGTTCGGGTTCGGTTCACGTGTGTGCCGAAATGAACCGAACGCTCGGGTTCGGTCCTATTCTCTTATCTCCGCTTATCACTCAAAGATATTTTCTTTGGTTGTAAACCTTTTGTATCCTTTTCTCAATTTCATCTCTCTTATTTTCAAAGTCCTTTTCTTTTTCAAATTCATTTTTTTTGCAATCAAAATAGACTGAACGCTCGGGTTCGGTTCCAAATTTTTTTGTGTGTCTTTTATTTATTTATTTATTTTTATTTTTCTTTTTCTTTCTTTAAATCAAAAATTCCAAAAAAAAAAATTTAAATCGAAAACTCCAAAAACATTTTTTTTATTATTTGTGTTCGTTAATATTTTTTTGTGTGGATATTTGTGGGGAAATTCTTTTATTAGTTAAGTGTCCCTAGAAGCATGCTGCTGTATGTGTCCACAGCCTCACCTGATTCTGAATAATAGCGTTACTGACTTGGTATATACAAACCTTGTCTTCCCAATTAGGCTTTTATATTTATTCTAATCATGAGCTACCTTACTCTCTTCTCACATGGGATAAGAGTTTTCTGCTTGGTCCTTATTTCAATAGCAGAGGTACTTTGGTTTCTTTAAACCATCTCCAATATTTTTCTCCATCATATTTCGATCTCATACACGTAACCCTTGAGACTCTCAGAAATTACCACTGAGGTTTATGGTGACACAATTTCTGTGTTCATGATCTTAGCTTCGTGCCACTACATGCTAAGTGAAACCCACAATTCACTACCTTCTATGCATTGATGGTGAACAATTCACTTTGCTCTAGTTTTCACTAAAGAATTGATGAATTCAGCCTTAAGACTGTACCTTTAAATCTCTGAATTTTATCTTTATGTGATTCCTATGAAATTGTTAAATCCCATAACATTTCTTCCCATGGAATCCAGTTTTTTTTTGTTGAGATTTCACCTACAAATATTTCCACTATGCCACTTAAATTCTTTTCAAACCTACTTGTTCAACAGACTACATTGGTCTCACAAGTACTTCAGTCGATTTCTGTCTTATGTCAAGATCAGGAATTCTGAACTGAAGCGAAAGCCACCCAAATTAGCCTGATTAAAATATGCCTTTCAACACTTCCCAATAAGTGTCTGATCGTAATTCAACGGGAAACCAAACAAACACTTTAAGGTCTCTCTTGACTTGGAAGGAAGAGATTCGTGCCCGGGATCCATTGTTTCGTGTCTTTATTGACATCACAATTTCCCACGTATGTGTTGCTTTATTTCTTTTTCTTTTACACACTAAGCACGAAAATCTTTTTGATTTTCCATAATTCTGGTTTCATTACTTACAAGCCATTTCTTGAAGTTATAAAAGAGTTGTGGCTCACAATGTTACACGTGGTCATTCTGCTTTAAGATGACACTCACTTTAAAGGGATAAGTTGTTGACTCAGTCGAGAATCCAATCGATTTGATATTTCAAACGGCGCTTGAAGGACGGGCATGTGAAGTGGAACCGTTCTTGACACTTCAAATGGCACCTGATGGGAAGGCGTGTGAATCGGGACAATTTTTTCTCTCTCCTGCGTAATCATCGGGGCTCCCAACTGTCACGCATCAATCACCTAAGGAAACTCTTCGTATTTTCCTCGAAGATTTAGGAACAGATTCTTCTCTCTCTTCTCACCACGATATAAAAGGTAACTTCGACCATTATTTACCTCTTTACTGCACCCAAAATTCAGAAAGCAAGAAAAGCTTTGATTATTCTCCTGTTCATCATCTCTCCCAACTTCTTCACTTCAATGACGGACTCATCTTCTGTTCATGCCACTTCCCACATTCTGCCGATTCGTCCTCAACAAAGTTTGATCATCGATCTCACTCCACACGTTTACGATGCCTTTATGTTCCCGATCATCGAATGTCTCAAATATTCGCACCTAGCTCCCACTCTCACCAAAGTTGAAGCTGTTCCACTAAATGTTTATCGCAAATCTTCTCCACAACTCATTATGATAAGTCTGTCGATAGAATCTTCTTCGACATTCTTGATCACAAGGCATCCATCTCCAAGCAGCGATTTTGTTCGTTTTTAGGGTTTGAACCCGATTCATCTAGGGTTAACCCTGAATCCATTCCAGTGGGTCAGTTGTTTTCCATGTTTTACAACATGGGATACACTGAGATTCTGACGACGGTCACAAAATTCAAGAAATCATGTTTGCCTCCTCAGTGGAACGGGTTCTTCACAGTGCTGTTCAAGGCATTATCGGAACGCAGTGCCGGTTCAGACAGAGCGAGTCATCTGTTTATGACGATTCTTTATGGGGTATACCACGGTATTAATCTTGACTATGGGTCGGTGTTATGGCAGCAGCTGATTCAGAGTCTTGCATCTACATCTCGCCATTCAGAGATTTCCTACGCTCGCTTTTGGACGTTGATCACCAAGTGGGTGATGGACAAGTATCTCATTCCAATTGTTTCTGGTTCTCCACTCTCTTTGATAGGTACTTTCCATACTACAAAGATCATTGTCTCTGATGCATCTAAGTTTCAGTTCAATGGATCAATCCTTGAGTCGATGTTTGGAGACGTTCCAAGCGACAACCGCATCATCAGAACCTACAAGGAGTTTCGTCGCTCTGGTCCTAGAGAGCTCACTCCTGATATGATTAAGTCAATCCACGATGCTGATAGACCCGCTCCAAGGGAAAGAAAAATGAAAAGGGGGAAGACAAGAAGGTTGTCAAGGGAGCAAAAGGCCCTTCTCCGAAGAAACGCAAACCTACCAAGGCGGTTCAATCTCCTCCACTGAAGAAGAGGAAAACCCAACCTAGGCGAAAGCTGATACTTGCTTCCTCCTCAAGCGAATCTGGGGAAGAAAGTTCTGATTCCGAAGAGTCCCCCCGTGGTAACACTCCTCCACGATCGCCTACCCCAGAGGTACATGTTTCTAGTTCACATGTCTCTTCTCCACCAATCTCCATTTCTATTTCCATTCCCCCCATAACCTCCACCACTCAAATACCACCTACCTCTATCCCAGTACCCCCTCCCATTTTCACTGAAGCTACCACAACAACCGCTGAAGTAAGAACCAACGTATCTGATACGAGGGCTCCTACTAAAGCACCTGAACCCACTCCCACTCCCACTACCGAACATACATCAGCACCCGAACCTACTTTCACAACCGAGCCTCCACCCTCACCTCCACCCTCATCTCCTGCTCGCTCTGCAAACAATGAAGAACCTTTTCTTGGTGGGGAAAACATGACATTTGATTCGGTCTATTACAGTCCGTATCAGGTGCAAAGTGATGATGACGATGATGCTCCTGTCACCAAGAAGCATCTCAAGGAGCTTCACGAGAAGATTGATTCTCTCATTGCTTCATCCTCTTCTTCCTCCCAGTCTACAATCTCAGATGCTGCTATTCAGAGGACTGTTGATGCTTTCACTAAGGCTCATGAAGCCTCCATCAGCTCAGCCACTACCGCTATTGACGCCTCCACCAAGGCATGTGCTGCAGCGACCGAAAAAGTCAAAAAACTATTTCTTGACGCTTCTTCTCTTTTGCAGTCTTTACAGGAAACTGCGGATGCCAATAAAACGAAGCTTGACCCTATTGTCAACAAGCTAGCTACCTCAGTTGCCTCAGAACTGCAGTCCTTTGCCAGTTTTCGTCGAACTCTCACTGATGACAACTCATCGTTTAAGGCGACTATTGAGGAGTGCCTAACTAAGCTACAAGAAGATCTAGCTGTCGAGAACTCACTCATGGACGCTCTCGCTCGAAAGACCACTGCTCTCAAGGTCAATAATCTTCAACTCTCGAATTCTCAAAAGGAGATTGAATCTTTTCGATCTAAACGAGAGGTTATTTCATCATGTGTTTCGGATGTCCACGCCGCCCTTTCCAACATCCTTGAAGCACATGATCCAATACTGAATTACTCAGTGAGGCGTGATCTCGCAGAAAAGCTTGCTCCAGCCCTTTCTCTCCTGAACAAAATTGAAGGGCTCCTTGAGTTCGTGTCCATTCCGAAACAAGGGGGAGAGGATGTATCTCAACCACCTCCCACTTCTACAGCAACAAAAACAATCGAACCTCCTTCAACAGGTCAAGCCTCAAGTTTGGGTGTCAAAGACAAAGGGAAGAAAATTGATGAAGAGAGTGATGATGATAAAGAGACGACTGCAGATCTCTTAAAGAAGCAAGGTCGTGATAAGGATGCTGATATGAGCGCTCGCGTTGCCAGAGAGGCTGAGAAAACTGAAAGAAAAATGAAAGAGGCTTATGACCTTCTTCAGAGTAGGAGAACCCTTTTTCCTCCATGGACTCTTGAGAAGCTTTTGAAGGAAGCGATTGAAACTCCCAGCATTTTGTGGCTTGAACCGGTGATTTCATTGGATCGCATCAACTCTGTCGATTCACAGTTTGACATGCCACTGACCCGAAAGGCCTTCATCTTCCATGCCTTCGATAACGTTGCTGATATCCCTCATCCTCATCCAAAGGTTGATAGGGATCTCGTCGAAATCTACCTGAAGGCTGCTCAACCACAGTATCAAACTTGGAGCGCTCAGAAGATAGTCAACGTTCGGGTCCTCAAGCCGTTTAGAGAAGGGAACTTCATGAATGTTCGGTTCAAGGTGCTGAGGGGTTCTGCTAAGACCGAACATGCCATATCGCTTGCCGATCTTCCCAATTTGAATCCACATGATTAGATAATTTTGCACAACATCCTCCTCACAAATGAAGCAGAGTATGGTCCGATTATTGATCACTTCAAGAGGATGCTTGTAAGCTACATCATGGAAGTTGCCAAGATGGATCAGGAGATCGCTAGCATTTTCAAGAAAAAGCCCACTATCTCACCTGTTGGCTCTGCCAGTGATCTGAACATGATGCAGATGGGAAAGATTGACCCGAAACGAAATTTTGTCATGTTTACAAGGAACGAAGGCCAAAAATGTCTGTTCACTTTGGAAGACAAACATCTCTACACCACTGCATGTCTGGAACATGTTTTGGGAATCATTCATCGTTGCGAGCAGAATTCAGCAGACGACAAGAAGTACTTCGATGACATGATCCAGTGGTACATTCGCTTCAGACAGACAATCCTCGCTCTCATCCCTCGTCTGTTTGAAACCACTAAGAAGGTTCCTGCAGCTGGACCCAACAAGAAGAAGTAATAGTCTCGCTCCAATTGACGCAAAGGGGGAGATTGTTAGGTCCAGAAGGTGTTGCGTCTTGGGTTCGATATTTAGTCCATTCAATCTCCGGTATGGGCCTGTCCATCCGTGAGTTATTTTGTAGGGTTTTATATATATAGATGCTTGCATGCATCCTAGAAGAAAAGATTTCATAGAGTATTTAATAGCCTTCATTGTTCTTATCTTTTGTAACCCTAATATCCTCTACAGTGGAAGTTCTTCATCGAGCTCTGCTGAGGATTGAATCAATTGAATCATTCGACACATTCAGATTCATTCTTGTGTTTTATCTTACTGTTTTTCGCTTTCTTGATTTACCTGTTATAAGATCTAATCGATCAAAGAGTTTTATAAACTCATCACTAACAACTTTATACGTTCTGGAGCTCCCAAAACAGATGATGAGCCAAGATCTACAAGTTAACTCTTCCCTCCTTGGCTCCTTGATGCACAGACTTCTTCTTAAAGGCAAAAGAACACTCTTAAAAACTCAAGAATGATCACTAGTAAGCTAGGGTTCTCTCAAGATGGCTAAGGGAGGTGTGGAGGCTGAATCAAATGAAAGGGAGTGGTCCATAAAGTTTTCAAATACTACACAAACCCTAAAAGTTAGGGTTCCTTCCTGGCATACGTACACCCAACGTACACATGTGTACGCCCAACGTACTAGGGTGCGCCCTTGAACGCTTAGCGTACCACATATACGCCCGGTGTACTACTTCAACCCCAAAACTTCCATTTTGCCACTAGAACCTCCTTTTGCCACTTCGTTCCAAACTATGGGCCAAAAGTGACCTAATTCAAATCCGAGGGGTAAACTTGAAGCTACTTGAAAAATGGGATGTTACATCTATCACATCCTTACCAAAATTCCATAGTATGTTAAGCCGACTTTAACATACGAGACTAGGATGGTGAAAATAGTCATTGGTTTGTGAAGTGTTGAATAACTTACTTGTTTAGTGAGTTAGGATACTTAGTCGAAATGGCGATACATCTAAAGTATTGCACAAGAGGAGACATTGGTGTCAATATGACAAATAACTAAGTGGAAGGTAGTTGAACATTTTGAGATGTAAAAGATGATAAAGTAAATAGATAGAGTGATATGCACAGTGATTTTCATGTGTCAACAGGTGGTACAAATAGTCGGAGAAGATTTTTTTTGCATACTACTAGAGTAAATTTAGTTGAAGTGTGTCATGATGAATAGACACTACACAACAAATAATTTAAATAAAGAGTTTGAAAAGGGAATTTCTAGCTAGTGACATAGGAAAAGCGTTAGAACATACCATATGGGGTATATATGTGGAAAGGATCCTTGATTAGGAGTCTAGGAAATTTTAGTATGTGCTTGGTAAAAGCGCATGGCTGTTGTTAGATCTCCTGGTAGAGACGTGAAAACCCTTGTAGATTCTAGGAAGATGTGTTGTATGTGCTCGTTTAGGGACATATCTATATGTTTAAATTGCTTTGTTTTTATCATGTGCAATGAATTGGGAACTATGAGACAACTCTTAGGACGAGTATGAACAGGTGTTAAAGGTAGTATAGGCCTATACTACCGGAAGCACAAGATTCATACTTTGATCAAGACGAGTCTCAAGGTTACTAAGGCACTGACAGTTAAGTTTGTTTTGTCTATTTTTATTATTACCTGCAATATGTTAGTGTATAGAATGTGGTCATGTAGGATCGATTCCGAGTAAGGTAAATACTTGTAAATAAGTTGATTGACGTGATGTAGAGACCGAATGTAGTCATGAAATTTACGAAGGTGGTGATCGATATCATCAACAGAAGAATTGTAGCCTTTGTTAAGGTTGAGCAACCAGTAGCTAGAGTTGCTACCTGATGCGATATGTCTCTATGTCATCCTTGATGGGTTATGAGCACTACATCAATCCTATGGTGTACATGCAAACCCTAAAGCTTTGGATCTAGTTTGTCTAATGAACATGCAATAATCATCCAAAGCTCCTAAAGCCTAGATCTAGCATATAGAAATCAATATTATCATAATAAAAGGGTTTAGATATTACCTTGATTGTTATGTAGTAATAGCAATCTCAATTCCTTTTGATATTGACTTTGAAAGCTTAGTGCCTCAAATGTTGCACCTCTAATGGAGTCACAAACATCATATGCAAAAAGATGAACAAAGAAAGAGGGAGGATGCACCAAAAATGTCCAAGAACCCTTAGGGATTACTTCACCAGGTTTTAGGGCCTTAGGGGTTCCTTATATAGGTAGGGTATTAGGATTTTCAACTAGGAAACCCTAATTTGACAGCTTAGGCCCTATGCAGCCCATGGACTCCCTCCTTAGAAGCCTTGGACGAATTCTAATGGGTTTCCCCATAGATTTCATCCACTTCAACTTCTATGGAGTCCATTAGCCCATTTATGCAACTATCTTATAATTACACAATAGTCCCCTTTATTTAATTAATCTCTTTTAGCCACATAATTAATTCTTATTAACTCTTGACTAATATTAATTAAACAATATGATTTCTCTTTTAATATATTATTCATATAATATATTAATAAATCAAAATTAATCCTCTTTCTACTTAGTTCATCTTATCATTTGCTACGGCGAAGGCAACTCAAAAGGACCATGCTCACAATCGAGTAAAGTACATACCAAAATAGTTGTAGGCTTAGACATGTAATCCAACAATCCTCTCATGTCCAAAGCAGGGAAGATCAGAGCTATGGAAGGTGTATTGCATATTAGTGATTGTCTCATGGAGACAAGAATTTAGTTTATTATGTAACTCTTGCATCGTGCAATCGAAGGTCATTAAAGTGTGACCATTCAGTATGTTGTTGTTGATGGGTTTTATGCATAAGAAACATTCCTATGTGCTCATACAAACCCTAATGCTTGGATCTAGGTTTCTCTATTGAACATGCTTTGATTCCAAGACTTATAAACCCTAATCTAGCATACGAATAACAAAACAACATGTAGAATCAGATCTAGATGTTTACCTCTTCAAATGTTGGCTTAGATCTTCTTTTCGTCTTCTCTTAAGCTTAGAGTCACAAATGCAACTCCTCTAATGGTTCACAAACCCCACAAGCAAGAAGGCAATATGAGAGAGGGAGAGAGAGGATAGAAATCGGCCTAGGTTTCTCTTAGAATCAAGTGGTAGCCGAAATCAATGCCCTGGGGGTCATATTTATACTTACAGGTTACTAGGGTTTCAGTCTAAACCCTAATGGACAACTTAGCCACCAAGCAGCCCGAGGAACCTTCCGGAATAAGGCCTTGGACGAAAATATGATGGATACCCATCATAATTTCGTTCCCCCTTAAGTCCATTAGGTTTCCTTAACCCAAAACTTAACTATCCTACATTTGACAGTTTATACCCCTTTATTCAAGTAATCTCTTTTGGTCACCAAATTAACTCCTAATTAATTTATGACCAATACTAATTAAATAAATATGATTTCTCCTTTAATTTATTACTCTTATAATATATTAATAAATCACAATACTCTCTCTTTCTCCTTAAATTACCTTGTCAAGTTGCTTTGGAGAAGGCAACCCAAAAGAACCATGCACAACCGGGTCAAGTACATACCAAATATAGTTATGGGCTTAGACACTATTCCAACAGTCTCCCACTTGGATAAGTCTAGTAACTATATCTCACATATGACTTCAGAATCTGATTAGCAATCGTAACTCTTATACTTCACTGTCAAGTTTGATCAACTTGTCCTTTAGATAAGGGATCGTATAATCCTCTGTTCTGGATATCATGCTGACAATGCTTATTGTCCAGCAGGAGTTCCTTGATTTCCGATTTGTTTGACATAGAATTTAGTTGAACACATCAACTTCATTCTGACCGGGACCGGCACATAAGTCAAAACCAAATCATCAAGTGGGCTATATATCACTTTTATTTTCATAGAATAAAAGGAACAGATCAACTTCGACTCATATGCATCCATTATTTACTAATTAAATTATACACAATAATTCATTTTATAACATCAAGTTACTGATGCGTTTACACATTATCAATGCCTAACTAACCAGCAAACAACAATCGTATCTCTAAGTTTTAAGACTATATGATGTTATCGCTTTGCGATCACTTAAGCTAAAGCACCACGAAGTGACACAACAAACTCAGGTTTATTCCAATGATCAACTCATATTCATAAGCACTCATGAACTTTGCAGCAAACCTTTGCTATGTCCAAAACCTTTTAGACAATCTACAAACAATTCATGACAGTCTTCATTCATAGCTACTTCCAAAATATGATCGACTGCGGACCTTTTTGAATAATCCTATCATTCAGGAAGTCAAAACATGCAAACTGGAAACAATAGATAAATAACCAACACAAGATAGTAGCTTTACTCATAAATAACACATTTTATTTATTCATCGAATGTCAAGTACAAACTATCTATTACACATTTCCTATCTAATCAGAACTTATATCATCCTTCAGCCCAATGCTCCTAGCGTGCTGCAAGTGTTTGACCCTACTCAGTCCCTTCGTAAGGGGATCTACTGGGTTTTCTTCTGATGATACCCTCTTCACAACGAGGAGTCCCTCTTCTACCCGATGTCTAATAAAATGGTATTTTCTGTCAATATGTCGAGATCTACCATGATCTCTCGGTTCCTTGGTCAAGGCAACCGCTCCTTCATTATCACAGAAAATTTCCATGGGCTCTTTTATGGATGGCACAACTCCAAGGTCTCCAATGAAGTTCTTCAACCATATAGCCTCCTTTGACGCTTTGCTCGCTGCAATATACTCTGATTCGCACGTTGAATCAGCTACGGTGTCTTGCTTGGAACTTTTCCATGTCACTGCTCCTCCATTTAGGGTAAAGACCCAGCCCGACTATGATCGGAAGTTATCCCGATCCGTCTGAAAACTAGCGTCATTGTACCCTCATACCCTTAAGTCATCACTCCCACCGAGGACTAGAAGCCATTCCTTGGTCCTCCGAAGGTACTTAAGAATATTCTTAACTGCAATCCAATGAGCTCTACCAGGATTCCCTTCATATCTGCTAACCATGCTCAAAGCGAAGGCCACATCAAGGTGAGTACAAGTCATTGCATACATGATAGAGCCTACTACGGAAGCGTAAGGTACTCGGCTTATATCAGCTATCTCTGCCTCTGTACTCGGGCTCTGAGTCTTACTCGGCTTGGTATTGCTTTGGATTGGCAACTCCCCTTTCTTGGAATTTTCCATACTATAACGCTTTAGTACCTTTTCTAAGTACATATCCTGACTGAGTCCTATCAGTCTCTTTTCCCTGTTTCTTACTATTCTTATCCCCAGAATATAAGCAGCCTCTCCGAGGTCCTTCATAGCGAAACATTTCCCAAGCCAGGACTTGACCTCCTGCAAGGTTGGGACATTGTTTCCTATGAGTAGTATGTCGTCGACATACAATACAGGGAAGCTCACTATACTCCCACTGGCTTTGACATACACACAAGATTCATCTTCGCTTCGCAGAAAGCCAAACTCTTTAACCTTCTCGTCAAAATAAAGATTCCATCTGCAAGACGCTTGTTTCAATCCATAAATGGATTTCTCAATCTTGCATACTCAATTTGGATGCTTCGCATCGACAAAACCCTCTGGCTGATTTATGTAGACATCCTCAGCCAACTTTCCATTAAGGAAAGCGGTTTTCACGTCCATCTGCCATATTTCATAGTCATGAAATGCAGCTATTGCGAGCATCACCCTAATAGACTTTATCTTCGCAACTGGTGAGAAGGTCTCATCATAGTCAACTCCGGGAGTTTGAGTAAAGCCCTTTGCAACCAATCGCGCTTTATAAGTATGCAGTTTCCCATCCATGTCCGTCTTCTTCTTGAAGATCCACTAGCACCCGACTGTCTTACGACCCGGTACATTATCAAACAAATTCCAAACTTGGTTGTCGTACATGGACTGAATCTCACTGTCCATCGCCTCTTTCCATTTCGCAGACTCTGGGCCTGCCATGGCTTCCTTATAGCTGCTAGGTTCATCTAAATTTACTAGTGTACTATCACTAATAAATGTATCCCCTTCAGTAGTAATATGAAAACCATAAAACTGGGGTGGAACACTAGCCCTAGTGGAATGTCGAAGAGGTAAGGACTCGTCAACAGGTTCAACAGGAGTTTCCTCCTCAAGTTGAGTGCCAGTGTTAGAGGTTCCTTCATCGTTTTGATCTTGAATCTCTTCAAGTTCAATTTGCCTCCCACTGTCTTCTTGGCTTATCAATTCCCTTTCTCAGAAAACTCCTCTTCTAGTAACAAAGACAACATTGTCACTCGGTCTATAGAAAAGGTAGCCAAAAGACTTATGCGGATAGCCGATGAAATAACACTTCTCACTATGAGGTTCTCGCTTGTCCTGAGTCTCTCGTCTTACGAAAGCCTCGCAACCCCAAACCTTGATATGTGCCAACGAGGGAGCCTTCCATGTCCACATATCGTGAGGAGTCTTGGAAACCTTCTTGGTGGGAACTAAGTTAAGTATATGGGCGGCAGTCTCTAAGGCATACCCCCAAAAAGCTATTGGTAACGAAGTCCGACTAATCATATAACGAACCATGTCCAACAAGGTCCGATTACGTCTCTCAGCCACACCATTCAATTATGGCGTCCTCGGAGGCGTCAATTGCGAAACGATTCCGCATTCTTTTAGATAGTCGTGAAACTCAAGACTTAGGTACTCTCCTCCTCGGTCTGACCGAAGCATCTTGATTTTCCTGCCCAGCTAATTCTCCACTTCATTCTTAAACTCTTTGAACTTTTCAAAGGTTTCCGACTTTTGCTTGATTAAGTAGATATATCCATATCTGCTATAATCATCTGTAAAAGTCACGTAGAAGCAGCAAGCATCCCTTGTGGTGGATCTAAAGGGCCCACATACATCGGTGTGTATGAGATCCAATAAACCCTCAACCCTTTCACAAGATCCAGTAAAGGGTGACTTGGTCATCTTCCCAAGTAAACAAGATTCACACGTGTCATCATCCCTAAGGTCGAATGACTCCAACATTCCATCCTTTTGGAGTTGGGCTATGCGTTTCTTGTTGACATGGCCAAGGCGACAATGCCACAAGCATGCTTTGTCTAGACTAGTAGACGAATCAATATTCAAAACATTATTTCCTAAATTATCAACAATCATCACAGATTCATAAATCCCATTACAAGGTAATGCATTGAAATAAAAGACACCATTCAAATAAACGTTAATAGAACCATTACTATTATCAAAAGAATATCTGAAACCTTGTCTAAACAACCCGTGAAATGAGATAATGTTTCTTGCCATATCTGGAGAATAACAACAATTGTTTGAATGTATGCCTAACCCATTACTTAACACTAAAAAATAAACACTGACTTTGGTTACAGGCGATGATCTTCTGTTTCCCATAATCAGGTTCATCTTCCCATGTTCCATCTCCCTACTTCTTTTTAGGCCCTGCATTATCAGAACAAATGTGGTAACCGCACCCTGTATCAAGAACCCATGAAGTAGCAAATGATGAGTTATTAGATTTAATAGAATACATACCTGAAAAGGTGGGCTTAATCTTCCTATCTCTTATGTCCTACAAATATTGTGGGCAGCTTCGCTTCCAATGGCCCTTTTGGTGGCAATAGAAGCACTCTGCTTCTTTGGGATCGGAAGAGGGCTTAGCAGGGACAACTTTGGTCCCACTTGAGGACGAACCATCTTAGGGCTTTCCCTTATGGGGGCTCTTACATGGAGCCTTCCTTTTTTTACCCTTTCCTTAACCTATTGCCATCACAGGAGCGGCCACAGCAGGGTACGGTGCAACGGATTTGTCTTTGAGGTTGCTCTCAGTAGTCCTCAAGAGTCCTTGGAGCTTGCTCAAGGAGACCTCCTCTTTGTTCATGTGGTAAGTCATCCTAAACTGATTTTAGCAGGAGGGCAAGGAGTGGAGGATTATGTCAATAGCCAAATCCTCATCAAACTTAACATTAAGTTTGAGAAGACGATCAACATACCTCTGCATTTTCTGCAAATGAGAGATTAAGGATTCTCCACTCCCCATCTTAGCGGTGATCATGTTAGTAATGATCTCATAGCGCTCTTGCCTCGCGCTTTGGTAATACCTGTCCAGCAAATCCTGATGCATTTCATACGGATACATGTCCTCATAGGACTTTTGGAGTTCGAGGTTCATGGTGGCCAGCATGATGCAGTGAACTTTCGTGGCATCACGCTCATGGGCCTCAAAGGCGGCCAATTCTTCAGGAGTAGCAACATCTGGGATGATCTTCTCAAGCTTTTCATCGAGGACATATTCTTTGTCCTCATAGCGTGTGATCATGCGAATATACCTCATCCACTCGTTGAAGTTTGAACCATCAAATGTCACTTTCTGACACAAGTTCATCAACGAGAATGACCCAGAAGCATTGTTGTTGTTGTTGTTTGCAGACATCTGAAAAAAAGAAAGGAACAAAGTTTGATTAGAATTGAATCCCTAATTAAACACCCAAATGAGAAATTAGGGCTAGGATCCAACAACATTATTTACAACTTAGAAAGGGATGCCGTACTCTAAAAGTAAATAATTTAAAGGTAAGTGAATGCCGATTCACTAATTCTCACCATGAAAAACAAAAAAGCAATTTAGGTTTTAAATGTATTGAAAACTCCTAGATCTTTGAGATTCATTGAACTTTTCAATGGCATGTTTAAATCTCGATATGCATTTCAAATTTGCGACTGGGATACCGAGGATCGCAAACAAATTTGTGAATAACCTGTTGGATTAGTGTCTAAGTCCATAACTATTTTGGTATGTACTTGACCCGATGGTGCATGGTCCTTTTGGGTTGCCTTCACCAAAACAACTTGATAGGATGAATTATGGAGAGAAAGGATTAAATATGATTTATTAATATATTATGGGAATAATATATTAAAGGAGAAATCATATTGTTTAATTAATATTAGTCAATAATTAATTGGTAATTAGTTTTGTGACTAAAAGAGATTAATTAAACTTAAGGGACTGGAATTGTAATTATAAGATAATTGCAATTTGGGCCATGGATTGCCTTTTATTATAAGGTGGACGAGTTCTATGGGAGAAGCCCATATGAAATCGTCCAAGGCCTTAAGGAAAGGGCTCCATGGGTTGCTTAGGGCTTAAGCATCCAAATTAGGGTTTCCTTGTTAGATAACCCTAATAGCCTCCTATATATAAGAACCTTATGACCCAAAAACGTGGTAAAGCTTCTTGCTAGTGTTGGAATAGTGTCTAAGGCTGCAACTATATTGGGCAAGTACTTGACCCGGTTGTGCATGGTCCTTTTGGGTTGCCTTCACCATAGCAACTTGATAGGATGATTTATTAAGAGAGAGTAAATATTATTAATATATTATGAGAATAATATAATGAATAATATATTTGTTATTTGATTAATATAAGTCATAGAATTAATTAGAATTAATTTGGTGACTTAAAGAAGTTAATTAAATAAAGGGGTATAAATTGTCAATTGTTTGATCGTTAAGCTTTAGACTGTAAATCCATTGGGATATGGTTTGGACGGATTCTAAGAGCTTTAGGAAAGCTAAATTCGTCCATATGCTTATCTATGGAATGGATTTGGATAGCCTTAAGAGAAGATTATCCAATTAGGGTTTAGGTTGTAATCCTTAAGGAGTCTACAAGTATAAATAGACCCCATGACATAGGGAATTCTACACCTCTGAAAAAGCAAGAGAACTCTGGTCGAATTCCTCCCCTCTCCTCTCTCCTAAATCATTCTTGTTGCTATTGGTGTTTGTAAGCCATTAGAGGAGTGACACTTGTGACTCTAGAAGCTCAAAGACCTCAAGATCAACAAGGAACTCAAAGGTATGATTCTAGATCTGTTTCAATGTGGTTATTTAACCTAATTAGTCATTAGAAGTCTTGGATTCAAAAGCATGTTTAGTAGAAAACCTAGATCCAAGCATTAGGGTTTTGCATGCGTACATAGGAAAGTTCTTATAGCTAAAACCCATCAGTGGTATCAGAGCCTAGCTTGGTTTTCTTTAAATTGTTGCTTGATTAACTGAAACAAACCTGCAAAATTCGATTTTTTGGTTTCTGTGTCACTGACTCGGCGAGTCCCCTTGTGCACTCGGCGAGTCCAGGCGTCAGGAATGACCAGATTCGGGATTTCTTTGTGTTTATCTTATGGAAACTTACCTTAATCATAATAGATCACCCTAAATCCGATTTTATGATAAATATGACTATTATCTTGATCTAGAAAAAGGTAATTATCAACTAATTAAATATTTAACTTCCTTATATGATAATTAATTAATTATTTAACTATTTTGGTAATTATCTTTCAAAGAAATCTTGAATAAATCAAATATAGATAATTAGGATATTAATTGTTAATTGGAATTATTTGTTATTTGATCCTCCATGTTTTAAATGTTTAAAACCTACCCTCATGTTTTGAAATTTACTTTTGTGATTAAAAGCTTTAATTTAGACAACTTAAATTTGAAACCCTAGATTTTAAAAGTTTTAAAATACAACCCTATACTAATATGATATTACTAGAATAATATATATATATATATATATATATATATATATATATATATATATATATATATATATATATATATATATATATATGTATAACTAAATGCTAGTCTTACCGTTAGTAGGCCTCATTCACGAAGCCGATCTATAAGGTGGGTATAAGGTTGCGGCCTATAAAATGGCGCTTAATGGGTGTACACTCACACCCACGGCTTGCTTGATTGGTGGAGAGTCGTTAGCCGAACGGGTAGGATAGGGCAACCTAATTCTCTCATTAAAAGTATAATAAGAAATACAAAGTAACTACACATATTTTTCCAAAATTTCCCAATCCTAGTTACTTAGGAAAAGTGAATTGATGCAATCCCATGAAATTACACTTTGCACCTTGCTAAGATGTTAGTGGAGCGTGTGTGGTTTACCGGCACACTAATTGGTTCTAAGCGAAGGTGGCAAAGGGTGATTCATTTTTTATCATAGTTCGATGGAGCGTGTGTGGTTTACCGGCACATCGAATAGGTGATTGTTACAATGAAGGCACCATGTGAATTTGCATGGTAATTCACACCCGCTTTGTGATCCTCGGCATCCCAGTCACAAACGAGAGGGGCATATCGAGATTTAAACATGCCATTGAATAGTTTCAATGAATCTCATCCGAACCTAGGAATTCTCAAAAAAACACTTAGGACTAATAGTTTAAGTTTTGTGATGGCGAATTAGTGAATCGTCATTCACTTACCTTCAATTTATTTGCATGTTAGATTACGGCATCCCTTTTCTAGTATGTAAATGTTATTGTTGGATCCTAGCCCTAATTTTCTTATTGGGTGATAATTAGGGATTCTTATTCTAATCTATCTTTGTCCTTTTCTAATTGTAGATGTCGAACGCAAACAACGCCGCTGCTAGTTCTTTCACATTGATGAGCGTTTGCCAAAAGGTCACCTTCGATGGAACGAACATTAGCGAATGGATAAGATACATTCGCACCATTGCTCGCTATGAGGATAAGGAGTATGTCCTCGATGAGAAGCTCGAGAAAATCAACCCCGAAATTGCTACTCCCGCCGAAATCACCGCCTTTGAAACTCATGAGCGAGATGCAACGAAGGTACATTGCATCATGATCGCCACCATGAACTATGAATTCCAAAAGTCCTACGAGGACATGTACCCGTACGAGATGCATCAAGACTTATTAGAGAGGTACCACCAAAACGCTAGACAAGAGAGGTACGAGATTTTCACTAACATGATTTCCGCGAAGATGGGTCATGGAGAATCTCTTACCGTGCACTTGCAAAAGATGCAAAGGTATGTCGACATGGTGCTTCACTCTTTGCCTCTGATGTACAACCAATTTAGGATGACCTACCACATGAACAAAGAAGAGGTCACCCTAAGCAAGCTCCAAGGTCTCTTGAGGGTTGCTGAGAGCAACTTCAAAGACAAGTTTGTTGCACCCACTCCCAATCCGCCCGCTGCTCCTGTCTTGGCTATTGGACAAGGGAAGGGAAAGAAGAGGAAAGCTTCATCGACGAACCATCGCAAGGTGAAAGCCCAAGATGGTGCCTCTTCTAGTGGGACCAAAGTTGATCCCGCTAAGCCCTGCTCTAACCCGAAGGAGGCAGAGTGCCACCACTGCCACAAGATAGGACATTGGAAGAGAAGCTGCCCGGATTACCTGCAAGCAATCAAAGAAGGAAAGATCAAGCCATCTTTCGCAGGTATATATACAATCAAATCTAACGATTCTAATCATGCTATTTCTTGGGTTCTTGATATCGGTTGTGGTTATCACATTTGTTCTAATGTGCAGGGACTAAGAAGAAGTAGGGATGTGGAGCAAGGAAGGATCAATCTAATCATGGGGAACAGAAGATCGTCGCCTGTGACCAAGATTGGAGTGTATTCCTTAGTGCTTAGAAATAGTTTAGTTTTAGATTTGAACAATTGTTTCTATTCGTCAGAAATGGCAAGAAACATCATTTCATTTCATGGTTTATATAGACAAGGATTTAGATTTTCTTTTAATAATGAGAATGGTTCTATTTTGGCTTATCTAAATGGTGTCTTTTACTTTGAAGCTATACCATGTAATGGAATATATGAAACTGTTATGATTGTTGATAACTTAGGAAATGATGTTTTGAATATTGATTCTTCCACTAGTATGGATAAAGCATCCTTGTGGCATTGTCGTCTTGGACATGTCAACAAGAAACGCATAGCCCAACTCCAAAAGGATGGAGTGTTGGAGTCATTCGACCTTAGGGAAGATGACACATGCGAGTCCTGTTTGCTTGGAAAGATGACTAAGTCACCCTTCACAAGCACATGTGAAAGGGGTGAAGGTCTGTTGGACCTAATAGATACTGATGTATGTGGACCGTTTAGATCAACCACGAAGGATGGGAACCGCTTCTACGTGACTTTTACCGATGACTATAGTAGATATGGGTATATCTACTTAATCAAGAAAAAGTCAGACACCTTTGAAAGGTTCAAAGAGTTCAAGAATGAAGTGGAGAATCAATTGGGCAGGAAAATCAAGATGCTTCGATCCGATCGAGGAGGAGAGTACCTAAGTCTTGAATTCCACGATTATCTCAAGGAGTGTGGAATAGTTTCACAATTGACGCCTCCTAGGACACCGCAGTTGAATGGTGTGGCAGAAAGGCGTAATCGAACCTTATTGGATATGGTTCGCTCTATGATGAGTCGTGCTTCGCTACCAATCTCTTTTTGGGGGTATGCCTTAGAGACTGCCGCCCATATCCTTAACCGAGTCCCTACTAAGAAGGTTGCCAAAACACCTCACGAGATGTGGACAGGGAAAGCTCCCTCGTTGGCACATATCAAGGTTTGGGGTTGCGAGGCTTTCGTAAGACGAGATACTCACGACAAGCTTGAACCTCGAAGTGAGCGATGTATTTTCATCGGGTACCCGCAGACATCCTTTGGATATCTCTTCTATAGACCGAAGGACAATGTTGTCTTCGTTGCGAGGAGAGGAGTTTTCCGAGAGCGAGAACTCATAAGCCAAGGAGACAGTGGGAGGCAGATCGAACTTGAAGAGATTCAAGAATCGATAGATGAAGGAACCTCTACCACTGGTGTTCAACCCGAGGAGGAAACTCCGGTTGAACCGATTGACGAATCCTTACCTCTTAGACGTTCCGATAGAGTTAGAGTTCATCCCCAGTTTTATGGCTTTCATATTACTACCGAAGGGGACACGTATATTAGTGATGGTACACTAGTAAACCTTGATGAACCTAATAGCTATAAGGAAGCCATGGCAGGCCCGGAGTCTGTAAAATGGAGAGAGGCAATGGATAGCGAGATCCAATCCATGTATGATAACCAAGTTTGGAATTTGGTTGATCACGTGCCTGGACGCAAGACCGTTGGGTGCAAATGGATCTTCAAGAAGAAGACCGACGTGGATGGGAACGTACACACATATAAAGCGCGATTGGTCGCGAAGGGCTTTACTCAAACTCCCGGAGTTGACTATGATGAGACCTTCTCACCAGTTGCGAAGATCAAATCTATAAGAGTGATGCTAGCAATTGCCGCATTTCATGATTATGAGATTTGGCAAATGGATTTCAAGACCGCTTTCCTTAATGGAAAGTTGGCTGAGGATGTTTACATGGCTCAGCCAGAGGGGTTTGTGGATCCGAAGCATCCGGATAGAGTGTGTAAGCTTGAGAAGTCCATTTATGGACTTAAGCAAGCGTCTCGCAGATGGAATCTTTGCTTCGATGAGAAAGTCAAAGAGTTTGGATTTGTACGAAGCGAAGACGAATCTTGTGTATATGTCAAAACCAGTGGGAGTATAGTAAGCTTCCTCGTTCTATATGTCGATGACATTTTACTCATAGGAAACGACATCCCGACTCTGCAGGAAGTTAAGTCCTGGCTCGGGAAGTGCTTCGCTATGAAGGACCTCGGAGAAGCTTCTTACATTTTGGGAATAAGGATAGTAAGAGAAAGAAGTAAGAGACTAATTGGACTTAGTCAGAATACTTACTTAGAGAAAGTACTAAAACGTTTTAGTATGGAAAACTCAAAGAAGGGAGAACTACCAATACAAAGTAATGCCAAATTGAGTAAGACTCAAAGTCCGAGTACCGAAGCTGAAATAGCAGAAATGAGCCGAGTACCATACGCTTCCACAGTTGGCTCAATCATGTACGCTATGACTTGTACTCGCCCTGATGTAGCCTTCGCTTTGAGCATGGTTAGCAGATATCAAGGGAATCCTGGCAAAGCACATTGGATTGCGGTGAAAAACATCCTTAAGTACCTTCGGAGGACGAAGGAATGG
Organism: Lactuca sativa; assembly: GCF_002870075.4. Taxonomy (NCBI): domain Eukaryota; kingdom Viridiplantae; phylum Streptophyta; class Magnoliopsida; order Asterales; family Asteraceae; genus Lactuca; species Lactuca sativa. The sequence goes on from NC_056630.2 coordinate 283,878,590, forward strand.
TTCTTAGTCCTCGGAGGGAGTGATGACTTGAAGGTGCGAGGGTATAGTGACGCCAGTTTTCAAACCGACAGGGACAACTACCGTTCGCAGTCGGGCTGGGTCTTTACCCTAAATGGAGGAGCAGTGACATGGAAGAGTTCCAAGCAGGAAACAGTAGCTGATTCCACGTGCGAATCAGAGTACATTGCAGCGAGCGAAGCGTCGAAGGAGGCAATATGGCTAAATAACTTCATCGGTGATCTTGGAGTTGTACCCGCCATAAAGGAGCCAATGGAGATTTTCTGTGATAACGAAGGAGCGGTGGCCTTGACCAAGGAACCGAGGGATCATGGTAGATCAAGACATATCGACAGAAAGTACCACTTCATTAGACATCGTGTAGAAGAAGGACAACTCGTAGTGAAGAGGATATCATCAGAAGATAACCCAGCAGATCCGCTTACGAAGGGACTGAGTAGGGTTAAGCACTTACAGCATGCTAGGAGTATTGGGCTGAAGGATGATATTAACATAGATTAGATAGTGTTAGAAACATGTAATAGATAAATGTAATTGACATTTGATGATTAAATAAAGGAGTTTTATTTATGAGTAATGTTACTATCTTATGTTAATTGTTTACCTATTGTTTCACTTTGCATTTTTGACTTCCAGAATAATTGAGTTTATTAGGAATAATCGAATTATTCAAATGGTCCACAATCATTCATATGTTGGAAGTAGATATGAAAGAAGATTGTCATGAATTGGTGTGTAGAATGTCTAAATGGTGTTAGACATAGCAAAGGATTACTGCAACGTTCATGAGTGCTTATGAACTAGTTTTGAGCATTGGAATAAACCCGCGATTGCTGGAATCACCTTATGGAATACGATATAAAAAGTGATCGCAAGACGATAATATCATATAGTCTTAAAACCTAGATATATGGTTTATTATTTGTTAATTGATTGTACTGTAACATTATGGAACTTGAAATGCCCGAGTTTCACAAAACCAGGAGTATCCATTCTCCTGATATCATCTAAAACATAGCCCTGATGTACACAAATTTGTTCGGAAAAGCTTGAGAATCACTAAAACTGAACTAGCTTCTATTGAATAGATGATGTTCGTACAATTGGAAATTTCAGGTTGTCACATCATCCCCCTGTTAGAGGGAATTTCGTCCCGAAATTAAAATTTAAGCAAATAAAAGTTACAAACAATTAAGCGAAAAGATGAGGGTATTTCAACTTCATCTGATCCTCGCGTTCCCAAGTGAATTCCGGTCCTCGCTTGGCGTTCCAGCGAACCTTCACGATAGGGATACGGCTTTGTTTCGTCTGCTTGACCTCACGGTCCATGATCTCTACAGGTTCTTCCACGAAGTTGAGGCTCTCGTTGATCTCGATCTCGTCGAGTGGGATTATGAGAGTCTCGTCGGACAGACACTTTTTCAAGTTAGATACATGGAATGTAGAATGTACGTTACGCAGTGTGTCGGGTAGATCAAGTTTGTAAGCTACGGGGCCGACTCTGGCAAGAATCTCAAAAGGCCCTATGTATCTCGGATTAAGCTTCCCACGCTTGCCGAAGCGTATCAAGCCTTTCCAGGGTGAGACTTTGAGAAGGACTCGGTCTCCCACCTGAAATTCCAAAGGTTTTCTTCGTTTATCGGCGTAGCTCTTTTGTCGGTCTCTAGAGGCTTTCAATCGTTCACGGATTTGAAGGATTTTCTCTGTCGTTTCCCGAATGATTTCCGGACCAGTGAGAGTACTGTCGGAAGCTTGCCCTCTTGCTAATTGGGTATCACCAACCTCAGCCCAGCACAGAGGGGATCTGCACTTGCGGCCGTAGAGAGCTTCGAATGGAGCAGCCTTGATGCTCGTGTGATAACTGTTATTATAGGAAAATTCGACAAGGGGTAAATGAGTATCCCATGCCTTCCCAAAATCAATCACACAGGCTCGCAACATGTCTTCCAATGTTTGAATGGTTCTCTCACTCTGTCCGTCAGTCTGTGGATGGTAGGCTGTGCTCATGTCCAGCCTTGTTCCTAGGGAATGTTGTAGGGATTGCCAAAATCTTGAAGTGAACCTACTATCTCTATCGGAGATAATGGAAATAGGTACACCATGCAACCGTACAATTTCCCTAATGTATGTTCTCGTAAGTTTCTCCATCTTGTCGGTTTCTTTGATAGGCAGGAAGTGTGCAGACTTGGTCAATCTATCAATGATGACCCATATGGTGTCAAGTCCACCCGTCGTCTTGGGCAACTTGGTTATGAAATCCATAGTGATCCGCTCCCACTTCCATTCCGGGATCTCTGGTTGTTGCATTAAACCAGAGGGCTTCTGGTACTCGACCTTTACCTTTGCGCAAGTAAGGCATTTACTCACGAAGGTAGCAATCTCTGCTTTCATATTAGGCCACCAGTATAGCTTTTTCAGATCCAGATACATCTTATCTGAACCTGGGTGGACGGAATACCGAGTGTTGTGCGCCTCGGTCATGACCAAGTCTCGGAAACCACCGTGTTTCGGTGTCCAGATTCGGTTCATGAAAAACAAAGCTCCGTCACCGTTGGCTTCGAAGTTTTTGTCCATTCCCCTAAGGGCTTCACTCGACACATTTTCAGGTTTCATGGCCTCAAGCTGAGCCGCCTGAATTTGTTTAGTCAGGTGTGAATGGATGGTTATTGATAATGACTTGACTTTGCGACCAGAATATTCCTTCCGACTTAGGGCGTCTGCTACTACGTTGGCTTTACCCGGATGATAACGAATATCGCATTCGTAATCACTGAGTAGCTCCACCCACCGTCGTTGTCTCATGTTGAGCTCCTTCTGATCGAAAATGTGTTGTAAACTTTTGTGGTCGGTAAAGATAGTGCTCTTCGTTCCATACAGGTAGTGTCTCCAGATCTTCAGAGCAAACACTACTGCTCCTAATTCAAGATCGTGGGTCGTGTAGTTAACCTCGTGTGTCTTCAACTGTCTCGAGGCGTAGGCGATGACCTTACCTCGCTGCATCAGAACACATCCGAGTCCTTGATTGGATGCATCGCAATAGACAACGAAGTCTTCTATTCCTTCTGGAAGGGATAGTATTGGTGCGGTGCACAAGGCTCGTTTGAGCGTTTGGAACGCTCTTTCTTGCTTCTCTTCCCAGTCAAAGGCCATGCCTTTCTGGGTCAGGGTCGTAAGAGGCTTTGCTATTCGTGAGAAGTTCTGAATGAACCTGCGGTAGTAGCCAGCGAGACCTAGAAATTGGCGAATTTATGTAGGTGTCTTTGGTGCTGACCAGTTCTCAATGGCTTTTATTTTGGATGGGTCCACGTGGATTCCCTCTTCGCTAACCACATGTCCTAAGAATTCGACTCTTCGGATCCAAAATTCACATTTCGAGAACTTCGCATACAGTTTCTCCTTTCGTAGTGTCTCTAGAACTTGTCGTAGGTGGTCGCCATGCTCTTTCTTACTTCGGGAGTAGATCAGGATGTCGTCAATGAAAACGATGACGAACTGATCTAAGTAAGGCCGGCATACTCTATTCATCAGATCCATGAAGACTGCGGGCGCATTGGTCAATCCGAATGGCATCACCACGAACTCGTAGTGTCCGTAACGAGTTCGGAAGGCTGTCTTCGGCACATCCTCCTCGAGCACTCGTAACTGGTGATATCCGGATCTCAGATCAATCTTGGAAAAATAGTTCGCCCCTTGCAGTTGGTCGAATAGATCATCTATGCGTGGCAGAGGGTAGCGATTTTTGATCGTCAATTTGTTGAGTTCTCTGTAGTCAATACACATACGGAATGATCCGTCTTTCTTCTTAACGAATAAGACCGGTGCTCCCCAAGGTGAGAAACTTGGTCTTATAAAGCCCTTGCTGAGCAGTTCGTTAAGTTGACCAGAGAGTTCTTGCATCTCGGCTGGTGCTAAACGGTAGGGCGACTTGGCTACTAGGGTAGCTCCTGGGACTAAGTCGATTCTGAACTCGACTTGTTGCTGCGGAGGTAACCTGGGTAGTTCTTCTGGGAAAATGTCGGGAAAGTCGCTCACCACTGGGAGGTTCTTTAGTTCTTTCGTTTCTAGGTTCGTGTCGACGACGTGAGCAAGGAATGCGTGGTATTCTTTGCGCAGATATTTCTGAGCCTGAATACTAGAAATAATGCGAAGACTTGCACCAGGTTTGTCGCCGTAGACTATAAGAGTTTCGTTAGACGGGAGGTTTAGTCGGACTGCTTTCTCGTAGCACATGATGTCGGCGCGATGAAGACTTAACCAATCCATGCCGATAATAACGTCAAAACTTTTTATTGAGACCGGCATAAGGTCGATTGGGAATGAATGGTTATCTAAGGTTAGAAGACAACCTAAGTATATGCTATTAGTACTTTCAGTTTTCCCATTGGCCATTTCTACTGTGAATTGTTCATTAAGTGCGTGTGGTTGTTGCTTAAGCATGCGAGCAAATTTGTGGTTTACGAAGCTTCGCTCCGCTCCACTATCGAACAGAATGCATGCATAGGAGTTATCAAGGAGGAACGTACCAGTCACCACTGTCGGGTCAGCGACTGCTTCCCCGTGGCCTATTGCTAGTACCCTCCCTGCTCCTCCAGTATTCCTCGCCTTAGGGCAGTCCCTTTTAAAGTGGCCTGTTTCGCCACATCCATAGCAAGTTGGGCTCACGCCAGAGCCAGGAACTTGGGAGATCGGTTGCGCTGGGAACTTACAGAATCGGACAGTGTGTCCTTTTCTGTGGCAGTTAGCACACTGCATTTCACGGCAGGCGCCGTTATGGTGGAAGTTGCATTTGTTGCACTTCAGCAAACTTCCTGAATACTGCTTCCCCGGAGCAGTAATAGCAGTAGGGCCTACCGCAGCATGTACTGCTACGATTTGCTGTTTCTTTGAAGCACGCTGCTTCTTCTTCTCATCCCAGAACTTCCGCTTGTTGCCAGCGGGTTTAGAGGGTTCTGGGATGGCTAGGGTGGTTGTAGCTGCAGGGGTCTTGACTCCATGGTCAATAAGTCTTTGTGCCAATCGCTTAGCACTGTCAAAGGTAGCAGGGTTGGATGCTAAGACATTCCCCTGGTACGGAGGTACTAGCCCCCATACATACCGTTCAATCTTTTTCCCCTCAGTGGGAACCATGTTGGGGCATAGGGCCACCAGTTCGCTAAAGCGGGCAGTGTAAGCGATTACGTTGGTGCCCTTCATTGTCAGATTCCAGAGTTCATGTTCCAACTTCTGGACTTCGCCCCTAGGGCAGTACTCCTCGGTCATGAGGTCCTTCATCGTTGCCCAGCCCATGTCGTTAGCCACGACGAGAGTTAGGGCTTTGACGTGGCCGTTCCACCACGTTAGGGATTTATCCTCGAAGGTGCATGCGGCATATTTCACTTTGAATGCTGCAGGGCACGAATAGATTTCGAAGACTGATTCAGTCTTCTCGAACCATTGCGAGAGGGCAATGACTCCGCCGGTGCCATAGAAGGGCTTCGGCTTGCAGTTTGTAAAATCCTTGTAAGAACACTCTCTCGAGCGCACAGGGATTTCAACTGGGATAGATTCAACGGGGGTTCCACCTCTGCTAGCATCCGATGAGTGATACTGAGCCATGGCAGTTGCCACTGCTGCAGCTACGGCAGCATTCAGGGCTGCAGTATCGATGACTGCAGGTGGTGGAGGCGGTGGAGGTACAGGATTATTCCTATTTCTGGGAGACTTGCGAGGAGGCATCCTTCAGCTACAAGTTTATAAAAACAAGAAGGATGATAAGAATCAATTTGTAAGCAATGTGAGAGTGACCCATGGACTAATTACCCATAGCCCAACAGTTGAATGAGTGTTAGAAATCACAATAAGAAATATCAGTAGGAATACACAAGTGTACAAATTTTTCCCACAGATTAGGTAGATTTCAATAGTACGGGTATTACTGATGTAATAAGTTCAAGGAAAATCGACCTAACAGTGGGTCTTACATCATACCATAAGGACAATACTGACAGTCCTAGATTCCTAATTAGAGTATCGAAAGTTAGGAATATTTTACAGACAAGTGCTACTTAGAGCACATAAGTTCAAGGTTATCCCTAAATCAAAAGACAGAGATGTACTAGACATCATCTAATGGCGATGGGAATTCCTCGGGCGATCCCTGAGGTCGGACACTTGGCGAAACACCTCTTGAAGGTGTCGGTCCTGAGCCCTCTGACGAGCTCGAATTTCTAAGACTTCAGCACGGGAGGCAGCCAGCTGTTGCTGCAGAGTTTCGTTGGTTCTCCGGGTCCGTTCCATGTCTTCTTCGAGACGGCGAATGCGGACAGTATTGACACCTGAATTGGCATCAATCTCCATGACACGGTCGATGGCTGCTCGACCCTGCTCGACATTACGAGCTATTCTGCGGATGATTACCGGCAGAGCTCTATCAGCAGAGCCACCATCGCTAACATTGTAAAAGGTTCGGTCCCCAAAGTATGGTAAGGGCTGACCCTGCTCATCACTCCAGCGATTCAGATTGTTTGCCCACATGGGTGTAGGACCTGGAAACGCTGGTCGAGGGTTGTTGTTCGGGGCTTGACCTACAAGCGGTAGGTTGTTGACTTCAGGCTCGGAGTCAGATCCATCTGAAAAGCCTTCTGCGAGGTGATCATCCAAAGGGATTGGATGATCATCTTCAGGCTCTTCATCGATCCATCCGGCATTGCCTTCATTGGGAAAGTACGGGTCGCCATGAGGGAATGCAGCCATATAGATCTACGCGAGAAGAAAGGTATAAGAATATGGTATACGTGTAACTAATAGCACAAAATACTCCTATAGTATTTTAAGTTCTAAGTTCTACTGATCTTCTTGTGGTATTGTTGGTAAGTTTTTAGACTTGTTAACATATCACAACCATTCTAGGGCATATGCTAATCACTCCTAGGACCAGCATAGTTGATCAGGCTATGTCATTCCCAGGACTGACCATACATCCCCGAGCTCACTTGTGATATTCAACAATCGTAATACTTTTGTTCTTGTCATTGTGACACTGATTTTAGTATGAATGCAGACTAGTATACTTAATTAAATATTTTATTATTTAAAGTATAGACTCTTGGTCAGAGTGTTTTAGTCCCTTTTGGGTTTATAGATTAGTATATCTTTTATGGGTTGATATACTTGATTCACTATAAACAATGCTCTGATACCAATCTGTCACACCCCAAAACCAAGAACGACGGAAACGTTCTGGGGCGGAGGACGTCATGTATAGTATCACAACACAGTAAATGTAAATAAGCAAACAACATCATCCATTGCATTAAATATATAATTTTAATACAAGTGTGTTCTGTACAGTTATAGACACCAAAAATAATGAAACACAAAATAATATGTGATGAGTCTTGAATGCACTCCATCTTCTCAAAAGCTGGCCTCTGTACCTGTCTACTGACGACCTGAGAATACAAGTTATTTTGAAAGAGTTTATCAGCATTAAGCTGGTGAGTTCATAAGTATTTTAGTGTCAATGTTTCTTGTAAAAACGTTTGAACCTGTCTCAATGTATAAGTTTGTGAAAATGTAAGCAAATGTTTGAAAGTGTTTGTAAAAGTTTGAATCTCTCAGAAAATCCTATATTTTCTATAAAAGTAACCTTCTACCAAGGCTAAACTGTTTTGTAAACTTGTCTGTTGTAAAAGTGTGTAATTACCCAAGTATAACTATCATTTGTTAAAAATATAGTTTGTACACTAATGCTTAAGTGAGATTATCACTAAAATATGTAATGGGTAAATCATTGTAGTACTGTAGCTTTGTATAATAAGACTACTATTGTACTAAATACTACTACCTTAAACCGGATTTATATTAAGGCATAATGTGATAAATTGCACCATGCTATCGACTGGTAACAACGACATAATGAATGGTCGTAATAAAAGAAATGACGTTTGGCACCCGCAGACCTGCAGGTCCGGCTGTAGCTAGCAGCAAGGTGTAGGATAGTCAATCCAGTATAGATCTATACGCAAACTCACGCTCTCCCTCCAAGAGAATTCTGGCTACAACTCGGGCCATGACATTTAAGGCATGCCCGATACAGTGGATCACAATTATTACGTATTTATGTATATGTATTGTTTCTCGTATATCTGTATATGTATTGTTTCTCGTATATCTGTATATGTATTGTTTCTCGTATATCTGTATATGTATTATTTCTAGTATATCTGTAAATGTATTGTTTCTCGTATATCTGTATATGTATTGTTTCTAGTATATCTGTATATGTATTGTTTCTAGTATATATGTATATGTATTGTTTCTCGTATATCTGTATATGTATTGTTTCTAGTATATATGTATATGTATTGTTTCTAGTATATCTGTATATGTATGATCCTGCGTTACCCCGATGGTAACCAGCTAATGATGTACTGATGATTATGAATATGGAAGTACTTTTATGTCTATACATGTATATAGGATATATAAGTAATATGGAAATGACCTTCGGATGGTCACCCGAAATCCCACCAGACGACATCCAAATCGAGGAAAAGGAAATAGGGCGGATGGCATTCCTAAGCCTTTTGAACATTATTTATATATCTATACATATATGGGCATGCAATTGTATATATAAAGCATAAATAAGTTTTCATAAAACATTTTGAAGCATAAATATAATTTCAAGAGAAGATTGATTTGATGTCGATCTATAAGTCATTTTGAAAGCATAAGTTGATAATACAGTTTAAGTATAAGAAGCATTTGATTGAATCACAGTCTATAAGTAAGTTTGGATAGTAAAACAGTTTGTAAAACATTTCAATAGTAAAGCAATTGAAAAACAGTTTGAACAGTGTGAAAATCGTTGTTTTCCTAGTTATTAATCACATGTGATTAAACACAATCACATGTGATTGAAGTAATAACTTATAAGTATTTGACTTGTATTCCCCCCATAAAGTGTTTATAAAACATTTAAAATCATTTCAAAGGTTGATTCAAGGGGTAGGAACTCACTTGTGGTGAGTCGTTTGAATTTGCAGTGTCGGCTATCGTGCTAGTTGGCAAACGGAGACTGGTTTACACGCACGAGCCTAGTTTTAATATAATAAGCATATATATAACTAATTAGATATTAAATAAATAATTTAAGACACTTAGAAAATATTTAAACACTTTTATGAGTGTTTAAGGTTCAAATGGTTGCATCTAAGTTGCTACGGGACAAGGCAAAAGGGTTTGAAACATCAAAGGGCCTTGTATAGGAGTTCACCACCCAACAAACCCCACACCTTGGAGTTTACGGCCGTAAACTCATAGGTTTATGGCCGTGAACTCCTCAAATGGTGTTTTTGGGTGTTTTGTGGTGTTATCTTGACCCTAGAACACTCCTAGCTTTAATGGAATAACATGTGAAGTAGTTTAAGGCTTTAGAACACTCCATATGGGAGTTTACGGCCTAAGGTCCTTCACCTTAGAGTTTACGGCCGTAAACTCTAGGAATTTAATTGATTTGAGGCACTTAAACATCAAGAATGGCATCCATGAATTTATCTAAGGCTAATGGGGACAAGAGGCACACTTTGGTGCCTTCACTTGGAGTTTACGGCCCAAGTCATGTTCCTTGGCCGTAAACTCCTTTCAAGGAGTGGTTTAGATGTGTTCTACTCTCCATTCTAGTCCCAAAGGTGCAAGGTAATTTGTCTAAGGGCTTAAGGGTTGCTTGGAATGATTTTTGTCCCACAAAAAGGGGTTTACGGCCCAAGAAGTGTTCTTGGCCGTAAACTCCTAAATACTTATGGTTTTTATGGGTTTTTGATGTTCTAATCAAGCACAAGTACTAGTAGTTAAAGTCCTTAAGCATTTGGAAAAAGTTTTAGGGCATTTAAGCCCTTGAAAAGGGGTTTACGGCCCAAGGGAGTTCTTTGGCCGTAAACTCCTAGAACTTATGTTTCTTGGATGATTTCTAGGCCACAAAGATCATACACTAAGTCCTTTACAAGTCCTCTAACATAGGAATGGGTCTAGAAGGCATTAAAGTTCCATTTTGGAGTTTACTCCCCAAGAACGTTCTTGGGCGGTAAACTCCCGGATCTTGATATCTAGACATGTAATGGTTGTTAATATGCATTAAACTAGTATTGAAACACATATAGAAAAGCTGACTCACAATCTGGGTGAAAACCCGAAGATCCGTCAGAGTGAATATGGCTTTTCTCTATTTGGAATTGTGAATAATGAATTAATTTAATTCAGAAAACTATTTATAGTCCTGGAATATTTTGGCAGAAAATATTTTCATTCCTGATGTTGGATTGTAACATTATGAAACTTGAAATGCCCGAGTTTCACAAAACCAGGAGTATCCATTCTCCTGATATCATCTAAAACATAGCCCTGATGTACACAAATTTGTTCGGAAAAGCTTGAGAATCACTGAAACTGAACTAGCTTCTATTGAATAGATGATGTTCGTACAATTGAAAATTTCAGGTTGTCACATAGTGTCTAAGGCTGCAACTATATTGGGCAAGTACTTGACCCGGTTGTGCATGGTCCTTTTGGGCGGCCTTCACCATAGCAACTTGATAGGATGATTTATTAAGAGAGAGTAAATATTATTAATATATTATGAGAATAATATAATGAATAATATATTTGTTATTTGATTAATATAAGTCATAGAATTAATTAGAATTAATTTGGTGACTTAAAGAAGTTAATTAAATAAAGGGGTATAAACTGTCAATTGTTTGATAGTTAAGCTTTAGACTGTAAATCCATTGGGATATGGTTTGGACGGATTCTAAGAGCTTTAGGAAAGCTAAATTCGTCCATATGCTTATCTATGGAATGGATTTGGATAGCCTTAAGAGAAGATTATCCAATTAGGGTTTAGGTTGTAACCCTTAAGGAGTCTACAAGTATAAATAGACCCCATGACATAGGGAATTCTACACCTCTGAAAAAGCAAGAGAACTCTGGTCGAATTCCTCCCCTCTCCTCTCTCCTAAATCATTCTTGTTGCTATTGGTGTTTGTAAGCCATTAGAGGAGTGACACTTGTGGCTCTAGAAGCTCCAAGACCTCAAGATCAACAAGGAACTCAAAGGTATGATTCTAGATCTGTTTCAATGTTGTTATTTAACCTAATTAGTCATTAGAAGTCTTGGATTCAAAAGCATGTTTAGTAGAAAACCTAGATCCAAGCATTAGGGTTTTGCATGCGCACATAGGAAAGTTCTTATGGCTAAAACCCATCAGCTAGGGTTTCACACGAGTTTTGGTAGCCACCACCCACTCTCATCTTCATCCTCTTGCTTATGGTGTTTGTGAACCATTAGAGGAGTGACAATTGTGACTCTATGCTTTCTAAAGTCAATACAAGGGGATTTGGGATTATTATTGCTACATAACAATCAAGGTAATATTATAAACCTATTCTCATGTTAATATGATTACTTATATTCTAGAATTAGGGTTTATAGTCTTGGATAACTTGCATGTACAATAGAAAAACCTAGATCTAAGCATTAGGGTTTGTATGAGCACATAGGATGTTCTTAGGACCAAAACCCATCAATGGTATCAGAGACTAGACTGGTTTCTATTGTATTGATGTTTGATATGTATGAAAAATTCGATTTTTTTGGTTTCTAGAGGCTGGACTCACCGAGTCCATAGCTGAAATCGCCGAGTCCATGCAGACTCGACGAGTCCAAGCCTGACTCGACGAGTCAACTCATCAAATGGAGCATATCTCGGGATTTCTTGTTGCTTTTGCTTTGGGATAGCTACCTTATCATATTAGATCAATATTAATCCGATTTTATGATATATTTGACTATATTCTTGATCTAATTGAAGATATTTATCAATTAATAAGATAATTATTTCCTTATGTGATAATTGATTAATTATTTTGATTAAATTGGTAAATTGTTTTGCAAGAAATCATTAAATAAATCAAATATGGATAATTATGTGATTAAATGTTAATTTAGATTATTTGTTATTTGATCCTTGTGCTTTGAAAAGTTTCATATTTTCCCCTTTAGGTTTTATAGTTTAAATTTGAACCCAAAAAGTTTTGTTCTTTTGAAATTTAAATAGTTAAAACCCTAATGTTTTGAAAAAGGTTTCAAAACTTGCCCTCAAGTTTTGAAATTTAAATTTTGATTAATTGTTTAATTTTGATGTATATTTAAATTCTAAACTCTAATGTTTTGAAAAAAGGTTTCAAAACTTGCCCTCAAGTTTTGGAATTTAAAAGTTGATTAAAACTTTAATTAGGAAGGTTAAATTCTAAAACCTATTTTGAAAAAGGTTCAAATCACACCCTTATGGTTTTATTAATTTATTAAGGTATATAATTAAAAGAGGTTTAATAAATCCATAAGGTTTTTGGTTTAAAATTTAATTGAATTAAAAGTATAATTGTTAAATTTGACCACCTAATATTTTAAAAGTGTAAAATACACCCTATACTATATATATATATATATATATATATATATATATATATATATATATATATATATATATATATATATATAACATTAAAAGTCTAACATTATATATATATATATATATATATATATATATATATATATATGTATGAGTAAAAGTCAGTCTTACCGTTAGTAGGCCTCATTCACGAAGCTGGTCTATAAGTGATGTTTAAGGAAATTGCCTATAAAATGGCGATTGAATGGGTATCCACTCTTACCCACCGCACTCTTGACTAGTGGAGGGTCATTAGCCGAACGGGTAGGATAGGAAAGAAACCTTCCATTATAAGTATAATGAAGTACAAAAGTAACTAAATGTTTTTACAAATTCCCAATCTTAGTTACTTAGGCAAAAGTGAATTGATGTAATTCCATGAAATTACACTTTGTACCCTTGCGAAGATGTTAGTGGAGCGTGTGTGGTTTACCGGCACACTAAATGGGTCTAAGCAAAGGTAGCAAAGGGTGACTCAATGTTTGTCATAGTTCGGTGGAGCGTGTGTGGTTTACCGGCACATCGAATAGGTGAATGTAACATGTGGGGGCACCATGTAAGTTTGCATGGTTATTCACACCCGCTTTGTGATCCTCAGCATCCCAGTCACAAACAATAGGGGCATATCGAGATTTAAACATGCCATTGAAATGTTCAATGAATCTCATAGGATCTAGGAGTTTTCATAGATTTAAAACTTAAATCTCTTTTTCGTTTTTCATGGTGGAAATTAGTGAATCGTCATTTACTTAACTTCAAATGTTCTGCAATTTGGGTTACGGCATCCCTCTCCCGAGTTGTAGAATATTGTGTTGCGTCCTAGCCTTAGTATTTCATTTGGGTGATTTACTAAGGACTCAATCTATAAACTAACTTGAATTCGTTTTCTCCCGTTTTGTAGATGTCAAAGTTCGACAACTATGGTCTTCCCAAATCCCGTGGAACGAGCATTCCACATAAAGATGATATTCCACGATTCGATCGAGGAACAAGAAATCATACTTCACTTCCTCCACCTCCTCCAATTATTCTCCCTAACCCACAAGTTCAAAGGCTTGAAAAGTTCAAGATCACTCAAGCCCTTTTGGCAAGTAAACATAAAAAAGGAAAGTCGGTGTGTGCACACGTCCTAGGGATGAAGTCACACATTGATAGGTTAAGAATGTTGGGATCCATTTTCTGTGAGGAAATGGCTGTTGATTGGGTTCTTCAGTCACTTCCTAACTCATATAGTGAGTTCGTAAGAGAGTACTATATGATAAACCGCGACGTGACCCTTATAGATCTCACCTATATGCTTATTGTTGTTGAATCAGCAATGGTTTGGCGCAATAGAAAAGCAAAGTTGATTGGTGAATCTGCCTTCAAGACCTCTATGGATATAGACAATGGCAACGAAAGACATGCTATGATCTAAAAGTTTGATCATAAGAGAAAGGCAATGTCTGAAGTAGTTCCATGTCATGTTCCAAAAGAGTCAATTTGCTTTTATTGCCAAGAGAAAGGGCATTAGAAACGAAGCTGCCCCATTTACCTAAGAGATCTAAGAGATGGGAGAGTCGAAACGTATGGCTCTAATATAGGTAAAATCCATTGACTAACTCTTTTAAGCTTCTATTCTAGATTCTTAATACATAATGTAATAAGATTACAATTGATGTTTTGTAGGATCAAAGAAAAAAGAGGAAGCTTAAGGGAAGAAGTGAGCAAAATCTAACCGTGAAGAAATGGATTTCGATCGCATTACTTGAAGATTAGATTATTGAGCTACTACTTAGAGTTAGAATTGGATTGCTAAGAAAGATGTATTAACATAGTTTTTCAATGAATTGCATTGAAAGGACAAAATTTTTCCGCAATAAAATAAATTTTGATTTTATATTATTTATTTATCCTTGCAATGGCGTATATGAAAAATTGATGTTAAAATGTTTCTATTATTAGCAATAATGGATTTGGTTCTTATTATGTTATTTATGGAAAGTCAAGAGTTTACCAAATAGGAAGAGTTTCTCATCGCCCAAGTTTCAATTGGACAGAAACTTGGAATCATGCAAGTTGGTTGCACGATGAATGAGAAATTTCATATTTGGAAATTAGACTAATTCATTGACAAAGTGTCTAGTGAAGGACTAGGAGATCGAGCACACAAAGTTGCGTGTTAATCAAGTCCACCATAAGAGTAACAAGGATATTTTTCATGATTTACTAAAGGTTTAGTAAATATGATTATACTTACAAGATTAAGTGTAATTCTGAATTGATTGAAAAGGTTTAAATCAATAGCAGAACGAATAAGAAGAATCAAGTAGGCAGAAAGATAAAAGTTTCTCCATTCTAAGAAGAAGGGAGAGTAGCTTTTATGCTTTATGATAGGTCCTAATGATTAAGAACCATATCTCAATTGATCCTCTAAGTGAGTCTTAGTACAATTGTATGTCTAAGAAGAGGAATCAAGAATTGAAGAAATGGTTAAATCATGAAGTCAATCATACTTCGTTCCAAAACAAGTCTTAGAGTTAAGATTGTGACATTGAGTGAAAAGTATTAAAGGTTTATAACATTCATCAAATGTGGAAAGTTGTGATGTCTTGGATAAGACAAAGACCAACTAGGACCAATTTATGAAGAGTTTTGATAAAAGCTACACTAACTCTTGAAGATTTGTTTGTCAAGAAATATTTTGACAAGAGAGTCATATATGTCAAGGAGTAAGTGGGAGTCTTCATGGACTTGAAAGGTTTCAAGAACAAATCAAATAGACCTTATCAATCATCACTAGCACACGAGTTGAGGTTTACAACCTATCGTGTTGACATTATTTTGTTTCTGTTCCGTTCCAATTGAGTTAATTATGCATGTGAGTCCTATGAGTTCTCATTTGAATGCATAAAAATCAAGGACCTTGATCAATGGAAAGTACATTGATAAGAAAAGGTGAGCTGCTTAACTACTTGGAAGACGTGGTGGGCAGCTGTGCTACCATAAGGCAAGAAATCGAGATTAAGAAAGTTCGATCCATATGAGTTTGAATTTGTCGTAAACTTTGGTTTTAACAAATTCACATGGATAGGAACAAATACACCGTTTAAATCTAAGTGTCATAAGATTTCCTCCTTCATGAAAATGATTGTGAGGAAATGCTTTCACTAAGAAATATTTTAAGAAGATAGTGATTGTAAAAATTGCATTCTCGAATTCGATTATGGTTACGGTATCGCTTTCCATAATTTGAATTGTCAGGTTTGGCAATTAGTCTTAATTGTTTAGACATACATATGAACTATCTAAGGCAAAGGTGTATAAGTTCAAGAAGCCTTGATAAAAGATTATCAAAGCATTAAGTATTAGAAACATGGACTTAAGAAATTCAATAGGTATTGTTTTTTTTTCTGAAAGTTAAGATGTTTATGAATACATGTCGAAGCTAGTGGGAGCATAAATGTTATGATTGTATGATTATTAAGGCACGTATTACAAGTTGGCAATATTAATTATAGAAAACAAGAGTTATACCTTGCAAAGTCGTAAGGGTTATAAAGTTGTTTTGCTATAATTAAGGGGGAGAATATTATGCTTCATTTCAAATCTAAAGGATTAGGTTGAGAAATGATAATAAATTTAGTCAAGGGTACATAGTGTGTTCTTAAAATTTCGATTATGATTACGGCATTCCTCTTCACAATTCGAATTTTGAGAACATAGCAAATAAAACATTATGCGTTGTGTCCCATATGCTTCGGGTATAGGATTGATTGCAAATGCTTTAATGTTTGACCATTCTAAAATTTTCCAAATGTCGAGCGCATTTAGAGGGAAAAGGGACTAGAATTGGTTTTGACTAAAATAATTAAACAACTATCAAAGGACAATCCAAAGTTTGACGATGATTGGTCGCTTGTGAGTAATTGGAAGCATGGTATTGGATGGACCATATCAACATCATTACGAATAGATAAGATTCTATTAAAAATGAGTTGTCATATGGAAAATATGGAAGCGTGTCCATATTGGGAATTGAATATTGAAAATCTATGTCTACATTAGAAACCTTTATGCAAAAGGATGTTCGAAGGAATGTACTTTGAGTGAGAGACATCATATCTAAGGAATT
This sequence comes from Lactuca sativa, assembly GCF_002870075.4. Taxonomy (NCBI): domain Eukaryota; kingdom Viridiplantae; phylum Streptophyta; class Magnoliopsida; order Asterales; family Asteraceae; genus Lactuca; species Lactuca sativa. The sequence goes on from NC_056630.2 coordinate 283,895,213, forward strand.
GTCTTGTAACAATGTCCGATAGAGGACTTTGTAATATCATTGGCAATAGTCTTTGTGACTTTGGTGCAGTGACATTACGAAAGGATCGTTGCATAGAATGTTAGAATCTAGCATATTTTATAAGTAACAAGAATTTGATATTCTCACACTTATGAAAAAGGACTGATTGGAAATATGTTCAATTTGATGTATTTCACAAAAGTAAGAACCATAGGTAAACATTGTCTGCATGCTAAGAGCATGGGACAAGTGTAATAATTCAAGTAAGAAGTTAATTACCCGAAACAACAAATAATGAGTAATCAATATGGTGATAAATAAAAGGAGTTTTATTTATACTCAAAGGTTTGAGGCCATATAGGATTAGTATTATTCTTGTGTTTCACTTTGCATGTTTTGACTTCCAGAATAATTTAGTTTATTAAGAATAATAGAATTATTCGAACGGGCCACAGTCGTTCATATGTTGGAAGTAGATATGAATAAAGACTGTCGTGAATTGGTGTGTGGATTGTCTAAAAGAGTATTAGACATAAGCAAATGTTTGCTGCAACGTTCATGAGTGCTTATGAATATGATTTGAGCATTGGATTAAACCCACGCTCACTTGGATCACTCCATGGATTGTGTCACGAGTGATTGGTGAGACGATAACATCTTATATTCTTGAAACCGAGATGTGTGAGTTGTATCTTGCAAATCGGTTGCACATTGATAATATGTAAACGCACTAGTAACTTGGTGTTATAAAACATATTGGTGTGTGTGATTTAGTGAGTAAGTGCAAGGAAGCATTGTATCAAAGTTTATCCGTTCCTTTTATCCGAAGAAGGATAAAAGCGATATCTTTGGGCCCCTCGATGATTTAGTGATGACAAACGTAAATGCTCGGCCGGGCAAGGGCTAATTTGATTTGTTCAATTAGTCAGTCGTCATAAATCGGAAATCAAGATATAGTACAAAGAGAATGATTTGAAATCATATCTCATATGATATCTAGAATGGAGGAATATATGATCCCTTATCTAAGGACACGCGTATCTGATATGATCAGAGTTGACAGCGGCTTTGGAAAGCTACGGTTGCAGATCAGGATCTGAAGTCATACGTAGAATAGTTATTAGACTTATCCAAGTGGGAGACTGTTGGATTAGTGTCTAAGTCCATAACTATTTTGGTATGTACTTGACCCGATGGTGCATGGTCCTTTTGGGTTGCCTTCACCAAAGCAACTTGATAGGATGAATTATGGAGAGAAAGGATTAAATATGATTTATTAATATATTATGGGAATAATATATTAAAGGAGAAATCATATTGTTTAATTAATATTAGTCAATAATTAATTGGTAATTAGTTTTGTGACTAAAAGAGATTAATTAAACTTAAGGGACTGGAATTGTAATTATATGATAATTGCAATTTGGGCCATGGTTTGCCTTTTATTATAAGGTGGACGAATTCTATGGGAGAAGCCCATATGAAATCATCCAAGGCCTTAAGGAAAGGGCTCCATGGGTTGCTTAGGGCTTAAGCATCCAACTTAGGGTTTCCTTGTTAGATAACCCTAATAGCCTCCTATATATAAGACCCTTATGACCCAAAAACGTGGTAAAGCTTCTTGCTAGGGTTTCACACGAGTTTTGGTAGCCTCCACCCACTCTCCTCTTCATCCTCTTGCTTATGGTGTTTGTGAACCATTAGAGGAGTGACAATTGTGACTCTATGCTTTCTAAAGTCAATACAAGGAGATTTGGGATTGTTATTGCTACATAACAATCAAGGTAATATTATAAACCTATTCTCATGTTAATATGATTACTTATATGCTAGAATTAGGGTTTATAGTCTTGGATAACTTGCATGTACAATAGAGAAACCTAGATCCAAGCATTAGGGTTTGTATGAGCACATAGGATATTCTTAAGACCAAAAACCATCATAACCATGCGAATCAACGTGGTGCACTCAATGTCTCTACCACCTAATCAATGGGCCGGTAACCACACACGCTCCATTGATCTATGACAAGCATCGAGTCACCCTTCGCTACCAATGTCATCCCCAAATTGTTGTGCCGGTTAACCACACGCACTCCATCAACGTTTGACAAGGGTACGAAGTGTAATTCCATGGATTAGCATCATTTTCACATTTTACCCTAAATTAACTAGGAATGGGAATTTATAAAACATGTAGTTACTTTATATATAACATTATACTTTTAATGACGAGAGGGTTGCCCTATCCTACCCGTTCGGCTAAAGACCCTCCACCAGTCAAGCAAGCGGTAGGTGTGAGTGTACACCCATTAAGCGCCATTTTATATGCAACAACCTTATACCCACCTTATAGACTGGCTTCGTGAGTGAGGCCTACTAACGGTAAGACTAGCATCTTAAGTTATACATATATATTAATTAAAATTGTAATAATATATAAAAGTATAGGGTTGAATTTTAAACTTGTAAAATTCTAAGGGTTTGAAATTTAAATTGCTCAAAATTAAACTTTTAATCATAAATTCAAATTTCAAAACTTGAGGGCAAGTATTGAACTTTTCAAAATACAAGGGATCAAATAACAAATAATTCAAATTAACCAATTAATTTCATAATTATCTATATTTGACCTAATCTTATTTTAGTCATTAGATAATTACCAAATAACTTTAAATAATCCATATTTATCATATAAACAACCAATATTTAAAAGATTTGAAATTATCTAATGTTTTGGAAAGGATAATCACTTAATTAAGATAAAATTCGGATTTTAACTTCATAAAACAATTTAAGCATCAAATCCAAGTCAAAACAACATCTAAATCCCGAAATACCCTCTGTCTGACACACAAACTCGTCGAGTCAGACCTGGACTCGCCGAGTAGGGGCCAACTCGCCGAGTCCAGATACTGACTCGCCGAGTTGAGTCGGGCAGAGGCCAAAAACTTGATTTTTAGCAAACAAAATAGTTAAGCATCACATACAACTGAAACCAATCAAAGCTCTGATACCATTGATGGGTTTTATGCATAAGAAACATTCCTATGTGCTCATACAAACCCTAATGCTTGGATCTAGGTTTCTCCATTGAACATGCTTTGATTCCAAGACTTATAAACCCTAATCTAGCATACAAATAACAAAACAACATGTAGAATCAGATCTAGATGTTTACCTCTTCAAATGTTGGCTTATATCTTCTTTTCGTCTTCTCTTAAGCTTAGAGTCACAAATGCAACTCCTCTAATGGTTCACAAACCCCACAAGCAAGAAGGCAATATGAGAGAGGGAGAGAGAGGATAGAAATCGGCCTAGGTTTCTCTTAGAATCAAGTGGTAGCCGAAATCAATGCCCTGGGGGTCATATTTATACTTACAGGTTACTAGGGTTTCAGTCTAAACCCTAATGGATAGCTTAGCCACCAAGCAGCCCAAGGAACCTTCTAGAATAAGGCCTTGGACGAAAATATGATGGATACCCATCATAATTTCGTTCCCCCTTAAGTCCATTAGGTTTCCTTAACCCAAAACTCAACTATCATACATTTGACAGTTTATACCCCTTTATTCAATTAATCTCTTTTGGTCACCAAATTAATTCCTAATTAATTTATGACCAATACTAATTAAATAAATATGATTTCTCCTTTAATATATTACTCTTATAATATATTAATAAATCATAATACTCTCTCTTTCTCCTTAAATTACCTTGTCAAGTTGCTTTGGAGAAGGCAACCCAAAAGGATCAAGCACAACCGGGTCAAGTACATACCAAATATAGTTATGGGCTTAGACACTATTCCAATAGTTATAGCCAAAGTAAAGACCTTATCTTTGGTTAAGGCCATGACCCAATTTAGAAAGGAGCAGGAGCAAGCGATGAGAGTCGAGTTTTTGACTCAAGAGTTAGGACTAAAGGTACATCATTGGATGAAAGAACAAGTACAAGTTCAAGAATCACCATCAGTAAATAGGTTCAAACGTACTGATTATCACTTAGGAGGCTAGAGGAGCTACAATCATTGTAGCTATATTATGAATGTGCATGCAAGTTTCCTTTGTGCATTTACACCCAAGTGCTTCAGATATGATCGGAAGGATCATTACAAGAGAATCTAGTGTAGCGCAACAAGGTTGTAACAACCCAAAATTTCTGTACCACTTCTTGTACGTCAACTTGTAATCCAATTCGATCAACCAAACGCCGTTTCCAAATCCGATTCCGATTTTGTCCATTAATTGAGTCATTTATTTGTATGGATCTAAAATGAATTAATGGGTATCTTAATACATTTAGAAAGAATTCTAACACCCCATAATAGTTATCGGAACATTTCTAGAATCGACCATATCGGGTTATGGCAACTTGGTCGGGTGCGACCAAAACCCCGTCTAATGCCGGTATCGGGTAGAATTCCGCCGTGTCCAATTCCCGAGCACTATATAAAGGACTCAAAGCTTCCATTTGAAGTTTTTGGCCATCTTTCCTTAATCTCTCTCCATCCTCTCTCCTCATCCAAATCAAAGGTCCAAAAACAAAGATTTAAGGCTCCAAATCAAAGAGGTAACATCCTTAACTTGTTATCTAACCTCTTTAGCCTTCAAATTGATGTTTAAACAAAGATTCAGGACCTGGAACAAGTGTTTATGGCCAAGGCACATGCTTGGGCCGTAAACACCTAAAAATGGGGTTTTAGAGCCATTTAACCCTTCCAAATCATTGTTGGGACTTAGATACGACTTTGAGACTTACAAATCGGGACTTGAAACGTTTAAAACTTGAATTTTGAGGGATGATTAGGAGTTTACGGCCAAGGCTCATTCTTGGGCCGTAAACCCCTCAAACATGGGGAGTAAACACCTTTTTACATGTTAGATTGCCTTGAAACTCAACCAATAGCCTTGTGGTAAATCCTAGAACCATCTAAAAATAGTTTAGGGGCCTTAAACATAACAAAATACATCATACAAGAGTTTACGGCCATGGCACATACCCTTAGACCGTAAACTCATAAAAGTGTGCCAAATGATGCCCTTAAACCATCCCAAGGCTTGGAAAAATTACTAGAATCACATGTGACTGCTTTACGTGCCTCAAAACAATTATTCTTGACCATAGGAGATTTTACGGCCGTAAACTCCAAGTTTATAGCTGTGAACTCCCTTTTAAATGGTATAAATTCATTTAGTTTATTCCAAGGCATTTTAGTAAATCATTCCAACAATCCCTAAGTCCAAACGAGCCATTAAACACTCAAAATCACACCAACATGAGTTCACGGCCCTGAACTCATGTATATATGTATTATGTGGCTGTAAAATCCCTAAAATGTTTACTCTTGGGGAGCAAACTCAAATCCCGAGTCCCTAGTACCATTACACGTCCGTAGATGTCACCCGGGTCACTTTAAACGCTCGTTTTGAGGTGTTTAACCTCGTTGGAGTGTAATGTTCCATATAATTAGTGATTGTAAATCTAATTAAATATATACATACATTATTTCATTTTACATAGGGACATCGCGAGTAATCAAGTCCCGAACCAACATTTAGTGTCTGAAACTGTCGCATTTCCTAGCCTGGTGAGTTCATACCCCTACCCTTTTTCACTGTTTTTAACTGTTTTCAGGGGGGAACACAAGCAAAGTACAAGGGTTTCTTGTGCTCAAAACATATTTTTGTGTGTGTGTTTCACATTTCATATGCTTTTAACACTGATATACACAACTGATAACCGTATGAACATGTAGATTACGTAACATATTATTTGTGAAATGGGTTTTATAAACTATTATGTTTTATATATTTCACAAATGGTTTTCCACATTTTATCAGTTAAAAGCATTACATTAGAACATTTGAATATATAAATTTTACACTGTTTGTCCTCGGTAACACTTCACAGAGATACGCGAGTGGAGGATTATCATATTATTACTAGTAAATTTGTTATTCCTGTATGATTGGAGACACGTCCTCGGCGAACACTCCACAGAGATATGCTAGTGCAGGACTACACCCATAATCAGAATCTCTGGGATTTAGAGAGCGTGACTTGAGTGTATAGATCTATACGGGGCTGACTACCCCACACCTGGCTGCTAGCTACAGTCGAACCGAAATGGTTCAAGGGTGACGAAAGTCATAAGGATGTGGACAACTTATTGCCACAGGTTTAGTCTATCGTATGGTTATGGAACTCGCAATTAGGATAACAGAGATTTACTTATAGTAATAATGAACAACTTTATACACCTCACAAGATAACCAGGTTTTGGTATACATCTTTCACATTGGAAAAAACATAATCAGGAAAGTATGGGACTTTCTTGGGGAAAACATTGAACATAACCACGTTTTACAGAATACATCTTTTACATTGATAACCAACATTCAGGAAAGCATGGGGCTTTCCTGGGGAACATTGAAGATAACTAGAAAAGTGTAACAAATTGGATAACTTTACATCTTTTACAATTGGTAACACACAATCAGGAAAGTATAGGACTTTCCTAGGAATACATTGGTAGATAACCAGAATAGTATAACGAACCAGATAACCTAACAGTACATTTTCACATGAATAAACGTGTTTCGGTGTATAACTACACCTTACTTTACATGTTGAGGAACAGTAACCAACCTTTTTAAGAAAATATGGGATTTTATTGGTGTGTTTAATATTTTCAGAAACAGAAAGGAAACTTGAACATTTCACAAAACAAAAACCGCTTATGAACTCACCAGCATTATGCTGATTTTCAAACTGCTTGTGTTCTCAGGTCATCGTTGAAACAGGTACCCGAAGATCATTTTGTTCCAGGTTGGAGTACGCGGAAGACCAGTTCGTTTTGTTATTATATATATATATATACTATGTATCACAACTGTATAACTTTACTTTTGAAACAAAATGTAAAACTTTTCAATATGTACTGTAATGGTTGTTTTACTTTACTTACTATGTGCATTGGATTTGATACTCACCGTGGAGTCAACCCCGGAAAAGTTTCTGCCTTTGGTTTTCGGGGTGTGACGGATTGGTATCAGAGCCCTTGTTTATAGTGAATAAAGTATACCAAAACTTACATGGTATAAAACTATAAACACTAAAGGGCCTAAGTGCTCTGAATTAAAAGTATCTTCAAACTATAAGTATTTTCAAAAGTATACAAGTATACCGAACCGTCGAGATCCGTAACTACAAGTAGAACAGAACATAAGTAAATGGGTTTTGTGTGCTGCGGTTAAACCTGGGCAGTTATGTAGTCGTGTCTAGGATCAATATAGCCTGGCCAACTATATTCATTCGAGACACGGCCATGTGCTTGGGAGTGACTATGGTATGCGACATGCCTAGAACTTAACATAATACCACAAACATCGAACCAGTGTCTTAGCGAATCATGAAATACTATGGGAGTATTTCTAGAATCAATCCTTTGTAGAAATCCTCGTTCATGCATTTTCCCTCGATCATTTTGTTAGCGATAATTTATCTATTTCGATAACTCCTTCCTGTTTTATCGCTTACTCGGAATGTTTGTATATCTGTGATATCTCTTGATTCGATTCAGAGGACTTACCATCCTCTCTCTCTCTTGATCTTATTAGATCAAGATGCCTCCCTGAAGAAGACCCAACTCCAACAATCCTCCACCACCACCTCCTTCTGAAATAGATCCCGTGGTATTCCAAGCAGCTGTTACCGCCGCGGTGGCAGCTGCTATGTCTCAACTAAACACCGGTGGTTCCGGTGGTTTGGGAGGTGGTACTTAAACTCAAGACCAAGGAAGTAACCAGGAACACCGAAAGGAGGGTTCCTATAAGGACTTTATGAATGCGAAACCAACATCTTTCGATGGCACTGGAGGTGTCATTTCCTTATCCTGATGGTTCGAGAAAATCGAATCCATCTTCGAAATCTGTGCCTGTGCTGAGTCCAACAAAGTAAAATTCGCAGCATGTACCTTCCTCGATAAAGCCTTGACTTGGTGGAACGGCCGAGTCAAATCCCTGACCCTACCCGTAGCCAACGCCATGGGCTGGGAAGCCATGAAAGAACTTCTGATAGCCGAATATTGTCCTTGTGGTGAAATGCAGAAGCTAGAGCACGAGCTCTGGAACCTGAAGATGAATGGTTCCGACATTGCTGCATACACTTGCCGATTCGATGATCTCGCACTTCTCTGCACTGGATTAGTCACTCTTGAATGTAAAAAGATCGAAAGGTTCATTTGGGGGTTAACCCATCCAATAAAGGGTCATGTTTTGGCTGCTCGTCCGGATACATATGATAGTGCTAAGACCTTAGCCCAAACCCTAATTGATCATAGTGACGATGTCGAAGAAACCACTACCACTCCTGAGTCGACCAAGAAGAGTGGTGAGAAAAGAAAGTTCTGGAAGAAGAAGAAGGGTCAATCTTCTCAGGGATCCTCCAAGAGATAGCAAACTGTAGCAGTCCATGCTGCTACTACCCCTGTTGCTGCTGCTTCTATTGTGGGATCCACAGCTCCAACTCCTACCAGCAGATATGTTGGGAACCTCCCCCTGTGTGACAAGTGCAAATATCACCACAACCCCGGCCCCTGTCGAGAACTATCCTGCACCAATTGTGGTAAGAAGGGGCACACGGTCCGATTTTGCAAAGCTCCAGCCCAATCGGCCAACCAATCATTCGGAGCAGGCGTGGGTCAAGCCTGCTACAACTGTGGTGAAGTTGGACACTTTAAAAGGAACTTCCCCAAGAAGTCTACAACAGATAACACCGAAAGAGTCCTAGCCATAGGACGGGAGGAAGCGGTCGCGGATCCCACTGTTGTCTCGGGTACGTTCCTTCTCGACAACTCATATGCTAGTATTCTTTTCGATTCGGGTGCTGAAAGGAGTTTTATTAGTCATGCATTCAAAAATAACCTAAAACATAATTCCCAACCTTTAACTGAAACATTTACCGTCGAGATGGCTAACGGTGAGAAAGAAAGCGCCAGCGAGGTGTTCGTAGGTTGTACCCTTACCCTGAACGACCATTCATTTCCTATCGATCTCTTGCCGGTTTCCATAAAGGGCTTTGATGTCATCATTGGCATGGATTGGTTGAGTCCCAATCATGCGGATATCCTTTGTTTCGAAAAAGCCATCCGTCTCAACCTTCCTTCGGGTCAAACTCTCGTAATTTATGGCGATAAACTCAGTTCCAACCTTCGTATCATTTCCTGCATCAAAGCTCAAAAGCTCCCGCGAAAGGAGTGCATTGCATTCTTAGCCCATGTAATCAACGAGAAACAGGAAGTTAAAGACCTCACGAGCATCCCCGAAGTCTGTAACTTTCCTGATGTGTTTCCCGAAGAACTTCCAGGAATTCCTCCCGAGCGTCAGGTCAAGTTCCGTATTGACCTAATTCCTGGAGCTACTCTCGTAGCAAAGTCTCCGTATCGCTTAGCTCCAGCAGAAATGCAGGAGTTATCCAGTCAACTCAACAAGTTGCTCAGTAAAGGATTCATTAGACCGAGTTCCTCACCCTGGGGAGCTCCGGTATTGTTTGTCAAGAAGAAAGATGGATCCTTTCGGATGTGTATCGATTATCGTGAGCTGAACAAGTTGACTGTCAAAAACCGATATCCTCTTCCGCGAATAGATGACCTCTTCGATCAACTCCAGGGAGACAGTTACTTCTCCAAGATAGACCTTAGATCAGGGTACCATCAGCTACGAGTTCATGAGAGTGATGTTTCCAAAACAGCTTTCAGGACTCGATATGGACACTACGAGTTTGTAGTTATGCCCTTCGGTCTAACCAACGCACCGGAGGTGTTCATGGACCTGATGAACCGGGTGTGTCATCCCTATCTGGATAAGTTTGTCATTGTGTTTATTGATGACATACTTGTCTATTCTAGAAGCGAAGAAGACCACAAACAACACTTGAGGCTAGTGTTGGAAACCCTTCGATCCGAGAAGTTGTACGCGGAATTTTCCAAGTGTGAGTTCTGGATACGGAAGGTAACTTTCCTCGGTCACGTGGTAAGCGAGGAGGGAATTCACGTAGATCCTTCCAAGATAAAAGCGATAGAGAATTGGTCGGTACCAAAGACACCCACAGAAATCCGACAATTCTTGGGTCTCGCCAGCTATTATCGGAGATTCATCGAGAACTTTTCCAGAATCGCCAAACCTCTAACCATTCTAACACAGAACGGTGTATCCTTTTGTTGGAGTGATAAACAAGAAACCGCATTCCAGGTGCTGAAGAAATCCTTATGCAGCGCGCCTGTTCTGTCCCTACCCGAAGGGACAGAGGACTTCGTTGTCTACTGCGATGCGTCTAATCAAGGCTTAGGCTGTGTGCTTATGCAAAGAGGAAAGGTGATTGCTTATGCCTCTAGACAGCTGAAAGCACACGAGGTCAACTATACCACACATGACTTGGAGCTAGGAGGCGTAGTATTTGCATTGAAGATTTGGAGACATTATCTCTACGGAACCAAGTGCACAATCTTCACTGACCATAAGAGCCTACATCACATCCTTGACCAGAAAGACTTGAACATGAGGCAACGGCGATGGGTAGAACTACTCAGTGATTATGAGTGTGAAATCCGTTACCATCCCGGCAAGGCCAATGTGGTAGCAGATGCCCTTAGCCGAAAGGAGAGTGCAGGCCGCAAAGTGAAGAGCCAGTCGATAACCATCCATTCCAACCTACCCATGCAAATCCGAGAAGCCCAGTTAGAAGCCCTCAAACCTGAGAATGTGTCGACCGAAGCCTTGAGAGGAATGGAAAAGAAACTTAAGATCAGAGGTGACGGAGTCTACTATTTCATGGATCGGATCTGGATTCCAAAGTCTGGAGGATTCAGGGAGATCGTCATATTGGAAGCGCACAAAACCAAATACTCTGTTCACCCGGGCTCTGACAAGATGTACCTGGAGCTCAAGAGACAATACTGGTGGCCAAACATGAAAGCTGAGATAGCTAGATTCGTGGGCAAGTGTCTGACTTGCGCCAAGGTTAAAGTTAAGCACCATAAACCCTCGGGTCTGTGTAACGACCCAAATTTTTTTTTTTTTTTTTTTTTTTTTTTGATATTACTTTAGAAAACATTAATAAATAAAAACATTGTCTAAATAAAAAGAAACATTGTTTGTTCACATCATAACACATTGCAACCATGTTCTCAAAAGCCAAACCGTACATCCCATCAAATATCAGAGTACAATCCCAGTAAATCTCATAAATGCGGAAACCGAAGAGTGTGTGTATGACGTGCCGCTACCGCGCCGGCTCCTTCCCCTTCGATGCAGAGGTACCTGAAAACAAAACTGTAAACGTAAGCACAAAGCTTAGTGAGTTCCCCCAACGTACCGCATACCATACAAACACATAACATATATACTGCCAGGCTATTCTGGGGTGCCTGACTACCCGGTACGGCCATTCTGGGGTGCCGACCTACCCATACGGCCATTCTGGGGTGCCGTCTTACCCGTGTCAAGCCATTCTGGGGTGCTGACTACCCATCGGTCCTAACAACCGATCCTCGGGGACTATTTCACCCCTACTACTACGATCACATATAACATAACAAGCCAGCATGCATACATATCGTCACATACTGTCAGACGTATCTGGGGTGTCTGACTACCCTTCGGTCCGAACAACCAAACTCTACTACTATCACATACAGCATATCATGCTAGCATATAACATGTCAGGTACTAGCGAACTTAGATGATATCACAAAGACAATCATCTATCATACAACTCCTACTGGTGGGTCGGCATTGTGGCCTTAGACCCACCGCTACTGGAAGGTAACTCACCTCAAAGTAGCTGCTGAACTGATCGGGAACTAACTGACTGCTGCTGCTCCGGGAGTCCTCCGGCTGCAATTTCCATGACATACTCAATCAAAGACTGCTAACTGTCCTTTAGGTAAAATGACCATTTTACCCCTGGATTAACTCTAAGCCAAAGCTGGAGTCAACTTTCAGTTGACCCGACTCGCCGAGTGGATCACCACTCGCCGAGTCCCTAGCAAACCAATGTCCTGGGTCCCTGGTTCTACTCGTCGAGTCGGGCTATGACTCGACGAGTTCACCTTCTAACTGCCATTCAACACCTTCATCCTACTCGCCGAGTTGTATGAACAACTCGTCGAGTTCATCTTCATCCGATGAACACTTTATGCTAAGACTCGCCGAGTTGTATGAACAACTCGCCGAGTCTGTTCTTGAGCTATGAAGATTGCCTTGGACTCGCCGAGTCAGGGCATTGACTCGCCGAGTCCTAACATGGGTGAGTTCAGCTCCCAACCCACCGAGTCACCCCCTGTGACTCAAGGCTCAACTCGACACATGAAGAAGGGACCAATTCGGTGACTCGCGACCAGACTCGCCGAGTCACCTATGCGACTCGCCGAGTCGTCGCCATGCACTCCTTAAATATACCGATTTGCTCGGTTCCAGACCATGCCATTCATAGATCTGGACTTCTAGGACACGAATCACACGTAAAGTTTCCAACTTTACGTGTGGATATTCACCAATATGGATTATAAGGCTCAAAATGTCTCAAAATGGTAGATCTAGGGCTAACAAGCCTCATGAGGCCAAAAAGCTAACAGATCTGAGCTCCTGGAGCTCAATCTTACATAGATCCAAAGGCCAAACGCCTTATTACAACATATAATGAACATGCAAACTTGGGGAATTGACCAAGAAGGACCCAAATGAAGTTTTAAGCATAGAATCAAGGGGAAAACGGGTTATACCTCAAAGGAAATGTTGAAATGACACAAGGATGGCTGATCTCCTTCTCCTCTTCTTGATCTACACCTCTTACTCTTCAAAACCTTCAAGAACACACCAAGAACACCTCAAACTCTCAAGAAAACAAGGGAAAACGATGTAGGGGGAGTTCTGGGGGTGAATGGGGACGAGTTGGGGCGGAATGAGAGTTTAAATAGGGGGCAAACCCTTGAAACTTAGGGTTTCATCCCGCAGCGGTGACTCGCCGAGTCCAGGATATGGACTCGTCGAGTCGCCTACTTAAAACGCGTCCTGAGTCTCGTCCCTACTCGGCGAGTCGGACCCTATGACTCGCCGAGTCTGAGGCTAAATTAGGGCAATGCTCAAATAAAATTCACATACCGGAAACCAGGTGCTACAAATCTCCCCCACTTATTTTAGACTTCGTCCTCGAAGTCTGCTGCCTGATCCTGAAACAGCTCGGGGTAGTGCTCCATCATCTCGTCTACCGGCTCCCAAGTCCACTCTGAACCCTTGCGGTGCTGCCATTGCACCTTCACTAGCTCCACCCTCTTGTTCCTTAAATCCTTCGACTTCCTGTCGAGGATTGCGACTGGGCGCTCGATGTAGTTCAGGCTGTTATCAACCTGAATATCCTCCAAAGGTACTACTGCAGAATCGTCCACTAGGCACTTCCGCAACTGCGAAACATGGAAAGTGCTGTGGATCTGGCTAAGCTCGGCTGGCAGATCCAGCCTATATGCTACCTTGCCCACCCGGGCTAAGACCCTGAACGGTCCGATGAATCGCGGGCCCAACTTGCCCCGCTTCCTGAATCGGATGACGCCTTTCCACGGTGACACCTTCAGGAGGACCATATCCCCGACCTGGAACTCTAAATCGGATCGACGCTTGTCGGCATAACTTTTCTGTCGACTCTGAGCAGTCTGAAGCCTGCTCCGGACCTGCTGTATCCTCTCAGTCGTCTTGAGCACCACTTCGGTGCTTCCCATAACTCTCTGGCCAACCTCACCCCAGCATATCGGGGTCCTACACCTCCGTCCGTACAACATCTCGAAGGGAGGGCGGTCGATACTCACGTGATAGCTGTTGTTGTAGGAGAACTCAGCCAAAGGAAGATAGGTATCCCAGCTACCACCGAAATCCAGAACACACGCCCGCAACATGTCCTCCAAAGTCTGGATGGTCCGCTCACTCTGTCCATCTGTCTGCGGGTGAAAGGCGGTGCTGAAATGCAGACGAGTGCCCAACTCGTCATGGAATCTCTTCCAAAACCTGGAAGTAAAACGCACATCCCTGTCCGAGATCACTGATACTGGCACCCCATGCCGTGCCACAATCTCCCTGATATAGATGTCGGCCAATTTCTCGGCCGATATGCTCTCCGGAATCGGGATAAAGTGAGCACTCTTGGTCAATCTATCCACAATGACCCAAATCGAATCCACTCCACGCGCGGTCCTGGGAAGCTTCGTGATAAAATCCATCGTGATATCTTCCCACTTCCACAGTGGAATGTCCAACGGCTGCATCTTGCCATGCGGCCTCTGATGTTCGGCCTTGACCTTCCTGCAGGTCAAGCACCGTTCGACGTACCATGCCACATCCCGCTTCATGCAGGGCCACCAATAGTCTAGAGGAAGATCCCTATACATCTTCGTCGCCCCGGGATGAATAGAGAATCGGGACTTGTGCGCCTCCTCCATCAAAATCTGGCGCACGCCCCCGTGATACGGCACCCACACCCTATGGTGTAGTGTCAATAACCCTCGGCTATCATAATCGAGGGAGGAAACCTGACCTACTACGCGCTCGTTCTTCCGATGCTCCTCCTTGATAGCCTCCTGTTGAGCTTCCCGAATCTGCTCCAACAGGGGAGTCACCACAGTCATCCTCAAACAGGCGTCCCTGATCGGCGCCGTCTTGCGGCTAAGCGCATCGGCCACCACATTGGCCTTTCCCGGGTGGTAAAGGATCTCGCAATCATAATCCTTCACCACATCCAACCACCGATGCTGCCTCATGTTCAGATTCGGCTGGTCCATGAGGTACCTCAAGCTCTTGTGGTCCGTGTAGATGGTACACCGAACCCCATAGAGGTAATGTCGCCAAATCTTGAGGGCAAATACCACCGCCCCCAACTCCAAATCGTGCGTCGGGTAGTTCGCCTCGTGAGGCTTGAGCTGCCTCGAGGCGTAAGCAATGACATGCCCCCTTTGCATCAGCACCGCGCCCAACCCAGAAATGGACGCATCGCAATAAACCACGAAATCCTCTACGCCCTCTGGCAGGGCTAAGATCGGCGCCTCACACAATCTCTGTCTCAGCGTCTCAAATGCAGCCTGCTGCTCGGGTCCCCACCGAAAGACCACAGCTTTCTTCGTCAACCGCGTCAGGGGCCCGGCTATCTTGGAGAAATCCTGGATAAATCTCCGATAGTAGCCTGCCAATCCTAGGAAGCTCCGAATCTCAGATGGGGACTTCGGAACCTCCCATCTCATCACGGCCTCGACCTTGGCCGGATCGACCAGAATCCCGTTCTGGTTGACGAGGTGCCCCAGAAATTGCACCTCGCGCAACCAAAACTCACACTTGGAGAACTTGGCATACAAGCCCTCCCTCCTCAGGGTCTCTAACACCTCTCTCAAATGCTCCTCATGTTCCTCCCGGGTCTTGGAATAAACCAAGATATCATCGATAAAGACTATCACAGACCGGTCCAGCATCGGTCTGCATACACGGTTCATGAGGTCCATGAACGCGGCAGGAGCATTGGTGAGCCCAAACGGCATCACCACAAACTCGTAATGGCCATAGCGCGTCCGAAACGCGGTCTTCTGCATATCCTCCTCCCTGACCCTCATCTGATGATAACCCGAACGCAAATCAATCTTGGAGAACCAAGATGCGCCCTGAAGCTGGTCAAAGAGGTCATCAATCCTCGGAAGCGGGTAACGGTTCTTCACCGTTACCTTGTTCAGCTCCCGATAATCTATACACATCCGATGCGACCCATCCTTCTTCTTCACAAACAGAATCGGGGCTCCCCAGGGCGAACTGCTCGGCCGAATAAATCCCTTGTCCAGCAGCTCCTGCAGCTGCGTAGACAACTCCTACATCTCGGGAGGAGCCAACCGATACGGTGCTTTGGCTATCGGAGCCGCACCGGGAACGAGGTCAATCCTGAACTCCACCTGTCGCTCCGGAGGTATCCCAGGTAGTTCCTCCGGAAAAACATCAGCAAAATCTCGAACCACCGGGACCTCGCTCACGGTCGCCTTACCCGCCTCCCGGGTGTCCATCACGTACGCGACATAACCCGCGCATCCCTGCTGAAGGTAGCGCCTAGCCCTCACTGCTGAACATACAGTGGGTCCACACTGCGGCCGCTCTCCAAGAATCACTAACTCTCCCCCGCTTGGGGTCTTGACTCGCACTAGCTGCTGTGCGCAATCTATCACTGCCCCATTAGGGCTCAACCAATCCATACCAATAATCACCTTGTTCCCACGCAATGGAATGGGAACCAAGTCTACCAGGTAACACTCCTCAAACAGTCGCAGGACACAATCTCGAAACACCATCGATGCTCGCACCGATCGATCATCGGCAATCTCTACCTCTAACGGGCAATCTAACTCGCCTGAAGTCTCATGAAATCTCTTGCTAAGAGCAAGAGAAACGAACGATCGGGATGCACCCGAGTCGAACAATACCTGAACCGGGATGCCGTTCACATGGAACGATCCTAATACACATGTATACACACGGAGCACATATCAATATCATAACAACGAAAAATAAAAGATAGAAGGAAGGAATCATACCCGTCACCACATCGGGCGCGGCGCGTGCCTCCTCGGCAGTCAACTGAAATGCCCGACTCCTCACCACTGGAGCCTCTGCCTTGCCCTGACGGCCATCCGTGATCCGCAGGGTCGCTGGAGCTGGCGCCTTCACTAGCGCTGAAGCTGTCAACATGGGGCAATTGGCCTTCTTGTGGCCCCTCTGGTTGCAGTGGAAACACAGCAACTCCGATGTCTGAATAACGGTCGCAGGAGCAGTGCAATCCCTGCTGATATGCCCAAACTTGCCGCACTTGTAGCAGCCTGACGATCCCATCCTGCACGCCCCCTCGTGCGGCCTGTCGCACCTCCTGCAGCGGCTCGGTCCCGACTGGCCTTTCGGCCTCCCATCTGATCCCTTGGGCTTCTTCCCCGAAGCCCCCGATGACTGACCATCCTCAAGTTTCCGTTTCCGGATGTGCTCCAAATCTATCCCTCTCTCCCTAGCCCTGGCAATCATGGAGTCCAGGGTAGGGCAAGCCGAAAAACTAACATGCTCCCGAATGTCAGCTCGTAGCATATCGTGGTAACGAGTCCTCCTCATATCCTCGTCACCTGCGTACTGGGGCACCAATAAAGCCCTCTCTCGAAACTTGGCGGTGATCTTTGCCACGGTCTCTGTCGTCTGCCTCATGTCTAAGAACTCCCTGGCCAGCTGCTGAAGCTCGACCGCTGGCGCAAACTCTGCCCTGAACCTAGCCATAAAGTCCGACCAGGTCATTGCCTCGATAGCCGAGGCTCCCATCGAGTCACCCACTGACTCCCACCAATCTCGGGCCCGGTCCCGTAAACACCCTGCTGCGTACCTCACCTTCGACCCCTCGGGGCAGAAGCTGATCAACTGGGCGGACTCGATATCCGCAATCCACCGCCTGGCGACAATGGGGTCCTTCACCCCATGGAAATCCGGCACACCACTGCTCCTGAAGTCCTTGAAGGACAGTGTGCGAGATCCTGACTGGCTAGAGGCCAAGTCGCTCCTGAATGCCCGTAGGCGATCCTCCATCATCTCCATGATCCCTTCCTTGATCGACCCAAAGATGATGGGGGTCGACTCAAGGATGCCCCTAGTGATCTCCGACGTGATGAACTCACGTAGCCTCTCCTCAATCGGCTCGGTGCCAGATCCCGAACCTGACCCCTCTCCTGACCCGCCATCTGTCGGTCTCGGTCGAAGTACCACCATTCTGCAAAACATCAATAATAATCATTAGTGGTACTGCTACTTTCTGAGGGATCTCAACTACTTACAGGTTCCTTGGTCTCGTCTTGGCCTTCCTCGGCTCGGGTACGGATCCTCTGCTTTCAGTAGTACGGGCCCATACTACCTTCCACATCTATCCGTACCTTCTCTGAGGAATTCCTCGACTCCACCAACTCCCCTCTACTACTGCTACTCTCCGATATTCTCACCCTAGGCTTGCCCTAGGGAGAACTCAAGTTCAACACAACTGGTCCTCAGCTGCTGTAGGTCTCCTCATAATGCCAGTTAGCCACCACCTAAACACCACCACCTGTGATGAGGATTAGATCATCCTTCAAGTAAAAGGCCCGTCCCTACAACGGTTGGACTCAAACAAGAGCTGCGCAATAGGGCCAGTTCCAACACCTTGGGATTATTCAACCCCGATTACATGTGGTGTGACGTGTTTACCTAGTGGCTCACTCCCATTACTCAAAATCCCACCGAGCACGAAGCAAGCAGCATTCGGATAAGGAAAAACAGACTCAAGCCAAAACTGTTCTTAGAACAAGAAACGACACTTAACATAGGATGCTAAGCTCATACTATCAGGCATAACCTAAACAGGCTACCCTACTGCTGTCTACTCAATTCTAACATGCAATATTCAATAAGCTGTAACAAATAAACAGGCACATAAGGCATCACTCCTAGATCCTTAGCCTATTCTAGCATGCAATATTCATAAAGCTGATAAACATAACATAAACTTGTATGGGTACTATGGGGAATACTTACTTGAGCTCGGCCGGTCGCGCACGTCACACACTTTACTCTTTCTCGTGACTCTTTTCCGGGTTTTAAAGAATAATTTCTTTTGGAAAAATCTTTCAATCCCTCGGTTTGAGTCCAAACACTCCCTAAGGCGTGTCCGAATCCCTCAAACCAGGGCTCTGATACCAACTTGTAACGACCCAAAAAAATTTTTTTTTTTTTTTTTTTTGATATTACTTTAGAAAACATTAATAAATAAAAACATTGTCTAAATAAAAAGAAACATTGTTTGTTCACATCATAACACATTGCAACCATGTTCTCAAAAGCCAAACCGTACATCCCATCAAATATCAGAGTACAATCCCAGTAAATCTCATAAATGCGGAAACCGAAGAGTGTGTGTATGACGTGCCGCTACCGCGCCGGCTCCTTCCCCTTCGATGCAGAGGTACCTGAAAACAAAACTGTAAACGTAAGCACAAAGCTTAGTGAGTTCCCCCAATGTACCGCATACCATACAAACACATAACATATATACTGCCAGGCTATTCTGGGGTGCCTGACTACCCGGTACGGCCATTCTGGGGTGCCGACCTACCCATACGGCCATTCTGGGGTGCCGTCTTACCCGTGTCAAGCCATTCTGGGGTGCTGACTACCCATCGGTCCTAACAACCGATCCTCGGGGACTATTTCACCCCTACTACTACGATCACATATAACATAACAAGCCAGCATGCATACATATCGTCACATACTGTCAGACGTATCTGGGGTGTCTGACTACCCTTCGGTCCGAACAACCAAACTCTACTACTATCACATACAGCATATCATGCTAGCATATAACATGTCAGGTACTAGCGAACTTAGATGATATCACAAACACAATCATCTATCATACAACTCCTACTGGTGGGTCGGCATTGTGGCCTTAGACCCACCGCTACTGGAAGGTAACTCACCTCAAAGTAGCTGCTGAACTGATCGGGAACTAACTGACTGCTGCTGCTCCGGGAGTCCTCCGGCTGCAATTTCCACGACATACTCAATCAAACACTGCTAACTGTCCTTTAGGTAAAATGACCATTTTACCCCTGGATTAACTCTAAGCCAAAGCTGGAGTCAACTTTCAGTTGACCCGACTCGCCGAGTGGATCACCACTCGCCGAGTCCCTAGCAAACCAATGTCCTGGGTCCCTAGTTCTACTCGTCGAGTCGGGCTATGACTCGACGAGTTCACCTTCTAACTGCCATTCAACACCTTCATCCTACTCGCCGAGTTGTATGAACAACTCGTCGAGTTCATCTTCATCCGATGAACACTTTATGCTAAGACTTGCCGAGTTGTATGAACAACTCGCCGAGTCTGTTCTTGAGCTATGAAGATTGCCTTGGACTCGCCGAGTCAGGGCATTGACTCGCCGAGTCCTAACATGGGTGAGTTCAGCTCCCAACCCACCGAGTCACCCCCTGTGACTCAAGGCTCAACTCGACACATGAAGAAGGGACCAATTCGGTGACTCGCGACCAGACTCGCCGAGTCACCTATGCGACTCGCCGAGTCGTCGCCATGCACTCCTTAAATATACCGATTTGCTCGGTTCCAGACCATGCCATTCATAGATCTGGACTTCTAGGACACGAATCACACGTAAAGTTTCCAACTTTACGTGTGGATATTCACCAATATGGATTATAAGGCTCAAAATGTCTCAAAATGGTAGATCTAGGGCTAACAAGCCTCATGAGGCCAAAAAGCTAACAGATCTGAGCTCCTGGAGCTCAATCTTACATAGATCCAAAGGCCAAACGCCTTATTACAACATATAATGAACATGCAAACTTGGGGAATTGACCAAGAAGGACCCAAATGAAGTTTTAAGCATAGAATCAAGGGGAAAACGGGTTATACCTCAAAGGAAATGTTGAAATGACACAAGGATGGCTGATCTCCTTCTCCTCTTCTTGATCTACTCCTCTTACTCTTCAAAACCTTCAAGAACACACCAAGAACACCTCAAACTCTCAAGAAAACAAGGGAAAACGATGTAGGGGGAGTTCTGGGGGTGAATGGGGACGAGTTGGGGCGGAATGAGAGTTTAAATAGGGGGCAAACCCTTGAAACTTAGGGTTTCATCCCGCAGCGGTGACTCGCCGAGTCCAGGATATGGACTCGTCGAGTCGCCTACTTAAAACGCGTCCTGAGTCTCGTCCCTACTCGGCGAGTCGGACCCTATGACTCGCCGAGTCTGAGGCTAAATTAGGGCAATGCTCAAATAAAATTCACATACCGGAAACCAGGTGCTACAGTCTGCTCCAGCAACCCGAGATACCCGAATGGATTTCATCACCAAACTACCCAGGTGTCCGAGTGGGTACGATACCATTTGGGTAATTGTCGACCGTCTAACAAAGTCCGCTCATTTCATTCCGATCAAAGAATCATACAAGATGGAAAGACTCACACGGATTTAGATCCAAGAAGTAGTATGACTGCATGGTGTACCTGCGTCTATTATCTCTGATCGAGATAGCAGGTTTACCTCCCGATTTTGGCAGTCTCTCCAGAAAGCTCTTGGAACCAAACTAGACATGAGCACGGCGTATCATCCTCAGACCGATGGACAAAGTGAGAGAACAATCCAAACCCTAGAGGACATGCTTAGGGCATGTGTCATTGACTTTGGAAAGTCATGGGACACACATCTACCTTTGATTGAGTTCTCGTACAACAACAGTTACCACACCAACATTAGGGCTGCCCCGTTCGAAGCCCTATACGATCGCAAGTGCAGATCCCCTCTGTGCTGGGCCGAGGTGGGGGATACACAGCTAGCCAAGAGTCGAGTCCTCGACAGTGCTCTCACTGGTCCCTGAAATCATCCACGAAACCACCGAGAAGATTATCCAAATCTGAGAACGACTGAAAGCTTCACGTGATCGCCAAAAGAGTTACGCTGATAACCGTCGAAAACCACTGGAATTCCAGGTTGGAGATCGTGTCCTGTTGAAGGCCTCACCCTGGAAAGGCACTGTACGCTTTGGTAAGCGTGGGAAACTTAATCCGAGGTACATTGGACCCTTTGAGATCCTCGCTAGGGTCGGTCCAGTAGCCTATAAGCTTCGTTTACCTCGCGAGCTCAGTAACATCCATCCCGTCTTCCATGTTTCAAATTTCAAGAAGTGCCTATCCGATGAAACCCTAGTAATTCCTTTAGACAAGATCGAGATCGATGAAAACCTCAACTTCGTGGAGGAACCGATCGAAATCATGGATCGAGAAGTCAAACATACGAAACAAATTTGCATCCCGTTAGTGAAGGTTCGCTGGAATGCCAAGCTGGAACCGGAGTTCACTTGGGAGCGGGAAAACTCAATGAAACAAAAGTATCCGCAACTCTTTCCAGATCCATGATTTGTATTTTGTCTTGTATCTTGTCTTGAATTTCGGGACGAAATTCCCTCTAACGGGGGGATAATGTAACAACCCGAAATTTCCGTACCACTTCTTGTACTTCAACTTGTAATCCAATTCAATCAACCAAACGCCGTTTCCAAATCCGATTCCGATTTCGTCCTTTAATTAAGTCATTTATTTGTATGGATCTAAAATGACTTAATGGGTGTCTTAATACATTTAGAAATCATTCTAACACCAATAATAGTTATCGTAACATTTCTAGAATCGACCATATCGGGTTACGGCAACTTGGTCGGGTGCGACCAAAAGCCCCGTCTAACGCCGGTATCGGGTAGAATTCCGCCGTGTCAAATTCCCAAGCACTATATAAAGGACTCAAAGCTTCCATTTGAAGCCTTTGGGCATCTTTACTTAATCACTCTCCAACCTCTCTCCTCATCCAAATCAAAGGTCCAAAAACAAAGATTTAAGGCTCCAAATCAAAGAGGTAACATCCTTAACTTGTTATCTAACCTCTTTAGCCTTCAAATTGATGTTTAAACAAAGATTCAGGACCTGGAACAAGTGTTTATGGCCAAGGCACATGCTTGGGCCGTAAACACCTAAAAATGGGGTTTTAGAGCCATTTAACCCTTCCAAATCATTGTTGGGACTTACATACGACTTTGAGACTTACAAATCGGGACATGAAACGTTTAAAATTTGAATTTTGAGGGATGATTAGGATTTTATGGCCAAGGCTCATTCATGGGCCCTAAACCCCTCAAACATGGGGAGTAAACACCTTTTTACATGTTAGATTGCCTTGAAACTCAACCAATAGCCTTGTGGTAAATCCTAGAACCATCTAAAAATAGTTTGGGGGCCTTAAACATAACAAAATACATCATACAAGAGTTTACGGCCATGGCACACACCCTTAGGCCGTAAACTCCTAAAAGTGTGCCAAATGATGCCCTTAAACCATCCCAAGGCTTGGAAAAATTAATAGAATCACATGTGATTGCTTTAAGTGCCTCAAAACAATTATTCTTGACCATAGGAGAGTTTACGGCCGTAAACTCCAAGTTTACAGCCGTGAACTCCCTTTTAAATGGTATAAATTCATTTAGTTTATTCCAAGGCATTTTAGTAAATCATTCCAACAATCCCCAAGTCCAAACGAGCCATTAAACACTCAAAATCACACCAACATGAGTTCACGGCCGTGAACTCATGTATATATGTGTTATGTGGCTGTAAACGACCTAAAATGTTTACTCTTGGGGAGTAAACTCAAATCCCGAGTCCCTAGTACCATTACACGTCCGTAGATATCACTCGGGTCACTCCAAACGCTCGTTTTGAGGTGTTTAACCTCGTTGGAGTGTAATGTTCCATATAATTAGTGATTGTAAATCTAATTAAATATATATGGACATTATTTCATTTAACATAGGGACATCGCAAAGAATAAAGCCCCAAACCAACGTTTAGTGTCCGAAACAGTCGCATTTCCTAGCCTGGTGAGTTCATACCCTACCCTTTTTCACTGTTTTTAACTGTTTTCAGGGGGGAACACAAGCAAAGTACAAGGGTTTCTTGTACTCAAAACTTATTTTCGTGTGTGTGTTTCACATTTCATATGCTTTTAACACTGATATACACAACTGATAACCGTATGAACATGCAGATCACGCAACATATTATTTGTGAAATGGGTTTTATAAATTGTTATGTTTTATATATTTCACAAATGGTTTTCCACATTTTATCAGTTAAAAGCATGACATTAGAACATTTGAATATATAAATTGTACACTGTTTGTCCTCGGTAACACATCACAGAGATACCCGAGTGGAGGATTATCATATTATTACTAGTAAATTTGTTATTCATATATGATTGGAGACACGTCCTCGGTGAACACTCCACAGAGATACGCGAGTGGAGGACTACACCCATAATCAGAATCTCTGGGATTTAGAGAGTGTGACTTGAGTGTATAGATCTATACGGAGCTGACTACCCCACACCTGGCTGCTAGCTACAGCCGGACCGAAATGGTTCAAGGGTGACGAAAGTCATAAGAATGTGGACTACTTATTGCCACAGGTTTAGTCTATCATATGGTTATGGAAATCACAATTAGGATAACAGAGATTTACTTATAGTAATAATGAACAACTTTATACACCTCACAAGATAACCAGGTTTTGGTATACATCTTTCACATTGGAAAAAACACAATCAGGAAAGTATGGGACTTTCTTGGGGAAAACATTGAACATAACCACGTTTTACAGAATACATCTTTTACATTGATAACCAACATTCAGGAAAGCATGGGGCTTTCCTGGGGAACATTGAACATAACTAGAAAAGTGTAACAAATCGGATAACTTTACATCTTTTACAATTGGTAACACACAATCAGGAAAGTATGGGACTTTCTCGGGAATACATTGGTACATAACCAGAATAGTATAACGAACCAGATAACCTAACTGTACATTTTCACATGAATAAACTTGTTTCAGTGTATAACTACACCTTACTTTACATGTTGAGGAACAGTAACCAACCTTTTTAAGAAAATATGGGATTTTCTTGGTGTGTTTAATATTTTCAGAAACAGAAAGGAAACTTGAACATTTCACAAAACAAAAACCGCTTATGAACTTACCAACATTATGCTGATTTTCAAACCGCTTGTGTTCTCAGGTCATCGTTAGAACAGGTACCCGAAGATCATTTTGTTCTAGGTTGGAGTACGCGGAAGACCAGTTCGTTTTTTTTATTATATATATACTATGTATCACAACTGTATAACTTTACTTTTGAAACAAAATGTATAACTTTTCAGTATGTAATGTAATGTTTGTTTTACTTTACTTACTATGTGCATTGGATTTGATACTCAACGTGGAGTCAACCCCGGAAATGTTTCCGCCTTTGGTTTTCGTGGTGTGACAACAGGGAAGGATAATATTGAGTCCAACAACCATCGTTGTTTCTAGTATTTTCGTAACGTTAGTAATACTTATTATATTGTTTTAGACACACATACGTTGGTGGACGACTTTGTGCTTCTTGTAATCTTGATCGATATGTGATTGTATTATAGGAGAAGATCACTCGTTGAGGGAACTAGCGGTGATACTACGTTGGACATGTTAAGGTCATTGATATGAACATAAGGAGTTTCTTCCAATAAGAAAGGGAGCTACAAATCACATAGATAGAGCAAGCTTATGCTTTGTTCGGTTGTGAGTAGCAGCAAGTAAATGATTGAACCTAACTGGAAGAGAACCAACCAATAAAGCATAAAGTGTAAAGGCAATTCGACTTCTAATTTGATGTCAAAATCCTAGAATGTTGCAGCACAAGAAGCTAAGAGAGAGTTTTTAGCTTCAATATTTTGTTTTGTAGATAATAGAACGGGTGTTTTGGTAGTCAAGTGAGAAAACAACATCAAATATTGTGAAGAAACATGAAACATTTACGTGTGCCTATGGTCAAAGGGGAGATCTTATCTAGTTATATTAGGATATGATATTTGCATTAGTATTTTTTATGTTCTATATTAACATGTTTAATCCTAGCATAATCTAATTATTCTAAAAGTTCATATCCGGTCATAATTGTGGGAGAAATTATGAGGTACGACTAATATGAATTGGATTGGTTGACTCTCATAAGATGAAAGTAGGCAATAATTTGTAACCAGGATTCATAGATATTTATCAGAGAACAACTATTGGACATGAGCTGCTTCAGGATCACGTCATAGATCGATATTCACTATTATGAGCTATACTTGATCTAAGGTACTATCTTTGTATCCTTAATACTTGAGATGAATATTGGGACTTGGGTGTAGGGAGCACTATACTTTGACATGATCAAATGCTATTCTTTGACATTGTAGTTATAAAGGCCATTGTCAGGTGTGGTATGAACTATTCAAGAGGCGTATATAGTCAAGATGGAATTTGTTGCTCTTAAGTGTTGAGAGCTAGATATCTAATGCGCATTACCCAAAGTTGAACACCAAATGAGATTAATTGCAATCCAAGTCTCATGTTTCAACAAGATGTATGTACCAAAGGAATAACTGATAAACTTACTTAATACATCAATTGTAGCTTTGAGCTTCTGGGGAATTGGATGCTGATAGAATGGCACAAAGGCATATTACTAGGGACAATGAAATGTTGCTAGATGTTCACCACTGTCTATATCAATCTATAATGAGTCATGTAAATGGAAGATTGAAAGATCTTTATGCGCAAAAATCATTATCAGATGATATTTCCTTGATAATATATGACCGTAAAGGGTAACACTAACAACAACTTGATGAAAATACATTATTTATAAGAATTTGATCATTGATAAATATATATTTCTGAAATTAATTGGAAAACAATTATTTTATGAATATAATAATTTACAATAAAAGTAATAGATAAAACCATTAGATATGATTTATACAAGTCATATGTTTTATATAAACTAAAAGGGATTTAGTTTTTATAAAGTAACTAGACTACACTTCTATAAAACAAATGGAAGAGTGTTAAACACTCCTCTATTTCTCTCTATCTTAAAAACCAAGGACACCCCCTCATGGAGGGGATGTGAAGGTTGCTTGTTTCTTCTTTGATGTTGAAACAACCCATGCCTCTTAGGTGCATCATACTTTATTTCATAAAAGAGTGTGAATATTGAAAGAATTTAAGACTTAATGTACCTATATATAAAGAGAGAATAAAGGCTTTCATTTGGTTGGTTTTTACAAGAAAAAATTGTATACCTCTCATCTCCTCGTATATTCTCTCTAAAAGTGTTAAGACTTGATACAAAGAAGTTGATACTTTCAAAATCTCTTTAATTAATTACTTGAGTTTTGACTTAAATCTTAAGAGTGTTCTTATTGTTACAAGAAGACATGACTAGCATCTTATCAAGATGAAGAATTATTGGTGTTTCTAACTAAGGTGGAGTTATACATCTACATTCTTCATCAACTTCCAACATCCCACAAATATCAATGTGACATCCCCACGGCCAGAAAAGACCAATTTGTTTATGCTTTGTTTTATAAAATCAGAGTAATCCTTTGATTAAGAGAGTTGCGTTATTTGTTCCCAAAACAAAATATGATAAGAAATTTATCATAACATTTCTTAAAGAAAATGTATTTTCGTTAAATAACAAAACCTCAGGATGTCATGTTCCGATACAGACCAAAAGCATAAACAGTACAAAATAGACCTTACAACAGTTATTTACAACTACTGACCTATAATCAAAATCCCTCGTCAACGTCCAACTATGCTCTCGCGCCACTACTTGATAAGATGATTATCGGACAGCACCACGGCTCTAAAAGCAGTAACTCTTCGATGAATCTGGGATACCTTCACACACCGAGCTTCTTGCGGGCAGAGCTTCGGCTCGAAAACTCTTTCTCTCAGGATCTTCGGGGCTTCGCGACTCGCTTCGGGTGTCGGGATGATACCGGGGCTTCAAGGGAACTTCAAGAGGGCTAGATAGAGTGTAGGAAGTGAGAGAGTGAAGGAAGTAGCAACCATGGTCGGCTGCCCTTCAGTTTCTATTTATAGGGTCATTTTTCTGGATTCACGTCGTGAATCTCAAATATTCACGTTGTGAGTACAGTAGTCATCATGTGCGTCATCGCAACTTGCGTCTGTCAGGCTCCAGAAGACAGTAATACTGAGTTCACGTCGTGAACACTGTGTTTATGGCATGAACTCTAACATAGTGTCGGGGTTTGCGCCCCGAATTTTAGAAATTCATATCCTTCGCATACGAGCTCTATTTTCGACGTTCTTTATATGCACGCGTATGTGAGATTATGCTCTACAACTCTTGTTTAGACTCCGTCGGCTAATTTTGAATTTAACTTTTATTATATTATTTTTAGTAGGCCGGGACAGGAAAACACCTCTAGGAATTCACAACTCCTACATCTAACGTCCATTTTCGTCTGTCTTTTCACCGTTGGACTACTATCGACGAGATCTTATTCTCGTTTAGATTGTTTCGGCAAGAAATCACTCGATCTCATATTCGAACTTTGGGCTGCCTACTGTTAAGTCGAAACTTCGAAAAATCACAACTTCCTCATACAAAGTCAAATTAGACGTTCTTTTTATGCACGCTCTTGATTTAACGTATTCTATGACTTTCGCTTAGATCACTAAGGCTAAATATCACTCTATTGTAAATTCACTATTTGCGCCATGCAGTGTCGTGCTGGTTCTGTCGTGAAACTTCGACAAGTCATAAGTTCGTCTTTATAACTTGGATTTCGGCATTCTTCGTATATTCGGAACCCTTGTCAAGACCACTACAACTTAGTTAAGATTATTCATTCTAAATAATATTTTATAAAAAAGTCACTTTTGATGCTTATTGTCTCTAAATTGACTAGCCCAGATCTACGGCTGTTACAATTATTTCCCCCTTAGGATGATTACTTCCCGGAATCATCAACGAAAATAGGACTTGTATAACGATTCCATACATTATCTTTCCACCCTAAGTAATAACTGTAATATATATGTTTCTTCGAACGAGTATCTAACTCTTGGATTTCTTGACCGCAGGCAATGCTCAATCTTGCATCTTCTCTTCATACTATGTTGGACTTTCAATCGTAACCTACGAGTTACAAAATAAATCCTTATTGAGGACTCCTTCTTCTTCTTAGGATAAGTACTTTCCTCTATCTATTGTAACCGACTGATGGGTCATGCTCTATTGATCTCTCATCGTATGATGCAACGCTTAGACTCAAGTCTCTTGGAGTCAAATTCCAGAAGGAAATATACCTTCCTTCATATTCTAATGTGATGTGATCACATTTTAGCATGTAGCATCTCTAGCTGCTAACTTCTTTAACAACGAGCATGATACAATTCTTCGCTTTGATTTCAATCTTCCGGCTTGATTCAGATGCTACATCGAACTTGGTCCTCCGAACCACGTAACAAAGTCATCGTAGTCGGACTCAATATGATATGACCACCAGGGTCAGAATATCAATCATCTTCTTTGTCATTACCGAACCAATGGTAATGACATACTTGAATAAAAACGAAATCAATCACTAGCTTCTTGGTAACCTGGTGACTTTCCCTGATCCAAGTGTGTGTCTTGTGCTTCCAGTAGTATAGATCTCTACTACTATTCACACCTACTCATACTCGTCCCAAGTATTGTCACGCAGTCCCCATTTTCTAAAATCACAAAACAATTTATCACATACAAATGTGTCCATTTAATTATACAAATTTTCCTAGACTCTACTAGGACTTCTTCCATGCGCATCTTCAATCATCAGTTCTACTTCAACTCAATTGGTGATGGAAATTCCATACGATGGGACAACTTCAAGAATTACACCAATCGTTTCATCATCCTTCCAATCGAAGGTGTACTTCAGATGTACCATACTCATTTAAACGTACTGTTATTTTATCAGACATATTCTAATGGCAAGATACCACTCTTACGATATCTTCCGATAGGTGTCATTCACTATCATAAGCCTTTCATTTCCTTGATTTACTCAATTCTCTATGAGTTTTCACCATACATTTTGTACACCCAAGCAGACGTTCGGTGTTCTTATGCGAGAATTTTAAGATAGGAAAGCTTTATTTACGATATATGTATAAATCTCCTTATCACTCCGAAATGTTTACATGCTGGTTCTAATATCGTAGTCGTACGCTTAGAATCCTGAACACATAAGGTTTCCAGACCCGGTCGGCAACAGACCATAGATCCGAACAAACAATATCATATATGGAAAACATATAGCATTTAGCACATAAAATCATTTTACTCATCTTTCCTAAAATATACTAGTGCTCGTGTCTAAAATATGGTAGACACTTATCTAACACTCATCGCTTAGCATTCTGTCACACCCCAAAACCGAGAACGGCGGAAACATTCTAGGGTGGATGATGTCATGTCAAGTATCACAACATATGCAGTATAGTAATCAAAGTACAACAACCATTGCATTAATAGTAATAATTTTACATAGGTTACATTACATAGCAATATCAAAGTGAATATAGAACATAACATAGATGCAACTTGGTTCTAGGCTGACTTCGCAAACGCTCCCGAGATATACCTGTCTATCGATGACCTGAGAATACAAGTTATTTTGAAAGCGAGTATCAGCATTTTTATAATACTGGTGAGTTCATAAGTATTTAACGACATTAGTATAAATACACGTTTTTATTCAAAATAACTTCATGAAAGATAGCAGTCTAGAACCTATGGTGTATTAGCGTTCTTTCCAGAAAATCCGATATTTTCTAAATAAAAGCAGTCTTCTACCAAGACTCGATTGTTCTAAGTTTAAACCGATAAATATCTTTATCAAAAGCAGTCTTCTACCAAGACCCGACAGTTTTATGTTTTAAGGAGTAGTTTCCCCAAAATACTATCATTACCAAAATATAGTTTTTACTTGAAAGGGGTTGTGAGAAAATCACAAGTAAAAATAATAGGGGAAAAATAATATATACTTCAGCAGTAATACTGCTGGCTAGAGTAGATGAAACATAGACTCCAGGAGAGTATCGAATCAATGATACGCTTGGCTCAGTCTAACACAAGGAAGTACAGACTCCAGACAGTATCGAATGAACGATACAGCTAGAAAAGTCTAAAACAAAGAAACACAGACTCCAGACAGTATCGGATGAACGATACAACTAGCAAAGTCTAAAACAAGAGGTGAATGTGAACTTGTATGTAACCATGCTGATCGACGATAGAGTATCCGTTGACCCTCCAGGTCACGCGTAGAGTTAGTGACATTATGTCACCCATGGGCCTTACTGGCGCGGACTGTAGCTAGCAGTCAGGGTGCAGGAGTGTCGGTCCCGTATAGATCTATACACATGATGTTCTCTCTCCCTCCAAGAGACTCTGGTTATACGGCTATGGCGCTATGAAGCGTCGTAGTGGGAAATAGTGTGTCATATTCTATTTAAAATATTATAATAATAGTATAGACTCGCGAATGAACTGACTCCTGAGTAATTCTTCGTACTAGAGAGAGAGAGATAGATAGAGAGAGAGAGAGATAGAATCTCCTAACTATTCCTATAATAGTTACTAGGGTTCTAGAAACATGAATAATCGAAGGATGCCTTTACTACTCAAGGAGATGAATTGGCTGAGAGAGCTTTTATGTCCATATTCGTATACATGATATATAACTAATATTTAAACGACCTTCGGACGGATAACCGATACTCCGAAGCCACATCCAAACAAGGAAAAGGAATCAAAGCGAGTTAGCCTTCCTAAGTCCTTTAAACATTACTTATATAACTATACCTATACGGGCATGCATTTAACAAAATAAAAGCATAACAAAAACTTTGGTAAAACGTTTGGAAAACTTTATAAATAAGAATTTACAACTTGATGTCCCTTTAATAAACAAGCTTTGAAAAATGATTTGATAAAACAATTTAAGTGAATAAAACCTTTGTTTAAAACACTATTGTATCAGGTTTTGAAGGAAAGATACAGTACGAAAGACAGTTTGAGAAAAGATCTAAACAAGTAAAGACGTTTTGGAAAACCATCTGTAGTATTATACTTGGTAAAATAGATGAAAGTGTAATAAATCCTTTTGCATGCGGGTTATTAATCACATATGATTGATATGATAACTAGCATGTTTCAACTTGTATTCCCCCCTATAAAAGCATTTAAAAATGTTTAAAAGGTTAATTCAAGGGTATGAACTCACCTGACGTGGGTGATTCGGATGAACAGACGGTATAGGATGCTAAGTGTCAAGTGAGGACTTGACCACACACGTGAATCCTATTTAACATGTAATGATACATTTAAGTATCTAATTAGTCCTTTAACAACCAATTATGCAAGCAAGGACATCCTAAGGCATGGAAACACTTTGCTACAAGTGCTAGGAGTACCAAGGGTTGCATATAAAGAGAGTATGGCCTCACATTGGAGTTTATTCCTCAAATGGTGGCCCTTAGGGGTGTTTATGGTTTCTAGACCATAACCCCCATGAGTTTATGGCCGTAAACTCATGGTAGTGGTGCCATGGGGTGTTTAAAGGTCTTATCTCACTCAAGGAATTATGCTAGACTCAAATCAAAGGCTATGGAAGTGACTAGGGCTCAAAATGGACACTTTATGGAGTTTACGGTCCTTGGACCACTCCCTTGGGAGTTTACGGCCGTAAACACATGATTTTACGGGCGTAAACTCATGTTAGTCCATTTCTTTTGTGTTTTGGTGGTTCTATCTAATGCATGCAAGGTTCTAGTCACTTATACAAGCATAGGAAGGTGTTAAGGGCACTTAAACACCTTTAGAAGGTGTTTACAGTTTTAGGAGACCTTCCCAAACCGTAAACTCATATTTGTATCTTCATTTCATGTTCTTGGGGTTCCTAGTTCATGCATGTAGGGTTCTACTCCTTTACACAACCAATAGAATGCATTAGGGGCATCTAAACACCTTTTGGAGGTGTTTACCATTTTGGGATGGTCTCCCCAAACCGTAAACCCATATGAACATGGGGAAAAAATGATTTTCGGGAGTAAGCAAGTTCATACTAAGCACACAAGAAGCTAGGGAAAGTGTACTTACGTTCTAGGAGCATGAATGATCGTTTTTGGCCGAGAACACTAGTGTGTGCTCTTGGTATTCTTGAAGAACACTTGAAGATCTAGCAAAAAATCGAAAATACATGGATGAAGTGTTGTAAAAACACTAGATTAAGTGTTATATGAACAAATCTAGGAAAGAAACACTTATGTTTTTGGCGGATTTGACGGAAATGGAATATGATACTTGAGAGGATTTCTTGGGTGTTCTTGAGGTGGAAGTTGGAAAAATGAGAGAAAATAACTAAGTGTCATATTTATACTCTCGGGGGTTTGCAGTCGTAAACTCCAGGTTTACTCCTGTAAATTCCAAATTTTTGGAGTTTCACGACTTACGTGATACGTGGAAACTCTAAAATTATGCTTCCTTATTTTTGTTTGCTTGACGAATATTATTTAAAATATTCCAACGGGATTAAATCCGGCCAAAAATATTTTGAGGTAAACTTGGCTAATTTTCGATGAGCTTAATTATGGAGACAAAACAAATGGAAATTTCAGGTTGTCACACAGTCTAAGTTTAAGTCTAGAAATCCTACAAATTCCTAGTTCGCTTAAACTAATGCTCTGATACCAACTGTGACATTCCCGATTTCACAGCCAGAAAAACCCGACTTGTTTATGCTTTGTTTTATAAAATCAAAGTAATCTTTTGATTAAAAGAGTTGCGGAATTTGTTCCCACAACAAAATATGATAATAAATTTATCAAAACATTTCTTAAAGAAAATGTCTTTTTATTAAATAACAAAACCTCGGGATGTCATGTTCTGATACGAACATAAAGTATAAACAGTACAAAATAGACCTTACAATAGTTATTTACAACTACTAGCCTATAATCAAAATCCCTCATCAACGTCCAACTATGCTCTCGCGGAACTACTTGATAAAATGATTATCGGACAACACCACGGCTCTAAAAGCATTATCTCTTCGATGAATCCGGGATATCTTCACACACTTGGCTTCTCGCGGGCAGAGCTTCGGCTCGGAAACTCTTTCTCTCGGGATCTTCAGGGCTTCTGGACTCACTTTGGGTGTCGGGATGATACCGAGGCTTTGGGGGCACTTCAAGAGGGCTGGATAGGGTGTAGGAAGTAAGAGAGTGAAGGAATTAGCAACCATGGCCAGCTACCCTTCGCTTTCTATTTATAGGGTCATTTTTCTGGATTCAGGTCGTGAATTCAGTAGTCATCAGGTGCGTCATCGTAACTTGCGTCTGTCAGGCTCCCGAAGACATTATTATTGAGTTCACGTCGTGAACACTGTGTTCACGTCGTGAACTCTGACACAGTCTTGGGGTTCGCGAACCGAACTTCAGAAATTAATTTTTTCGCATACGAGCTCCATTTTCGACGTTCGTTATTTACACGTGTAGGTGAGATTATGCTCTACAACTCTCGTTTAGACTCTGTTGGCTAATTTTGACTTTAACTTTTATTATATCCTTTTTAGTAGGCCGGGACAAGAAAACTTCGTTAAGAATTCACAACTCCTTCATCTGACGTCCGTTTTCGTCTGTCTTTTCACCACTAGACTACTATCGACGAGATTGTTTCAGCTAGAAATCACTCGATCTCATATTCAAACTTTGGGCTGCATATTGCTAAGTCGAAACTTCAAAAAATCATGACTTCCTCATACAAAGTCAGATTTAGACGTTCTTTTTATGAACGCTCTCGGTTTAACGTATTCAACGACTTTCGCTTAGATTACTAAGGCTAAATATCGCTCTATCGTATATTCACTATTTACGTCACACAGTGTCGTGCCGGTTTTCTCGCGAAACTTCGACAGGTCATAACTTCTTTGTTATAACTCGGATTTCGGCATTCTTCATATATCTGGAACCCTTTTCACGACCACTACAACTTAGTTAAGATTATTCATTCTAAATAATCTTGTATCAAAAATTCACTTTTAATGCTTATCGTTTCTAAATTGACTAGCCCGAATCTACGGGCGTTACAATCAAAGTCTTCAAAGATTGTGTTATTTTGTTCATATGGTTGTATTGATCTTTCCGTGCTTTGCAAAATGATCATTGGTGGGTTAAAATGGTTTTAAGTTTATTCACAAATTTAAAGCTTTTGCTTCCATTTCTAGTGTTTTTAGAAACTGGTTTTTGAATAAAACCCAACACATATATCAACAATATATACTTTACACCCCTCACACATATATATCCTACATTCTATCAATCTAAAATGAAAAATATACCAAAGGAGTAAACAAATTGTACAAGGAACATACAGTTAAAATCTAGCATAAGGGGCACTTACAACACAGGTCACACAGACCAACACTTACCAGCTCACCATAGCACATCCACACTAAGCACTTACCACCACAAGTACATTCCATACAGAACATGTCGATAACATATAGATACAAAATACTATACTACCTAGTACCAATATCATGTAGACTACAATCACACACGATCTTATCAAAGAATATACACATCCGTATAACGTAGTGAGAAACTCACCTGGAACCATATTTAGATCACAACAAGAAACACCAAGGCTCTACTAAAACCAAGATACTTCTTTTCCCCTATAGAACTATTATTGAGTAGTAATAAATAATCCTTAGCCACTAATTCAACTAACTGATCCCTAGATTAATTTTTAGCTTTTAACACTAAAATTGCATTCTGTACTAGGCATGTTTTTCTCCCATTAAGACCAATCCATATTATTATCTCATATTTAGAAAGTGCAACTCAATATCTTTCCAGGGATATATAATACTAAGTCTAATTATTTTTCTACAATTTAATATGGATTTTACAAAACAATGTATCATAGCATTTAAAATCGGACCAATCAGTGAAAATGACATTTTGCACCCTATTTAAAGACATCAAAGGGTCTAGGAAAACATCATGGACTTACTAGACTCACTTTTTGAATTTTGGGCACTAATATTGCTCAAAATTAGGATATGACTTTTACAAAACATCACATATTAGGATAAACTACATAAAATCATGACTTTACACTTAAGGTTTAAGCTAGCTTCTTAACCAATTAAGATCCTTCAAAATCAACCATAAATTTCTAGAATAATTAATTAACAACCACTATGCATTGTGATGTTAATATGGTTATTTGATGATTCAAACTCCAATTCCAAAGTACAATGATTAAATGAGAAAATTGAAACAATTAGGGTTTTATACATTTTGACCCGTGCCCACTAATTTAATATTTTGATTAACTTAGTAATAGAATCAATTCATGAATCAAACAGATAATAAAACTAGACACTAATACTTTTAAAACTACTGGTCATATGTCTCAAGTAGATGTTTATTCGATTTTCTATGATTTTACGAAACTTAACAAAATTCTACACTCAATAGTAATTTTCTTACAGGTTTTAATTTATTGGCCTTGATAAAGAGGTTAGAAGTGTTGGATTACTGTCTAAGTCCATAACTATAATTGGTATGTACTTGACCCGAGAGTAGCATGGTCCATTTGAGTTGCATATCACCAGGACAATTTTATAGGATAGACTTTTTAGAAGAGGTTATTTATGATTTGTTAATATATTATAAGTTCTAATATATTAATATGAAATCATATTATTTAATTAGTATTGATCAAGAATTAGTTTAGAATTAATTTTGTGATAAAAAAGACTAATTAAATAAATGGGAATTGATTTGGTAAACCATTCATTCTTATAAAGTTGGCTTGTGATCCATAGTTCTTTATGTTGGGCTAAACCCATGTGGTGAACCATGGATACTCCATGGAGGTTAAAACCCATGGAGCCTAAGGAATGTGGAAAGTTATGCACATTAGGGTTTGCATGGTGTAACCCTAATTAAGCCATACTCTATAACAAGCCCCTTAGCCTCCAAAATGGTGCACTAGTTCTTGAAAGATCATTGAGCCGATTTTAGTGTGAGGATATTCCCTCAAAATTCATCCTTTGTCCAAAGGTGTGTTTTGATTCCATTTGAGGCATTCATACTATTAGTAATAAGTTCTTAAAGTCCAAAACTAAAAGCTACAACAAAGAGGTAATTCTATAACTCATTTATATGATGTTTATGTCATTTGTACGCTAGTTGTAGGCTTAATGCTTTGGAAACACTATTTCATGTATAATTAGAGAAAACATAGATCCAAAGTATCTAGGGTTGCATGTACACCATAGGAGTGTTAGAATGCTCAAAACCCTTCAGTGGTATCAGAGCCTAGGGTTGTTTTCCAATATACTTGAAGCTACTTGTTTTCAAAGCTTGAAAAAATTGATTTTTCTGCTTTCTGGACAGTGGACTCCCCGAATCCACTGGGGAACTCACCGATTCCCCTCACAAAATTGACCAACTCGCAAAGTCGGTTCATGCACTCGATGAGTTGGTGCTCCAAAATGCAGATTTTCGAGTTCTATGGCTGGAATTGGACTATGATCATTACCCTAAACTGTTTTTGAACTTATAAACCTATTTTTGATGTGGTAATGATCATGCTTATCCAATTTAAATTATAATTGTAAAAGTTTCATGTTTTGTATTAGTTTATATGGTTAGGCTAATTACATGAAATTTGTTTGATATGAATTGTCTTGTTCTTATGAGTTTAATTTAGATCATAGACAAATTGTTTGATTTTGTAAGTTACATTAGTTGATCTAAATTATTTTGATGAATTTCGTAACTTGTCCTCATCGAATGGCCAGTGAAGAGTCTCATTTTAAATATAATCTTAAATGGTTTTATGTCATCCATAACTTGTCCTCAAGTTATGGAACATGAAGAGACCTTTTCATAAATGTTTTATGAACTCCATAACTTGTCCTCAAGTTATGGATTTTCAAGAGTCTTTTCATTAAAACCTATATTTAACTCAGAAGTTATGGAAACCAAAAGTTTTTGAATAGTTCAAAACTTGCCTTCAAGTTTTGGAATTTGTAAATGCAAAGTCTTAGTTTGAAACATTTAGTTCCAAACCCAAGAATTTTAAAAGTTTAAAATTCAACCCTTATACGATTATACTATAAAAGGTTAAATATTTATATATATATATATATATATATATATATGTATAAGAGTAAAGTCAGTTTTACTATTAGTAGGCCTCACTCACGAAGTCGGTCTATAAGGGCGGTATAAGGTTACTGCTTATAAAATGACAGTTTAATGTGTGTCCACTCTCACCCACCGCTTCCTTGACTTGTGGAGGGTTGTTAGCCAAATAGGCTTGACAGGACATTTAAATTCTTATTAAAAGTATAATGGAATACTAAGTAACTAAGCACTTATAAATTCCCAATTTTAGTTACCTAGGAAAATGTGAATTTGGTGCAAACCCATGAAATTGCACTTTGCACCTTGTTAAGTTGTTAGTGGAGCGTGTGTGGTTAACCGACACACTAATCTAGGACTGAAAGTGTGTGGCAAATGGTAGCTTGATTTTAATCATGTATCAATAGAGTAGGTGTGGTTTACCGACACATTGATTAGGTGGTTGTAAAATTGGGTGTACCAAGCTAATTTGCATGGTTATTCACACATTGTTTGTGATCCCCGGCATCCCAGTCACAAACTTGAAGGGCACAATCGAGATTTAAACATGCCATTGAAAATTTCAATGAATCTCAAAGGATATAGGAATTTCAATCCATTTAAAACTTAATTTTCAATTTCGTTTTTCATGGTGGAAATTGGTAAATCGTCATTTACCTACCTTCAAATATTTTGCATTCGGATTACGGCATCCCTCTTCCGAATTGTAAAATATTGTGTTGGTCCTAGCCTCTATATTTCATTTGGGTGTTATATTAAGGACTTAAATCAACTAAACTTGAATTTCTCCCATTTATAGATGCCTAGTTCAGACAACTATATATGGTCTTCCCTAATCTTTTGGAAAAAGCTTTCTTTATAAAGATGATTTTCCACAAGGCGATCAAGGTGAAAGATTAATCCTTTCTTCGTGCTATAGTGGAACTTCATTTCCTCTACCTCCTACAATAATTCTACCTAACCCACAAGTCCAAGGTCACTCAAAGCCCTATTCGTAGGATGGAAAGTTTGTATGTGCTGACATCTTGGAGATGTAGTTAATATTGACAAGCTAGGAGAATTAGGTGTCGAAGTCTTGAGGAAGTTGGCGGTTAACTGGGTTCTTCAATAACTTCCTGAGTCATATAGTAAGTTCATTAAGGACTACTATATGGAAGATCACGACATGAACCTTATTTATCTAACATATTTGCTTGTTGCTGCTGAATCAGGAATGATTTGGCGCATTGGAAAAGCAAAATTGATTGGAAGATCTACTTCCCACACTTCCATGGACATTGACAATGGTAACATTGGAAGTCCAGAAAAACTTTCTCTTCCCAATGGAAAGGGATCGACCATAGTCAACCCGATTGACCAAATGGTAAAGATAAGGGCTAAGTCTAAGATTGTCCCATTTGC
The DNA here is from genome assembly GCF_002870075.4 of Lactuca sativa. Lineage (NCBI taxonomy): Eukaryota > Viridiplantae > Streptophyta > Magnoliopsida > Asterales > Asteraceae > Lactuca > Lactuca sativa. Next base: position 283,934,371 of record NC_056630.2, read on the forward strand.
CATTCCCAAAGAGTCCATATGTTGTTTTTGCCAAGGGAAAGGGCATTGGTTGCGATGCTGCCATATTTACCTGATAGACCGCAAGGATGGTAAAGTCAGAGTGTATGACTTTGCTTTAGGTAAGTCCATTGTCTAACTCTATTAAGTTCCTATTCGTAGATTCTTAATACATGATGTAATATAATTACATTTTTATGTCTTGTAGAATCAAAGAAAAGAAAGGAAGCTTAAAGGAAGAGTAGGCTGAGTCTAATCACGAAGAAATGGATTTTGATCGCATGGTTCGATGATCAGATTCTTGAGCTGCTGCTTATGAGTTATGATAGATTTCTTAGAAATATTTAGAAATATACTTTTCATTTGTAATTGTATTGTAAGGAAAATTTTTCCGCATTTAATAAATAAATAAAAATTTGATTTTGCTTTATTTTATATCTCCTTACAATGGCTTTTGTGAAAATTGATGTTTATGTATATTCTAGCAATGTTCAATATGGATTTGATTCTTTCGTTTATAGTAGTGTCAAGAATTTTCCAAATAAGGAAAGATTTTCATCACCCAAGTTTCAATCGGATAGAAACTTGGAATCATGCAACTGGTATTGTGTGATGAATGAGAACCTTTATCTTTGGGACATTAAGACTAATTCCTTATTCACATGTATATGTGAGGCAAATGAAGGACAAGGGATCGAGTACAATGGTTGTACATTGGTCAGGTCCACCTCAAAGAACGAAAAGACTATTCGTCATCATTTACTAAAGTTTAGTAAATATTGTTATACTTACAAGATTAAGTATAATACTAAATTGTTGGAAAAGTTTCAATATATGGCAGAACGAATAAGAAGAATCAAACTAGGCAGAAAGATAAAAGTTTCTCCAATCTGAAAAGATGGGAGAGTACTTTAGTATCGTGTTTTATGGTCATCTTAATGATTATAGAAAAATGTATCACAATTGATCCTCTAAGGATATCTTAGTGCATTTGTATAGCTAAGAAGAGGAATCATGAATTGTTGAAATGGTTAAATCAATAAGATGAGTCATACTTCGTTCCAAGGACAAGTCTTAGAGTCCTACTCCAAGATTGTAACCTTGAGTGACATAATCATCAGAGGGTTTATAACACTCATCAAATGTAGACTAAAATATTTTTTTCTCTTGTACATTTGAAATTGGTAAGTTGTGATTTCTTGGTAAGGACAAAGACCAACTAAGACCAATTGTGTGAAGTGTTTATCTTGAAAAGAATCCGCACTAACTCTTGAATATTTGGATGTCAAGGAATGATTCTTGACAAGAGAATCTTATATTTCAAGAGGTCAGTAGGAGTCTTAAACATCTTGACAAGTTTCAAGAACTAACCGAGAACAAACCTATTATTTATCACTAGCACAAGACTTGAGGTTTGTAACCTATCGTGTTGACATATTCTTATTTCTGTGCTCATTCCAGTTAAAAGTTGACTATGCATGTGAGTTCTATGAGTTCTAAATTGTTTGCATAACAACTTGGAAGCAATGGTAGGCCCATGTGCTGCCAGGTAGCAATAAATTAAGATTAAAAATGTTCAATCCATAAGAGTTTGGATTTGTCACTGACCTTGTCTTTTGATTATGGTTTGACAAATTCAAATGGATAGGAGCACATACACCATAAAATCTAAGTGTCATAAGGTTTCTCTCCGATTCATGAAAATGATGGTGAGTAAACGCTTTCACTAAGAAGGTTTTAAGGAGATAGCAATTGTGTTGTTTGCATTCTCAAATTCGATTATGATTACGGCATCCCTCTTCATAGTTCGAATTGTGAGAAATGGCAAACGTCTAAACATTTGAGACTTTTTGCTGTAAGTTCTAAAATTGGTTAGAAACACATGTAAGCTATCTAAAGAAATGTGTATGAATTTGAGAAGCCTAGATAAAGTCTTATCGAAGCATCTCGCATCAAAAATCTGAACTTTGGAAAGGAAGTCAATAAGTATTGATTTCTAGAAGTCCATATGATTTCTGAATACATGTCAAAGCTAGTGGGAGCATAAGTGTTATGCTGGTAAGATAATTATTATGATGCTAGTGGGAAGTGTTGTAAGTTAGCAAAGTTAATTGTAGAAAACAAAACTTTCAATTTGCAAAGATGCAGGGTTTGAAATTTTTTTTGCTATAATTAAGGGAGAAGAATTCATACTTCATTTCAAAATATAAAAGCTTAGATTGACTTTAATCAAATTTAGTCAAATATATATGAATGTTATGTTGGAATGGTTCAACATAAGGAAATTCAATATATGGAAATGTTAATTGCGTTCTCAAACTTTGATTATGATTACAACATCTCTCTTCATAATTCGAATTATGAGAACATGGCAAATAAAATATTGTAGCAAAAGACTGATCAAGTATCGTGTCTTTATGTTAGACATTATGAATCGTTTCCCATATGCTTCGGGTATAGAATCGATTGCATATGCTATAATATTCTCGTGTTCTAATTTTCCAAATGCCTAGGGCATTAAGAGGGAAAAAAGAATAGAATCGGATATGAAAAGTGGTTAAACATCTGTTAAGGACAATCTAAGGTTCGCCAAGGATTGGTCGCTTAAGGACACTGAGTAGTATAGTAATGGATGGACCATATTGACATTATTATGAATAGATAGGAGTCTGTTAATAATGGGTTGTCGTATGGCAAATATGGAATGTTTCCATATTGGGGGTTTAAGAAACACGACAAAGTTAGGAAATTTTACGCAAGAAGGATGTCCAAAGGAATGTACTTTGAATTTGAGACTTTACTTCCTTGGAATTGTTTTGTTATCAACCTACAGTGGAAAGTTTTGGTAATATCGTTGGTCAAGTCTCTATGACTTTTAGTACCATGACATTACAAACGCTACATTACATGAAAGTTTATCAGTGATAATAATTTGGAATTCTTACACTTGCGATAAAGATTTAGAATTGTCAAATGAGCATCATTGCAATGTTTTTCAATTGATCTATTTCACAAAGTCAGGACCATAGAAAACCATAGTGTGCATGCTTGGAGCATGGCATAACTATTTTTTTAATTCAAGTATTAAGTTGATAAATCGAAATATTATACAATGAATGATGAGTAATCAATATGGCACTCAAAAGTTTTGAGGCCATATAAGATTAGTATTATTCTTGTGTTTCACTTTGCATGTTTTGACTTCCCGAATAACAAGGGTATTCAAACCATCCACAGTCGATCATACTTTGGAAGTAGGTATTGAGGCAAGACTGTCATGAATGGGTTTGTAGAGGTGTTTTAGTCATAGCATAAGTTGGCTACAATGTTCATGAGTACTCTTGGAAATTCGAGTGTTGGATTCAACCCACGCTCATTTGAATCACTTCATGGATTCTATCACGAGTGATCATGAGACGATAATATCTTATATTCTTGAAACCAAGACATGTGGGTTGTAGTTTACAAGTCGATTGCACATTGACGTACGTAAACGCACCAGTAACTTGGTGTTATAAAACATATTGTTGTGTGTGATTTGATGAGTATTACAAGCAAGAGTTTGTGTCAAATTTTATCCATTCCTTTTACCCTTGGAGGGATAAAAGTGATATTTGTGGGCCCCTCAATGATTTAGTGATGACACCCCTAAGTGCTTGGCCAAGCCTGGACTGATTTAATTTGTTCAATTAATCGGTCATCCTAAATCGGAAATCGGGAAACAATAGATGGACAGAGAGAATGATTATAATCCAAATCTCAATCCATATGATATCTAGAATGGAGGAATATATGATCCCTTATCTAATGTATGCATCATTGACTAGTTCAGAGTTCGACAACGGCTTTTAAGAGCTATGATTGCTAGTCGGTTTGTGGAGTCGTACTTGTAATAATAATTATTAGACTTATCCTAGTGGGAGACTATTGGATTAATGTCTAAGTCCATTACTATAATTGGTATGTACTTGACCCGAGAGTAGCATGGTCCATTTGGGTTGCATATCACTAGGACAATTTGATAGGATAGACTTTTGAGAAGAGGTTATTTATGATTTGTTAATATATTATAAGTTCTAATATATTAATATGAAATCATATTATTTAATTATTATTGATCAAGAATTATTTTGGAATTAATTTTGTGATCAAAAGAGACTAATTAAATAAATGGGGATTGATTTGGTAAATCATCCATTCTTATAAAGTTGGCTTGTGATCCATAGTTGTTTATGTTGGGCTAAACCCATGTGGTGAACCATGGATACTCCATGGAGGTTAAAACCCATGGAGCCTAAGGAATGTGGAAAGTCATGCACATTAGGGTTTGCATGGTGTAACCCTAATTAAGCCACACTATATAAGAAGCCCCTTAGCCTCCAAAATGGTGCACTAGTTCTTGAAAGATCATTTAGCCGATTTCAGTGTGAGGATATTCTCTCAAAATTAATCATTTGTCTAAAGCTGTGTTGTGATTCCATTTGAGGCATTCATACTATTAGTGCTAAGTTCTTAAAGGCCAAAACTACAAGCTACAACAAAGAGGTAATTCTATAACTCATTTCTATGATTTTTATGTCATTTGTATGCTAGAGGTAGGCTTAATGCTTTGGAAACAATATTGCATGTATAATTAGAGAAAAATAGATTCAAAGCATCTAGGGGTGCATGTACACCATAGGAGTGTTAGAATGCTCAAACGCTTTCAAGAAGGAGATTACTTACTTGTTTTAGTGCAAACACTCAAAACTTTTCTTCCTCTTCAAATCATGGTGTCACACCCCCGAACCAAACGGCGGAAACGTCTGGGGGCTTGTGTGTGACTTCATCTTGAAATATCATTACAGTGAATATAAATGAAACATAACATCATCATTACCATGCATAATATAACAACATTCATTGTTTACATCGAGTATTGTATTTGAATATTACATGCCATAATAGTAAGAGTATGATGAAACAAAATATAACACAATATCCATTACTTTGTTTCGTTCATCCTGCTTCAATGGTTTCCTGAGAATACAAGTTATTTTGAAAATGGTCAAGATAAAAATGTTGGTGAGTTCATTAGCATGTTTGTGAAAATGATTTGTATAACTTTGAAAACCACCGGAAAATCCAATATTTTTTGCAAAACTGTTTAATATGTTTGTGTCAGATCTTGTATTAATGCATGTATGTTATTGTTTATTTGACTAAAAGGGTAAAGAGAATGTAGAGAGAATGTAAAGAGAATGTAAAGGGAATGTTCCCAGACAACCCGATGTTGTCTGTAAAAGAGAAAGCTGCCATACCATCCCCCCCGAGGTTGAGTACCAGTACGAGTATGTTTCCGAGTAATCCAACAGAAAAGAGAATGGTCTTCCGTAAACTTCATAATGTTAATTCCTCTAGGTTAGTCGTCATAACCATACTAAATAATGACAATTTCGCCTGTCTTGGCGTTGTTGGACGCCGGTTTTGATTTTTATTGTAAGGTTTTCGTCACCCTAGACTGAGTTAGTCTAACTGTAGCGAACAACTCAGGTGTGGGGTGTCATCCCCGTATAGATCTATACACAAATCCCCGCTCTCCCTCCAAGAGACTCTGGTTATAACTACAGGCTACGATCGTACACTTAATAGGTGCCAATCGACAAAACTCACTAGATCCTTAATCAAATTTACGCGAAGAAAGGTGTAATATCATTCTAGACCCAATGAACCACGTGAACCACTAAGGCATCGCTAAACATGTAAATCATTTAAAGGACCAAATTGGAATGAAATTATATAACATGAGCCCGAAGTATGTATGAAAGGACAACAAAGACCCATTTCACATGTAAGGTATTTACAGGACCAAATAGCACACAAATAGTATCCAAGGTTCGTCGTACATGTTAATGGATCAATGAGGCCCAATAAACATATAAATAATATACAGGACCTATCACACATAAAAATGGGCCACTAGGGCCCAATAAACTAGAAAATGATCAAATTAATCCGTTTGTTAGTTATCTTTGGTTTTGGTTCAAGTATTCACTAAAATAGCATGAAAGCCCAATTTTTGTAAAAATGGCGTTCTTGGCCCAATAAGCCAAAAATTTACAATTAAGGCCTAATTTTTGTAAGAATAACACTTTAATCTCCATTTTCTTCAAAACTTGTGTTGATGACTAGTTTGTGGTAAAAATAACATTTTAAACCCTTTTTTTGTCAAAAATATCATTCTTGGCTAGATTTTTGTGAAAATACACATTTTCTGGTTTTGAGCTTTTCCGACCTAGTTGTTGGAAAATTTGTAGAAAAATCATCGTAAGTCGAAATTTGGATCCGTAAATTCTAGAAGTTTGGAAATGTTGTCTAATTTGTTCACAATTTTCTCATAATTTTTAATAGCTTCTAACAAGCGTGAAATTTCTCACCTTCACAGGCTGGTCCGAAATTATTTCAAATCTGATAGGTAGTTTTGTAAAATTCGCCAAAATTTGTACAAAAATCATATGTAAAAATGAGATTAGTCATTTTAAATGTATAAATCTGAAATCTTTTCATGTAAAACATTTTTGAAAAATATTTCCATTAAGGGTGTCAAAACAGTTTGAGATTGGCCTAAAACTTTCCTGTCAAAAGCTGATTTTTCAGTAAGTTATTCATGTTTGTTCACAACACTTGGTTTTGCTATTTTAAGTGTATAAATCCCAGATCTAAAAGTTTATATGTATTATATGTGATGACACATATTTTTCTCCAGATTTTCATGTATATCCAAGTGATAAACTTAATATTCTAAACATATTTTTAGATTTATGAAGTAAATAACACATAACCACCAAATAAATCATGAAAACACACATATTCATGCGTACACACAAAGATCTACACAAACCAACTTGTATTCTCCCCCAAAACAAAGTAAAAACCAAAAACAAGGGGGTATGAACTCACCTTGCTTTGAAGTTTTCGGTTTTTGGTGAAGAAATGGGGAGATCCCAGCCCTTGATGTGTTCTTGAGGAGGTTTTTGAACTTAAGATAGATCTAAGGGCATGGATCACGAAGTGGTGTGTTAAGGAGTGAAGTACTAACACAATAATGAAGTTAATCATTGACTTAAAGAGTAGCTTACCAAACATGATGATCTTGAAAGATCTTCTTGAGCTAACTCACACCAAGCTCATGAATTTGAGGGAATGGATAAAAGAGTTCTCATGTGCTAGAGGAGAGAGATGTTTGGAGAAGTTTGAAGAGAGAATGATGGTGGGGGATTTGGACTTGGCCGTGAAGTAGATAAGAGGAGAGAGAGACCTAGTTGGTTATTACTTGATGGTTTAAGATGCTTAATTGTGGAAATATGTGAGATAACCAACTTGGAAGACCTCTAGTAAATAATGAGGTGTCTTCATTAGGATTTTCCCATCTTTTCTCTTCTTCTTTTTTTTTTAAAAAAACAAGAATGAGGTGAGGAGAGGGGATAAGAGTTATGTTGGGCCACAATTTGAATAGGCTTCAAAATATAAGGCTTAATTATGGAAGTTTTCGGCCCATTAGGCTCTCATTGGTGTTCACGGCCCAATAGAAGTCCAATAATGTAGTTTACGACACATTAGGTCTAATGAAATCTTTTATGGCCCAACAAGGCCCATTAGAGATAAGATGAATTATTTTAGGCCCACATGGCCCAGAATACTAAAGTTTTATGAATGTGGTCTAATTGGAGCCCAATTTGGGTTCCTAGGCCCAAGGTGATCAAGTTAAAAGTTTATTGGTCCATTAGGTCCAATAAGAGAGTCCTAGTTCATAATGAACTTGAACCGGGATTTCTAGGGTTTTCAACCCATAGTTGAACGTATGAGGTGTATTGTATTAGATCTTGAACCTCTTGAGTGAATTTTGATTTCAAATGGATGATTTTGATTGAGCATAGAGTGTGATTTTCACCTAGAGCACATGCCTTACAATGGATGATGTTTATATGAGAATAGAATTTCCTAGCTAAAAATGCTAGTTATGACATCATCCCCCCGTTAAAGGGAATTTCGTCCCGAAATTTTTTTTGAAAGGTAGGATAGTGAATGAGAGAATATGTGAGGGTACTTCTACTTGATCAGTCTTTGCATTCCCATTTGAATTCCTGTTCGCGCTTGGCGTCCCATTGAACCTTCACAATATGACTCTGCTTCGTACTCTTCACTTCTCTACCTATAATTTCGACTGGTTCTTCGGTGAATAGGAGATTCTCGTCTACTTAGATCTCTTCTAAAGGAATGATAAGAGTTTTATCGAATATGCACTTCTTTAGATTCGAGATATGGAACACGGGGTGTACGTTGTTGAGCTCTGCAGACAGTTGCAGCCTATAAGCTATTGGATCAATTCGGGCAAGAATCTCAAATGGTCCAATGTATCGTGGTTTCAGTTTTTCCCCATTTTTCCCAAAGCAAATCATCCCTTTCCAGGGAAAGACCTTCAATAGTACCCGACCTCCAACTTAGAATTTCACAGGTTTTCGTTATTTGTCAGCATAACTCTTATGTCTGTCCCGTGATGCTTGAAGTCGAGTTCTGATTTGGATTATTTTCTTTGTCGTTTTGCGAATGGCTTCTGGTCCCAGGAGAGTACTGGCGAGTGATTTGTATCTTCGACCATAAAGAGCCTCGAAAAGAGCATCCTTGATGCTTGTGCGATAGCTGTTATTGCGTGAGAATTTAATCAAGGGCAACCGAGTATTCCATGACTTGCTGAATTCAAACACCCAGGCTCAAAGCATGACTTCGAATGGTTGAATGGCCCGTTAGCTTTGGCTAATGGTTTGAGTTTGGTAAACAATGCTCCTATCTAGCTATATTCCCATAGCCTTTTGAAGTAACTGTCAAAATCTTGAAGTAATCCCGTTATCTCGATCCGAGATAGTAGATACCGATATTTCATGGAGTCTCACGATCTCCTTAATATAGATCCAAGTTAATCTTTCCTTCTTGTTTGATTTCTATATTAGCAGGAAATGGGAAGATTGGGTTAATCTATCAACGATCACCCAGATAACGCCCAACTCAACTCGCATAACTATAAGCTCCGTCCTTCGACTTCGAGAGTTTTATCCATCCATGTAGTGTTTTCTTCGTGATATTCTCCGGCTTTGATGCTTTCAAGTCTGGTCGTAGATGTTGACAGTGTTTTTTTCTTACTTCGTGAGCAGATGAGTATGTTATCGATGAAAATAATTAAAAATGCTTACTACGAATGGTTAGGAGAACTCAGTTCGTAGGGTCCATGAATACCGTGGGAGCATTCATTATACCTAAAGGTATCACAACGAATTTGAAATGTTCGTGACGAGTTCAGAAAGCATTTTTTGGAATGTCCTCTTCTTGGACTCGGAGCCAATGGTAACCAGATCTTAGAATTATTTTGGAGAAGCAACTAGCTCCTTGAAGCTGGTCAAATAGGTCGTCAATCCGAGGAAGTGGGTATCGGTTTTTGATAGCGAGCTAATTAAATTCCCTAAGATCGATGTACATTTTGAAGGATCCGTCTTCTTGAAGAACAAGACCGAAGCTCTCCCGAGTGAAAAGCTTGGTCTGATGAATCCTTTGCTCAACAATTTTCTTAATTGACTGGATAACTCCTGAACTTCGGCGGGAGCTAACCTATAGGGTGAATTGGCAATTAATGTGGCTCCTGTTATTAGGTCAATTCGACACGTCTTTCTGGAGGTATTCCCGGAAGGTCTTCAGGAAATACATCCGGAAAATCGCAGGCCACTGGGATGTCTTTAATATTGATTTTCCTTCTTTGGCTTTATCTACAACATGGGCGAGGAACACATAGTTCTTCTTGTGCAGGCACTTCTGTGCCTTGATGCACAAAATGAGATGAAGAATGGCGCCAGGTTTATCACCGTAGGTTATTAGGGTTTTGTGATTGGGGAGGTGATGGCAAACGGCCCTCCTGCGACACATAGTATCAGCATGGTGGGGGCTTAACCCAACCATGCCGTTTATCACATCAAAACTCCTAATATTTATTGGTATTAAATTTATTTGAAATGAATGGTTGTTTAGTGTTAAGGTATACTCCACATAAATATCCTAGGTTAATTTAGTTTTTCCCGTTAGCCATCTCCACCGTTAAGGCTTCGTTTAGCTTCTGGGGTTGTTGTCTTAATAAGTGCTCGAATTTGTTATTAGCGAATCTTTGCTCAGTTCCACTACCGAATAAGATGCAAGAAAAATAGTCGTTAAGTGGGAGCGTACCAGTAACAACTGTCAGGTCTTGAATTGCTTCGCCTTAACCCAAGGTCAGGACCCTTCCTGATCCTTCTGCTCCTTTATTGTTAGCATTGGGGCAATTGCACCTAAAGTGACCGGTTCCTCCACACCCATAGCAAGTGTGACTGGTCTCATCATTGGTGTCGTTGTTAAGGTTGTTGTGGTTGCTATTGTTTTTGTTTGGCTGACAATTCTGTCGTGGATAAGTTCTACAATATTTGGTGGTGTGACTCTTCCGGTTGCCTTTCTTACAATGTAGCTCCCAGCAGGCTCCCTTATGATGGAAATTGCACTGGTTGCATATTGGAAGGCTTCCAGCATATGGTCTCGCTGATGTTGGTGTAATAGCGGTCATGGTCACATGAACAGCAACAACATGTTGCTTCTTTGAGAACCCTTGAGTTGGCTGTCCCTTTCTCTTACTTCCAGACTTTCGCTTCCTACTCTTAATCTTAGGGTTTAGTGTTCCTTGATAAGTTTTCACTTGTTGGTTTCCATGCTCGTTCCTGCGGCTAGAGTTGTCGATATTGTTTCCACCTCTATTGGTGTTCTTTGCGTTGAGTTGTCTCATAGAAGCGGTTATGGCAGCTGTTACATTAGCTCGGAATGTAGCAGAGTCTATCTGTAGGATTGGTGTCTCACGGGTGCGCTTGTTATTTCTACAAGGTGCCATTTTCTGATGCATGATGATGAGCCAGATGGTAAGTGGTGATCATTATTCCTGGTTGTACTCTATAAATTTCGCGTCTTGTCGCATGATTCACAATGTTTCAATCTACATCCCTATGATGTAGTTATCGTAGTGGGTAATTGTGGATTTGGCATGAATATTAAGTTTATCCCTAGAGTTCATAGATTATTTTGGTTTCGAGATGCTTGAGTATCTGGCGGATTCAGGGCTTCGGTTGTGCATATAAGTGAATTCGTGCAATAACATGAAATAAGGAAAACACATTATTGCTTCATTAGTAAATACCATCTTAGCATGCGAAAGAGAATCATAGCAAATGGTATTGGGGGGGGGGGGAAGTTGATCCTAATCGTGGCGGAAAGTGTCTGGTGGTGGTTCTGATGAAGTGGATGCACCCTAAAGATGAGCTACTTGTCACTCGGTGTCTCGTAGTCATGCCTCCCAAACCAACTGTCTCGCTTGGAAGTTCTTGACTACTTCCTATGTTTGTCTAGTAGCTCTTTCAACAGCAGCCTGCATTTGGTCCATTTGATTGTGGGTGTCCTGACCTCGGTTGCCAATGTTTCGGGTGCGTCGGACCATGACTGGGAGGGTCCGGTCAGCTGGTCCTCTATGACAAAGATCGAAGAGACCCCGGTTCCTACCGTAGTGTGGTCGTATCCCCTGCTGGTGACTCCATCTTCAAATAATGTGTGACTATGGGGGCATGGAGCCACCGGGGCCCATACGATAATTTGGTACTCTGGCCCTACATGGGGGATTGATGACATCAGATTCTGCATTCGAATCATCATCATCATTGCCTTTGGGCTCTTCCTCTTCGAGGTCCACTATTGACTCGGCGGGTCCATCTGCAAGTTCTACTTCGTGTTCCTCCTTTGGTTTTTCCTCTGAGTCTCCTTCTGGGTCTTCCTCTGGGTTGAGCCACCCTGCAATTCCCTGACTAGGGAGATAGGGGTTTCCTGGCTAATGATACTCTTCTATAGTGTATTTCATGAAGGGGTATAAATACTAGAAACAAATAGAATACCAATTACCCCTATAGTAATTTAATTTTTTTTAGGTTTGGTTCTATAAGCTCTTTGGATAATTAAATGGTAAGTTTTTGATTCATTGACCATCACAATTACTCCCGAACACATGTTGGTCGTATTTTGAATGATTGTAGTTGATCAGGCTACATTCACCCCCAATATGACTACATAACTGTTCGGGTTTAATAGCGATGTTCAAATCCTCCAACGACATTTATTGTTCTTGATGTGTTATTACTTTAAAATGCACACATAGGTATGTATTTTAATTATTATGTTCAAAGTTGTTTAGTCCCATTGTAGTTATAGTTGCATATCACGTATGATTAGATATACTAGTTCACTATAAACAATGCTCTGATACCAATCTGTCACACCCCCAAACCAGACGGCGGAAACATCCAGGGGCTTGAGCGTGACTTCATCTTGAAATATCATTAGAGTGAATATAAATGAAACATAACATCATCATTACCATGCATAATATAATAACATTCATTGTTTACATCGAGTATTGTATTTGAAAATTACATGCCAAAATAGTAAGAGTATGATGAAACAAAATATAACACAATATCCATTACTTTGTTTCGTTCATCCTGCTTCAACGGTTTCCTGAGAATACAAGTTATTTTGAAAACGGTCAACATAAAAATGTTGGTAAGTTCATAAGCATGTTTGTGAAAATGATTTGTATAACTTTGAAAACCACAAGAAAATCCTATATTTTCTACAAACTGTTTAGTATGTTTGTGTCAAATCTTGTATTAATGCATGTATGTTATTGTTTATTTGACTAAAAGGGTAAAGAGAATGTAGAGAGAATGTAGCACCTGGTTCCTGGTATGTATGATTTATCTGAGTATTTTACATTTTTAGCCTTAGACTCGGTGAGTCGTAGGCTAGACTCGCCGAGTAGGGACGGGATTTTGAGCACGTTTAAGTTGGCGACTCGGCGAGTCCATCAGTCTGGAAGAAACCCTAATTTCAGGGGTTTGGACCCTATTTAAACCCCCTTATGCGCCCCAAATTAGCCTCCTTCACCCTCAGAGCAACATATACTGAACCCTAACCCTTTCCTTGTGATTTGAAGTGTTCTTATGCTTGTTCCTTGAAGATTGAAGAAGAGAAGGAAGGAAAGACCAAAAGAGAAGGTGAAGAGCAAGGATCTAGGAACTAATTCAGAGTTCTTTGAGGTACAATTCGGATCTATTTTGTTTTTATTATCAAATCCCCATTAGAACACCATAAAGCTATCTTTAGACCATTTCCAAGCTTGTTAGTAGTATATGGATCTTAATGGGTTGATTAGCTGCTAGATCTGGCTATGTTCGAGTTTCAGAAGCGTATATCTAATACCTTTATGGCGCCATATTGCATGAAAGTCCTACATCTACCCCTACTAGTGTGTTTTGAGCCCTAGAATCCCCATTGATGATTATATACCTGTAAAGTTGGAAACTTTACGTGTTAATCGAGCCCTAGGAACCCAGATCTATGAATATAATGCACTAGATTCAAGCAGAATCGAGTGTAGAGAGATTGCATGTATACGACTCGGCGAGTTGTTCTTCGGACTCGGCGAGTCTAGTCGTGAGTCCCTGATTTTTCTCCTTTTGAGTATGCGAGTAGAGCAGTGAGCCATAGGTGGACACAGTGAGTTGGAAGCCGGACTCATTAATGGAGGGACTCGGCGATTCAATGCACTGACTCGGCGGGCCCAAGGCAATCTTCATGGAACTTGACGAGTTGTTCATCAACTCGGCGAGTCTAGGACAGGACATGTTCATCGGATGAAGCTTAACTCGACGAGTTGTTCATACAACTCGGCGAGTTGGATGAAGGACCATTGTGTATTCAGTTAGGAAGTGGACTCGTCGAGTCAATGCCTAACTCGACGAGTAGAGACGGGAGTAAGGGCAATCGACTAGATATGGACTCGATGAGTTGGCAAGCCAACTAGGCGAGTCAGGACAACTAGAAGTTGACTTTGACTCTGACTTGACTTGGTTAGGGGTAAAATGGTCATTTTACCCTAAGTATAGAAATCAGTTTCTAACTGAGTGTTTGTGGGGATTGTAGCCAAAGGATTTCCGGAGCAGCAGCGGACGAAGGTTTACCGCACAGATTATCAGCAGCTACTTGTACGAGGTGAGTTACCTTCCGGTAGAGGTGGGTCTAAGGCCACAATGTCGGCCCACCAATGAGGAGTATTTTGAAGATGATTGTCTTTGTGATAATTATATTGGTCTAGTATACGTTTAGTTATGAGTTATATATGTATGATATGTAACGTGCCTGATAGGGATAGTTTCCCTAATTGTGGTCATTAGGACCAAGGGGTAGGTCAGTACCCGGATAAGCCTGACTGTATGCTTATATCTTGTTATTTTATGCTAGTGTTTAGAGGTGGAATAGTCCCCAGTTACCGATTGAAAGATACCGATAATGATTGTCAGTTGGAAGATACCGATGACGATTACCGGTTGAAAGATACCGATGATGATTACCGGTTGAAAGATATTGATGGTATTGTATGGTATGTGGTATGATGGGGGAACTCACTAAGCTTCGTGCTTACGGTTTCAGTTTTTGGTTTCAGGTACCTCTTCGTCTAAGGGAAGAGGTGTGTGATGCATGTGACCGGCCGGGCTCAAGTAAGTTCTCCCCCAAGATACACATACTTGTTATGTTATGCTATATGGCTTTGATTCAGAATTGCATGCTAGTTAGGGCTAAGGATCTAGGAGGATGCCTTATATGCTTGTTGTATGAGTTGTATGCTAGGACTGTTTAGTCAGCTGTAGGATGGAATGTGTAGGTTATACCTGGTTTGGTTACTCAACGCACGAATGCTGCTTGATTGTGCCATGGGGGTTCTGACCAACTTCGACTAACTAGTTAACGGATATGTAACAGTATCCGCACACTAGTTAGGGGGACGCGGTAAAGACTCCTAATGCAACTGATGGCAGGGAGTATGTCGAAGAGTGCTCTAGGGAGACCTAGGATATGATCAGTGGGAAGAGCATCGGTAAAAAGGGACTTGGTGAAGTCAAGGCAATCCTTGAGGAAAGTACGGATATATGTGGAAGGTAGTATGGGCCCGTACTACTGAAAGCAGATGATCCGTACTCGATTCAAGGAGGGACGAGATGGAACCTGGAAACTTGGAGAGTGTGTGAGACCTTTCAGGGTATATGCGATCCTGAAAATTGTGTTTCAGAATGGTGGTCACACGTCATGGAGCAGGGGGATCAGGATCTGGTTCAAGATTGGGTTTGGGAGCGGGATCCGACCATGTTGATGATGGGTTACACGAGCTCATCGCGTCTGAGATTACGAGAGGTATCCTTGAGGCGACCCCAGTCATTTTCGGGCCGATGAAGGAAGGGATCGTCGAGTTGATGGAGGATCGTCTCTGGGCATTCAGGAGTGATCTAGCGACTAGCCAGGTGGGTGCACGCGCACTGTCCTTTAAGGACTTCCGTGGGAGTGGTGCATCGGATTTTCATGGGGTGAAGGACCCCATTGCTGATAGGAGATGGATCGCAGACGTCGAGTCTGCGCAGCTGACGACATTTTGCCCAGAAGGGTCGAAGGTCCGTTTCGCTGCAGGTTGTTTGAGGGATAGAGCCAGAGATTGGTGGGAGTTGACTGGCGATACGTTGGGAGCCCCAGCCATTGAGGCTATGTCATGGTCAGATTTCGTGACCCAATTCACGGCTGAGTTTGCACCAGTTGTGGAGCTTCAGCAGCTAGCCAGAAAATTCTTGGATATGAGACAGACTTCGGAGACTGTGGCGGAGATCACTGCCAAGTTCCGGGAGAGGGCCTTGTTGGTACCCAAATATGCGGGGGATGAGGATATGAGGAGGACCCGATACCATGACATGCTACGGGCTGATATACGGGAGAATGTTAGTTTCTCTACTAGCCCTACCCTAGAGTCTATGATTGCCAGGGCTAGGGAGAGAGAGATTGATTTGGAGCACATACGGAAGAGGAAGGCCGCTGAGGGGCAGGCAATGGGGGCTTCGGGAAAGAAGCCCAAGGGACCCGATGGTAGGCCGTAAGGCCAGACGGGGCGGGACCGCTGTGGGAAATGCGGTCGAGCACATGAGGGAGTTTGTCGCACTGGGCCGGGTTCAGGCTGCTATAAGTTCGGAAAGGCTGGGCATTTTGGCAGAGATTGTATTGTCCCTGCTTATGCGATTCAGACATCAGACCTGATTTGCTTCATTGCAATCAGAGGGGCCATAAAAAGGCCAATTATCCCAGGTTGACAGCAGCAGCAGCAGCGCAAGCGTCAGCGACAACACGGATTGTGGATGGCCGGAAGGTCAAGTCGGAGGCTCCAGTGGTTCGGAGCCGAGCATTTCAGCTGACAGACGAGGAGGCACGCGCTGCACCCGATGTGGTGACGGGTATGATTCTTTCCCTTTGATTTATTTGTATGATGTTATGATAGTGATATGTGCCCCGTGTATATGTGTTTAGGATCGTTCCATGTGAACGGTATCCCACTTCAGGTGTTGTTTGATTTGGGTGCAACCCGATCATTTGTCTCTTTTGCGCTTAGCAAGAAGTTTCTTGAGTCTTCGGGAATGTTGGACTGCCCTCTAAAGGTCGAGATTGCAGACGACCGATCAGTGCAAGCATCGGAGGTCTACCGAGATTGTGTTTTGAGGTTGTTCGAGGAACGTTACCTGGTAGACTTTGTTCCCATACCGTTACGGGGGAACAAAGTTATTATAGGCATGGATTGGTTGATCTCCAATGGGGCAGTGAAAGATTGTGCACATCAGCTGGTACGGATCAGGACCCCAAGTGGGGGAAAATTGGTAGTTCAGGGCGAGAGGCCACAACGAGGACCAGCTGTATGTTCGGCGGCAAGAGCTAGGCGCTACCTTCAGCAGGGTTGCGCAGGGTATATCACGTATGTTATGGACACTCGGGAGGCGGGTAAGGCGATAGTGGGTGATGTACCCATGGTGGGGAGTTTATGGATGTATTCCCCAAGGAGTTGCCTGGGATACCTCCAGAGAGGCAGGTGGAGTTTAGGATCGACCTGGTCCCTGGCGCGGCTCCGATAGCCAAAGCGGCATATCGGTTGGCTCCTCCTGAGATGCAGGAATTGTCTACACAACTGCAGGAGCTATTAGGCAAGGGATTCATTAGACTAAGCAGTTCACCCTGGGGATCCCCAATTCTGTTTGTGAAGAAGAAGGACGGGTCGCATCGGATGTGTATAGACTACCGGGAGCTGAACAAGGTAACGGTGAAGAACCATTACCCACTCCTGAGGATCGATGACCTCTTTGACCAGCTTCAGGGAGCATCTTGGTTCTCCAAGATTGATTTGCGATCAGGGTATCATCGGATGAGGGTCAGAGAGGAGGATGTACAGAAAAGTGCTTTTCGTACACGCTATGGTCTTGTCGAGTTTGTGGTGATGCCTTTCGGGCTCACCAATGCTCCTGCCGCGTTCATGGATCTCCTAAATCGCGTGTGCCGGCCGATGTTGGATCGGTTTGTGATTGTTTTCATTGACGATATGTTGGTTTATTCCAAGACGCAAGAACAACATGAGGAGCACTTGCATGAGGTTTTGAGTACTTTGAGGAGGGAGAGCTTATATTCTAAGTTCTCCAAGTGTGAGTTCTGGTTGCGCGAGGTGCAGTTTCTGGGGCACCTTGTCAACCAGGATGGGATATCAGTGGATCCGGCCAAGGTGGAGGCCGTGATGAGATGGGAGGTCCCGAGGTCTCCATCCGAGATTCGGAGCTTCCTAGGATTGACAGGCTACTATCAGAGATTTATTTAGGACTTCTCCAAGATAGCCGTACCTCTGATCAGGATCACGAGGAAAGCCGTTGTTTTTCGTTGGGGGCCCGAGCAGCAGGTCGCATTCGAGACGTTGAGACAGAGATTGTGCGAGGCACCAATCTTAGCACTGCCAGAGGGCATGGAGGATTTTGTTGTGTACTGTGATGCATCCATCTCAGGTTTGGGCGTAGTGTTGATGCAGAGAGGGCACGTTATTGCTTACGCTTTGAGGCAGCTGAAGCCTCATGAGGTGAACTACCTGACGCATGATTTGGAGCTGGGGGCTGTTGTGTTCGCCCTCAAGATTTGGCGTCATTACCTCTATGGGGTTCGTTGTACCATTTACACGGACCACAAGAGCCTGAGGTATCTTTTGGACCAGCCGAATCTGAACATGAGGCAGCATCAGTGGCTCGACGTGGTGAAGGATTATGATTGTGAGATCCTTTACCATCCGGGGAAAGCCAATGTGGTGGCTGACGCGCTTAGCCGCAAGGCAGCGCCGATCCGAGATATCTGCCTGAGGATGACAGTGGTGACTCCGCTTCTAGAGCGGATTCGAGAGGCCCAGCAGGAGGCTATGAAGGAGGAACATCAAAGAGTAAGCGGATTATGGGGCAGGTTTCCTCCTTCGACTATGATAGCCGAGGGTTGTTGACTCTTCACCGTAGGATGTGGGTCCCTTATCATGGAGGTGTGTGTCAGGTTCTGATGGAGGAGGCGCACAAATCCCGGTTCTCCATTCATCCTGGGGCGACGAAGATGTATAGGGATCTTCGTCTGGACTATTGGTGGCCCTGCATGAAGCGGGATGTGGCATGGTACGTGGAGTGGTGCTTGACCTGCAGGAAGGTCAAGGCCGAGCATCAGATACCGCACAGAAAGATGGATTTATCACCAAGCTTCCCAGGACAACGCAGGGAGTGGATTCGATCTGGGTCATCGTCGATTGATTGACCAAGAGTGCCCACTTTATCCCAATTCAGGAGAGCATCTCGGCTGAGAAGTGGTGGCGCGGCACAGAGTGCCAGTTACGGTAATTTCGAACAGAGATGTGCGGTTTACTTCCGGGTTCTGGAAGAAGTTCCATGACGAGCTGGGTACTCGTCTGCATTTTAACACTGCTTTTCACCCGCAGATAGATGGTCAGAGTGAGAGGACCATCCAGACTCTGGAGGATACGTTGCGGGCATGCATGCTAGACTTCGATGGTAGCTGGGATACCTATCTTCCTTTGGCTGAGTTCTCATACAACAACAGCTACCACGCGAGTATTGACTATCCTCCTTTCAAGATGTTATACAAAATGAGGTGCAGGACCCCGATATGTTGGGGTGAGGTAGGCCAGAGGGTCATGGGGAGCACCGAAGTGGTGCTCAAGACGACCGAGAGGATTCAATAGGTTTGGAGCAGGCTTCTGACTGCTCAGAGTCGGCAGAAGAGTTACGCCGAAAAGCGCCGATCAGACCTGGAATTCCAGGTCGGGGATATGGTTCTCCTAAAGGTGTCGCCATGGAAGGGCATCATCCGATTCAGGAAATGGGGCAAGTTGGGCCCCAGATACATTGGACCTTTCAGGGTTCTGGCCTGGGTGGGCAAGGTGGCGTATAGGCTGGATCTGCCAGCCGAACTCAGTCAGATACACAACACTTTCCATGTTTCTTAGTTGCGAAAGTGTCTGGTGGACGACACAGCGATGGTACCCCTGGAGGATATTCAGGTCGATGGCAGTCTGAATTACATTGAGCGACCAGTTGCAATCTTCGGCCAGAAGTCGAGGGATCTGAGGAACAAGAGGGTGGAACTTGTGAAGGTGCAATGGCAGCACTAGAAGGGTTCAGAGTGGACTTGGGAGCCAGTGAAGGAAATGATGGAGCATTACCCCAAGCTGTTTCGAGATCGAGCAACAGACTTTGAGGACAAAGTCTAAAATAAGCGGGGGAGATTTGTAGCACTTGGTTCCTGGTATGTATGATTTATCTGAGTATTTTACATTTTTAGCCTTGGACTCGGCAAGTCATAGGCTAGACTCGCCGAGTATGGACGGGATTTTGAGCACGTTTAAGTTGGCGACTCGGCGAGTCCATATTCTAGACTCGACGAGTCCATCAGTCTGGAAGAAACCCTAAGTTTAGGGGCTTGCACCCTATTTAAACCCCCTTATGCACCCCAAGTTAGCCTCCTTCACCCTCAGAGCATCATATACCGAACCCTAACCCTTTCCTTGTGATTTGAATTGTTCTTGTGCTTGTTCCTTGAAGATTGAAGAAGAGAAAGAAGGAAAGACCAAAAGAGAAGGTGAAGAGCAAGGATCTAGGACCTAATTCAGAGTTCTTTGAGGTACAATTCGGATCTATTCTGTTTTTATGCTCAAATCCCCATTAGAACACCATAAAGCTATCGTTGGACCATTTCCAAGCTTGTTAGTAGTATATAGATCTTAATAGGTTGAATAACTGCTAGATTTGGCTATATTCGAGTTCCAAAAGCCTAGATCTAATACCTTTATGGGGTCATATTGCATGAAAGTCCTAGATCTACCCCTTCTAGTGTGTT
Source organism: Lactuca sativa (assembly GCF_002870075.4). NCBI lineage: Eukaryota > Viridiplantae > Streptophyta > Magnoliopsida > Asterales > Asteraceae > Lactuca > Lactuca sativa. Next base: position 283,954,738 of record NC_056630.2, read on the forward strand.
TTGAGCCCTAGAATCCCCATTGATAATTATATACACGTAAAGTTGGAAACTTTACGTGTTAATCGAGCCCTAGGAACCCATATCTATGAATGGAATGCACTGGATTCAAGCAGAATCGAGTGTAGAGAGATTGCATGTATACAACTCGACGAGTTGTTCTTCGGACTCGGCAACTCTAGTCGCAAGTCCCTGATTTTTCTCCTTTTGAGTATGCGAGTAGAGCAGTGAGCCATAGGTGGACTCAGTGAGTCGGAAGCCGGACTCATTAATGGAGGGACTCGGTGAGTCAATGCCCTAACTCAGCGGGTCCAAGGCAATCTTCATGGAACTCGACGAGTTGTTCATAAACTCAGCGAGTCTAGGACAGGACGTGTTCATCGGATGAAGCTTAACTCAACCAGTTGTTCATACAACTCGACGTGTTGGATGAAGGACCATTGAGTATTCAGTTAGGAAGTGGACTCGTCGAGTCAATGCCTAACTCGACGAGTACAGACGAGAGTCAGGGAAATCAACTAGATATGGACTCGACAACTTGGCAAGCCAACTAGGCGAGTCGGGTCAACTGGAAGTTGGCTTTGACTCTGCATTGACTTGGTTAGGGGTAAAATGGTCATTTTACCCTAAGTATAGAGATCAGTTTCTAACTGAGTGTTTGTGGGGTTTGTAGCCGGAGGATTTCTAGAGCAGCAGCGGACGGAGGTTTCCCGCACAGATTATCAGCAGCTACTTGTACGAAGTGTGTTACCTTCCAGTAGGGGTCGGTCTAAGGCCACAATGCCGACCCACCAATGAGGAGTATTTAGAAGATGATTGTCTTTGTGATAATTATCCTGGTTTGGTATGTGTTTGGTTATGACTTATATCTGTATGATATGTTACATGCATGATAGGGATAGTTTCCCTGATAGTGATCATTAGGACCAAGGGGTAGGTCAGTACCCGGATATGCCTGACTGTATGCTTATATCTTGTTATTGTATGCTAGTGTTTAGGGGTGGAATAGTCGCCAGTTACTGGTTGAAAGATACCGATGATGATTACCGGTTGGAAGATACTGATGACGATTAACGGTTGAAAGATACTGATGATGATTACCGGTTGAAAGATACCGATGGTATTGTATGGTATATGGTATGATGGGGGAACTCACTAAGCTTCGTGCCTACGGTTTTAGTTTTTGGTTTCAGGTACCTCTTCATCTAAGGGAAAGAGCCAGCGGCGTAGAATGGCATCACATACACATATTATTTTCCGCACAATGTTTTCTGGGATTGTACTATGATATGATATTTGTTTATGTTGTGGTTTTCAAACATGATACTTGATTTTATGAGATGACGTGTTTATACAGTATTTTCTAGTGGATGCTTTATGAGTTAATTAATTAAAAACGAAATTTTTGGACTTGAATTTTGGGACATTACAGAGAATGTAAAGAGCATGTAAAGAGAATGTTCCCAGACAACCCGATGTTGTCTGTAAAAGAGAAAGCTGGCATACCAACCCCCGAGGTTGAGTACCAGTACGAGTTTGTTTTCGAGTAATCCAATAGAAAAGAGAATGATCTTCTGTAAACGTCATAACGTTAATTCCTCTAAGTGAGTCATCATAACCATACTAAATAATGACAATTTCGCCTGTCTTGGCGGCTTTGGATGTCGGTTTTGATTTTGATTATAAGGTTTTCATCACCCTAGACTGAGTTAGTCTAACTGTAGCGAACAGCTAATGTGTGGGGTATCATCCCTGTATAGATCTATACACAAATCTCCGCTCTCCCTCCAACAGACTCTGGTTATAACTACAGGCTACGATCGTACACTTAATAGGTGCCAATCGACAAAACTCACTAGATCCTTAATCAAATTTACGCGAAGAAAGGTATAATCTCATTCTAGACCCAATGAACCACGTAAACCACTAAGGCATCGCTAAACATGTAAATCATTTAAAGGCCCAAATTGGAATGAAATTATATAACATGGGCCCGAAATATATATGAAAGGACAACTAAGGCTCATTTCACATGTAAGGTATTTACAGGCCCAAATAGCACACAAATAGTATTCAAGGTCCTTCGCACATGTTAATGGGTCAATGAGACCCAATAAACATATAAATAGTATACAAGACCTATCACACATAAAAATAGGTCACTAGGGCCCAATAACCTAGAAAATGATCAAATTAATCCGTTTGTTAGTTATCTTTGGTTTTGGTTCAAGTATTCACTAAAATAGCATGAAAGCTCACTTTTTGTAAAAATGACGTTCTTGGCCCAATAAGCCAAAAATTTACAATTAAGGCCCAATTTTTTTAAGAATAACACTTTAGTCTCCATTTTGCTTAAAACTTGTGTTGATGACTAGTTTGTGGTAAAAATAACATTTTAAACTCAGTTTTGTCAAAAATATCATTCTTGGCTTGATTTTTGTGAAAATACACATTTTCTGGTTTTGAGCTTTTCTGACCTAGTTGTTGGAAAATTTGTACAAAAATCATCGTAATTTGAAATTTGGATCCGTAAATTCTGGAAGTTTGGAAATGTTGTCTACTTTTTTCACAACTTTTCTCATAATTTTTAATGTCTTCTAACAAGTGTGAAATTGCTCACCTTCACAGCCTGGTCCGAAATTATTTCAAATCTGACAGGCAGTTTTCTAAAATTCGCCAAAAATTGTAGAAAAATCGTATGTAAACATGAGAGTATTCATTTTAAAGGTATAAATCTGAACTCTTTAGATATAAAACAGTTTTGAAACATATTTCCATTAAGGGGGTCAAAACAGTTCGAGATTGGCCTAAAACTTTCCTGTCAAATGCTGATTTTGAGTAAGTTATTCGTGTTTGTTCACAACACTTGTTTTTGCTATTTTAAGTGTATAAATCCCAGATCTAAAAGTTTACATGTATTATATGTGATGACACATATTTTTATCAAGATTTTAATGTAGATACAAATGATAAACTTAATATTCTTAACATATTTTTAGTTTTATGAAGTAAATAACACATAACCACCAAATAAATCATGGAAAACACACATTACATGCATACACACATAGATCTACACAACCCAACTTGTATTCTCCCCCAAAAAAAGTAAAAACCAAAAAGAAGAGGTATGAACTCACCTTGCTTTGAAGTTTTCGGTTTTTGGTGAAGAAATGAGGAGATCTCGGCCCTTGATGTGTTCTTGAGGAGGTTTTCGAACTTAAGATTGATCTAAGGGCATGGATCATGAAGTGTTGTGTTAAGGAGTGAAGTATTAACACAATAATGAATTTGATCATAAAATTAAAGATTAGCTTACCAAACATGATGATCTTGAAAGATCTTCTTGAGCTAACTCACACCAAGCTCACGAATTTGAGGGAATGGATAAAGGAGTTCTCATGTGCTGGAGGGGAGAGATGTTTGGAGAAGTTTGAAGTGAGAATGATGGTGGGGGATTTGGCTTTGGCCGTGAAGTAGATAATAAGAGAGAGAGAGAGAGAGGACCTATTTAATTATTATTTAATGGTTTAAGATGCTTAATTGTGGAAATATGTGAGATAACCAACTTGGAAGACCTCTAGTAAATAATGAGGTGTCTTCATTAGGATTTCCCAATCATTTCTCTCTTTTTTTTAACCGAGAATGAGGTGAGGAGAGGGGATAAGAGTTATGTTGGGCCACAATTTGAATAGGCTTGAAAATACAAGGCCCAATTATGGAAGTTTTTGGCCCATTAGGCTCTCATTGGTGTTCACGGCCCAATAGAAGTCCAATAATGTAGTTTATGGCCCATTAGGGCTAATGAAATCTTTTATGACTTAACAAGGCCCATTAGAGATAAGATGGATTATTTTAGGCCCACATGTCCCAAAATGCTAAAGTTTTATGAATGTGGTCTAATTAGAGCCCAATTAGGGTTCCTAGGCCCAAGGTGATCAAGTTGAAAGTTTATTGGTCCATTAGGCCCAATAAGAGAGTCCAAGTTCATAATGCTAAAGTTTTATGAATGTGACACATGGCCCTTATTTTCTTGTTCTTCCCTCTCGATATCGATATCCCTCTTAATCTCTTGGCCCTCCTTTCTCTTCTGCCGCAGGTAAAAGACGCACACAACTTGCACACTCTTTGTGCTACTAGGTTTTGATCCATGTAAGAACAATGAGGCCAAGAAAATGAAAAGACCCATCAATTTTAATTTTCAAATATTAACACCCAACTATGCCTTAAAGACACAAATTACACATAAAATAAAACTCTTTACATAGCAAGTTTCTAACTTGAGCACTTTCAGCCCCTTCCTTTCGTTAATGATTACAAAACCTTCAAATACTTAAACCTTAATTATTTTAACCATTGATTACTATTAAGTATATTTATTTATTTTCATTTATACCAATGTACCTTTATTAAACTAATAAAAAATCTATTTGAAATCAAGATGTTACAGTTGTAAAGTGTTATTAGTAGATCCATTATTAATAAGATTTTTAGTTCTTTGCTTTCAGTGAAAAAGTTTTTCAAATAATAAATTCAAACATATATTTTTTGTATGGGTTAAATCTAGTTGATTTAAAATAACTTCTAATTGATTTTCACAAAGCAAGCTGGCATCTTTCTCTAATAATATGCCTTTCTCTAACATAGTGACTTTATGCTTATTATTTTCCAGTCGACCCCTCAAGTGATATAGTTTCTAAGTCTCTATGTTATTTTCATTTATGGCCTTGTTATGATGTGAGAAGATGTCTACACATATTTGATTAATTGTATCTAAGTATGGTTCATATCTTTAATGTTATAAAAGTTAGAAGATATCATGAATTTTACATGTTCAACAATGCTTGTACATCCATCTCGAGCAATAAAGCAATATTTTATCTTTAGTTCTGATGCTTTATTCTTTTCAACTCAAATCTCCGTCTCATTTCTTTCTACCAAACACAATTTTCCATGTTTCCTTATTTGTATACATCCATATCTTTGTCACCAGAAGACCAAACCTCATGATCTCTCCTCACATGAGCAACAAATGTTTTCTTTTTTCCTATCATCAACCTATTGTACCATTCTGGGATAAAATTCATTGTCTATTACACGTTTTTCCTTAAATCACAGGAAAAACGATTTCCTTGTGGCAATTATGACAACTTATCTTTCCTTCTTCAGTTCCTTCTCTGGTGGCAGAATTCTTTATAGGTTTCTCAACCTTCGGTCTATAAGTTTGAAGAGTTTGTTAAAATCAGAGTTGTTGATTATTTGGATCATAAGGAGGGTGTTTAGGATACCTAGTGGTTTGGTTGAGGTGATGTGTTGGATTGTTATGGAGATTGTAAAATCAATCAAATGGATAACAGGTAAACTATTGACTCTTTCTAAAACCTAGTGGTATTCCATTAAATTGTTAGCCGACAAGAGCGAGAGCCTTTGCAAATGGTTATTCATCATCAATCTTCATTCTTTTTTTTTTTCATATGACTGCGGGGAAAATCATATTGAACTTAGGGTGATTCAGTGGGTTTAGTGGATATTGCAAGGACTGCGGTGTTTGGGAAATCAACGTTAATGGTCCTCCTATATATATGAAATCTCTTAATATCATTGATTCTTAATCTTGAAGATCAAGATACAATTTGTACAGTGAGAGAGTTTTGATTTTTTCCATCTCCCTAAATGATCATCTTTTTCATCATCTATTGTCTTCCTAGGCCGTTAAGAAACCAAATATTGGTTTCTTGATTACTTTTGGCAGTATCGACATTAGAAAGACGAGTAATGATTAAGTTGTGTCTTTGAAAGCTTTTTCTAGACTTTCTCTAGGAAGATACCAGAAGTCATTAAACTTATTCAACGTTATAGTCATCTTTTTGTCTTGTGCGTTTAAACATGTTTTGAAGAGTTATCCATATATCTTTTGATGAGCGACAGTTGATGATGTAACAACCCGAAATTCGTGTCAATGCTTGTACCCCTTTTCGCGACTCATTTCGATCATCCAATCGCCGTTTCCAATTTCGTTTCCAATTCCGACATTTAATTAAGTCATTAATATGTATTTTATTTTATGACTTAATGAGTGTCCTAATACCTTTAGAACTCATTCTAACGCCCAGTATTAGCGATCGGAACATTTCTATAATCAACCATGTCGGGTTACGGCAATTTGGCCGGGTGCGACCAAAAGCCCCGTCTAACGCCGGTATCGGGTAGAATGCCATCATGTCCCGAACTTGGACACTATTTAAAGTGATCCAAGCTTTCATTTGAAGCTTTTGCTTCATTTCACAACCATCTCTCTCTAACCTCTCTCAAGCTAGATTCAAGGTCCAAAACATCAAATTTAGGCTTCAAATCACCAAGGTACCTTCCTTAACTCATTGTCTATCATATTTGACCTTCAAATTCGAGATTAAAGCTTGAATTAGGACCTTGTATATGATTTTATGGCCCTGGAAGGTGCTTAGGCCGTAAACACATATTTAGAGGGTTTTTAAGCCCTTAAACCCTTCCAAACCACAACTAGACATTAGATAAGGCTATATGACTTCATGAAATGGACTTATAACACTTTAGACATTGATTTTGAGGGATTTGCATGAGTTTATGGCCAAGGCATGTGCTTGGGCTGTAAACCCCTCACACATGGGAGTAAACTCATTTCCACCATGTTAGAAAGCCATATAACTTCACCAAAAGCCTTAGAATAAATCATAGAACCAACCAAAAATAGTTTGGGGACCTTAAACACAACAAAACTCTTCATTTGAGTGTTTACGGCCACAGCATGTTCTCCAGGGTCGTAAACTCCTAATTGTGTGTTATTTGGTGCCCTAAATTCATATCAAAGCTTGTAAAAATTATAGGAATCACATGTGATTAATCTAAGGCCTTTAAATCACTCATTCAAGGAGAGTTTAGGAGTTTACGTCCGTAAGCTCCATGCTAGGGCCGTAAACTCCCTTAGGTGGTGTTATTTGATGAATTAAATCAATCCCAAGCCTTAGGAAAAATTGTTCCAACTCTTCCTAAGTGATATTGGCCATTTTAGCTCCATAACCCTTGCCAACATGAGTTCACGGCCATGAACTCATGTGTGAGTGTTGTATAAGGCCGTAAAATCATTAGGGACTTTACTTGAAGAGTAAACTCAAATCCCAAGTCCCACGCATTGATAAACGTCCATAGATGTCACCCAAGTCACTCCAAACACCCGTTTTGAGGTGTTTTCGTTCGTTGGAGTGTAACTTCACATCTAATTAGAGTATGTGAATCTAATTAGATATATTTGTATGCCATTTCATATTACATAGGAACCTCGCGTGTTATCAAGCCTCGATTCGACGTATAGCATTCCATTCGACACATTTCTGCGTCTGGTGAGTTCATACCCCTACCCTTTTTCAATGGTTTTTCAATGTTTTCAGGGGGGAATACAAGCAAGAGTACACGAATATCTTGTACTTAAACTCATGATTTCAGTCAAATGGTTTCATAATTATACATTTTTAAGAATTGAAAACCTCTTAACAAACTTTTTTAACTTGCAAAGTTGTTTGTTTAAAACCGATTTTCAATTCATATTATACACTGGTATGTTGTATACTTCACATTTGATTGTTCACACTTATATTGATAGAAAACATAAACCATTGTAATGTCTGTAATAAAACACTTAGGTTCGAGTGTAAAAGACAGACACCATCAGAAAACATAAAACGACTGTATGTCCTTAATAATACTCCTAGGCTCGAGTGTGAAAGACAAACACCATCATAACACACAAATCAAATGTAATATCCTTGATAATACACCTAGGTTCGAGTGTAAAGGACAGTCATCATTAGATAAGATAGAACATTTGTAATGTCCATGATAATACACCGAGGCTCGAGTGTAAAGGACAGTCACCATTAGATAACACTGAACATTTGTAACGTCCTTAATAATACACCTAGGTTCGAGTGTAAAGGACAGGCACATTAGAACTTAGTTAGTCGTAGATACTACTTCCCTAGGCGAGAACTAAAGAGTAATCTTAAAGATTCGAGACACGTCCTCTGTAACACTTCCTTGGCACGAGAGAGTGGAGGACTAAACCTGTAACCAGAATCTCGAGGAGGGAGAACGTGACTTGAGTGTATAGATCTATACAGGACTGAGAATCTCGCACGTGGATGCTAGCTACAGCCGAACCGAAAGGTTCAAGGGTGACGAAAGTCATAAAAAGGATACTGGCCCTGGCCCGAGTCATATCTAGTCTGAGTATGGTTAAGGACTTGCAATCAAGATTATTAACACTTTACACGTATTTATTAGTTTTATGTACGTAATAAAACTAATGTACGTTTAAGGATGACTGGTACACACACACACATTCAGGAAAACATGGGGTTTTCTTGGGGATAACATTGAACATAATCAGAACTGGTAAAGGTACACACATACACACATTCAAGAAAACATGGGGTTTTCCTGGGGATAACATTGAACATAATCAGAATCGGTAACGGTACACACATACACACATTCATGAGAACATGGGGTTTTCCTGGGGATAACATTGAACATAATCGGAACCGGTAACAGTTCGTACACACAGAATCAGTAACAGTTCACACACACATATAGGAAAATATAGCATTTTCCTGAGTAACCGTAATATGTAACCAGAAAAGTGTAACAAGTTAGATAACTAAACTTTACAATTCACAAGAACAATCATGTTTTCATTGTATATCGTTTACATTACTTTTCAGATTTCGTAACCAACTTTTAAGAAAATATGGGATTTTCTTGGATAACCACTTTTTCAGGAAACTAAAGGAGCTCGTACATTTTCAGAAAAACAAACATCTTATGAACTCACCAGCTTTATGCTGATTTTCAAACCGCTTGTATTCTCAGGTCAGTGTTAGACAGGTACCCGAAGATCCTTTTGTAAGAAGACGGAGTTCTCAGAAGACTCGTTTCGTGTTGTTCATATAAACTATGTATCACTTGTATAACTTTGCTTTTGAAACAAATGTAAAACTTTTCTATATGTAATGTAATGGTTGTTTTACATTACTTACTATGTACATTGGATTTGATACTCAACGTGGAGTCAACCCCGGAAATGTTTCCGCCTTCGGTTTTCGGGGTGTGACAGATGATGAGATCATAAATGTCATATGGAACGTGACAATATATTTCATGAAAGGATATCTCATCATTTTCCATTTTGGTGATGTCATTGTTTGTGGTTCTGGACATGTCTATGCCACCACTAAGTTGTATTAGTGTTCCATCAGTAATTTGCATCAAGACAAATACATTTGGTCCTTCTTCAATGTATCTCCATATATCTTTACCCGGTCTTTATTGGTATCTTGTCATCCTTAGAGACCAATGGTGACACTTATATGCAATAAATATGGGAGCTCGATTGGAACTACACACACTCTTAAATAGATTTAGCGAATAATTTTGTGTCATAATTATGTTGTTTTAAAGAGTGGACTAAGTAGTATATAAAGCTTTCTTTTAAACATTTTTCTAAAAATTATGAAGATATGTTTTATAATAACTTAATAGAAACCATTATGGTTATGATACCAATTGTTCAGTACTTAAAATGAAGATGGTGTAGGTTGAAAAAATATTTAAGTTCATCAAGGATGCTTTGTAGCTCAACAACAGTTTAAAGATGCAGAAAGATAAGCTTAAACAAAATAATATTGGAACAACAATTATATCATAAATGTAAAGCGAATAAACAACTTTGTTGAATCTTAACCAAGCTTGCTTACAAGACTAAAAGTTAATAAATGATAAACAACAAAAGTTAAGGATGAAAGATTGCAACATTGTGTTTCTAAATGATGGTTTACAAGATAAATGTTTTTCACACTTTAGAACAACTAACCCGACTCCTATTTATAGGACAACCAAAGAGTGTTAAAAAAGATAATATCATTCTTAAGTATGGTGGACAAACAAGTCATACCTAGCACACCTTCTGACACCATATATTATACTCCCATCGTCCCAAAATTATTATTCAGAGACAAAAAACACACAAATTAAGGAAACATTAATTACAACTGACTTTATCCATTAAAATGACATTTTTACACTTTTGCCTACAATTATGAAAGCCAACTTTTTCTCACCATTTTTTCAATTACAACATGAATTTAATTTCCTCCCTCCATTTTTTTACCAAAAACTCCGCCGCTTTTTTTTACCAAAAACTGTTAAAAATATGGAGCCAAAATTTAGAACCAAAATTTCTTTTCCGTAAAACATGGAGCCAAAAATATTGTCAAATTCAATTTCAGCCACCATCCACTAAATCTTCTCTCTCTCTCTCTCTCTCTCTCTCTCTCTATATATATATATATATATATATATATATATATATATATATATATATATATATATATATCCCTTTCTGTCACTCTCTTTCTCTAAAATAAAAACAAAGAAACAATTTCACAGTTAGGTAATTCAACCCCCCCCCCCCCCAGTCCTTATCCTTAGTCCCCCTGTTTTTACTAGTCATTCGTTTTCAGATGGGATTTCCCAAATAATGAGCAAATACGGGAACGGGGAAGAAGAACAATAACGAGTTTTTCATTCTTTGACAATTTTAGAAGTTAGCTCGCTAACGAAAACATTCAAAACACATCTGGAGGTTTGATTCTCTCATTCCGTGGGTTGATTTCAGAAGTTAGCAAATCCAAAGTAATTTCATCATTTGAACTTTACAATTATTTCGATTTATGTGGTTTCGATTTATGAGAAAATTTGGGTATGATTTCGATTTGTTCTTTTTCTGTGTCACACCCCAAAACCAGAATGGCGGCAACGTTCGGGGGCAGATGACGTCATGTACAATACATAACAATAGAATAATAGTAATCAAAGCAACAACAACCATTGTATTGATAATATAGTGTTTACATTTGTATTCGAATCATTGTTTGTTTGACAACAAAACTATAGCAAAAACTAAGAGTTGACGCCGCTACGCCCCATCTTCAAAACCTGAGTGAGTATTGTGATGGGTTTTAGCCAAAAGAACATCCTATGTGCTCATACAAACCCTAATGCTTGGATCTAGGTTTCTCTATTGTACATGCAATTCATCCAAGACTACAAACCCTAGATCTAGCATATGATGATCAATATAACATATGAATAAGGGTTTAGATCATACCTTGATTGTTATGTAGCAATAACAATCTCAAATCCTTCTTGTATTGACTATAGAAAGCTTAGAGTCACAAATGTCACTCCTCTAATGGTTCACAAACACCAAGAGCAAGACGATGAAGAAGAGAAGAGAAGGAGGCTGCCCAAAACGTGTACAAACCCTAGAAGGAGTCTTCACCACGTTTTTGGGGCTTAAGGGCACTTTAAATAGAGAGGCTATTACGGTTAACTAACAAGGAAACCCTAATTTGAATGCTTAAGCCCTAAGCAACCCATGGACTCTTTCCTTAACAAGCCTTGGACGATTTCTAATGGTTTCCCCACAGAATTCGTCCAACCTTATAATATAAGGTAATCCATGGCCCAATTGCAATTATCTTATAATTACAATTTCTGTCCCTTAAGTTTAATTAATCTCTTTTAGTCACAAACTTAATTCTTGACTAATATTAATTAAACAATATGATTTCTCCTTTAATATATTACTCTCATAATATGTTAAATCATATTTAATCCTTTCTCTCCATAATTCATCCTATCAAGTTGATTTGGTGAAGGCAACCCAAAAGGACCATGCACCATCGGGTCAAGTACATACCAAAATAGTTATGGACTTAGACACTAATCCAACGGTCTCCCACTTGGATAAGTCCAATAACTATTCTGCGTATGACTTCAGATCCTGATTTGCAATCGTAGCTTTCCAAAGCCGCTGTCAACTCTGATCTTATCAGATACGCGTGTCCTTAAGATAAGGGATCATATATTCCTCCATTCTAGATATCGTATAGACTGACACATGGATCTAAATCATTCTCTTTGTCTATGTGATGTTTCTCGAATTCAGATTTATGACGACTGAAAACAGACTACAATTTGAACACATCAAATTTAGTCCTGGCTTGGCCAAGCACTTAGGTGTCATCACTAAATCATCGAGGGGCCCAAAGATATCGCTTTTGTCCTACTTTGGATAAAAGGAACGGATAAAATTTGACTCATTGCTCGCTTGCACTCACTCACCGAATCACACACAACAATATGTTTTATAACACCAAGTTACCGGTGCATTTACATATTATCAATGTGCAACTGACTCGCAAGATACAACTCACACATCTCGGTTTCAAGAATATAAGATATTATCGTTTCACCAATCACTCGTGATATAATCCATGAAGTGATCCAAGTGAGCATGGGTTTAATCCAATGCTCAAATCATATTCATAAGCACTCATGAACATTGCAAAAAACATTTTCTTATGTCTAATTCTCTTTAGACAATCCACACACCAATTCACGACAGTCTTCATTCATATCTACTTCCAACATATGAACGACTATGGTCCGTTCGAATAATTCGATTATTCTAAAATAATTAATTATTCAGGAAGTCAAAACATGCAAATTGAAACACAAGAATAATACTAATCCCATATGGCCCCAAACCTTTGAGTATAAATAAAACACCTTTTATTTATCACCATATCGATTACTCATTATTTGTTGTTTCGGGTAATCAACTTCTTACTTGAATTATTACAACACTTGTCCCATGCTCTTAGCATGCGCACAATGTTTACCTATGGTTCTTACTTTGTAAAATAGATCAAATGAACACATTCCAATCATACTCATTTCACAACTTCTAATCCTTTTCACAAGTGGAAGAATATCAAATTCTTGCCACTTATGGAATATGTTAGATTCTAACTTTTAATGCAATGATCCCTTTTGTAATGTCATAGCACAAAAGTCACAATGACTATAGCCAATGAATTACAAAGTCCTCTATCGGAGATAGTTACAAGACAATTCCATAGATATGATGTTTCTCACTCAAATTACATTCCTTTTAACATCCATTTGCATAAAATTTCTAATCTAGACATAGATTCTCAATATCCAACTCCCAATATGAAACGTTTCCATATTTTCCATATGACAGCTCATTCTTAATAGAATCTTTTCTATTCATAATAATGTCAATATGGTCCATCCAATACTATACTTCCAACTACTCACAAGCAACCAATCCTCAGCGAGCTTTGGATCGTCCTTTGATAGTTGTTTAATTATATTAGTCAAAACCGATTCTTGTCCTTTTTCCCTCTAAATGCGCTAGACATTTGGAAAATTTTAGAATGGTATAATATTATACCATTTGAAATCGATCCTATACCCGAAGCATATGGGACACAATGCATAATGTCTTACATAAAGATTTGATACTTTATCAATCTTCTGCCATAATATTTTATGTGCTACGTTCTCTCAATTCGAAATCTGAAGAGGAATGTTGTAATCATAATCGAAATTTAAGAACACACTATGTATCCATTGACTAATATTATTAATATTCCACAACCTAAGCCTTTAGATTTGAAATGAAGCATAATATTCTCTCCATTAATTATAGCAAAACAACTATTCAACCCTTACAGCTTTGCAAAGTATGACTCTTGTTTTCTATAATTAATACTGCTAACTTGAAATAATTGCCTTAATAATCATGCAATCATAACAATTATGCTCCCACTATCATGATGATTATTACAAACATAACACTTATGCTCCCACTAGCTATGACATGTATTCAGAAACAGCTTAACTTTCAGAAAAACAATGCCTATTGAATTTCTTTAAGGTCATATTTCTAATACCTAATGCTTTGATAATCTTTTATCAAGGCTTCTTAAACTTATACACCTTTGCCTTAGATAGCTCAAATGTGTGTCTTAAACAATTCAGACTAATTGTCAAATCCCACAATTCGAATCATGGAAAGGGATACCGTAACCATAATCGAATTTAAGAATGCAATTTTCACAATCACTATCTTCTTACAATCTCTCTTAGTGAAAGCATTTCCTCACAGTCATTTTCATGAAGGAGGGAATCTTATGAAACTTAGATTTTAATGGTGTATGTGTTCCTATCCATGTAAATTTGTCAAAACCAAAGTTTATGACAAATTCAAACTCATATGGACCGAACTTTCTTAATCTTGATTTCTTGCCTTATGGTAATACAGCTGCCCACCACGTCTTCCAAGTAGTTATGCAACTTACCCTTTCTTATGAATGTATCTTTCATTGATCAAGGTCCTTGCCTTTTATGCATTCAAATGAGAACTCATAGGACCCACATGCATAATTAACTCAATTGGAACGACATAGAAACAAGATAGTGTCAACACGATAGGTTGTGAACCTCAACTCGTGTGCCAGTGATGATCGATAAGGTTTATTTTGATTTGTTCTTGAAACCTTTTCAAGACCATTAAGACTCCCACTGACTCCTTGACATATAAGATTCTCTTGTCAATAAACATTTCTCGACAAACAGCTATTCAAGAGTTAGTGTAGCCTTTATCAAAACATTTCATAAATTGGTCCTAGTTGGTCTTTGTCTTATTCAAGTCATCACAACTTACCAATTTCAAATGTGCAATAATAAGAAAACCTTTTTTCAAATTCTACATTTGATGAATGTTATAAACCTTCTTAAGACTTGTCACTCAATATCACAATCTTAACTCTAAGACTTGTTTTGGAATGAAGTATGATTGACTTCTTGATTTAACCATTTCTTTAATTCTTAATTCATCTTCTTAGACATACAATTGTACTAAGATTTACTTAGAGGATCAATTGAGATATGGTTCTTAATTATTAAGACATATCATAAAGCATAAAAGGTACTCTCCCTTCTTTTTAGAATAGAGAAACTTTTATCTTTCTGCCTACTTGATTCTTCTTATTCGTTCTGCTATTGATTTAAACTTTTTTCAATCAATTCAGAATTACACTTAATCTTATAAGTATAATCATATTTACTAAACCTTTAGTAAATCATGACGAATATCCACTATTAATTTAATTAAGAATCACATCCATTGTAGAAATATGCAAACATCAATTTTTCATAACGATTTCATTGCAAGGAAATAAATAAATAAATAAATGAGTCAAAATTTATTTTATTCATAAAAGCAGCGGAAAACATTTGTCCTTACAATGTAAAATCAACTGAAAACTATGTAGTCAAAAGGAAAAATTTCTAACAACTCTATCATAACTTTCTAAGCTCAAAATCTAATCTTCAAATCCATGTGATCGAGATCCATTTCTTTGTGATTAGATTCATCTTGCTTTTCCATCAAGCTTCCTCTCTTTTCATTGATCCTGCAAAACATTCAAATGTAATCTCATCACATTATGTATTAAGAATCAACGAATAGGAACTTAATGGAGTTAGATAGTGGATTTTACCTGAAGCATAGCCATACTCTTTGACTCTCCCATCTTCTGGACTCTTCAGGCTCTTAGGGTAGACTTGTATCCAATGCCCTTTCTCTTGGCAGCAAACGCAGGTCGGTTCTCCTAGAACGTCTTTGGAAGCATGGTTGGTTGACTTTCCCAAAAAAGATGCTCCATTGCTTTGCCAAATCATTTCTGATTCAGCAGCAATGAGCATGTAAGTTAGTTCAATGAGGTTTTCGTCATGATCCATCATATAATACTTTCTTTTGAACTCATTATATGATTCAGGAAGTGACTGCAGAACCCAGTTCACAGCCAACTTATCAGGGAATGACGCACCCAACATTAACAACCTATCGATGTGTGATTTCATTCCTAGAATGTGGGCACACATGGGTTTACCATCTTCATGTTTCATTTCCAATAGGGCTTTAGTGACATTGAACCTTTCAATTCTTCGATCTTCTGGGTTTGGGAGAATAATTGGAGGAGGTGGAGGAAGTGAAGCATGATTTCTTCTTCCTCGATCGAATTGTGGAATATCATCTTCATGTGGAATGCTTGTTCCACGTGATTTGGGAAGGCAATAGTTGTCATACTTTGACATCTACAAAAATCGGAGAAAAATAAATTCAAGTTAATTGATAGATTGAGTCCTTAATAAATCACCCAAATGAGATATTAAGGCTAGGACCCAACACAATACGCTGCAACCTAGAAAAGGGATGTCGTAATCTAGTTGCAGCATATTTGAAGGTAAGTGGATGACGATTCACTAATTTCCACCATGAAAAACGAAAACCGGTTAAGTTTTAAATACTTTGAAAACTCCTAGATCCTTTGAGATTCATTGAACTTTTCAATGGCATGTTTAAATCTCGATATGCCCCTCTAGTTTGTGACTGGGATGCTGAGGATCACAAAGCGGGTGTGAATAACCATGCAAACTTACATAGTGCCCCCACATGTTACAGTCACCATTTCGATGTGCCAGTAAACCACACACGCTCCACCGAACTATGAAAAACATTGAGTCACCCTTTGCTACCTTTGCTTAGAACCATTTAGTGTGCCGGTTAACCACGCACGCCCCACTAACGTCTTTGCATAGGTACAAAGTGTAATTACATGGAATTGCATCAATTCACTTTTGCCTAAAGTAACTAAGATTGGGAATTTGTAAAACATTTAGTTAATTTTGTACTTCATTATACTTATAATGGAAGGTTTTTGTCCTATCCTACCCGTTCGGCTAACGACCCTCCACTAGTCAAGAGTGCGGTGGGTAAGAGTGGATACCCATTCAATCGCCATTTTATAGGCAATTTCCTTAAACATCCCTTATAGACCAGCTTCGTGAATGAGGCCTACTAATGGTAACACTGACTTTTACTCATACATATATATAATTTTAGACTTTTAATGTTATATATAGTATAGGATGTATTTTACACTTTTCAAATACTAGGTGGTCAATTTTAACAATTATACTTTTAATTCAATTAAATTGTAAACCAAAACGTTATGGATTTATTAAACCTCTTTTAATTATGCACCTTAATTAATTAATAAAACCATAAGGGTGTGATTTGAACTTTTCAAAACAATACTAGGGTTTTAGAATTTAACATTCCTAAATTAAACCTTTAATCAACTTTTAAATTCCAAAACTTGAGGGCAAGTTTTGAAACCTTTTCAAAAATATTAGGGTTTGAACTATTTAAATTTCAAAACAAAACTTTTGAGTTCAAATTTAAACTATAAAACCTAAAGGGGAAAAATTGAAACTTTTCATAACACAAGAATCAAATAACAAATAATATAAATTAAACAATTAATTTTATCATTATCTATATTTGACCTAATTTCAATTTCTTGCAAAATAAGTTACCCAATTAATACAAATAGTCAAACTTTATCATATAAGGAAGTTATTATCTAATCAATTGGTAATTATCTTTTGTTTTATCAAGGATATACTCAAAATTATGTATAAAATCGGATTTTAATGATCTAAAACAGATAAGGCAAGTATCCATGAGTAAAACAGCAAGAAATCCCGAAAATAGCTCCATCTGACGCTCGAACTCGCCGAGTACAACACTGGACTCGCCGAGTTGAGGCCTACTCGCCGAGTACACTGTGGTACTCGCCGAGTTCACAAACACCAAGAGCAAGAGGATGAAGAAAAGAAGACAATGAGACTGCCCAAAACGTATACAAACCTTAGAAGGAGTCTTCACCACGTTTTTGGGGCTTAAGGGCACTTTAAATAGAGAGGCTATTAGGGTTAACTAACAAGGAAACCCTAATTTGGATGCTTAAGCCCTAAGCAACCCATGGACTCTTTCCTTAACAAGCCTTGGATGATTTCTAATGGGTTTCCCCACAGAATTCGTCCAACCTTATAATATAAGGTAATCCATGGTCCAATTGCAATTATCTTATAATTACAATTCCAGTCCCTTAAGTTTAATTAATCTCTTTTAGTCACAAACTTAATTCTTATTAATTCTTGATTAATATTAATTAAACAATACGATTTCTCCTTTAATATATTACTCTCATAATATACTAAATCATATTTAATCCTTTCTCTACATAATTCTTCGTATCAAGTTGCTTTGGTGAAGGCAACCCAAAAGGACCATGCATCATCAGGTCAACTACATACCAAAATAGTTATGGACTTAGACACTAATCCAACATATTTGTTTACTGATTTCCTGAGAATACAAGTAGTTTTGAAAAGGTGTCAACATTTAAGTTGGTGATTTCATAAGCATTTTGTATGAAAAGGTATGTTCTTTTTTCCTTAAAAACGATAGTGAGTCCTTCCAGAAAATCCAATATTTTCTTTTGTAAATGAAATGTAGTCTTAGACCTTAAGCCCAAAATGTATAAGTTTATTATCCTTAAAATTTGTAATATGAAGTATGAATTCATGTAAGTAGTGTGACCCATACTAGTTCCTTCTATGATCACTTAGTCTATACAAGTTATATTTAATCAAGATCGAAAGGACAATCAAATGTGCGGTTCTGCTCTAAGCCCACAAGCAAACAAGGAATAGGAAGTAAAGCAGAAATCACACATTCTACTGCCTATCGGATCTTCATTGTGTATAACTATAACGTTTTCACTAGGTAATCATAGAGTTAACAATAATCGACCATTCAGAAAGGTAAGTCGTACTGTACTAGAAAAGTAGCGTATTGTAGTTGTATTTATATATATAATCCTGGATAAATGTTTTTCCAAAAATGTAAGTTTATGTGCTAGAAAAATAGTGTATTGTATTTGTATGAAGAGGTATGACCCACACTGATTCCTCCTATGATCACTTAGTGTATACAAGTTATATATAATCAAGATTCGAACGGAAAGTCAAATGTGCGGTTCTGCTCTAAGCCCACAACCAAACAAGGAACAAGAAGTAAAGAGGAAATCACACATTCAAATTCCTATCAGATATTATTTATATATAACCCTAATGTATAAACTAAGGAATCATAGGATTAGCAATAAGGGTCCTGTATGTCTTACTAGTTTGTAAATGAACATTGAACCTTTTGTATGTATGTTCCCGGATCCACCAGCTGTACTATAAAATATTGTTTTGTAGTTTTATTATTAAATATAACCATTTGAAGTTATGTATGTATTCGTACACTAATCGTATTGTTAATACCAAATTGTGAGTTATTATAACCATGCTTGATGACCTAAGATGGCCTGATACGACGTTCTTCAGGCGTCAAAATCGTTATGACATTTGTCACCCTAGAACTTCCGTTCCGACTGTAGCTAACAGTCAGGGTGTAGGATTTTCAGTCCCATATAAATCTATAAACAAATTTATGCTTTCCCTCCAGGAAACTCTAGTTATAAAAATCAGGACTTTTGTTGGTACTTAGATAGGTACTTGAAGGCGTGTCTCACAAAGCTATATTGACAGTTACATGAAGAGTATTGAAAAGCCATTTTGTAATGATAAATCGTATGTATTACTCTTTTCATAGTGATATCATAATTTATGTCTCCTAAACTATATGTATTATAGTTTATATGTTTGTTTTTGTATTGTTTTCCAACTTAGTAAAATAGTATGTAAGTTCCACAAACTATACCTATTATAGTTTATACGTATGTTCTATATGTAATGAAAGACCTTTGCAATTTAATGTTTTTGTATAAAAGGTAATAAAGTTTTTGAGAAAACACCCTTTTTTCTCAACATGTTACAAAGTGTAAGTAAATCTATAAACCATTTTTCTAGTTTAACTTTTATGTTCATGTTTTTAGAAAAATTATAGAAAAATCATCGTAAGTTGAAATCTAAATCCGTAAACTCTGAGAGTTTAGAAAATTAGGTTACTTTGTCCATAATTTTTATTATGGCCTTTAGTGGTCTCTAACCAGTGTGAAAAAGTTCATTTTCACAGACTAGTTCGAGATCTTTTCTGGAATGACAGACAGTTTTGTAAAAATCGCCATAAATAGTAGAAAAATCATATGAATGCATGACGGTAGTCCTTAGAAAGGTATAAACCTGAACTACTTACAGTTTTTAAAAACATTAAGTTCAATATGGCTAAAACAATTTGTGAACATATCACAACTTTTCTGTGGAAAGTTGATTTTTAGGTTTAGATTATGTTTTGGTGTTATAACTTGTATGCCCCCCCCCTCCTAAAACTTGAAGAAAACATGAAAATTTAAGTGTATGAACTCACCTTATGTGATTCCGTGAAGAGTGGAAGGTTGAGGATGATGAGTTTTCAAGTTAAGAACAATTGAACAATACTTGAGGGTTTGAAGATCCTATGAACAAATAATTATATATTTGTGTAAATGAATTGGGATTTGTAGAGCATATGTAGAATGTTAAGAAGTTGGAGGAACACTTACCAATATATAAGGAAATATCCCAAGAAGAATTCTTGAAAGGTGTGACAACCCGAAAATTTCTAGCTTACATTCTTCATTTCTTATCAAAGTTAAACTCGTTTTTGCTATTTTTAGCACTGTTTGGAGTCAAATAGAATGGTTAAAGCCTAGTATAAGTAGGGTAGGAGTCGTGGGACAAGTATTGTGGGTGTATCGCCTTGCATTTGAGCCAATCACACCAACACAAGCTGTGTGCGGCCGCACACAAGAGTGTGCGGCCACACACCCATCCCAACCGCACACTCCCTCCTATATATTCAACACTTAGCCATTTGGAACACTTTCTACACTTCTTCAAAGCTAGGACCCGAAATCCTTTCAAGTATCATCCAAATCTCTTTGAGGATCTTCATAAAAGGTAACATCTTACACCAAGAATGCCAAGAATGCCAAGAACACCAAGAACACTAGGTGTACGGATGCACACACCATGTATGGCCGCACACCCAACCACACACACCGTGTATGGCCGCACACCTGGCCGCACACACACATATAGTGTGTGTTTTTACCATACACTCCTTTGTATAGCCATATACCCCTTCATACAATCATATATAGTTGTAACACTTCAATATAAGTGTTTACTAGTCCCTAAGGTGGTCCCAATTTGTTTTAAACATTAATTATATTCATATATGTATCATTATATGTTAAATAGGATCCGCGTGTGTGTTCGAGACTTCACTTGACAACTATCATCCTATACAATCTTTTCATCCAAACCACTCACTACAGGTGAGTTCATACTCCTTAATTAATCTTTTATATGTTTTTAAATGCTTTTATGAGGGGGGAATACAAGTTGAACAATTATAGTTATTATATCAATCACATGTGATTAATAACTAATAAATAAGTGGTTTTATTACTTGTTAAACTGTTTTACTTCAAACTGTTTTACAAACTCTTTTACATGTCAAATACTTTTACTTAAACTCTTTTATACAAATATATTGTCAAATGCCTGCCTATATATGTATAGTTATATAAGAAATGTTTAAAGGACTTAGGAAGGCTAGCTCGTTTTAATTCCTTTTCCTTCTTTGGATGTGGCTTTAAGGCATCGATTATCTGTCCGAAGGTAGTTTAAATATTAATTGTATATCATGTGTACATATATAGTCATAAAAGTTCTTTCATTTAGATCCATACCTTTGGGTAGCGAACGTATTCAATCATGATCATACATTGCTAGCAAAATTACTATAGGAGTAGTTTAGGAAGATACTAATGCTAATTCTAGAGCAATGAAACATACAATGAGTCAGTTCATACATGAGTCAAGAGATATAATGCCCTTGGGTAGCAAGGGTATACAAACATGTTAACACTATGATGAGAGACAAACAATAGACACTATGATGAGAAGCAAACAATAGACACTATGACGAGAAACAAACATACAGGCTAGACAGAGAAAGAACACACAATACAGCTGGCACACATATACATTACATATACATTAACACAGCTATGTGAGCCATTATACAGGGCATGGCACTACCTGCCATGACTGTTTTTGTATCAGAATCTCCTTAATTGGGGAGCGTATGAGTTTGTGTATAGATCTATACTGCATTGACTATCCTACACCTTGTTGCTCGCTACAGTGGGACTTGCAAGTCTACGGGTGCCAAACGTCATTTTTACGGCATCTTACATTGTCGCTTTACTATTGAGTCGGTAGCAAGATACAGGCCGATCACATGTTACCTTAAAATTTTACAAATTTCTTAAGGTAGTTAGTACGGCAGTAGTTATTTAATACAACACTACAGTACTATAATATTACTCCCATTACATTCACTTCGTGAACATGCACATGATGCACGGTAATGTAAAAACTATATTTTTGGTTAATGATAGCCGGAATTGGGAAAATACACACTTTTACTTGAGAAACACACATAGATACTAGATGCCTTGGTACAAGGATACTTTTAGTAGGAAACATAGGGTTTTCTAGGAGAGTTCAAACAAATACAAAACTTAACAAAACTTATACATTACAAAACATCTTACAAACATCTTACTAATGCTTTCATACAAACATAGACACTAATGTACTTATGATCTCACCAGCTTTAAAGCTGATAAACTCTTTCAAAATAACTTGTATTCTCAGGTCACCAGTAGACAGGTATAGGTGTCAGGTTTTGAGAAGTTGGAGCTCGTTCAAGACTCCTCCTTTATTTTTGATGTATATTTTTGGTGTCTACATAACTTTACAGAACACACTTGCATGAAATTATTTTATTAATGCAATGGATGATGTTGTTGCTTGTTTACTAGTTTGCATTGTTGTGATACTGTACATGACGTCCTCCACCCCAGAACATTTCCGCCGTTCATCGGTTTTGGGGGTGTGGCAGATTGGTATCAGAGCATTGTTTATAGTGAATCAAGTGTATCAACCCATAAAAGATATACGAAATATAAACGCAAGCGGGATTAAAATACTCTGATAAAAAGTTTCTACTTTTAAATAATAAAATATTTAACCAAGTATACAGACCTGCATTCATACTAAAATCAGTGTCACTATGACAGAACAAAAGTATTACGATTGTTGGGCAGCACAAGTAGATTTAGAGACATATGGTCAACCCTGGGAAGATGTAGCCTAATCAACTACATTATCCGAGGAGTGATTAGAATGTGCCTAAGTATGGTTGTGAGGTTGCAAGAAGTCTAAAAACTTACCAACACTACTACAATGAGAACAATAGAACAGAACATTAAACTTAAAATATTGTAGGAGTATTTTGTGTTACTATAATTACTTATCTGAGAACTAAAGGTCTTTATTGGTATGTCAATAGTTGTTTAGTGGATACGCTAAGGTTATATGTGACTAGGATGTCATAGACTTAGAATCTGTGATCTTTGCTCTACTTCCTGTTCCTTGTTTGGTTGTGGGCTTAGAGTTAGGATCACCTATTCGAAGGTCTATCCTGTTTTGGAATACATATAACTGGTATGCTCTAAACAAGTGTTGGAGTAACTGATAAATATCATCTTATAAATATTCTAGTTAGATAGTCTATTAATTATTTCTTTATCCCTTTTCTCGCGTAGATTTAATGGCTGGTTTCCATCTTCCTGGAGACCCGTACTATCCCAACCACGGCAATGCAGGATGGCTAGAAGAGGAACCAGAAGATGATCACCCAATTCCCTTGGATGATCATGAAGCTAAAGGCTTTTCTGATGGTTCTGATTCGGAGCTAGAAGTCAACAACCAACCCCCAGTTGTTCAAAACCCAAACCCCCGTCCAGCATTTCAAGGACCCATGCCTCTGTGGGCCACAAACTTGAATAGGTGGTGTCAGGAACAAGGTCAACCCTTTCCCTACAATGAAGACAGAAGTTTCGAAAACCTCACTGAGGGAGGTTTAGCTGACAGAGTCCTACCCATTATGGTTCGTAGGATTGCTCGGAACACCGAGCAAGGTCGAGAAGCTATCGACCGAGTAATGGAGGTTGATGCCAATTTTGGCGTTAACACTGTCTGCATTCGCCAACTAGAGTTCGCTCATGAAAGGACTATGGTCCAAAATGTTGCTCTTCAGAGAGAACTCACTGAGACCCGAGCTGAATTCAGGGAACTTCGAGCTCAGCAAGTTAGGTCTGATAGGCGTGTGAGGGACATTGAACGCCTTATGTCGGAGTCAAGAACTCGCTCTGGTAGTTCTCATCACCGATAGATTCTCTCAACTTCTCTTTTGGATATAACTTAGTTATGCTAACAACTCTAGTTTAAATTTCCTATCCTTGTAAATCTCATACCTGTTAAGTCTCGATTAAGTAGTGGTTCTGTCAAAAATTTTCCATATTGGTTGATGTAAGACCTACTTCTAGGTCATTTTTCCCGAACTTATTACATTGGTAATCCCAGTACCTTTGACAGATATATAATCTAATGGAAATGATTATCCAAATGCTTTCATCCTTCAATCAATCATACTATTCATTTGTGCTGTTGGGCTATGGAGAGTTAGTCCATGATTCATTCTCATCAATTCTCCCTAACTTATTCTTATCAAAATCTTCATCATTGTAAACTTTTAGTTCAAAGATGCCTCCACGTAAATCGACAAGGCGCAATCCTTCTCCACCAATACCACCTACTCCTCAGTTCGACACGGCAGCCCTAAATGCTGTTGTAGCCGCCGTTGTGGCTACAGCCATGGCTCAATATCATGCATCAGGATCCACTGGGAGGAGGCAGAACCCCTGTTCATTCCATTCAAGTGGAAGCTCCTGTGCGCTCGAGAGAGTGCTCCTACAAGGACTTCACCAACTGCAAGCCATTGTCCTTCAAAGGGACGAGCGGAGTCATTGCCCTCTCGCAATGGTTTGAGAAAACCAAATCTGTTTTCGAAATCTGCTCTTGTCCAGAGGAGATCAAGGTCAAGTTTGCTGCTTGCACCTTTGAAACGAAGGCCCTAACATGGTGGAATAGCCATGTTAAGTCACTATCTCTAGTAGTGGCTAATGCAATGGGCTGGGATACTTTGAAAGACCTCATGATTGAGGAGTACTGCCCGAGGGACGAGATCCAGAAACTAGAGGAAGAACTGTGGAGCCTAACCATGAAGGGCTCCAACGTATTCGTCTACACCGCCAGGTTCTATGAACTGGTGGCCCTCTATCCCAACATATTACATACTGAGGGGAAGAAGATCGAGAGATATATATGGGGGCTGATGCTACCGTACTAGGGAAATGTATTGGCTTCACATCCCACTACATTTGATAGTGCCAAGCGATTGGCATAGCGGCTAATTGACCATGGGGCTCGTACCCCGGCCACAACAACAACCACCCTGGCCATCTCAGAACCCGTCAGAACCGTTGAGTCTAAGCGGAAGTTTTGGGATGACAAAAAGAAGACGAAGGCTATGAAAAAGCAGCAGATCATGGCAGTCCATGTTGCGATAGCACCTGCCGTTGCTGCTCCGGTCAGGCAGTATTCTGGGAGTTTGCCCAATTGCAACAAATGCAACTTCCATCATGTGGGAGCCTACCGGGAAATGCAGTGTGTAAACTGCAATAGAAAAGGGCACACAGCCCGTTTCTAGAAATCTCCGGTGAGGCCAATCATCCAGGTCCCCGGCACTGGAGTGGGCCAAACTTGCTACAACTGCGGCGAGGTGGGCCATTTCAAGAGGAACTAGCCGAAGGCAGGGAATGTCGGTGGAGTAGGAAGAGTTCTGGCCATAGGCCATGAGGAGGCAGTTGCCGACCCCACAGTGGTCACGGGTACGTTTCTCCTCGACAACTCTTATGCTTGTATACTATTTGATAGTGGAGCAGAGAGGAGCTTCGTGAACCAAAAGTTTGCTCAATTACTTAAACAAAAATCACAAGTAGAAATGGCTAATGGAAAAACAGAGAGCACTAGTTGTATATACATAGGGTGTACCTTAACTTTAGATAGCCATTCATTTTCAATCGATCTCATGCCGGTTTCAATTAAAAGTTTCGACATCATCATCGGTATGGATTGGTTAACTCTTCATCATGCCGATATCATGTGCTACAAAAAGGCTGTTCGCCTTAATCTGCTGTCTGGCGAAACCCTAGTAGTTTATGGCGACAAACCCGACACAAACCTTCGCATCATCTCGAGCATTCAAGCTCATAAATTCTTGCAAAAAGAATGTCGAGCATTCCTTGCTCATGTGGTCGATGTGAGCCAAGAAACGAAGGACATTCAGAACATTCCAGTAGTACACGATTTTCCCGACATCTTTCCGGAAGAACTTCCAGGATTACCTCCACAACATCAAGTCTAGTTTCGAATCGACTTAGTTCCAGGGGCTACCCCAGTAGCCAAATTGCCCTATCGTCTAGCACCTGCAGAGATGCAAGAACTGTCCGGTCAACTTAACAAACTGCTCGGCAAGGGATTTATAAGACCAAGCTTCTCACCCTGGGGAGCTCCAGTCTTGTTCATCAAGAAGAAAGACGGATCGTTTCATATGTGCATCGACTACAGGGAGCTCAACAAACTGACCGTCAAGAATGGTTATCCTTTGCTTCGGATTGACAATTTATTTGACCAACTTCAAGGGACGAACTTCTTTTCAAAAATCGACTTGAGATCCGGATATCACCAATTACGAGTGCTAGGAGAGGATGTTTCGAAGACAGCCTTCCGAACTCGCCATGGGCACTACGAATTCGTAGTGATGCCGTTCGGATTAACAAACACGACCGCTGTATTCATGGATTTAATGAATAGGGTGTATCGTCCTTACTTGGTTCAGTTCGTCATCATCTTCATCGATGACATACTTATCTACTCTCGTAGTAAGGAGGAGCATAGTCAGCATCTACGACAAGTCTTAGAAACCCTACGTGCGGAGAAGCTTTATGGGAAGTTCTCGAAATGCGAATTTTGGATCCGACGGGCCGAATTCTTAGGGCACGTGGTTAGTGAAGAGGGAATACACGTGGACCCTTCCAAAATTAAAGCCATTGAGAGTTGGTCAACACCGAAGACGCCTACAAAAATTTGTCAATTTCTAGGCCTCGCTGGCTACTATTGCAGGTTCATTCAGAACTTCTCCCACATTGCGAAGCCTCTGACAACACTGACCTAGAAAGGCGTGGCCTTTGACTGGGAAGAGAAGCAAGAGAGAGCATTCCAAACGCTCAAACAAGCCTTGTGCACCGCACCAATACTATCCCTCTTCGAAGGGATAGAAGACTTCGTTGTCTATTGCAATGCATCAAATCAAGGACTCGGATGTGTTCTGATGTAGCGAGGTAAGGTCATTGCCTATGCCTCGAGACAGCTGAAGACACATGTGGTCAATTACACGAACCACGATCTTGAATTAGGAGCAGTTGTGTTTGCTCTGAAGATCTGGAGACATTACCTGTACGGTACGAAAAGCACTATCTTTACAGACCACAAAAGCTTGCAACACATATTCGACCAGAAGGAGCTCAACATGAGACAACGACGGTGGGTCGACCTACTCAGTGATTACGAATGCGAAATTCATTATCATCCGGGTAAAGCCAATGTAGTAGCCAACGCCCTAAGTCGGAAAGAATATTATGGTTGTAGAGTCAAATCATTGACTATGATTATCCATTCACACTTGTCCACACAAATACAGGCGGCTCAGCTCGAGGCTTTAAAACCCGAAAATGTGGCGGGTGAATCCCTCAGAGGGATGGATAAGAACTTGGAGGTTAAGGGTGGCGGAGCTTATTATTTCATGGACCGGATCTGGACCCCCAATCTTGGTGGTTTCAGAGACTTGGTCATGAACGAGGTGCACAACACTCGTTATTTCGTGCACCCGGGATCAAATAAGATGTATCTAGATCTTAAAAAGTTATACTGGTGGCGTAACATGAAAGCAAAGATTGCTACCTTCGTGAGTAAATGCCTTAATTGCGCAAAGGTCAAGGTCGAATACCAGAAACCCTTTGGTCTACTACAACAGCCTGAGATACTGGAATGGAAGTGGGAGCGGGTCACTATGGATTTCATAACCAAGTTGCCCAAGACAACCGATGGACTTAATACCATATGGGTCATCGTCGATAGATTGACCAAGTCTGCACACTTCCTACCGATCAAGGAAACAGATAAGATGGTGAAACTTACAAGAACTTACATTAAGGAGATTGTACGACTGCACGGTATTCCCTTATCCATTATCTTGGACAGAGATAGTAGGTTCACTTCTAGGTTCTAGCAGTCACTACAAAGTTCTTTAGGAACTAGGCCAGACATGAGTACAGCCTACCATCCACAAACCGACAGACAAAGTGAGAGGACTATCCGAACCTTAGAGGATATGTTGCGAGCCTGTGTGATAGACTTTGGGAAAGCATGGGATATTATTTACCCCTTGTCGAAATTTCCTACAACAACAATTATCACACGAGCATAAAGGTTGCTCCATTCGAGGCCCTCTATGGCCGCAAGTTCATATCCCCTCTGTGATGGGCTGAGGTGGGTGATACCCAGTTAGCTAAAGGGCGAGTCCCTGACAGCACTCTCACAGGTCCGGAGATCATACGGGAAACGACGGAGAAGATCGTTCATATCCGTGAACGATTGAAAGCCTCTAGTGACCGACAGAAAGGCTACGCTGATAAACGAAGGAAACCGTTGGAATTCCAGGTGGGCGACCGTGTTTTATTGAAGGTCTCACCCTGGAAGGGCTTGATACACTTTGGAAAGCGTGGAAAGCTAAAACAAAGGTACATAGTGCCTTTCGAGATTCTTGCCAGAATCGGCCCTATAGCTTACAAACTTAACTTACCGCATGAACTCAGTAACGTACATTCTACTTTCCACGTCTCGAACTTGAAAAAGTGTTTGTCCGACGAGACTCTTGTAATCCCACTCGACGAGATCGAGATCAACGAGAGCCTCAACTTCGTGGAAGAACTTGTAGAAATCATGGACCGAGAGGTCAAGCAAACGATACAGAGCCGTATCCCGATAGTGAAGGTTCGCTGGAACGCCAAGCGAGGACCTGAATTCACTTGGGAGCGAGAGGATCAAATGAAAATGAAATATCCTCATCTTATTACTTAGTTATTTGTAACAACTTAGTTGCTTAAACTCTAATTTCGGGACAAAATTGCATCTTACGGGGGGATGATGTGACAACCCGAAAATTTCTAGCTTACCTTCTTCGTTTCTTATCAAAGTTAAATTCGTTTTTGCTATTTTTAGCACTGTTTGGAGTTAAATAGAATGGTTAAAGCCTATTATAAGCAGGGTAGGAGTCGTGGGATAAGTATTGTGGGTGTATCGCCTTGCATTTGAGCCAATCACACCAACACAAGTTGTGTGCTGCAGCACATAAGAGTGTGCGGCCACACACCCATCCCAACCACACACTCCCTCCTATATATTCAACACTTAGACATTTGGAACACTTTCTACACTTCTTCAAAGCTAGGACCCAAAATCCTCTCAAGTATCATCCAAATCTCCTTGAGGATCTTCATAAAAGGTAACATCTTACACCAAGAACACCAAGAACACCAAGAATGCCAAGAACACCAAGAACACTAGGTGTACGGCCGCACACACCATGTATGGCCACACACCCAACCACACACACCATGTATGGCCACACACCTGGCCGCACACACACGTATAGTGTGTGTTTTGACCATACACTCCTTTGTATAGCCATATACCCCTTCATACAATCATATATGGTTGTAACACTTCAATATAAGTGTTTACTAGTCCCTAAGGTGGTCCCAATTCAATAATTAGTTGTTTTAAACACTAATTATATTCATATATGTATCATTATATGTGAAATAGGATCCACGTGTGTGTTCCAACCTTCACTTGACACCTATCATCCTATACAATCTGTTCATCCAAACTACTCACTACAGGTGAGTTCATACCCCTTAATTAAACTTTTATATGTTTTTAAATGCTTTTATGAGGGGAGGGGGGCATACAAGTTAAAGAATTATAGTTATTATATCAATCACATGTGATTAATAACTAACAACAAGTGGTTTTATTACTTGTTAAACTGTTTACCAAACTGTTTTACAAACTCTTTTACTTGTCAAATAATTTTACTTAAACTCTTTTATACAAATATATTGTCAAATGTCTGCCTATATATGTATAGTTATATAAGAAATGTTTAAAGGACTTAGGAAGGCTAGCTCGTTTTAATTCCTTTTCCTTTTTCGATGTGGCTTTAAGGCATCGGTTATCTGTCCGAAGGTAGTTTAAATATTAATTGTATATCATGTGTACATATATAGTCATAAAATTTCTTTCATTCAGATCCATACCTTTGGATAGCAAAGGTAGTCAATCATGATCATACATTGCTAGTAAACTACTATAGGACTAGTTTAGGAAGATACTAATGCTAATACTAGAACAATGAAACATACAATGAGTCAGTTCATACATGAGTCAAGAGATACAATGCCCTTGGGTAGCAAGGGTATACAAACATGTTAACACTATGATGACAAACAAACAATAAAGACTTTGATGAGAAGCAAACAATAGAAACTATGACGAGAAACAAACATACAGGCTAGACAGAGAAAGAACACACAATACAGCTGGCACACATATACATTACATATACATTAACACAGCTATGTGAGCCATTAAACAAGGCATGGCACTACCTGCCATGACTGTTTTTGTATCAGAATCTCCTTAATTGGGGAGCGTATGAGTTTGCGTATAGAACTATACTGGATTGACTATCCTACACCTTGTTGCTCGCTACAGTGGGACTTGCAAGTCTACGGGTGCCAAACGTCATTTTTACGGCATCTTACATTGTCGCTTTACTATTGAGTCGGTAGCAAGATACAGGCCGATCACATGTTACCTTAAAATTTTACAAATTTCTTAAGGTAGTTAGTATAGCAGTAGTTATTTAATACAACACTACAGTACTATAATATTACTCCCATTACATTCACTTCGTGAACATGCACATGATGCACGGTAATGTAAAAACTATATTTTTGGTTAATGATAGTCGGAATTGGGAAAATACACACTTTACTTGAGAAACACACATAGATACTAAATGCCTTGGTAGAAGGCTACTTTTAGTAGGAAACATAGGGTTTTCTAGGAGAGTTCAAGCAAATACAAAACTTATACATTACAAAACGTCTTACAAACATCTTACTAATGCTTTCATACAAAAATAGACACTAATATACTTATGATCTCGCCAGCTTTAAAGCTGATAAACTCTTTCAAAATAACTTGTATTCTCATGTCACTAGTAGACAGGTACAGGTGCCAGGTTTTGAGAAGTTGGAGCTCGTTCAAGACTACTCCTTTATTTTTATGTATATTTTTTGTGTCTACATAACTTTACAGAACACACTTGTATGAAATTATTTTATTAATGCAATGGATGATGTTGTTGCTTGTTTACTACTTTGCATTGTTTTGATACTGTACATGACGTCCTCCACCCCAGAACGTTTCCGGCGTTCATCGGTTTTGGGGGTGTGACAAAAGGGTCTTTGCTAGAGAGAGAGAGAGTGAAATATTCTTGGAGAGTTTAGTGGAAAATGTGAAAAGGTTGGTGAATGTGAAGAATCAATCTTCTCCTGAAAGTGGGCTTTGATGGGTCTTCAGCACTACAATATTCTTATGGTGTACATACAACCCTAATGCTTTGGATCTAGGTTTTTCTCAAGTTATACATGCAAATAATCATCTAAAACATAAAACCTAATACCTAGCATACTAATTTCGAAAATTACATATGATTAGGGTTAGAAACCTTACCTCACTTGTTATCTAGCAATAATAATAACTCCTTGACCTTTGAAAGCTTAGTGCCCCAAATGTTGCACCTCTAATGGAGTCACAAACACCAAGTAGCAATGGAGAATTATAAGATAGATGTTAGGTACTCCTAAAATCGACTAGGGTTCTCTATGAGTTCATAGGTATCAATTTTGGGAGCTAATAGGTTCCTTTTATTGTTGAGGCTCTTAGGGTTAACAACTTGGAAACCCTAATTCCCTTGCTTAGACCCTAAGCAACATATGGACTCCTATTTGGCAAGGCTTAGATGAAATCTTTATGGACTCTCATAGAGATTTCGTCCACCCTATACCAATGGGGTCCATGAGCCCAAACTACAACTATTACTGATTTACATAATCAGTCCCCGTTAATTTAATCAATTTCTTTTGATCACTAAATTAATTCCAAACTAGTTTCTGATCAATACTAATTAGATAATATGATTTATCAAATAATATATTATTCTTATAATATATTAATACTCACAATTAACATCTTTCTCCATAATTCATCCTATCAAATTGCTATGGTGAAGGAAACCCAAAAGGACCATGCTCATAATCAAATCAAGTACATACCAAAAATAGTTATGGGCTTAGACACCTAATCCAACAGTCTCCCACTTGGATAAGTCTAATAACTATTATTGCAAGTATGACTTCAAAACCGATTAGCAATCGTAGCTCTCAAAAGTCGATGTCAAACTCTAATCTTATCAGTAATGTGTGCTTTAGATAAGGGATCAAATATTCCTCCATTCTAGATATCATATGGACATGAGACATGGATTAAACTCATTCTCTCTGTCCATGTGTTCTTTCCCGATTTTCCATTTATGATGACTGACAACAGACTACAATTGAACACATCAACTTAGTCCAGGCTTAGCCAAGCGCTTAGGTTTGTTATCACTAAATCATTGAGGGGCCCACAGATATTGCTTTTATCCCACATTGGGTAAAAGGAATGAATAAACTTCGACTCATATGCTTGTACTATTTACTCATCAAATCACGGATAACAATATGTTTTATAAAATCAAGTAACTGATGTGTTTACATATTATCAATGCACAATCGACTCGTAAACAAAAACTCATATCTCTCCGTTTCAAGAATATACGATATTATCGTCTCACAATCACTCGTGATAAAATCCATGAAGTGATTCACGTGAGCGTGGCTTTAATCTAATACTCAAATCTTATTTCAAGAGCGCTCATGAACACTACAATAGACTTTTGCTATGTCTAAACGCTTTATTTAATCTACCATTAGATTAATGACAGTCTTACCTCATTACCTACTTCCAAAGTATGATTGACTGTGGATGTTTGAATAACCTACTTATACTGGAAGTCAAAACATGTGAAGTGAAGCACAAGAATAATTGAATCCAATATGGCCTCAAAACTTTTGAGTATAAATAAAACACTTATTATTTAATCACCATATTTATTACACATTATTCATTGTATAATGTTTCGGATAATCAGCTTAATACTTGAATTATAACATTAGTTATCCTATGCTCCAAGCATGCATACTATGTTTACCTATGGTTCTTACTTTGTGAAATAGATCAATTAAACACATTTCCAATACCACTCATTTCACATTTTCCTAATCCTTATTACAAGTGTAAGAATACCAAATTCTTCCCAATATTAGGATATGTTAGATTCTAACATTTTATGCAATTACACTTTTGTAATTTCATATCACCAAGGTCACTAATACTTTGCCAATTATATTACAAAGTGTTCTATTGGATATTATTACAAGACAACTCCATAGATATGAAGTCTCACATTCAAGGTACATTCCTTTGAACATCCTTTTTGCATAAAAGTTTCTAATCTACACATAGATTCTTAATATCTAACTCACATTATGGAAACATTTCCATATTTACCATATGACAACTCATTCCTAGTAGAATCCTATCTATCCATAATAATGTCAATATAGTCCATCCATTACTATACTTCCAACTGCCCACAAGCGATCAATCCTTAGCGAACCTTAGACTTGTCCTTGACAGTTGTTTAACTACTTTAGTCATATCTGGTTCTGGTCCTTTTCCCTCTTAATACCCTAGGCATTTGGAATAGACAGAATGCTCGAATATTACAACATATGCAATCGATCATTTACCCGAAGCGTATGTGATACGATACATAGTGATATTTTACCAGTCTCTTGGTATAATATTTCCATATATAGAATTCTCAATGTTGAAACATTTCAACACGATATTCATATACGTCCATGACTAAGTTCAATTAATACTTCAATCTAAACTTTTAGATTCAAAATAAAGTATAAGTATCCTCTCCATTACTATAGCGAAACAATTTTTCAAACTCGGCATCTTTGCAAATCAAAACTTTGTTTCCTATAAATAGAATTTCCACCTTGCAATACTTATAATAATTATGATTCCACTAGCATAATAATTATTTTTTTCCCATCATAACACTTATGCTCCCACTAGCTTTGACATGTACCCAGATACTAGTTGGACATCTAGAAAACAATATGTATTGACTTTCTTACCAAAGTTCAGATTTCTTATACAAGATGCTTCGATAAGACTTTTATCTAGGCTTCGCAAACTCATACACCTTTCCTTAGATAGCTCATATGTGTGTATAAACTATTTCAAAACTTACAACAGTAAGTCCTAAATGTTAAGACTATTTTCCCTTTCTCACAATTCAAACTATGAAGAAGGATGTCGTAATCATAATCAAATTTGAGAATGCAATTAACACAACTGCTATCTCTTTAAATCTACTTAGTGAAAGTGTTTCCTCATAATCCTTTTATGAAGCAGAGAGAAACCTTTTCTACTTAGATTTCATGGTGAATGTATTCCTATCCATGTGAATTTGTCATAACCATAATCACAAGACAATGTTTGTGACAAATCCAAACTCATATGGACTGAACTTGTTCAATCTTAATTTCTTTCCACTTAGTTGTACAGGGCCTACCATTGCTTCCAGGCTGTTGAGAAGCTCACCTATACTGGTCAATGTGCTTTCATTGATCAAGGTGCTTCGCCTTGTGCAATCAAATGAGAACTCACAGAACTCACATGCATAGTCACCAGGAATGGGCAAAGAAACAAGAATGTGTCAACACGACAGGTTACAAACCTCAAGTTGTGTGCTATTGATGAACAATATGTTTACTCTTGATTAGTTCTTGAAACTTTTCAAGACCTTTAAGACTCCCACTGACCTATTGACATATAACATTCTCTTGTGAAGAAATATTCCTTGACAAACAAATATTCAAGAGTTAGTGCGGGTTCTTATCAAGACAAACACTTCACACAATTCGTCTTAGTTGGTCTTTGTCTTATCATCAAAAGTTATCAGTTTCAAATGTGCAAGAGTAAGAAACATTTCAACTCCATATTTTATGAGTGTTACAAACCTTCTTAAAGATGCGTCACTCAAGGCATAATCTTGGAGTACGACTCTAAGACTTGATTTTGGAACGAAGTATGATTCACCTTTTGATTTAACCATTTGAACAATTATCGATTCCTCTTCTTAGCCATACAAATGCACTAAGGTGTCCTTAGAGGATCAATTGTGACAAGTTTTCATAATCACTAAGATGATCATAAAACACGATACTTAAGTACTCCCCTTTCTTTTCAGATCAAAGAAACTTTTATCTTTCTGCCTAAATGATTCTTCTTATTCGTTCTGCCATACATTGAAACTTTTCAAATGATTCAGAATTACACTTAATCTTGTAAGTATAACCATGTTTACTAAACTTTTAGTAAATCATAACTAACAGCCTTATCGTTCTTTGTGGTGGACTTGACCAGCGCACAACAATGTGTACCAGATCCTTCAGTCCTTCACTTGACTCACATCTACATGTGAACAAGGAATTAGTCCTAATTTCTCAAAGATGAAGGTTCTCATTCATTATACCATACAAGTCGTATGATTCCAATTTTCTATCTAACTGAAACTTGGATGATGAGAATCTTTCCTTATTTGGTAAATTTCTGACACTACCACAAACGATATTACTAAGAATCAACTCCATTTTCAATATTGCTAAAAATATATAAACACCAATTTTCACAAATGCCATTGCAAGGAAATATAAATAAATTAAGATAAAATCAAAATTTTCTTTATTTATAAAATTGTGGAAAATTTTTCCTTACAATGCAAATACATATGAAACTATGTTACTAATGTTCCTAAGCAATCCATCATAACTCTTAAGTAGCAGCTCAAAAATATGATCATCGAACCATGCAATAGAAATCCATCCCTTTGCGACCAGACTCAGCTTACTCTTTCTTTAAGCTTCCTTTCTTTCCTTCGATCCTACAAAACATCAAAATGTAATCTTATTACATCATGTATTTAGAATCTACAAATAGGAACTTAATAAAGTTAGATAGTGGATTTACTTGAAGCAGAGTCATACATCTTGACTCTCCCATCCTTGCGATCTTTCAGGTAAGTATGGCAGCTTCGCAACCAATGCCCCTTCTCTTGGCAGTAGAAACAAGCAGACTCTTTCAGAATGATACACGGGACAATCTCAAACTTAGTCTTTCTCTTTACCATTCGGTCAAATGGTTTGACCTCGACCGATCCCTTTCCATTAGGAAGAGAACAAATTTATGGACTTCCAATGTGGCCATTGTCAATGTCCATGGAAGTTTGGGAGATTGATCTTCCAATCAAATTTGCTTGACCAGTGCTCCAAATGTTGATTCAGCAGCAATAAGCAAATAGGTTAGATCAATAATGGCCACGTCCTGGTCTCCCATATAGTAGTCCTTAACGAACTGACTATATGACTTGGGAAGTGATTGAAGAACTAAGTCAATAGCCAACTTCCTCGAGAAAACGAAACCTAACATTCCCAACTTGTCAATGTGTGACTTCATCTCCAAGATGTGTGTACACACAGACCTTCCATCTTTATGTTTGTTTTTCATTAGGGCTTGAGTGACCTTGAACTTTTCAAGTCTTCGAACACGTGGGTCAGGGAGAACTATTGGAGGAGGTGAAGGAAGTGAAGTATTATTTCTATTTCCTTGATTGAATCCTAGAACATCATATTTATAAGGAAAGATTTTACCAAAAGATTTGGGAAGACCATAGTTGTCAGAACTAGACATTTACAAGGGGAGAAAATTCAAGTTAGTTTATTAAATCCTTAATATATCACCCAAATGAAATATCAAGGCTAAGACCCAACGCAATAATTGACAATTCGGAAGAGGGATGCCGTAATCCAATTGCAAACTATTTGTTGGTACGTAAATTACGATTTACCAATTCCACCATGAAAAACAAAAAAAAAAAGAATATTAAGTTTTTAAATGAATTGAAACTCCTAGATCTTTTGAGATTCATCGAACTTTTCAATGGCATGTTTAATATTGATAATGCCTTTAAAGTTTGTGACTGGGATACCGAGGATCACAAACAAGGTGTGAATAACCATGCAAATTAGCTTGGTACTCTCGAAGACATTTATCACCTAATCAATGTGTCAGTTAACCACACACACTCCATTGATCTATGATAATCTACGAGCTACCCATTGCCATCCTTCATTAGTCCCATATTAGTGTGTCAGTTAACCACACATGCTCCACTAACAACCAACAAGGTGCAATGTGCAATTTAATGGATTAGCACCAAATTCGTATTTTTCCTAAAGTAACTAAAATTTGGGAATTTATAAAAGCGTTTTGTTACTTCGTATTTTCATTATACTTTTAATGGAAGTTTGTTTCCTATCCTATACGTTCGGCTAACGACCCTCCACTAGTCAAGGGTGCGGTGGGTAAGAGTGGATACCCAAGGGCGGTCATTTTACAAGTCGCTTCCTTAAACACCCATTATAGACCAGCTTTGTGAATTAGGCCTACTAACGGTAAGACTGACTTTTACTTATACATATATAATATATTAAACTTTTAATTTTATATAATATAAGGGTATATTTTACACATTTAAAATACTAGGTGGTTTAATCTATTAATAAATTAGACTTTTAATTTAATTAATTTTAAACCATATCATTATGGATTTATTAATTCTCTTTTTTAATTAAACACTTAATTAATTTAATAAAACCATAACTGTGTAATTTGAACTATTCAAAATACTAGGGTTTTAGAATTTAATGTTTCAAAATTTAAAGATTTAATTAAATTTAAATTCCAAAACGTGAGGGCAAATTTTGAAACTTTTTCAAATCCTTTTAGATGAAATTTGAAACAATTAAATTAATCATATAATTTTATCTTTATTACAAAATTTGACCTAATTCAATATTATATGGTAAGATAATTCAAATCAAATTCTACAAATAATTAATTTATCATATAACTAAGTAATTATCTTAAAATTGATAATTATATTGAAATTAGATGAGAATAATCATTACCATATCAGAAAATTCGAATTTTAACAGTTAAAACAACTTATGGTAATTCTCCTAGTCAAATTTTAGCCAAATATCCGAAAAATCTGCCATCAGGACCGAGTTCACGTCGTGAGCATTATGCACACGTCGTGGTGACTTTTACCAACTTGTGGTGATTGGGCAAAAAGCAAAAACGAAATTTTTCCAGCTTTGAACAATTCCTATTAGCATCACATACAACAGAAAAACGACCTAGGCTCTGATACCACTGATGGGTTTTGAGCACAACAACATTCTTATGGTGTACATGCAACCCTAATGCTTTGGATCTAGGTTTTCTCAAGTTATACATGCAAATAATCATCCAAAACATAAACCCTAATACCTAGCATACTAATTTCGAAAATCACATATGATTAGGGTTAGAAACCTTACCTCGCTTGTTATGTAGCAATAACAAGAACTCCTTGACCTTGGAAAGCTTAGTGCCCCAAATATTGCACCTCTAATGGAGTCACAAACACTAAGTAGCGATGGAGAATTACGAGAGAGAGGTTAGGGACTCCTAAAATTGGCTAGGGTTCTCTATAATTTCATAGGTACCGATTTGGGGAGCTAATGGGTTCCTTTTACAGTTGAGGCTCTTAGGGTTTACAACTTGGACACCTTAATTCCTTTGCTTAGGCCCTAAGCAACATATGGACTCCTATTTGGCAAGGCTTGGACGAAACCATGAGCCCAAACTACAACTATTACTGATTTACATAATCAGACCCCGTCAATTTAATCAGTCTCTTTTGATCACTAAATTAATTCCAAATTAATTTTTGATCAATACTAATTAAATAATATGATTTCTCAATTAATATATTATTCTTATAATATATTAATAAATCACAATTAACCTCTTTCTCCATAATTCATCCTATCAGATTGCTATGGTGAACGCAACCCAAAAGGACCATGCTCATAATCAAATCAAGTACATACCAAAAATAGTTATGGGCTTAGACACATAATCCAGCATGTTTAAATGGAGATTAGAATAGGATATAATAATGCAAGTGGATTGGTTGAAATGTGTGAAATGGATAATGCTTTGACCAATGGCAAGTGGGGAAGTGACATAAAGGTGGCAAGTGGGGATCCACTTAACCTACTTGTGTAATATAATATCTATTTATCTTTAGATATTTCTTAATGTAAAATAATATTTATAATTAATAAATCTTCAAGATGTGGATAAAATATGAGTTTAGGGGGTCTAATTTGGATGAAAATCCCACGTCAAAAGCTCCAAAAACTGACGAAAAAGGTGAAACTAATCAAAAATCCAGAAATTAGTGCGAGGATGCGAAGGTTGCTGAAACGACCCAAAAAAATACGACCCAAAAATTTCATTTTTCAATATAACCAAAAACCATAATCTGAGTGTCATATCATAAAAATCATACGTGATGTATCCCAAACATAATAAAAACAACACTGTGCGGGAACTGTATCATAACCATGTCATATAAAAATCAAAAACTAAATCAACTCCCAGGATAAAAGCTGAAGTGGTGGTGTGTGCGATGCCATCATCCCGAGCTCTTCCCTCTGCTAGCGGAAGTACCTGAAACCAAAACAAAAACTATAAGCACGAAGCTTAGTGAGCTCCCCCAAACTACCACATACCATACAATACATATAAAGCACATACTGGGCCTTGCCCACTGCATCAGACCGAAGTCTGGAACTAGCTGCATCGGGCCGAAGTCCGGAACTGACTGGGACCTTGTCCCCTGCATCGGACCAGAGTCCGGAACTAACTGCATCGGACCGAAGTCCGGAACTAACTACATCGGACCGTAGTCCGGAACTAACTGCATCGGACCGAAGTCCGAAACTGATCGATCATGGCATAGCATAGAACATAATAACTATTATAATCACATATACCGCATACTGCATCGGACCGAAGTCCGGAACACATATCACAAATATGCTTGAATCACAAAGACATCAAGCACTCTAGTTACTGCATCAGACCAAAGTCCGGAACTACTGATAATTAAACGGGCCGACATTGTGGCCGTAGACCCGTTCCTACTGAAGGGAAACTCACCTCGTGAACTGGCTGCTGAGTGAATAGCTCTGAGGGCTAACTGTTGCTGCTCCGGTATCTCCCCGGCTACAAGTCCATAAACACACTCAATCAAATACTAAACACTGCATTGGGTCAAATGACTCTTTTACCCTTGGTCAAAGTCAACTCTCAGACAAAGTCAACTCTTGGTCAAAGTCAACCCATAGTTGACCTGACTCGCCGAGTTGGGCCGCCAACTCGCCGAGTCCCTATTCTCACTCCTCGACCCTACTCGCTGCTACTCGTCGAGTATGGCATCGACTCGACGAGTACTCATTCATTCCAAGAACTCAGAAAATCTTCATCCGACTCGCCGAGTCATATGAACAACTCGACGAGTTATTCTTGAGCTTAAGAAGATTGCCTTGGACTCGCCGAGTTGTATGAACAACTCGCCGAGTCCCTCCATTACTGAGTCTACCCTCAAACTCGCTGAGTCCACTCCACTACTCACTGGTCCCACTCGACACCGCTCAAAAGGAAGAAATTGGGGACTCGCGACTCGACTCGCCGAGTCGTTCTTCCGACTCGCCGAGTCACTGCCATGCAACTATTCTACACTCGATTCTGCTCGAATCCAAAACATACAAATGGTAGATCTGAGTCCAATAAGCTGATTTACCACGTAAAGTTTCCAACTTTACGTGTACAAACACATGAACAAGGAAATAAAGGCTAAAAAATGCTTAAAAGGGGGTAGATCTAGGGTTAATATGCAAAATAGCTCCACAAAGGCAATAGATCTGGGCTCTACAACTCCTAAATGAACAGATCTAAGACTATCTCGGCATAAGAGAGCTTCCACATCAACATAAAGCTTTGAGAAAGGCATTAACAAGATCTAGAAAGGGTTTTAAGGCATAAAAGAGAAGGAAAACTGAAGAATACCTCAAAGAGCTCTTACTTTCCCTTGAATCTCTGCTCTACAATCCTTCTCCTTGCTCCTTTCTTCTTCTCCTTCTTCAAGCCGGAGACGGGTCGTTACAATTCTCCCCCACTTATCACAGACTTCGTCCTCGAAGTCTGCTACGACTGAATCTGCAAATATCTCTGGTTAGTGCTCCCTCATCTCCTCCTCAGCCTCCCACGTCCACTCAGACCCCTTCCGGTGCTGCCACTGCACCTTCACTAACTGAATTTCCTTGTTCCTCAAGGTCTTGGTTTTCCGGTACAGAATCGCGACCGGTCTCTCAATATAATTCAGGCTGCTATCAACCTGAATATCCTCTAGGGGAACGACTGCTGACTCATCCACCAAACACTTCCTCAACTGAGACACATGGAAAGTGTTGTGGATCTGACTAAGCTCCTCAGGAAGATCTAACCGATAAGCAACCCGACCTACCCGGGCCAAAACCCTGAAAGGACCAATAAATCTGGGGCCCAACTTGCCCCTCTTCCGGAACCTGATGACACCCTTCCAAGGTGAGACCTTCAGAAGGACCATATCCCCCACCTGGAACTCCAAGTCCAAACGCCTCCTATCGGCGTAGCTCTTCTGCCGACTCTGAGCAGTCTGCAGTCTACTACGGACCTGCTGGATCAACTCAGTCGTCTTGAGCACCACCTCCGTGCTCCCGATGACCCGCTGACCGACCTCGCCCCAACAAATCGGGGTCCTACACTTCCTCCCATACAGCATCTCAAAGGGAGGTCGATCAATGCTCGCATGATAACTGTTGTTATACGAGAATTCCGCTAACGGAAAATACGTATCCCAACTGCCACCGAAATCTAGGACACATGCCCTAAGCATGTCCTCGAGAGTCTGAATCGTCCTCTCGCTCTGCCCGTCTGTCCGAGGGTGGAAAGCGGTGCTGAAATGGAGACGAGTACCCATCTCGTCGTGGAACCGCTTCCAGAACCTCGATGTGAAACGGACATCTCGGTCTGACACCACCGATACCGGCACTCCATGACGTGCCACAATCTCTCGCACATAGATATCGGCTAACTTCTCCGCCGATATACTCTCCTGGATTGGGATAAAATGGGCACTCTTCGTCAACCGATCCACTACTACCCATATCGAATCCACTCCACGTGCGGTCCGGGGAAGCTTGGTGACAAAATCCGTGGTGATGTCCTCCCATTTCCACACGGGACTGTCTAGCGGCTGCATCCTGCCGTGAGGTCTCTGGTGCTCCTCCTTGACCTTCCGGCAGGTCAGGCATCTCTCGACGTACCAAGCGACGTCCCGCTTCATGCAGGGCCACCAATAATCAGGTCGAAGATCTCGATACATCTTCGTCGCCCTTGGGTGGATAGAAAACCGAGACTTATGAGCCTCAATCATCAACACTTGTCGTACTCCACCCCAGTACGGTACCCACACTCTCCCGTGAAGCGTCAGCAAACCACGACTATCATAATCAAACGAGGCTACTCGACCCACGATCCTCTCACACTTCTGTCTCTCCTCCTTGAGGCCCTCCACCTGAGCCTCCTTGATCCGCTCCAACAACGCAGTGATCA
Source organism: Lactuca sativa (assembly GCF_002870075.4). Lineage (NCBI taxonomy): Eukaryota > Viridiplantae > Streptophyta > Magnoliopsida > Asterales > Asteraceae > Lactuca > Lactuca sativa. The sequence goes on from NC_056630.2 coordinate 283,997,509, forward strand.
CTGTCATCCTCAAACATAGATCTCTGATAGGGGCCGCCGACACTTTGCGGCTCAAGGCATCGGCCACTACGTTGGCCTTCCCTGGATGATAAAGGATCTCACAGTCGTAATTCTTTAGCACATCCAACCACCTCCTCTACCTCATGTTCAGACTCGGTTGATCCATAAGGTACCTCAAACTCTTGTGATCCGTGAAAATAGTACAACGGACCCCATAAAGGTAATGCCTCCAAATCTTGAGGGCAAACACAACTGCCCCCAGATCCAAATCATGGGTAGGATAATTAGCCTCGTGAGGCTTCAACTGTCTCGAGGCATAAGCTATCACATGACCTCGCTGCATCAAAACTACTCCCATACCGGTGATCGAGGCATCACAATAGACTACTAAGTCCTCTACTCCCTCTGGCAAGGTAAGGATCGGAGCCTCGCACAACCTTTGCCTGAGGGTCTCGAACGCTGCCTGCTGCTCAGACCCCCAACGAAATACCACCGACTTCTTGGTCAGTCGGGTGAGCGGCACTGCTATCTTGGAGAAATCCTGAATAAATCTCCGATAATACCCTGCCAACCCTAGGAAGCTCCGAATCTCAGATGGAGACTTCGGGACCTCCCACTGCATCACGGCCTCTATCTTGGCCGGATCTACCAAAATACCCTTCTGGTTGACGAGGTGACCAAGGAACTGCACCTCGCGCAACCAGAACTCACATTTGGAGAACTTTGCAAAAAGCCTCTCCCTCCTCAAAGCCTCCAGCACCTCCCGCAGGTGCTCCTCGTGCTGCTCCTGCGTCTTGGAATATACCAAGATATCATCTATGAACACTATCACCGACCGATCCAGCATCGGCCTACACACGCGGTTCATGAGATCCATGAATGCGGCTGGAGCATTGGTGAGCCCAAATGGCATCACCACAAACTCATAATGACCATACCTGGTCCTGAAAGTAGTCTTCTGTACATCCTCATCTCTAACCTGCATCTGATGATAACCGGAGCGTAGATCGATCTTGGAGAACCAAGACGCTCCCTGAAGCTGATCAAACAAATCATCTATCCTCGGAAGTGGGTAACGGTTCTTCACCGTTACCTTATTCAACTCCCAATAATCTATACACATACGATGCGACCCATCCTTCTTCCTCACAAACAGGATCGGCGCTCCCCAAGGCGAACTGCTCGGCCGAATGAAACCCTTGTCTAACAGCTCCTGTAGCTGTGTAGACAGCTCCTGCATCTCAGGGGGAGCTAGTCGATACGGTGCTTTGGCTATCGGAGCCGCACCAGGAATTAGGTCGATCCTGAACTCGACCTGTCTCTCAGGAGGTATCCCCGGCAAATCCTCGGGAAACACGTCCGGGTAGTCTCGAACAATAGGAACATCATCAACTGTCGTCTTGCCCTTCTCCCGGGCATCCAAGACGTAAGCTACAAAACCGGCGCAACCTTGCTGAACATAGCGCCTCGCCCTTGCGGCGGAACAAAAGGTCGGTCCCCGCTGTGGCCTCTCGCCCTGAATCACTAACTCTCCCCCACTGGGAGTGCGGACCCTCACTAGCTGAAGCTCACAATCAATCACCGCCCCATTGGGGCTTAGCCAATCCATGCCCACAATAACCTTATTCCCTCGCAGGGGAATAGGTACCAGGTCCACTGAAAACTGCTCATCAAACAACTGAAGGGAACACCCTTTATGCACTCTGCCGACCCTCATGGTCCTATCAGCTGCTATCTCAACCTCTAATGGACAATCCAACTCCCCTGGAGCTCTACTAAATCTCTTGCTAAGCGCAAGCGATACGAATGATCGGGTAGCCCCCGAATCGAATAATACCATAGCAGAAATGCCGTTCACAGAGAACGACCCAGAATAAAACATACAATCATAAGCAATACTCAAACGATAATAATAATAAAGAGATGAAGGGAAGATACATACCCGTCACCATATCAGGAGTCGCTCGCGCCTCCTCTGCTGTCATCTGAAACGCCCTGCTCTTCGCCACCGGCGTCTCGGCTCGGCCCTGCCGGCCATCTGTAATCCTCAAGGTAGCAGGGGCAGGTGCAGCCACCTTCCCTGCTGCAGCTAAACTCGGACACTGGGACTTTTTATGTCCCCTCTGATTGCACTGAAAGCAAATCAGATCTGATGCTGCGACGGCAGTAGCAGGGGCCGTGCAATCCCTACTCAAATGCCCAATCCGACCGCACTTGTAGCAGCCGGAACTCCCTGCCTTGCACGCTCCCTCGTGCAATCTCCCACACTTGCCACATCGACCGTGGCTCTGCTGACTCCTAGATCTGTGATCCGAAACCTTGGGCTTTTTGCCCGAACCGCCTGTACCTGAAACCGCCTCCGGTTTCCTCTTCTTCTCCATCTCGAGATCAATCTCCCTCTCCCGAGCCCTAGCAATCATATCTTCCAGCGTTTTACAGCTGGACCGGCTCACAAACTGGCGGATATCGCTCCGCAACATCTCATGATAATGGGCCTTCTTCATTTCCTCATCAGCCACGTACTGAGGAACGAGAAGAGCCCTCTTCCTGAACTTGGCGGTGATCTCCGCCACTGTCTCTGTAGTCTGGGTGAGGTCCTGAAACTCCCTAGCTAACTGCTGCACCTCAATAACCGGTGCGAACTCCGCCCTGAACCTGGTAGAGAAATCAGCCCAAGTGATGGCGTCCAATGCTGCGTCATCTCCAATGGAGTGTCCGACCTCCTCCCACCAATCCCGTGCCCTGTCCTTCAGAAGACAGGATGCCAATCTGACCTTGTCCCCCTCGGGACACCTGCTAGTGCGGAAAGCATTGGCCACATCCGCCAACCATCTGGTACTCGCTATGGGGTCCCGTGCCCCATGATAGTCCGGAGCTCCACATGCCCTGAACTCCCTGAAAGTAAGGGTGCGCGACCCCATCATAGCCACCACCTCGGCACGGAAGGTGCCCAATCTCTCATCCATCAGCTCTAGAATCCCCTCCTTGATCGAACCGAAGATTACAGGAGTCTGCTCTATAATGATGCGCGTAATCTCCAAAGAAAGAAACTCCTGGGTCTGCTCATCGATGCGCTCACCCCCCGAGCCTGAACCTGATCCCTCCCCGGCACCTCCACTGCCGGCTGCTGGTGTCGAACGTAAAACCACCATTCTAAAACATATCACAACTACATCAGAAAACCAAAATATCTCAAGGGATCATTAATTACTACAACTAGCTTCCTGGTCTTGTCTCAACCTTTCTTGATTCGAGTACGGATCCTCTGCTTTCAGTAGTACGGGCCCATACTACCTTCCACATCTATCCGTACTTTCTTCAAGAACTGCCTTGACTCCACCAAGTCACTTTTACTACTACTGATCTCTGCTACTCTCATCCTAGGCTTGCCCTAGGGAAACCTCAGACTCAACTCAACTAGTCCTCAGCTGCTGAAGGTCTCCTTATAATGCTAGTTAGCCACCACCTGAACACCATCACATGTGACGAGGATCAGATAATCCTTCAAGTAAAAGACCCGTCCCTATAACGGTTGGACTCAAACAAGAGCTGCGCAATGGGGTCAGTTCCAGCACTCTGGGATTATTCAACCCTGATCACATGTGGTGTGACGTGTTCACCTAATGGCTAACTCCCATCACTCAGAGTCCCACAAAGCACAAAGCAAGCAGCATTCGGATAAGGGAAACATACTCAGGCAAAACTATCCTCATAACGAGAAGCTACACTAGCATACAATGCTAAGCTCGCGCTACCAGGCATAACCTAAACAGGCTATCCTACTGCTGTTTACTTAATACTAGCATGCAATTCTCATAAAACAGTAACACATAAAGCAGGCACATAAGGCATCCTCCTAGATCCTTAGTCCTATACTAGCATGTTGTTCTACTGAAGCTGGAACAATTAATCATAATAATAAAACTTGTATTGGTAATTTGGGAGTACTTACTTGAGCTCGGCTGATCGCATGCACCACACCCTTATCTGGTTTTAAAAAAAAATCTTTTCTTTCTAAGTGCTTTTCAGAATCTAATTCGAAAACATTTTTCTTTTTGAAAATCTTTTTATCTTTCCCTTAGTTTGAGTTCAGATGCACCCGGAGGTGTATCCGAATCCCTCAAACCAGGGCTCTGATACCAACTTGAAACGACCCAAAAAAATACGACCCAAAAATTTCATTTTCCAATATAACCAAAAACCATAATCTGAGTGTCATATCATAAAAATCATACGTGATGTATCCCAAACATAATAAAAACAACACTGTGCGGGAACTGTATCATAACCATGTCATATAAAAATCAAAAACTAAATCAACTCCCAGGATAAAAGCTGAAGCGGTGGTGTGTGCGATGCCATCATCCCGAGCTCTTCCCTCTGCTAGCGGAAGTACCTGAAACCAAAACTAAAACTATAAGCACGAAGCTTAGTGAGCTCCCCGAAACTACCACATACCATACAATACATATAAAGCACATGTTGGGCCTTGCCCACAGCATCAGACCGAAGTCTGGAACTAGCAGCATCGGGCCAAAGTCTGGAACTGACTGGGACCTTGTCCCATGCATCGGACCAGAGTCCGGAACTAACTGCATCGGACCGAAGTCCGGAACTAACTACATCGGACCGTAGTCCGGAACTAACTGCATCGGACCGAAGTCCGGAACTAACTGCATCGGACCGAAGTCCGGAACTGATCGATCATGGCATAGCATAGAACATAATAACTATTATAATCACATATACCGCATACTGCATCGGACCGAAGTCCAGAACACATATCACAAATATGCTTGAATCACAAAGACATCAAGCACTCTAGCTACTGCATCAGACCAAAGTCCGGAACTACTGATAATTAAACGGGCCAACATTGTGGCCGTAGACCCGTTCCTACTGAAGGGAAACTCACCTCGTGAACTGGCTGCTGAGTGAATAGCTCTGAGGGCTAACTGCTGCTGCTCCGGTATCTCCCTGACTACAAGTCCATAAACACACTCAATCAAATACTAAACACTGCACTGGGTAAAATGACTCTTTTACCCTTGGTCAAAGTCAACTCTTAGACAAAGTCAACTCTTGGTCAAAGTCAACCCAAAGTTGACCTGACTCGCCGAGTTGGGCCGCCAACTCGCCGAGTCCCTATTCTCACTCCTCGACCCTACTCGCTGCTACTCGTCGAGCATGGCATCGACTCGACGAGTACTCATTCGATCCAAGAACTCAGAAAATCTTCTTCCGACTCGCCGAATCATATGAACAACTCGAAGAGTTATTCTTGAGCTTAAGAAGATTGCCTTGGACTCGCTGAGTTGTATGAACAACTCGCCGAGTCCCTCCATTACCGAGTCTACCCTCAAACTCGCTGAGTCCACTCCACTACTCACTGGTCCCACTCGACACCGCTCAAAAGGAAGAAATTGGGGACTCGCGACTCGACTCGCCGAGTCGTTCTTCCGACTCGCCGAGTCACCGCCATGTAACTATTCTACACTCGATTCTGCTCGAATCTAAAACATACAAATGGTAGATCTGAGTCCAATAAGTTGATTTACCACGTAAAGTTTCCAACTTTACGTGTACAAACACATGAACAAGGAAATAAAGGCTAAAAGATGCTTAAAAGGGGGTAGATCTAGGGTTAATGTGCAAAATAGCTCCATAAAGGCAATAGATCTGGGCTCTACAACTCCTAAATGAACAGATCTAAGACTATCTCGGCATAAGAGAGCTTCCACATCAACATAAAGCTTTGAGAAAGGCATTAACAAGATCTAGAAAGGGTTTTAAGGCATAAAAGAGAAGGAAAACTGAAGAATACCTCAAAGAGCTCTTACTTTCCCTTGAATCTCTGCTCTACAATCCTTCTCCTTGCTCCTTTCTTCTTCTCCTTCTTCAAGCCGAAGACGGGTCGTTACAATTCTCCCCCACTTATCACAGACTTCGTCCTCGAAGTCTGCTACGACTGAATCTGCAAATATCTCTGGGTAGTGCTCCCTCATCTCCTCCTCAGCCTCCCACGTCCACTCAGACCCCTTCCGGTGCTGCCACTGCACCTTCACTAACTAAATTTCCTTGTTCCTCAAGGTCTTGGTCTTCCGGTCCAGAATCGCGACCGGTCTCACAATATAATTCAGGCTGCTATCAACCTGAATATCCTCTAGGGGAACGACTGCTGACTCATCCACCAAACACTTCCTCAACTGAGACACATGGAAAGTGTTGTGGATCTGACTAAGCTCCTCAGGAAGATCTAACCGATAAGCAACCCGACCCACCCGGGCCAAAACCCTGAAAGGACCAATAAATCTGGGGCCCAACTTGCCCCTCTTCCGGAACCTGATGACACCCTTCCAAGGTGAGACCTTCAGAAGGACCATATCCCCCACCTGGAACTCCAAGTCCAAACGCCTCCTATCGGCGTAGCTCTTCTGCCGACTCTGAGCAGTCTGCAGTCTACTACGGACCTGCTGGATCAACTCAGTCGTCTTGAGCACCACCTTCATGCTCCCGATGACCCGCTGACCGACCTCGCCCCAACAAATCGGGGTCCTACACTTCCTCCCATACAGCATCTCAAAGGGAGGTCGATCAATGCTCGCATGATAACTGTTGTTATACGAGAATTCCGCTAACGGAAGATACGTATCCCAACTGCCACCGAAATCTAGGACACATGCCCTAAGCATGTCCTCGAGAGTCTGAATCGTCCTCTCGCTCTGCCCGTCTGTCTGAGGGTGGAAAGCGGTGCTGAAATGGAGACGAGTACCCATCTTGTCGTGGAACCGCTTCTAGAACCTGGATGTGAAACGGACATCTTGGTCTGACACCACCGATACCGGCACTCCATGACGTGCCACAATATCTCGCACATAGATATCGGCTAACTTCTCCGCCGATATACTCTCCTGGATCGGGATAAAATGGGCACTCTTCGTCAACCGATCCACTACTACCCATATCGAATCCGCTCCACGTGCGGTCCGGGGAAGCTTGGTGACAAAATCCATGGTGATGTCCTCCCATTTCCACACGGGAATGTCTAACGGATGCATCCTGCCGTGAGGTCTCTGGTGCTCCGCCTTGACCTTCCGGCAGGTCAGGCATCTCTCGACGTACCAGGCGACGTCCCGCTTCATGCAGGGCCACCAATAATCAGGTCGAAGATCTCGATACATCTTCGTCGCCCCTGGGTGGATAGAAAACCGAGACTTATGAGCCTCATCCATCAACACTTGTCGTACTCCACCCCAGTACGGTACCCACACTCTCCTGTGAAGCGTCAGCATACCACGACTATCATAATCAAACGAGGCTACTCGACCCACGATCCTCTCACACTTCTGTCTCTCCTCCTTGAGGCCCTCCACCTGAGCCTCCTTGATCCGCTCCAACAACGGAGTGATCACTGTCATCATCAAACATAGATCTCTGATAGGGGCCGCCGACACTTTGCGGCTCAAGGCATCGGCCACTACGTTGGCCTTCCCTGGATGATAGAGGATCTCACAGTCGTAATCCTTTAGCACATCCAACCACCTCCTCTGCCTCATGTTCAGACTCGGCTGATCCATAAGGTACCTCAAACTCTTGTGATCCGTGAAAATAGTACAACGGACCCCATAAAGGTAATGCCTCCAAATCTTGAGGGCAAACACAACTGCCCCCAGCTCCAAATCATGGGTAGGATAATTAGCCTCGTGAGGCTTCAACTGTCTCGAGGCATAAGCTATCACATGACCTCGCTGCATCAAAACTGCTCCCATACCGGTGATCGAGGCATCACAATAGACTACTAAGTCCTCTACTCCCTCTGGCAAGGTAAGGATCGGAGCCACGCACAACCTCTGCCTGAGGGTCTCGAACGCTGCCTGCTGCTCAGACCCCCAACGAAATACCACCGACTTCTTGGTCAGTCGGGTGAGCGGCACTGCTATCTTGGAGAAATCCTGAATAAATCTCTGATAATACCCTGCCAACCCTAGGAAGCTCCGAATCTCAGATGGAGACTTCGGGACCTCCCACTGCATCACGGCCTCTATCTTGGCCGGATCTACCAAAATACCCTTCTGGTTGACGAGGTGACCAAGGAACTGCACCTCGCGCAACCAGAACTCACATTTGGAGAACTTTGCAAAAAGCCTCTCCCTCCTCAAAGCCTCCAGCACCTCCCGCAGGTGCTCCTCGTGCTGCTCCTGCGTCTTGGAATATACCAAGATATCATCTATGAACACTATCACCGACCGATCCAGCATCGGCCTACACACGCGGTTCATGAGATCCATGAACGCGGCTGGAGCATTGGTGAGCCCAAATGGCATCACCACAAACTCATAATGACCATACCTGGTCCTGAAAGCAGTCTTCTGTACATCCTCATCTCTAACCCGCATCTTATGATAACCGAAGCGTAGATCGATCTTGGAGAACCAAGACGCTCCCTGAAGCTGATCAAACAAATCATCTATCCTCGGAAGTGGGTAACGGTTCTTCACCGTTACCTTATTCAACTCCCGATAATCTATACACATACGATGCGACCCATCCTTCTTCCTCACAAACAGGATCGGCGCTCCCCAAGGCGAACTGCTCGGCCGAATGAAACCCATGTCTAACAGCTCGTGTAGCTGTGTAGACAGCTCCTGCATCTCAGGGGGAGCTAGTCGATACGGTGCTTTGGCTATCAAAGCCGCACCAGGAATTAGGTCGATCCTGAACTCGACCTGTCTCTCAGGAGGTATCCCCGGCAAATCCTCGAGAAACACGTCCGGGTAGTCTCGAACAATAGGAACATCATCAACTGTCGTCTTGCCCTTCTCCCGGGCATCCAAGACGTAAGCTACAAAACTGGCGCAACCTTGCTGAACATAGCGCCTCGCCCTTGCGGCGGAACAAAAGGTCGGTCCCCGCTGTGGCCTCTCGCCCTGAATCACTAACTCTCCCCCACTGGGAGTGCAGACCTTCACTAGCTGAAGCTCACAATCAATCACCGCCCCATTGGGGCTTAGCCAATCCATGTCCACAATAACCTTATTCCCTCGCAGGGGAATAGGTACCAGGTCCACTGAAAACTGCTCATCAAACAACTGAAGGGAACACCCTTTATGCACTCTGCCGACCCTCACGGTCCTATCAGCTGCTATCTCAACCTCTAATGGACAATCCAACTCCCCTGGAGCTCTACTAAATCTCTTTCTAAGCACAAGCGATACGAATGATCGGGTAGCCCCCGAATCGAATAATACCATAGCAGAAATGCCGTTCACAGAGAACGACCCTAAATAAAACATACAATCATAAGCAATACTCAAACGATAATAATAATAAAGAGATGAAGGGAAGATACATACCCGTCACCACATCAGGAGTCGCTCGCGCCTCCTCTGCTGTCATCTGAAACGCCCTGCTCTTCGCCACCGGCGTCTCGGCTCGGCCCTGCCGGCCATCTGTAATCCTCAAGGTAGCAGGGGCAGGTGCAGCCACCTTCCCTGCTGTAGCTAAACTCGGACACTGGGACTTTTTATGTCCCCTCTGATTGCACTGAAATCAAATCAGATCTGATGCTGCGATGGCAGTAGCAGAGGCCGTGCAATCCCTACTCAAATGCCCAATCCGACCGCACTTGTAGCAGCCGGAACTCCCTGCCTTGCACGCTCCCTCGTGCAATCTCCCACACTTGCCACATCGACCGTGGCTCTGCTGACTCCTAGATCTGTGATCCGAAACCTTGGGCTTTTTTCCCGAACCGCCTGTACCTGAAACCGCCTCCGGTTTCCCCTTCTTCTCCATCTCGAGATCAATCTCCCTCTCCCGAGCCCTAGCAATCATATTTTCCAGCGTTTTACAGCTGGACCGGCTCACAAACTGGCGGATATCGCTCCGCAACATCTCATGATAACGGGCCTTCTTCATTTCCTCATCAGCCACATACTGAGGAACGAGAAGAGCCCTCTCCCTGAACTTGGCGGTGATCTCCGCCACTGTCTCTGTAGTCTGGGTGAGGTCCTGAAACTCCCTAGCTAACTGCTGCACCTCAATAACCGGTGCAAACTCCGCCCTGAACCTGGTAGAGAAATCAGCCCAAGTCATGGCGTCCAATGCTGCGTCATCTCCAATGGAGTGTCTGACCTCCTCCCACCAATCCCGTGCCCTGTCCTTCAGAAGACAGGATGCCAATCTGACCTTGTCCCCCTCGGGACACCTGCTAGTGTGGAAAGCGTTGGCCACATCCGCCAACCATCTGGTACTCGCTATGGGGTCCCGTGCCCCATGATAGTCCGGAGCTCCACATGCCCTGAACTCCCTGAAAGTAAGGGTGCGCGACCCCATCATAGCCGCCACCTCGGCACGGAAGGTGCCCAATCTCTCATCCATCAGCTCTAGAATCCCCTCCTTGATCGAACTGAAGATCACAGGAGTCTGCTCTATAATGATGCGCGTAATCTCCGAAGAAAGAAACTCCCGGGTCTGCTCATCGATGCGCTCACCCCCTGAGCCTGAACCTGATCCCTCCCCGGCACCTCCACTGCCGGCTGCTAGTCTCGAACGTAAAACCACCATTTTGAAACATATCACAACTACATCAGAAAACCGAAATATCTCAAGGGATCATTAATTACTACAACTAGCTTCCTGGTCTTGTCTCAACCTTTCTTGATTCGAGTACGGATCCTCTGCTTTCAGTAGTACGGGCCCATACTACCTTCCACATCTATCCGTACTTTCTTCAAGAACTGCCTTGACTCCACCAAGTCACTTTTACTACTACATATCTCTGCTACTCTCATCCTAGGCTTGCCCTAGGGAAACCTCAGACTCAACTCAACTAGTCCTCAGCTGCTGAAGGTCTCCTTATAATGCTAGTTAGCCACCACCTAAACACCATCACATGTGACGAGGATCAGATAATCCTTCAAGTAAAAGACCCGTCCCTATAACGGTTGGACTCAAACAAGAGTTGCGCAATAAGATCAGATAATCCTTCAAGTAAAAGACCCGTCCTTCAAGTAAAAGACCCGTCCCTTCAAGTAAACAGTAACCTGCGAACCTTCTTGCCCCTTTTTGGTTTCCTTCTTCCGTTTTGAGCTGTTGTCGATCAATGGAAGGTTTGGGATGGTATGGATGTTCATGAGAAAGTTGGAAAATGTGAGTTTTATTACCAAGATATATTTAATAGAGATTGGGAGAGATTTAGGAGAGATTGGGGATAGATAGTATTTGTAGTATGTGTTATGGATTTGGCCCCATAGTGTTAAGATTATGAACTCCACTACGCCTTGTTATGAGTGTTATACATCCCTGAGGGATACATAGTTTTGTTTTTGTTGGGCTGAAGTTCTATTTTATGTTGCGTCTTTTGGGCTCGTTAGATTAGCCTTTGTATTCTCCGGTTTGGGCCTGTCCAACCGAGAGCCTTTTATGTCTTGTATATAAGTTATCGCTTGCATGCATATTAGGTTAAGATTAAAGATTTCAGTTTTAGCATTCCAGAGTCTTACGATATTGCTCTCTTGTAATCTTCCAATCCTTTATAGTTGATGTTCTTAATCGAGCTCTTCTAAGGATTATATTTAATCATTCGACACGTTTGATTCAAGCTGTTTGTTCTTATTGTTGCGTTTTGCCTTGTTATTAATATTTTGTTCTTGCTGTTTCATATTGATATACTTGTTCAAGATCTAATCGATCTTCTTAGATTAAAAGTTGTTTTAATCCCATCAATTGGTATCAGAGCAGGAGGCTGTGTAATCGATACACATCTTTTCTGTGAAAAAGATTTCCATTAGGGTTTTCCGCAATCATCGATATTTATTGAGCCGTCATCATAATTGACGTATCTTAGTATTTATTGTTTGCCCTAATCTGCTTTATTACAAGTCTGATCTTTGAACAGGTTATTACGATCATAATGGACGCAACGCAATCAAACCCTATTAATATTTCCAACAGCATTGGTTCGACGACAAAGATTCCAATCTTATACACCCATGACTATGAAGTGTGGGCACATCATTTTGAAGATTACGTGATTGGATCAGAGGACAATGGTTTTCTCATATGGGAAGCCATTATCAATGGACCGTTTTCTCATTCCGCGACATCCAGAGTTATTAAGACGCAATAAGAATACAACGATCTGCTTAAGGACGTGACGAATATTGCGCAAGATGAAAAAGACAAATTCCAGTGCAATATTAAGGCACTAAGGTTGATCAGATTCGCCCTTCAGTCCGACACTTTCAGACTGGTCAGCTCATGCTCTACGGCGAAGGAAGTGTGGGATAGACTTCACGAACTGTACTCCACAGACGAAGATCTTGAACATTCTATTCAAACCTTGCTTCTATCTGAGTTTGGAGAATTCAGGCAAGGGGCTGAAGAAACTGTGACCCAGACGTTTGATCGCTTCAATCATCTTCTCAGCAAGATGATCAAACACGACATTGAAAGGAAGCTCATCAAACAAAAGGTTACTTTCTTGAACAGACTGCGATCTGAATGGAGAGCAGTTGTTTTCACCGTCAAAGCACATGAACAATTTAAATCATACTCTTTGGCAAAATTGGTGGGTATTCTAAAGTCCCAAGAGAAGATTGTGATTCAAGAGAAAAATGTTGTCTCTAGTCTTGGTTCGTTGGCCCTCCTATCTAAAAGCAAAGCTGTGATGGAGGATGAAGAGCTCAATTTAGAAGAATATGACCTCTCAACTGAGGATTATGCCATGATGGTATCCAATCCTAAGAGGTTCATAAAGAAGAGATTTCCCAACAACAAAAACCGAAACTGACAGGGGAGTTACAGCTCTGAAAAGGCGAACAATGAACCGAAGGCTGAGGAGTCCAAGAAGGAACCGAAGGCGGATGGCGATTCTGGAGTAAGCTGTTTTTACTGTGGTGGCAAGAACCACTATGCTAAGGACTGTGTTCTTAAAAAGATGGCTGAAAAGGATGACGGAAAGGATGAGGAAGCCGTGCTGCAGAAGAGATTGGATGAGTTGAGAAAGAAAAAGTCTACCGCTAACCCTTCTATTAATGCTCTTATTGTACAGGGTTCGGTTAACGACGATGAGTTCGGTAGTACCGAAGTTTGGTCTACTGACTCAGAAGACGAAGAAGTGAGGAAGCCTACTCATGGAAAGGCTTATATGGCTAAGGAGGAAAGCAGTGGTGGAAAATGCTTCATGGTGTCAAGCGCATCTCAGATGAGGGGATACAATACCGACGGAGGAAGCAATGGACCGAAGGTGCAGGAAGATATGTGCTTCACGGCCAAACCACTCAGCCAACAGTTCAATGAGCTTGATGAACTGATAAAGAAGGTACAATCTGTTTTCATTTCATCTAAAGTACCATCATCCTCATATGAGAAAGAACTAAAAAATGTTAACACAAGAATTTCTCATTTAGATAGTAGCTTAACTCAAACTCGAGTCACCAATTCTAACCTGACTGATCAATTAAGCAGGGTGGCGTCGAAGAGTGAGGAGCGGCGTATGTGGATTGAGTTAAAAGAGTCGGAATTAATTAAAGTCAAAGACGAAAACATTTATTTGCAGAGAGACAATTTGAAATTGTTAAAACAACGAAATGTTTTTTGTTTAATAGCTAAACGTTTATATTCCAATATTACTCAGCTTCACTTAGACTGTGAGATAGGCAAGAAGATCCACCGTATGATTTTACCATTCCTAGAATTCAAGGAGGATGAAATTGATGCCGAAGCTTACAATTGTGAAAGTGTGATTTCGTCTGATGATGTCAACCCAACTTATCAGATTGGACTGGACAAAATTGAGTCCTTCATTAAATCCAAAGACCATAAGGACATGCTCAAAAATCTTTTGGACGAAAATGACAGACTTAAACTGAGAACCGAAACCATACAAAAGTTTGACTCTCTAAACGCCAAAGTAAGCTCAGAAAATAAAATCGATGTTGAAAATGCATCTGAGCTTAACGAGGACGAAAATATGAGTGAAATTTCTGTAGAGGATACGGTTGACTGCTCAGAATTTGTTAAAAGCGAAACTAAAAACCACAAAAATCTTATTTCTGAAAATTCAGTAGAATTCGCTAGATTGTCCCAACAAAAGTCCCCGAAATTAGTAGAAAAAGCTGTTGTGTATCAAAAGGTCATGACCACTCCGAATCAGGTATACAAAGTGACTGGAGTAACCGAACATCAGACAGCTGAACTCACGGCTATTGTTAACGAAGACAATGCTGATGGCTGTGATGAGTTCTTCTGGGAAGCTCCTATTGACAATGGAAATGAAACCGTCGGACTATCTGAAAGAACCTCTTGGATGAAGAAAGGGAGATACATACCTGAACCCTTGAACAAGCCTGATAATTTCAGTGAACCAAGCACAAGTGGTACAAAAGATACTCCTCAAGAGGTCGATTGTTCAACAAAAGAAGATATTCCTTCTACGCCAACAGCCCGAAGTGAAACTTCATCAGATACTCCTTCCACTTTCTCAGGGCAAACTGAATCTTCTTCAAACATTCCCTCTGCACCCTCAGCTCAAAGAAAAACTCCTAAAGTTCAAAAGGAACCAGCAAAGGTGACATCAAAAGCGACAGCGAACGTTCATCATCAACCCAAACAGATGAGGGATAAAAAGATAGAAAGGAACCTAAGATACAGGAAAAACCTTTCTGAAAGGAAACAATTCTGGCACTCCCAGAATGCATACTATTCACACAAAGACAAGAATCTGAAGTATGAAAACAATCCCGTAAGAAAGCCTGATAATTCCACCAACCGAAAGTCAAGGTTCGGTTCGCAAGAAGATACCAACCGAAAGTCAAGGTTCGGTTCGCATGAAAATACCAACCGAAAGCAAAGGTTCGGTTCTGAAAAGGATCTCAACCGAAACCAAAGGTTCGGTTCCAAGAACAACTCCAACCGAACTCAGAGGTTCGGCTCTGAAGTCAGACGAGAACAAGCCTCAAAGGTTAAACCCACCAACGATCAAAAGCAAAAGGGTCACCTAGAGTCATCAGCAAGGAAGTCCTCCCCATCCAAATTCTCTCGTTCTAACTCTTCTCGTCATTCTACTTCTACTCATTCATCTCCATCTTGCTCTAAAGCTAATCCCACTTTTCCTCAAAAACCTCATTCATCAGCTGAACAGAAGGGAAAGCGAAAGGTCGATGAATCCAAGCCTGAGCCCACAGGAAACCAACCTAATCTTAACAAAATAAAAGTATTCACCATTAAAAGGAAAGATGAAACAACTCTAATTAAAAGAACATATCTTGTTGACATCTCTTTAACTATTCCTGTTCCCATGAAAACCTCACATGGACCCAAGAAACTTTGGGTTCCTAAATCTGCTTAATTTTTGCAGGTTATGAGTAACGAGCAGTTTGACGAAGAATGGTACATCGACAGTGGCTGCTCGCGTCACATGACAGGGAGGAAAGAGGAGCTCAGGGAATACAGATCTCTTGCAAACGGTGGCAACGTTAAGTTTGGAAATAACTCTTTCGGCACCATAAAGGGATACGGGATGATAACGAATGGTGACTTTACAATAAGGAAGGTGGCTTATGTGGAAGGACTTCAACACAACCTCATCAGTGTATCTCAGCTTGTTGGAGGTACACGTCTCAGAGTTTCATTCGATGATGAAGGTTCTGAAATCATAGAGAAAAAGACAAAGAAAGTCATTCTGAAGTCAGAGCGAAAGGGTGAAATGTTTCCTCTGAACATGAAACCCATCAAAGGAAACCCAGCCATATGTCTGCTATCAAAAGCTCAATCCGACGAAAGCTGGTTGTGGCACCGAAGACTCTCTCATCTCAATTTCAAAGATATCAACCGACTTGTCACTGAAGGTCATGTTAGGGGCCTTCCATTGCTCAAGTTTGACAGAGAGCATCTATGTGCTGCATGCGAAATGGGAAAGCAGAGTCGTCAAAGTCACCCATCCGTAATTAACACAAAAGTTGTTGAACCACTCGAATTACTTCATATCGATTTGTGTGGTCCTTCATCTATCGAAAGCATCGGTGGTAGCAAGTATATTCTTGTCATCGTTGATGATTTCTCACGATTTACATGGGTGTTCTTTCTAAAGCTCAAATCTGAAGCGACTCAAAAGCTGAAAGTGTTTATCAAGCAGATTGAAGTCCAGCTCAAGAAGGTCATTCGAAACATCAGGAGCGACAATGGTCTCGAATTCAAGAACAAGGAGTTTGAAGAGTTTCTTGCAGAAAAGGGAATTAGTCATAATTTCTCAGCTCCTTACACACCACAACAGAACGGAATAGTCGAAAGACGAAACCGATCTCTGTGTGAAGCTGCCCGAACTATGTTAAGTTTCGCTTCCTTACCTCTTTATTTTTGGGCTGACGCTATTTCTGCTGCTTGTTATACACAAAATAGGTCCTATCTCAACAAGCGATTCACGCTCACACCATATGAGATATTAAACAACAGGAAGCCCAATGTGAAATTTTTCCACGTTTTTGGCTCAAGGTGTTTCATCTTTAACTCTAAAGAACACCGCAACAAGTTTGATGTCAAAGCTGACGAGGGAATCTTTCTGGGTTACTCACTCACTTCAAAGGCGTACAGGGTCCTAAACAAACGATCAAGAAGGATTGAAGAGACATACTATGTGACCTTCGACGATAACTATGTCAAGAAGCTACAGGCCATAGATGACACTGCCAGTGAAATCTTTCCTCAAACTGGCCAAGTCACTGTCTCAATCGCCAATCTGTACGAAAATTTTCTGGAACTATTTGACGAACCTGAAAAAGCTTCTCTCTCCGAAGCAGGTGCAGCCGACAACAAAATAGATCATATTAAGCAGATTGTCGAAGATGCTGCAAGAAGAATGCATGAAGGAGAATCGCCTACTGATGAATCTCCAACCAACAATGCTTCAGTTGAGGGGGAGCCAAATTCTCTTGTCGAAGGGGAGCCTAGCTCACATGTCGAGGGGGAGCCAAGCTCTACTACTTCAACCGAAGGTCCTTCATCAACCGAAGGTAACTCTCCAACCGAAGGTACCCCTCCAAACGAAGGTGCTTCAATGCCTGAAAATCCAGCACCACAAGAAACCCCTGAACCTCGTGTCTCTCAAGACTCATCAATTGAGGGGGAGCATGATGATATGACGCTTGATTTTGATAGCCAATCTGAGCCTGAAGAGATGATCAACGCTGAACTAGATCCAACCTTCGATCCGAATTACCCTCCTCTTACAAAATGGACCAGAGATCATCCTATCACTCAAGTAGTTGGTGATGTATCTGAAAAGGTTCTGACCCGATCTCAACTGAAGGCAAAACAGACATCCTTATTCTCAAAGGTTGAGTTCTGTATGTTTAACTCATTTGTATCAAAAGTTGAACCGAAGACAGTGAACACTGCCCTCGATCACTCTGATTGGGTTCAAGCAATGCAAGACGAACTAAACGAGTTTGAAAGGAACAAAGTCTGGCGCCTCATTCCAACTCCTCCGGATGCTTCGGTTGTTGGTCTCAAATGGGTTTTTAGAAACAAAATGGACAAGGAAGGTAATGTCATAAGGAACAAGGCTCGTCTGGTTGTCAAAGGATACTGTCAGGAGGAAGGAATAGATTACGAAGAGACGTTCGCTCCAGTAGCTAGACTAGAATCGGTTAGAATATTTCTGGCCTATGCTGCTCACAAAAACTTTGAGGTCTTCCAAATGGACGTCAAGTGCGCATTTCTCAATGGAGAACTTGAAGAAACGGTGTATGTGGAGCAACCTCCTGGGTTCGTGAACGAAAAGTATCCAAATCATTGTTACATTCTGGATAAAGCTGTGTACGGCCTTAAACAAGCTCCGAGAGCCTGGTATGAAACGCTTACAAAATTTTTAAAGATGTCCAAATTCAAACAAGGCTCGGTTGACCCAACCTTCTTTCGCAAAAAAGGAAGGTAACCACCTTATGATCGTTCAAATTTATGTCGATGATATCATCTTTGGCTCTACGAATCCCAACCTAACAGCTGAATTCAGAAAGTTGATGGAGACTAAGTTTGAAATGAGCTCAATGGGTCCTATTAATTTTTTCCTTGGTTTAAATATAAGACAGGGACCCGAAGGCATCTTTATCAATCAGGAAGCTTACACAAAGACTCTCCTAGCTAAGTTTGGAATGATGGGAGACTCAAAAGTCAAAGTCCCAATGGCATTCGGCACCAAACTTACCCCTTCACTGGATAAACCGGCTGTCGACATCACGCTATATCGTCAAATGATAGGCTCACTGATGTATCTAACTGCTAGCAGGCCTGATATCATGTTTTCTATATGTTATTGTGCTCGATTTCAGGCTAACCCACGCGAACCTCACATGCTGGCAGTGAAGAACATCCTACGCTATCTCAAGCGAACCGCCTCCTTAGGTCTATGGTATCCATCCAACTCTGGCTTCTTCGTTCAAGCCTATTCTGATGCTGACCTTGGAGGATGTGGACTCGACCGCAAAAGCACAACTGGTGGCTGTCAATTTCTTGATGGGAAGTTGGTCAGCTGGCAATCCAAGAAACAAACATGTGTGTCGCTGTCTACTGCTGAAGCGGAATACATTGCCGCTGCATCCTGCACATCACAAGTGATTTGGATCCAGAGTCAACTTCGCGACTATGGACTCAATATGAAGAAGATCCCTCTATATTGTGACTCTGAAAGTGCAATTAGGATCTGTCATAACCCGGTGCAACACTCTAAAACCAAACACATAGCACTGAGGTATCACTTCATCAAAGATCACGTGGAAGATGGAAATGTCGAAGTTCACTTCGTAAGAACCACTGATCAACTGGCTGACGTCTTCACCAAAGCTCTTCCAGAAGCATCATTCAATAAAATTTTGCAAGGGCTAGGTATGATGGAATCAGAGTCAGTACCTCACACTACCTCTTGATCTCAAGCGTAAGAAGCGAATCCAACCGAACGTTCGGGTTCGGTTCAACCATTTCACTCGCTCATTTCTTCAACGGTAGTTTTTCTGAGTGTACATTTCTTGTGCAAAATTTGTTTTTCTTTATGTGAAAAGTTTTTTTTTATTATTGCATATTTAAACTCCTTGGTTTCTTAAAAATTTTCCTGAACCGAAACCTCCAGAAGGTTCAGGTTCGGTTTTCCAAACTTTTGTTGAACCGAAACCAACCGAAGGTTCGGGTTCGGTTTCTCAAAAATTTTCTGAACCGAAACCAATCGAAGGTTCGGGTTCGGTTTCTCAAAATTTTTCTGAACCGAAACCAACCGAAGGTTTGGGTTCGGTTTCTCAAAATTTTCCTGAACCGAAACCAACCGAACGCTCGGGTTCGGTTTTTCAACTTTTTCCAACCGAAACCAACCGAACGTTCGGGTTTGGTTTTTGAATTTTTTTTTTTCCTTCTCTATTCCAAAGTTTTTTTTTAATTCAATTTCAAAAACTCCAAAAATATTTTAATTTTTTTTTTTGTTTTGTGTGCTCATTCGTTTATAAGGATATATTTGATAACTTTCTTAAGTGTCCCTAGAAGCATGCTGCTGTATGTGTCCCAAGCCTCATAAGATTTTGAATAATAGCCTTCATGACCTGGTATACACAAACCTTGTCTTCCCAATAAGGCTAACTCATTTATTCTAATCATGAGCTACCTCACTCTTTTCTCACATGAGTTTAGAGTCTCCTGCTTGGTCCTTATGTTCGCAGCAGAGGTACTATGTCTTCTTTCACCATCCCCACTATACTTCTCCATAACATTCGTATCCTCACTGTAACCCTTGAGACTCTCAGCAACTACCACTGAGGTTTATGGTTACACAACATCTGTGTTTATGATCTTAGCTTCGTGCCACTACGAGCTGAGTGAAACCCAAAATTCAACACCAATGAATTGACGGTGACCAATTAACTTGATCAAGTTTTCACCAATGAATTAACGAATGTACCTTCATGAAATCTCATTTTTTTCCTTTTTGCGTGATTCCAATGAAATTGTTACACACCATGACATTTCTTCCCGAGGGATCTAGTTTTAAATTTTTATCTGAGATTTCATATTAATCCAAGCCACTACAAAATTAACTCAAACCTACTTGTTCAACAGACTACACTGGTCTCACAAGTACTTTGTTCACGTTCGTTCTTATATCAGGAATTGAATTGTTGAATCAAAGCGAAACCACCCTTAATTTGCCTTATTTAAAGAAGCCTTTCAACATTTATTAATGAATGTTTGATCGTAATTCAACGGGATTCCACACTAACACTTTGAGGTCTCACTTGACCTTGAAGGAAGAGATTCGTGCCCGGGATCATCAGTTTCGTGTCATGATTGACATCACAGATCATTCCAAAAAGAGTTGCTTTATTTCTTTATCTTTTACACTCTTTGCACGAAAATCCTAGATTTTCAAAAATTCCGTTACTAATTATTTTACAGGCTGGATAATCAATGAATGGTTAATACTGAAGTTGTGGTTGCCAATAATCCACGTGGGCATTTTATTCAAAAGGTGGCGTTTAAAAGAAAAGGGATAAGTTCAAAAGGTTGCTGACGCGGCGGGAGTTCAAAGGATAGATATTCAAACGACGGTAAAAAGGCGGGCGCGTGAATTTGAAGAGGCCGCGCTTTTTCTGACACTATTGGACGCGTGTGCAGTATTAAAGCGTCATCCATCTGGCATTAATGGCGCGTGTGGAAATGGAAACGGTTTCTCTCTCTGAACCGACGCTTATTGGGCGGCGTGATCCTAGGAATCTGACACTCTCTCTCCTACGTGATCATCGCACGTCCCAACTGTCACCAATCAGTCACTCAAAAACCCTTCCGTATTTCAATAAGAGATTTCAAACGATCTTTCTCTCTCCTGTTACCTACTATAAAAAGCCATCCACACCACCTTTTACCTCTTTACTGCCCCCATAATTCCCAAAGCAAAATTACTCCCAAAACTCTCTCCCGGTCATCTTCTTCTCCACACCTGCAACAATGGCTGAATCTTCATCAGTTCATGCTACTTCTCAGATTCTTCCCATCAGACCTCAACAATGCCTTGTCATTGATCTGAACCCACTAGCATATGATCCCTACATGTCGCCGGTCATCGAATGCCTCAAGTTCTCCCAGCTTGCTCCGGCATTGTCCAGAATTGAAACGGTGCCAATGGTGGCTCTATCTCAGGTCTATGCGACGGCCTACTACGACAAGGGCGTCGACCGGATATTTTTCGAAGTGGCGGAACACAAGACGTCGATTTCTCGTTCCCGCTTCTGCACCATGCTTGGGTTTGCTGCAGACCCATCACGTGTTAACCCGGAGACGATTCCGGTTGGCATGTTATACAGCATGTTCTACAACATGGGTTACACGGAAGTTCTAACCTCCGTCGCAAGGTTCAAGAAGTCATGCCTACCGCCCCTATGGAATGGGTTATTTACAGTTCTCTTCAAGGGACTGTCTGAGAGGAGTTCAGGATCGGACGGGGCCAGTCGTCTTTTCCTGACAATCATGTATGGGGTGTACAACGGGATCAACCTCGATTATGGGTTTGTCCTCTGGCAGCAGCTGATTCAGAGCCTTTCTTCCACTTCTCGACACTCTGAAGTGTCGCTGGCCCGGTTCTGGATCATGATCACAAGATGGGCCATGGACAGGTTTGAGGTCCCAACTGCTGACGGTGCACCGATGTCTTCTGTTGGCACGTTCCACACCAAGAAGATCATCGTATCCGATGCATCGAAATTCTCCTTCATTGGCTCTATCCCGGAGTCGATGTATGGAAGTGTGCCATCAGACAGCAGTATGATCAAGGTGATCAAGGAGTTAGGGCCATCTGGTCCGAGGGAACTGACACCGGACATGCTGAGATCAATTCATGATGCCGACAAACCGGTGGCCAGGGGAAAGAAGGCAGACAAGGGGAAGAAACCATCCAAAGCCCCAAAACCTACTCCCAAGAAACGCAAACAATCAAAGCCTGCTTCCTCCCCACAACCGAAAAGGAGGAAGACCCAACCGAAACGAAAGCTCGTCCTTCCATCCTCATCAAGTGAATCCGAAGGTGGGAGTTCGGACTCTGAGGGATCACAAGGAGACGAATCTCCACAAAGAGGCAACACACCCCCTCGGTCCCCAACCCCGGAGATGGAACTTCACCAATCCCCAGTTCCTTCCCCTCCACCCACAATTCCTATTTCCATTCCCACCATAAACCCTACTATACCACCAACCTCATTTCCTATACCACCACCCATATTCACCACATCAACCGAAACACCACCTGTTACCGAAACCCCACCCGTAACCGAACCTCCACAAACCGAAACCCATACACAACCACCACCCGAAACTAACCCCCTACCCACTCAACCTGAACCAACCAAACCCATAACACCCCCAGCTTCACCACCACCTCAATCTCCAGAAGACGCCTCCGACGGCGATGATCAATACCTTGGTGGTGATCACATGAACTATGATTCGGTCTATTACAGTCCGTTTCAAGTTCAAAGTGATGAGGAGGATGATGCTCCTGTGACAAAGAAGCATCTCCGCGAGCTGAACGAGAAGGTTGATCAACTTCTCGCCTCCTCTTCCAATCAGCAGTCATCCTTATCTGAAGCTGCCCTTCAGAGGATAGTTGATGCCTTCTCTAGGGCTCAACAGGACTCAGTATCCTCAGCTACTGCTGCGATAGACGCCTCCACCCGAGCTTGTGAGGCGGCGACCGAAAAAGTCGATAAACTATTCCATGACGCTACAATCCTGCTGCAGTCTATGCAGGAGAGCGCCGAAGCCACCAAAACATCTCTGGAACCACTTGTTAATCAATTGGCCCAGTTTGTAAAGACGGAGTTATCCTCGTTCGCTACCCTCAGACAAAACCTTAGCGACGACAACTCGGCACTCCGTGCCTCCATCGATGCCCGCTTGGCAAAGCTACAAGAAGATCTTGCGGCTGAAAATTCCTTGATGGACGTCCTGGCGAGTAAGACTACTGCCCTCAAGGTCAAGAGCACCCAACTTTCCAACTCCGAACAACAATTGGAGGCTCTTCGATCCGAAAGGGAAGTCATCAAGACGTGTGTTTCGGATGTCCACGCCGCTCTATCCAACATCCTGGAAGCACACGACCCCATCCTCAATCACTCGGTGAGGCGTACCCTCGCTGAGAAACTCTCTCCGGCCATGGACCTCCTAA
The DNA here is from genome assembly GCF_002870075.4 of Lactuca sativa. Lineage (NCBI taxonomy): Eukaryota > Viridiplantae > Streptophyta > Magnoliopsida > Asterales > Asteraceae > Lactuca > Lactuca sativa. Next base: position 284,020,700 of record NC_056630.2, read on the forward strand.
GCAAAATTGAAGGCCTACCCAGTTTCGTGTCCATTCCGAAACAAGGGGGAGATGAGAAGAAAGGATCGAAACCACCTCCTTCCTCAAAAGCAATTCACACAACCGAACCACCCCCAACTGGTCATGCCTCGGGTTCGGGTGTGAAGGACAAGGGCAAAAACATTGCAGAGGGAGGAGATGACGATGAAGATGAAGACAAGGAGACTATTGCGGACATGTTAAAGAGAAAGAACAGTCGCAATACTGATGACGATGTCAGTCGTGTGGCACGTGAAGCTGAAGAAGCCGAACGTAAACAAAAAGAAGCCAACGATCTCCTTGAGAGCCGAAAGCTGCTCTTCCCTGCCTGGACCAGGGATCGTTTGATAAAGGAGGCCATAGAAACTCCAAGCATACTATGGCTCGAGCCGGTGATATCGTTCGACTGCAACAACTCGGTCGATTCGCAATTTGATATGCCGTTGACTCGAAAGGCGTTCATCTTCCACGCCTTCTCCAACATTTTCGAAGTCCCGCATCCGAACGATGAGCTTGACAAGGAGCTCATTGACTTTTATCTGGAGGCCGCTCGCCCTCAATACCTTACATGGAGCGCCCAGAAGATTGTCAATGTTCGGGTGATGAAGCCGTTTGCCGTGGGGAGATTCACAAACGTCAAGTTCAAGCTTATCCGAGGATCTGCAAGAACTGCTCACATGATCTCTCTGGCGGATCTGCCCAATCTGAACCCTCATGATTGGATAGTCTTGTACAACATCTTGCTGACAAACGAAGCCGAATATGGTCCCATCTTAGACCATGTCAAAAGGATGCTGGCATGCTATATCATGGAGGTGGCCCTAATGGATCAGGAGGTTGCCACAGTGTTTAAGAAGAAACCGAAAGTCAAGCCTGTGGGATCGGCCAGTGATCTAAACACAATGAAAATGGGCAAGATAGATTCGAGGCGAAACTCTGTGATGTTCACCAGAGCCGAAGGACAGAAATGTCTGTTCGCGTTAGCTGACAAGCACCTCTACACCACTACCTGCTTGGAACACGTCCTATCAATCGTCAAGCGGTGTAAGGACAATTCGGCTGATGACATCAAGTATTTTGAAGATATGATCAATTGGTACATCCGGTTTAGACAGACCATCCTTTCCATAACCAAATGTCTGTTTAGTACTGTGAAGAAGAAGGTACCAGCTTCAGCTGCCGGCCCAAGTACGAAGTGAAGGTCTCGCTCCAAATTGACGCAAAGGGGGAGATTGTTGGGCTGAAGTTCTATTTTATGTTGCGTCTTTTGGGCTCGTTAGATTAGCCTTTGTATTCTCCGGTTTGGGCCTGTCCAACCGAGAGCCTTTTATGTCTTGTATATAAGTTATCGCTTGCATGCATATTAGGTTAAGATTAAAGATTTCAGTTTTAGCATTCCAGAGTCTTACGATATTGCTCTCTTGTAATCTTCCAATCCTTTACAGTTGATGTTCTTAATCGAGCTCTTCTAAGGATTATATTTAATCATTCGACACGTTTGATTCAAGCTGTTTGTTCTTATTGTTGCGTTTTGCCTTGTTATTAATATTTTGTTCTTGCTGTTTCATATTGATATACTTGTTCAAGATCTAATCGATCTTCTTAGATTAAAAGTTGTTTTAATCCCATCAGTTTTGTTACATCACTCACCCTATTTAGGGTTTAGATTTCTGAACACATGAAACTTCCGAGTGATACATTGTATTAAAATAGTGAGTTGTACATTAGGAAAGATAGAGTAAATCCTTAACATACTATGACTGGCTAAGTTGACCGAGTTGACTTGTTGATTTAACTTGACTAATAATTGACGATTGTCACAGTCTGATATTGATTTGTTCTTTATCTGATTTTCCCAAGTAATTTCGATTTCACTGTATAGTGATCTTTCTTTAGATTTTTAGAATAGCCAAATTACCAATGATGAATGGATAAAGTACAAATTACAGATGCATATAAACTAGCTGAAGGGATAAATGATCCTGAAAGCTTTATCTCGATTTAGCATGCGAATAAACAAATAAAGCAGAAAACAGTCTCTTCGATCATGTAGCTAACATTATAACAATTTATATTTGTGATTTATTTGGACTATGGTTTAATTGTTTAACTGTATTGTTTACTCAAGTTTCATCCAGTTTTTTTTCTTCCGGATTCGGTTCATATGGATCACTCCAATACTATAGTCACTAAAAAGCATACTATTGTTGAACAACGTCATGCTATCTATGAAGCCTTATTGCAAGGAAGTTTTTCTGGAGAGTTACCAAGGGGTGCCATAATTAATGTAACTTCGCAATTCTCGGTATCGAACCGGACTGTTATTCGAATTTGGCATCAGGCTAAATTTCAGATATACCATGCACTACTAGTTCATTTATCTTCAAATATGTCGATGGTTGTTGGACGAAAAAGGGTACAAGTTAATCTTAATCAGGTTTTAGATATTCCATTACGTCGTCGATCTAGTATATACTCTCTTGCAAATTGTTTAAATGTTTCTAACTCCACTATGCATACACGAATCAAGGAATGTGTACTTCGACCACACACAAATTCCATCAAGTCAACCCTTACTCATGAGAATAAGATAGCATAATTAGAATTTTGCTTATCGAAAGTTAGTCAGTCATTATCAAGTCATATTCCCACATTTCACGATATGTTTAATGTTGTCCACATTGATGAAAAATAGTTTTACATGTCAAAACCATCAAGACGTCACTACCTTGTCCCGGGCAAGGATGAACCATTAAGGACGTGTCAAAGCAAAAATTTTATCACAAAGGTTATGTTTTTAGCAACTGTTACAAGACCAATATTTGATGCATTCGGTAATGAAGTTTTTTAGGGAAAATTTGGTATCTACCCATTTACAAGATTAGAACCCACTAAGCATTCAAGAAAAAATACAGTGGCGAGAATGTTGGAGACAAAGCCTATTTTATCGGTGACTAAAGAAGTAACAAGGTAATGGTTGATAGAAAAAGTTTTGTCGAATATTAGAGCTAAATGACCGCAAAGTCATATCGGTCCCATATTTATCCAACAAGACAATGCCAAATTAACATTTTAATAGTCTTAAATCGTTCACTAATACATTGAGCTACAAGGGTCACTTCCAGGTACCAATCTGAAGATTAGTAGCTAAGAGATGGTAGCACTCGAATTGGACCATTGTATTATTTATTTGTATATGATCCTTTTTGATAACTTATTGTGCTCTATACTTAATATAATTGTACATCAAGCTGATTTATAAATTAAAAACGATTTTTTTGGTGTACTTTGTGTTAACTTGTCGGGTGTTACACTAACCTTGAAATTATTTTCCTTTTTAAAAAATTATTTACAGAATGTTTTCATTTCCACCAATAAGTCGCAATTGCTCTAAGTGAATGTCCTTGAGAAGTTATAATTATTATTAAGTGATGTAATTTGCAAATTTTTTCTTTACCCATCCAATAGGGCCAATCTAAAAGGTTGTGTAGGCCTTTTACCTTTTGCAACACCTTACTAATAGTCTATTCTTACTATTCATTCATGTCATAAGTCATAACCATGTGAAACTGCATAGTTACTCGGAAAACGTTTAAGCTCTCTAGGATTAGAGAATTTCATACCTAATAAAGGAACCACCTTAATCTATTCCTGAGTATCGTGGCGCACATGGTAGACTGATGGTTTGATATAGTCAGCATCTTTTCCTTCAAGTTCATCAATAATGCAATCATATTCATCTTTCTTGACAATACAAAATGCAGTCACGAAGGGATCAACAATTTGTTTATTGATTGACGCCAACTACAAGGGCAAAGGAAATAGTTTTTGATAACTTGGAATCAACATCCTCATTATAGTTGCCATCATCATTATCAGCATATGGATCTTCCATTTCAATCCAATCAAGTGAAGGTTCGAAAAATTAGTCCACATAGACATTTATTCTATTATTATTTCCATAAGCACACTTAATAAACTCTCTGTAATCATCTTTGTTTTGTAGATGTCAACCCTTTACTCAAAGTTTCTTGAGGAAGACAAAAATAGAAATCAATGCATTTCACTCTAGTAAGCTTTTATAAGAAAGTGATGAACTATAAGAACCCCATCCCATTGAAATCAACATTTCAGACTAATGTTATATCCAAATTGAGATATACAAGTCGCACATTGTGCTCTTTGTATGTGCAATTGACTAAGAAGTTGGGTGCATAATAGGGGAATCAATGCCCTAATCGAATCAATGAGACAATGTAGTATATATGTTTAATGGGGAACGGGTGGCCTAATTTCCAAGAAGGTATCTTTAGGTGTGTAGTCGAGGAGATGGATTTTTTAGTGACCTAATTTCCACATGATACCCCACCGTAATTTTCACGTAATACACATCTAATTTTTTAAATTAGAAATTATCAATATAATTGGTAAAAACTACACTAACCGCTCATATGAGTGTTTTTTAACAACCTAAAACAATTTAATGGTCATATGTACACAAAAAAAATACATAAATGACTAAATATGTACACAGAATATAATATATTACCTATAAATTATTAATCCTAAAACCATTAAATGCACGGCTTGGATTAAAAGGAATAACAGATTGAAGATGTAATTGGTCAAAGAAATATTTCTAAAAACAAACAAAGTAATTATTTTGAATATAGAGTCAAGATTAGTCACGATTAAAAACATCATCATGTTTCGTTGACGAGCAAGACTAAAATCTCATCTTCTTACATTTCCTATTTTATTGCAAAAGGGTGATTTTGAAATGAATGAAGATTTGTATTATATATATATATATATATATATATATATATATATATATATATATATATATATATATATATATATATATATATATGCAAAAAGTTTAATAGAAAATCATAATTATTGGTTATTCAAGGAACCAAATTTTTTTTTTAATTTCTAGAGCGTATTCTTTATCGAAAAAAAAATCTAAAAATATCTAAATTCATGTATTAACATTGTGAATGTGAAAAATATTTTTCGGATTCACCGTGTGAATCCGGATTCACGTTGTGAATTTTCAAAGATTCACATTGTGAATTTGATGTAAAAAATATTGAATTTTTTATCATTGGAAAAATGATAAAAAGTTATGAATTTCTGAATTTTTAGTTTTTTTTTTGATAAAAAATAAGTCCTAAAAGTTGAAAAAAAATTGGTTCTTTGGTTCCTTGGTTAATTATGATTTTCTATTGAACCTCACCCTATATATATATATATATATATATATATATATATATATATATATATATATATATATATATATATATGTGTGTGTGTGTGTGTTTATATATAACAATTTATGTTTGAGGTAGTTGTATAATATATAAATTGTATAATTTTTGAAACATATGACAAAACATTATATATAGATCATTTTTTTCGGAAAAATTTAACTAATTATTTTTATTAAATTAATCAATTATTTTTATATTGGATGTTAATATTAGGTTGAAAAACGATAAACAGTTACATGATAAAATCAAAACGATATTAAAACTGTGGCAACATAAATAAATTCATAACTAATAAACAAGCAAATACTACTAAATATTCAAAATCAAGAAATGACAACTCATAAAGAAACACAAATTTGTTTTTTCTTCTAGTTTTAACCAACTATTTGGAATAATGTGTTTTCAATTCAAGGGAAGCCAACTTAAAATTAAAGGTATAAAATAATTAAAGCTGGGCAGTTGAAATAAAAATAATCATTCTTTAGATGGTTCACCAACACGCACTTTAGAAAATTTTAAGCATCTCTCACCTACATTTTAGTTATTAACATTAAATGAAAATATTATTTTAAAAAATTTCATGACTTACTTTTTAGAAGATTGGACCATACATATGCTTTATTTATATGTATTTATTTTTCAAAAATTTACTATAAAAATCAATTGTACGACGGTTTTTTGTTGCACTCGTTACTAAAGTAAAAAGTAAATAATGAAAGATTACCAATTAAAAAGACATGCCAAAGCTGGATTCCCAGACCTCATTTATAACATTCCACTCCCTAACTGATGGACAAATTTTGCTATACTTTAAGTCGAATAACAAAACAATAAATCACACCAAATAACCATTTTTAGGTGTCCGAATATGATTGGGCTGGGTTTTCTCCATAAAACAATAACATGTGTTTTTTAGAAGATAAATAAATTTGTGTGTGAGAATTTTCGAAATTTATGGATATAGTAATCTCAAAGTTTGAGAGATAAGTTCGAATAAAATTTAGACCATTTTAAGAGTGAATAAAAAAAGTAAGGTGGAGTTTGGTTTACAGAATGTTTACAAAGAAATTGAAATCTATCAAGGAATTGAAATATGTTATGAATTGTAATTCAATTCCATAGTCTCTTTGGTTAACAAGAAATGGAATTGGAATCCAATTCCTTATTCAGTTTGTTTGAAAGTAATGAAATTTGAATGATGTAAAATTACATAATTGCCCTTCTTATTTTTTGCTTTATTTTACTTTGTTTTATAAGTTATATGTGGCGGGTGGTGGTAGCAGGTGGTGATGATGGTGGCGGAGGTGGTGGTGGTGATGGGTCTTGGTGGCGGTATTTGTGGTTGTTGTGGTGGTGGCGGTAGTAGTTGGTGGTCATAGTGATGGCTTCTGGTGGTGGAGGCTAGTGGCGGTGGCGACGGTGGTGATGGTAGCGGTGGCGGTGGTAGTGGTGGTGCCCCTATAATAGGAAATGGTCCAAACTTATATTTCCCTCCAAAAACCAAGTAATGACATCATGATGATGTAAGTTGCGATTACTATTTATAAATGTTGTTAACCACCCTTAACCTCTATTTTTCATGTATAAAAAGAAGATGTATGTTTCATGCAAATGTTATAAATTTCATATAATTTACAACTAAATTGATTCATTTACATCTCTTTGTCTCTCCAAAAATGCATCACAAACAGGATTTATGTGTTTCTAATTTTGATTAGGCCTATAATCAGAACTGAAGTTCTTGGAATATCCCACTTCTACAGTCATTGCTTGTTTGATGTATGCATTTGACTAACACAAGGCTTGATATTGCATTTGTTGTACGAAAGCTAAGTACTCCACACAATAGGGACGAATTACAGATTTTGAAAAGTGACTTAATCACGATCCTTGAAACATCCAAGTCAAATTGTTATTCGAAATCCCTAAAATCTAAAATTCAAAATCTGTAATTTCCCTATAGGTAACCATGGACAAATCTATAAGGTACATATGTTCCAAATTCAGGAAACTATATAAGTTTGAAGGCAGTGACTTTCATCATTGACAAAAGAAGATGCATTTCAGTATCACTACTTTGAAAGTTGTTCATGTGTTAAGCCCTCTTGCACTAGAACCAATGGAAGATGAAACTACGAAGCATACTAGAAGAAGATATAAATGGTATAATGATGACTACATATGTCTCGGGCACATCTTGAATAGTATGTCTGACTCTCTCTTTGATCTCTATCAAAACCATGAATCTGCAAAGAATCTTTGGGATGCCTTCGAATCTAAATACATGGCAGATGTGACAACCCGAAATTTCCATTCTGTACGAACATTATCAAGTCAATAGAAGTTAGACCAGTTGCAGTAAATTTCAGACTTTTCCGAATAAGTTTAAGTATTTCAGGGTTTACATTTAAGGAGATATCAGGAGAGTGGATGCACATGGGTTTGTGCAACTCGAGTATTTCAAAACTTTATGATATTAGAGTTCATTTCTGGAATAATAATATTTTCTGCCAAAAATCCCAGGACTATATATATGATTCTTAACCAAATTATTTCATTAGTTACATTTCCAACTAGAGAAAAGCCATTTTCTCTCTCACGGATCTTCGGGTTTTCGTCCCAAATCGTGAGTACCTCTCTCTAGTTGTATTATATGGCTTATAATGTGTTTAATAACATAGATTACATAGCAAAACCGCTAGATTAGAGAGTTTACCGCCCAAGAACATCTTGGGGAGTAAACTCTTATATAAGGCTTAAATGATGCCTAGTCCCTTCCCCGTGTTATATAACTACCTTAGGCTTGTATATAGGTGTATTTAAGACTAGAATTCATCCATGAACACCAAGATTTAGGTGTTCACGGCCCAAGAAGTTCTTGGACCGTGAACTCCAAATTCAAAGGCCAAAGAGTGCCTTAATCACTCCTAAAGCCTTGGACAATAGCCTCTATTTATTCCTAGTTAATTTGGGGACCTTAAAACATCAAAAACCCATCCCCATGAGAGATCACGGCCGTAATCTCTAAGGGAAATGGTTCTTGGGCCGTGAACATCAAAGAAGGGTACCAAAGTGTGCCTAATGCCTTCATTAGCCTTAGATAGTTGTCTAGAACCTATCCTAGATGAGTATGGGACTTGAAAACATAAAAATACCCATTTCCATATGAGTTTACGGCAGTAAACTCAAAAGGTAATGGCCTTGGGGCCGTAAACTCCTAAAAGGAGTGTCTTAATGCCCTAAACTCTTCCAAGGACTAAACCACCAAGTAGAACTGCTTCTAGGAATCAAGTAACACTTCAAAACACAAAATTCCATTAAGCCTAGGAGCTTACAGCCGTAAACTCAAGGGTTTACGACCGTAAACTCCTTGTGTGGGGTTTATTGAAGAGTAAACTCATGTATATGGTATTTTGGAACCCTAAACCCCTTTAGCCTTGTCCTACAACAACTTAGATGCAACCCTTAGGACTTATAACACTTATACAAAGTGTTTTCATGTTCTAGAGTGTCCTAACTTAATTTATTAGTTGTAATTTGGCTAATTAGTTATATATATGTTCATTATATGATAACTAGGCTCGTGCGTGTGTACAAGTCTCTGTTTGCCACCTAGCAGAGTATCCGACACTTCAATCCAATCCACTCACCACAAGTGTGTTCATACCCCTTAACTAACCTTTGAAATACTTTTAAATGTTTTAAATGCTTTAATAGGGGGAATACAAGTTGAATACATATAGTTATTACATCAATCACATGTGATTAATAACTACAAAACCAACAATTTTATTACTGTTCAAACTGTTTATCAAACTGTTTTACTTCAAACTGCTTTACAAATTCTTTTACTTATCAAATACTTTTACTTAAACTTTGTTATACTTATTATAAATTGCATGCCTGTATATGTATAGTTATATAAGCAATGTTTAAAAGGCTTAGGAAGGTCGTCCGCCCTATTTCCTTTTCCTCGATTTGGATGTGGTCTGGTGGGATATCGGGTAGCCGTCCGAAGGTCGTTTCAATATTAATTATATATCATGTGTACATATATAGTCATAAAAGTTTTTCCATATTCATGCGTACTAGTTACTTCATTAGTGTGTTACCATATGGGTAGCACGGGTTAATACTTATACAATTGCTAGATCAATGAGATGTTCAATGAGTCAGTTCATTCATGAGTCAATACTTATTACTATGAGAACTTATACATTACACTACTATGAGAACATATACATTACATTACTATGAGAGCATATACAACTATACTAGAAGAAGAACATATACAACTATACTAGAAGAAGAACATATACAACTACACTAGAAAGAGAACATATACAACGATACTAGAACGAGTAACAATACATTACATATACATGAATACGTTAACAAATTGTGATCCACTGTATCGGAGCATGCCTTTAATGTCATGGCCCGAGTTGTAGCCAGAGTCTCTTGGAGGGAGAGCGTGAGTTTGCGTATAGATCTATACTGGATTGACTATCCTACACCTTGCTGCTAGCTACAGCCGGACCTGCAAGTTTGCGGGTGCCAAATGTCATATCTTTTTATGACCTACCTTTGTCGTTGTTACCTAGTCGATAGTATGGTAAAATTAATCACATGATACCTTAATATAAATCCGGTTTAAGGTAGTTAGTACAGCAGTAGTTCCTATAATAAAACACTACAGTACTACAATAATTTACCCTTAACATATATTTAGTGATTATTTCACTTAAACATTAATGTGCAAACTATATTTTGTTAATGATAGTTACACTTGGGAAATTACACACTTTTACAATAAACGAACATACAAAACAGTTACGCCTTGGTAGAAGGCTACTTTTAATAGAAAATATAGGTTTTTCTGAGAGATTCAAACTTTTACAAACACTTACAAACGTTCACATACTTTTATCACCAATGTTTACAAACTCATACTTTAAAAACCACGTTCAAACGTTTTGATACAAACACCGACACTAAAATACTTATGAACTCACCATCTTAATGCTGACAAACTCTTTTAAAATAACTTGTATTCTCAGGTCGTCAGTAGATGGGTACCAAGGCCAACTTTTGAGAAGATGGAGCGCATTCAAGACTCATCTTATTATTTTGATTTACTTTTTGGTGTCTATAACTGTACAGAACACGCTTGTATTAAAATTATATATTTAATGCAATGGATGATGTTGTTTGCTTATTTACTGTTATACTGTGTTGTGATACTTTACATGACGTCCTCCGCTCCAGAACGTTTCCGCCGTTCTTGGTTTTGGGGTGTGACAGCAGACAATGCTTCTAGTAAGAACTCTCTTGTAAGTAATTTTAATAATTACAAAATGGTGGATTCTAGACATGTCATGGAACAATACAATGAACTTATGAGGATTTTTGGACAATTTTGAACAACACAAGATGAAAATGGATGAATCCATTTATGTCTCAAGTGTTATTGACAAATTGCTCTAATCCTAGAAAGATTTAAAGCACACATTGGAACACCAAAAGTAAGAGTTGTCTCTTGTACAACTTGGCAGTCACTTGAGAATTGAGGAGAGCATTTAGGTTCAAGAAGTGGGAAAGGAAAGAAAAAAAAATCTTGAATCTTCTATGAATATGGTTGAAGATTACAAACATCAATAAAATAATAAAAGAAAAAAGGAAGAAGAAAGATGACCATTACAAAGGTTTAAACCGGATATCAAAACGTGTGTGTTTGAATTGCAACATACGTGGTCACATCAAACGGGATTGTCGTTTGAAGAAGAACAAGAATAGTACAAATACTTCTAGCAAGGTTCAAAACCACAACAAGGTCAAAATTTTATTTTTGGAAATACTATTATTGTTTATCATGTAACACTTATTTCTAAATCATTATATGTTTAAGGTGATGATCATGCATGGTGGATAGACACAGGGGGCGCAGTGAGTCATGTATGTAAAGATCGCTCTTGGTTCAAGAATTACAAAGTAGTTAATGATGGATTGGTGTTGTATATGACAGACCATAATAAAGCATATGTTGTTGGTCATGGTTATGTGTCTTTATGTTTTAGTTATTGAAAACGTCTTCTTCATAGAAATGTTATAGATGCTCCTAAGATTAGGAAGAACTTAGTTTTCGAGGGTGTAATTAATAAGTGTGGATATAAGCAAGTATATGAGTCTGACAAGTATATCTTATTGTAGGTTTGTTTAATCGGATACAAGCTAATTACAATGAAGAACAAGGATTATCACAAAGATGGTTTTCACTAAGAAAAGTTCTCACCAAGAGAACAGGTGCACAAAGCAAATGGCACAAAGTCGTCACTGTTGGATTAGTGTCTAAGTCCATAACTATAATTGGTATGTACTTGACCCGACTCGGCATGGTCCATTTAGGTTGCATGGCATCGAAACATTTGGATAGACTGTTTGTGAGGAGAGGACATTTGTGACATATTAATATATTAATATGAAATCATGTTATTTAATTAGTATTGGTCAAGAATAAATTTGGAGTTAATTTAGTGATCAAAAGGGACTAATTAAATATATGGGGATTGATTGTGTAAATCATTCATTCTTATATATGTGGGCTTATGATCCATGATTCCTTATGTTGGGTTTAACCCATGTGGTGACCAATGGATACTCCATGGAGGTTAAAACCCATAGAGCATAAGGAATGGGTAAAGTCATGGGTTACATGGTGTAACCCTAATGTGCACACTATATAAGGACCCCTTTAGCTCAAGAAATTGGCACTAGTGATACATATATGAGGGCTAGCCGATTTGAGCATGAAGTGTCTGCTTCTCATGGTTATTCCAAGTGTTGATGATGTTGTGTGAATCATTTGAGGTGTCACACTTGGGGCACTAGGATCTCGAGCATCATGGAGTCAAGCTACATCAAGAGGTATGTATTCTAACTTGTTATATTACCCAAGTATCAAAAGATTGTATGCTAGATAGGGTAATACCTTGGAATATTCATATTTGCATGTATAATAGAGAAAACATAGATCCAAGGTATTTAGGGTTGCGTATACACTTAGGAGTGTTAGAATGCTCAAAACCCATCAGTCATTAGAGTTTTACCCTGTAACAAGATTATATACTAAACTATTAAATATATATCCCTACATAAAAGGGATTGTATCTAATATAAATATAAATTGATCCTAATCACAGATATATCTAATCGGTTTGTTAATAGCTATACTTTCTATAATTAGAACCTAATATAAAAAATGTACAAAAATTTACATGTTGACACTGGAACATGGAGAGCTTGCGTTAATGCTGGTGCTGGCATTGGCGTTGGTGATCAGCATGTGATTATTTTGAGTCATCATATCATAATGTTTGACCTTACAATCTCCGTTATCTGATGATGTCAAAACATAATTTTTGAAAAACTTGCTTCCCGCTTCAGCTCCACTGGGATGAGAAACCTCCCCCTTAGAAGTAGAAGCAAGGTAAAAGCAATCAACCATACATCTCCCCTTTTTTGGCATCAGCAGAACCAACCTTTAAGATTTACAAGGAGAAATCAGAGTGACATAAGTGACAGTGAAAACAATCAGTGTATCGTGAGATGTAATGGAATAATAGGATACATTGTGATGTCTCTTGATAGCATGTGATTTTGCTATAAATCATTGACATAGTGTTGCAAAGTCTCATCAGCGTATGTCTTGTTATGCTGAATCATAAGATTTTTTTCATTAGAAGTACAGGGACAAGAAATGAGTGATGCATGTAATACACTTTGGAATTTAAGTGTACCCATTTGTATAGAGTGTCAAAGTTTTATCAGTGTATGGAAAATACATTGAATCATTAACTTCTTATCTAGAAGATTTTAAGGGTGAGAGTAGGTAGGTGCATGTAATACATCATGGTACATGATATACCCATCGGCACAGATTTTTCATGTTCTCATCAACATCTGGTATCATATGTTGAGTCATAAAACTTTAAAGAAGAAAGTAGGGTAAGAACTGGTTGGTGCGTGTGATAAACTACGATACATAGAACGATCAGCACAGAAGGTCAAAGTTTCATCAGTGTATGGTATTTCAAAGTGAATCGTCAGGATCTTTAAAGAAGACTTGTGGTAAAGAAAAATAGGATATCTCAATCGCACTGAGGTTAAATCAACTTGAATAATTGACAGTGAGTGACTCGTTAACAAGAGATGGTTTAGTCCTTGTATCATAGAGTGCAGTTGCAAACTAGAATTAACTTCCACTATTAATTCAAGAAAACATGGTACAGGACAGAATAAGAAAATAGATAAGTGCAACCAGAATATTCAAAGAAGAATAAGTCAAAAAGGAAATGTGCAGCTCTTTCAGGAGAATCATAAAGATCTAGATGCCACTTTTTCAAAATAATCATAAAAGTAGATATGATTTTTTTAAAAAAATAAATGATCATAAAATCAGTTCCTCTTTTCAATACACCTGCCATCTGAAAGATGGTTATATAGGAAGTAGTGTTAGCATCTCAGATTATAGAAATTTCAAAACAAGTCATGAAATAAAAAATAATACTTATCTTTAGAAGAAAGGATAATCTTGAAAAAATTTCAAGCTTCAAGATCAATACCATGAGAGAGAGAGGGCGAGAGGAAGGAGAAACGCAGTCTTTGTAACCAACGAGTTAAGTGGCTCAAATATTTCTAACCATCGAGTTACCAAAATCAACAGGAAGGTACTCAATGTTTTAATGAAATAGCTGCCAATAGATGAAAGTAAGACTCATTGTATCGAAAATGATTGCTTGGTCCACGACAAGGGATGAAGGGAGAAAGTGGCATCGTCAACTAGAAGAAGATTTGATTCAATCTTTGCCTTCACATCCTCCATTGCATCAGATGAAGGAAACTGGGGTGACACTTAGATCGATCAAAGCATATTTCAAGACAATGACCATTTCTAATCTAGTGTCAAGTGAGAAACCTCAGAGAAATATATATTGGTCATCATCTACAAGTTGATAATTGCAGTTTCTAAGCTGGTATCTCTTTCAAGTTAGCGTTGAATGCAAGAGATCGAAAGTCCTAAGATTTGAAGAGTAGAAAGGAAAGGAAACATTAGTAAATATTAGATAGAGAAACAAACAAGCAATGTATACTATTTTGAATAGAAAAGTAAATAAAAGCACTTGTATTTTTGAGTTATCGTTTTTAATGTAAGCAAAGAAGCAAGAATATGGAAAGCGTAAAGTAGTAATTGGTCAACAAAAGACAAAATTGAAACAAGTGAAGATAGGTCATGGAAACATACAAGGAATGGTAGGGATCATTGTGTCCCTTTTAGCAAGAAGATGAGAAGCATCAAAACTTGTTGAGGTTGTTACCATATTCTTTAGGATGAGCTTTGTTGATGATAGTCATCAGACACTTTTCATTTGGTCCTTCATCTTCAGAGGGTCCTTCTTCATCATCCCACTTCTCAGATCTCTTATGCTTGACAGTAAGGGCCTTGTAATCCCTTTCCCTTTATCACCTTTGACTTCATTCGAAACTGGTGGTTATGAACTCGAACCTACACCAGACGAACAAATCACAATACCTTTAGTAAAATGTCTTGAAGTTATAGTTATTGAGGTTGTTGATAATGTAGTAGGAATCAAAGTTTGAATTTGAGTACTAAACACTTTCCCCACAACTTTTTCACCATTACCATCTTTTGATGAACCATAACCAACACCTTTCAAAACACCAGAACCACCACCCTTTTCTCCCCCTTGCACCCTTGTTTTAACAGGTGGGCATCAGAAGGCATCAAATTAACCAACTTCAGAAAAGGAGCTAGTTCAACCTTCAGGGTTGACTCCAATGAAGAAAATAATGTAGACAATGATTCTTCAAACACTGAAGACGAAGGAGAAACTGTAAGTTGCAAAATCAACTCCTTCACACTTCCCAATAACTCCTCAAGCTTGGAAAAATCTTTTGAATCAGAATCTGACTTCGTATCCAGCTTGGTGATAAGCAAATTGTAGAACTCCACAACCTTCATTACAGCATCAGCAACTATATCAACCTTTGTATGAAGATTGGAATAATTCTAATCAAGTTTAACAACCTCCTTGGTCGGCTCAATTCAAACATCTTCAAACTTTAAATTTACATCCTCTTGTACTTTCTTAATTGCTTCGACAAAGAGAATATGTCGTTCTTTGGCAACAACTCTCAAATCCTTGACCTCATGATTAAAAGACTCAGACTGATGCTTCAAACACTCTTCAGTCTTTGTGTCAAGTTGTTCCATTATAGTTCTTAAGCGATGTTCTTGAGCTTTGAGCAAAACATCGAATTCAATCCCTAACATAGTGTTTTGACTGCTAGCATCAGCTTGAATCTGAAGCAAAGAGTTCAGCTTATGATTCAAGATTTTTAATTATTTTCCAAACATCAACATGTGATCTGGAATATTCTCTTCCACATGATCGAACTGAATGTCACCAAATGATACCATAAAATCATCATCATCATGTTCAACCTCCGAAGTAGACTTTGGACCATCGGTTGATTGAGAAGGAAACAAGGAAGTGATAGGTTGTTCCATAACATGAACAAATGTGGGTGAAATAATGGAAATAGATAAAGATATAGGAATAGGTGACTGAAATAGTGGTAACGAAGTAGAGGTTTCAATAATAGTGGTTTCAAATGTAGATGAAATAATGATGAAAACAGGAACAAATGAAGTAAAGACATTATAAATACCTTGGGCTTCGTGAGTCGACATCCCATCACCCATGGTGACATTTTGGTCCATATTAGATATGTCCACAGTGATGCCTGAAGTTCGTACCTCCTCCGCAATGGACTTGGCAATCGAAACTTTGGGTGGTATGACCGAAGTCTTATCAGGGATGGAAAAAATAGATGGATCACCCAGATTAGTAGTTGTGTCCATATTAGATGTTTTCATAGAGCCACTAAGACTGCCAGTCACCTCGAAAGTCGACTTGACTAGTGAGTCCCTCTAGGGTGAATCGAAGCCAAAATCACCATGTCGAACAGGAGAATCATCACCTTCGAACTCAGTCTCGACGACAACCTCATCGAGAGGATCTTCCAATGCCTTTGTTTTCTTCTTGATCTTTTTCACCATAGCCTCCACTTTTTGTTTCTTTGATGCAGGAGATATTGGATTTGGAACTTCGTGAATCATCACCCCATTTCGATTTAATTGAGGCTTATGAATTTTATTGAATTGTGAAACAAAAATCCCTTTTAGTGAAGAAATAGACTTCTCCACAACATCTTCGCTAATAGACATCCGTTCTGGTGAGTGACGAAGTCGATGAGCTGACTGATTTTTTCTTTTCAAGACACCAGTTTTCGAAGGTATCACCTCCTTTAGAACATCATGCACAATAGGTTTGTGAGCAGGCTCTGTAACAGGCTTCGTAACCTCATGTTGAGTTGTCTCAAGAACCGATTTAGGCTTTTCAACATTGGAAGATTTCTTGGGACTTTTACCATGTTTTGAAGTTTCGGTAATCCCTTTTGGTAACAAGATGCCTGTTTCAACAGTAGGATTGATAGTTTGAAGATAAGCCACTAGAATAGGGTTTGTTGGATCAACATTACGAATCATAGCCTCTTGAATCCTTGCAACATTGGGAAACACCTCCGAATCATCTTCAACATGATTTGGATGTTGATAAATCTGAAACTCAGTAGTAGGAACATCAGCAGGTACATCAAACTCTTCTTTCTCATACACATATTTCAGAATCAGACTCCAATATCTTGCACACAAAACACCATTAGCTACATTCGTGTGTGAGATGCTAACACCAAGTTCCTCCCATCAGTGAGTAGCATATCTACTTGCAAATCATAATACAAACCATCAACCATGGCATAAATTTCAAGTCTGTCTTTATCCAAACCCACACACTTTTTCCTGTTAAGAATCAAAGAAAGATTCCAAAGAGGAAGTTCCACATACACAGTAAAGAGGATTTCTTGAACTGACTAATTTTGGTCAGGAGGGGTTAATGAACCATCTCGTTAAACATGTGAACCATCTGTTCATTGGTAACCTTATAGAAAGGTCCAACATTTGGAATGTTTAAGATGTGAGAGAGTTGTCTCTTCGTGAGCTTGTATTTCTTATCATTGGTTAACCAAAACGTAACCACCTTAGAAGTCTTGTTGAACACAGCAGTAGAATCAGCCAATGATAACCAGGTCATCGGAACTAAGAAAGAAGACGTCATCACAGTAGATATAAATGAATGATTGAGAGACACAATCAGCATTTGCAGTTCTTCAGGGTATCTCGATTCACCAGGTTGAACCCTATAGTTGGATCCTTGAATATTCAATGGTTGTGAGGAAGCTTCATCAGTGGTTTGAGAAGGATCAACTGGAACATTTGTGGACGCCATTGTTAAGGCTTGAAGGTTGGAAAGAACAGAGATGTATAAGGCAAGTGAATTTGGGGAAAAACTTTAGCCTGATCGCGTAAAGTTTGAATAAGATATCCACAAAATCGTTTTATACTGATACCTCAAGTTTGAATTTGAAGTGTTTAGCAATAAATTCATGCCACGTGTATACTTGAAAATCGGACCTGTAGCCGTAACGATTGCCACGTCTGAAAAGTAACGAGCACTTGTCCTTGAAAATTGTGAACTAAACTAACCGTCACATCAATCAGTCGTTTCGCTCGCCCCAAGAGGATAAGAACCGTCACTAAACCCTTCGTTTTGAGGTTGGGCTCATTTGCTTTTGGGATGAAAAACAAAATCATAGCTAGACATTCGAAATCTAGGTTTGAGTTAGTATTACTCAAGATCTCAATGATTTCTTGTGTAAATGTGTAACAACGAATTAGTGGGAACCAAGATAAAAAAAAATGTGCATAAAGTGACATCAAATCATCGTTTGATGTAAAACTAGATGGATCCCGGGAAACGATCACTTCATTCGACATCAAGAAAGATATCGAAATGCTTGTGTGCTATCCCGTGATATACAATCGAATACTCATTGAGGAGTATCGAAGGGATTCTTTTTAATAAGGCTTTAAAGGTTGGCTTAATTTTGTTCATGATCACAAATTAACATAAGTATGAATACAATGAGCACAATTACCTGTATGACCATTATAGTCAGGGACAAAGAAAGAATTTATTTCAAAGTTACACAGGACCAATGTGATATTCAGACAGAAATCATATTATATAAAAAAGAAAGTGTTAGATCTTGTTGGGAAAAAATGTCTTGGGTGTAGATCATTTTATCAAGACCACTCATGATGAAGAAATACGATTTTGAATATCGAAGTAAGGTAGATAAACAAGTGTTTCATGAAAAACTTGAACAAAATTCACCGTTAATTCCTTGAATAGTTTAGATATTGTGGGTTTCACCATCATCACAGACTCATGAATCGGGATCATAAACACAGACTTATGCGATATCTACATTCTGGTTGGTTCCAAACAGAGATGTCGAGGATATGCAAGTGAAGTGTGTGAATCGTGAAGAATTATATTGATGAATGTTAGTTTTCCCTTTAACGAATGAAGCTTTGACTTTCAGCTTTGAATTAGGATTGGGAAAGTGAGGTGGTTTTGGTTTATATGGTTCACTCATTCTTCCTTTAACTTCCAACTTGACAAATTTTCTCTTTGAAAATGATTTTGTAGCTCTATTGTGAAAACGATTTTGAAAATGTTTGTTATAACCAATAGAGGTTTGATTATAAACTTGTTGTCCATTTGAAAACCTTCTTTGACTTTGAACTTGATGAAATAATCTTTGTTTATTGTTTTGAAAACCACTTCTATGAAAATTATTTTGTGAAAACCTTTCATTTTTTTGATTAGGAACAATAGTCCTTTGTTGTTGGTTTTTAACAAAATTCCCATTTCTTGGTTTTTGAACAAACGGTTTTTGACTTGGTTGTTGAAATTTGGAACCACTTTTTGATAAATCATTTTGTTTTGAGTGGATTTGTTCTAAACAAAAGACTTATTTTGAGATCAAGTCTTAACTTGTTCAACTTTTTTCTGTTCAGATTATTTTGCTAACAAAACTTTTGTTTCTTACGAGACTCGACATTTTGCCAATAAAACTTTTTCCTTGCTTTTGACATCGAAATGCCTTCATCTTTTGAAATCTTTTGAATTTGTTCATAAAACATTTGAGCTTTTGTGTTTTAAGAAACTGATTCATTTGAAGGTTTGTCTTCATTTTCTTTTTCTTTCTTAATTTCCCAAACTCTATTTGGTTGTTTCCTATGAAAAGTTGATGAGTTTTTATTAATAGTGTTTTCAACCGTACTTTGGTTTTGAGAAAAATCCTTCTTTCGAAACTGCTTCATTATCTTCAACAACGGTTTTATTGATTTCAGGTGTCACTTTATCTCCATTTCCTGATGTGACAAATACTTGATTTAGAAACACCACATCATCACTGCACTTGAAATTTGGATAAACAACAGAGTTCGATTCGAGATAATGAAAACCTTTTTTCCTTCATCACTTTATCTAACATCTCTGTTTTCTCATATACCTGATCACCAACCACTCATGGAATTGTTGTTTCAGCTGAAACAGCTTCATTATCAGTGTCACTATCAGTTTGACTATCTTCAATAACAACATGGTTATAGTCATGAGCGTTCGATGTTGAAGGTTGATCAGTGTTAACCTTATCCAATGAATCATCACATTTTTCTTTACCCTTAGCCATCAAAGTGACATTAATGACAGAGAGTTGAGAACAATCAATAATTTCCTCCTCCTCAATTTCACTGATATTGTCAGAATCATCTTCTATATCAGCAAAAAAAAAATTTGAGAATCCAATGCCGAATTCTCAGTATTTTTCAAAATCTTAATTTGTTCAATTTTAGTCAAGGTCTCATTCATAATATTAAACAAATCATTAGCATCCAAACATTCATCTAATTTAACAATACCATATGCATATGAATCATTTGGGACCTTATCAAACTCAGAAATCTTTTTCTCACAATCATAAGAAGTCGAATCTATGTTTTCTCTTTCGAATGTTAAAAAGGGCAAAAGTTTCCTATGTTGTTCCTTACTAATATCCGACGAATTATGTAAAGCATTCAACTTAGCATAAAGTCTCTTTGTAGAATTACAATAAACGTTTCTTTGTTTAAGCAAATTACAATTGTCTATCCTCAAATCATCCCTATCACAAGAAACATTCTTAAATTGCAATTCTAAATGATTTATTCTGCTTATCTTCGACTCCAACTTTTTTTGTGATTCTAGTAGTAAAGATTTTGATTTCTCGGCATCTCTACTAACAGAAATAAGCATGTCATTAAAGCAAGATAGAGTATTATCGAAATCAGACAAAATAACATCATATGAACTAATAGGAATATCAAGAGATTCGTGAAGGGTACGTACCTTAGAAGTCATTAGAGACTTGTCGGTACCAGTAGAAACGAAGCATTTGCCCATCACCTTCTCTTCTTCCTCACTTTCCTTCTCATACTCAGCAAACATAGCGCCATGTGTGGGGTTTTTCATTTCCTTGTCATCTAATACACATGACCATATATGGTATGTTCCGTCCCCTATGCTACTCCCTCTTGCAACCAAAGACATCCCTTTCATCTTAGCTCTCAACTGCTCTAGCCTCTCAGCATAATATACCTCGTCCTTTACTCTTTCTTTCTTTTCTTCTCTCTTCCTCAACATGCAATCACTTGCCATATGGTTCACACCATTACAGTAATGGCAATCAAAACCATAGTCACCTTTCAATTTCTTCCATGTCTTCACAACCTCAGGCTTGTTATCTTTTATCTCCACCTTCGTCTCCTCTCTCATACCCTTCACATTTGATGAGTTTCCCTTAAAATCACTTTTTCCTTTGAACTTCGAATTTAATGGCTTCTTGAAAATTTTATTCACTTTCTTGTTTGAATAAAAAAGCCACTGCTTCGTCATCAAAATTAACAATCAGACCTTCTTCTTCTGATCCATCATTCTCAGCTGACTCAACTTCAGCTTCGCTAACTATCACCTTCGACACCAGTGCTAGAGACCTCCCAAATTCATCTTTGTTTCTTTCTTCTATTTTGTTGATCTAACTTTCATGAGCTCTCAACACATTATAGAGATCACCAAGAGAATAGTTGTAGAAACTTTGTCGAGTCTTAATCATCAGACTGATATTATGTCATTCTTTACGTAGCCCTATCAGAAAATTCAAATTGAACTCAAGAGTAGTACGAACTCCATATCGACTGCATTTGAAGATGAATTCATTCATATAATCATAGAAGAGTTCAATATTCTCAACATCCTTCTATTTTGAATTCTCCTAGTTCAAGCAGACACTGCTTAACATAACTTTTCTTCGTCTTCTCGCTCCATGATACTTATCTTTCAAAGTATCCCAAATCTATTTAGTTGTTTTGCATCCACAAACATAGTTGTACACCATTGGTGGAAGACCTCCACGTAGTTCACGCATACAATGTTTTTCATTTGATTTGTATTTGTCAGTTTAAGTAGCAGCATTAGCATATGAAACAACATTTCCGATTTCAGCAAGCATCGAAGGACGAAAGTTTCCACTCTTGATACATTGCCATAGATCTTCATCGATCCTAGTCAAAGAATCTTCCATCCTATCATTCCATTGATCATAGTACTCAAGAATCAACATAGGGACTTTGGTTGAAGAACCGAGGAGATAGGAAAATCCATTCATCGTGTTCATGTTGAAGTTCGCCATTAATGTACTGATAGAATTAATGAAAAGCTTCAGAAAGAAGAATTTAAGTTGTAAATCTTCTAGAAATCAATCGTCGAACACTCGATTTATCAAACTAAAAGCAGAATCGAATCGATACAGATGATCAGGAAAGATTTTCACATTCAAAAGTGCGGAATATTTTGAATCTAAAATGAGATTCAAAAACTTTTGAAAGCTTGAGAAAATCATAAATTAACTGTAGGAATCCTGCTCTAATGCCAAATGTAGTTCGTATTGATCGAGTTAATGCAATGAAATCAGAGTTTGAATTGAATCTAGAACACACAAGTAAATCAGCTGTAGGAATCATGCTTCTCTAACAGTCACCTTTGACACTAGTGCTAGAGATCTCCCAAATTCATCTTTTTTTTCTCCATCTATTTCGCTGATCTCACTTTCATGAGCTTTCAACACATTGTAGAGATCACCAAGAGAATAGTTGTAAAAACTTTGTTGATTCTTAATCATCAGACTGGTATTACGCCATTCTTTACGAAGCCCCATCAGAAAAGTCAAATTGAATTCAAGAGTAGTACGATTAACTCCATATCGATTGCATTTAAAGATTAATTTATTCAGACGATCATAGTAGAGTTAAATGTTCTCAACTTCCTTTTGTTTTGAATTCTCTTGATTCAAGCAGACATTGCTTAACATAACTTTTCTTCGTCTTCTCACTCCCTTGATACTTATCTTTCCAATTATCCTAAATCTATTTAGCCGTTTTGCATCCACGAACATAGTTGTACACCACTGGTGGAAGAGCTCCACGTACTTCACGCATATAATGTTTTCATTCGATTTGTATTTGTCAGTTTGAGTAGCAACATCAGCAGATGAACCAGCATTTCTGATTTCAGCAAGCATCGAAGGACGAAATTTTCCACTCTTGACACATCGCCATAGATCTTTATCGATCCTAATCAGATAATCGTCCATCCTATCAGTCCAGTGATCACAGTACTCAGGAATCAACATAAGAATTTTGGTTGAAGAATCGAGGAGATGAGAAAATCCAGTCATCGTGATCATGTTAAAGTTCGCCATTAATGTACGGAGAGAATTGATGAAAAACTTCAAAAAGAAGAATTTAAGGAGTAAATCTTCCAGAAATCAATCACCGAACACTCGATTTATCAAACTAAAAGCAGAATCAAATCGATATAGATGATCAGAAAAGATTTTCAGATTCGAAAGTCGGAATATTTTGAATCTAAAATGAGATTCAAAAACTTTTGAAACCTTGAGAAAATCATAAATCAATTGTAGGAATCCTTCTCTGATACCAAATGTAATTTGTATTGATCGAGTTAATGAAATGAAATCAGAGTTTCAATTGAATCTAGAACACACAAGTAAATATAATCTGGATGGCTCAATTAAACTTCTAAAGGTTACAAGAGTGAATAGATTAAGAACATGAAAATGCCAAAAGTTACTCTATCTCTAGTACCTATCCCTATTTATAGGAATTACAAAAATTAACAAAAAATACATAAGGGATAAATCTATTAAGCTTCGACATACAAAGGTGCCCTTATGAAATACATACAACGAATACTGAATTACATCCTTCGACACTAATAAAGATATAAGACCATTTGACACCTCACAACATACTTCGACCTCGACAGTGTCAACAGTTTTTTGTATAAAGCCTCATAGTTTTCATCACTTTGAGTTTCCTTTTTTTTCTTTGCTTGCCATGATAATATGATCATGGCTTCCACAGTTAAAGCACTTACCTTCATCCTTTATTTCACACACATTCATTCTCGATGAGTTGTTTCCCTTGGACATGAATCTTCTAGATCCACTCATTTGGCTATCTTCATAGTGCTTAACAATGAGAGGGGTGTTGGCAATCATCTAATCTAGATATATATATCTTGAGATTCACTCTGATCGGATGGGTTGGGTTCACTGACATATCCAGACGTCTCTTTTTTAGAAACTATAACTACTGACTTTTCTTTGATGAATTCTTTCAATATGTCTTTACAAAGAGCCTTAGTTTCCTTGTAGTTGTGCAGATTTCCAAAAAGTGAATCAACGTCCTTGGAGTTGATTTTCTCACTATTATTTGAAATAGGGATGAGAATTTGGCCCGAAAACCCAAACCAAACCGAAACCGAACCGAATTAGACCCGAATAAGCAATTCGATTCGGTTTTCGGGTATCTATATAAGGCTTATTCGGTTTTTGGGTTATTCGGTCCAGGTTACCCGAATAACAGCTTATTCGATCCAAAAGGACCGAACCGAATATGAAAAGTCACATTTTTTTTCCACTTGCACGATTGCTTATTCGGTCTTGTGTTCTATCGATCGTTACCCAAAATACCCACATAATGTTTAATGTTTAACTTATATACTTATAGATAGATTTTTGGGTGTTTTAGATGTTTAATGTTTAGTGTTTAATATGTTGCTTAATAACTATATCTAAAGAATGTGGTGGTTGGATTTTACATTTTATATATCAAGAATAGTTAATCCGTGTTATTTGTGTTTATCATAAGCTAGAAAAGTCATACAAAATACAATATTTATAATCACATTGTAAATGTTATTTGGGTTATTCGGCTCCTTAATCATCTTGTACATGTTATTTGGGTTATTCGGGCCGGAACCGAACCGAATCGAATAATACCCAAACCGAATCGAACCGTATTGCTTATTTGGTTCGGTTTTCGGTTCATATAATTACCCTTATTTGGTTTTCGGTTTATTCAGGTTCGGGTCGGTTCCGAACCGAATAACATCCCTAATTCGAAATATCATCATGATATTCCTAGCTTTTAATCAAGGAGTATAAGAACTTCAGTACCAAGTGAGATGAATGTTTCGTGGTGCCCAAACTGCACGTACATTCATCAAGCAATTAAATCTATTACAAGTTTAAGTCAATGTCTCACCTTGTTGAGCAAAAAATGCTCATATCTCTGGTTTAGATTATTGATGGTTGTTACTTGGACTTCAGTTGTGCCTTCGTATACTATGGTCAGTGTCTCCATCATCTCTTGAGCGTACTCATTATTCTGAACCAAGTGGTAGAAGTGATAGGAAAGAGAGTTTCCAATAGCAGCCCTTGCCTTTACATCCAAACTTATGAGTCTCTTATCTTAATCACCATGACTAGATTTAGGCTTTGGCTTCTTTCCACCAGTGGCCACACTGTCAATCGTAGGTTGATACATAGGAACATGTGGACCATTATTAACAATGTCAAGCATGCCATGGTCCATGGTTTGAAGAACAACCAAGGCTTTTGCTTTCCACGTGGCGAAATTATGTTTGTCAAACAGAGGAATTTTGTTTGCAGCAGAAGACTTTGGATTGTAATGTGAAGAAGATGACATTGTTACTTGAATGTACCAATAAACCCGCTCTAATACTACTTCTAGGTTCATTTGATCGGATACAAGCAAGTAACAATGAATAATAAGGATTATCACAAAGATGGTTTTCACTAAAAAAAAGTTATCACCAAGAGAACGGGTGCACAAAGCAAATGGCACAAAGCCATCACAAAGACCCCATTAGGGTTTTACCTTAATACAAGATTATATACTAAACTATTAAATGTATATCCCAACATAAAAGGGATTGTATCTAATCTAAATAGAAACTAATCCTAATCACAGAGATATTGGATCAGTTGGTTAATAGCTATACTTTCTATAATTTCAACCTACTATACAAAATGTACAAAACGTTACAAGTTGCGCTGGAACATGGAGAGCTTGCGATGACACTAGTGTTGGCACTGGTGATCAGCGTGTGAGTATTTTGACTCATCAGATCATAAGGCTTGACCTTGCACTTATCAAAGTGTGAAACATTTTGTAGGATTTGGGTATTTCTGTAATTTTATGTTTAGATTAAATGTGAATGAGAAAGTTGCATATTCTATGTGTGTGTGTGTCGGTATATATATATATATATATATATATATATATATATATATATATATATATATATATATATATATATGGGTTTTTCTAGTATTTATGATTCTTCTCTTTGGCATGCCCATTTAGGACATGTACATTATACAAGAATACTTGAAATGTCTAAAAATAGCTCAGTGTTACCTTTCGACATTAACATAGAGAAGTGTAGACCTTGTATACTAACTAAGATTATAAGACAACCTTTTCTTAATGCAAAGTAATTCTATTTTGCTTGAATTAATACACAGTGATTTATGTGATTTGCACTCTAACTCCATCCTTAGGCAATAAGAAATACATTGTTACATTCATAAATGTTTATTCTCGTTTTCTTTATGTATATCTATTAAACTCTAAGGATGAATCCCTTGATAAATTCAACATTCATAACACTAAACTTGAGTTGAAACAAAATGATTTAATCAAAAGGCTTATACTGATAGATATGGTGAATATGATGATCCTATTTATTTCCAATTTTTAAGAATCATACATGAGACTACAACTCTATATACCCCTCAACGAAATGGTATATCTAAAATGATATATATATATATATATATATATATATATATATATATATATATATATATATATATATATATATAATTCTAAAGGAAATGGTGAGTTATATGTTGTCATATTCAGGATTGAGTGATGGATTATGGGGATAAGCTATGTTAACTTTTTATCTTTTGAATAGAGTTCCAAACAAAAGGAACAAAATAACTCGTTATAAACTTTAGTACAAAAGGAAACCGGACTTGGGTTATCTTAAAGTTTGGGGTTTTTCGTTCAGTTGTGAGACTGACTAAACTGAAAATGACAAATGTGGGTAAAATAGGTATTGAGTGTATCTTCATTGGATATGTTTAGCATTCCAAGGTGTATATGTTCTTTATCTTAGAATCTAGTGATTATGTTTCAGTTACTTCTATTATAGAATCAAGAGATCTAATATTTTATGAAAATCGATTGTCATCCATACCTAAACCAAAGGATATGGTTGCTAACTTTAGTGGAACTACCAAGGAAGTTGTACCTGATATAAGTGAATCGCTTGTACTTAGAAGAAGCAAAAGATAAAGAAAAGCCATTTGGTCATGATTTCTAGCTTTATCTAGTTGAGGCTTCTATAGATGAGATTGCATTTTAATATTATTGTTGTTTTAGCATTGAATAAGATCCAAAAACATTTAAAGATGCAATGACATTTCAAGATGTTGCTTTTTGGAAAGAAGAAATTAATGGTGAGATGGATTTTATCATGGGGAATAACACGTGGTTTTTATATGATCTTCCTCATGGATGCAAACCATTGGGTTGCAAGTAGATTTTTAAAAAGGAAAATGAAAGTTGATGGATTAATAGACAAGTTTAAGGCTATATTGGTTATTCAAGGTTTTAGACAAAAGCTTGACATTGACTAATTTGATACTTTTGCATAAGTTTTTCAAAATCTAGATCTTACGTAAAATCATTTTACGTTTTGCAAGATTGTGATCGTAAGATCGGATGGGGATCTTAGGATCCTACCAAATTAACTCATATTCAAGTTTCCTTGCAAGATAGTGTAATCAACTTTAACTTCTTAAGCATCACCCATAATTGTTGTTTCTACAAACCATAAACATTAAGAATAAAACATCTTTTAGAAATAAGATCATTTTGATAATGTCCAAGTAAGACATAAGATCACAAAAGGATTATTATGGGTGTACTCTGTCTAACTCGAGATGAATTGATAAAATGGTGATGCTTTAGAAGACTTCTTGCAACTTGTGACGCTCGAATTCAAGTTGAATAAACAAAATTTTGATACTCAGTTATATAATAAAACGAAATAGGTGAGATTGGGATCGCAGTGTCATCGGTATCGTTTTTCACTTATAAGATCTTAAAAATGTAAGATCGTAAGTTCAAAATCGATGTTTTAACAACCTTGCTTATGTGCGAATTGCTCGTATCTCTACCATTAGATTATTGATTGCCTTAGTTGTTATTCATAATCTAGTTATTTACCAAATGGATGTTAAAACAACATTCTTGAATGGTGATCTAGGGGAAGAGGTATATATGAGACAACCTGAGGGTTTTGTTATGCCTTGAAATAAGCATAAAGTGTGTAAGTAAGTAAGTTGGTTAAATCATCGTGGGAGCTAAAACAAGCACCAAAATAGTGGTACCCAAAGTTTGATGACATTGTCTTGTCACATGGTTTCAAGTTGAATCAATCAGAAAAGTGTGTATAAAGTAAGTTTGATGAGTCTGGTAGAGGAGTTATCATATGCCTATATGTAGATGATATGTTGATCTTTGGTGTAGATCAAAGGCAAGTTGATATGACCAAAGACTTTTTATCATCTCGGTTCTCCATGAAGGATATGGGGGAGGAAACAGTGATTCTTAGAATAAGGATCAAACTGAAACACAAAGGAATTTCTCAGTCTCATTATATTGAGAAAGTACTTAAGAAGTTTAACTGTATGTATTGTTCTCCTCTGAGTACTTTTTTGATCCAAGTGTTAAGATTATGCCTAATACTGGTGAAGAAGTTTCAGAACTTAAGTATTCTAAAGTCATTAGTTGTTTGATGTATGAAATGACTAGCATAAGGTTTGATATTGCATTTGATATAGTAAAGCTAAGTAGGTTTACTAGCTATCCTAGTACACATCTATAATAAATATTCAGGAGGGCGTTGAAGTATCTTAAGAAAACCATGGACTATGGTTTGACTTATATAGGGTTTCCTTCTGTAATAGAAGGATATTCAGCATATGGTTGGGTGTTTCTTCTTGGTGGATGTGCCATTTCTTTGGCATCTAAGAAGCAAACATGTATTGCCAATTCAACTATGGAATCTAAATTTGTATCCCTTGAATCTATTAGAAAAGAAGCAGAATGGCTAAGAAATTTGATTTATGAAATTCCTTTATAGCCAAAGCCCATATCACCTATTTCTATACATTATGATAGTGTTGCCACCTTGGCCAAATCCTATTGTCAACTGTAAAACAAGAAAGTTTCCACATTTCAGTGTTAGGCACCATATGGTACGAGAGCTCATAACTCATGGAATCATTTCTGTTAAATTTTCTACATATTTACAGAATTTAGTTGATCACTTAATGAATGGGTTATCTAGAGAGTTGGTAAGAAAGTTAGTGATAGGGATGGGTTTAAGGCCCACTAAATATCTCTATGGGTGAGATGTCCAATTCCCTTCAATGCTATGTAAGGATTTTAATTCAATGTGGAAATATTTCTTGTGGAGAATAATAGAGAACATTATTTTTACAACATTTTAAGGCATGTGCTTGTAGCATGTAGAGTTAAGGTAGGTTGAATTAAATTCTTAGTATTTCTTTTGAAAATTTTCAATACAATTTCATGATCTAGAAGAACTACCTATATAAGTGTGAAGTGTTTCCTCTGCATAAAGCATGGGATAGACAATTATGCACTCATGGATGGATATGACACACGACTATAATAGTGTCAAGTATGAAATATTAGAATTTGTGTAAAATTTATGTGTATAATATCTTCAATTAATAAAATTTGTTGAAGAATCCTTAAGACACCCTGATTCTCGAGTATTTGAAATGTGTATTATACTGATGTGAAAATTCAATCTTCAAGACATTTTCATTTATGCATGAGTTTGGTTTTGTGTTTGCTTTTAGTTAATTAAGGATTACACTAAAATACGGGAGGAATGTTGGTGATTTTAGTGTTATCAACATATTTTAATGTAGTTAGTAATACTATCGAAGGTTGAGTTCATTTTACTATCTGAGATTGGAGTTGTTAGGTGCACACCCAAAGTGATAAATGTGGACACAAGAATACGGGGGTCTGGAGGCAGTGCACCAGGGTACAGGGTTCTAACGGGAAGCACCCCGAAACCTAAGCGTATTTCTATAACAGAAAATTGTTGATATCAAACAAAATCGAGATTTTATTTTCAATATTTTTCAAGAGATGTCATTTAATACTCTCACGATAAAACCTAACCACTGATGCAAAGAGATGGTGGCATCCAATCCATATCAAACAAAATCATTTTGCAAGGGGGTATTGTTCATTATCGACTTGTAAAAATCTAAAAATGGCAAAAAATTTCCTTAGTTTTGGAAAATTTTGTGCTATATAAACTTATGCTACTCTTCCATGTTTTAGTCACAACGACCATATTTCCTTAAACTCTATGTCGGTAGGGAAGTTTGTACAATAAAACGATACCTAGGCATTCCCAAGATCCATAAATTTTGGATTAATCGGTTTACCTTAAAAATGTTTCCCAATTTCTTGATGTTTCCACCAATCTGCATTTTGTTTACCGGATGAAACAACCCCCTCCTTCATGCAATTCCTAGTATTCTGAAACCTTAGCACCCTTAATATGATCATGATGCTACACATTAAACACATTCCATTTTCTCACTGTCTCAGTCGGTTACAGTACCAAAGATGATCATATGAGTAACCCAACCCCCATGTTGGTGATTTTAGTATGATCAATATATTGTAATGTAGTTAGTATTACTACAGAGACAGACTGAGTTCATTTTAATATCTGAGACTGTAGGTGCAGGGTGTACACAAGAAGTGATAAATGTGGACTCATAATTACACGAGGAGGGGGGGCAGCGCCCCTGGGTACAAGGTTCCAAGGGGAAATGATCACGGGTATAGGGTTCCAAAGGGAAACACCCCTGGCATGGTCTAGGGGCAGCGCCCCAAAACCTAAATGGATTTATATAACATAAAATGGTCCAAACCTATATTTCCCACCAAAACCCTTCTCATGACAACAAGATGATATAGGATGCAATTATTATTTATAATTGTTATTAACCATCCTTAACCACCATCTTATATGTATAAAAGGAAGATAGACGATGGATGCAAAGGTTACAACTTTCATATAATCGAAAACTAAACCGATTCCTTTACATCTCTTTGTTTCTCCAAAAACGCATCACAACATGTATTTTGTGTTTTTAAATTTGATTAGGCTTGTAATCAGAATTGAAGTTATTAGATTATTGAAGTGATTACAAATTTCAAGTGATCAATCACGATATGTAATGACCCGAAAATCAAGGGTAAAAATTTTTGTTTTTATTATAGTCAAAGCACAGATATCTTATAAATCCAATCATTCCAAAAACATGATTAATTAAAAACATTTATCAAAGTTCGTCCTAAAATCATAATATTGCGGAAACACGGGTGTATGCGGTGCGATCAAGCCGGGCACTTCCTTTCCAAACCGATGATACCTGAAACCATAAACAAAACTGCAAGCACGAAGCTTAGTGAGTTCCCCAAAGCATACCCCACACAATCCACATAACCACATAATCCATATTAGCTATAACAGCTACATAAACCATATCAATCACATAAGCCATGCATATAACATATAAGGATGTCGTGGGCTCCTCCTAGGGTCTTACTCCAGGATGCCATGGGCTCCCCACATGGTCTTACACCAAAGTGTCATAGGCTCCCTCATGGTCTTTAATAGGAAATCCATGGGCTCTCCACATGGTATTACATACAAGTTCCATAAGCTCTTCCATGGTCTTTAATAGGAAAGTCATGGGCTCTCTGTGTCACACCCTGAAAACCAAAGGCGGAAACGTTCCCGGGGTTGACTCCACGTTGAGTATCAAATCCAATGTACATAGTAATCACAGTAAACAACCATTACATTACATATATATAAAAGTTTACATTTGGTTCAAAAGTAAATTGTACAAAAGTTATACATATGTCATATGAACAAAAGAGACGAGTCTTCGGAGCACTCCATCTTCACCAAAAGATATCGTCGGGTACTTGTCTAACTTGGACCTGAGAATACAAGGAGTTTGAAAATCAGCATAAAGCTGGTGAGTTCATAAGCGGTTTTGTTTTGTGAAAATGTATCGGTTTCCTTTAGTTTTCTGAAAAGATTTGATATCCAAGAAAATCCCATATTTTCTTATGTAAAGTAGTTAGGTTATCTTTTGTTACAGTTCTGTTACAAGTTATAAGTTAACCCCAGGAAAATCCCATATTTTCCTAAATGCAAGATTGATTGAATAATACAGAGTATAGTTTAATATACAAAACTATAATTTAGACGAACTGTAATTAGGAAGTATTTTGAAAATCTTGAGATTAACATCCCGAACCAGTTATAAGATAATTCGATAAAAACCATGGGATCACTATCCCGAAAGTAGATATAATTAGTTTGATAAACCATGGGGTCACTATCCCGAAACTAGATATAAGATAGCTTGATAAAATCATGGGATTATCATCCCGTGTAAGATTTAGTTTCAAAACCATGGGATTTCCATCCCGAACGAAATATAGACACAAGATCATGGGATTATCATCCCGAACGAGGTATAGACATAAAACCATGGGATTACCATCCCGAACGAGATATAGATTACAAGACCATGGGATTACCATCCCGAACAAGATATAGATTCTAAACAGATCCTAGTTGTGAATAAGTTTATATTAATACGTATTGTGAGTCGGGTAACCATGCTGATATGACAACGAGACCTCCTTGACGTTAGTCAGACGTCGAATGATATCCAGAATTTGTCACCCCAGGCGTGCCCGCCTAACTGTAGCTAGCAATTAAGGTGTGGGATTGTCAGTCCCGAATAGATCTATTCACAAATTCCTCGCTCTCCCTCCAGGAGACTCTGGTTACACTTCCGGAGAGGATTTACTTGATCATCCATAAAGGGTAGTGACTATCTCACAAGCTAGTATTAAACTATTCACAGGATTCTCATACGATATCGAACATACAAAGATTTTAAGACATGATACAGTGAAAATAGTTACATACAAGAAACTATCTGGCAATACATTCGAATGATATGGAGATAAACTGAATCAGACATAGTTTATCTAATAACTTAATACAGATATTAGTACATGATATAAAGAGAAACATAGAACCCCAAATTATTCCCATAATAATTTGATTAGTTTGGTTATTTTCTTAACTAAAATCCATTTAGTTGTAATTGATAAATCTTTCCTTATGCTCAACATAATACATAAGGAGTAAAAGAGTTTATAAGATTGCCAGATATTATTTGAAACACATAAATGTTATGATTTGAAAATAGTTTTTGTTTGCTTGTATTCCCCCCTGAAAACAGTTAAAAACAGTGAAAAAGGCGTAGGGGTATGAACTCACCAGACGAGAAGTAGGACGGTTTGAATGCTAAGAGTTTATTCGGGGCTTGGAAATACACGAGGTTCCTAATTATAATGTAAAGATACACATTTGTATCTAATTAGGACTTAGATTGATTGTTGGATGGGGACAATTGCTTCAAGTCGCGAAAACACTCCGATACGAGTGTTTGGAGGGACCCGGGTGGCGTTTAGGGATCAGAAATGACACTAGGGACTTGGGACTTGAGTTTACTCCCCATGAGTAAACTTTTAAATGAGTTTACAACCACAAAACACACACATACATGAGTTTACGGCTGTAAACTCATGTGGGTGTGGTTTTGGGTGTTTAAATGGCTTAAATGGCTTACATGGACATGGGAAATGATTTTAGGCTTTGTTCTAAATGCATGGAATGGATTAAAATCACCAAAATGATTAATTTATGGGAGTTTACGGCCTAGCATAGGCTTCTGGCCGTAAACTCCTTAATCCTTATGAAAATGATGCTAAATGTTGTTAAAACCAATCACATGTGATTCTAAAAATTCCCACAAGCCTAGAAATGAGTTTATATGGGACATATGAGGGATTTATGGAGTTTACGGCCCATGAAACCCCCTTCATGGCCGTAAACTCTAATATGTCAAGCTACAATGTGTTTCAAGGTCTAAAACTTGCATGAAAGGACTTCTAAAATTCATCTAAAGGCTGTAGGGGTGTTTAGTTTGCATTCTAACACCAAAAATTTTGGAGTTTACGGCCCAAGAACAGGTCTTGGCCGTAAACTCTTAGAAATCCCATAAAAGATGTGTTTAAGGCCTTTAAAGTATTTTTGGTTGGTCCCTTGATTTATTCCAAGGCTTTTGGTGGTGTTGGATGGCTTTCTAACACCTTAGAATTGGATTTATGGCAAGTTTTGGGGAGTTTACGGCCCAAGCACTATCCTTGGCCGTAAACTCATCTAAGTCCCCCAAAAATCATGTTTCAAGTGTCCAAATGCTAATACCAAGGTCCTATAATTCATATCTAAGCCATAGAGGTGATTTGGAAGGGTTTAAGGGCATGAAAAACCCCATTAACATGAGTTTACGGCCTAAGCTTATGCCTTGGCCGTAAACTCCTTCAAAGTCCTCAAAATCAAAGATTTACATGTTCTAAGTCCATATCTTGAAGTCCCTTAGCCATATCTAAAGTCCAAATGAGTCAAGGAAGGAGTTTAAGGGCTAAAAACTCTCTAAAATGTTGTTTACGGCCTAAGCAGCCTCCTGGGCCGTAAACTCACATACATTGTCCAATTTTATGATTAAGTGTCTAATTTGGAAGCTAAACATGCTATAGATTAAGGCTAGGAAGGTACCTTAAGGATTTGAAGCCTTAAACTTGAGTTTTGGACACTTAATCTTTGGATTTAGGAGAGAGGTTAGAGAGAGAGTAGAGAGAGAAGGAAAAAGCTTCAAATGAGTGCTTAAACACTCTTATATAGTTCCTAAAACTTGGACACGGTGGAATTCTACCCGATACCGGCCTTAAACGATGCTTTGGGTCGCACCCGATTGAGTTTCCGTCACCCGACGAGGATATTTCTAAAACTTATGAAATAAATGTTTTGGGCTAAATTCATGACTTCCTAAATGATTTGGACCCTCATTGAATGAAAATAAATATATAATTTTAGTTAACTAAGCCCAAAAACGATAACGGGACATTTCGATTTCCGACGAGTTATTCGGGTAGAACGGGTTTTCGGCGATGAACAACTTCGGGTTGTTACACTCCGCATGGTCTTACATCCAAGTGCCATGGGCTCTCCCATGGTCTTCCATACAAGCATATCACATATACAACTAGCATACCTCCTAGCACATAACCAACTAACATGCCACATAACAATACTTCAACTAGTGTACCACATATCACAAAATGGGCCAGCCTTGGTGCCTTAGACCCATTGGTATGGTGAGGAGACTCACCTCACACTGCCGAAGTCCCGCGGATAAAACTCTAGCTGCTAGTTGACAGATTCCTGAACTGTCAACATCAAAACAACACCCAATTAATAATTAGGTTCCAATACATAACCATAAATTCCATGCTTGGGGTAAAAGGTTACTTTACCCCCAACCTATCTTGATTCAAACTAGAGCCCAAACTCACACTCTAAAGGCCCAAAAGCCCGATAATCAACCAAGTCCCAACATATGGCCCGATTTTCCAAATTGGGCTCAGACCTCTACATGGTCTTACCCTAAGGCCCAACCATTTATTCGAGTCCAAACATTTGGAATTCCAATGATCCAATATCTCATAATCATCAAGGTCCAATTCTGGCCCAAGCCTCTCTAATGGGCCTTATCCTAAAACCCAATAACTTCCTTAGTCCATAAACATGTTCCCCATTTGGCCCATTTGTCCCACCTAAAGTTAGTCCAAGAAATGGCCCAATAAGAACCCAAACCCAATTAGGGTTTTTCACATAAAATGACGATTAGGGTTAAGTGTTCCTACTTAACCCATTAAGGACTTAATCCATTAAGTCATTACTCTAATAGACCAAACACACAATGTGGTCGGGTATAATTCAAATTTCCAAATCCAACGGTCCAAACTGATGGGTCTAGGTCATAAGAACATCCTATGTGCATATACAAACCCTAATGCTTTGCTATAGGTTTCTCTATTGTACATGCAAGTTATCCAAGACTATAAACCCTAATTCTAGCATATAAGTAATCATATTAACATATGAATGGGTTTAGATCATACCTTGATTGTTATGTAGCAATAAAAATCTCAAATCCTCCTTGTATTGACTTTAGAAAGCTTAGAGTCACAAATGTCACTCCTCTAATGGTTCACAAACACCAAGAGCAAGAGGATGAGGAGGAGAGAGGATGGAGGCTGCCCTAAAACGTGTGAAACCCTAGAAGGATGCTTAGCCACGTTTTTGGGTCATAAGGGATGTATATATAGGAGGTTATTAGGGTTATCTTAACAAGAAAACCCTAATTTGGATGCTTAAGCCCTAAGCAACCCATGGATCCCTTTCCTTAAGGCCTTGGACGATTTCCTTATGGGTTTCCCCATAGAATTCGTCCACTCCTTATTATAAGGCAATCCATGGCCCAAATTGCAATTATCTTATAATTAGAATTCCAGTCCCTTAAGTTTAATTAATCTCTTTTAGTCACAAAACTAATTACCAATTAATTCTTGACTAATATTAATTAACCAATATGATTTCTCCTTTAATATATTATTCTCATAATATATTAATAAATCATATTTAATCCTTTCTCTCCATAATTCATCCTATCAAGGTGCTTTGGTGAAGGCAACCCAAAAGGACCATGCACCATCAGGTCAAGTACATACCAAAATAGTTATGGACTTAGACACTAATCCAACAGTCTCCCACTTGGATAAGTCTAATAACTATTACGCGTATGACTTCAGATCCTGATCTGTAATCGTAGCTTTCCAAAGCCGCTGTCAACTCTGATCCTATCAGATACGCGTGTCCTTTAGATAAATGATCATATATTCCTCCATTCTAGATACCGTATGAGACATGATTTCAAATCATTCTCTTTGTACTATTTCTCGACTTCCGATTTACGACGACCAACTAATTGAACAAATCAAATTAGCCCTAGCCCGACCGAGCATTTACGTTTGTCATCACAAAATCATTGAGGGCCCCAAAGATATCGCTTTTATCCTACTTTGGATAAAAGGAACGGATAAACTTTGATACAATGCTTGCTTGCACTCACTCACCAAATTACACACAACAATATGTTTTATGACACCAAGTTACTAGTTCGTTTACATATTATCAATGTGCAATCGATTTGCAAGATACAACTCACACATCTCGGTTTCAAGAATATAAGATGTTATCGTCTCACCAATTACTCGTGACACAATCCATGGAGTGATCCAAGTGAGCGTGGGTCTAATCCAATGCTTAAATCATATTCATAAGCACTCATGAACGTTGCAGCAAACATTTGCTTATGTCTAATGCTCTTTAGACAATCCACACACCAATTCACGACAGTCTTTATTCATACCTACTTCCAACATATGAACGACTGTGGCCCGTTCGAATAATTTGATTGTTCTAAACCAATTAAATTATTCAGGAAGTCAAAACATGAAAAGTGAAACACAAGAATAATACTAATCCCATATGGCCTCAAACCTTTGAGTATAAATAAAACTCCATTTATTTATCACCATATCGATTACTCATTATTTGTCGTTTTGGGTAATCAACTTCTTACTTGAATTACAACACTTGTCCCATGCTCCTAGCATGCACACAATGTTTACCTATGGTTCTTACTTTGTAAAATAGATCAAATTGAACGCATTTCCAATCATTCTCATTTCACAACTCCTAATACCTTTCTATAAGTAAAAGAATATCAAATTCTTGCCATTTATAGAATATATTAGATTCTAGCATTTTATGCAATGATCCTTTCGTAATGTCACTGGACTAAACTCACAAAGACTATTGCCAATGATATTACAAAGTCCTCTATTGGAGATTGTTACAATACAATTCCTTAGATATGATGTCTCTCACTCAAAGTACATTCCTTTGAACATCCTTTTGCATAAAAGTTTCTAATCTAGTCATAGATTTTCAATATTCAATTTCCAATATGGACATGTTTCCATATTTTCCATATGACAACTCATTCTTAATAGAATCTTATCTATTCATAATAATGTTATATGGTCCATCCAATATGGAAACATTTCCATATTTTCCAATACTATACTTCCAACTACTCACAAGCGACCAATCCTAAACGAACTTTGGATTGTCCTTTGATAGTTGTTTAATTATTTTAGTCAAAACCGATTCTTGTCCTTTTTCCCTCTAAATGCGCTAGACATTTGGAAAATTTTAGAATGGTCAAATATTAGAGCATTTTCAATCGATCCTATACCCGAAGCGTATGGGACACAATGCATAATGTCTTACATAAAGATTTGATACTTTATCAATCTTCTGCCATAATATTTCATTTTCTATGTTCTCATAATTCGAATTGTGAAGAGGAATGTCGTAATCATAATCGAAATTTAAGAACACACTATGTACTTCTGACTAAATTATTAACATTCCACAACCTAAGCCTTTAGATTTGAAATGAAGCATAATATTCTCTCCCTTAATTATAGCAAAACAACTTTTCAACTATTGCGACTTTGCAAAGTATGACTCTTGTTTTCTATAATTAATATTGCTAACTTGCAATACTTTCCATAATAATCATACAATCATAACTTTTATGCTCCCACTATCATGATGATTATTATAAACATAACACTTATGCTCCCACTAGCTTTGACATGTATTCAGAAACAGTCTAACTTTCAGAAAATTAATGCCTATTGAATTTCTTAAGTCCATGTTTCTAATACTTAATGCTTTGATAATGTTTTATCAAGGCTTATACACCTTTCCCTTAGATAACTCATATGTGTGTCTAAACAATTAAGACTAATTGTCAAATCTCACAATTCAAATTATGGAGAGGGATACCGTAACCATAATCGAATTCAAGAATACAATTTCACAATTACGATCTTCTAAAAATCTTTCTAAGTGAAAGTATTTCCTCGCAGTCATTTTCATGAAGGAGGAAACCTTATGACACTTAGATTTTAATGGCGTATGTGTTCCTATCCATGTGAATTTCTCAAAACCAAAGTTTACGACAAATTCAAACTCATATGGACCGAACTTCCTTAATCTTGATTTCTTGCCTTATGAAAGTACAGTTGCCCACCATGTCTTCCAAGTAGTTAAGCAACTCACATTTTCCTATCAATGTACTTTTCATTGATCAAGGTCCTTGCCTTTTATACATTCAAAATGAGATCTCATAGGACTCACATGCATAATTAACTCAATTGGAACAACATAGAAACAAAATAATGTTAACACGTTAGGTTGTAAACCTCAACTCGTGTGCTAGTGATGATCGATAAGGTTTATTTGATTTGTTCTTGAAACCTTTCAAGACCATTAAGACTCCCACTGACTCCTTGACATATAAGATTCTCTTGTCAATAACCATTTCTTGACAAACAAATATTCAATAGTTAGTTTAGTTTTTTTATCAAAACACTTCATAAATTAGTTCTAGTTGGTCTTTGTCTTATCCAAGACATCACAACTTTTCCACATTTGATGAATGCTATAAACCTTCTTAATACTTATCACTCAATGTCGCAATCTTAACTCTAAGACTTGTTTTGGAACGAAGTATGATTGACCTCTTGATTTAACCATTTCTTCAATTCTTGATTCCTCTTCTTAGACATACAATTGTACTAAGACTCACATAGAGGATCAATTGAGATATGGTTCTTAATCATTAAGACCTATCATAAAGCATAAAAGGTACTCTCCCTTCTTCTTAGAATGGAGAAACTTTTATCTTTCTGCCAACTTGATTCTTTTTATTCGTTCTGCTATTGATTTAAACCTTTTTTAATCAATTCAGAATTACACTTAATCTTATAAGTATAATCATATTTAATAAACCTTTAGTAAATCATGACGAATATATTTGTTACTCTTATGGTGGACTTGATCAACACGCAACTTTGTGTATTCGATCTCCTAGTCTTTCACTTGACACTTTGTCAATGAATTAGTCTAATTTCCAAATATGAAATTTCACATTCATTGTGCAACCAAGTTGCATGATTCCAAGTTTCTATCCAATTGAAACTTGGGCGATGAGAAACTTTCCTTATTCGGTAAATTCTTTGACATTTCCACAAATAACATAATAAGAACCAAATCCATTATTGCTAATAATAGAAACATTCAAACATCAATTTTTCATATACGCCATTGCAAGGATAAATAAATAATATAAAATCAAAATTTATTTTATTGCGGAAAAAATTTGTCCTTACAATGCAATTCATTGAAAAACTATGCTAATACATCTTTCTTAGCAATCTAATTCTAACTCTAAGTAGCAGCTCAAGAATCTAATCTTCGAGAAATGCGATCGAAATCCATTCCTTCATGGTTAGATTCTGCTCACTTCTTCCCTTAAGCTTCCTTTCTTTTCTTCGATCCTACAAAACATCAATTGTAATCTTATCACATTATGTATTAAGAATCTAGAATAGAAGCTTAAAAGAGTTAGTTAATGGATTTTACATATATTAGAGCCATACGTTTCAACTCTCCCATCTCTTAGATCTCTTAGGTAAATGGGGTAGCTTCGTCTCCAATGCCCCTTCTCTTAGCAATAAAAGCAAATTGACTCTTTTGGAATAGGACATGGAAGTACTTCAGACATTGCCTTTCTCTTATGATCAAACTTTTCGATCATAGCATTTCTTTCGTTGCCATTGTCTATATCCATAGAGGTCTTGAAGGCAGATTCACCAATCAACTTTGCTTTTCTATTGCGCCAAACCATTGCTGATTCAGCAACAATAAGCATATATGTGAGATCTATAAGGGTCACGTCGCAGTTCATCATATAGTACTCTCTTACTAACTCACTATATGAGTTAGGAAGTGATTGAAGAACCCAATCAACAGCCATCTCCTCACAAACAACGGATCCCAACATTCTTAGCCTATCAATGTGTGACTTCATCCCTAGGACGTGTGCACACACCGACTTTCCTTCTTTATGTTTACTTGCCAAAAGGGTTTGAGTGAGCTTGAACTTTTCAAGCCTTCGAACTTGTGGGTTAGGGAGAATAATTGGAGGAGGAGGAGGAAGTGAAGCATGATTTCTTGTTCCTCGATCGAATCGTGGAATACCATCTTCATGTGGAATGTTTGTTCCACGAAATTTGGGAAGACCATAGTTGTCGAACTTTGACATCTACAAAATGGGAGAAAACGAATTCAAGTTAATTGATTGATTGAGTCCTTAGTAAATCACCCAAATGAGATACTAAGGCTAGGACCCAACACAATATTCTACAACTCGGGAGAGGGATGTCGTAACCCAAATTGCAGAACATTTGAAGGTAAGTGAATGACGATTCACTAATTTCCACCATGAAAAACGAAAAAGAAATTTAAGTTTTAAATATATGAAAACTCCTAGATCCTATGAGATTCATTGAACATTTCAATGGCATGTTTAAATCTCGATATGCCCCTCTTGTTTGTGACTGGGATGTCGAGGATCACAAAGCGGGGTGTGAATAACCATGCAAACTTACATGGTGCCCTCACATGTTACAGTCACCTATTCGATATGCCGGTAAACCACACACGCTCCACCGAACTATGACAAACATTGAGTCACCCTTTGCTACCTTTTCTTAGAACCATTTAGTTTGTCGGTAAACCACACACGCTCCACTAACGTCTTCGCAAGGGCACAAAGTGTAATTTCATGGAATTGCATCAATTCACTTTTGCCTAAGTAACTAAGATTGGGAATTTAAAAAAAATAGTTACTTTAGTAATTCATTATACTTATAATGGAAGGTTTTGTCCTATCCTACTCGTTCGGTTAACGACCCTCCACTAGTCAAGAGTGCGGTGGGTAAGAATGGATACCCATTCAATCGCCATTTTATAGGCAATTTCCTTAAACACCCCTTATAGACCAGCTTTGTGAATGAGGCCTACTAACGGTAAGACTGACTTTTACTGATACATATATATAATGTTAGACTTTTAATGTTATATATAGTATAGGGTACATTTTACACTTTTAAAATACTAGATGGTTAAATTTAATAATTATACCTTTAATTCAATTAAATTGTAAACCAAAACTATTATGGATTTATTAAACTTCTTTTAATTAGACACCTTAATTAATTAATAAAACCATAAGGGTGTGATTTGAACTTTTTCAAAACAATACTAGGGTTTTAGAATTTAACATTCCTAATTAAACTTTTAATCAACTTTTAAATTCCATAACTTGAGGGCAAGTTTTGAAACATTTCAAAACATTTGGGTTTAGAATTTAAATATACATCAAAATTAAACAATTAATCAAAATTTAAATTCCAAAACTTGAGGGCAAGTTTTGAACCATTTCAAAACATTAGGGTTTCAACTATTTAAATTTCAAAACTAAAAACTTTTGAGTTCAAATTTAAACTATAAAACCTAAAGGGGGAAAATATGAAACTTTTCATAATACAAGGATCAAATAACAAATAATCTAAATTAACAGTTAATCACATAATTATCCATATTTGATTTATTTAATGATTTCTTGCAAAACAATTTACCAATTTAATCAAAATAATTAATCAATTATCACATAAGGAAACAAATATTTTATTAATTGATAAGTATCTTCAATTAGATCAAGAATATAGTCATATATATCAAAAAATCGGATTTATACTGATCTAATTTGATAAGGCAAGTATCCTCAAGCAAAAACAGCAAGAAATCCTGGTTTTCCCTCATTCTGACCAGCCGACTCGTCGAGTCAGGCATGGACTCGTCGAGTTCATCATGGACTCGGCGAGTTCATCTAGAGACTCGGCGAGTTCAGCAAGCAGATCCACAAAAAAACGAATTTTTTCAACATACAAGGCATCAATACAATAGAAACCAATCTAGGCTCTGATACCACTGATGGGTTTAGGTCATAAGAACATCCTATGTGCTCATACAAACCCTAATCCTTGGATCTAGGTTTCTCTATTGTACATGCAAGTTATCCAAGACTATAAACCCTAATTCTAGCATACAAGTAATCATATTAACATAAGAATGGGTTTAGATCATACCTTGATTGTTATGTAGCAATAACAATCTCAAATCCTCCTTGTATTGACTTTAGAAAGCTTAGAGTCACAAATGTCACTCCTCTAATGGTTCACAAACACCAAGAGCAAGATGATGAGGAGGAGAGAGGATGGAGGCTGCCCTAAAACGTTTGAAACCCTAAAAGGATGCTTAGCCACGTTTTTGGGTCATAAGGGATCTATATATAGGAGGCTATTAGGGTTATCTTAACAAGGAAACCCTAATTTGGATGCTTAAGCCCTAAGCAACCC
Organism: Lactuca sativa; assembly: GCF_002870075.4. Lineage (NCBI taxonomy): Eukaryota > Viridiplantae > Streptophyta > Magnoliopsida > Asterales > Asteraceae > Lactuca > Lactuca sativa. Next base: position 284,064,005 of record NC_056630.2, read on the forward strand.
ATGGATCCCTTTCCTTAAGGCCTTGGACGATTTCCTTATGGGTTTCCCCATAGAATTCGTCCACTCCTTATTATAAGGCAATCCATGGCCCAAATTGCAATTATCTTATAATTACAATTCCAGTCCCTTAAGTTTAATTAATCTCTTTTAGTCACAAAACTAATTACCATTTAATTCTTGACTAATATTAATTAACCAGTATGATTTCTCCTTTAATATATTATTCTCATAATATATTAATAAATCATATTTAATCCTTTCTCTCCATAATTCATCCTATCAAGTTGCTTTGGTGAAGGCAACCCAAAAGGACCATACACCATCGGGTCAAGTACATACCAAAATAGTTATGGACTTAGACACTAATCCAACACAAACGCGGGTCCCGACAAATCCAAAATACACATTTCCAAAATTAGGGTTTTCTAAACCCTAATTAGGGTTTCCAACCAAATTACAAAACCAATTAATCCAATAGTTATGTTTTTACATAAATTAAAGTCTAATCAAGTCAGGTACCACCCACTACCACCTCGGGTAGTGGTGGTTAGCGGTGGTTCATGGCGGCAGCCACCACCTCACGGTGGTGGTGATTATGATCTTGGGCCAAAGCAACACCAAAACCACTCCAAACATCAATCCAAATGCACCCGAAAGCCCACATCCATCGGAGATGGTGGCTAGTAGTAGCAGAACGGCGGTAGCAGGTGGTGGAGAGATCCATACAACACTAACCTCATGAAGTATATTCCTACACACACTAATTCACGCACACATCCACCCTTCATGGTGGCTGGCGGCGGCAAAAGAGATGGCAGCCACCACCTCACAGTGGTGGTGGCGGGTATTCCTTGGTTTTTCAGGCCAAATATGGCTCACACAATCACACAAACACCGACAACACATAAATAATCAAACATACCTTCACCCAACAACCTCCTAAATGGATGACGTCGCCGGATTTGACGACCACAACAGCGCGAAAGCCTCCGACGACAACAATGACATTCACGATGTCAACCACCGAGAGGGACAACGGGAGGAGAGAAGTTGCGGTTAGGCCTACCGGAAACTTCCTGGTTGCTCACGCCCTACAACTCGCCGATCACCGCTCCAAAACATCAGTATCGGTGTTCTTCCGACTGCCTGTGACATCCGACAGCGGGGTTGTGGATGGCGGCAGGTAGCAGCAGACCTGGTAGCGTTTGGACTCGGTCTGCAGGCGGCGGCTGAGAAGGTTCCCTCATGGTGGCGGCTAGTGAAGAGTTAGGTTTAGGTTTAGGAAATAACGACCTTAAGACAGGAGGGATGCCCAACGGGTTCAAATCCTGTACCCCATCCAAACTTATGCATATTTTACGCATTTGGTCCCTCCCCATAAGATCTTTCTCAAATCAAGGCTACAATTTACAGAACAACCCACAACATCTAAGACTCATCACAATTCAAGTCCCAGAAGTTAACACTTAACCCTCAACATTACAAAATCCTTTCAATCTAACTCCAGTAATTACGAAACACCCCCTGACTTCTGCGAATCTATACAAAAACCAATTTGGAACTTACACTTAAACCCCCGAAAGTCTAAATTCGGTCATTTGGCTCCCCGAACACAACACCCCGCTAAATATTTTGGAGTTTATTATTTAATTACTTAATCTTTAAACGGAATGTTACACAGTACTTGAAACATCCAAGCCAAATTGTTATTCGAAATCCTTGAAATCCAACACCCCCCCCCCCTCCAACATCGTCATATAATCTCTGAAGTTTACGCTGATAAAAACAATCAAATCACAGAGGCTACAAAGAGAAAGTTGTAAAATCAATACAAGTTTTAAAAATATCATGCTAAGTCTCGAAATAATATATTTTGGAATGTCGATAGGCACAACATTTATGAAGGCGGTTCTTCATGTAGAACGGAAATCTATTGGATTTTGGATTTACAACGCTATATTTATATGATAAATAATGATGATGAGTGTTTAGGAATGTTGTGTAGCATTTTGATGCAACAAAACATTAATCTTACGAAATATATGTATAAAAAAAAGTCATGTGAAGGTGCATTACTCCTATATCAATATGGTATGGAATAAATATTCATTGCTTCTCTACTGTAGCGGATGTTATTAGTTTTGCATCTTAATGGAGGAACTGTCCTAAGAAGAAGAAAATACTCACAAGCATTGTATATGATGTATTGCGGTGTATTTGGCTGGCAAGAAATAACAGGATGTTCAACAAAGTTACTTCAAAACCTTCGACAACGGCGGACCATGCGTTGACTCAGATCTATGGTTGGGTCAAGTATAGGGGCAACATTGGAAATCGTAATTGGGTGCTTTGGTGTAAAAATAATTTTAGTATTTTGTAGTTATTAGTCAAGAGGTAGTATATACCCATATAGTGCATGATGTATTAGATTTCTGGTTTGTGGCTTGCTTGGTACCTTTTCTTGTTTGCCTTAATAAAATTCTCGCCTGTTGAAAAAAAAAGGTGCATTATTCTTAATTATTTGGTATTTTTAGCTAGATTATTTATTTTGATACATTTTGGGTTAATAACCATTATTTGAGAGAGTATCGTATTGGGGACCAAAACAGGGATTTTAAGATTTTAAACAAAATGGACCATAAAGCTTTTGGTCTAAAAGGTAGGTCTGGATTTACGAATAAGATCAAACGAGTGTTTGAGATGACTGTTCTCAAAAAGAAATACATCAAAGTATCATGTTTTTTTGGAAGCAACAAATGAAATATATATTAAATAAAAGGCGCTACACTTAGCAAGATGCTAAGGAGCAAAATGCAGAGTACACATCAGTTCAAAATGACAATTACATAAAAGAATTATAGAGAGAGAAATGGCGATATGCTCCATTCCGCCCAGTTCCCACATCTAAACTTACTTCTATGCTTGCACCATAAGTAGGAAATAGAAATAACATTGTCTGTCACCTTTGTGTTAGATGGTTTGAATTCCTTGAATACTTTGTCGTTTCTTGCCTTCCAGATGTTCCAAAGTAGATAGTACACAATGGAGTTGAAGAGTATTCATTTCTTTGGACAGTTCCCCCAGAATGCTGCAAAGTCAATGACCTCCTTAATGTGAGAGAAATCATGTGCATTGATGCCACACCATTTGAAGATCCACTCACGGGTCCCTTTTGCAAACTCACATTTAACAAATAGATTATAGGCAGATTCAGGCTCATTGTAACATAATTGATACAATTGGTTGGGGATTAACACGCCTCTTTCAGCTAGTGTCACTGCTACAAGAATTCTAGATAATGAAGCTCTCCATATGAAGCATCGAACTTTCAATGGTACCATCTTGTCCCAAAAGATAGGTGAACCATGTTGGGGGTTGATCTTTGCATCTATGAATCTTCGCATGATGTTGACAGAATAAGATCCATCTGAATTTAGCATAAATATGAAATCAAAGGGGGATGAGGTGGGATTTCCATAGAGCCGATACATAGGTATAAATGCCAAAGCTCAGTTAAGGTTGCGGCGTCATTTGGGACCCGATTCCAGTTCCAGTTGAATCCCGAGACTGATAGTCTCTCCTCTAACCTGCAAGATTTTACCTTTTCTCTCTTGTATAGGCCCGAGAACCAATCTTGAAAAGGGGAATTACCACACCAAGTGTCCTTCCAGAAGAGGGTGTTGGAACCACAACTAGGAATCAGTTTGAATAATGATTTCCAGTCAATGCTAAACTCATCTAAGTGACAAATCACCTTGTATATGTTGCACCATGCCCCTGCCGATGTTTTCCTTGCAATATACGTTGTAGGTTTCTTTTTTAGGTTATGAATACTTGTTATCGTCTCTCTCCAAAGTTGATCTCGATCGTTTCGTAGCCTCCACCACCACTTTGTGAGAAGAGATATATTATGAGCTTTTAGCGACCTAACCCCGAGGCCTCCAACCTTTTTTTCTGCAGTTACTTTGGGCAATAAGAATCTGCGCCCAACCCAGTGTAATTTGTTTTTGTCTTGCCCCCCTCCCCATAAGAATCTGCGCCTTAATTTTTCAAGAAGGTATCATGTGATGTATATTCTGGTAAATGTAAATAATTTGACATCCTTGATAATTTGCCTAGATAAAGTCGAAATTGAATATTGCATAGATTCTCATGTATAATTAAGGAGATAAATCATATATAGTACAGAAATCATATATATTTTACATGTGTTTCATGTAAATTGTATGTAAAATCTTTTATACGAGTTATTCTCGTAAATGTATATTATTGCCCCTAAACACATGTATGTGTGAAATAACATGCTAATTATTTTATGCAACGATTTTGAATAGTTCATATTATTTATAGGTCATCTGATTATATTGTGTTTTGATGGAAAAATATAGATTGCAATAATGATCCCGATTAAAATATACTTACACTTTTAGTGGAAAGTAGTAACGTGATTCACGTTGTGAAATCCCAAACTGTTAGATAATTTTATTTATGATTTTAATTCATCTATTTAGAAAAATGTGTTTTTGACTATTATGACCTTCATATGATTTTTTTTTCAACTTTAATAAAAACATAAAATCAAATCATCTTTGTTTTCTAAATTGAGAAGTATAAACTATAAATAGGAATACTAAGTCCTTCCTATAGAATATTGTACGGTTATTTTTTCGGAAGATCGAAAACGATTTTTAGATCCTCAAATAGGCTGATGAACGGGTGACAAACTACACCACTTTGCCGAGTATCATGACACAATATCAAGTACTCGTTATCTTTATCTTTTAAAGAAGTAAACCCTAAAATGTAACATGAGAAGTCTAATTGGAGTCCAGAAAGATTTGCTATTCAGAGTCCCAATTGGAGAAATTATTCATATTCAAATAAAATAATACAAATGTAAGTATTAATGTTTGAATTATCTATAAGGATGGGAATAATTTGGTAACTTATATTTAAAGTCTAATGATTAGATCACTAAGATATATATATTTAAAAGTTGAATGATTCTCACTCACAACCGTTTCTTTAGACTTTCTAGATTCTATGTGTTTGTTGTGTTTTCATGTAAACTAAATAAGAAGAAAAATGATAAATAACAAAGATATACATATATATTATTAAAGCGTATTGTATATAATGCAATTTTAATTACTTTTCTATATTAAAACGCATTTTCCAAATAAAATTAATGAATTTAGGTGTCTAAAGTTTGCATATAATTTCTTATTTGGTAATCACGTTACTTATTTGATCTTAAATGATTTTTTAAGTATATAAAAAAGTGAAAAATATATATATATATATATATATATATATATATATATATATATATATATATATATATATATATATATATATTATTATGCATATAATTTAGGTCTTTCGACTAAACTGATTATCCAAATTACAGAATCAATAATATGCTCTTTTTTTTTTTTTTTTTTATCTTTTTGCATTCAAATTAGGTTCACCGTCCCGATCATCTATTATTTTTCTCTCATATTCTATTCAAATTTGTAGATCGTAGCTATTGAATATGTCATCTTATTCCAGTTACATATTCATTAATCGATTATGGGTGTGGCTTTACAGTGAACACCAAGTGTTTGATAAAATGACCCTAAAGAGGTTGAGTGTGTTTTAGGAGCAAGAGAGTGTCTAAATTAGGTTGGGAATGGATTGTTTTCATGAATTAAGCTTAACATGGTTTCAGTAACATGTCATCTGAAACAATGTCATTATCGAAATCAGATTCATTTGTTGTGATATCTTTTATTTTGATTTTTCTTGAAAACTGTGTGATTTACAACTGTCAAAATTAGAGTTTCATGAATTGTCGTTATCCAAAATAGTTTCAAAATTATCACTCTTATCTGAATCAATATGAATACCATCTCCATTCAAAAAATTGGTCTTGATTATGGACAAATCTACACAATCTATTTCCAAGTCTTCCTCAATTTCACTCATTGAATCACTCATGTCATGTAAATGAGCATAGTTTTCTTCTATATGTTTTAAAATCCTTTGAAGGTATAAAGTCTGAAACTTGATGAGTTATTTGCTTAGATCTTTCTAGCCTTGAGTTTGTGTTCATATTTGGTCCCATAAGCTTGGTGTTCATAAGAATGGTCTACTATAACTAGAATAGCTGTGCTTTTAGACTTTTTAGGTGTTAGGAACCCAAAAATGTGATCTTGGTCCTTCTATTCCTTCCACGCAAGAGTTATGATGTCTTAATTGATTATTAAGTTAGGGTTTTAGCTTTTGGACCTTTTCTAGCCATGGAAAGTCATAAAGGTGGAAACTTTATGACTTAGAATGATGTTTTGGGTCTAGATATGAGTTTGGATGAAAGGTATTTAATGAACAAGCACTTAATGAGAAGATTTGGACCCAGGAGGAGTATGTTGAGCGTACCAAGAGGTATGTTGCACGTACTGGGTTTGAAACCTGTGGTTTGGATGAGTCACGACTACGCCCAATCTAGTGACTGAATATGTAGGGCGTACTCAGTTAGCTTGACTTTCCTTGACTTTTTTACTTTGACCTTTGATCTAGAGTTTGAACAAGTTTGACCTAGGGCATTTTGGGTATTTTGAGCTGTAATTTGAGTTTAGGTCATTGTTTGTTGTATAAGTGACCTATAGAGTTGGCATTTGGAGCAGCGTTCTTTTCTGTTATCTTTTCAGACAGTGAGGTGAGTTTTCTCACTATACTTGTGGGTCGAAGGCACTAATGCTAGCCTATTCGGTTATGTATCCTAGTATATAGGATGTTGATATGTTATAGTGATCTGTTAGATTTGCATAATTATTTGTTTATTGGTTATGTGCTTATCTGTTGCATATGTTGACATAGTGCGGTTAAGTTGAGGCAATAATGCTCTGTGCGGAAGCCACAAACCTGGGAGCAAGCCAGACATAACATGTGGGTCGGAAAGGCAAGCCAAACTTATGTTGTGGGCTCAAGGGTAATCCAGCTCGATGGTTGTGGACCCAAGGGTATTCTAGTCTGATGAATGATTGGACCCATCATGTGTGTTTGTATATGTTCTATTGTGTGTGGTATTTGGGAGAACTCACTAAGTTTTGGCTTAATATTTAAGTTTTGTGTTTCAAGTACTTAAGACGATCAAGGCAAGGCGAAGGCTTGATCGTGCACATCCTTCAGTTTTTATGAGATTTGATTTTGGGATACTCTGATTTATGATCTTGACTTTTGGTAACTAAGTTTTGTAAACATTTATGGTTTGTGGTTTGGTTTTGAAAAACAAAAAGTTTACCTTTATTTTTAGGATGTTACAAGTTGGTATCAAAGCCCTGGTTTTAGTGAACTGGATGAGCATTCGTATGAATCCATACTCAAACTAAGGATTTGTAAAAGTTTTCAAAATTGTTTTCAAAGGTAACCAAAGAAGGATAAGATGTGTACGATCAGTCGAAGCAAGAAAGTGTTCACCAAGATACCCACACTGTTATTTGCTTATGATAATTATGATAAAATTGCATGCTAGTTGTAGGCTATGGATCCTCAGGAATTGTATGATAGAATTGCCTAATGCGTGATGCATGATTTCCTAGGATAATCTCATGTATGCTATATGGAATTGACATCATTACTGTAGTTTCTTAGTGTGTGCATCATCGTTGTACATAACTAAGATTTTATAGCCTGATAATGTTTGATTTATCCTTATTTCTTGTTCCTTGTCTGGTTGTGGGCATAGGATAGATTCAAGTATTCGAGTATCTATGGAGTCCAATGATATATATATATATATATATATATATATATATATATATATATATATATATATATATATATATATATATATATGATTAGCATGTACGAGCGGTTGCAGAGTAGGTGGAGGTTTCATGAGTGGGTACAATTTATAGCAAGCCAACATGAAGAATGAGTAGCCACTCTTGAGAGAGTAGTCATAAGATATATGTGTATCCTAGATGCTTGGTCCTAATGATCAGGAATTTCATGTAAGGAACTGCCTCATTTTATGGTGCCTTAGTGCTTGTCGGTTTCACTGCTCGAATGTTGCTTCATTTGTGCTTTGTAGGACCCATATTGATGCGAGTTAACTATTAATGAATATATTAAGTTACATGTTGCAAAGGTTAAATAATTTTAGAATGATTGATTCGAACCTATTACGGAACTCTCGTCTGAGTCTGACCGTTGTAGGGTTGGGTCTTTTAGTAGAAAGGTTTATTATGTTTTGTTGCATGTAATTTTATTCATGAAGTGGTTAGCTGAAATTAATAGGGGTTTTTCAGCAGCTAATGGTAAGGTGAGGTGGGGATCCTAGGAGAGGCTAGGAAGCGATTTAGTGTGGGAGCTACACTGTCTAGCAGGCATTGGGAGTATGATTATGAGTAGGTGATTTAGAGGACTTGGGATGATTCTTGAGGAAAGTATGGATAGGTGTGGAAGGTAGTATTAGGCCCGTACTACTGAAAACACGGGATCCATACCCGAATTAAGTAAAGTCACAAGGATTCTAAGGAGTTGGTTAAGGGTAGATAGTATGTGTCACACCCCCAAACCAGAACAGCGGAAACATATGGGGGTGGATGACTTTCATGTACAACACCATAACAATTGAATAGTGGCAATCAAAGAACTACAACCATTGTATTGAATATTTAATAAGGTTACATTGTACTCAAAAGCATTGTCTACTTGATATCAAATGTGTTTGACAAAAATAATAACGTGATGCGACGATGCCCCATCCACCAAAAACTCTTGTGATTACATGTTTACTGGTTTCCTGATAATACAAGTTATTTTGAAAAGTGACAACAATTAAGTTGGTGAATTCATATGCGTTTTGTATGAGAAGGATTTGTAACTGCTTCATGTAAAACGATAGTGTATACTTTCAGAAAATCCAATATTTTCTTAAAATGAGCTATAAGTCTTAATCCAAAGACTAAAAATGTAAGTAATGTTGTACTGAAAAATGGTGTTATGAAGTTTTATCTTTATATAAAACTACTTAAATGTATGTTAACCCCGTAAACCAAATGTTTTATTAATACCCCATGTGAGTTATCATAGCCATGCTAACGACTAGTTTGCCTGCTACGACGTTCTTCAGGCGTCGGAACTGTTCTGGCATTTGTCACCCCAGACCTGCCGGTCTAACTGTAGCTAACAGTTTAGGTGTGGGGTTGTCAATCATGTATAGATCTATACATAAGTGTCACGCTCTCCCTACAAGAGACTTTGGTTATAATGCAGGACTTAGTGTGTACTCTGGTAGGTACGGTGAAGCCAAATGTCTCACAAAATTGTATCAACCGGTTTACGTAAACTGAAAACCCTTTTTTCTTGTAAATGAAATAATTATACCTTTAAATAATTATACCTTTAAATAATTATATGTTTCTTCCATAATGATAGTGTAGTGTTTGTAACTCCCAAACTATACCAATTATAGTTTATCATGTTTGTTTGTTAAGACTATTTATATATTCATTTATATAAATACATAGTAGTTATCTTGTCTAGTTTCAAAATGTATGGTCAAAACATCATATTTTTGGGTTGTAACCCACAAAATGGTGAAATAACTAGAATGTATCCCTTTTTGTTAGAAAAACTATATTTTGGTAAAAAGCTTCAAAAACCTTGTAGTTTTGCAAATCATAAATTTTCTTATGATTATATGACATAGTTTATGTTTTGTTTTAGTTAGTTTTGCATCTCAAAACTATTATATCGAAAATAGTTGTCCAAAAGCTAATGATAATCATATTTCATGCAAATAATTTTTTATTTTTAGCATTGAGATGAAACATGCAAGTATTTGTGTGGTAAACCAAGTTTTACTTGTATCCCCCCTCCCCCCTCCCCCCCCCCCTCCCCAAAAAAAACATGACAAGCTCGAAAATGTGGGGGCATGACCTCACCTTGAGTGTGGTTGTGGGTTGTTTGAAGATATGATGTGAAGATCTCCAAGCCTAAAACACTTGGATGCGGTTGATGAACTCCTTGGAAATTATATTACCCGTAAGAGTTTTAACGCATGATAATGTGTGTAAATAAGATGAAACTAGTGTAAAAGTGTGTAGAAACAATAGATTAACAAGAAAAACTTACCAAGACTCTAAGAACAAACTTGGAGAATTTGAACTTGGAATATTTTGGGACTTCATTCTTGAGATATTTTGGAGTAGACAGAAGGAAAATATGGAAATGGTGGGGAGTTTGGGGATGATCTCAGCTAAGATAAAGGGGGAAAATGTGATGGGATATTTGTTTTGTTATCTGTTGGGTAAATGCTTGGATACATGATGGGTAAACTTGGTGTTAGAAAGGATGAAACATCAAGTCACAAAGTCAACTCCTTTCCAGCCAAAATCTTCTAATTCTCACCGAAATCACATGTGATTTCGGCCTAGCACCAACCGAGATCACCTTGATTTCAGTCTAAGTGAAACCAAGAACATTAAGGTCTTCGGTATAGATGGATTTCGGTCTAGTAGGTTTTCGGTCAAGACACGATTTCGGTCTTAGGCATGTGATTTCGATGCTTGGCAACCGAAATCTCAAGGTTCTTGGGTCCCAAAACCGAGAACCCTAAAAGTAAGGTGTAAAGTGTTTTGTTTTTGCTATTTGACTTTTGTTGACTTGCTTGACTTTTGTTGACCCGAAATAGCCAGTTGTCATATTATGGTTTTATAGCCATGATTTGTGGCAGTGTTTCCGTATTTATCGATCTTTTGGTTATGACCATTCAGGCTAAGGATGGGCCTAGTGATTGTTTAGGCCTTAGTGGCCATGTTAGTTTGGGTTTGAATGGTGCAGACCTAGGTGAGTTAGTTCATTTTGAGGTCTCGAGGGTCTTACTCGAGGTGGTGCTAGTAGAGTCGCGAGACTTAAGAAAGAAACGATTGTTGTGATCGGATCTAGGACTGCAGCCAGAGGTTGACTGATTGGCAAAGGGATTGGAATATCGTTATCTATGATGTGGTTATGTCATTTCCAATTTTTCGTGTTCAGAGGAAAGAGTGAGAAGGCGTGCAACTTTCATAGTTGAGATGTAAACCCAACATGGGGCCACATGGATGCGGTCTTTGGCAACAATATGGCAGTGTGGGAATGTATAAGAGGATTTTTCTGGTATGGTTGCCTTGAGATAAGATCAATGATCTGCTTTCCTAGGATACAGGTAGGTCAGGTACTAGCTGATGGTTTCAGGTGATCAGGGAAATGAATCGGGAGCAACAACTTTGTTGTCTCTGTTGTATCCCGACTACTAGAATGATGCCTTTTGTATTTATGAATGATTCTCTCGATGAACTAACAGTTTGGGATTTGCAGGAAAGGAGTGTTGTAGTTCATTTGTTTCCAAATAGGAAGTGTGTATTATGCATAGACTGTCAGATTTATTACTTGCGCATGGGATTCTTGATGTTATAGCTATTCATGATTGGGGAGTTCCTGAGGTCTCCATCTGAGATTCGGAATCTCTTTTAGTTGCTTAGTCTTTATATGGAAGATCAAATTGTGTTGTGTTATAAATTCAAAGGGTTAGGGATGTTATGCATTTGGTTGAGCCGGTTTGAGTTTTGGTCGGTTTGCAATGCTAGTTGGTGGTAGTCGAACCATTAGTGGGGGAGAACTAGGTATTCTACTTAGAGGATCATCAATATGTTCGAAACTTGTGGTTTCAGAAGAGTGAGTCATAAGGATTTGTGGTTCGGGTATGCAGAAATTTGGTTCTGGATTTGCTCAAGATAGGGGTGCAGAACAAGATGCCATCAGATCTATGTGTTCAGAAATGCAAGATTCATCCTCGCGACAAGAAGATGTTGGACAAGGAACTCATTGTAGCCAGTGGTTCCTTTCGAAAATGTTGAGGAATAGGTCAAGAGGATCTTGGGTCGCTCAGGTTGAGTATCGATTATTGAGGAATTTATCATCTTGTTTTGTAGATTGATATCTATCGTCTAGGATAGGCAGTTGCTGATCGATTAATCAGTTCAAAGTTTGTTATGTTTAGCCCCTCATGGGCTTTTTCTAGTAGAGTATTGGATCAACGAATTAGTTGACAATGCACTCTCGATCATTGATCTTTTCATTCATCATTAATAGCAGAGGTTCTTCAGAAGTTTTGAGCTGTATCAGCTGGATTTCATTGGATGCGTCAACCTATTGTCAAAAATTTTACATTATACATTTTGAATTCTAGATATAGGTAACCTCAATGGTTGGTATCTGGATTGACCCGGCCAGGGTTTTCCAATATTTCTGATAGCTTTAAAAAATTTATCGAGTTAAATATGTATTGGTTGGATCGGTTCGACTTTAATTAAGGTGCATGATCTTAGTTTTACCATTCATGAGGAAGTTTCAGTTAGCGGTTGCGGTTCTTCATTTCGGATAGATATACTGATACCACACCCTATGGGTAAGGTTGTTAGGAAGAAGGAGTGTAGTACATCCAGGTTTGATTATGGGTTTCCCTTGGGTATATATGTAGGCTAAGTAAGATCGCATGAGGACACTTGGCTCGAGTTATTGGCATGGTCCTGAATTAGTTTGTAGCAATTGAATTGGAACAATAGTTCAACCGCATATCTCATTTTTTGGTTGTGCGCAACCATGTTTTCATTTGATTTCTTAGCATCATGTACTATGAAAGGAATTGTGCGTGATAAAAGATTATGACTTGTGTTATGTTTGGTTGACGTTGAGGAAGATGTTGTTGGGTTCATGCAAGACGGTCGATTGATGGTTGAGTATCTCTAGGCCATTTGGTGTTGGTCGTGAGTCTTCCGTCTAGTGACGGAATGATGGCAAGGTCGGCATAGTACCGTGAGCTCAACGTTTAATGGTTGAAGGTGTCATGATATATCGTGAGCTAGTGGTTGTATGATTCATATGGGTGGGACCTGGTGTTCATTTGATTGAGATTATGAGGTCTTAAATCATTAGTCTTCTTAGCATGTTTGGGTGTTATTGCATTGTTGGGAGTCGAAAGACTCAATGACCATATGGTATGGATCATTTGGGCAGTTAAAGGTTGTTGGGAGTAATAATTGTGCATCAGAAGTCTCTTGCGGAGTGTTTGCAATATGAAACCTGTTTGATTGCGGGCTGTTTATTTGAAGTTTGGTTACCAATTTTGGGTATCGGTTATGAAGACTCAAGTCATGAAGTTCGTTGTAAATGTCTCGAGTGATTTGTTAGGTGGATGTACACCTGAGAAGACAAGGGATTTGGATGCAATGTGAAATTCTTGGATGGACCATCATTATGCTTGTGGGAGTAGTGGGTTGGTGATGACTTGTCAGGAAGTCAAGTGAGTATTTAAGGTTTTTTAGGGACAACTTCCAGATTTGGGATTCGGTGGTGAAATTCACGATCGGTATACTTTGACTATTCCTTATTTGGATCAGTTCGTCATTTTATTCATCGACTTAATGAATAGGGTGTGTCGTCCTTAGTTGGATCAGTTCGTCATTTTGTTCATCGATGACATACTTATCTACTCTCGAAGTAAGGAGGAGCATAGTCAACATCTATGTCAAGTCTTAGAAACGTTACGATTAGAGAAGCTCTATGCGAAATTCTCTAAGTGTGAATTTTGGATTCGAAGAGTCGAATTCTTGGGTCACGTTGTTAGTGAAGAAGGAATTCACGTGGACCCTTCCAAAATAAATGCCATTGAGAACTGGTTAGCACCGAAGACGCCTACAGAAATTCATCAATTTCTATGTCTCGCTGGCTACTGTCGCAGGTTCATTCAGAACTTCTCTAGGATCACGAAACCGCTTACAACATTGACCCAGAAAGGCGTGGCCTTTGACTGCGAAGAGAAACAAGAAAAAGAGTTTCAAATGCTAGCAAGCCTTATGCAGCGCACCGATACTGTCCCTCCCAGAAGGGATAGAAGACTTCGTGGTTTATTGCGATGCATCCAACCAAGGGCTTGGTTGTGTTCTTATGCAATGAGGTAAGGGCATCGCCTTTGCCTCCAGACAACTAAAGACACAAAAAGTCAACTACACCACACATGATCTTGAGTTAGGAGCAATCGTATATGCTCTAAAGATCTGGAGACACTACATTTATGGTACAAAAAGCACTATCTTTACAGACCACAAAAGCCTTCAACATATATTTGACCAGAAGGAGCTCAATATGAGGCAACAACGGTGGGTAGAGCTACTCAATGACTACGAATGTGAAATTCGTTATCATCCCGGTAAAGCCAACGTAGTAGATGGCGCCCTAAGTCGGAAAGAATACTCTGGTCGTAGAGTCAAATCATTGACTATGACTATCCATTCACACTTTTCACACAAATTAAGGAGGCTCAACTTGAAGCCTTGAAACCTGAAAATGTGGCGGGTGAATCCCTGAGAGGGATGGATAATAACTTGGAAGTCAAGGGTGGCGGAGCCTTATATCTCATGGATCGGATCTGGACATCGAGGCACGGTGGTTTCAGAGACTTGGTCATGACCGAAGGGCACAACACTCGATATTCCGTCCACCCAGGTACAGATAAGATGTATCTAGATCTCAAAAAGCTATATTGGTGGCCTAACATGAAAGCATATATTGCTACCTTCGTGAGTAAATGTCTTACTTGCGCCAAGGTTAAGGTTGAATACCAGAAACCCTCAGGTTTGCTACAACAACCGGAGATACCGGAATGGAAGTGGGAGTGGATCACAATGTACTTCATAACCAAGTTGCCCAAGATGACGGGTGGTCTCGATACCATTTGGGTGATTGTAGACGGGTTAACAAAGTCCACACACTTCCTGCCTATCAAAGAAACTGACATAATGGAAAAACTAACGAGAACCTACATTACGGAGATCGTATGACTGCATGGTGTTCCCATATCCATTATCTTTGATAGAGATAGTAGATTCACTTCAAGGTTCTAGCGGTCACTACAAGGTTCACTAGGAACTAGGCTAGACATGAGTACAACCTACCATCCACAAACCGACGGACAAAGTGAGAGGACTATTCAGACTTTGGAAGATATGTTGCATGCCTGTGTGATTGACTTTGGAAAGGAATGGGATATTCATCTACCCCTTTCCGAGTTCTCCTACAATAATAGTTATCACACGAGCATAAAGACTGCTCCATTTGAAGCCCTCTATGGCCAGAAGTGCAAATCCCCTCTATGCTGGGCTAAGGTGGGTGACACACAATTAGCTAAAGGACAAGTTCTTGGCAGCACTCTCACAGGTCCAAAGATCATTCGGGAAACGATAGAGAAGATCGTTCAAATCCATGAACGATTGAAAGCCTCTAGAGATTGACAAAAAAGCTACGCAGACAAGAGAAGGAAACCTTTGGAATTCCAGGTTGGTGACTGTGTTCTATTCATGGTCTCACCCTAGAAGGGCTTGATACGCTCCGGAAAGCGTGGAAAGCTAAATCCACTGTACATAGAGCCTTTCGAGATTCTCGCTAGAATCGGCCCTGTAGCTTACAAACTGAAACTACCTCACAAACTTAGTAACATACACACTACTTTCCACGTATCGAAGTTGAAAAAGTGTCTGTCTGACGAGACTCTTGTAATCCCACTCGACGAGATCGAGATCAATAACTTATTTGGTATATACTTATTTGGTATATACTTGACCCGACCCGGCATGGTCCATTTGGGTTGCATTTCATCCAAACTATTTATGGATAATTTTATGAGAGTTATACACATATGTTTATTAATATATTATAAGTTATAATATATTAATATGAAGTCATGTTATTTAAATAGTCTTAGTCTTAAATTAATTATGAATTAATTTAGAGATTAAAAGGAAGACTAATTAGATTGTGGGCTATTGGTTTTATATAGTGTGGGCTAACACTCATTTGTTAATGGGCTAGGCTTATATGGAAGTCCATGGATGATCCATGGAGCTTTTAACCCCTGGATCCTTGGAAAGGAAAAGACATGGGTTATTAGGGTTTCACCCTAATCATGTACACTATATAAGCATGCTTATGGTGCATGAAATGGCAACTAGTGTAACTAGTGTGACTAGTGTGTGTGTTTGTGTGTGACCGATTTTATAAGTGTGTATACACTCTCTCAAAGTTTTCCATGAGTTTGTGGTGATTTGTGATTCCATTTGAGGCATTCACACTATTGGTGCTTAGCCCTCAAACTCCTTAGGAATCAAACTCATCATCAAAAGGTATGTAATCTCATCTAATTCTTTTATGTTTAAAAGTACCCCATGCCATGTTAGATAGGTTATGAACCTTGGAAAATTATTATTTTGCATGTATTTAGACAAACATAGATCCAAGGTTTATTAGGGTTGCATGCACACTTAGGAAGTGTTAGATTGCTCAAAATCCAACAGTGGTATCAGAGCCTAGGCTTGTTTTCTTGAATACTTGATGCAAATTGCTGAAAAATGTCGAAAAACTGCATTCTGCACAGCAGACTCGCCGATTCCATTCATGGTACTCGCCGAGTCCATGTGTAGATTCAACCAACTCGCCGAGTCAGTTCATGCACTCGACGAGTTGGCAGACCTAAGTGCAGATTTTCGAGTTTTGGTGTTGGAATTGGTCTAGAATCATTACCTTAAACTGTTTTGATCTTATAAAACCTGTTTTTGATGTGGTAATGATGATGGTGGACTAATTTCAAAGTTATAATCAAAATTTCAAGTTTATATGTGTTCATATGATTCTTGAAATTGTTGATGTGGATGTTCATGTTTATATGAGTTTTGTTAGATCATAGGAATTATTTGCAAATTGTTTGTTAGTTAATTCTTGATCTTAATGTGTTTCAATGGAATTCATAATTTGTCCTCAAGTTATGGAATTCCAAGAGCTTTTCTTTTAAATGTTCTTTTAAGAAGTCATAGGTTATATTTTCTTGAAGAGTTTTTCCCATAAATGCTTTTATGGACTTCATAACTTGTCCTCAAGTTATGGATTTCCAAGAGAATCTTCATTAAAAGCTTTAAAACACTTAATTAAAACTCATAAGTTATGAATATCCAAAAGTTTATGAACTGTTCAAAACTTGCCCTCAAGTTTTGGAATTTGTAAAGTCTCACACAAACTTTAATTCCATACCCTAGAAGTTTTAAAAGTTAAAATTCTACCCTTATACTATTATAAGATTAATGGTTAATTATTATTATTATATATATATATATATATATATATATATATATATATATATATATATATATATATATATATATATATGTATGTATGTATGTATAAGAACAAGTCGTTTTACCGTTAGTAGGCCTCATTCACGAAGCCGGTCTATAAGGTGGGTATAAGGTTGTTGCTTATAAAATGGCAACTTAATGGGTGTCCACTCTCACCCACCGCTTGCTTGATCGGTGGAGGGTCGTTAGCCGAACGGGTAGGACAATGACGTTAAATTCTCATTAAAAGTATGATGAATATTATAAAGTAACTAAATGTTTTATTTAATTCCCAATCTTAGTTACTTTAGGAAAAATGTGAATTTGGTGCTAGCCCATGGAATTCACACTTTGTACCTTACCAAGTCGTTGGTGGAGCGTGTGTGGTTAACCGGCACACTAACTTGGACTAGTAAGGATCACGAAGGGTGACTTAATGTTTGTCATAGATCAATGGAGCGTGTGTGGTTAACCGGCACATTGATTAGGTGATAATATTAAGTGTACCAAGTGAATTGGTATGGTTATTCACACCTTGTTTTGTGATCCTCGGCATCCCAGTCACAAAATTTGAGAGGGCACACTCGAGATTGAAACATGCCATTGAAAAGTTCAATGAATCTCAAAAGATCTAGGAATTTAAAATCCAATTAAAACCTAATAAATTATTTCGTTTTTCATGGTGGAAATTGGTGAATCGTCATTCGCCAACCTTCAAATATTTTATAGTTTGGATTACGGCATCCCTCTTCCAAATTATAAAATATTGTGTTGGGTCCTAGCCTTAATATTTCATATTGGGTGTTATATTAAGGACTTTGAATCAACTAGCTTGATTTTCTCCCATTATAGATGTCTGGTTCAGACAACTATGATCTTCCCAAATCTCTTGAAGATGGTGTCCCTCAACATCATGCTTCACTTCCTCCACCTCCTCCAATTATTCTCCCTCACCCACAAGTTCTTGAAAAGTTTAAAGTCACTCAATCCCTATTGGCAAGCATAGTCTATGTGTGCTCACATCTTGGAGATAAAGTCACATATTGACAAGCCGGGAGAGTTGGGTGTCAAAGTCTTGTGAAAGTTGGATGTTCAATCACTTTCTTAGTAGCATAGTGAGTCTCTTTGGGACTACTATGAGACGGACTATGACATGACCCTTAATGATGTTATCTATTTGCTTAGTGTTGTGGAATCAACAATGATTTGGAACACCAGTAAAGAAAATTTGATTAAAAGAACAACTTCCCAAGTCTTAAATGGACATTGACAATGGTAGCATTGGATATCTAGAAAAGGATTTCTCTTCCCAATTGAAAGGGATCGGCTATAGTCAACTCGGTTAACCAAATGGTAAAGAGAAAGGCTAAGTCTGAGATAGTCCCATTACCAAAGGGCCCATGTGTTTTGTTGCCAAAGGAAGGAGCATTGGTTGCGAAGCTGCTCTATTCACCTGAAAGGTCATAAGGTTGATCAAGTCAAGAGGTATGACTCTACTTCGGGCAAAGTCCACTGTCTAACTCTATTAAGTTCCTATTTTGAGATTCTTATTACATAATGTGAATGGGTCACATCCTGATGTTTTTAAGAATCAAAGAAAAGATAGGAAGCTTAAAGTAAGTATATGTTGATTTTGATTGCAAAGGTGGGTTTCGATCGCATGGTTCGGTAATCAGAATTTTGAGCTGTTGCTTAAGAGTTATAATATATTGCTTATGAATAGATAACAACAAAGGTTTTCATGTGGATTGTAAGGATAAGTTTTTCCGCAAAGTTTTAAAATAAAAGAAAAAAAAAGGGGTTTTAATTTTATTTATTTTAAAAATATCCTTACAATGGCATCTGTGGAAAATTGTTGCTTATATGTTTCCAATAATAGCAATATTGGAAGGTGGATTTGATTCTTTCATTTGTGGTAGTGTCTGAATTTACCAAATGAAGAAAGTTTTTCATCACCCAAGTTTCAATTGGACAGAAACTTGGAATCATACAAGTTGTATTGTATGATGAATGAGAATTTTCATCTTTGAAAATTAAGACTAATTCTTTGATCACATGTATATGTGAGTCAATTGAAGGACTAAGGAATTAGGTACACTGGGTGTGCGCTGGTCAAGGTCCACCACAAAGATTGATTTGTCATGATTTACTAAAGATTAGTAAATATGATTATACTTATGAGGTTAAGTATAATTCTGTAACATTGGAAAGGTTACAATGTATGACAAAACAAATGAGAAGAATCAAATTAGGCAGAAAGATAAATGTTTCTCTAATCTGAAAGGATGGGAGAGTACTTTAGTATCGTATTTCATGATCATCTTAATGATTATGAAACCATATCACAAATTCATACTCTAAGGACGTCTTAGTGCATTGTTATGGCTAAGAAGAGAGGTCATGAATTGTTGGATTGGTTAAGATCGAGAAGATGAGTCATATTTCGTTCCAAAAAAATTCTTAGAGTCATACTCCAAGATTGTAACCTTGAGTGACATAAAGGAAGATTTATTAACACTAGTCAAATGTAAGAGTAAAATGTTTTCTACCCTTGTACATTTGAGATTGGTAAGTTGTGATGTCTTGGATGAGACAAAGACCAACTAAGACCAATTGTGTGAAGTGTTAGTCTTGATAAGAATCCGCACTATCCCTTGAATATTTGTTTTTGTGACAACCCCAAATCTAATTCCGTTACAAATCCCATTTTCACTAACGGAACGTGTCACCATACGTTATTTTATGTAATATTTGGAACCGTCAATATCCGAATATCTAATTTTATGCATGACTTAATATTATCATAAGAAATATAACTCGTATGTGTTAACCCCGTTTAACCTAATAGAGTCGTATTACCTTTTTCTACCACTTCACCCGGGTAAAAAGTTTTAACCCAGTTAACTTTAAACATCGGGAAGTCGTGTATCGGGTGCGATTCCCGAGACATATGCAATGGGTGTGCCCAACATTTGAACACTCATTTACTACACACCCACTCTCTCTCTCTACTTTCTCTCTCTAGACTCGAAATCGGCCCCGATTCCGCTAATTTCCGACTTCCAAACGTAAGTACTCATCCTCTATCTTATTCTAGACATGCTTCATTGAATTTGAGGGTCAAAAATCATAGGAATCAAGGTTAAAAGAGGAGTTTATGGCCTAAGAAGCCCCTTAGGCCGTAAACCCCCAAATCCATGCCAAAGACCAAGTTTTTCCTTCTTTTAAGCTAGTATACTAATTAAGGCATATATCTAGAAGGGTTTGGACACTAAAACACAAGGATTTGACATGTAAAAAGGAGTTTACGGCCCAAGCATGTGCTTAGGCCGTAAACACCTCAAACACCCCATAAATCTATGTTTTAAGCCCCAAAAACACTTCTAGGATGTTTGGTAAATTAGACTTGACCCCAAGGAACGCTTAAGTGCATTAAACATCATCATTTGAACACAAAAAGAGGAGTTTACGGCCAAGGCTAAGCTTGGGCCGTAAACACCCAAACTTTTGTGTCAAACAAGCCCCTAAACTACCCTAATGCATGAAAGGAATTTATCTAAGGCCTTTGGAAGTGTGTTGTACCATTAAACACTTCATTTTGACACCAAATGAAGAGTTTACGGCCAAGGATGTTCTTGGGCCGTAAACTCCCCAAAAATTTAGGCCAAATTGTTCCAAACTCACTATAGGGCCTTCTAGGATTTTTCTAAGCCATTTGGGACCATGTTGTACAAGTAAAACCTTCATCTTGAAGGACTTATAGGAGTTTACGGCCCAAGAACAAGTCTTGGCCGTAAACTCCCCAAAAATATCACAAATTTGGATGTTTAATCCTTCCCTCTTGGTCCAAAACACACACCACTAAATCTAGGAAGTGAGATAAGGCCCTAAACACACATTTTGGAGTGTCACAAGAGTTTACGGCCAAGCCTAGGGGGCTTACGGCCGTAAACTCCCAATGAGTGGCTTTTAGGCCATAAACTCTAAGAAAGTGAACTCATGGACCCTCCCATAAATCATCCATGGCCTTGTACCACTCCCGGGAACCCTTTCTAGGCCTTAAAACCCCGAAAACGACACTAGAATGTCCAAATTCTATAATGAAAAGCATAAGATGATTAACTTCTTGTAAAATACATATTTCATATGACATTAGGGTCCTAAAAGGTGCTCAAGTGGTTATTTGGTACCAAACGCTCAATCGACACTTTTACCCGATTTACCCGATTCACCCGATTTCCGCTATTTCAGGTGAGTTCATACCCCTTTAATGAACCTTTCAAGTGTTTTACATGTTTTAGGGGGGGATACAAGTTGCTTATAAATGTTTATGTAAAGTTTTACAGAACGATTTCCGAGTTACAAGGATTAATCACATGTGATTCACTACTCTTAGTTCAAATCACATGTGATTTGTCCCTATGCCTTAAAAACGGGTTTTACCCTTTTCAAACTATTTTTAAACAGTGATCCATAATATAAAGGTTCTTTTGGAAAAATACTTCTATTTAATCAATTTGCTTATAAAATGTAACCACTCTGATATATTTATATAAATAAGACTTGGACGACTTAGGACCGATATCTCGCCTTATTTCCTGTTCTTGTTTGATTGTGGGCTTAGGGTAGTAGTTATCCGTCCGACTGTCATTGATTTCTTACTTATATAAAATATGTATATCAGTATGGGATACGAATATTACTGCTTTCACTTAATGCTAAATTCACCTACGTGCTAAGAAACATCCCCACTAAGATAACCATAATAGGTATGGTTAGGGTCGCTACCGCTACTACTTGCTAAAGTTATCACTATCTACACTATAATACTCACTATTACTCTACGATACACTAGTAAGAGAATACACTATGATCAATACTAAAAGATTACTACACTATAACAATAGGGAGAACACTAAACAAACAATAATACACTAACCCGCTACGAGATACTCTATACGCTATTCATTACACCGGGAGTTTCCAGCAGGGAGACGACTCTACATGTATAGATCTATACAGGGCAGACGCTATTACATCCCGACTGTTAATCCCAGTCCACGCCGTACAGGCCCAGGGATGCCACTACTCACTATACTATGCATGACCGGGAAGGTCATGGGATCCTCTATTATTCTCACTATTGGTAATATACAAGTAATACCCTACAACTACTCTAAAATACTACACTGATTGTTAAACCACATCCCGAAGTAAGTAAGTATCTATCACTAAAGGAAGCTCGCACCTCTATCACGGATTACAGACTTAACCTATTCTATCACATTTGTTATTTGGAGTTTTGCCAATATATTTTTACAATAAACTGTTTCAAAGAAATGAAGAAGGCATACTTTTCACAGATTGTCACTTACAATGTATTTTCTGGAAAATATGAGATTTTCTAGGTTTCTACTACTTATGAGCACAAATGATACATTTTTAGTACAAATGCTTTGTATACAAAAACTCACACTAAACTCTTATGAACTCACCAGCTTTATGCTGATAATTGTTTTCAAAATAACTTGTATCTTCAGGTCAAAGATAGACAGGTATAGACGCGGCATTTTTGGGGAAGGTGGAGCACTCAAGACCCATCTCTTATTTTTGAATTACTTTTGAGTAATTGTTAAACATTACTGCACACGCATGTAATTAAATTCACTATATAATACTATGGTTGTATGTTTCTTGTTTCTACTATTATGCAATTGTGATGATACTGTTCACTACGTCATCCACCCCGAAACGTATTCCGCCGTTATCGGTTTTGGGGTGTGACAATTTTGTCAAGGAATGGTTCTTGACTGGGGAAACTTATATGTCAAGGGGACAGTGGGAGCCTTAAAGATCCTGAAAGAGTTTCAAGATTTAATCAAGAGTAAAACCTGTAATTTATCACTAGCACACGACTTAAGGTTTGCAACCTATCGTGTTGACATAATTCTTATTCCTATACCTACTTCAAATAAGTTGAATTTGCATGTGAGTTATCAGAGTTCAACTTGGAAGCATTGGTGGGCCTTGTGCTACCAAGGTGATAAGAAACTAAGACTAAACAAGTTTAATCCATGTAAGGCTGAATTTGTCACTAACCTTATCTTGTGATTTTGGTTTTGACAAATTCACATGGATAGGAACTCATACACTATAAAATCTAAGTGTCATAAGGTTTCTCTCAGATTCATGAAAATGATGGTGAGGAAACGCTTTCACTAAGTAGATTTTACGTAGATATCAATTGTGTTATTTGCATTTTCAAAAGTCGTTAGTGGAGCGCGTGTGGTTAACCGGCACACTAACATGGACTTGTGAGAAATGGCAAATGCCTAAGCAATTGAGACTATGATTACGGCATCCCTTTTCATAGTTCTGAAAATTGTTTAGACACACATGTGAGCTATCTAAGAAAGGGTGTATGAATCTAAATTTCAGAAGTCCAGCAAATTTTTGGAAATATGTCAGAGCTAGTGGGAGCATAAGTGTTTTGTTGATAATCATCATGTTAGTGGGAATGGTTCAACTTGAAGAAATTCTATATATATTGCGTTTTCAAATTTTGATTATGATTACGGCATCCCTCTTCATAGTTAAATTTTGAAAACATGGCAAATAAAAAAATATTGTAGCAAAAGACTGGTCTAGTATCATGTCTTTATGTCAAACATCATGAATCGTGTCCCATATGCTTCGGATATAGGATCGATTGCATGTGCTATAATATTCATCTTTTCTAAATTTTCCAAATGCTTAAGGCATTGAGAAGGGAAAAGTCTAGAACTGGATATGACTAAAGTGATTAAGCAATTGTCGAGGACAAATCTGAGGTTTGCCAAAGATTGGTTGCTCAGGGACAGTTGGAAGTATGATGTAAGTTGTCGGAAAGGACCGCATTGACATGTTCTGAAAAGAAGTAACTCTTGTTCGGAAGTGATAGTCAAAATGGGACTATGGAAATGTCTCCATAGGTGGAAGTTATTCAATTATGTAAGATTAGAAAAATTTAATGCAAGAAGGATGTTCAAAGCAATGTACTTTGAATATGAGACTTTCGATCCATAGAAGTTGACCTTCTTTGGAATACTCTGTAATGACTGGTGACAAGGTTTTGGTGACTTTATGCATAATCATTACAAGAGGAACATTGCATAAAAGTTTAAAATCTAACAGATTTCTTGGTAAATGATAGGAATTGGGGATTCTCACATTTACAATAAGGATTTGGGATTGTGAAATGAGTATCATTGGAATCATGTTCAATTGATCTACTTTACAATGTAAGGATCATAGACAAACATAGTGTGCATACTTGGAGTATGGCATAACGATTGTTTAGAAAAACAAAGTCTACATGCCTGGAGCATGGGACGACTGTTGTTTTTATTCAAGTCTTAAGTTGATTATTTGAAACATTATACAATGAATAATGTGTAATCTATATGGTGATAAATAAAAGGTGGTTCTATTTATATTCAAAAGGGTTCTGAGACCATATTGGATTCGATTATTATTTTATTTCACTTTGCATGTTTTGACTTCCAAAATAGCTAGGTTATTCTTTCCGAATGACTAAGTTATTTAAACACTCCACAGTCGTTCATATGTTGGAAGTAAGTATGAATCAAGACTGTCATGAATCGAGTTTGTAGATGGCTAAATGGGTTTAGTCATAGCAATGGTTGCTACAACATTCATGAGTGCTCATAAGTTATGAGTATTGGAATAAACCCACGCTCACTTGTATCACTTCATGGAATTTATCTCGAGTGATCGTGAGACGGTAATATCATATAAATCTTCAAACCTAGAGATATGAGTTGTTACCTATGAGTCGGTTGTGCATTGATTGCACGTAAACGCATCAGTAACTTGATGTTATAAAAGGTTCCTTTGTGTACAATTCAACAAGTAGTAGAACAAGCATATGAGTCGAAGTTTATCTGTTCCTTCTAGAAATAGAAGCGATATATGGGCCCCTCGATGATTTTGTTGTGACCTATGTATCAGCCGGTCAGAACTAAATTGATGTGTTCGATTAAGTTCTTTGTCAAACAAATCGAAAATCGGGAAACAAACTGCTGGACAATAAGTACGGCATTGTTCCATGTATTTGTCCGGCTGATATCATGAGAACAGAGGATTATATGATCACTTATCTAAAATGGCGCTTCATAGTTCAACAGAGTTTTCGAGAGCTACGATTGCTGGTTGGTTCCTGAAGTAACATACGCAAATATAGTTATTAGACTTATCCAAGTGGGAGTCTGTTGGATAAGGTGTCTAAGTCCATAACTTATTTGGTATATACTTGACCCGACCCGGCATGGTCCATTTGGGTTGCATTTCATCTAAACTATTTATGGATAATTTTATGAGAGTTATACACATATGTTTATTAATATATTATAAGTTATAATATATTAATATGAAGTCATGTTATTTAATTAGTCTTAGTCTTAAATTAATTATGAATTAATTTAGAGATTAAAAGGAAGACTAATTAGATTGTGGGCTATTGGTTTTATATAGTGTGGGCTAACACTCATTTGTTAATGGGCTAGGCTTATATGGAAGTCCATGGATGATCCATGGAGCTTTTAACCCCTGGATCCTTGGAAAGGAAAAGACATGGGTTATTAGGGTTTCACCCTAATCATGTACACTATATAAGCATGCTTATGGTGCATGAAATGGCAACTAGTGTAACTAGTGTGACTAGTGTGTGTGTTTGTGTGTGGCCGGTTTTATAAGTGTGTATACACTCTCTCAAAGTTTTCCATGAGTTTGTGGTGATTTGTGATTCCATTTGAGGCATTCACACTATTGGTGCTTGGCCCTCAAACTCCTTAGGAATCAAACTCATCATCAAAAGGTATGTAATCTCATCTAATTCTTTTATGTTTAAAAGTACCCCATGCCATGTTAGATAGGTTATGAACCTTGGAAAATTATTATTTTGCATGTATTTAGACAAACATAGATCCAAGGTTTATTAGGGTTGCATGCACACTTAGGAAGTGTTAGATTGCTCAAAACCCAACAGTTCAAACAACATTACTAGTAAACTATAATAGTTATAGTTTAGAGGATTACTACTTACTATTTCTTGAACAATGAAACATACAAGAGCTAGTTCATACATGAGTCAGTTCAAACATACTATAACGAGAAAGAACATACTATAATGAGAAATAGAAAGAACATGCTATAATGAGAAACATAAAGAACATACTATAACGAGAAACAGGGAGGAACATACAATACACTAGAATAGAGAGAACATACTACACTAATACAAGAACACTATAACATTAATGTGAACCACTACCTCATGGCATGGCAATATATCGTTGTGTCACGTTTTGTAACCAGAGTCTCCTGGAGGGAGAGCGTGAATTTGTGTATAGATCTATACGGGATTGACCATCCTACACCTTGCTGCTAGCTACAGTGGGACCTGCAGGTTTACGGGTGACGAATGTCATACCATTTCGACGTCTTTAATCGTCGTGTTTTACTAGGGAATCAAGTATGGTTATAATCTCATCACATTTTACCTTAATTCAACAATTGGCTTAAGGTAGTTTGTACATTGGTAGTTATTATATACAATACTACGGTACATCCTCATTTTTCCATTACATTCATATTGTGATCTTCTCACATAAACGGTAATGTAAACTATATTTTTGGTAATCATAGTTATACTTGGCAAAAAAACTCACTTTTACAAAAGAACAAACATACATAACAGTCGGGTCTTGGTAGAAGACTACATTTCATTATAGGTAGAAAATATAGGATTCTCTAGGAGATACAAACATTTACATCAAACACTTACAAACATTTACACCAAACATTTACAAACACTTTCATCAAACTTATACAAACAATGACACTAAAATACTTATGAACTCATCAGCTTAAATGCTAATCTACTCTTTCATAACAACTTGTATTCTTAGGTCACCAGTAGACAGGTACACTGGACCAGGTTTTGAGAAGACATAGCTCATTCAAGACTCGTCTTTTATTTTGATTCATGTTTTGGTGTCTTTCAAACTATACACAAAACACACTTGTATTAAATTATATTATTAATTCAATGGATGATGTTGTTGCTTGTTTACTATTGTACATTGTTATGATACTATACATGACTTCCTTCGCCCCCAAACGTTTCCACCGTTCCGTTTTGGGGGTGCGACAAGTACAATGATTGAATGATCAGCAGTCTTAGGGAATAATTTATGGGGTTTAAAATGATTTGTTCCAATTTTCGAGAAGTTTCCTGCTTTGAGTGGTTGTCGCTGTGATTACATCACTTCTGGATCATTGTGAGTAAAAAGATTCAAACTTGCTCATTAGTTTCATATATCTTGTTAATTTTCATATTTGTCACTTTTTGGTCACTTTAGTGCATAAAGTTTAGGTTTTGATAGTTTGTGAACTTGTTATGGATAAAGTTGGAAACTCTATCCATCTAAATATCATATTAATTCAAACTGAAGGTTAGAGACTCCGACTTAATGGATTAAGTTGAGAAAGATACATTTTTGGTATTCTTGAAGGAAGAAGAGGGAAGTGGAATCATCTTGGAGGCTCAAGGCATCTTGGATCCAAATATGTTTCACCCTCAACACCCTTTGAAGGTATAAAGTCTGAAACTTGATCAGTTATTTGCTAAGATATTGCTATTCTTGAGTTTTTGTTCATATTTGGTCCTATAAGCTTGGTGTTCATAAGTACATTCTACTCTAACCAGAAGAGTTGTCTTTTCAGACGTTTTTAGGTGTAAGAAGTCAGAAAAATATGATCTTCATCCTTCTATTCCTTCCATGCAAGATTTATGATGTATTAATGGATTATTAAGTTAGGGTTTTAGTTTTTGGACATTTTCTAGCCATAGAAAGTCATAAATGTGGAAACTTAATGACTTAGAATGATGTTTTGGGTCTAGATTTGAGTTTGGATGAAAGGTATTTAAAGAATAAGCACTTAATGAGAAGATTTGGACTCAGATAGAGTACGTTGGGCGTACCAAGAGGCACGCTTCACGTACTGGGTTTGAAACATGTGGGTTACATGATTCACGACTACATTAACCAAACTTATGTGTTGCATTTTACTTAATCAATGCACGATGTTTCACATATGCTTATTTTAATCCTAATTAAGAGATAGTTGTGAAAGCAAGTTGTAAGCACTTCATATGTTGCAAAAGTAAATGTCGATATACCTATATTGATCCAACTTACCAATATTGATTTCAAAAATACCCTTACGATTCACCATAAGCTTCGAACTAAAGAACACCATGGTTAATGTTAGAGTTGAAAGATCTTTATGCTCAAGAGTCATTATAGAATGATATTGTTGATGAAATATGATCCTATAGGGTCACACCTTATAGAAAGTTACTACTAATTGATTATTTATTAGTATAACTTGATTATTAATAAATATTATCAACACTTATATTTAATTAGAAAAACATTATTTTATGAAAATAATATTTTACCAACATTTTAAGAATTATTTTTTCTAGGAGATAATAACAAAAGAGAACAAAACCTAGTTATATTCATAAGATGTGAATCTATATATATATATATATATATATATATATATATATGGGTTTAGGTTATTTTGTTTTTACTAACTATTATGTGTCAGAATGCACAGATCTGGACCAACGGATGATATTAATCAATGGACATGATTTGAGAGTGTATGATATTACAATGGGGGCAACATATACCATATAATTACACAATTTTTAGCAAAATGGTATTTTGGACTATTAACTACATTTATAAAAAAATCAAATTTTTAAGGAAAACTAATTCTCCTAATTTAAAAAGTTTGAATTTTTTGTTAATTAATTCAATTTTAATTTAATGTAATTTGTAAACATAACCGATTTTATTCTATCAGAATTTTTTTTTTGTTAGAATGATTTTCTTTCAGAGTTTTATTCTAATAGAATAATATTGAGGAAAAACAAAATTCTTGAATCCGAGGTTGAAAAATAACAAGATTCTAATATATTCTTATACATCCGAACTTAAATACAAATTCATACATATTCTTACAAACTAAAAGCCTTATACATTTTACTATAATTATACATATTCTAAAAGAATATCAAGAAAAATTAATAAATTCTTAAAAAATAACAACATTCTTAAATTGTGAGTATGATCAAACTTTATTCATTCTTCAAGTTATTCCTATTAGGACTTCAACACATTCTTCCGGCCATTCCTATCACAAACAAAAACAACAACAACAACAACAAAAAAAAAAAAAAAAAAAAAAAAAAAAAAAAAAAAAACTTATAATGGTTAAAAACATGTTATTTGCAATTAACTATCACTTTATATATTCTGGTAGAATACATAGAATATGACAGAATATGTCACACCCCCAAACCAGGATGGCAGAAACGTCTGGGGGTGAATGGCTTTCATGTGTTGTATCATAACAATTGAGTAATAGTAAAGAAAGCAAACACAACCATCATATATATAATTGAAAAGGTTGCATCATTGTAAGTGTTACATGTTTCAAAAGTCAATTACAGTATGATGACAAAAGATTTGTTTGACGCCTTAGCGACCCATCCTCAAAAGCTGTTAATTACCTTGTTTACTGATTTCCTGAGAATACAAGTTATTTGAAAAAGTGTCAACAGTTAAGTTAGTGAGTTCATAAGAGTTCATATGAAAATAGTAAGCCTTTCCGTGAAAAAAAATATCATGTTTGTTTCCAGAAAATCCAATATTTTCTAATAAATGAGATGTAAGCCGTTCATTTGTAAAATGAGGGTGTTCGTTCCAAAAAATCCAATATTTTCCAAAAAATGATTTATAGTTTAAAATGTTCCAAACTGAAACGTATAAGTATTTTCCATACTTAAAAATAGTAATATGTAGTTTTATTCGTATATATAACCGTTTGAAGGAATATGTTTTCGTGTAAAATAAATGTATCGTCGTTTCACTATGTGAGTTTTTGTAACCGTGCTAACCATGACTTGCCTGCCTCGACGTTCTACAGGCGTCGAGATATTTATGACATTTATCACCCATAACCTGCCGGTCTGGCTGTAGCTAGTAGTCAGGGTGTGGGATCATCAGTCCCGTATAGATCTATACACAAGTATCACGCTTTCGTATCGGAGATTCCGGTTATAATATAGGACTTTCGTGTATACCTCAGTTAGGTACAATGAAGACAATGTCTCACAAATTTATTCAACGAGTGTACGTGTTTTTGAAATGAAAACTTTTGTATATGAAATTATCCCCTATTTACAGGATAATATTGAAAATGTCATAAAACAATTATATATACACTTTATATAATTTTACCATTTGCTCAACGGGTTACAAAAGGGTAAAGTTTCGCAAACTAAAGGTTTTAATGAAATGAACGTTTTGTAATCAAAATTATATATATATATATATATATATATATATATATATATATATATATAATGAAATGTATTTTTGGAACCGTTTTTCATATCATTACGTTTTTATCCAAAACGTTGTATGTAAAAATATACAGATTGGTAGTAAAACCGTTTCGCATATTTAACACTTTATGTAAAAATAGTAAAGTAACGTATTTAGATGTTTTCGTTATAATGAAAATATTATTGTATGTTACTCATATTCCCCCCCCCCCCCCCTAAAACATAGAAAAAGTCTTGAAAAATGTAGGGGTATGAACTCACCTTATGTGTGGTTGCGGTTTGATAACGAGGTGACGGAAACGATCTTTAACTTACGAACACTTGAAAATGGTTGAATCCTAAGAGTTTTTAACACATAATAATGTGTGAATACGAAGAAACTAGTATTAAAGAATGTGAAACACTAGGTTATATATGAAAATACTTACCAAATACTAAGGAACAATGTTGATCAAAGGCTTCCTGGGAAATAATGACGAAGAACTTGGAAGGTTTGGAGAATAGAGAGAAAACTCAATATGGGAGAGTTCGAATTTGTGAAATGTGATAACTATAAATGACTATGCTTGTGGTATCTAATTTGTGCATTATATATAAGGGTATTAAGAGATAATGATTTGACAGTGAGTTGATGTTTACCTTGGTACGTGCATTTATCACCTTGGGAAAGCAATTTCAACCAATCAAGTAGCAACATATAATGATATTTAAGGGGATTTCGGTCCTAAAGAGAGTGATTTCATTCCTAGCATGACCGAAATCCCTTATACACACTCACAAAATGATGATTTTGGTTTTGGTGTGGTCCCGTGGCTTGAGTTTTCCGCCTTAGTCGTCCATACGTTAGTGATTTCTGCCCTAGTGATCCAAGCTTTGAGATTTCAGTCCTAGCATAAGGTTTTTGTCCCCACAAAACCGAAATCATCATGCTTCTTTGATTCTAAAAAAAACTGAAATCACTATCGTGGGGTGTAATTCAAGCTTTTTGATTTACTTCTTTGACTTGTGTTGACTTGTTTTAACTTATTTCAACATGGTTTTCAATATATATATATATATATATATATATATATATATATATATAACTTATATAAGCATGGTTTTCAATTTATATATATATATATATATATATATATATATATATATATATATATATATATATATATTAAAATATATAAACATGCCCTCATGGCTAATGGTGATTTAATGTAACAAGGTTACAATGTGGTTTTCACTTATACATGGTATATCTTTTTACTTGGTTTGGCTCTAAGTTTGTCAGTTGTCACATCATCCCCCGGTTAGATCGAATTTTGGCCCCAAATTAAAATTTTGAGTGGGAATCAAGGGTTTTGGAAAAGATGTGGGTACTTCTGTTTCATTTGATCTTCTCGTTCCCATGTGAATTCAGGTCCTCGTTTGGCATTCCAGTGAACTTTTACTATTGGTATACGGCTTTGTTTTGTTTTCTTGATTTCCCTATCCTTGATTTCCACTGGTTCTTTGATGATGTTGAGACTCTCATTTACCTCGATTTCATCAAGTGGGATTACGAGCATTTCGTCGGACAAACATTTCTTCAGATTGGACACATGGAAGGTGAGGTGTATGTTACTAAGTTCTTGTGGTAGTTGGAGTTTGTAAGTTATCGGGCCGATTCTAGCAATGATTTTGAAAGGTCTGATGTACCTTGGATTTAGTTTCCCAGGATTTCCAAAGCGTATCATTCCCTTCCAGGGTGAGACCCTTAACAAAACCTGGTCACCCACCTAAAATTCCAAGGGTTTGCGTCTCTTATCTGCATAGCTCTTTTGTCGGTCCCTAGATGCTTTCAGTCATTCACGGATTTGAACGATCTTCTCTGTTGTCTCCCTTATGATCTCGGGGCTGATGAGAGTGCTATTCGAAACTTGCCCCTTTGCTAGTTGCGTGTCCCCCAACTCAGCCCAACACAGAGGTGATCTGCACTTACGACCATAGAGGGCTTCGAATAGAGCAACACCGATGCTAATGTGATAGTTATTGTTGTATGAGAACTTGACGAGTGGTAAATGGGCATCCCAAGCTTTACCAAAGTCTATCACTCAAGCTATCAACATATCCTCCAATGCTTGGATTGTTCTTTCACTCTGCCCGTCGGTCTGTGGGTGGTAGGTCGTACTGATGTCAAGTTTAGTTCCTGTGGATTTTTATACTGACTGCCAAAACCGTGAGGTGAATATACTATCTCTGTCGGAGATAATGGATATTGGTACTCCATGCAGTCGCACGATTTCTTTAATGTATGTTCTAGCCAGTTTCTCCATTTTGTCCGTCTCTATTATTGGTAGGAAGTGCGCGGATTTGGTTAACCTGTCAACGATCACCTAGATGGTGTCGAGCCCACATGTCGTCTTGGGTAACTTGGAGATGAAGTCCATGGTTATCCGCTCCCACTTCCACTCGGGTATTTCTGGTTGTTGTAGTAAACCTGAGGGCTTTTGGTATTCTACCTTGACCTTGGCACAAGTCAGGCACTTGCCTACGTAGGTAGTGATTTCGGCTTTCATGTTCGGCCACCAATAAATTTTCTTGAGATCCATGTACATCTTGTTTGAACCGGGATGAACGGAGTATCGAGTCTTGTGAGCCTCGTTCATGACAACATTTCTAAATCCTCTGAACTTCAGTGTCCAGATCCGATCCATGAGATAACGAGCTCCATCACTCTTGATCTCCAGATTTTTATCCATTTCTCTCAAGGATTCTTCTGAGACATTTTCAGGTTTCAAGGCTTCCAGTTGGGCCTCTTTGATCTGGGTGGATAGGTGTGAATGGCTAGTCATGATCAACGACTTTACTCGATGGCCAGAGTATTCTTTTCAGTTAAGGGCATCTGCTACTACGTTGGCCTTGGCTGGATGATAACGAATTTCGCATTCGTAATCGTTTAGTAGCTCTACCCATCGTCGTTGCCTCATTTTGAGATCCTTTTGATCGAAGATGTGCTGGAGACTTTTATGGTCCGTGAAGATTGTGCACTTCGTGTCATAAAGATAGTGTCTCCAGATTTTCAAAGCAAGCAACATGGCTCCTAATTCGAGGTCATGTGTGATTTAGTTAACTTCGTGCGTCTTAAGTTGTCTCGAGACATAGGCAATGACCTTTCCTCATTGCATGAGCACACACCCAAGACCCTGATTTGAAGCGTCGCAATAAACCACAAAGTCATTAGCTCCTTCTGGAAGAGACAAGATCGGGGCGCTGCATAGGACTTGTTTTAGTGTCTGGGAAGTAGCTTCTTGTTATTCCTCCCAGTTGAATGTTACACCCTTTTGGGTCAAGGTGGTGAGTGGCTTAGCGATCTTAGAGAAATTTTTTATGAATCTCCTGTAGTAGCCAGCAAGGCCTAATAACTGGCAAATCTATGTCGGTGTTCTTGGGGCTTTCCAGTTCTCCATTGCCTTGATTTTGGAGGGGTCCACATGTATTCCCTCTTTGCTGACCACATGACCCAAGAAATCCACCTCTCGGATCCAAAATTCACATTTGGAAAACTTGGCATATAGATTTGTCATCCTCAATGTCTCCAAGACTTGTCGCAGATGTTGATTGTGCTCTTCCTTACTTCGTGAATAGATCAATATGTCATTGATGAATACTAGCACGAATTTATCTAAGTAAGGTCGGTATACCCTATTCA
Source organism: Lactuca sativa (assembly GCF_002870075.4). Lineage (NCBI taxonomy): Eukaryota > Viridiplantae > Streptophyta > Magnoliopsida > Asterales > Asteraceae > Lactuca > Lactuca sativa. The sequence continues at coordinate 284,098,365 of NC_056630.2, forward strand.
TCAGGTCCATGAACAAAACTAGTGCATTTGTCAATCCGAAGGGCATCACCACGAACTCGTAGTGTGTAACACCCATAAAAATTCAAGCGAATTTAAAACTTTTTCAAACATCCAAAAGTCATTAATTATTACAAAATGTTTTCAAAATAGTTTCATATCAGAGTATCCCAGAAACCATAAGTCCAAAACATGAGGATGTGTACGGTCACGCCTTCGCCTTGCCGAGATATCTGAAGCACCTAAAACAATAAACTAAAATTGTAAGCACAAACCTTGGCGAGTTCCCCAAAATACCCATACACACAACAATATACATATAACCACAAACAACATATTATGGGTCCAGTCAACCATCGGGTTGGAATACCACATGTCCTCAACCATCAGGTTGGAATTATAACATACTATGGGTCCAGTCATCCTCGGGATGGAATACCCTAGGCCCACAACCATCGGGTTGGAATGCCCATATACTATGCGTCCAATCATCCTCAGGATCGAATACTCATGGCCCACAACCATCGGGTTGGAATGCCCAAGTCTATTGGCTCTCGCACAAAGCAGATAAGCCTCAACCACCAATGAAACATGTGCACAAATAACAAATAATCGCACAACAGTTTATAGATAGACAAATCGATATAATGGATCATAACAACATAATAACATCCTATCCTCTAGGATACTGATGTAAAAAATCATAATAGCATAATACTATCCTATCTACTAGGATACTGATCTAACAGATCATACTAGCATAACTTATCTGGATAACAATCCAAAAGGGTCAGCCTTGGTGCCTTAGACCCTTGAATATAGTGAGGACAACTCATCTCACACTGCTGAAGTCTCGCAGATAAAACTCCAGTTGATGGATGACAAATTCTCGAACTGTCAATATCAAACAACACCCAATTAATAATTGGGTTCCAAGCCCAAGGTCCAATTCACACTCCAATGGTCCAATAGTCAAGTAATGGGCCAAAGCCCAATATATGGCCCAATTTTCCAAATTGGGCCCAGACCTCTACATGGTCCTTCTTTAAGGCTCATCCATTCATTTTATTCCAAGCTCTTGGTATTCCAATGGCCCAATATCCCATAATCATCAAGGCCCAATTATGGCCTAACTTTCCAAATTGGGCCCAATTCCTTCACATGGGCCTTATCCTAAAGCCCATCCAATTATTTTAGTCCATTTACTTGTTCTTGGATAGCCCAATCACCAAAGTCTAATAGAAAGTCCTAACTCAGGGCCCAAGTGAAATTAGGGTTTTCACATGAAATGACAATTAGAGTTAAGTATTTCTTACTTAACCCATTAAGGACTTAATCCACTAAGTCCATCACTCTACTAGATAAATCATATGGTGTGATCGGGTGTAAATCACAATTCAATTCCAATGGCCCAAAATGCGGGTCCTGATAAGTCCAAACCAATAATTCCAAAATTTAGGTTTTCTAAACCCTAATTCGAGTTTTCAAACCAATCACGATCCAGTTAGCCCATTTGTTAAGTTCTTAGGTTAATTAGTTATTAATTAAATCAGGCACCACCCACTACCACCTCGGGTAGTGGTGGTCAAAGGCGGCTCACGGTGGCGGCGGCCACCTCATGCTGGTGGTGACAAGTTTTTATTAATTATTCCAACCAAAATACAATATTACAACGAATTAATCAAATGAAAACACACACAAATATCACATACACACACACACCTAGCCACCCTTGTGGCGGTAGGCAGTCGTTGGAGGTGGCAGCCACCACCTCACGGTGGTGGTGGTGGTGACTTTTCCGGATGAATAAACACCTAAACAACACTTCACGATAATAAACACACATGTTTCAGTTTGCAAAATGGACCCAACCACCCACCTGGTGGCGTACAGCGGCGACGATAGCGCGAGACGGCCGACAGCGACGGCTAACGGCGGTGTTGACGACAGCAGCCACCATGGCCGGCTGCTGTCACACCCCAGAACCTTAATGGCGGAAACGTTATGGGGTGGAGGACGTCATGTATAGTATCGCAACCAATAAATAATAGCAACCATAGCAACACAACCATTACAGTGAATATTTAAATGAAAGTAATTATCAGTTTGCAACTTTGTCTGAAACTTGTTTGATTTACATCAAATTGTAGGTAAAATATAAACGTAAGACTCTTATTGCTCCAGCTTCTCAAAAATCCAGCAGGTACCTGTCTACTGATTTCCTAAGAATACAAGCAATTTGAGAAACATCCGCATTAAGCTGGTGAGTTCATAAGCGGTATTTTGTAATGAAAACTCGTTAATGAATTTATAAAAGTGTTTGTATGTTTCCAAGAAAATCCGATATTTTCTTAAATGAAAATGTAGTGTTATCAATTCTGTATAAAACCATGAGTGTTCGTTACTGTAAACTGTAGTGATATGCGAAAATACTACTTCATGTGACTAGTTAATGCTAATCATGATGTATAAGTATTTCGTATGTGAAACCATTGTATAATCCGTTTTGTTAGAAAACCCTGGCTATTCTCCAATTGTAGTATGTATTAGTTCTATTTAGTATAAATAAAACTATTAAAGAGTACCAACTTGTAAACAAAAAGTGATTTATACATAATGTGAGTCGTATAACCATACTTAATATGACTAGAAACCTTTCCAACGTTCTCCAGGCATTGAGTTAAATGACATTTGTCACCCCAGGCATACCTGCCTAACTGTAGCTAGCAGTTCAGGTGTGGGATTGTCAGTCCCGAATAGATCTATTCACAAATCTCACGCTCTCCCTCCAGGAGACTCGGGTTATACTATGATAGGATTTATCCCAGTACACCTAAGGGTACAGTGTTGAAGTAGTGCCTCACAATTTCATACAATCTAGTTTACATGTAGTGTAGTGGCGTTATACCGTAGTGAAATCCGTATGTAGTGACAATTATGGTTATGAATGCCATGTTCATGTAGTGGTGTAAATTGTAAAATGTATATGCCATAGTGTATATGTTTAGTAGTGAAAGTTTCTGTACTTGTTACGTTTCGAAAATCCCAAACTATACCGATTATAGTTGCATGTATAGTGTAGTGAGTATCGAGTCCGGAAAACTATGCAATTTAGTGATAAGTTGTAAACTTCCCTTATGCTCAACATAGCACAAAAGAGTTAAAGTATGAGAATTTCATGAGTTTTATATTAATTTGTTAAAATCTCTTTGTATTAATTTACAAAAGCACTTATGGTTTGGCTTGTATCCCCCCCCCCCCCCCTGAAAACATTAAAAACAAGGAAAATGTAGGGGTATGAACTCACCTTGAGCGAGGGGTTTGAACGAAAGACCGGTACGGGATGTTGAGTGTCAAGTGAAACTTCGAACTCAACTTGACCCTAATAACATGTAATGACACACATAGGATTCAAATGAAAGTATTTTACCACTAGATACGATAGAGAATCACTCTAGGGACTTGGAACTACTTCCACCAAGTGATAGAACCTTGTGGGATTGAGTAAAGGGAGTGTATGGCCACCTTGAGTGTGTGTGCGGCCATGGGTGTGCGACCGTACATTCATGAAAGAGGGTGCCTTTGAAGGGTTATCAAGGTCCATGCTTGCATCCACGAAGTATCCTAGGTCTTTACTCAATTGTAGTGCAAGTTAAGGGTCCTAGAAAGGGGTTTGTGGTCCTAGGGTGTGTGTGTTGGATTAATGTCTAAGTCCATAACTATAATTGGTGAGACTTGACCCGACCCGACATGGTCCATTTAGGTTGCATGGCACCATGCATTTGGATAGACTATAATGAGAGAAATAACACTTAAGGTTTGTTAATATATTATAAGTTCTAATATGTTAATAAGATTATTTAATTAGTATTGATCAAGAATTAATCTAGAATTCATTAAGTGATCAAAAGAAGACTAATTAAATATATGGGTTGATTGTGTAAATCATCCATACTTGTATAGTGCGCTAATGCTTCATAGATTGTCATGTTGGGCTAAAACCTATAAGATACTCCATGGTGTATTTGAACCCATGGATCCAAGGAAATGGAAAGCCATGACAATTAGGGTTTACCCTAATTGTGACACTATATAAATATCATATTGTTGGGAAAAATCGACCACTAGAGAAAGTAAGAAAGGGCTAGACAATTTTCATGATGTGTGGTTTTTCTCTCTAACTCTTCCAAGTGCATATGATGTTGTGTGAACCATTTGAGGTGTCATACTTAAGGCACTAGGCACTCAAGCTTCATGAAGACATTCTACATTAAAGAGGTATGTATTCTATCTTGTTATATTCATTGTTTTGTATGCTAGATTAGGATAATACCTTGGATGTTCATATTTGCATGTATAATAGAGAAAACATAGATCCAAGGTATTTAGGGTTGCATGTGCACTTAGGAGTGTTAATATGCTCAAAACCCAACAGTGGTATTAAAGCCTAGGCTTGTTTTATTGTTATACTTGCAAAATTGGCTGAAAAATTGAGTTTTTATGTTGTCTGCTCAGCAGACTCGCCGAGTCCACTGATGGACTCGACGAGTTCAAGGCAAAATGCATCCAACTCACTGAGTTTGTTCGTGCACTCGACGAGTTGGACCCCCATACAGCATATATTCGACAGTTTTGGTTGGAATTGGACTAGGAACATCACCTTAAGATGTTTTTGGACTTATAAACTTGTTTTTTATGTGATAATGTTCATGCTAATCCAATTTCAAAGGTAATTGTCAATAGATTCATGTTTTGTATTGGTTTAAGGTTTAGACTAATTACATGAAAAACTTTGATTTGAATTATCTTGTTCTTATGAGTTGCTTAGATTAATAGAAAATTTAATTGATTATGTGTTTTCAATCCATTTTAATCTAAGAGTTGATTCTAAAATGTGTTTTTGTAACTTGTCCTCAAGTTATATGAAAAGTCACATTTAAGTTTCATAAAACTCATAAAAGTTGGCAATGGTTACAAAAATGAAGAGTCTTGTCCTAAAGTTATGGAGGTTCAAGAGTCACTTCATTAAGTAATAAAAAGTGTAACCTTAATTAATTCCATAAGTTACAAACATAAAGAAAAGTTACATTCTTTTATTAGTTTAAAGTCTTCCATAACTTGTCCTCAAGTTATGGAACTTGAAGAGTCTTTTAATTAAAACTACTTTAAACACACAAGTTATGGAATTAATTAGTTTTGAATAGTTTCAAAACTTGCCCTCAAGTTTTAGAATTTGAAAAGTTTTCACTTATGAATACTTTAATTCCAAGTTAGCCCTTAGAATTTTAAAAGTTAAAATTCAACCCTTATACTTTATAATATTATAAGTTAATAAGATATATATATATATATATATATATATATATATATATATATATATATATATAAGTAAAGTCAGTCTTATCGTTAGTAGGCCTCATTCACGAAGCCGGTCTATAAGGGGGGTATAAGGTTACTGCCTATAAAATGGCAGTTTAATGGGTGTCCACTCTCACCCACCGCTTCCTTGACTGATGGAGGGTCGTTAGCCGAACGGGTAGGACAAGGACTATAATTCTCCCTTCATTAAAAGTATTAATGATAAATACTAAGTAACTAAACCTTTTAAAATAAATACCCAATCTTAGTTACTTAGGAAATTGTGAATAAGGTGCTAATCCATGAAATTACACTTTGCATTTTGTTTAAGCCGTTAGTAGAGGGTGTGTGGTTATCCGGCACACTAATTTGGACTTCACAAGGTAGGCAAAGGGTAACTTAATATTTATCATAGTATCGGTGGAGCGTGTCTGGTTAACCGGCACATCGATTAAGGGGTAAATATTAAGGGTACCAAGTATATTTGCATGGTTACTTCACACCTTGTTTTGTGATCCTCGGCATCCCAGTCACAAAACCTGAAGGGCACACTCGAGATTGAAACTTGACATTGAACAGTTCAATGAATCTCAAAAGATCTAAGAGTTTCAAATCAAATTAAAACCTAATAATACCTTCAAATATTTTATAGCTTGGATTACGGCATCCCTCTTCCAAGTTATAAAAGTATTGTGTTGGGTCCTAGCCTTAAAATTTCTATTGGGTGTTATATTAAGGACTTTAAATCAACTATCTTGAATATCTCCCAAAAAGATGTCTGGTTTAGACATTTATGATCTTCCCAAATCTCTTGAAACAAGCTTTCCTAAATGAAGATGATGTCCCATGGAAATCATACTTCTTTCATCTCCTCCAATTATTCTCCCTAACCCACAAGTTTTTGAAAAGTGTAAGGTCACTTAAGTCCTATTGGCAAGTAAAGGTCTGTGTGTGGCCACATCTTGGAGATGTAGTCAGATATTGACAAGCTGGGAGAATTGGGTGTCAAAGTCTTGAGAAAGTTGGATGTCCAATCACTTTCTAAGTCACATAGTGAGTTCCTTTGGGACTCCTATGACACAGACTATGACAAGAAACTTAATGATCTTATCTATATGCTAACATCAACTTCCTAAAACCTTATGGACATTGACAATTATGACATTGGATATCCAGTAAAGCTCTCTCTGATACCAATCTGTCACACCCCCAAACCAAGATGGCGGAAATGTCCAGGGTGGATGACTTTCATTTGTTGTATCATAACAATTGAGTAATAGTAAAGAAAGCAAACACAACCATCATATATATATATATATATATATATATATATATATATAATTAAAAAAAGTTACATCATTATAAGTCTTACATGTTTCTAAAGTCAATTACAATATGATGACAAAAGATTTGTTTGATGCCTTAGCGTCCCATCCTCAAAAGCTATTGATTACTTGTTTTACTGATTTCCTGAGAATACAAGTTATTTGAAAAAGTGTCAAAAGTTAAGTTGGCGACTCATAAGAGTTTATATGAAAATAGTAAGCCTTTCCGTGAAAAGATATCGTGTTTGTTTCCAGAAAATCCAATATTTTCTAATAAATGAGATGTAAGACGTTCATTTGTAAAATGAGCGTGTTCGTTCCAAAAAATCCAATATTTTCCATAAAAATGATTTATAGTTTAAAATGTTCCAAACTGAAATGTACAAGTATTTTCCATACTTAAAATAGTAATATGTAGTTTTATTTGTATATAAAACCGTTTGAAGGAATGTGTTTTTGTGTAAAATAAATATATCGTTGTTTCACTATGTGAGTTTTTATAATCTTGCTAACCATGACTTGCCTGCCTCAACGTTCTACATGCGTCGAGATATTTATGACATTTGTCACCCATAACCTGCAGGTCTGACTGTAGCTAGTAGTCAGGGTGTGGGATGATCAGTCCCGTATAGATCTATACACAAGTATCACGCTCTCGTATAAGATATTACGGTTATAATATAGGACTTTCGTGTATACCTCAGTTAGGTACAATGAAGACAATGTCTCACAAATTTATTCAACGAGTGTACGTGTTTTTGAAATGAAAATGTTTGTATATGAAATTATCCCCTATTTCCAGGATAATATTGAAAATGTCGTAAAACAATTATATATGAACTTTATATAATTTTACCCTTTGCTTAACGAGTTACAAAAGGGTAAAGTTTCGTAAACTATATTCATAAGGTTTTAATGAAATGAACGTTTTGTAATCAAAATTATATATATATATATATATATATATATATATATATATATATATATATATATATATATATATGTATGTATGTATATAATGAAATGTACTTTTGTAACCGTTTTTCATATAATTACGTTTTTATCCAAAACGTTGTATGTAAAAATATATAGATTGGTAGTAAAACCGTTTCACATATTTAAAACTTTTCGTCAAAATAGTAAAGTAACATATTTATATGTTTTCGTTATAATGAAAATATTATTGTGTGTTACGTGTATTCCAAACCCCCCCCCCCCCCCCCTCCCGCCTCCCCCCTAAAACATAGAAAAAGTCTTGAAAAAATATAGGGGTATGAACTCACCTTATGTGTGGTTGCGGTTTGATAACGAGGTAAAGATGACGATCTTTAAGTTATGAACACTTGAAAATGGTTGAATCCTAAGAGTTTTTAACACATACTAATGTGTGAATATGAAGAAACTAGTATTAAAGAATGTGAAACACTATGTTATATATGAAAATACTTACCAAATACCAAGGAACAATGTTGATCAATGGTTTCCTGGGAAATATTGAGGAAGAACTTGGAAGGTTTGGAGAATAGAGAGAAAACTCAATATGGGAGAGTTTGAATTTGTGAAATGTGATAACTATAAATGACTATGCTTGTGGTGTCTAATTCGTGAATTATATATAAGGGTATTAAGAGATAATGAATTGACATTGAGTTGATGTTTACCTTGGTATGTGCACTTATCACCTTGGGAAATTAATTTCAACCAATCAAGTGGAAACATATCATGATATTTAAGGGAATTTCAGTCCTATAGAAAGTGATTTCAGTCCTAGCATGACCGAAATCCCTTATACACACTCAGAAAATGATGATTTCGGTTTTGATGTGGTCCTATGGCTTGAGTTTTCGGCCTTAGTGGTCTATAGGTTAATGATTTCAGCCCTAGTGATCTAAGCTTTGAGATTTCGGTCCTAGCATAAGGTTTTGGTCCCCACAAAACCGAAATCCCCATGCTTCTTTGATTCTAAAAAAACCGAAATCATTATGGTGAGGTGTAATTGATGCGTTTTAATTTACTTCTTTGACTTGTTGTAACACCTTTAATTTTTAAACAAAATTTTCTTTTAAAATTACGTAATTCTCATAACACATTTCAAAAAATATCATTTATTTACTTTATAAAACGCAATCCATAATTGTTTGATTAATAATCCAGGATCCTCAAAACATAACTATTTCTCTAGTGTGTACAATCAAGCTGGTGCCTTCCCGCGATCCTGAGAAAAACCTGAAACACATATCACATAACACGGTAAGCACGAAGCTTAGTGAGCTCCCCAAAATACCACACATATCTCAATAGCCTCTCATGGCTATACTTAAATAATACCTTGTGGTCAATGTGTCTCAGTGGGACCCTTCGGTCCCAAAACTCAGGGGGACCCTCCGGTCCTAACTCAATAAGCTCATAATAACAATACGGAGCATAAATCACGAAGACGTAATGCAGAATATTACAATACACAGGTAAGCACATAAAACATCTCAATCACACAAAAATACCACTCATGGTAATTATAGTGAGAAGACTCACCTCGGATGATAAACTGGCCCTATAAATGCTATTGTTGCGCACCGGCCTCTATCTCTGAGCCAAACCCACAATTAACCCAATTAGGAACTAAGCCTAACTCTCACTCATTAGGTCTAAAGTTAGTCCACTAACCAGCCCACCCTTAACCTAAAACCCATTGGGTCCACCAAGGCCCAATAATAAATGGGCTCTCCCGAGGCCCAACTCTCAAATCTAAATGGCAAGCCCAACTCAAGGGCCCAAAGCACACACACACGCACACACCACACACACACACACACACACACACACACACATATATATATATATATATATATATATATATATATATATATATATATATATATATATATTCCTCTGGTCCAAAACACTATTACAACAAGCCCAAAATACATGCCTAACACTCAAGGCTCAAAATGAGACTTAGCCCAAAAGTCCACAGTGAGGTTACGCGGGGCGTACCTCCCTTGGTACGCTTAGCATACTCATGAATCTTGATTGGACATCGAGGACACTGGGTTAGTACACGGTGCGTACTGGAATTACGCTTAGCGTACTTCCCAGGTTCACACTTTCTACTCATTTGGTCTTAATCAGTTAAGACCTTAACTCTAATCACAAATCTGGACTCCCTAATAGCTCTTACTCCGTAAATTCAGTGACTTTAAGCCTTTACATGGCCTACAAGACCACAAACACACAAAAATCTCGCTTTCTTAGCTCAAAATGCTCATATCCCATGCATGGCTTGATTCCAACGTCCAAGTCTTGATTTTTATGACACTACACCACTAAGAACACTCAAAGGGGTTCATCAAAGTCTCCGGAGCTCAATATCTCATAAAGTCTCCAACTTTTGTGAAAACCCTAAAATACTTTACTAAGATGAACAAATTAAAAGAGTGAGAAAGCTTGAAGCTTTATACCTCTATATGAAACTCCCAATATAGATATGCTCAGATCCAAGGGCCTGAACTCTCACTCCTTTTTCTCCAAAGCTTCTTCTTCACTCCAAGAACACACAAAAACACTCAAAGGCTCTCAAATGCACTCACAAGCTCCATACACAAAGGTTTAGGGTTTAAGAGGGTTTGCAATCTGAGGATGGTGACCGAGAATGAGGCCATCTCATTCTTTATATAGGGACACCCTTCAACTTGGGTTTTTCAGTCAGTTCCTAGTACGCCCAATGTATCCTATGGTACACTCAGCGTACTAGGTGGCTCCTCTTAAAAATCACATACATGAGTACGCTAAGCATACACACACGTATGCCCAGTGGACTCAGCTATCACCTTTCTAAATATAGGGACTTATCCTGCCAAAACTTCAAACTTCCATAGCTTCCTCAATATATCTTCGATTCCAATAAACCTCATACCCACAGAAAGGTGTCGAGATACCCTACGCTTCAAGCAACTTGTCACAACCCCAAGGCCTCCTCATTCCCGGTTGCAGCCCACAAACCCTAATCTCAGACGATCTGAAACAGGATGTTATAATTCTCTCCCTCTTGAATTAGATTTCATCCTCAAAATCGCTCCTTATCAACCCATAGATCGAACCCAAAAACCCGAGAAGCACCACCGAACGGACCTCATATCATACAACAATCTCTTCCAAAGACACCTGAACCTAACAGGAACTCCCAAACCCGAAGAAGGACAGGCCCTTCTGCCGCTGCGATACTCGATCTGACTCTCCAGAACTCGGAAACACTAGTGGTCTATCTCACTGTCAGACCATCCTCGCAAAATATCATCATGTTAATCGCTCATCGAATATCAGACTCTAAGAACACTCTACCAACTTTGATTCTCAAATCGATCCTGGTCGAACTCAAGAGGAATGGAAAGGTCATATCCCACTAAGGACCCACCGCCTGAACAGCTATCAGAACTCTCCTGAAGGAAATGATCCTCAAAAATCTGTCCTCAGGCACAAGAAAGCGGTCAAAACTCTGTCACCCTTAATCATAAGCCCCAGTTCATCACAAATGTCCCTTCCAACACTGAGCACCAGGTCAACTCCGACCCAATAGTTGAACCTCCAAAGGTTACCTATTGCACACCCAATAAGACGACTTACCGGCTTCCTTCTCACACTAACTATCTTGGCTCATTGTGAAACAAAAATCACGAAGTTCGCTTTACCCCAAGCGAATACTACAACCCTATTTGAAGTCGTCTCACCTCCAACCTCTGTCGTCTACCACCTACTAGTTCCACACGCCTTTCGGGTCTTTCCATACCAACGAAACTGACCCACTCCGGTCTAATACATCAGATGGAGATCAATACCCCTCAAATGAAACCCATCTACAAATCAGGAACCTCATCTCACTTACTCAATAAACGAATTGACCCAAACTCAACTCAAGATTCTGATTCCACGGCAGAATTGGAACCAATCATTTCCAATCTGGTACTCAACTCATGACCCAAGATTCACGAATTTATGCACACTCCATCTCTCCAATTCCTTCTGATTACGATAATCCCTCCTCATCCCAGGGATATAACGATTATCGACCATCACGAAGACCTCAGTCTCACCCCTGGTTCGGCAACCAGGTTCCCGAAGACTCAAGTGGTAAGGCTACCCAAGCCTAAGAACTCCTCTGTGTCATACTCTAACTATTGAATACTACAACTCCCCGCAGAACAATATTCACTCTAATTGACTATTGAGTGCTATGGTTACCCACAAACTTATGAAACCCTCTCATTGACTCATGAATGCTACGGCTCCCCGCAGTATCACAACACTCCCTTGCTAACTAGTAAATATTACGGCTCCCTACAGTACCACGACACTCTCCGGCTAAGCAGTGAATACTAAAACTCCCCGCAGTACCACGAGACTCTCTCGCTGACTAATGAGTACTACGACTCCCCGCAGTATCACTACACTCTCCCGCTATCCAATGAATACTACGGTTCCCCGCAGTATCACGACACTCTCTCGCTAACTAGTGAATACTACGGCTCCCCGCAGTACCATGATACCCTCTCCCACTGACTCATGGATGCTACGGCTCCCCGTTGTCTTACAACACTCTCTCGCTCACTGCATCACCATGGGCTCACTCCATGGTTTTTCCTGATAATCCCAAGTGATTACTCCCACTCGGATCCACTTGCTCTCTTATCACCCCATAATCTCATCATCAAGTCATCACCACACTGAGTTCACCAACTCATGCTCCACAGCTCAACATAGATAGGTGCTCATACCCACCCAGCTTATGCACCACCACTCCTGATGTAAGTTCTCGTAGGCAAGGCACTTTTCACAACACAAATACACCCTTAGACAGTCCCACTCCAGTGATACTTAACTGATGGGTTCTCACTGGAACAAAAGTATCTCTATACTCCACTCGCCATCCCACAACTCGAGTCTCAACATGACCAAAAATTAGGATACCATACTCGGCACCTCGGTACAGCATCTAACGACGTCTTGCCTCCACCACTGATCTTCCATTTACGCAACTCGAACCTCGAAATACTCCCATCTCATAATTGAAACACGGAGGAATCTTCAATGACTGAAAACACATTGAGAAAAATCCGAAGCTCCACCCTCTACTGATCACCACCCATACGAACTACTCATACTGCTGGGTCTAAAATTGGTTTATACTTTGATTTTCTAAGCATTTATTGTTTTATCATTTGCGCCGAAAACTAATATTAGGATTAATTGTAGCTTGGACCGAAAACCCATCAGTTATCGGTCTAGCATTGGGTTTTCGGTCCATTGGGTTTTCGGTCCGGCCTTGAGTTTGTGGCCCATGTATATATAGGTGTTAGGTGGGTAAGGTGATAAGATTTCTCTAGGTGCTTAAGTGTGTGTTCGTAATGTGTGAGAGAAAGTTAGAGAGAATAGTGTGTGTGTGTGTGTATGAATCTATCTGTAAGGAGCTTCATTCCAATTTTGAATACATCATAGATTCAAGTTATTATTCTTCTCCTTCTATTCTATTTTGATCTGAAATCATCCAATTGATTGGGATTCCGCACCATCAATTGGATCTGATTGATATACAAGCATATTTGGGGACTTACAATTGGTATCAGATCTTGGTTGTATCAATCATTTTTTTCAGATCTGGAGCTTATTTGATCTTATCTTGAAGAGATTTTTGCGTTTTTGGATAGATTTTGGCAAAATAAGGGGTTTGTTCTTCGCGTTTTTGATTAAAACGAGTTTTTGATCGAGTTTTGGAGCAAAAAAGGGCAAAAACGCTGTTTTTCGTCGTAAACAGCGGTTTTCGAGGTGTTTTCAGTCGGATCCGGTTTTCGATCCGAGATTTCGGCCTGAGTTTTCGGTCGGACCGAAGTATACGGTCTGATCTTTCAGTCACGTGTTCGGTCCAAGCCTCGCACGTGTTCGGTTCACGAGGGTTCTCGGTCTCGCCTCGGGTTCTTGGCTCAGCTGTCTCGCTTGCGGCTCAGCAGCGGTCGGCGTGGTGGACGGCTCGGCTTCGCATCCTTGCACAGCAACTTCCATGAAAAAAAAGGAAACGGATTTGGGGAGTGTCGAGGATCGAACCCGCGACCTGTAGTTGATCAACCCCACGCCTTATCCAACTCGGCTAGCAGATCCTTTGTGTCGTCCCTTCGAAATTTAAAACATAAGTTGTCCTTCTCGGTTTCAACTTTCGAAAATTGGCATTTTTAACCCCAAAAGTCAAATTCTTTTATTTTAAAATTCCATTTTCAACCAAAAATTTTAGTTTTTAATTTTTGATTTTTATTTTTTGACTTTTGACCGTAAAATTTTTACTTTGACTTTTAAAGTTTTACCTTTGACTTTAAACTTTGATTTTCTCATTTGACTTCTAAATTTTCAAATATAGATTTTCGGTTTTACTTTTTAAATTTGAATTTGAAGGTTGACTTTCTCGGTTTTTAAGTCAAAGGGCAATTAAAAAAAAAGAAAATGAAAAAAAGAAAAGAAAATGAGTTCCGCATCAATTCAAGTAAATGAATCCGGTTGCTCTCCATCTTGTGTTAAAACTATTAATTTTTTACGAGAATCAATAGATCTAATCAAGAGAGAGAATGAGGACTTAAAATACGAAGGATATCAACTCAGGAAAGGACAGAAACCCCTGAAAGCTCAATTAGAAACCAAAATCAAGGATTTCCGAAAACTCCAAGAAGATTACAGCAACAAGTGTGAAAATTATGATTACATTAAGAAAAAAATTGCCGTTGTAACTGAAGAACTTGACGCTTTGAAAATTAAGTGTGGAAAAACATATATTAGTTTCAAAAATTACACTGCGTCAAGTAAGACAGCCGAGTCCTTATTTGAAAACCAATTAAAATTCAAAGATAATCAAAACAAGGGTTTAGGGTATGATTGTGTTCCTCCACCTTTCAATCATAACTACACATCCATCCCTATGACACAAGAAGAAATTGACAAGGAGGCACATCTCCAATATGGGAAACCTGTTGTAGTTGTGCCAGAAAAGGATGAAGTAAACGTTTCTAATGATTCTGTTACATGTGCAGGTAAAGTAGCAGAAGATGAGAACGAGGAGAAAACAATTGAACAATCCAATGTCTCCTTGAACTCTGAATCTATTGCTTTGAACTCAGTTGCTTCTGATCAACCTGCTGTTGAGAAATACAGGCCACCAAATCAAGTGAAACAGCCGACTTGTTACAAGTGTGCATGTGGGAACAATAAGAGACAAGGCAAGGATATGCCACCTGGGGCAGGAAGAAACAACTTCACGGTGAAGAAAAAGACATGTTTTCACTGTGGAACACCTGGACACATTGCCAGAAATTGTCCTAATCGCGCATATGTTCCCTACTATGCACAATGCTGGTAAAACGCGCAAAGTGGGAGATTCTACAAGAGAAATCTTTCGAGGTCATGTTCAGACAATGGCGAATGGAATGCCACGAAGGGCAAGAATCAAACCTACAAGGCCAAGAATCAAAATCCCAAGGGCAAGAAGGGAATGTCGGCTAAGAAGCCCAATCCAAGAGGTGCTCCAGTGAAACAAAGACCGGTTAGGTCAAAGTCATCTCGGAAGCCGACTTCAAGTTCAAAAGCAAGTACCGAGCCACCCATCGGATCTAAAAAGAAATGGGTTAAACCTAATTACAAATGGGTTCCGAAGGCTCAATCTCCCAAATCATCTAATGTTTCTAATCTTTTTACATCTTCTGTTTGTGATAAACATGATATATCATGGGAGATAGTAACGTGCAAAGATGAAAAAGGTCAAACCGGTTTCAAAATGGACTAGGTTCTAAAGACCAACTAATCCCGCTCTGTGTCGGAGCAGCTATGGAGGCATATCATCATACTTCGGTTTGTTGGTAGTGGTTGTTCCAGGCACTTGATAGGGGACATCTCTCAGCTGTGCAAAACTCAGAACTTTGTTTGAGAGTATGTGTCCTTTGCTGGATAGGAAGAAAGGAAGGGATCACACATTAGGGTTTGTGCTTAATGAAGTGAAGAATTTTCGGATCTGTTTAGAGATCATGCGTGCTGTTCTCAGACCTTATGGATGCAAATTCAATCGGTGAATTGCGGTTTGCGTTTTCTTCTCTATACACCTAAGTTTATCTTACTCTGATTCGTTTTAAAGACAATTTTTCATTTTCTTAATAGTTTTTCGTTAGTAGTTATTATTGGGAAGTGATATCAAAAGGTGATAACAGGCAATCTAGATCTATGTAAGGTACCAAAGCTGAATTGTGTAGGCTCTGTGTTCGATACACTAGTAGGCACGAAGAATTTAATGGGCTTGACTAGGCAAAAATGAACTTAAGAAATCAAATGACTTGACAAATCTTGACCTAGATAGATCCATTTAGCCTGACAATACGACGCTTGGATAGGTTGATTAGGGAGATATACATGAGAATCCACTAGTCACATTAAAGGACCCTGTATCTAGAACTGTGTTTTAACTTTTCCTTAATGTACGGACTTTGTCGTTAATTCCGATATTGACGGAGCGACTGGGGAATTCCGATAAAGTAGGTATGTAGAAAATTGTTTTCTTTCTTTCTTACTGTTAGTCATATGTTGCCTCCTCTACGTGATTGGAAGAGACCCAACCTGGACTGCAACATATGCAAATCTATTTCTCTGCATCTTATATCTATGAAATTCTTCCTATCTGTTAGCCATATGTTGTCTCCTTTGTGTGATTAACAATCCGACCTGGTACACAGCATATGCAACCTTCTACTTCTCAATCCCTCTAAAACTATAATTAATCATAATCTAAATCTATCCTCTCTATGAATAATAGTCTGCTCACCTAAAGTAAGGAGTATCTCGGAAGTTCTTGATTATTGGGGTATATCAGGAAGTAGGAAACATGTTCTAGTACATCTAAAATTGAACAATTCTAGATTGTCCGTAGATCTCGCTGCTCAACCTATGTGGACAACAATATCCTTGGTCGTCGTCAGATGAATGGTCCTTAGGAAGTTTTATCTAGGAACATAGGATCAACTTGTCTTGTCACTTATAGCATGTCCAAAATTTGTCACAATTTTTCGTGTTTAAGTGGACCACAATACCTAATTTTCGTGATTTTGTGGACCATAATACCGGCGATCGACCAGATCTATTCATGAAGGGGAAGGTACTGACAAACGGATTAAGACTGGCTAACAACTTTGATCCCAAATATTTTTGTTTTGTTAAATTTGTTCATAGTTTTCCTCTATGCACAAATTTAGGGGGAGAATTAAAAAAAATTCAAAAATCAAACAAAAATCAGAAAAATTCAAAAATCAAACAAAAATTAGAAAATTAAAAATCAAAAAATAGTGTTATTTCTACTTTATTTTTTTCAGAAAATATGAAAAACCCAAAAATATAGTGTGCTAACATTGTTTTTAGTTTTGTTTTTATCTTTTAGTTTTATTTTGTCTTGAAAAGTGAATTCAGGTGTAGATGAGACTCATGGAGACTGTATCAAGATTTCTGAGCTGAAGCTTCATCCATGAGCATCGAAGAATTTTCATTCGAAGGAACAAGAAATGAAGATTATTCTTTCAACATTCAATCTGTCAACCCCAGAAGTAAGGTGAAGCTGAAATTGCAGATTATGTAACGTATTGCATTGAAGCCTCCTCAATCAGTCTGTTGCTATCTTAAAACCTGCTGAAGTGATCTAGAAGATTAGTTCTCTCGGATATTCTCTCTGAAGATTCTCAAGCTGAAAGCGCTATCTTTCAAGAATCAATACATAAAGTTTCCTCACCCAATGTACGTTCAAAGTCAAATCTTGAAGAAAAGCCCAACTGCTCAAGATGAAGTCATTCATAGAAGATTCATATATTCATCCTGACTCTATGAAGAATTTAAAGATAATAGCTGAAGCCAAGCTCCCAATGAAGATTGAAGAGAAGTGCCAGCTACTTTTTAAGGAGAGGTTGTTGGGTCAATTAGAAAAGAAAGCTATAAGCCAAGAGGGAGATTGTTGGGTCTAAAATTGGTTTATACTTTGCTTTTCTAAGCATTTATTGGTTTATCATTTGGGCCGAAAACTAATATTGGGATTAATTGTAGCTTGGACCGAAAACCCATGAGTTTTCGGTCTAGCATTGGGTTTTCGGTCCGGCCTTGAGTTTGTGGCGCATGTATATATAGGTGCTAGGTGGGTGAGGTGATAAGATTTCGCTATGTGCTTAAGTGTGTGTTCGTAAGGTGTGAGAGAAAGTTAGAGAGAAGAGTGTGTATGTGTGTATGAATCTATGTGTAAGGAGCTTCATTCCAATTTTGAATACATCATAGATTCAAGTTATTCTTCTTCTCCTTCTATTCTATTTTGATCTGAAATCATACAATTGATGGGGATTCCGCAACATCAATTGGATCTGATTGATACACAAAAAAATTTGGGGACTTACACATACTGACTCTAAATTTGGTTGACAATTCAACTGCCGCCCCTCCTGGAGTATAGATCATAATCTATACCTATACCCGCTAATCTCATCTATTGCACCCTGACCCAATGACCTAACTGCCTCGAACTCAACATTTGCAACCCGAAAAGTCCATAGCCATAATTAAATTCTATGACCAATGGCCACCTATCGTGGATTCACTCATCCTTCCTTAATCACATACTCATACATCATCCTGCCTTGCACCTCGCCTCGTCCACCAATAACCTAGGCCTCATGTTTCCACACCACGGATCTCCATAACCAATTCTCTGACCGCATTTGAATGAATCGCTAATCCTCTCAATAGAATGCTTAGTTCTCACCCACTCAGGGTTTGAACCATCACCAATTAGCATACCAACAATCTACTCCATAAATTGGTTTACCATGTATATCACACTTGACTCTTGGAATGTACTACATAGTCACTCAATGATCTTCCTGATGGAAACCAAGCAACTCCAAATATTCTAAAACTCAGACAAAAATATCAGAATCCTCCCAACGTGACTGCCTCTAGTTATCGCGAGACCTCAGACCGATATACCATTGGATACCACAACTTTTCTGAATTAGCCCTGACCCTCGGTCCGGGAATAATGCACTATAGTCTCTGATTCCTCGACCAACATCCCACCACGGGAATCATCATAAAAACAAGAGACCTCACTCTTACAGTATATACACAACATAGACAACGAGGGCCACCGCCCCGGTATACTCCTCTTGATCACCTGGAACTGCTGCTAAAAGTATGCATCCCTCAATAAGGCACCTCCTTGTTCTCTTTCCCTCTTAGTCCCACTAATGATTCTCTCATAGTATAAATATACCTCGCAGCAAACATACTACCTGGATACTCTGGTGAAAAGGTTGCAACCCTATGCTACCCCATAGGGTTTACCTCCAAACTCTAAAACCGGAAGCTCGTTATCTCTTGTTCTTCTCCTAGAAAATGAGGACAGCGCAACTCTTGTCACAAAAGGTGACGTCTCATCTATCGGTCGATTGCTTAACTCAGACCACGATCCTCCAATAAGTATCATCTTTACTCATCCCCGAGTCTTGCGACACCAACTAGCATCTCACCAAAAAAATCTCTCAGAAACTAATTTGATTTCCCTCTCAAGGTATGCTCCATTGAAACTCGTTCGACAGGGCCTCTGGCCCCACACTCTATTACATCTGATCTCAGTCTAATCAATCACAATGAGATAACTGGTAAAACCAGATGCACTAACCACCATGAATCATCGTAGTAGAACCATGTGATCACCTCTCAATCTGCTACGAATCATCATACTCGAACCATGTTATCTCCTCTCAATCTGCTATGAATCATGGTACCCGAACCATGTTATCTCCTCTCAATCTTATACGAATCATGGTACCCAAACCATGTTATCTCCTCTCAATCTGCTACTTATAACCTCTGGAATTCTCCCTGTTTCGAGTACGGGTCCTCTGCTTTCAGTAGTACGGGCCCATACTACCTGTCACATCTACCCAGACTTTCCACACGGATCGTCCCAGATTTCCTAAGTAGCTGCTCAACCTTCTCGATCACCAATCCAGTTAAACTTGGTTGCTCCCCAGCGAATACTCTCCTCTATCAGCATACTCATTTAAATCCCTCAAACCAAGGTTCTGATACCAACTTGTAACACTGTAAATTTTCAAACAAAATTTTCATTTAAAATTACATAATTCTCATAACACATTTCACAAAATCTCATTTATTTAATTTATAAAATAAAATTCCATAATTGTTTGATTAAAAATATAGGATCGTCAAAACATAACTCTTTCTCTGGTGTGTATAATCAAGCTGGTGCCTTCCCGCGATCCTGAGAAAAACCTGAAACACATATCACATAACACGGTAAGCACGAAGCTTAGTAAGTTCCCAAAATACCACACATATCTCAATAGCCTCTCATGGCTATACTCAGATAAGACCCTCTAGTTAATGTGTCTCAGTGGGACCCTCCTGTCCCAAAACTCGGGTGGACCCTCCGGTCCTAACTCAATAAGCTCATAATAACAATACTCGGCATAAATCACAAAGCAATAATTCTCACAACTGACATTTTTGCTAGCAAATTCTATTCTCATGAAAACATCATCTATTGTAAAGCTTGCACTCTAAGTGAATATCATATCCTATGTTCAATCAACGTCATCCATTTGAAGCCAAACTCTTGAATGAAGGTCAAAACCTAATATAATACATTTCATATGTTCAACTATGGGTTGAAAACCCTAGAAATCTATATTCAAGTTCATTATGGACTAGGATCCTCTTATTGGGCCTTTTGGACCAATAAACCTTCAACTTGAACTACTTTGGGCCTAGAAACCCTAATTAGGTTCTAATTGGACCCATACTCATAAAACTTAACATTTTGGGCCATAATGGGCCTAAAATAAATTTGTTTGCCTTTAATGGGCCTTATTGGGCCATGACAACTCCAATTAACCATAATGGACGATAAACTCATTCTTTTGTACTATTTGGGTAATGAAATACCCACAAGGGCCCAATGGGCTGAAAACCATTATTGGACTCTAGAAATTTGAACTAAACCTAGAATGGACCCAAACTACCCATTCTTATCCCTTTTAGCCCAAAAATCTCGACCCAAAAAACAATTGTATAACATAGAATGGACCCAAACTACCCATTCAAGGGAGGATTTAGGAAGTGATGACAACACATAATTGTATAACATACTTCTAGAATATCACAAACATCCATGAGATCTTTACCTTCCATGCAAAAAATAATTCTCTTCCCCTCTCCTCTTTATTACTCACGGCCATTAGGGCCTTCACCACACACTTATTTTACTTACAAATCTCTTAAGGAAAGCTCACAAGAACACTCCTACATTCTCCTCCAAATTTTCGAGAATTAGAGTATACTTCAAGAGGGTTTTTCTTCAAGATCACCATATTCGGTAAGATCTTTACAAACCTAAGTTGGATTCTCACATATTTACTCTTACATCACTCCTCTTACCGCCTTATCTTCTTGAATCATACTCTTAAAACTTCATAGAATTCGAGAATGCCATCAAAGAAACAAGCAAGGCCAAAAACAACACCATCTTCTTCCTCTTCTTCTTTAAAACCGATCCATCACTCCAAGGTGAGTTCATACCCCCTATTTTCGATTTTTACTTGGTTTTAGGGGAGAATACAAGTTTCTTTATGTAGATCTATGTGTATATGCATGAATATGTGTGTTTCTTATAACTTATTTGTTGATTATGTGCTATTTACTTCATAAATCTAAAAATATGATAAGAATATTAAGTTTATCACTTGGATCTACATGAAAACCTTGAGAAAAGTATGTGTTATCACATATAATACATGTAAACTTGTAGATCTGGGATTTATACATTTAAAATAGCAAAAAGGAGTGTTGTGTTCAAAGATCTATAAACTAGACTCATAAATCAGCCCTTGACAGAAAAGTTTCGGTCCAATCTCGGACTATTTTGATCAACTTAATGATAATCTTTTTTAAAACTGTTTTACATTCAAAACTTTCAGGTTTATATCTTTAAAATGACTACATTCAAAACTAGTGACTTCTCTAAAATAGATCTAAGAACCGGTCATCATCAACTTCAAGTCCGAGAAGAGGACATTCCAAAAACTGCTTTCCGGACTCGATACGGCCATTTCAAATTCGTTGTGATACCCTTCGGTCTAACGAATGCCCCCACGGTATTCATGGACCCGACGAACCGAGTTTTCCCAACCATTCCTAGTCAGCCTTTTCATTATTTTCATCAGTAACATACTCGTCTGCTCACGAAGCAAGAACAAAACACTGTCAACATCTACGACCGACCTTGAAAGCATCAAAGTCGGAGAATATCACGGAGGAAGCACTGCGTGGATGGATAAAACTCTCGAAGTCATGCTCCAAGTCTGGGTGTTTGAATTCAACAAGTCAATGAATACCCAATTGCCCTTGATTGAATTCTCATACCATAACAGCTATCGCACGAGCATCATGGTTGCTCCTTTCGAGGCTTTTTATGGTCATAAATGCAGATCACTCGCCAGTACCCTCACGGGACCAGAAAACCATTTGCGAAACGACAGAGAAGATAATCCAAATCAGAACTCGACTTCCAGCATCACGAGACAGACGGAAGAGTTATGCTGACAAACGGCAAAGACCTCTGGAATTCCAAGTCGGGGATTGGGTACTATTGAAAGTCTCTCCCTGGAAAGGAATGATTCGCTTCGGGAAACAGGGAAAAATGAACCCGCGACACATCGTACTGTTCGGGATTCTTGCCCGAATTGGTCCAGTAGCTTATAAGATGCAGCTACCTTCGGAGCTCAGCAACGTACACCCCGTGTTCCACGTTTCAAATTTGAAAAAGTGCTTATTCGATGAAACTCTCGTCATACCTTTAAAAGAGATTGAAGTAAACGAGAATCTCCTGTTCACTGAAGAATCAGTCGAAATCATGGATAAAGAAGTGAAGTGTGTGAAGCAGAGCTGCATTCCAAATGTGAAGGATTAATGGAACACCAAGCGCGGACCAGAATTCACATGGGAACGCAAGGACCAGATGACGCAGAAGTGCCCTCCCCTATTCTCTCATTCATGAACCTACCTTTCGAAAGAATTTCTGGACGAAATTCCCTCTAACAGGGGATGATGTCACAACTGGAATTTTTGCTAGGAAATTCTATTCTCATGAAAACATCATCTATTGTAAAGCTTGCACTCTAAGTGAATATCATATCCTATGTTCAATCAACGTCATCCATTTGAAGCCAAACTCTTGAATGAAGGTCAAAACCTAATATAATACATTTCATATGTTCAACTATGGGTTGAAAACCCTAGAAATCCCGATTCAAGTTCATTATGGACAAGGATCCTCTTATTGGGCCTTTTGGACCAATAAACCTTCAACTTGAACTACTTTGGGCCTAGAAACTCTAATTGAGTTCTAATTGGACCCACACTCATAAAACTTAACAATTTAGGCCATAATGGGCCTAAAATAAATTTTTATACCTTTAATGGGCCTTATTAGGCCATGAAAACTCCAATTAACCCTAATGGACCATAAACCCATTCTTTTGTACAATTTGGGTCGTGAAATACCCACAAGGGCCTAATGGGCTGAAAACCATTATTGGACTCTAGAAATTTGAACTAAACCTAGAATGGACCTAAACTAACCATTCTTATCCCTTTTGGCACAAAAATCCCGGCCTAACATCATCTAACAAAAAACAAAAAAAAAAGATCAAGGGAGGATTTAGGAGGTGATGACAACACATAATTGTCTAACATACTTCTAGCATATCACAAAAATCCATGAGATCTTTACCCTCCATGCAAAAAAAAATTCTCTTCCCCTCTCCTCTTTATTACTCACGCCATTAGGGCCTTCACCACATACTTATTTCACTTACAAATCTCTTAAGGAAAGCTCATAAGAACACTCCTACATTCTCCGCCAAATTTTCTAGAATTAGAGCATACTTCAAGAGGGTTTTTCTTCAAGATCATCATATTAGGTAAGATCTTTACAAACCTAAGTTGGATTCTCACATATTTACTCTTAAAGGTTTAGTGTAGTCTTAACTGAACCAAGACTTAGTATATGTAAGTAAATCATCATACTTGTATGTGGTTTTATGATTAAATAAAACCCCTTTTTGTGAAATCATTAAATTCCCATGAACAGTGTGTTTGTTGATTTTCCCATGTGAGTTGTTATAACCATACTATGACTTGAGGACCTCGTACTCGACGATCTTCACGTGTCAGAATGTTATGACACTTGTTACCCCAAACTTGCCAGTCTAGCTGTTGCAAGCAGATCAGGTGCGGGTTGTCAAACCGAATATAGATCTATATACAACTATCACGCTCTTCCTACAAGAGATTTTGGCTATACCTGCAGGAATTTTAAGTGGTACTAAAGAGTACCCCGAAGATGAATGTCTCACAAATTTATTCATTAACATGATCACATAGTTTGTAATAAAATACTCGCTTTATAACTCGATAGTATTACCGTTTGAGGTATCCAAACTATACCTATTATTGTTTTATCAAAATGTTTTATGTTGTAAATGGAACCTTACTATGCATGAATTTGTATTTCAATAAAATGACATTGAAAATTCTAAGTATAAACTCCTACACACCTTGCTCAACATGTTACAAGGTGTGAATTACTCTTAAACTTCTTTTAACATTTATTCTTAATTGTCACTATTTTAGATTATTTATAGAAAAATCATCATAAGTCATAAACTAAATCCGTAAACTCGGAGAGTTTGGAAAAAGATTCTACTATGTTCACAAATTTTCTTATAATTTTTGGTGGTCTCAAACCAGTGTGAAAATGTTCATTTTCACAACCTAGTCCGATTTCATTGCTGCAGTGATAGGCAGTTTTGTAAAAATCACCAAAAATTGTAAGAAAATCATATGGAGATGTGCAAGTAGTCATTTTAAAGGTATAAACCTGAAATATTTGAATATTAAACAGTTTTGAAAAATATTAAGTTTAAGTTGGGTAAAACAGTTTGTGAACAGGTCACAACTTTTCTGTTGTAAGCTGTGAAGTTAAGTTTCAAATATGCTTTAGTGTTTTAACTTGTATCCTCCCACTGAAAACTAAAGAAAACTAGAAAATGTAAGGGTATGAACTCACCTTTATTGATTCTTGGAAGAGTGGAAGGTCAAGACGAGGAGTATCAAGTCAAGAACACTTGATGAACACATAAAAGCTTGAATGATCCTAAGAACGATTCTTTGGCGTTAGAGTGTGTGTAGATGATTCAAGGATGTTATGAAAATATGGAATAACACTTGAGTTTAAAGGAAATACTTACCAAAAAGTGAAGTAATAGCCCAAGAACACTTCCAAAAGTGGCTGGAAGTTGAGAGAAACTAAGCTTCTTTGTGGGGTAAGAAAGGTGTAAAAGGGTGGGAATGATCAAGTGAATCAAGAAATCCTCCAGGGATTTATTTATATAGGGGAGTTGTTGGAGAAAGTTGTGAGTTTGAAGTGATGTGTGCATTGGTTTGTGTGATGTGGATAAGGTGGCAAGTGATAGGATGGCACATGGAAGGCAAGTGGGTACACTTGACCCAATTGTGGGGTAATTATCCTCTTAATATAAAATAATGATTTTAAGTTAATAAATCCTTGAGAAATAAATAAAATATGAGTTCTAGGAGTTTAAAATAGTAAAAATATGAATTTGGTGAAAAAATCCCATCAAAAACGGGCTTAGGAGGCGAAAGTAGTC
The DNA here is from genome assembly GCF_002870075.4 of Lactuca sativa. NCBI lineage: Eukaryota > Viridiplantae > Streptophyta > Magnoliopsida > Asterales > Asteraceae > Lactuca > Lactuca sativa. The sequence goes on from NC_056630.2 coordinate 284,123,842, forward strand.
GAAAACCGAGAGAAGGAAGCGAACCTGCGAGGTTCGGCCCTTAGGAGGTGAGAACCGAGAGAAGGGAGGAGGAGGGACCAAAGGCAGGTGAAGGGACCGAAGGTGGAGGCTCGGGCCCGAAGGTCAGGTTCGGTTCGCAGGGTTCGGTCCGAGGGGCTTCGCTTCTAACGAGTTCGCTTCTAATGAGTGGTTCCCTCTAAGAAGGTTCGGTTCCTAAGAGGGTTTCGACCCTAAATGGCTATTTTTCGATATAACTTCCCGTTTTGAGTGATTTTTGGCCAAGTTAAGGGTCAGGATGACCCGGATGACTATAACAAGTTGAGAGAGATTTTGAGAGAGATTTGGGAGAGATTTGAGAGAGATTCACTTTTAGCCATTTTCATTAAATAATCTTGCAATGCAAGGTCCGTGGACCCCGTTATACTTTGTTTATGATTATTTGAAGTCCCCAAAAGGGTTCATAGACGTGTTTTGATACATTTAACTCCCTTCTTAGGGTTTCACTTTGATAAACACATAGATATACCGAGACACTCAAATTCTTGACACATAATTGTACGTTTTCATTGAATAACTTTTAATCATACAAGTATTATACAAGATTGACCGGTTTGAATTTTTGACTTTGACTTTGACTTGGATTTGACGGTTGTCACATTATCCCCCCATTAGAAGGAATTTTGTCCCGAAATTTGCATTTTGAGAGGGACCTTAAGGGTTGGGGAATAGATGTGGATACTTTTGCTTCATTTGATCCTCATGTTCCCATGTAAATTTGTGTCCTTGGTTGGCGTTCCAGCGGACCTTTACGATGGGGATGTGACTTTGTTTCGTCGATTTGACCTCTTGATCCATGATTTCAACAGGTTCCTCTATGAAGCGGAGGTTCTCATTGATCTCAATTTCTTCCAAAGGAATGACGAGGGTCTCATCAGACAAACATTTCTTTAAGTTCGACACATGAAAGGTAGGGTGCACGTTGCTGAGTTCCTGTGGTAATCGAAGCTTGTATGCCACCGGGCCAATCCTAGCGAGGATTTCGAATGGCCCGATATACCTTGGATTTAACTTCCCACGTTTCCCAAAACGTTTTAATCCCTTCCAAGGTATACTTTCAGTAGTACTCGATCTCCAACTTGGAACTCCAAAGGCTTCCGTCTTTTATCGGTGTAGCTCTTTTGTCAGTCTCGTGAAGCCTTCATCCGTTCTCGAATTTGGACGATCTTTTCTGTTGTTTCCCTTATGATCTCCGGGCCGGTGAGTGAACCGACTATCCCTATCGGAGATAATGCATATCGGTACTCCGTGAAGTAGTACAATTTCTTTAATGTAGATCCTCGTCAGTTTCTCCATTTTGTCGGTTTCCTTTATCGGCAGGAAATGAGTGGATTTGGTTAATTTGTCGACGATCACCCGAATGGTGTCAAGTCCACCAGTTGTCTTTGGTAACTTGGTAATGAAGTCCATTGCAATTCTCTCCTATTTCCATTCGGGTATCACTGGCTGTTGAAGTAGTCCCGAGGGCTTCTGATACTCTACCTTAACTTTTGCGCAAGTCAGACACTTGCCCATAAAAGTAGCTATTTCAGCTTTCATGTTTGGCCACCAATACAGCTTCTTGAGGTCTAAATACATCTTGTCTGAGGCAGGATGCACTGAGTAACGAGTTTTGTGAGCTTCGTTCATGATAACGTCCCTGAATCCACCAAATTTTGGTGTCCAGATCCGCTTAATGAGACAACGAACTTCGTCATCCCTGACTTCAAGATTTTTGTCCATTCCTCTCAATTCTTCGCCTGCCACGTTCTCTGGTTTCAAGGCTCCTTCTTGTGCCTCCTTGATTTGTGTGGACAGGTGTGAATGGATGGTCATGGTTAATGCCTTTACTCGGCGGCCAGAGTATTCCTTTCTGCTTAAGGCGTCTGCCACCACGTTGGCTTTTCCTGGGTGGTAACGAATCTCGCATTCGTAATCGTTTAGCAATTCTACCCATCTTTGTCTCATGTTGAGTTATTTTTGGTTGAGGATATGCTGAAGGCTCTTATGATCGGTGAAGATAGTGCATTTGGTGTCGTAGAGGTAATGCCTCCAGATTTTTAGGGCGAAAACTACCGCTCCTTGTTCGAGATCATGCGTCGTATAGTTTACCTTGTGCATCTTCAGCTGCCTTAAGGTGTAGGCAATGACCTTTCCTCGTTGCATCAACACACATCCAAGACCTTGGTTTGATTCATCGCAATAAACCACAAAGTCCTCTGTTCCTTCTGGTAGGGACAAGATCGGAGCATTACACAGGGATCGTTTCAGCGTTTGGAATGCAACCTCTTGCTTATCCCCCCCAGGCGAAGGTCACTCCTTTTGAGTCAAGGTGGTGAGTGGTTTTGCAATTTTGGAGAAGTTTTGGATGAATCTTCGATAGTAACCGGCGAGTCCTAAAAATTGAAGGATCTATGTGGGTGTTCTTGGCGCTGCCTAGCTTTCGATTGCTTTGATATTTGAAAGGTCCACATGTATTCCTTCCTTGCTGACTACATGTCCGAGGAAATCCACTTCTCAAATCCAAAACTCACACTTCGAGAATTTTGCGTACAAATTCTCCACCCTCAGGGTTTCTAGGACTTGACGTAAATGTTGGCTGTGTTCTTCCACACTTCGGGAGTAGACTAGTTTATCGTCGATAAAAACAAGCATGAACTTGTCTAAGTAAGGTCGACACACCCTATTCATCAGGTCCATAAACACCGCGGGTGCATTTGGTAAGCCGAAGGGCATCACTACAAACTCGTAATGACCATAGCACGTTCTGAAGGCTGTCTTGGGAATATCCTCCTCTTGAAGTCATAGTTGATGGTATCTAGATCTAAGGTCAATCTTCAAGAAGAAACTCGCTCCTTGTAGCTGGTCGAAGAGGTCATCGATTCGAGGCAAAGGGTACCGGTTTTTTATGGTGAGGTTGTTTAATTCATGGTAGTTAATGCACATACAGAACGATCCGTCCTTCTTCTTAACGAACAAAATCGGTGCTCCCCAAGGCGAGAAGCTTGGTCTAATGAATCCTTTGCTCAGTAGTTCGTTTAGTTGACTGGACAGTTCCCGCATCTCGACTGGGGCTAGATGGTATGGCGATTTGGCTACAGGAGTAGCTCCAGGAATTAGGTCGATTTGGAATTCGACTTGTCTAGCAGGGGGCACTCCTAGAAGGTCTTCCAGGAATACGTCAGGGAAATTACAGACCTCCAGAATGTCCTTTATGTTTTTAGCTTCTTCATTCATATCCACGACGTTGGCTAGGAAGGCGTGGTACTCCTTGCGGAGGTACTTTTGGGCCTTGACACACGAAATGATCTGAAAGTTTGAATTGGGTTTGTCGTCGTAGACGACGAGAGTTTCACCACTCGGCACATTAAGGCGAACGGCCTTTTCGTGACATCGAATTTCGGCATGGTGAGGGCATAACCAATCCATGCCAACAATGACATCAAAACTTTTTATGGTGACCGGCATAAGGTCGATTTGGAAAGAGTGATTGTCTAGGGTGAGAGTACACCCAATGTAAATGTCGTTAGTGTTCTCTGTTTTTCCATTAGTCATTTCTACGATGAATGTGTCTTTTAGTATTTGTGGTTTTTGTTTAAGAAAGCGTTTAAATTGATGGCTCACGAAGCTTTTCTCCGCGCCACTATCGAAAAGAATGCATGCGTATGTATTGTTAAGGAGAAACGTACCGGTGACCATAGTTGGGTCTGCAACTGCTTCCTCATGACCTATCGCCAGAACTCTGCCCACTCCACCAGTATTGGGGTTTCTTGTCTTTGGTCAGTTCCGCTTGAAGTGTCCTGCCTCTCCACAACCATAGCAGGTTTGACTTGCTCCTGTGTTGGCAGCTTGTGCGTTTTGTTGGACTGGAGCTTTACAAAATCGAGCGGTGTGTCCCTTTTTGTTACAGTTGGTGCAATGCATTTCACGGCAAGCGCCATTATGGTGAAAGTTCATTTGTTGCACTTTGGCAGGTTCCTGGCGTATTGCCTTATCGGAGTTGGGTTGGCGGTAGTTGTGGCGGCGTTTACAACAACCACTTGTTGTTTCTTGGCAGGGTCTTGAGCAAGTTGACCCTTCTTCTTATTCCAGAACTTCCTTTTGTTTTTTCCTCCTATAGCTTGCTCGGAGGTGGTTGTCACAGTGCCATGACTAGCTTTATGATCGATGAGTTGTTGTGCCAGTTCTTTAGCACTATCAAAGGTAGTTGGCCTTGAGGCCAATACGCTTCCTTGAAGTTGGGAAGATAGTCCCCAAATGTATCTTTCGACCTTCTTGCTTTCCGACGGAACCATTCCTGGACACAGTATGGCTAGATCATTAAATCTTGAGGTATAAGACAGGATGTCGGAGCCTGTCATTGTGAGACCCCAAAGTTCCTCTTCCAACTTTTGTTTCTCGCCCCGTGGGCAGTACTCCTTCATCAACATGGTTTTCAAGTCTTCCCACGTTATCGAGTTAGCCATCGGAAGTGTCAATGTCTTGACATTTCCATTCCACCAGGTGAGTGCCCTTTTAGAGAATGTGCATACTCCAAACTTGACCTTGTTTGCTTCAGGGCATGCACATATTTCAAAGACTTATTCGGTCTTCTCGAACCATTGAAGCAATGTTATGACAGCTCTGCTCCAATTGAAAGTTTTAGGTTTGGCATTAGTAAAGTCTTTGTAGGTACACTCTCTTGAGCGTCCCTGATTGTCCCCATTGTTAGAATTTGTGGGACCATTACTCGCACCACCCGCATTATTGGAGATGATTTGGGACATTGCGGCTACTACTGTGGCTGTTACGGCAGCCTGGAACATTACCGGGTCGAACTGAGGGGGTGGTGGAGGTGGTGGTGGAGCTCTTGTGGCGCTGCCACGTCTAGGATTTCTACGAGGTGGCATTTTCTGCCATAACAAGAATGAAAAGACGATAAGTCTTCGATAGCGCTCCAAAAGTTGAGAGTTAAACTAACATCATTAGTTCTTTAAGTACATAATGATTTCGTCTTGTAAAGTTATTGTATAGATTCATTCATACTAGAGGTCTATAGATAGTAAATTATAGACTTTATGAATGCTGATAGATTTGATTTACATGAAATGTTTGAGATAGAATCCATACCGGGCCCACCCATAAATCATTTGATGTATAATATTTACATATAATTAAGATTAAATAAACTTTTGAATCTAATGGGTCTGCCCTGGGTCCACAACCAAACAAGGAACAGGATCCAAGGCGGAACCATCATTTCTAGGTCAACATGGTCTTAATCATATATAATTTGACTTTTAAATCAAACAACCATAAATCGGACACCAGTAAATTTAGTCTGAAAACAATCCTTATCATGAACTTGATGTGATAAAGCAAATAGAGTGTCAATTTCATTGATATAACTTAGAATACAATATTGGGAAAATTTGACCCTATAAGGGTCTATCTTACATCAATGTGCGGAAAAATTTGACCACCTAACAGATCCCAGAAGTGTAAACACTTAAATCGCGGGATCGGACATAACATAGAAAATAATAGTAATATTTATCCATAAAACTAGATTAAGCTGAAGCGAGCGGTGCAAGTACTACTTGCGGTGGTTGAAGCTCTGTTGATCATGAAATGAAGACACGAAGTTCCTCATTTCGGCTCTGGATTCAGCCGCCTGGCATTCTGCGTCTGTTAGACATCCTTCAAGAGCAGCTCGGTGTTCTCGTAGTTCTTGTACTTCAGCTCGGGGTACGGCCATCTGCCGTCGAAGAAGCTCGGTGCGGTCTCGAGTTCGATCGTGGTCATCATCCAACCGGCGAATACAAATGGAGTTCACTTGGCTGGTGGCACCAAATTCCATGAGATGTTGTGTGTTAACTCTTGTTTGCTCTTCGTGGCGTGTGACATGATGAACTATGATAAGGAGGGCTCGGTCGGCTGACCCTCCTCTGCTGAGATCGTAGAAACCCCGTTGCATGCCATAGGGAGGCCGTTGACCTTGCTCTCGGCTCCATCAATGTATAGTTTCGGCCCATTGGGGCGTTGAGTGAAGCACCTGGTTCCTGGTACGTATGACCTATCTAAGTAAGTTACATTTTTAGCCTTGGACTAGGCGAGTTGTAGGCCCGACTCGTCGAGTAGAGCCGGGATATTGAGCACGCTTAAGTTAGCGACTCGGCGAGTCCCCGCTGTCTGGATGAAACCCTAATTTCAAGGGTTTGCACCCTATTTAAAGCAACCTTGTGCGCCTCAAGCCCGACTCCTTCACCCTCAGAGCTCCTTATATCGACCTAACCCTTTCTCTTGTGAGATTGAAGTGTTTTGGTGTGATTTCTTGAAGATTTTGAGAGAAGAAGGAGAGTAGATCAAGAAGAGAAGAAGGAAGCCTGATATCTTGGTGATATTTCAGAGATTCATTGTGGTATAACTCAGTTTCCTTCTATTTTTATGCTTAAAGTCCCTTAGGGCACCATTAAAGTCCTTCTTGAACCATTTCCAAGCTTGGTTGTGGATTAGGGGTTGTAATGAGCTGATTAACCTCTAGATCTAGGTGTGGTTGAGCTCCAAAAGCTCAGATCCATGGCCTTTATGGGAGTAAAGTGCTTGAATGTCCTAGATCTACCATTTTAGCCTTTATTAAGCCTTAAATCCCCCATCCTATGCATGTATACACGTAAAGTTGGAAACTTTACGTGTAAAACCTACCCTAAGAGCCCAGATCTATGTATAGTATGAGCTGGATTCAAGCAGAATCGAGTATATAGTAATTGCATGTGATCGACTCGGCGAGTCGTTCATCGGACTCGGCGAGTCGAGCCACGAGTCCCAGAGTTTTCCCCTTTTTCGTGTTTGCTGAGTGGAGTTGTGAGTCGTGGGTCGACTCAGTGAGTCGGAAACCAGACCCATCCATGGAGGGACTCGGCGAGTCAATGCCCTGACTCAGCAAGTCCAAGGCAATCTTCTTACCTCAAGAACAGACTCGGTGAGTTGTTCATACAGCTCGGCGAGTCTCAGCATAGAGTGTTCATCGGATGAAGTTGAACTCGACGAGTTGTTCATGTAACTCGGCGAGTAGTATGAAGGACTTGTGGACATCAGTTAGAAGGAGAACTCGTCGAGTCAATGCATAACTCGACGAGTAGAGTCGGATTCAGGACAATCGAATGGGTAGGGACTCGACGTGTTGGCAAGCCAACTCGGCGAGTCGGGTCAACTGGAAGTTGACTTTGACTTGTACTTTGACCTGGTCAAGGGTAAAATGGTCATTTTACCCTAAGTACAGCTAGCAGTATTTGACTGAATGTTTTGTGGGAATTATAGCCGGAGGACTTCCGGAACAGCAGCAGCAGCAGTAGACAGTCAGTTCCCACTCGAATAAGCAACTACTTTGAGGTGAGTTACCTTCTAGTAGCGGTGGGTCTACGGCCACAATGCCGACCCACCAGTAGGAGTTGTATGTTAGATGATTGTCTTTGTGATATCATATAGGTTTGCTACTACCTGATATGTTATATATGATAGTAGTAGAGTTCGGGTGTTAGGATAAAAGGGTAGGTCAGACTCCCCAGATATGTCTGACAGTATGTGATGATATGTTTATATGCTGGCATGATATGTTATATGTGATAGTGGCAGTAGGAGGGGAATAGTCCCCAACTTCGGTTGTTAGGACCGAAGGGTAGTTCGGACACCCCAGATATGTCCGATAGTATGTTTATGTTATGATATATGTGATAGTAGCAGTAGGGGGTGAAATAGTCCCCGAGGATCGGTTGTTAGGACCGATGGCTAGTCAGCACCCCAGAATGGCTTGACACGGGTAGGACGGCACCCCATAATGGCCGCACAGGTAGTCGGCACCCCAGAATGGCCGCACCGGGTAGTTAGGCACCCCAGAATAGCCTGGCAGTATGTATGTTATGTGATCGTATGGTATGTGGTACGATGGGGGAACTCACTAAGCTTCGTGCTTAAAGTTTACAATTTTGGTTTCAGGTACCTCTTCGTCGAAGGGGAAGGAGTTGGCACGGTAGCTGCACATTATACACGCACACTGTTTTTCCGCATTCATGGGATTGTTCTGGGATTCATACTCTAATATTTTGATAGTTCATATGTTTTGGTTTTCAGACATAGTATATGTTTATGAAATGGTTTGATCGGACAATGTTTATTTGCAAATGATTTTACTAAATATTAATTGAAAAATGAAATTTTTGGACGTGAAAAATGGGTCGTTACAAGTTGGTATCAGAGCCCTACTTTGAGGGATTCGGACACACCTTCGGGGGTGTCTGAACTCAAATCGATGGATTGAAAGATTTTGAAAAAAGAAATTTTTTTCTAAAAGGTTAAGTAAAGAGTTTTAAGAAAGAACAAAGTGTGTGATGTGCGCGACCGGCCGAGCTCAAGTAAGTATTCCCCAAAGTACCCATACAAGCTTATGTTATGTTTATCAGTTTCAGTAGAACAACATGCTAGAATAGGACTAAGGATCTAGGAGTGATGCCTTATGTGTCTGCTTTATGTGCTTCAGTGTATAAAAATTGCATGCTAGAATTGAGTAGACAGCAGTAGGATAGCCTATTTAGGTTATGCCTGATAGTATGAGTTTAGCACTATATGCTAGTTCAGTTCCTCTCTATGAGAGCGGATTTGCTTGAGATTGTTTCCTTTTGTCTGAATGCTGCTTGCTTTGTGCTTCGTGGGACTCTGAGTGATGGGAGTTAGCCATTAGGTGAATACGTCACGTCACATGTGATCCAGGCCGAATAATCTTAGAGTGCTGGATTTGGCCCCATTGCGCAGCTCTTGTCTGAGTCTAACCGTTGTAGGGACGAGTCTGTTACTCGAAGGATTATCTAAGCCTTATCACATGTGATGGTATTTAGGTAATGGCAAATTGGCATTACGAGAAGGCCTTCGGCAGCTGAGGATCGGGTAGGGTGGAGTCAGAGATTTCCCTAGGGCAAGCCTAGGATGAGTATAGTAGTGATCAGCAGTAGTGAAAGGGATCTGGTGGAGTCGAGGCAGTCCTTGAAGAAGGTACGGATAGATGTGGAAGGTAGTATGGGCCCGTACTACTGAAAGCAGAGGATCCGTACCCGAACCAAGGAATGCCAAGATAAGACCAGGGAACTTGTATTAGATGTGATCCCTCAAGAAGTATCAGTATCGCTAACGGTTGTTAATTTATGTATTCCAGAATGGTGGTACTACGCTCGAGGCCAGCAGTTGGCAGTTCAGGCGAGGTATCGGGTTCAGGATCAGGTTCCGAGCCAGTAGATGAGAGGCTACGCAAGTTCATCGCATCAGAGATCACCAGGGGCATCCTTGAGTCAACCCCCATTATCTTCGGGTCGATCAAGGAAGGGATAGTCGAGTTAATGGAGGATCGCCTCAGGGCATTCAGGAGCGACATGGCATCTGGCCAGTCGAGATCTCGCACACTGTTCTTTAAGGACTTCAGGGGAAGTGGTGCGCCGGATTTTCACAGGGCGAAAGACCCCATAGCTGCTAGGCAATGGATTGCAGACATTGAGTCTGCACAGTTGACTAGCTTCTTCCCTGAGGGGTCGAAGGTGAGGTTTGCAGCAGTGTGTTTACGAGATCAAGCTAGGGATTGGTAGGATTCCGTGGTGACTCGTTGGGAGCCTCGGCTGTCGAGGCTATGACCTGATCGGACTTCGTGACCAGGTTCAGGGCAGAGTTTGCGCCGACTGTTGAGCTTCAGCAGCTGGACATAGAGTTCTTAGATATGAGACAGACGACGGAGACTGTGGCGGAGATCACGGCCAAGTTCCGGGAGAGGGCATTGTTGGTGCCCCAGTACGCAGGTGATAAGGATATGAGGAGGACCCACTGCCAAGACATGCTCCGAGCTGATATTCGGGAGCATGTCAGTTTTTCAGCTTGCCCCACCTTGGACTCTATGATTGCCAAGGCGAAGGAGAGGGAGATAGATCTGGAGCACATCTGGAAGAGGAAGACAGAGGAGGGACAGACAGGAGGGGCTTCAGGGAAGAAGCCCAAGGGATCAGATGGTAGGCCGAAAGGCTAGTCAGGACCGAGCCGCTACCGTAAATGCGGCAGGCCTCATGAGGGGGCATGTAGACTGGGATCGTTGGGCTACTATAAGTGCGGTAAGACGGGGCATTTCAGTAGGGATTGTACCGCCCCTGCACTTATGATACAGACGTCTGAGTTGTTGTGTTTCCACTGCAACCAGAGGGGCCACAAGAAGGCCAATTGCCCCCAGTTGACAACAGCAGTGCCAGTGAAGGTGCCAGCTCCAGCGACCCTGTGGATCACTAATGGCCGGCAGGGCAAGGAAGAGGCTCCAGTGGTGAGGAGCTGGGCATTTCAGCAGACTACCGAGGAGGCACGCGCCGCACCCGATGTGGTGACGGGAATGATTCTTTCCCTCTATTTTATTTATAAGATGTTATGTAATTGATATGTGCTCTGTGTATATGCGTTAGGATCGTTCCATGTGAACGGTATCCCTGTTCAGGTGTTGATTGACTCGGGTGCCACCCGATCGTTTGTTTCTCTTGCGCTTAGCAAGAAGTTTACTGAGTCTTCAGGCATGTTGGATTGCTCTTTAGAGGTAGAGATTGCCGATGATCGATCGGTGCGGGCATCAGCAGTGTTCAGAGATTGTGTTTTGAGGTTATTCGAGGAGCGCTACTTGGTGGATTTGGTTCCCATTCCGTTGCGTGGGAACAAGGTGATTATAGGCATGGATTGGTTGAGTCCTAATGGGGCAGTGATAGATTGCGCACAGCAGCTAGTGCGGATCAGGACCCCAGGTGGAGGAGAGTTGGTGATCCACGGCGAGAGGCCACAGCGTGGACCCACAATATGTTCAGCAGCGAGGGCTAGGCGCTACCTTCAACAGGGTTGCGCGGGATATGTCACGTATGTTATAGATACCCGGGAGGCGGGTAGAGCGACGGAGGGCGAGGTGCTCGTAGTTCGAGAGTTCGCGGGCGTATTCCTCGAGGAGATGCCTGGGATACCTCCGGAGCGTCAGGTGGAGTTCAGGATCGACCTAGTCCCTGGTGCGGCTCCGATATCCAAGGCACCATATCGGTTGGATCCTCCCGAGATGCAGGAGTTATCTATGTAGCTGAAGGAGCTGCTAGACAAGGGATTTATAAGACAGAGTAGTTCACCCAGGGGAGCCCCGATTCTGTTTGTAAAGAAGAAGGACGGGTCACATCGGATGTGTATAGATTATCGGGAGCTGAATAAGGTAACGGTGAAGAACCGTTACCCACTCCCGAGGATTGATGATCTCTTTGCCCAGCTTCAGGGAGCATCTAGGTTCTTCAAGATTGATTTGCGTTCAGGATATTATCAGATGAGGGTCAGGGAGGAGGATGTGCAGAAGACTACGTTTCGGACGCGCTATGGCCACTACGAGTTTGTGGTGATGCCCTTCGGGCTCACCAATGCCCCTGCCGCGTTCATGGATCTCATGAACCGCGTGTGTAGACAGATGTTAGACCGGTCAGTGATAGTGTTTATTGATGATATCTTGGTTTATTCCAAGACAGAGGAGGAGCATGAGGAGCACCTGCAGGAAGTGTTGGAGACCTTGAGGAGGGAGAGCTTGTACGCCAAGTTCTCCAAATGTGAGTTTTGGTTGCGCGAGGTGCAGTTTCTTGGGCACCTTGTCAACTAGAACAGGATTTCTGTAGACCCGGACAAGGTGGAGGCCGTGATGAGATGGGAGATTCCGAAGTCTCCATCCGAGATCCGTAGTTTCCTAGGATTAGCGGGCTACTATCGGAGATTCATTCAGGACTTCTCCAAGATAGGCGTACCCCTGACACAGTTGACTAAGAAAGTCATGGTCTTTCGATGGGGGCCTGAGCAGAAGGCAACGTTCGAGATTCTGTGACAAAGATTGTGCAAGACGCCAATCTTAGCCCTGCCCGAGGGCGTGGAGGACTTTGTGGTATACTGTGACGCGCCTATTTCAGGGTTAGGCGCGGTACTGATGCAGAGAGGGCATGTCATTGCCTACTCTTTAAGGAAACTGAAGCCTCACGAGGCGAACTACCCGACGCATGATTTAGAGTTGGGGGCAGTGGTCTTCGCCCTCAAGATTTGGCGACATTACCTCTACGGGGTTCGGTGTACCATTTACACGGATCACAAGAGTTTGAGGTACCTCATGGATCAACCGAATCTGAACATGAGACAGCGTCGGTGGTTGGACGTGGTGAAGGATTATGATTGCGAGATCCTTTTGTTGGATATAGTGTCTAAGTCCATAACTATATTTGGTATGTACTTGACCCGACCCGGCATGGTCCATTTGGGTTGCACTTCACCCGAACAATTTATGGATAATATTTGAGAATAGTACAAGTTATGATTTATTAATATATTATAAGTTCTAATATATTAATATAAGATCATATTATTTAATTAGTAGTGATCTATAATTAATCTAGGATTAATTTAATGATCAAAGATATTACTAATTAAATATGGGCTTCTATATTTATATAATGTGGGCTTATGCTTATTTGGAATGGGCTAGGCTTGGATGGAGAAGTCCATGGATACTCCATGGAGCTTTAACCCATGGATCTCATGGAAATGAAGAGACATGGGTATTAGGGTTTACATGGATGTAACCCTAATCCACCACACTATATAAAGGAGGCTTTGGCTCTTGAAATCAATCTAGTCGTATCTAGTGAACACTAGTTGACATATGTTGAGGTGAGGGCCGATTTCAAGAGAAGTGTGACTATTCTCTCAAAGTTCCAAGTTTGTGGTGATTTGTGACTTTCATTTGAGGCATCCACATTATTGGTGCTAGGCTCTAAAACTCCAAGCAATCAACTACAACTACAAGGTAAGTATTTCTACTAGCTTTATTTGATTCAAGTTCCCCCATGCCATGCTAGTTAGGATATAAGCCTTGGAAAAATAATTATTTGCATGTATCTTAGACAAACATAGATCCAAGGTTTATTAGGGTTGCATGTACACTTAGGAAGTGTTAGAATGCTCAAAACCCATTAGTGGTATCAAAGCCTAGGCTTGTTTGTTTGATACTTGTTGCAATATGCTTGAAAAAGTCGAAATCTTGCTGTCTGACTGATGGACTCGCCGAGTCCATGGGGGGACTCGCCGAGTCCACTTGTATTTTCAACCTACTCGCCGAGTAGATTCATGCACTCGACGAGTAGGGTCGACAGAGTGCAGTTTTTCGACTTTAGTTGCTGGAAATGGATTAGAAACATTACCCTAAACTGTTTTGGTACTTGAAAACTTGTTTTAGATGGTGTAATGTCTTTTCTAACTCATTTACAACAACTAGTTATCAAAATTACAAAGATTAAGTGTGATTTTGATATATGAAAGTGTTCATGTTCATGATCTTGTTCTTATGATGTTTAGATGATCATAGGAATTATTTGTAACCTATGTGGTAGATTAATTCTTGATCATAATGTGTTTTAATGGAGTCCATAACTTGTCCTCAAGTTATGGAAAACCAAAAGTCTCTTGGATTAAAAAACCATTAAAAGAACACAAGAGTTAGAAAAATGAAAAGTCCTCATTTTATTACTCTATTAAACTCATAAGTTACAAGATCTGAAAAGTTTTGAAAGTTTACAAAACTTGCCCTCAAGTTTTGGAACAAGTAAAGTTAAGTTAAAACTTTAGTTCCAACCCTTAGAATTTTAAAAGTTAAAATTCAACCCTTATACTTATATTATTATGATTTAATAATTATATATATATATATATATATATATATATATATATATATATATATATGTATAAGAACAAAGTCGACTTACCGCTAGTACGCCTCATTCACGAAGCCGGTCTATAAGGTGGGTATAAGGTTGTTGCCTATAAAATGGTGACTTAATGGGTGTCCACTCTTACCCACCGCTTGCTTGACCGGTGGAGGGTCGTTAGCCGAACGGGTAAGAAAAGGACTTATAAATTCTCATTCAAAGTATGATGAATATTATAAAGTAACTAAATGTTTTATTAAATTCCCAATCTTAGTTACTTTAGGAAAAATGTGAATAAGGTGCTGATCCATGAAATTACACTGTACACTTTGTTTAAGTCGTTGGTGGAGCGTGTGTGGTTAACCGGCACACTAACTTGGACTTAACAAGGTAGGTAAAGGGTGACTTAAAGGTTTATTATAGTATCGATGGAGCGTGTGTGGTTTACCGGCACATCGATTGAGTGATAAACTTTAAAGGGTACCAAGTGATTTGCATGGTTACTTCACACCTCGTTTTGTGATCCTCGGCATCCCAGTCACAAAACCTGGAGGGCACACTCGAGATTGAAACATGCCTTTGAAAAGTTCATTGAATCTCAAAGAATCTAGGAATTTCTAAGAACCAATCAAAAACCTAATACTTAAATATTTCGGTTTTCGTGGTGGAAATTGGTGAATCGTCATTCACCTACCTTTCAAATATGGTATAGCTTAGATTACGGCATACCTCTTCTAAGTTATATTATATTGTGATTGGATCCTAGCCTTAATATTACATTTGGGTGTTTTATTAAGGACTCTCTTATATCTAAACTAATCTTGTTCTCTTCTCTTCAGATGTCTTCCAACAATGCTTCTGGCTCTAATCCTAATGGCTCCTTTACCCTTATGAACTTGTGTGGGAAAGTCACCTTTGATGGATCCAACTTCAATGAGTGGATCAGAAACATCAGGATGATTACCCGCTACGAGGACAAAGAATATGTCCTTGACAAGGAGCTTAAGGAGATTGATGAGACCACTGCAACTCCTCAGGAGATCGCTGAATTTCGGGCACATGAAAGGGATGCTACGAAAGTGGCTTGCATCATGATGGCCACGATGACAGCGGAACTCCAAAAGTCTTATGAGGATTTCTACCCTTATGAAATGCACCAAGATTTGATGGAAAGATACCATCAAAGTGCAAGACAAGAGAGGTATGAAATCATCTGCTCCATGATAACAACCATGATGAAGGACGAGGAATCCGTCACGAGCCACATGCAGAAAATGCAAAGGTATGTGGATCGTTTGCTGAAGCTTAATGTGAACTTCCCTGAGGATCTTGCAGTAGATATCATTTTGCACTCCTTACCATCGTGCTATGATCAATTCCGCATGACATATCACATGAATAAGGAATAGGTCACACTCAGCAAACTTCAGGGACTTCTCAAGACCGCAGAATCAGGTCTTAAGGGGAAGTCGGTTGCTATCACTCCTACTCCAAACTCAACTCCGGTTTTGGCAATTGGGAAAAATCGATGGAGGAAGAGAAAGAGATCCTCGAAGGGTACCAAGGCTCGGACCCTTGATGGCTCTTCTTCAAGTGGAACCAAGAAAGGTTTCGTCACTCCTTCTTTTGACCCAAAAGAGGCTGAATGCTTCTATTGTCATGAAAAATCTCATTGGAAGCGGAACTGCCCAAAGTACCAGCAGGATGTGAAGGATGGGAAAGTTAAACCCAACCATGCAGGTACTTACACTATCATTTCTAATAACTCACCCCATTCTAAGTCTTGGGTCCTTGATACCGGTTGTGGTATTCATATTTGTTGTGACTTGCAGGGACTAAGAAGAAGTGAGAATGTGGAGCAACGAAGAATAAACTTGATCATGGTGAATAGGAAAGCTTTACCTGTTACCAAGATTGGAGTTTATACTTTATCGCTAAGTAGTGGGTTTAACTTAGATTTAAATAAGTGTTGTTATTCGCCAGAAATGGCAAGAAATATTATTTCCTTTCATGCTTTGTACAAACAAGGGTTTACCTTTTCATTTAATAATGAAGTTGGTTCTATTTATGCTTTCTACAATAATGTCTTTTATTTTAAAGCATTACCTTGTGATGGTGTGTATGAAGTTGTATCTGTTGTAGATAACTTGGGAAATAATGTTTTGTGTATTGATTCTACCAATAATAATAACTTGGATAAAGCATCATTATGGCATTGTCTTCTTGGACATATAAGCAAGAAACGCATAGGCCAACTCCAAAAGGATGGAGTCTTGGAGTCGTTTGACCTAAAGTTAGATGATAGTTGCGAATCATGCTTACTTGGAAAAATGACAAAGTCACCCTTCACATACTCGTGTGAGAGGGGTGAAGGTTTGTTGGACCTTATACACACGGATGTGTGTGGACCATTCAAACATGCCACAAGGGATGCTAATCGTTATTATTTGACTTTTACTGATGATTACAGTAGATATGGATATGTCTACTTAATCAAGCATAAGTCAGAGACTTTCGAGAGGTTTAAGGAATTTAAACAGGAAGTCGAGAATCAATTGGGCAGGAACATTAAGATGCTTCGATCTGATCGAGGAGGTGAGTATCTTAGTTCAGAGTTCCTCGACTATCTTAGGGAATGTGGGATTGTCTCACAATTGACACCTCCCAGGACACCACAGTTGAATGGTGTGGCTGAGAGGCGTAATCGAACCTTGTTGGACATGGTTCGTTCCATGATGAGTCGAGCTACGCTACCAATCTCATTCTGGGGGTATGCCTTAGAGACTGCCGCCCATATTCTTAATCTTGTCCCTACAAAGAAAGTTGCCAAAACTCCTCACGAGATGTGGACTGGCAAAGTACCTAAGCTAGACCACATCAAGATTTGGGGTTGTGAGGCTTTCGTGAGACGCGAGACTCATGATAAGCTCGAACCTCGAAGCGAGAGGTGTATTTTCATCGGCTGCCCACAGCAATCCTTTGGCTACCTCTTCTACAGACCTAGTGACAATGTGGTCTTTGTAGCAAGAAGAGGAGTCTTTCGAGAGAGAGAGAATTTATAAGCCAAGGAGACAGTGGGAGGCAAATTGATCTTGAAGAAATTCAAGAGTCAAGCGGTGAAGGAACTTCGAACACTAGCCCTCAACTTGAGGAGGAAACTCCTGTTGAGCCAGTTGATGAGCCTGTACCTCTGAGGCGTTCCACGAGAGTTAGGAATGCACTTGAGCATTATTATGGCTTCCATATTACTGCGGAAGGTGAGACACTTATTAGTGATGAGACACTAGTAGGTCTGGATGAACCTAACAGCTACGCGGAAGCCATGGCAGGCCCTGAGGCTGCTAAATGGAAAGAGGCCATGGATAGCGAGATACAATCCATGTATGACAATCAAGTTTGGAACTTGGTTGAGAATGTACCTGGTCGTAAGACTGTAGGGTGCAAATGGGTCTTCAAGAAGAAGACCGACATGGATGGTAATGTACATACTTATAAGGCAAGACTGGTTGCAAAGGGCTTCTCTCAAATTCCTGGAGTGGACTATGATGAGACCTTTTCTCCAGTAGCCAAGATTAAGTCTATTCGGGTTCTGTTAGCCATAGCTGCATTTCATGACTATGAAATACGGAAAATGGATGTCAAAACCGTTTTCCTTAATGGAAAGTTGGCTGAAGATGTTTACATGAGTCAGCCAGAGGGTTTTGTCAGCAACGAGTACCCTAATAGAGTGTGTAAGCTCGAGAAGTCCATTTATGGATTGAAACAGGCACCTCGCAGGTGGAATCTTTGCTTTGATGAGAAAGTCAAGGAATTTGGTTTTTCGAGGAGTGAAGATGAATCTTGCGTCTATATCAAGGCTAGTGGGAGCATAGTCAGTTTTTTGGTACTGTATGTGGATGACATACTACTCATAGGAAATGACATTCCAACCCTGCAGGAAGTAAAGTCCTAGCTTGGGAAGTGTTTCGCTATGAAGGACCTTGGTGAAGCTGCCTATATCCTAGGGATAAAGATTTTGACAAACAGGAGTAAAAGGCTAATTGGACTTAGCCAAAGTACCTACTTGGACAAAGTGTTGAAAAGATTCAACATGCATAACTCCAAGAAATGTGAGTTACCCATTCAGTGTAACGCCAGATTGAGTAAGACACAAAGCCCTAGTACTGAGGCTGAGATAGCAGAAATGAGTCGATTTCCTTATGCTTCAGCTGTAGGATCGATCATGTATGCTATGACGTGCACTCGACCTGATGTAGCCTTTGCTTTGAGCATGGTTAGCAGGTATCAGGCAAACCCTGGCAAGGAACACTGGACAGCGGTAAAGAATATCCTCAAGTACCTGCGAAGGACTAAGGACTGGGACCTTACCTTCGGTGGGAGTGATGACTTGAGAGTTGTAGGGTATATTGATGCTAGCTTCCAGACTGATAGGGATAATTTCCGCTCTCAGTCAGGCTGGGTCTTTACCCTAAACGGAGGAGCAATTTCTTGGAAGAGTTCCAAGCAGGAGACAGTGGCTGATTCCACTTGTGAATCAGAGTATATAGCAGCAAGCGAGGCAGCAAAGGAGGCGATATGGCTAAAGAACTTCATCGGAGACCTTGGAGTTGTACCAGCTATAAAAGAGCCAATGGAGATTTTCTGTGACAGCAATAGTGCGGTTGCCTTAGCCAAGGAACCAAGGGATCACGGGAGATCCAGGCACATCGACAGAAAATACCATTTTATCAGACATCGAATTGAAGAAGGACTCCTCGTAGCGAAGAGGGTATCATCGGATGATAACCCGGCAGATCCCCTCACGAAGGGACTGAGTAGGGTTAAGCATCTCCAGCATGCTCGGAGCATAGGGCTGAAGGATGATATAAGTTTTAGTAGTTAGATAACCCGGAAATATGTAAAGTGTAATTGACATTTGATGATGAATAAAAGGTGTTTTATTTATGAGTAAAGTGTTACTATCTCTTGTCGATCTTTTACTATATTTCTTTTGCATGTTTTGACTTCCAGAATAATTTTGTTTGGTATAACATATTATTCAAACCTCCACAGTCGGTCATATGTCGGAAGTAGGTATGAATCAAGACTGTCATGATGGGTTGTAGAGGTCTAAGGTGTTGGACAAGGCTACAACAATCATGAGTGCTCATAAGTTTTGAGCATTGGACTCAACCCACGCTCACTGGAATCACTTCATGGAATTTTATCTCGAGTGATCGTGAGACGGTAATATCATATAAGTCTTCAAACCTAGAGATATGATTTGTTACTTACGAGTTGGTTATGCATTGATTGTACGTAAACGCATTGGTAACTCGATGTTATAAAATGTGCCTTTGTGTGTAATTCAATGAGTGGTAGAACAAACATATGATTCGAAGTTTATCTGTTCCTTCTTGGATTAGAAGCTGATATCTGGGCCCCTCGATGATTTTGTTTTGACCTATGTACCAGGCCCGGTCAGAACTAAATTGATGTGTTCAGTTAAGTTCTATGTCAAACAAATCGGAAATCGGGAAACAAATGCTGGACAATAAGCAAGACAATGTTCCATGTGTTTGTCCGGCTGATATCTAGAACAGAAGATTATATGATCACTTATCTAAATGGCGCGTTCTAGTTCAACAGAGTTGAAAGAGCTACGATTGCGGATCGGTTCCTGAAGTCATACTTGCAAATATAGTTACTAGACTTATCCAAGTGGGAGACTGTTGGATATAGTGTCTAAGTCCATAACTATATTTGGTATGTACTTGACCCGACCCGGCATGGTCCATTTGGGTTGCACTTCACCCGAACAATTTATGGATAATATTTGAGAATAGTACAAGTTATGATTTATTAATATATTATAAGTTCTAATATATTAATATAAGATCATATTATTTAATTAGTAGTGATCTATAATTAATCTAGGATTAATTTAATGATCAAAGATATTACTAATTAAATATGGGCTTCTATATTTATATAATGTGGGCTTATGCTTATTTGGAATGGGCTAGGCTTGGATGGAGAAGTCCATGGATACTCCATGGAGCTTTAACCCATGGATCTCATGGAAATGAAGAGACATGGGTATTAGGGTTTACATGGATGTAACCTTAATCCACCACACTATATAAAGGAGGCTTTGTCTCTTGAAATCAATCTAGTCGTATCTAGTGAACACTAGTTGACATATGTTGAGGTGAGGGCCGATTTCAAGAGAAGTGTGACTATTCTCTCAAAGTTCCAAGTTTGTGGTGATTTGTGACTTTCATTTGAGGCATCCACATTATTGGTGCTAGGCTCTAAAACTCCAAGCAATCAACTACAACTACAAGGTAAGTATTTGTATTAGCTTTATTTGATTCAAGTTCCCCATGCCATGCTAGTTAGGATATAAGCCTTGGAAAAATAATTATTTGCATGTATCTTAGACAAACATAGATCCAAGGTTTATTAGGGTTGCATGTACACTTAGGAAGTGTTAGAATGCTCAAAACCCATCACCTTTATCACCCGGGAAAGGCCAATGTGTTGGCCGATGCGCTTAGCCGTAAGGTTGCGTCAATCAGGGATGTGTGTATGAGGATGACGGTGGTAACTCCACTGTTAGAGCAGATTCAGGAAGCTCAGCAGGAGGCTATGAAGGAGGAGCATCGGAAGAGCGAGCGGATAGTGGGTCAAGTCACCTCCTTAGATTATGATAGCCAAGGATTATTGACACTACACCGTAGGGTGTGGGTGCCGTATCACGGAGGCGTGTGCCAGATCTTGATGGAGGAGGCGCACAAATCCCGATTCTCCATTCATCCAGGGACGACGAAGATGTATAGGGATCTTGGTCTAGACTATTCGTGGCCCTGCATGAAGCGGGATGTGGCCTGGTACGTCGAGCGGTGCTTGACCTGCAGGAAGGTCAAGGCCGAGCATCAAAGGCCGCACGGCAAGATGCAGCCGTTGGACATCCCGTTGTGGAAATGGGAAGATATTATGATAGATTTTATCACAAAGCTTCCCAAGACTGCGCGAGGAGTAGATTCGATATGGTTCATCGTGGATCGATTGACTAGGAGCGCCCATTTCATTCCGATCCAGGAGAGTATCTCGGCCGAAAAGTTGGCCGATATCTATATCAGGGAGATAGTGGCGCAGCACGGGGTGCCGGTGTTAGTGATATCAGACAGAGATGTGTGTTTCACTTCCAGGTTTTGGAAGAAGTTCCATGATGAGTTGGGCACTCGTCTGCATTTTAGCACCGCCTTTCACCCGTAGACGGATGGTCAGAGCGAACGGACCATCCAGACTCTGGAGGATATGTTGCGGGCGTGCGTGCTAGACTTCGATGGTAGCTGGGATACATATATTCCCTTGGCTGAGTTCTCGTACAACAACAGCTACCACGCGAGTATTGACCGTCCTCCATTCGAGATGTTGTACGGGCGGAGGTGTAGGACCCCGATATGTTGGGGTGAAGTTGGCCAGAGGGTCATGGGGAGCACAGAGGTGGTTCTCAAGACGACCGAGAGGATTCAGCAGGTTCGGAGCAAGCTTCAGTTTGCGCAGATTCGGCAGAAAAGTTACGCCGACAAGCGCCGATCAGACTTGGAGTTCCAGGTCGGGGATATGGTTCTCCTGAAAGTGTCGCTTTGGAAGGGCGTCATTCGATTCAGGAAGCGGGGCAAGTTGGGCCCGAGATACATTGGACCGTTTAGGATTGTAGCCCGGGTAGGCAAGGTGGCATATAGGCTGGATCTGCCAGCCGAACTCAGTCAGATCCACAGCACCTTCCATGTCTCCCAGTTGCGGAAGTGCCTAGTGGATGACTCAGCGGTGGTGCCGTTAAAAGATATTCAAGTTGATGACAGCCTGAATTACATTGAGCGCCCAGTCGCAATCCTCAACTGGAAGTCGAAGGATCTGAGGAACAAGAGGGTGGAATTAGTGAAGGTGCAATGGCGGCACCGGAAGGGTTCGGAGTGGACTTGGGAGCCGGTGGAAGAAATGATAGAACATTACCCCGATTTGTTCCAGGATCGAGCAGCAGACTTCGAGGACGAAGTCTAAAATAAGTGGGGGAGATGTGTAGCACCTAGTTCCTGGTACGTATGACCTATCTAAGTAAGTTACATTTTTAGCCTTGGACTTGGCAAGTTGTAGGCTCGACTCGCCGAGTAGAGCCGGGATATTGAGCACGCTTAACTTGGTGACTCGGCGAGTCCATATTCTGGACTCGGCGAGTCCCTGCTGTCTGGATGAAACCCTAATTTCAAGGGTTTGCACCCTATTTAAAGCAACCTTGTGTGCCCCAAGCCCGACTCCTTCACCCTCAGAGCTCCTTATATCGACGTAACCCATTTTCATGTGAGATTGAAGTGTTTTGGTTTGATTTCTTGAAGATTTTGAGAGAAGAAGGAGAGTAGATCAAGAGGAGAAGAAGGAGGCCCGATATCTTGGTGATATTTTAGAGATTCATTGTGGTATAACTCAGTTTCCTTCTATTTTTATGCTTAAAGTCCCTTAGGGCACCATTAAAGTCCTTCTTGAACCATTTCCAAGCTTGGTTGTGGATTAGGGGTTGTAATGAGTTGATTAACCTCTAGATCTAGGCAGGGTTGAGCTCCAGAAGCTCAGATCCATGGCCTTTATGGGAGTAAAGTGCTTGAATGTCCTAGATATACCATTTTAACCTTTATTAAGCCTTAAATCCCCATCCTATGCATGTATACACGTAAAGTTGGAAACTTTACATGTAAAACCTACCCTAAGAGCCCAAATCTATGTGTAGTATGAGTTGGATTCAAGCAGAATCGAGTATATAGTAATTGCATGTGAACGACTCGGCGAGTCGTTCATCGGACTCGGCGATTCAAGCCGCGAGTCCCTGAGTTTTCCCCTTTTTCGTGTTTGCTAAGTGGAGTTGTGAGTCGCGGGTGGACTCAGTGAGTCGGAAACCAGACCCATCCATGGAGGGACTCGGCGCGTCAATGCCCTGACTCGGCAAGTCCAAGGCAATCTTCTTACCTCAAGAACAGACCCGGTAAGTTGTTCATATAGCTCGGCGAGTCTTAGCATAGAGTGTTCAAAAGAAATCTACGCCTTAGCGTCTTGCCTTCAAAAGTCTTGTGGTTACCTGTATTACTGATTACCTGAGAATACAAGTTGCTTTTGAAAGAGTATCAGCATTTAAGCTGGTGAGTTCATAAGCAATCTATGAATAAAAAATGCATGTTGTTCCTTAAAGATTGTTATAAGTTTGTTTCCAGAAAATCCAATATTTTCTAAAAGGTTTAGTGTAGTCTTAACTGACCCAAGACTTAGTATATGTAAGTAAATCATCATACTTGTATGTGGTTTTATAATTAAATAAAACCCCTTTTTGTGAAATCAATAAATTCCCGTGAACGGCGTGTTTGTTGATTTTCCCATGTGAGTTGTTATAACAATACTATGACTCGAGGACCTCGTACTCGACGTTCTTCATGCGTCGGAATGTTATGACACTTGTCACCCCAGACCTGCCGGTCTAGCTGTTGCAAGCAGCTCAGGTGCAGGTTGTCAAACCCAATATAGATCTATATACAGCTATCACACTCTCCCTACAAGAGATTTTGGCTATAACTACATGACTTTTAAGTAGTACTAAAGAGTACCCCGAAGATGAATATCTCACAAATTTATTCATTAACATGTTCACGTAGTTTGTAATAAAATACTCGCTTTATAACTCGATAGTATTACCGTTTGAGGTATCCAAACTATACCTATTATAGTTTTATCAAAATGTTTTATGTTGTAAATGGAACCTTACTATGCATGAATTTGTATTTCAATAAAATGACATTGAAAATGCTAAGTATAAACTCCTACACACCTTGCTCAACATGTTACAAGGTGTGAATTACGCTTAAACTTGTTTTAACATTTATTCTTAACTGTCACTATTTTAGATTATTTATAGAAAAATCATCATAAGTCATAAACTAAATCCGTAAACTCGGAGAGTTTGGAAAAAGATTCTACTATGTTCACAAATTTTCTTATAATTTTTGGTGGTCTCAAACCAGTGTGAAAATGTTCATTTTCACAACCTAGTCCGATTTCGTTGCTGCAGTGATAGGCAGTTTTGTAAAAATCACCAAAAATTGTAGGAAATTGTATGGAGATGTGCAAGTAGTCATTTTAAAGGTATAAACCTGAAATATTTTTATATTAAACAGTTTTGAAAAATATTAAGTTTAAGTTGGGTAAAACAGTTCGTGACCAGGTCACAACTTTTCTGTTGTAAGTTGTGAAGTTAAGTTTCAAATATGCTTTAGTGTTTTAACTTGTATCCTCCCCCTGAAAACTAAAGAAAACTAGAAAATGCAGGGTTATGAACTCACCTTTAGTGATTCTTGGAAGAGTGGAAGGTCAAGACGAGGAGTATCAAGTCAAGAATACTTGATGAACACGTAAAAGCTTGAATGTTCCTAAGAACGATTCTTTGGCGTTAGAGTGTGTGTAGATGATTCAAGGATGTTATGAAAATATGGAATAACACTTGAGTTTAGAGGAAATACTTACAAAAAAGTGAATTAATAGCCCAAGAACACTTCCAAAAGTGGCTGGAAGTTGAGAGAAACTAAGCTTCTTTGTGGGGTAAGAAAGGTGTAAAAGGGTGGGAATGATCAAGTGAATCAAGAAATCCTCAAGGGATTTCTTTATATAGGGGCGTTGCTGGAGCAAGTTGTGAGTTTGAAGTGATGTGTGCATTGGTTTGTCTGATGTGGATAAGGTGGTAAGTGATAGGATGGCACATGGAAGGCAAGTGGGCACACTTGACCCAATTGTGGGGTAATTATCCTCTTAATATAAAATAATGATTTTAAGTTGATAAATCCTTGAGAAATAAATAAAATATGAGTTCTAGGAGTTTAAATATTAAAAATATGAATTTGGTGAAAAAATCTCGTCAAAAATGGGCTTAGGAGGCGAAAGTAGTCGAAAACCGGGAGAAGGAAGTGAACCTGTGAGGTTCGGCCCT
Organism: Lactuca sativa; assembly: GCF_002870075.4. Taxonomy (NCBI): domain Eukaryota; kingdom Viridiplantae; phylum Streptophyta; class Magnoliopsida; order Asterales; family Asteraceae; genus Lactuca; species Lactuca sativa. The sequence goes on from NC_056630.2 coordinate 284,148,643, forward strand.
TAGGAGGTGAGAACCGAGAGAAGGGAGGAGGAGGGACCGAAGGCAGTTGAAGGGACCGAAGGTGGAGGCTCGGGCTCGAAGTTCAGGTTCGGTTCGCATGGTTCGGTCCGAGGGGCTTCGCTTCTAACGAGTTCGCTTCTAACGAGTTCGCTTCTGATGAGTTCGCTTCTGATGAGTGGTTCCCTCTAAGAGGGTTTCGGCCCTAAATGGCTATTTTTCGATATAACTTCCCGTTTTGAGTGATTTTTGGCCAAGTTAAGGGTCGGGATGACCCGGATGACTATAAAAAGTTGAGAGAGATTTTGAGAGAGATTTGGCAGAGATTTGAGAGAGATTTACTTTTAGCCATTTTCATTGAATAATCTTGCAATGCAAGGTCCGTGGACCCTGTTATACTTCGTTTGTGATTATTTTAAGTCCCCAAAAGGGTTCATAGACATGTTTTGATGCGTTTAACTCCCTTCTTAGGGTTTCACTTTGATAAACGCATAGATTTACCGAGACATTCGAATTCTTGACACATAATTGTACGTTTTCATAGAATAACTTTTAATCATACAAGTATTATACAAGATTGACTAGTTTGACTTGTTGACCTTGAATTTGACATGGATTTGACGGTTGTCACAAAACTTCCTAGAATTCGAGAATCCCATCAAAGAAACAAGCAAGGCCAAAAACAACACCATCTTGTTCCTCTTCTTCTTCAAAACCGATCCATCACCCCAAGGTGAGTTCATACCCCTTATTTTTGATTTTTACTTGTTTTTGGGGGAGAATACAAGTTGATTTATGTAGATCTATGTGTATATGCATGAATATGTGTGTTTTTCATAACTTATTTGTCGATTTTGTGCTATTTACTTCATAAATCTAAAAATATGATAAGAATATTAAGTTTATCACTTGGATCTACATGAAAACCTTGAGAAAAGTATGTGTTATCACATATAATACATGTAAACTTGTATATCTAGGATGTATACACTTAAAATAGAGAAAAGGAGTGTTGTGTTCAAAGATCTATAAACTAGACTCATAAATCAGCCCTTGACAGAAACGTTTCGGTCCAATCTCGAACTGTTTTGATCAACTTAATGATAATCTTTTTCAAAACTGTTTTACAATCAAAACTTTTAGGTTTATACCTTTAAAATGACTGCTCTCACGTTTTCATACGATTTTTCTACAAGTTTTGGCGAATTTTACAAAACTGCCTATCATATTTGAAATAATTTCGGACCATCCAGTCATGGTGAGCAATTTCACGCTTGTTAGAGGCCATTAAAAATTATGAGAAACGTTGTGAATAGAGTAGATAAAATTTCAAAACTTCCAGAATTTACGGATCCAAATTTCGACTTACGATGATTTTTCTACAAATTTTCCAATAACAAGTGGACAGAAAAGCCAAAAACCAGAAAAATGTGTGTTTTCACAAAAGTCAAGCCACAAATGATATCTTTGAAAAAAAATGGGTTTAAAATGTTATTTTTACCACAAACTAGTCATAAACACAGGTTTTGAACAAAATGGGGACTGAAGTGCTATTTTTACAAAAATTGGGCCTTAATTGTAAATTTTTGGCTTATTGGGCCAAGAACGTCATTTTTACAAAAAGTGGGCCTTATATGCTATTTCAGTGAATACTTGAACCAAAACCAACAATAAACTAACAAACGGATTAATTTTGATCATTTCTAGGTTATTGGGCCTTAGTGGCCCATTTATATGTTTGATAGGTTTTGTATATACTAATTGCGTGCTATTTGGGCCTACAAATATCTTACATGTGAAATGGGCCTTAGTTGTCCTTTTACATATATTTTGGGCCCATGTTATATAATCCCATTCATATTAGGTTTTGAAACGACTCACATATTTAGCGATGCCCTAGTGGCTTACTTACATGGTTCGTTGGACCTTCAATGAGTTTTATACGTTTATCTTCACGTAAACTCGAGTAAGGATCTAGTGAGTTTTTGTCGGTTGACACCTATTAAGTGTTCGATTGTAGCCTGTAGTTATACTCAGAGTCTCTTGGAATGAGAGCGGGGTTTTGTGTATAGATCTATACGGGGATAACACCCCACACCTGAGTTTTTCGCTACAGTTAGACTACATCGGTCTAGGGTGATTATAACCTTATTCTATTTTTTTCAGTCGGCGTTCACTAACGCCAAGAGAGGCGAAATTGTCATTATTTAGTATGGTTATGACGGCTCACTTAGAGGAAGTAACGTTATGAAGTTTGCGGAAGACTATTTTCTTTTATGTTGGATTACTCGGAAACTTACTCACACTGGTACCCCCACATCAGTGTTGGTACAACAGCGTTATCTATTTTCTTTTATATTGGATTACTCTGAAACTTACTCACACTGGTACCCCCACCTCGGTGTTGGTACGACATCATTATCTATTTTCTTTTATTATTGGATTACTCGGAAACTTACTCACACTGGTACTCAGCCTCGATGTTGGTATGGCAACATTAACTATTCTTCTTTTACGGGCAACATTGGGTTGTTCGGGGACATTCTATTTACATTCTCTTCAATCACTTTTGACATTCTATTAAACAATAACACACATGCATTAATACAAGATCGGACATAAACATACCAAACTATTTTAAGAAAATACAGGATTTTCTTGTGATTACAAAGTTATACAAATCGTTTTCTCAAATCTACTTATGAACTCACCAACATTATATATGTTGACGTTTTGAAAATAACTTGTATTCTCAGGGACTCGTTAAGCAGAAGAATCAACAAGAATATGGAATTTTGTTTTGTGTGCTGTTAAACATCATACATTGAATGTTTTGGTCATGTTATTTAAAAGATTGTACCTGATGTAAACAATGACAGTTGTATTATATTATGCATGGTAATGATGATGTTATGTTTCATTTGTATTCACTGTAATGATATTTCAAGATGAAGTCACACACAATCCCCCGGACGTTTATACCTTTATATGAAGCTCCCAACATAGATATGCTCAGATCCAAGGGCCTGGAATCTCACTCCTTCTTCTCCAAAGCTTCTTCTTCACTCCAAGAACAACCAAAATCACTCAAAGGCTCTCAAATGCACTCACAAGCTTCATGAATGAAGATTTTGGGTTTAAGAGGGTTTTCAATCTGAGGATGGTGGCTAGGAATGAGGCCATCTCATTCTTTATATAGGGAAACCCCTCAACTATGATTTTTAATTCAGTGCCTAGTACGCCCATCGTACCCACTGGTATGCCCAACGTACTAGGTGGCTCCGCTACAAAAAAACACACACATGAGTACGCTAAGCGTACACACACGTACGCCCAACGTACTCAGCTGCCACCTTTCTCAATATAGGGACTTATCCTGCCAAAACTTCAAACTTCCATAGCTTCCTCTATATATCTCTGATTCCAATGAACCTCATACCCATGGAAAGGTGTCGAGATGCCCTACGCTTTTAGCAAATCGTAGCAACCCCGAGGCTTCCTCACGGCCAGGTTGTAGCCCTCAAACCCTAATCTCAGACGATCTTAAACAGGATGTTACACTTGTGTTGACTTGTATTAACTTATTTCAACATGGTTTTCAATATATACATTTATATAACTTATATAAGCATGGTTTTCAATTCATATATATATATATATATATATATATATATATATATATATATATATATTAACATATATAAACATGCCCTCATGGCTAATGGTGATTTAATGTAATAAGGTCACAATGTGGTTTTCACTTATACATGGTATATCTTTTGACTTGGTTTGGCTCTCAAATTGCAAGTTGTCACAGAATAGATAAAATATGTTCTGGCATAATACATAGATTTTATTCTGTCAAAATACATTCTGACATAAATACATAGAATACATTCAAATGTATCGTATTTACTGCTAATATAATTAAATAATTTAGATTCTAAATGTACAATAACGAGGGACAATAGAAATTGGAATTCAATATCACAAACTGAACCAAAATAATACACACACAAATTAATTACCTTTTTAAACAATTACATAAAACATGTGTTGCTAGTAATTCTGATAGAATGCATACCACAAGGTTAAATTTTTAAGATTCTCTTTCAGGCATTTCAAGAAACACTTGTTAGGCATTATCATCAAACAAGCCAAAATTCATCTAAAACTATTAATGAAGTTAGAATAATAATGTGGGTACTAGGTGTGTATCAACAAAGACCATGATCCTTTTAAATAGACAAAGAAATCATCAAAAAATGTTAAAAACAAGTATGCATATAACATATGCAATACAATCATGTAATCCTAAAACTGCAATGAAAAAAGATGAAGGCATTTAATCGAATATTTAGAGGGCAAAAAAATTATGCAGAATCTGAAGAATGTTGGTTGAGTTGGATAATTCATCAAACACTTGGTGTGCAAAACTAAAATACTATTCGAAATAATAAACAATTGGTGGGTGCTAGGTATGTATTAGGCTTTGTAGGGACAGAAGTGTCATACGTCGTCTTGTTGGCTTGAAGCTTGAGAAAAGCAGTTTATGGACCCCCGAGATAGTCCATCAGACTACTAAAAAGTTGAAGGTGATTAGGGAAAGAATGTTAGTTGCTGAGGATCGTCAAAATAGCTAGGCTGACAAGAAAAGACGACGAATGACATTCGAAGTTGAGGATTCGGTTTTGCTTAAAGTATCACCATGGAAAGCACTTATAAGATTTGGGAAACAAGGAAAGTTGAGTCCAAGGTTTATTGGACAGTTAAAAGTTCTTCAGAAGATTGGGAACCAAGCTTACAAGCTCGAATTACACAAAGAACTAGATGGTATTCATAACACTTTCCATGTGTGTTATTTGAGGAAGTTCACGGGAGAAGTTCCCGACATAATTCCAATCTCAGAGTTAAGGATGGATGAGAATAAGAGGCTAATCGAAAAGCCTGAGGCAATCGTTGACCGTAAGACTAAGAAGTTACGATGCAATATGGTCGACTTAGTGCTAGTGCGTTGGAAACATACGAATGGGCCAAACCTCATCTGGGAAAACAGAGAGTGACATGATGAGTCGCTACCCACATTTGTTTGTTGATGCATGATTCCGGGCCGGAATCATCCTAAGGGGGAGAGAATTGTAACGGCCGTGTTTTTGGGCTATGCATTAGTATAATGATGTAATAGTCAATGTCAGTCATTGTAACCTATTTTAAAGTAATAAAGATGAATTACTTGAATATTATGTGAATATGTGAATTTATGTGCTTTATACCCATTTATAAAGATATAATAAATAAAGGATAAAAATAAGTGCCAAAAATAAAGTGTGAGATAAAATTAATATCAATGAAGGAGATTTTAGTGGTCGTGACAAGGATCTCATACATATAAAGAACGTCGAAATCTGAGTTATAACAAAGAAGTTGTGGCATGTCGAAGTTTCACGACAAAACCGGCACGACACTACGAAACGTAAATAGTAAATTTATGATAGAGGACTTTTCGGCCTTAGTGATCTAAACGAAAGTTGTAGTATACGTTAAACCGGGAGCGTGCATAAAAAGAGCGCCCAATCTGAATTCGTATGAGGAAGTTATGATTTTTCTAAGATTTGGAATAGCAGTGCACAACCCGGAAATTCGAATTTTAGATCGATAATATTTTGGCAAATGCAACCTAATGAGAGTTGAAGATCTCATTAAAAAGAGCTCAATTATAAAAAGACAGACGAAAATGGAGTCTGTATGAAAAAGTTATGAATTTTACACAATTATTTAACAATATAATCTTCTCATACTGTTAAATTTAAAATCGGTCGAGTATTAGCCGATGGAATAAAAAGAAAAGTTGTAGATCTTGTCATTACTTACGCGTGGATATAAAGAACGTCAAAAACGGAGCTCTTATGCGAAAGTTATGATTTTTTAGATTGGTTGTTTTAGCTGTGTCTAGCGCCTTATGTTAGCACCAGGCGAAGCCTTGGAGCCTACGCAAGTCCACGATGTGGAACAGCTCCAGACTACCTATAAATAGAGGCGTAAATCACCCCAAAAACTCACACCTTCACCCTTATTTCTCTCTCAACACTCCCAATCTCTCCCTCCCAATCCTTAGCAACTTCAAAGTGCTAGAGGAAGCCCCGGAGCTCCCAACGGCTCCGAGAAAAAGAGCTTTTCGGCTCGGAAACGCTGCTCCAGTGAAGACGATTTTTAATAAAAACTCGTTGTAAGTGAGATACGCCTACCATACTTTAAATATAGCTTATATATAAATATAATATCGTTCTTATGAACCTATAAATAAGATTTATCAGTGATTCAAAGTCGTTATACTGATTGAACTACTTACGGGAGAGGTGTCTAGAATGGCCACATTGGGTTTGGTTGTTGGATTTCAGAAAAGCTATATGTTGAAATGGTGTTGCTTCCCAACTTTCCTACCTGGCTGATCCTTACTTGATAGATCATGAAGTAGACTCTGAGTTAATGACGAATCTTAGACTAATAATTAGTCGCAATAAATATTAGACTAAAATCTAGTGGTAAAATACTAGGTTTTGTCGAAGGAAATCATATCGTTAAGAAGCGAAGCACTGCTCGAATTTCGAGTCGTCACTATAACAAATGAGTGCATAGTTACTTTCATCTTACACATAGATATGAAGTATTTTATATAAATTATATGTTATGTGCTCATATTGTCTGAATACTTCGGCCTATGCTGGATGAAAGCTTTTATACATGTTTTAAATGATTTAAACTGTATATGTATTTTATATCTACAAAATGTGTTGGGTAAAACATGGGTATATGTAATAGTTGGGTGTGATGAAATAAACTGATGAGAGGCCTCGATGTTGACAATGTTTCCAATCATCTAGCGGAGTATAGATGACGACCACAGACTTTTATAGACAATCCATTGGAACGCTAGCAAGCTCGCAACCTGTAGGTGTTTGTGAACTATGTGTTCATCGGTGTACTCCATCCCCCTCATGGTTGCCTTTAGGACATTTATTGTTGAGGAACCCCCTTAGCAGTAGTGTCCATCCTGATGATGATCCTTAGGCTAGGTCCCTTATGATAGGTGTTTAGAGACGTAAAGTGAGGATAATGCGAAGGGTTAATAGGGTTATTGTTAGTTGATGAAATTAAATAACTTATTTATTGTGGGTTGAAAACCCTATGTGCTCACCAGGCTCCCAAGCCTGACCCACTAAGTTTATTGTATTACAGGTAGTGGCAGTCGAGCATATATGTGATGTTTGGATGAGGGATTACGGATTATAGGCCTTTAGATATGAATAAATGTTGTATGCCTAATATTGTATTTTTTTATGCTTTTGGTATGTATCGAACATGACATCCCGATGTTTTTAATGAAATACATTTCTTTGGAAATGCTTTAAATCTTTATGATATTTTCTTTTGGGAACAAATGCCGCAACACTTTTCTTTAAAATGTTACTCTAATTTTTAAACAAGCATAAACAAAATCAGTCTTTTATGTTTGTGAAAATGGGGGTGTCACAATTGGTATCAGAGCATTAGTTTAAGCGAACTAGGAATAAGGATTTATTTCTAGACTTAAACTTAGAATGCTAACAAATGATTGTGAGATGAGTATCTACTATATTTTAGACACAAGCACTAGTTTATTTTAGGAAAGATGCCTAAAATGCTTTTATGTGCTATATGCTATTATTTGTTCGGATCTATGGTCTGTTGCCAACCGGATATGGAAACCTTATGTGTTCAGGATTCTAAACGTACACTACGATATTAGAACTAACATGTAAACGTTTTGGAGACATAAGGATGAATTGAATGTCTATCCTAAATAAAGATCTAAATTAACACTCTTTGGTGTCGTAGATCAAGATGGAAAGAACCCGAAGTGGAAACGCGAATTGAAATAGAAATCAACAACCCCAACTCCAAGTGATTAAGCAAGTGCCTGTAGCAGCAGTTGCACCTGAGCCAATCACAATGGCCAGAGTACAAGCCATTAGGACTGTGCATGGGTCGGTTTGGGTCGGTTTTGGACCCAAACCCAACCCAACCCATAAGTGGTCGGTTTCTGGTTTTTAGAACCCAATAGGATCGGTTTTTGGTCGATTCGGTTTCTCGGGTTCTGAGGTCAGTTTGGGCGGTTTTTCGGTTTCTCGGGTTCAACCCATACATTCATGGGTTGTGGGTTTAAACCCAAGGGTTTTGGGTTTTAACCCATTTTCCATAAATGAAGCAACAAGTTAAATACTTTAAAAAACACCAAATTTAAGTTAAATACTTCAAAAAAACATGAGTCTTACAACAAATAGTCTATTACAAGTTACAACCAAAATCCGAAATAGTCTATTAGAACCAAAAAACAATCAAGTATGGATCGGTTTCTTGGGTTGGATGGGTCGGTTTCTTGGGGTGGTTTGTTGGTTTTAAGTATGGGCTGGTTTCTCGGGTTGGATGGGTCGGTTTCTTGGGGTGGTTTGTTGGTTTAAAGTATGGGCCGGTTTCTCAGGTTGGATGGATCGGTTTCTGGGTAAAAACCAAAACCAAATCCGATTTTTCAGTTTTTAAAAAATTCAAACCCTAACCGTTGGTTTTGCTTTGGTTTCGGTTTCGTTGGTTTTAATCGGTTTCTCGGTTTCTTGGCTTGGGTTTGCTCACCCCTACAAGCCATGATATAGGCTAATGGGAAGAGATGAGACAGATGTTGCATGAAGATAGGGACGAACCTACAATGCCTGTCGAACAACCCAAATTGTATGATGGGCAGTTAGAGGAAGGAAACTACAGCAGGACCTTCGGTCAAGATAATCCTCCAGTGATTAGGAGGAACAACCAAGATGACGAAGTCGAGAGGAATGGATGCAAGTACAAAGATTTTCTAACTTTCAAGCCATCGACTTTCACTGGGAAGGAAGATCCAATTGGATTTATGGACTGGATCTCGGAAATGGAGTTGCCTTCATGACATGTGGTTGCAAGGGTAAGTTACAAACCACATTTGCAGTACGTCAGTTCAGAGGAGGAGTTGTTCGTTGGTGAGACACCCTGGGGGAGACTCTAAGCCCCAATGAGCCCCTACAACTGACATGGGCAGAGTTTTTGGTGTAATTTAAGTGCAAGTACTGCTCAACCCAAAACCTGCTTAAGCTAGAGAACCAATTCCCGAGTTTGAAGAAAGGAAGCATGTCCATTGATGAATACACCAACAACTTCATAGACAAAATGGAGTTTGCTTTGCCCCTTGTTCAAGACGCGCTGACAAAAATTGAAAAGTATGCAAAGGGACTTTTGTGGGAGTATGAGGTGTCAGTACGTTAGGCACCTACTCTAGAGGCAGCTATTTGGGTTGCCAAGTCTGTAAAAGATATGATTAAAGGAAGAGCCGCCAGCAAGATTGAGGTTGGCGAGAAGAGGAAATTCAAAGGGTCTGCAAGGCCCAATAAGAAAATCAAGTTTGGTTCAAAGAAGTTTGGAGGAGGAGGAGCCGACGCGAAGTGGTGCGACAAGTGCAAGAAGAAACACACTGGGAAATGTGACAGAGAAGTCACTTGTTTTAAATGTGGAAAACATAGGCACTATGCCAACAAGTGCACATTTAATAAGAAGGTCTGTTATGGGTGCAACGAGGAAGGGCACATCTCGAGGGACTGCCTGAAGAAGAAAGAGGCAGGAAGACCCAATGTTCCACCAACGCCGAAGGCGATAGCCTTCCAGATGACGCTAGAAGCTATGAAGGAGGCAGCAGATGTCGCTTCAGGTATCTTTCTTGTAAATGGATTACCTTCCAATATACTATTTGATTCGGGAGCGAACTACTCCTTTGTATCACATAAATTTGGTGGGAAACTAGCATTGCCTATAGAAAAAATTGATAATGTCCTAATTGTCGAAGTTGCCAGTGGCAAGTTTGTACCTGTTAGTGATCATATTAAGAAGATCGTCATCGACTTAAACAGAAACAAATTCAACGAAGAGTTGTTACCCATAGAGTTGAACGGTTTTGACATCGTTCTAAGAATAGATTCTCTTAGCGCCAACGATGCCGAGATACTTTGCAGGAAGAAGATAGTAAGAGTAAACCCACTTGGAAAAGAGTCATTTATAGTGTACGGGGACAAATTCAAAATAAACTCTGGAATCATTTCCCTAATGAATGCCAAGAAATGTTTGCCTAAAGGATGCATATCATACTTGGCATTCGTGATCGATGCTAATAAGGAAAAGATGGAAATGCAAAGTATACCAACGGTGTGTGATTATCCAGAAGTCTTTCCCAAAGATCTTCCTGGATTACCGCTTGATAGACAAGTGGAGTTCCAAATAGACTTGTTACCAGGAACAACACCGATAGCGAAAGTATCATACCGATTAGCATCGACGGAGATGAAGGAGCTTATGACGCAACTTCAAGAGTTGTTGGACAACGGTTTCATTCAACCTAGTTCATCACCCGGGGGAGCTCCGGTGTTATTCGTTAAAAAGAAGGACGGAAGCATGAGAATGTGTATAGACTACCGAGAGCTGAACAAGGAAACGGTGAAGAACAAGTATCCATAGCCAATGATTGATGACCGATTCGATCAGCTGCAAGGTTCAAGCTATTTTTTAATGATCGATCTTAGGTTAGGATATCATCAGCTAAAGGTGAGAGAGTAGGATATTGAGAAGACTGCATTCAGAACAAGATATGGACACTACTGGTTATGTCATTTGGACTAACCAATGTTCCAGCAGTGTTCATGGATTTAATGAACAAGATTTGTAAACCATTCCTCGATAAATCTATGATCGTGTTCATAGATGACATTCTGATTTGCTCAAAAATCCAGGAGGAGCATGGCAGACACTTGCGAGAAGTGATAGAAGTATTGAAGAAGGAGAATTTATATGCAAAGTTCTCCAAATGCGGTTGTTGGATATGAGAAGTCCAATTCTTGGGTGATGTGGTTAACCAATAAGGGATAATAGTTGACCCAGCAAAGATCGAAGTTATGATGAAGTGGGAACGACCAAAAAGTCCCATAGAGATTCGAAGCTTTTTAGGATTAGCCAGATATTACCAAAGATTTATCCAAGGCTTTTCTTCGATAGCTGCTCCATTGACAGCTTTGACTCGCAAAGGAGCTACATATACTTGGAGTGAGAAGCACGAAGAAGAATTCGAGAAGCTAAAGAAGAAATTATGTGAAGCACCGATTCTTTCTCTACCCGATGGAGTTGAAGACTTTGCAGTGTTTAGCAATGCATCGGGAGTTGGGTAAGGATGTGTTCTAACTCAAAGAGAAAAGGTGATAGCATATGCATCTCGACAATTGAAAGAACATGAAAAGAACTACTCCACTCATGATATGGAGTTGGCAGCGGTAGTATTCGCCCTAAAGACATGGAGGCATTATCTTTATTGCACGAAGTGTAAACTTTTCACTGATCATAAAGAGTCTCCAGTATCTCTTCAATCAGAAGGAATTGAACAGGAGACAACGATGTTGGCTAGAATTACTCAAGGACTAAGACTATGAGTTACTTTACCACCCTGGTAAAGCCAACATTCTAGCCGATTCTCTAAGTCGGAAAGTAAACCTTGAAAGGAAAAGGCCAAGAGCGTTAAGAATTAAAGTTGTATCGACAATTGTGGAAAGCATAAAGAAAGATCAGGAAGAAGCTTCAGAGAAAAATGATCGAAAGGAAGAACGTTTGGGCAAAACGTTGGAGTTCAGTACAAACAATCAAGGATTGAAGGTATTACAAGATAGGAATTAGGTACCTAAGACGAGAGGAATAAGAGATCTTTTGATGGAAGAAGCTAACAAGACCATATACTCGATTCATCCCATTAGCACTAAAATGTATAGGGACCTAAAACCCTACTACTGGTGGCCGACGATGAAGCTCGATGTTGCAAAGTATGTGACCGAGTGTGTAACTTGTGCAAGGGTTAAGGCTTAACATCAGAAACCATATGGGAGTTTAGAACCTTTACTTGTACCTATGGGTAAATGGGAAGATATCACCATGGATTTTGTGACTAAATTGCCCGGGACGAAGAACGATCACGACATGATTTGGGTGTTCGTGGATTGTTTCACTAAGAGTGCACACTTCATAGCAGCCAATGAAAGATGGTCTATGGATAAGCTTGCAATTGCATACGTGAAGGAAGTAGTAAGACTTCACGGTGTTCCTCTAATGGTTAGAGCAAAAGAACGATTCATAGCAGCCAATGAAAGATGGTCTATGGATAAGCTTGCAATTGCATACGTGAAGGAAGTAGTAAGACAGTCGTTTCACATCAAGGTTTTGGAGAAGTCTACAGGAGGAATTTGGTACAAAATTATGTTAAAGTACATCTTACCATCCGCAGACTAATGGTCAGAGCAAAAGAACGATTCAAACACTTGAAGATATGCTGAGAGCATGTACCCTAGAATTCCAAGGCAATTGGGATGAACACTTACCTCTGGTAGAGTTTTCCTACATTAACAGTTTCCACTCGAGCATCAAGATGGCACCTTATCAGGCTTTATATGGACAGAAGTGTCGTACGCCATCTTGTTGGCTTGAAGCTGGAGAAAAGCAGTTTATGGGCCCTGAGATAGTCCATCAGACTGCTGAAAAGTGGAAGTTGATTAGGGAAATAATGTTAGCAGCTCAGGATCGTCAAAAGAGCTATGCTGACAAGAAAAGACAACCAATGACATTCAAAGTTGGGGATTCAGTTTTTCTTAAAGTTTCACCCTGGAAGGGACTTATAAGATTTGGGAAACAAGGAAAGTTGAGTCCAAGATTTATTGGACCGTTAAAAGTTCTTCAGAAGATTAGGAACCAAGCTTACAAGCTCGAATTACACAAAGAACTAGATGGTATTCATAACACTTTCCATGTGTGTTATTTGAGGAAGTTCACGGGAGAAGTTCCTGACATAATTCCAATCTCAGAGTTAAGGATGGATGAAAATAAGAGGCTAATCGAAGAGCCTGAGGCAATCGTTGACCGTAAGACTAAGAAGTTACGACGCAAGATGGTCGACTTAGTGCTTGTGCGTTGGAAACATACGAATGGGCCAAACCTCACCTGGGAAACAGAGAGTGACATGATGAGTTGCTACGCACATCTGTTTGCTGATGCATGATTTCGGGACGGAATCATCCTAAGGGGGAGAGAATTGTAACGACCGTGTTTCTAGGCTATGCATTAGTATAATAATGTAATAGTCAATGACAGCCATTGTAACCTATTTTGAAGTAATAAAGATGAATTACTTGAATATTATGTGATTATGTGAATTTATGTGTTTTATACTTGTTTATAATGATATAATAAATAAAGGATAAAAATAAGCGTCAAAAATTAAGTGTGAGATAAAACTGATATCGATGAATGACGTTTTAGTGGTCGTGACAAGGATTCTGAACATATAAATAAAGCCGAAATCCGAGTTATAACGAAGAAGTTATGGTCTGTCGAAGTTTCACAACAAAACTGACACGACATTGCGTGACGTAAATAGTGAATTTACGATAGAGGATTTTTTGGCCTTAGCGATCTAAACGAAATTTGTAGTATACGTTAAACCGAGAGAGTGCATAAAAGGAACGCTCAATCTGACTTTGTATAAGGAAGTTATGTTTTTTCTAAGATTTGGAATAGCAATACACAACCTGGAAATTCGAATTTTAGATCGATAATTTTTTGGCCAATGCAACCTAAATGAGAATTGAAGATCACATTAAAAAAGAGCTCAGTTATAAAAAGACAGACAACAATGGAGTCCGTATGAAAAGTTATGAATTTTATGCAGTCATTTAACAATATCATCTTCTCATACTGTTAAATTTAAAATCGGTCGAGAATTAGCTGATGGAGTCAAAAGAAAAGTTGTAGATCTTGTCATTACCAACGTGTGGATATAAATAAACATAAAAAATGGAGCTCATATACGAAAGTTATAATTTTTTTAGATTGGTTGTTTTAGTTGCGTCTAGCACCACATGTTAGCACCAAGCGAAGCCTTGGAGCCTACGCAAGTCCACGACGTGGAACAACTCCAGACAGCCTATAAATAGAGGCGTAAATCACCCCAAAAACTCACTACTTCACCCTTCTTTCTCTCTCAACACTCCCAATCTCTCCCTCCCAATCTCTCCCTCCCAATCCCTAGCAACTTCTAAGTGCCAGAGGAAGCCCCGGAGCTCCCGACGGCTCCGAGAAAAAGAGCTTTTCGGCTCGGAAATGCTGCTCCAGTGAAGCCCGATTTTTAATAAAAACTTGTTGTAAGTGAGATACGCCTACCATACTTTAAATATAGCTTATATATAAATATAATATCGTTATTATGAACCTATAAATAAGATTTATCAGTGATTCAAAGTCGTTATACTGATTGAACTACTTACAGGAGAGGTGTCTAAAATGGCCACGTTGGGTTTGGTTGTTGGATTTCAGAAAAGCTATATGTTGAAATGGTGTTGCTTCCCAACTGTCCTGCCTAGCTGATCCTTACTTGATAGACCACGAAGTAGACTCTGAGTTAATGACGAATCTAGACTAATAAGTAGTCGCAATAAATATTAGACTAAAATCTAGTGGTAAAATACTAGGTTTCGTCGAAGGAAATCATATCGTTAAGAAGCGAAGCACTGCTCGAATTTCAAGTCGTCACTATAACAAGTGAGTGCATAGTTACTTTCATCTTACACATAGATATGAAGTATTTTATATAAATTATGTGCTATGTGCTCATATTGTCTGAATACTTGCTGCCTATGGTGGATGAAAGATTTTATACATGTTTTAAATTATTTAAATTGTATATGTATTTTATATCTACAAAATTTGTTGGGTAAAACATGGGTAGATGTAATAGTTGGGTGTGATGAAATAAAATGATGAGAGACCTCGATGTTGACGATGTTTCCAATCATGTAGCGGAGTATAGATGACGACCACAAACTTTTCTAGACAGTCCATTGGAACGCTAGCAAGCTCGCAACCTGTAGGTGTTTGTGAACTATGTGTTCACCGGTGTACTCCATCCCCCTAATGGTTGCCTTTAGGACATTTATTGTTGAGGAACCCCTTTAGCAGTAGTGTCCATCCCGATGATGATCCTTAGGCTAGGTCCCTTATGATAGGTGTTTAGGGACGTAAAATAAGGATAACGGGAATGGGTAATCGGGTTATTATTGGTTGATGAAATTAAATAACTTATTTATTGTGGGTTGAAAACCCTATGTGCTCACCAGGCTCCCACGCTTGACCCACTCAGTTTCTTGTATTATAGGTAGTGGCACTCGAGCATAGATGTGATGTTTGGATGAGGGATTACGAATTATAGGCCTGTAGATATGAATAAATGTTGTATGGCTTATATTGTACTGTTTATGCTTTTGGTATGTATCGAACATGACATCCCGATGTTTTTAATGAAATATATTTCTTCGGAAATGCTTTAAATCTTTATCATATTTTCTTTTGGGAACAAATGCCACAACACTTTTCTTTAAAATGTTACTCTGATTTTTAAACAAGCATAAACAATATCGGTCTTTTCTGGTCGTGAAAATGGGGATGTCACACTTGTCATTCTTCATCAACTTCCTAATTGCCAAAAGGAATCAAAGTCTTCAAAGGTTGTAAATTCTTTCCTTTTATGGTTGTGTTTAATCTTCCTAAGCTCTGCAAAATTATCCTTGGTGGGTAAAATGGTTTTAGTTTATTCAAATAAAAAATTCCTTTCGTTGTTGATCATGTCATTTTTGACACTATAATTAGACTATTCTTGAATAAAACCCAACAATTTGTATCAAAGTCATTTTTGCAAGGTTTATTAGATTATTTGATAATTTGGCATTATCTTTGTTTTTGGAAAACATGCATGTTTTTCTTTTTATAAGAAAATTTGTACATATTTTCTATAACAACTTTATAATTGTTATTTTTTAGTGAGAAAAGTTTACATACATACATATATATATATATATATATATATATATATATATATATATATATATATATATATATATATATATATATATATATATATGTTTGAGGTGCATAAACTAGCCATAGACTTCTTGTGTTTGTGTTGATTTGTTAAAATAGTTGTATTATTTATTTATTCATATGGTATGTACTAATTAAATGGATAGTTTTCATTTTGCTTATTTTTTAAGTAATAGATGAGTTTTAAAAATAATTTATTTTTATAAAAATATAACAAGAATGAAGACGGTGACCATTTTTGAAGATCAAAACTTTATAAAATTGATTTTATTAAAGTTTCACAAACATTATAATATTACTTTTATAAATTTGCTACAAGGTGTTGAAACAAGTGAGAGCATGAAGACATTATAAAATTTTTGGTCCTTTAATGTCACTTTAGGAATGGACTTTGTATTTTTGTGATGACTCACAAAATGTCACTAGATGGTTGGTTTATGCACTTATGTTGTAATTGTTTGTGATGCTTGTTTTATGTTTATATGTATTATGCATTTTTGTAAAATTAGGTTTTAAAATGTTAGATAATCTTTTAAGCATAAAAATGATCACAAGGAGTTTGGTTTTAATGAAAATTTTCATTTAACATAAGATGGTAAAAAGGTTTTAACAATAAATTCCTACGATTAAAATTATATAAGTTTAAAGTTGAGATTATAGAAACTTATTAAACTTCAAACCTTATTTTATAAAAGGAAGTTTTAATAAAAGGTTTATAAATGTTCTTTAGCACTCAGACGTCCAAACTTAATACTAGTTATTAACTTTAAAATTTGACCGCATCAATAATATAAATTTGGATTTTATAAGAACGTTGTTAAAATGTGATTTTAAATAAATGATATAGCATGGCTTATTGGATGCATGTAATACCATGATAAATATGTCACTTAAAACTAGAATTATAAAAATATTAAAGACCCTTTATTTAAACTCAAATCTATGCAATCCACTTTGAAATCACTCGTACGTCTCTTGGTACCCTAGTGGGATAAATGTCACCGAACCGCTTAATGTTATCTTTTGATGGTCCGGGTGTATTCTCGATTTCTATAACCAAGTTGTAGGCCGATTACACAAGTTCTTCAAACTGGATGATTTGATTGGAAATATGTTCTAATAAATGATACCTAATTAACAGATATATGAGGCATAAATGAGATCACACATGTCTATTAAACTTTATTATTAGCAATCCCGTAAATATAGGAATTATTTATTAGTATATATAATTGATAATCGATATCTACCTAGTTGGATTAATACCTAACCATTTATTTGTTTTGCAACTTGGATCCTAGACTTTAATAATTAAAGTTTTTAGAAACTAAAAGCGTACTAATTATTGAAGATTAAATTTTGAAAATACTAAATGAATTTTGTTAAAATATTATAGATAAAACAAAACCAAGTCTGGTAACCATGTATCATATTTCACATGCTGAAATAATAACATTTTTAAAAGGCCCTATTCCTAAACCACCTACTTTGAGCAGGAAACTTGAACATGATACCTGGTGCCAGCATTGCGATGTTGAAGATGTTTCTGACATCATATTACGAACAATTATTCCTAGCTTCTAGGAAGTATTGGATAACTTATATATATATATATATATATATATATATATATATATATATATATATATATATATATATTTGATGTTCCAGCAGGTTAAGTAGATATTTCAACATTACAATGATATTTGTTTTGAGCCAGTTCAAACAATGGAATAATGCAAAACTAAAAAGAGTCACCATGTGTGATCTAAGAGACACATAGTTTATGGAAAGGACACGTTTAAACCCAAGAAATCCAGAAAGGACAAAAAGATGGATCTTGTTTCTTCTATGGAGAAATAAGACACCAGAAGAGGAATTGCTCTTCTAATCTAAGAAGAAAGTCTAGAGAGACTAGTACTCTACGTATCTACAAGATATAACTTATGCTTTTCATATAATACTCAAGTACTTGGTACATAATGTTAATTTAATATTTAATAAATGACTTACAGGTATTCAAGAAGAGTAACCAATTGAGCACAAGCAAGTTGGAACTGCACTCTCTAAGTTTAGTTTATTATTTATATACTTGGAACATAAAGTAAAGAATATTTGTTTTGGAACATTGTATGTTTTAATTTAGTCTGTCTATATATATATATATATATATATATATATATATATATATATATATATATATATATATATATATATATATATGTTAGTTAATTTATTAGATGTTTGATTATTTGCTTAAATCATTTTTCATAACAATCACATTCATATTCTGAAATGATTAAAATCTTGTTATTGAGAATTAGATTTCTTAATAAAATCATAAAGTAATTATCAATGTTTTTTAAATAAAAAGTTCTATATGCAAACACATTTTTGATTTAAACTTGTTTCGAATCAAACTTATCTACAAGATTGTTATCTTTATTATATAAATGATATACATATATTCCAACTTAAAGAAATGAATTTTTGAAGATAAATAATATATTTTATTTGACATATGTAAATATTTATATACATTTCACTAATCTATAGAAAAAATAATTATTACGGAACAATATACTATAATGTATGACTTCCTTTTTTATTAAATTTCTAGATTTATTAAAAGATATCTAATCAACTTTATCAACAACTATAGTCGTTGTAATTATATTTTACATGTTAAAAAACATTTATGAAACCTTTGTTGAAGTTTTAAAATATAAAGTTGAGATATAATCCAATAATACCATCTAAAACCTTAGTGATAATAAAAGATGAAATAGGCCTTACTAGATATGAGTTACTTTCTAATTTGTTGAAATTATCTTCCTTTATTCTTTTGGGATTATGTCTTAATCACTATCACGTGTACTTTGAATACAAACACCAACTAATGAGTAGATAAAAAATTTTGTAAGATTTAATACGAAAAGGTTCCATTATTATCTTACTAATGTTTTGAGGATTTGAAGTGTATGTTAGACTAAACCTTCTAAACCCAAAATCTACAAATTACATATTTGTAGAATAATCGAAAAGGTGTTGAGATTATTTATACAAACCCTCCATGAATAATTTCTCTTATTCATCTGAAAGTTGAGTTATTATAAAGCAAACATCTAGTGACAAAGCAAGTGGGAGACCCATGGAACTTGAAGTAAATTAAGGACCATATCCTGATGTAGCAATTGTTGGCATTGGTTTTAATAAGAAATTGTTAAACATGATTAATAGCTATTCATAAACACAAGTTGTTCGCTTATATGGTAGAAATCATCTTCGACATGAGAAAAATGGAATTTCTTGTTGATGAATTCTTTTTGATGGTTTATGGAAAATCCATCAACTACCAAAAAGCTATATCAAATCTCAAATTTGATATATGAATTAAATTCATGAACACTAAGATGTAATTCATGTATAATAATCAAGTATAGGATTGATTAATCTTACTCTCTATAGCAAGGCTAGAAGGAGTAAGTCATTCTTCTAGAAAGAATACAAACATAGAGATATGTACACATTTAGCAGGACTTGTTAGAAAAGGCATTAATCATATTCATTTCAATGACTATGATCAAACATTTGCTCAAGTAGCTATGATTAGATCAATAAGGATATTATTTACCATAATTACATATTCTTATTATGAGATATGTAAAATAGATTTCAAGAAAACTCGTTTTTTTTAATAAACACTTACTTGAAAATGTCTATATAGCTTAGACTGGAAGTTTTCTTAATCCAAGTTATCCTAACAAAATGAGTAAGCCTTCAGATCCATTTTTGTGTATATAAAACAAACATCTCAAGTTTGGAATCATCATTTTAATATGAAAATACAATGTATGTTTTTATATCAAAATTAAGAGAACATATTTGATTACTAAAAACTAGTAGGAGTATAATGATATTCCTAATCTTGTATGAATAAGACATAATTAATCATGAGAAATTACATTCTAACTATGCAACGCCTTTTCGCCTTGACTTGGAAAGTGTTTCTAAGATGAAAGACTTAGGAAAGACAAAATACATTATTGGAATGTAAAATCTATGCAAATAGATAAAGAATGAATGTTAAAGTTTTTAAAATCTTTTGCATATGCTGACAATATCTTGAAAGAGATCAAGATATAAGAATCATTTGGAGGACTCTTAGAATTTCCACATGGTACCATTTTGAGCCTATCTAAAACATAACCTAGAACATAGGTTTGAACTAGATAAAATTATTTATATTGTATTTTCTTGGCAAATGAATCCATCATTTATGCCATGTTATGCACAAGATAAGGTATATCATTATGTTGTGAACATATCATAAGATGCCAATTGAATACATAGGTAAGTCATTGGATGACTATGAAAACATTATAAGAATACTTAAGAAGAACTAAGAGGTTGTACATAAGTTAATCAATTTAGAAGAAGATCTTTATGTAAAGAGATAAATAAGATGTTGACTTCAAACCAGATAGATATAATTATAAATTATAATTGGATTATGAATTCATTATGGAATGAAGAGTAAGTTTTGTTGGAATGAGGTTCAAGCAAAACATAATAGCATAGTCTACTACATAATCATAATATATTGCTACTTCAGAAGTTGTAATCAAATATGATTAGATGAACAAGATCATTGAAAACTATGTTGAGTCCTTCAATTCAAGGATGAAATAGAAATCAAGCTTAGAAGCTATATATCACATCAGAACACAAATCATATTCTCCAAGATATTTAACTATACATAGAATAAAGTTAAATATGGAGATAATAATATTTGAAGAATTCACACAAATTAAATTTGGTCAGGTCCATTAATAAAGTCTTTTCTTTAAGCTAAATATGAATGGTCACACTTTAGATATAAGACTTTGTTATTTTAGAAATAGGATTTAATTTGAATTTAGTATTTAGATATTAGAACATTAAGACAACTACTATTATATTGTTTTGATATATTGGGATATAATCATCACATCAATACTTGTTGTGTTCTATATTAACATGTTTAATACATGAATAACTTTATTATTTTAAAAGTTCATACTCGATTATAATTGTGGGAGCAATTATGAAGTAAGACTAATATGAATTGGATTGGTTGACTTTCACCAGATGAAAGTAGGCAAGTGGTTGTAACCAAGAATCATAGGTACATTTGAGAGAACTGGTATTGGATAGACCCTCATCAAGATCACCTTATATATCGCTATTAGGAGTGATACTTGATAAAAGGTACTATTTTTGTATCCTTAATACTTGATATACATATTTGGACTTAAGTGTAGGGAGTGTTGTGCTTTGATGTGGTCAAATGTTGATCCTTAAGAGGGCAATTATAAAGGCTATTTTCAGGTGTAGTGTGAACTATGCAAGAGGCTTATGTAGTCAAGATGAGATTTGTCCCTCTTATGTGTTGAGAGTTACACGTCTTATGCGTGTTACCCAAATTTGAACTTCAATTTAGATTCATTGTGATCCAAGTCTCATGTTCAACTGGATGTCTGTAACGAAGGGATAAATTGGTAAACTTATCTTATACATAAATTGCAGCTTTGAGCTTCTGGGAATTAGCTGTTGATGAATGACATTCTTTGTCGTGTGTTATTACGGGAAGTGATATGTTGCTAGATCTTCACCATTATCTATATACATCTATCATGAGTCTTGTATAAAGTGAGAGATTGAAAGATCTTTATGCTCAAGAGTTATTATAGAATGATATTGTTGATGACATATGATCTTATAGGGTCACACCTTATAGCAAGTTACTACTAAATGATTATTTATTAGTATAAATTGATTATATATATATATATATATATATATATATATATATATGTATGTGTGTATATATATATATATATATATATATATAAGGCTCCACAAGACCTTACAACTTTGGGAAAATGACTTATCATGGTAATCACGTTTACGTTTTGTTCACATTTAGGCAACTTTTTTTATACACGTTTGACCATTTAACTTGTTAAATGTGTTCACATATTACCATTGCCACATGCTATCTTATGTGACAATGGTAACATGTTAACATATTTAATAAATTAAAAGGTCAAATATGTACAAAAAAAATAGTAATTGCTTAAATGTAAACAAAACGAAAAGTTAATTACCCTGGTAAGTCATTATCCTCACTTTTAATATGAATTTTATTTTTCATATTTGTTTGTATAATTGTATTTGTTTTCCAAGTGTTATTTTTAAAAGCATCATTAATGATTGGTTATCTATCTCATTTATAGCCTTTTGATTTGATAAATCAATTTTCTACTAATTTATTTTTAGCAAAAACTTACTATTATAAATATTAATTAATCACTATTTAATTCTAATCTTTTTTAAAAAAAATTATAAATATATTTTAATTTGTATGAATTATTTTATATAGCCACTTATATTTTCTTTTCATTTGTTTTTAAACAATAAGTATGTAGGGTCTTTTAAAAAAAATTAAAAGAAAATATTATGTAGCATATAAAAAATATAAAAAATTATAATGTAAATGTTTTAAATTTATTACAACTTTTTTATACTTTTTTAATTAGAAATTTATAACCTTTTTAATTTTTTAATACAACGGTCTAAACTTGTATTTAATGAAAGTAATTTAAACTGTTATAGGGTTAATGACCTAGAAAGGTAACCAACTTTGGTCTCTCATTTAGGTAACCATGTTTTTTTTTGTTCACATTTAACCATTGAACTTGTTTGACCTGTTCAAAATAAGGTAATATGACTGGAAATTACGGTATTATTACCTTATTATGAACATGTCAAACAAGTTTATTGGTCAAATGTGTACGAAAAAAACATGGTTACCTAAATATGGACAAAAACCAAAGTTTCTTACCCGTTTTGGTAATACTGGACAAGAACCGTCTCAGGGACTGTGCCCTAGAATCAGGCTCCGACACTCAATGAACAACTAGGTTAGGTTTGGTCTAACCCAGTTCAGTCCCGACTAGTCATGGGCTAGGCTGTGTTGCTAGGTCTTTAATGCACATACAGTCTAGCCCCTTAAGCGTATACAACCTAAACCCTAACTAGTTAGGCCTAAACTAGGCTGGCCCAATATTTGACTATCTCCTGATACACAAAGACCGGACAACCCAATTTCATGTCACATCAATGGATCTTATGACTACTTGCACTTAACATAAAGAACCCAATATTACCAAAATGGGTAATGAACTTTGGTTTTTGTCTATATTTAGGTAACCATGTTTTTTTCGTACACATCTGACCAGTAAACTTGTTTGACATGTTCATAATAGGGTAATGTTACCGCTAATTACCAGTTATATTACCTTATTATGGACAGGTCAAACAAGTTCAATGGTCAAATGTGTACAAAAAAAACATGATTACCTTAATGTGAACAAAGACCAAAGTTCGTTACCTTTTAGTTCATTAACCCATTGTTATAAAAGAGTATTAAATTGTTATATACAATCTACTAAATGTTTTAAAAATATTGTAAAAGAAAGTTTATAAAGAGTTGTATGAAAGTTATAAAAAAGTTGTATGGTAAAAAAAATTGTCAGGAAAGTTTAAAACATTTAGAAAATATTTGATTTAAAAACAGTTGTATGAAAATTATATAAAAGTATAAAAAAAAAAGTTAAAAAAAATTATACACAGATTAAAAAACATATAAGAAAAAGTTTATCTTAAAATATTGTAATAAATTATAAAAGGTTTTAAAAGTTTTATAAAAAATGTGTATAAATTTGACTATTAAACTTATTAAATATGTTTACATGTTATTATTGTCACATGATATAGCAGCTAACAATATTAATATATGAAATGAAAATATCTATACAAACAAAAAAAAAAGTTTGCATGAACATAAACAAAATAAATAATTATTCTGACAAAAAAATTACATATAACTTTACAAGGCACGGATGTTTGTCGATGAATAAATCAATTTTTTTTGTCACAAGAGTTTATTAGTTCCTTTCAAAAAAAATTGTGTCACTATTATTTTTATTTTATTTTATTTTTGTTAATTACAAGAGTTTAGCATAGTTCGAAATTTTTTTAAAAAACTTTCCCCTTAAAACCACATTACTAATGTTTTCATGAGTAACTCAATTTTTAAATACAAGTAAAATAAAACGAACAAAACACATTACTAATGAGCTAAATTTTATATCTTACCTTTTTAATTTAATAATATAACTTTTGTTTCACATTAAAAATCATTGATGAATTCATTTGGGCCAAAATGAATAAATATAAAATCCATTTAAAGAGTAGGAGACACCAAATCGTCTTTTTAACAAACCCAAGCACCCAACCAACACCCTCCTAACCTCATTTGTGGATAATTGCAGTCTTTGTCCCTCCTAAATTTTTTATTCATTTACCAAAATATTCCCAATTAAAGAAGTGTCCAACTCAAAGCCGCCCCCCATATCCAGAGAAGAAAAGGATAAGAACCCCCCATTCTTTGCCTTTTCTTCCAAGCTTTTCTCCCTTCTTTTCAAGGCATCCCTCTTAGAAATAGTCGATCATCTATCAAGTGGTGATTGATTTTTAATTTTGCGAAGGATCAAAGGAAGAAATCAAAGTTTAGAAAGAAATAAAAAAGAAAGAGTCTTGAAGAAATTTCGGAAGATGGATATGATGTATTACCCACTTGGGAGGTCTTCTTATGAAGATTCTTTGAAGGCTATTGAGGCCGATATACAACACGCTAATGCTTTGTAAGTTTTCTTAACCTTTCTTTCTGATTTTTCATATGGGTTTTTGTTTTTTAGGGCTTTGTGTGTGTTTTAAGGTACTCATACTTGGTTATGGTGTTTGAGTCTTTGGATTTTAGCATCAATTGACGATTTCAATTTTTCTATCTGGGGAAAGTTATCGGAAATTGAAAAGCAAAACTATCATGCGATTCTTGAAATTTAGTTCATAAAGGTGGAATCTTTGATGAATCATGGGGGAAAAGATTATCAAAGAAACTGGTTTTTGGTAGTTTAGCTCTTATTATCAAGATACTTCTGTTAATTATGTTCATCTGGAATTTTTTGGTCCAAAGTTGTTGGCATACTAAAAAGATTTCTTTTTAGATGGTGAAAAACATGGGTTTATAAATCCAAGCTCTTGAGCGCCTATGTTCTTCCTAGTTCCTTTTGACTTCTGTAAATTGATTGAATTTTTGAACCATTTTATTGGCTTTTCCTGAAAAGGAAAAGCGAAATAATATAGTTTGCACGAAATCAACTAATTGCAATCGTTAATTTTTCAAAAATAAAGCTTCTTTTCATTTTCGCTAAAAAAAACATTATCTTCAAATAAAATGTGAAGCGTGATTGTTTGAATAGTCAACAAACTCAAGTATTAACACATAAACAAATATATATAAGATTTTATTAGTTGTATAGATGCTTCGCGCTTCATAAACTAATTTACTTTAGAGTTTCCAAATTCTAATTTATTTTTTTAAAATTTTCAGGGCTGCTGCAATTCCTAGATCCAAAGATGGTGCTCGATTTCAAATGAAATTAGTTCATGATCAATTGACACCTCTCATTATGTTCTTGCTACAATGGATCGATTCTTCTTGCACGTGTCTCCTCCCTAGATACTTGAATCTTTTCCATGTTCTTGTTTACAAGGTTAGTTCTTCAATTCTCAACTTCCATTGTTGTAAATCTTTTTTAGACTGAATAAACGACATGTAAATATGTAAATATGTAAATTCTCTTTCTTTATAGGTATATACAGATGGAAGACCAAAGATTTCTAGACATGGAAGGAAAGCGACAGTTAGTGACTTTTATGGTTAGTCATACACAATTACACATACAACGCGACAATCATTAAATCGTTTTTTTTTTTTTTTTTTGTGTAACGTTTTAAGATTTTTCATTGATAAAAATATGATTTAAAATATGCAGCTGTCATATTGCCATCTCTTAGAAGGCTACATTATGACTTGATGGAGCTTGACAACACTACTAAAGGAGAGAGCTCATCAGAATTAGTAGTTTCATCCCAAAAAAAACCAGAAAAAGACAATGAGTTCACTAATATTGATTTGGAAAGAGAAGATGAATGTGGGATTTGTTTAGAACCTTGCACTAAAATTGTTTTACCTAATTGCTGTCATGCAATGTGCATCAATTGTTATCGTGATTGGTAATTTACTAAACATCTTGCATTGTGTTTTTTACTTTTTACTTTTCTTTACTCATTAATACATTGATACGTTGTACTAATCTAATAATCTTGTGCTTGTTTTCTTCAGGAACTCAAGATCAGCATCATGCCCATTTTGTAGGGGTAATATAAAGAGAGTGAAGTCACGAGATTTATGGGTTCTTACATGTAATGATGAAGTTATTGATGCTGATCTTGTTTCAAAAGAAGATTTGGTTCGTTTCTATTTATACATAAATAATCTCCCTAAAGATTCTCCAGATGCCCTTTTCTTCATGTTCTATGAGTATCTAATATAACAAGATTACATAATTTATTGTATAGAAAACCCCAATGAGACGAACAAAAAAAAAAAAAGCCGACCCTTGAAATGTAAATAGAGTCAGGTTGTAATTATATTTCCTTCAAATTGTTACATCAAAATAAATACAAACTTGTTTATTATTATGTTATACACTAATCTTATTCTAAAAAAAGGTATACACATAACACACGATATCACTTTAGTAAGAAAAAGGTGATTCATGTTAGACATTTCTTATGGATTCTCACCTTCTTACTTTTAGGACACCAAGTACTGTAAATTTGAATTTTACTCGGGTGTTTGTGTCTTTATAGAGACTTTGACTTTGGTTTTTGTTATGAGCTGTTTAAACGGTGGAATTGTACACCCTTGATTAAAAAATTGATCAGTCATTTGGTAATTCATAGCTTCGGTGGGATGAATTCCATCCCAATTGATGTATTTGCTTGGATCTTTACACACTGAAGTACCCGAAGATCCGCATATTGATTGAATATTGAAGTTGAGGTCGGACTTTTGGCCACTGAATCCGCAGCAAGTTTTATGGGTTTCTTGAAATTGGTATTTTGTTGGGTTGGATACGATTGTGAAGTATGCTTTCCATGAATCGGCGTATATGATTGTGACATCTGGGAATAGTTTCCTTAAGATTTCCAATTTGGTTTGTAGGATTCCATTGTGGATCATTATGGCTCCGTTTACGATTGAGGAACACCCGGATTTGTCACGTTGGTTGATGGGACATGATGTCACGTCTACTGGGAGACAACCGACAGGTGGCAACCCTTGGACTACTATGTTCTTTGCTCCGGTTTTTATAAGTGTCTGGGTTGCAATATATATGTTAGTAATAATGGCACTCTTCGAGGATTTAATAATGATGAAAGCCAAAAAGAAGTTCAATTATGATTTCATGGTTACCAATGTGTAGACTTTAGATGTGGCAATAGGTAAAATGAGTCTTTTTGTTTAATAGTTTTTCCCCAATTGAACAAACAGCTAGATTGATTGGACCGAACTAGACTAGACAAGTTTTGTTTTTGCATAGATAAAAGATTCATATGTTTTTAGTTTTAAGTTAATAAGACAAAAAAATTACAACTTTTATCCTATTGA
Organism: Lactuca sativa; assembly: GCF_002870075.4. Lineage (NCBI taxonomy): Eukaryota > Viridiplantae > Streptophyta > Magnoliopsida > Asterales > Asteraceae > Lactuca > Lactuca sativa. The sequence continues at coordinate 284,176,278 of NC_056630.2, forward strand.
CGCTAACTGAAGGTGTCATCTTTTGCATAGATGAAATATCAAGTGCGAGTACCGATCTTATTTTGTTTTATTGTGTTTGGGTGGGACAAACTTTTCGTTCAATGTTTTGTCGTGTCCAGTCCAACATAACAAATAAAACAAATAAGATATGTTTGGTCATGTATAAGATATCTGTAATACGTACCCTGACAAGTTCAATCACGTACAATGTGGACGACCGAGCTATCGAACGAAGTGAAATCGGAGATCCAACCGCACGTGAATAGTCATTGAGTCCAATATCCCCAACCCAAAACAAAGCCGTGTTCAATTTAACCTTACATGCTTTTTGATCCAATCCTTTACAAGCATGATCTACTTGAAACTTCTTGAACCAATCAAGTTGAGTCCAAATACCTAACGGTGTGCCTTTCCATAGAAACGCGGTTCGAACAATCTTAGCCAAAAGGTCAACCGCAAGAGTGGTGGCTCCAGCAACCGCAAAGTTAGCCCCGGAGGTGAAGTTAGCCGTGGTTGATTGGTAAGGAGGTACGGCAGGTAAACCGAGGGAGTCGGTAATAAAATCAAGAACTAATCGACCATCACATAATCGGTTTGAGGACTTGCCAAATGTGGTGATGCCATAGGGTGAGCTCAGGGACCCTGAGAATGATGCTTTGAGACCACCGAGGAATTGGGCGTTTCCGGTGTCTGTGTAGGAGTCTCCAAAAGCATAAACGGCGGTGAAATGACCCTTGAAGATACCATGGAAAGGAGTTGGTTTTGGAGGTTCGTTTGGTTCTTGTGGTGGTGGTTCTTGTTTCTCCGGTTCTTGTGGAGGGGGTTCGACCGGCTCTGGTGGTGGGTTTTGGATGGGCTCCTGTGGTGGTGGTTTTGGGTTCGGGGCCTTTGGTGGAGGTTTTTGTTTCTTTGGGATGGATGGAGGTGGAGGACAATTTGGGTTGGATGGAGGTGGGATGGATGGAGGTGGAGGACAGTTCGGATTGGATGGAGGTGGAGGACAGTTCGGTTCGTGTGGTGGTGGTGGAGGTTTATGTTTCTTTGGGTGAGATGGAGGTGTACAATTCGGGTTATCAGGTTTTTCATGTGCAAATGTGGGACAAAGAAGTAAGGCTACAAGGAGAGCGAAAAGAGGGAGATATATAGATTTGATATTTGCCATTTTCGAGTTTTCAAGAATCAAATCTTGATTCCTTAAATTAGTTTTTAGATCATGAAATCTTGGTCGTTTTTATAGAATCTGGTCCCTGACTTTTAGGAACAAGAAAGGTTAAAACTTGTTTTATGGTTATCGGCTGGACTTTTCACAAATAGGTGGTGGTTTGTATAAAATCTATTCGAATGCAATTATCCTACTTCTAAAACTTGTGTGATTCTCATATTCTCAAAAAATATAGGGACATGCATTTTCCTTATTAAAACTCTTTAACTGCACAAACATTCTGGTATAATTTCATTTTTAGTAGAATGCTATAAATAAATAAAAATGCAACAACAAAGAAAACAATAGAACGTAGTAAAGAAAATGGTATATTGCTATTACTTGCATTTTGGTTGAGTAATTGTGGTACAACGGTTGTTGCTTTTGCTGTTATTGAAGCTGCAGGTTGGAAAAGAGATTCATGAGATGTCATTGTGATGTCTTCTAAATACAATGCTTTAATTGTAAAAATATAAAAAATGTAAGGATTCAATTGAAAAAAAAATATTAAACAATAATCCTATAACAAAATATACAAATTAAAATACCTTGCTACCAATTTATTATTTTGCATTCAAGTATTCAACTGTTGCTACTACTTCGCTGAATTGATGTTTTATTCAAGTTTCTAATTTTTTGTTCACATTTCTTATCTTCGGTTTAAGTATAAATGAAAAACACTGCAACTGTTCAGTTGTATTGTGTTAATTCAAGTTTATACTTTTTAATATACATTTTCTTATTTTTTATTCAACTACTAAGTAAAAAAGTATGATACACTCCAGTATAATCAAACTTTTAGATAAGCATATTAAACGAAAATGAGCATCACTAATTAAATATGAAAATGAGAAAGTAAAAATACAAAGAATAAAAAAAAACATAATATGAATTGTTATAATTGGGTAGATTTTGTAAATTACAAAAAATTAAATCTTTAATACAAAAAAAAAAGTACAACGTAGTAACATAAGTAATCAAACTCTTAGATAACCATATTAAACGAAAATGAGCATCACTAATTATATAAGAAAATGAGAAAGTAAAAATACAAAGAATTACCTTTGTACTTATCATCACGTCTACTTCAGTGGCAATCTACTTTATCTTTTTGAATTTTACTTCTTTTCACTTACAATGAAATATTATGAGTCAAATTTAATAGGAAAATAAATATCAAAAGATGGAGAAGTTTGATATTTAGATTGTTATAATTGGGTAGATTTTGTAAATTACAAAACATTAAATCTTTAATATAAAGAAAAAAAAAGTACAACGTAGTAAGTCATGAAAGTATGATGATGTAGTATAAAAAAACATAAGTAATGACAGTATAATGAGGTAGTATTAGGGGTGTTCACGGGACGGTTCGGTTCGGATAGTAATAAAATTGTGAACCGTGATCACGGGGCGGGTACCTCATGCGCACTAACCGAAACCGAACCATATTGACAAAAAAACCGAACCGAACTGATCCGTATGAAAACGGGTAACCACGGTTCGGTTCACGGGTACCCGGTAAAATATAAAAAATTAAATTAAATTGAAACTACAAACTCCATTTTAGTTATCTCTTTCTTAAAATTAGTAAGTCAAAGAGTTTAAAAAAAAACATAATGAAGTTTAAATATTATATCTTATAATTTGTATAATAAATACAATAATAAAAATAACAAGAAAATCAAATGAATTTAGAATTACAAAATTGAAGTTGTCGATATGGATTTTTGTTTAGGTTATTGAACTGGTAGATCAATCAAAACAATACTAATGAAATAATATTTTTTTTACTTTATATATATATATATATATATAATCAAACGGTTCGGTTCGGGTATCCGCGGATACCTAAATATGAAAACCAAAAATCGGCCCGTTGATATCCGGTTTTTTCGGTTTCGGTTTTTTTCGGTTACGGATTTTTTCGGTTTCAGTTTTTTCGGTTTCGGATTGGCCGGTTCGGCTCGGTTTTTCGGTTTTGCGGTTTTTTTGCACACCCCTAGGTAGTATAAAGATAACCAAAAGTATGCCTGAGTATAAACTTATTTTCTATTATTTTGTTTATCATAACATCTTATTTTCATTTCTTCCTATTACAACATTGTACTTAAAAATTGTACCCACTTATAGCAATTCCACTGCTACATTTGGGTGTTTTTTTAAAGTAGTTCATTTTAATAAGAAAAAGTTATGTAAGTACAATGTTGTAAAAGCATGGATTTTGTACTTTTTAAAAAATGTACACACTTATAGCAATTTCACTACAATATTATGGTGTTTTTTTTAAAAGCAGGTTGTTTTAATAAGAGAAGTCATGTAAGTATTATGTTATAAACGGGTGTATTTTTTAAAGTACAATACAATGACTAAGTAGGAAAGAAAGTGGAGGTACAATGTTATACTAGGAAAAAGATGGAAGTATGATGATAATATACACATGAATAAAGTAGACTGATATATATATATATATATATATATATATATATATATATATATATATATATATATATATATATATATATATATATATATATATATATATATATATATATATATATATATATATATATATATATATATATATATATATATATATATATATATATATATATATATACTAGTCGTTTACCCGCGCAAAGCGACGGGTGCGGATCAACAAAATGACATAAAAAATTCGTTAAATAAAATGACGAACAGATAGAGATTTCTTATACCTGGGCTAGGATTAAAGGTAAGACATTTTTGGGCTTATTCGATTTTAATAGAAAGAAAAACAAAGGAGGGGGTAGCGAGCATGAGAGATAACCATGGTTTTGCGGTCAATGGCAAGACATTCATGATAGACGAATGCTAGATCAATGCGCCTCTTCCAGTTTATATGAATTTTTTTATAACATGTACATCGTACTAGACCGATTCAAATGAACATGAAGAACACTTGAGGAACACTTGGTCAAACTTTGACCCATTCAAAATCTTATCATCATCATCTTATTTGACTTTTTCATAAATGTTGACCGGATAAGATTTAGTATTTACCGATTCAATTGGATATGAGGAACACTTGGTCAAACTTTGACCCATTCAAAATCTTATCATCATCATCTTATTTGACTTTTTCATATTTAACCCATTCAAAATCATATTATTGGACGTCTGTCTCGTAGGATACAACAGTCGAAAGTGACTCTTCTAAATTATCGAACGTTACTAGATCTGTCAATGTAAAATTTTACCTCATTTCTTCAAACTTGAGAATATGCAAGAACCGCATGAAATATAATGGAAACTCTTCTAAACTATCGAAAATACTAGATTTGTCAATATAAAATTTTATCTTATTTATTCAAATCGGAGAGTATAAAACAACCCCATGAAGCATGAAACCAAAACAAAATCTTGTGTTGTATTTTTTTCGTCTCTTTTATATGTGGTTGATGACGATATTTATATACAAAAATCATAACAATCACAATTAACTCGGTATTAAAGACACATTTTATAACCGATGAAAGTGTTTAACAATCATTATGATGTTTAAGTCATTTTTAAGCACACAAATTATAACTGAAAATACGATTAATTCGATAAATAAAATCAAAAATTGTGTTCGACGTTTTTTAAACAACAATTTTATTTCATCACCATCTGATCAAATATCATTATTTTAACATCACTATTTAGGGATTACTTTTTATTATTGTCTAGACAAGACATGTACTTATGTTTAAAAACCTATTTTTCAAAAAAAAAATATATTAATAATTAACAACAGTTGGCTGTAAATAATTTTTAGTTACTAAATGTTTTTATTTAAAATAAAAAACAGCACCTTTATTTTATTTTGGTCGGCCAACAAAGAATCAACAACAAATCAAGGTACCATGTAATTTCTGTTTTTATAATTTCTCGTTCAACGTCCTTACGACGCCGTATTCAACGAGTTCTCACTTAGCGGGTGACTATCGTTTACGCACACTGCAAAACGTTAAAACCAAATTCGACCGTCTTCCACGCCAGATCAACAACGAGAAAACCCCCAATTTCCATCGTTTTCGAGATCATATGCTTCAAATCCGATTCAACTATAGTCGTATTCCTTCTCAAATCTAAGGTAACATCTTAACCTATAATTATTTTTAGGTTAAATCATGCATATTGAATGAAAACCCGAGGAAGATTTGATTTCAATGCGTTAGATCTAATCGGTTTATATCACGATCCACAGATATGGAAGATGATAATGATTTGGAGCAGGTCACGGGGAGTCCAACAGCTGGAGAGAATGGTTTTGTTCATATAGAGTCAGTTGATTCTGCTCAAATGGATGGCGGTTCAATTGATCAGGTGAGTCCAGTGTTTATTTAGTTAAATCTTCGATTCCATTATCAACGACTTTAGTAATCTTTAATTTTGGGGTAAATAGTATATTCTACTTGATGAAATTTAGTTGTGATACGATTTTTTTGATGTCCAACTAACTAGTTTTCAACCTCAAATCATCTCAATTCGAGAGCTTCCATGGAAATTTTGACAAATAGATTAAACTTATTGCTGCAAGGTTTTACATTTACAACTTAGCACTTATTTAATGGTTTATGAACCTTTCCCTTCTCTTGAATGATTTGCCAACACAGTTTCTCGAATCACTTATTGTATCTATTGTACACTTGTATTATTCGTGTTGATAAGTTAAGATTAGCAAGCTATCTTCAGGTTGAGCGTCTCGAGCAGGATGATGGAGTAGTGGTAACAGGAGTAGATGCTGTACAGGATGAGCCAGAGCCACTTAATGTAAGGACAACTGAAGATGTGGGACCCGATGAGTTTGTAGATTGTCCAGATGACTTGGTTTCTAATGAAGCGAGATCCCCTGCTGTTGTCAATAGGCCACACCAACTTCCATTTAGGGATGATGATACAGAAGTTACTCAACATACTGCACCTGACATTGAAAGGGAAATCCTTCCCCTTCCACAGGACAATGAGGTTGGCTATAACCTTTTCTTTTTTCTTTTTCTTCTTCTTCTTCTTCTTCTTCTTCCAATGCCATAGGGATGTTGCAATTGTAATAACTAAGCTTCTCTTGCAGGAAGAGAATGGAGTTCTGATAAAGGAAGTTAGTAATCTTCATCATCTGCTTAAAGCTCTAAGCAAGCAAAAGCAACTTACTGATGGGACTGATGTTGTCGAGGGTGGTGAAAAGTCTTTGTTGTCTTTGCATGAGATGGTAAAGGAGTGTTCCAATTTTATTGAGATTTCTTTGAATGAGCAGTCACATGCTGAGGCCACAATCAGTGAACTCAATGCCACCTTACATATGAAGGATAAAGAGATTGAGGATCTTATGGTGAGGGTCAATGACCACTCTATATCTCAAGATGTAGTAGCACTCAAGTCTGATGAGTTATCATCTGTTGATTCCATTGTAGATAGGATTTTATATTCTTTTGCACCTGCCTTTGGCGATGCAGGATTGTCTAATACATCTGTTAGTGAGAAATTATCTCATCTTGAGAGAACTACCTCCTTCTTACTTGAGAAGTACTACAACTTCCTTTCTGAAATCGAATCATTTAGCCATTGTTTGGCTGAGGTTAAGCCAGATTTCCATATGCAAAATGGAACAGAGACAGTTTTCATCACTGTACGAGAGGAGTTGCTTGAGTTAAAAAGGAAAGAACTTGAGGTAACCAACAAAAATACCCATTTAGAATATCAATACGGACAGTTCATGGAGCAAATTGACAAAAACAGAGAAACAATTGAGCTTCTAAACACAGAGGTCACAAAACTTAAAGGGGAAGTTGAACAGGAGAAGACAAGGTATACTAATACCAAAGAAAAACTTAGCATGGCTGTTACAAAAGGAAAGGCATTGGTCCAACAGCGTGACTCATTGAAACAATCAGTTTCTGAAAAAACCAGTGAACTAGAAAGATGTTTGACTGAATTGCAAGAAAAGTCAACTGCCCTAGAGGCTGCTGAGTTTAGGAATAATGAGTTGATGCAGACTGCATTTTTGGCTAATTCGCTACAAGAAGCTCTTACACAAAGAGACATGATCCTTCAAAGATGTGGAGAAATTTTATTGGTAAGTGGTGCTGCAGCTGAACTTCAGTCATCAGATATCATTGAAGGGATTACATGGCTTGCAAATGAAAGAAGTAGACTTGCATCCCTATCTGTTGAATTTGAGAGACTCACTTATGCATATAATCTGGCTCAAGATCAATCATTTAAGCTTCAAGATGAAAACCATGCAACAATGGAGGCTGCACGTGTCCAGATTGATCGTTTGACTGCATCATTTTTAGCAGAATCACAGGGGAAGTATTATCTTGAACAGGAATATGAAGATTTGACAACCAAGTATGAAGGATTAGAACAACACATAGCTTCTACTGAATCATCGCCTATGGACAATGAAGTACTTGAAAAGATTCAAAATCTTTTGTATGTTAGGGATCATGAATCCAAGCTGTATGAGCAAATTCTTGAGGAAGAAAAGATGCATAAGTTTCAGTTTTCTGAAGAACTTCGTGGATCAAAAGATGAGAAGAACACACTGCAAATAAATCTTCAAAGATCCGAAGAGAAAGCCTCATTATTGAGGGAGAAATTGTCTATGGCAGTTAAAAAGGGCAAGGGTCTTGTTCAAGAACGTGAGAACATGAAACAACAAATGGCTGAAAAGAACACTCAGATTGAGGGGTTAACTCTCGACTTACAGAAACAAGAATCAACATTGAGTGAATACAGGAACCAGATCAATAACTTGGAATCTGATCTCCTGCTTTTGAAAGAAGAAAAGGGTCAACTTGAACAGTTTTTATATCAAAGCAATAGCATGTTGCAGAATGTCCTTGAAACAATTGATGGTATTATTCTGCCAGTTGATCTAAAAGAGCCAGTTGAAAAGGTGAAGTGGTTAGCAACATATTTAAGTGAAACCCAAGTCAGCAAGGCACAGACAGAGCAGGAGCTAGAATACATAAAAGATGAAGCTGGTGTGTTGACCAGTAAGTTGACCGAAGCATTGACAACCATGAAATCCCTTGAAGATGCAGTATCAGTTTCAGAGAGAAATTTTTCTCAATTAGCTCAAGAAAAGAACGAATTAGACATTTTAAAGACAAACTCAGAACAAGAAGTACAGATTCTAAATGAGGAGATCAGTACATTGAACAACAAGTTGGTGGAAGTGTTGACAAACTTGAAATCACTTGAAGATACACTCTCAAACTCAGAGAAAACTATCACCCAACTAACTAAAGAGAAGATACACGTTGAAGAGGAGTTACATAAAGCAATAGGGGAAGCTACTTCTCAAACAAACAGGTTTCAAGAAACCTCTGCTCATAAAAACTCCCTTGAAGAGGCACTTTCACTTGCAAAAAACAACATACATGTGCTCATGAGTGAAAAAGAAGAGGCTCAAGCTAGCAAAGTTGCTGTTGAAATGGAGCTACAGAAAGTTAAGGAGGAAGCTTCCACACATTCCATTAATCTAGATGAAGCTTACAAGACTATAAAGTCTCTTGAAGATGCAATGTCACAGTTAAAGACAAATGTTTCTCAGTTTTCACAAGAAAACGAGAAGGCATTAGATAGTAGAAGTGTATTAGAGAGTGAGATAAAGAAGCTCAGAGAAGAAGCTGAGTACCATAAGAACACTGTTTCTGATCTTGTTGGGGAAAAGAAGAAAGCTGAACAGGATATTTTGACCCTCAAAACCGAGTTAAATACATGTAATGATAAATGGGGTCAAGAGCTCTCTAGGTTCTTAGGAAATCTTCAAGTGCTGTTAAAGGATGAATCTTTATTCACTTTGTTCAAGAAAAGTTTTGAGAAAAAAATCGAAAGCTTAAAAGAAATCGACTATGTTCTCAAAGACATAAATTGTAGTTTTGATTCAGAACAGTTTCAAGATCATCGTTCAATTGAGGTAATAAATAATATCATCAGTTCTTAGAATTTTAGTCATTTAGTTTCATGTTTTTATCTCATTTCTTATGATTTACAGGAAAGTTGGGATGCTGGATTTGGCAATGATTGGAACATTGGGATGCTTGAAGAGTTGAATGCAGAAGATAGTGAGGGTATTATTATTGGTTCAGATGTTGGAAAAACTTTGGATAAGTTGAATGCTAGAAACCAAATTCTTGCTGATCAATTTGGTAGTTTCTCAATACTGATTGATGACATGATTGCATCTTTGTTGAAAAAACTGGAGGTAATAAAGAATACCATGCCATCTTTGGTTAAGCAAACAAAAGAATTAGAGGGTGAATTAGAGAAAGCTAGATTAATGTATGATAAAGCCAAAGAAGAAAATGATGCATACCATGGAAAGGTATTTAAATTGGAGACAGAATTAGAAGCATCTGGAAACATGTGCAAAGAGATAAGCTCTAAATTAGTAGATTATCAGACAAAAGAGGAGAATTGGAATGAAAGAGAAAGGGAGTTGTCTGCTCAAAGTACTTCCTCCATTAAAGATCATGGTAAACTTTTTTTTTTTTTCCTACTATAATCATACATTCATTTCATTATAATTTCTAGCGATGAAAGTCATACACTATAGTTAAAATTACACATTCCATTCATTTTTATACATGATGATTTTGTATTTCAGAGTATGAGGGTGTTTTATCAGCTTCAGAGATAAACATGCTGTTTGATAAGATAGATGGAATCGCAATCCCTTTCCCTTTCTCAAACCTTGTAATTTCAGAATCCTTGGACCCTGTTAAAAAGCTGTTTTACATAGTTGATAGTGTAAATGAATTACTAGAGCAGATAACCCTATTGTCTCATTCAAAAGAGGATCTTGTCTCAAAACAAACCCTAGAAGTTGAGCATTTGAAGGGGGAGTTATCTTTAGGGTTACAGAGCATTATTCAGAAGTTTGGAGGCGAGGAGTATTCTGGAGTCAAGAAATCTGCTGCTGACGTGGCAGGACTGGTCCCAGTGTTGGAGAGGTTCGTTCAGGGTGTTGTTCTGGATGGCGAAAATTCAAGATTTAAATTGATGGAGAGCCAAAGGGTAAAAGAGGAATTAACAAACAGGGTTAAATTGCTTGAAGATTATATTGAAAATAGGACAGGTGTACAGGATAAGATACAGGAAAGAGGGGGGATCTTTCAACCTCCTTCATTGCCTGCTGGATCAGAGATATCAGAAATTGAAGATCTGGTATGTTATCTGTTTGGAGTTAGTTAATGCTGTATTGTATACACAAAGTAGAAGATGGGTAATTGACGATTTTACCCTTGTATTTTTTTTTTGTTGGTACAGAGCCCAGTTGGGAAAGTAGGGGGGTTGCCTTTAGTGCCATCTGCTGCCCAGGTGAGATCCTTACGAAAGGGATCAAATGACCAGCTTGCCATTACCATTGATTCAGAATCTGAACGTTTGCTTAGTAATAAATCCGAATCTTTTGAAGATAAAGGTTTGTTTTTTTTTTTTTTTGATAAATAATAACTTGTACCCTTACCCTTGGGTCACCACCAGACAGATTATTTGGGAAAATTTTGTTTTAATTGAAAAGTGTTGAATTTTTAAATACTTTCAGGTCATATATTCAAATCACTCAACACATCGGGTCTTGTCCCAATTCAGGGGAAAATGATTGCAGATCGAGTCGATGGAATATGGTAACTATTTTAAACTTACTTGCTTTAAGTTTTTTTTTTACCATTAAATCAATGTTAAGGGTTTTTGGAAAGGTCACTCCAACTTTTTAATCATGTTTTATGTTATTAATATTTTGGCTCCTAGATTTAATTACATTTCATCTTACACTCTGGATAATAATATATTTAAATATGAAATCTTTATTATATTTCAATTAAATATACATAATAAAAGTGAATATTTTTTATACAAATTTGTATTAAGTAATGTCTTTTCTGAAAATATGAGGCATGCTTAAAAAATGTCAAATTATTTGCTACGCATTTAGTTTTTATTTCTGTTAGAAGTAATAATAATAATAATTTGTATTATTTTTATTTATTTTATATTACAATAATTTTATAACAAAGTATCTAATTTTATAACTTTTCAAGTTTCCAACTTTCTAATATTTATGTTTTTGTAAAATTTAAAAATATACAGTTTATATATAAATTTATTTTTTATGAAGTCAAACAAACATTTTAGTTTTATTACTTAAAAATTATTTGGTGATACTGGATTTAATTTTGTTATCTGTTATTTGTTATCTGTGTGTACAGGGTATCTGGTGATCGGGCTTTGATGCGTCGACCTCGGGCAAGGTTGGGGCTTATAGTGTATTGGATTGTGTTGCACCTATGGCTTTTGGGCACTATTTTGTGACCATTATGATTACATCATACATGTACAAGTAGGTGCAACTTTACTTTTGAGTGTTTTTCTTTTTAATTTTTAATATTAATTTTTTTAAGAGTTGATGTAGATGTAAAAAAAAAATTAATAGTTAATTGTTCTTTTGATTCTCTGAAATCAGATTTTAGGGATTCAGAGAATCCATAACCATAAGCCTCCATGTTATTGGAGAATGTTCCAGTCTTGTTTTTATATCTAAATCTGGTTTTCTGTTAGGCACTTTACTTTGACTGATATGTAATATGTAGTGCTATGTTTTTAAATTTTACATATTTGATCTCTATGATTTTTTTTTGGGTCGAAATGTCGTCTAGGTTTAATCTATTGAAGACCTTGAAACTCCATCCATATCAACTTAATTAATTAATTTCTTCTAATCCATGTCAGCAAAAAATGTGACACATGGTGTCCACGTCGGTATATATATGCACACAACCACAAATAACTATGGTGATTGGTTAAGTCATTTTTGATTTTCTTCTACCTGACTGAAATGGAGAGCTATATTATATAAGAAACTAACTAAAATAATAAGATGGTTACAAAAAGAAGGATACTAACCTTATAAGTATACTAGGTGTGAGACCCATGTATTACATGGGTTTATTTTAAAAAAATTAAATATGAAATTTTAACAATTTGAAAAGTTTGAATTTATATAAAAAATAAGAAAAATTCTGAATTATTAAAATTAATGAGACTTTAATGTATTGAATACATTAAATATATAAACTCTTTTTAATAAATACCTTACAAATATATTACCTTACATATTAAATATGAAATTTTAATTTAATAAAATGAAAAATACAATAAAATGACAAGTAGAAAATAGAAAATTTAAAATTTTTAGAAAATATCATGTGTCTAAATGAAGGAGAAGAGGACATGTGGCAAAAAAAATCTTCATTTTTATTAGAGTAGAAAATTAAATATAAAATTTTAACAATTTGAAAAGTTTGAATTTAAAAGAAAAATAAGAAATCTTTTGAATTATTAATGAAACTTTAATGTATTAGATACATCACATATATAAATCTTTTTTAATAAATACCTTACATATATATTATCTTACATATTAAATATGAAATTTTAATTTAATAAAATGAAAAATACAATAAAATGACAAGTGGAAAATAAAAAATTTAAAAATATTAAAAAATGTCATGTGTCCAAATAAAGAAAAAGAAGACATGTGGCAAAAAAAACCCTTCATTTATTATAGTAGATATATCACGATAAATAACATTTGTTTTTGTGGATGAAAAGCAAGTAAGGAAGTAAAGTTGTAACCACTTGTCTGTGCGATAATAGGAATCATGTGAATTGAAAAATAAAATGTCGTATCAAAAAATGTAACATTTACACAAAATTTTAATGTCAGAGAATAGTAACATGTACTCTTTTTAGTGTGGTGTGCTTTCTTTTATACATCACATGTCGTTGAACAATAGAAAAATATTCCACTAAAGTTATTTTTTTAAATTGGTTGATTGTGCTCTACATGTTAATTTTATTAGTTGATCTATGTATTATTTTTTTATTTATTTATTTATTTATTTATTTTTTTTGGGGGGGGGGGGGGGGGGGGGGGGGAGACATATGCTGGATTTTTGTAATGTGATTTCGAAAGTCATAAAATAAAAACGATATTTTAAAATTTGTCAACATTTAAATCTTATTTTTTTTTCCACTATCTTACGACTTTTAAAAGATAAATTGAGCATGTGACACACATGAATGTCAACTGATCAAATTGACATGTACGACCATTTACCAATTTAAAAAAGTGACAATTTTAAAACCAATCTAATCTTCTAATGGCTTAACCCAAAATAGCAAAAAAAATTGCATTTATCGAAATAACCATACAAACCGCATGCAAGTCAACTCAACTATGATTTCGTCCACTTTGTCTCTTTAATTACATTGATCAAGTATCTAACATCACCGTTAACAACCATGGCTATATAATACTACATTTCAAAATGTTGGAAAGTAAAACTAATATTAGATTTATCTAACAAACAAGTCTTAGTTTTCATCAAATATAAAATTCCACTAAAATTAATAATCCTCGAAAATATCACACCGAAATTGAATTTTCTAGAAATCTCCCTCCCAATCTTTTTGGGACCGGCAAATAATTTTATAAAAGAAAGCAAACAAAGCTCCAGCAAGGTGCTAGGAGGGAGAGAACAGATACATGAAAGGAAAGCAAAATTACATAATGATAAAAGGACTAACACATCAATCTATCCAACTAATGTTGCATCGGTCTCTCCTATATCACATCTCCCACCGGTTATAATCACAATGAAATATTCACTATAACTACTCCAAAAAATAAAACTAATATTAAAAAAAATTGTCTTACATTTATTTCATACATATACTAGTAAAATTGCAGAAATTATATTTAAAGATGTTAGAAATGGTAGTCAATATATAAAAAGTTGTAATTAAACTTACATTTGGATCATAAAAAAAAACAGTTGAGGAAACCGCAGATGGCCATATAGCGTATTCGTAATCACATACGAGTTTAGGAAATCACATGTGAGCAGATGATGTGTGTTAGCTTCATATGCGGTTTTCTTGGCTATTTTCGGCTAAATGCAATTTTTAGCTATTTATGAGTGATTAATTAGAAGATCAGACTATTTTATAGATTTATCTTTAAAAAATAACTTTAGCAGATCATAATCTTATATTCAATTACATAATATAAATCGAAATATTTGTGAAAGTGCATCGCTTTGTATGACATTATCCTCATTCATCACATAAGACCTTCGACTACTTGCAATGCCACCTCATCAATTTGAAATGTCACGTATGCTTTTGTCTTTCACCATTTGAAAGGCTTGTATGTTGATTTTTATTAATTTTTTAATCAGACATTAATTAAATATCAAAACCAGTTTTATATATATATATATATATATATATATATATATATATATATATATATATATATATATATATATATATATATATATATATATATATATATATATATATACCTCCTTTTTCAATTAAAATGAATTTGGAAAGAATATGATGTTGCCGATGATGAATTTTCTGATATTTGGATTTTCATGTTTATAATGTTAAATGTTTTTATTTGATTTATAGATAATTATAATAGTGTTATTTTATTTACTTATTTATTATTATTATTTATGATATTTTTAAAGCAAAAATATAAAATGGTTGGTGAGGTGGTAGTGAGGACCAATTTTGAAATAAAAATGATATTGTAGTGATGTAGACGTAATTGCAAAGCTAATGTAACTTGTTTGAAAAACTAATTAACATTGCTCCAATGTAGACGACTTAAGATAATAAATTTATTATATTAATTAATAAATATATGTATTAATATATTATTAAAATGACAAAAATACTTTCAATATTTATATCTATACAAACAAGATAACAATATCTTTTTATTTGGAGCCTATGGATTTTATAAAACTACAACCTAAAAATAAAAAAATAAAAAAAATTGGTCAAAAAAGAGAAAAGACAACTTCAAAAATGGTCACTGTGGTTTTCGAAAATATCAAGTTTAATCCCTAAGTTCAAAAAACCTCACAGATGATCCCTGTGGTTTCAAAACTTTTAACATTTGGTCCTTCCGGCTCACTCCGTTACCATTTAGCTGTTAAGTAAGGAGTATTTTTGTCATTTCACTACCTAGGGACCATTTATGAGGTTTTGTATTACTTTTTTTAAAATAAATAAATAAATAAATAAAATTTAATATGCAAGGGTTCCCACTTCTCTCTCTCTCTCTTAAGATCATAACAATAGCCGATAAAATCAATTCTGTGTTTCAATTGGGTCGGAATCTCATGTCAGAACGACAATGTTACCGAAATCAACATTTCAGGGTTTAGGCGAACACGAGCCGGAAGAAAAAACCTCAATTTGCAGTCGATTCACTTGCAAATTTAACCAATTTGGTGTCCTTCAACACTTCTCGATTCACTCTACCTGGTTCAATCCCTAATGGATTAAGTCTTCATCTTTAAACGAAGTAAAATGAATTAATCACCGGAAAAACACAGCAGCAACCGGAGTTGATGCCTCCCTTGACTTCACCTCATTTCTTCTATTTCGATGATAAGCCGACCTAACCACCCCCTGATCACCACCATTCCCAGTTGAAGAAACCCATCATTACAACAGGTCCTAGTAAGTTTTGTTCAACAAAGAAGAAAGGTAGCGGAGAACCTCCGACTTCCCTCCCGTTTCCTTCTGTTTTCGAATCCCAAGCAAATCCCTCGCTATATCCTTCTTCATCCATTGAGTTTCAGGTAGAGATTTTGCTGCGAAATCACAGGGTAAAAACCCCTATTGTTTTCCATTTTTTCACTAATTCCCCATAAACTGAATACATCTCTAGTTTCTCCATGCCCTATTACTCTTGTACTCCAGACACCGTCTTTTTCTCCATCTCGTGAAGAAGGTGGGTCAAGTGAAGGTGATGTGGAGGAACATTTGGAGGTGGATAGGAGTCGATGATAAGATACACATATAGCTCAACTGGAAGAGCATCACTGATTTTCGTCATCTCCATCCATTTCTGGTTTATTGATTGGTTTAATTTTGGATCTATCTAATGTGATTGACGTTTGTTATATTTTCTAAAATGTTGGCCATTGATATGATATGAATTAGGGCAGATTAACAAAATTGGGTTTTTTTTATAAGGGTCGTGGGTAAAACTTTTGATTTCTTCCATGGATTGTAGTTCTGGAGAGAGAGAGAGAGAGAGAGAGAGAGAGAGAGAGAGAGAGAGGGGAGGTGGGACCCCTTGCATATTAAATTTTATTTATTCATTTTAAAAAAATAATACAAAACCTTATAAATGGACCCTGGGTAGTGAAATGACAAGAATACCCCTTACTTAACAGCTAAATGGTAACGGAGTGAGCTAGAAGGACCAAATGTTAAAAGTTTTGAAACCACAAGGACCATCTGTGAGGTTTTTTGAACTTATGGATTAAACTTGATATTTTCGAAAACTACATGGACAATTTTTGAAGTTTTGACAACTTATAAAAGGTCAAAATGAACCGTTACAATTACCAAAATTATGGATGTTTTAACCAACTTTTTTTTGAAATGACAAATATATATATATATATATATATATATATATATATATATATATATATATATATATATATATATATATATATATATATATTTGAGACCATTCTAATTTTGTGAGACCGTGAGACCAAATCTAAAAATAATTTTAAAATGCAAAATAAATGGAAAAATCCAAAAATTATTTTTTTAAATGTTATTTTCGGAACTTGAATTAACTAAAAAAAATATAAAAAAAAATAAAAAAAATTCCGTTTTTTTTTTTGAAAAATACGTGAAATATTCTAAATAGAATATTTCACTGACATATTCTAAAAAATAATTTTAAAATGCAAAATAAATGAAAAATCTAAAAATTCTTTTTTTAAATATTATTTTCGGAACTTGAATTAACTAAAAAAAATAAATATAAAATTAAAAAAAATAAAAAAAAAATTCTATTTTTTTTGAAAAATACGTGAAATATTCTAAATAGAATATTACACTGTACATATTCTAAAAATAATTTTAAAATGCAAAATAAATGAAAAAATCAAAAAATTCTTTTTTTAAATATTATTTTCGGAACATGAATTAACTAAAAAAAATAAAATAAAATAAAAATAAAATAAAAAAAAATAAACAAATGCGTCTCACGGTCTCACAAAATATAAGTGGTCTCAAATGAACCTAACCCTATATATATATATATATATATATATATATATATATATATATATATATATATATAGGCTTAGCAAGAAACTAAGTGGGCAAAGAGATCAAAGAGATCAAAGTTTTACAGGGAAATTAAAGAGGACAAGCAACCCATTCTACCCAATTACAAGGTAATTTGCTCCTATGTTTCACCCATATGAATGAATTAGCAATGATCTCTCGTTGCTGTATATGACTTGTAAATGTTATTGAAAAGCAAGACATTTCTTACCTTCCAAATGTTCCATAACATACCTTGTATTATAGTTACAAAAAAACTTTCTCTTCAGACAATTGCTCTATCTAGTTCCAAACTCAAGAAGCTAACGAGATTCCATACCAAGTATTATTTCTAGCTTCTGTTACAACAATTGCCTATCTAGTTCTAAACTCAAGAAGCTAACGAGATTCCATACCAAGTATTATTTCTAGCTTCTGTTACAACAATTGCCTATCTAGTTCTAAACTCAAGAAGCTAACGAGATTCCATACCAAGTATTATTTCTAGCTTCTGTTACAACAATTGCCTATCTAGTTCTAAACTCAAGAAGCTAACAGGATTCCACACCAAACATTATTTCTAGCTTTTCGTAACAGATGACAATTAACAATATTTCTACTTTTGATTTTTTTTTTTATCTTTTGGACAATTGGATTATACGTTTATTTTGAGAAAATGCTAAATCTTTTTTGGTCAATGGTCAAACTTGGGAATGGACTAAAGTTGAACTTTCAGGCAATATATGAACTTAAGTTTCAATTTTCCAATAACAACAGCGGTTCTCCGATCAAGAGTCGCCGGCGGTATCCGTTTGCCGCCGTATGCCTGTGCAAGATGACTAGCTGCGATGTCATAGGCGGTTGTTCCAGCGACTACGTTGCTCTTTCCGTTTCTATCATCTCTTTCGTCTCGTACGTCTCCTTTTCCCCCAATTTGCACACATATTATACATGAATGTATGCAATTGCGCTATCTCATTTGCTTATTTGGATGAAGATTACGTAGCTTATGCGCATTTACTATACAAGTTTGAACTTCGAATTGTGATCTAAGTTTGATTTAATCCAGGATTGTAATAATTTCATGCTACTTTCAATCCAAACGCAGTTACGCCTTGAATTTGGATGTTAAACTTGTTACTTTTCCGATATGAGTTTTGGTCTTTTGAGTTCTAAGAAGAAGCTTAGAAACCTCATGAACTTCAGATCCATTTGAAATAATATCGGTCTTAGATTTGCTTAGAAATTCATCACAAAAAAACTTTTGCTAAGCTCTGTAGATTCGCGTTGCGACAACACTAGTTCTGTAGGTTAACGTCAACTTTCGCAGATAGTTTTATGTCCTTAAAGTTACCTTCAATATTTCCTAAGAAATTATTACCGATTATTTGATGCTAGAAATGATGTACATAGAAGTAAATAGCAAATTAGTTGTTCATGCTGCTTTATCACCCTATTATACAAGTGCATATCTTCTACTAGAATTGACTAAAATGCAAACTTTACTTTTGAATTTTGAATTGTGGTTGTTATGTCATCTTTCATTGGTGTAGAAGAAGAATAACTTAAATCCCTTCACTTTGTACAATTAAAGCAAGAAAGCCAATTGTCTCAAAATTGTTTTATGTCAAATTAGGAAGCATTACACCATCACTTTTGACATTGATCAACACACTTGACTTGATTGCTTCTCATATCTGGCAATGTGTATGATGAACATTGTTCTTGTCTTGCAGCCTATTTTTGAGGTCGACTTTACCCTTTATAATTCACAAGGTTCCTCGACCTAAAGGAAGTAGTTTTTGGCTCCCAACTATTCAGATCATAGCTAGCTTCAATCTTTTGCTGTCACTTGCAGTAAGCCTACTGTCCTTTAATAAAACATAAAGTTCATGTTTCCTAAATCCTAATTATCTATCTATTGAAATTCAAATTTTGTTTTCAGATGGCTCTTAATATTGTGAGGTTTCATAGGACGCATTGGTGGCAATCCTGCTATCTCTGGGGAGGTTTGTTTTCCTTTCCTTGATTACTAAAATCCACTCTATACATTCATTTTCATTTGTCAATTTCATCTTTGCCTTATATCAACTTTTTGGTTTCAGTTTGGATTCATGTTCCACTAGGATTTGGATTGTTATTGAGCTGTCGACTTATCCAAGTAACTCACCTGTATTCCGTATTTGTCAAGTAAGTTTTCAGTCTTGAACATTTTTAGGAACTCTTTCCTAGACTACTCAATTTTATATTTTTTGTATATTATTTACTACCTTGTGATTTTCAGGAGGCGTCTCTTTCCTATAAGATCATATATCAGTCTTCCACTTGCTCTTCTTCCCTGGATTTGCTGGGCTGCATGTAAGAAAGATAATTTTCCACTTTTACTTCTTTTAACCTCCATTTTTCCCATGAGGCTGTTTATATTTTAGTTTCTTTACTGTAGTGCTTCAAATAAAGCAGCCTCTAAGTAACCACTGCCACATGGGGATTCAATGGGCTATTCCACATATTTGCCTTCCTGTGTTGTATATTTCTGCTTTGGTTGCTATTACTGCAGCCATTCATCATATTGAGTTCAAATTTGATGAGCTTAAGGATCTCTGGCGTGCAATACTCGTAACTGTGTTTTCTATCAGTAAGTTTTGATTATAATTCTTTGTAATTTGGAGTTATTTATATGTTGGGTTAAATGCAAAATATATATATATATATATATATATACACTTTCATTTATTTATTTGTTGTAGCATTCTACTTTTGTTATTACAACTTTGCACTTTGAAAAATCTAACCAATTATCACTCTGGTTAGATTTTAGATTTTATGAAGTACAGTGTCCTAATAAGAAAAATATTGGAAGTAGATTGTATCAATTGGGTGTACTTTCAAAATACAGTGTGTTAAATAAGAAAAAAAATGGGAAGTACAATCTACAATGTTGTAATAAAAAGACTTTCAAGTAAGATGCTATATAATATACAAGTAAATGAAAGTATGTTGCTATTAACAATGATTGACAATCAATATCACCTTTATTTAGTTCCTATAGGTTATGATTTATCTTTTGTTTCCCATTCTAGGTGTATGGGTGGTTGCTTATGTTTTGAATGAGACACATGAGGAGATCATGTGGCTTCAAGTCACCACCAGATGCGTGCTTTTAGTTGTGGTATGTTTAATACCTTTCATGGCATTTCCTTAAAAGAACTATTTTCTATGATGAAGATGAGAAGGGTATTCTCGTCTTTTGCATACACGAGAGATCAAGAGCGAGTCCCCGTCCCACATTTTCGGATGGATAAAAAATTGCAACTTTGTCACATTGACATCTGTTTCAGTCCCAGTCCAATGCATGTCAAACGCAGTACAACCTGTTATGTCTTGTCCTAGAAAACGGGCCCATTGGGCCCGTTTGTTTGTTACACAGGACAGAACATGTTGCAATGTGTTTGTTGTGCATTGTGCTAGGACTGAGACTGATGTCAATGAGACAAAATTGTAATTTTTTATCCATCCGAAAATGTGGGACAGGGGCTTGCTCTCGATCTCTCGTGTATGTAAAAAGATGTGAATACCCTTCTCATCATTTGTGATTGAAAAGAGCACTAGGAAGGTTGAAGTTTTTATGGATACCTGATAATGATATGGAGTGTTATTTTATAGGCAAGTATTCTTGTGGTGGCTTTCTTCTCTATTTCATTCTCTCAACCTCTGGTGTCGGTTATGAGCTTAAACAAGAAAGATAGCTTTGGAGTAAAGAGTATGGGCCAGGCTCTTGGAATACCAGATAGTGGGCTTTTGTCACAAAATGATCCAACTCTAGATGTCGATCCTAATCAACCTTTGGATAAACTTCTTCTCAACAAAAGATTCCGTTTATCCTTCATGGAATTCGCTGACAGGTCTTCTCTTATTTTTACTCCTCATTGAAAATAGCCCTGTCCATATAGTCTTTTTAGTGATCCAATTCCAAGTAAAGTATGTTTTTCTCCATGATTTCAGTTGTTTGGCAGGGGAAAGTCTGCATTTTTATGATGAAGTACAACAGCTTGAAAAAATACCAGTAAATGATCCAGTTAAAAGAATTTACATGGCACGTCACATTATTGAGAAATATATAAACACAGGTATTATAAGGTCTAAACCTTCTTTCTTTCTTTCTTTTTTTCTTTTTGTAAAAAATATAATATAGATTTTCTTAATTTTGAAACAGGTGCAAACATGGAGGTAAATATATCTCACAGAACCCGGCAAGAAATTCTCACAACTCTTGATATTGCACACCCGGATCTCTTCAAAAACGCACTCAATGAGTTGCTTCAGTTGATAAACATGGTTAGTTTTTTTACCTCATATCCATCTGTATATTTACTAAGAAAATATGACAAATCGAGGGTATTTATGTCTTTTCCACATATGAGACACTAAAGCAAGCCCATAGTTCTGTCATGTGTTATATGTTTGTTATTCTAGGAAAAGAAAAAAAAGGAAATAAAAACTGATCTCTTATATTTTATTATTTTATAGAACTTAGCAAAAGATTATTGGTCATCGATGTTCTTCTTAAAATTCAAAGAAGAAGCGGCTATGAGAAATGTAGACCATGAACTTGAACAAGTTAACGGTTGGGATTTTTCTCCAAGATTAAGCTCTGTCCATTGTCCCGATGACCCTTTCTATCAAGACCACATGTCAAGGGATCCCACTACTACCCACTACCACTAAGGTGTTTTATAATACTGTAATTACCTAAATGCCCTTGTCTCCATCTACTAAGATACATAGTACCATCAATCCCTTAGGCAGGCAGCTAGGGTATGTTGGGAGATTGACCTTAGGGTGTCATTTTGTGCCATATTATTTGTACAAATTTTGGTGAGGATCACTAGTACTAGATTAGTGCCATTTTGTACTACAATTATTTGTATAGTTCAATGAATCACAAAAACATAAAAAAATCATACTACATTTGTTTGTGGGTCCCATTTTTGTAGAGGTGCCAAGCTGGATATGGCTTTGTTTGGTCTGACGCTTAACTATATTTTGTTTGATTTTTTAATTTTATAAATAGTTAATGTCTAAAATATGATTATAAAAACTATGTTACTGTAATAATTATCAATTTTTCTTGTCCTAAACAGGTAATTTTCTTTCTTTTTCGTATGTACCTGGTCCATCTAATTTACTATTATTAGGTTAACTATTTACAAAAATATATTAGTTAAAATTCAGCCAAAAAAAGGCATAAAGGGTTGATGTGTTTTCGTTCTACATTTAATCCAAATAGAAAACCTATAATCATATTACATATAAAATGGTATTTGATAATATAGAAAACCTGTAATCATATTACATATATAAGTTGTTTTTTTGGCTTATGGTTCACGACTCAATTTGATAAACTATATATGTCAATATGATAAACTTTTTATATGCGTGGATTTATTATTTAATGCAAGAAATTGCATAAGGCGGATGGGGGTGCATGCCCTGCAGACCGCGTGGAGAGGAGACTGTCATAGTGGTGGCGCGGTAAACCCTCCATTGAGTAGTGCATGGTGGTGTGGTGAAGGCCACCGTAGCAGATGAAAATCGACGCCTTCTTTCTCTCCTCTCCTCTCCTAACAACTAGTATTTGTTTTTTGTTTTTGTTTTTGTTTTTTTTAAATTATTAAATTTACCAAATATTACAGCTTTTACTTCTTATTTCACATAACTTTCTACCATTTTCTGCTACCACTCAAACCTCCATTTACCAAAATCTGTCTAAATAACCCTCCCACCAATCTCAGATCCAATCGAAAACAAATCGGGTGGAAGTGGTTTCAACGACATCGATTCGAAATGCTTTTGCTTTCTTTCGGTCGGTTTATTGTCGATTTACCGATCACAACTAAATGTTTTTTTTTTCCGCACCCCACCCCGACCCAGTCCCAACAATTTCACCATAAAAATATACCACGATATTACTCTATGCAGCCCATTAGCCCATCCTTATTTCACGATTTTTCTCCTCTCATAATACATTTTGAGAAGCCAATCCTCGACCGAGTCGGAAATCAAGTTTGTTTAAGAAATGCAACCAAACTCACCTGAAGTCAAACTCAAACTCGAACCCCATCATGGACCATCCGAACTTAAAGGAGATGGAAAAGGAAAAGCGCCTGCTAGAAAGGAAAATGCACCCCTCGACAATGGACAACGCAAGAAGAAAAAGAGTTAATGGAATCATGGGTCAATATTTTCAAGGATCCCGAGCATGGAAATGTGCAAAGTTAATAATCAATTGGCTATGCATTATCGAACAGTTTCACAATGAAATAAGTAGTAACGAGTATCGTACGAAACACCAATCGACGACTAAGTTTCGTGAAATGAACATGACTTTTACAAAGTTCAACAATGTGTACAACAACTTAAATAATCAACGAAATCGCGGGGAATGTGATACAAATGTTTACAAGATGGCGCTAGAAATATTTAAGATATACAATAAAGGGAGGCCTTTCAAATTTGTTGATATTTGGAAGTTCTTATCTGATTTTCAGAAATGGAAAGATGTTTTTGGAAAGAAGAAGGTGGATCGAAAAAAAACAAAAAATTATGAGACGGGTTACACAACTTCATTGGATGCTTGTTTCGGGTTCACTTGAACCAAGATGAAAAGTTTGAGCTCGAAGAAATAGTTTGTTCAGGTAGAGATAGGGCAAAAAAGTCTTTGTCTATTGCACTAGGACGACAAACTTGATGACATACGCAAAGTGGCAAATAGTTTTGAATTATATAATTTGAATTTCGTAATTCTTTTGCAATTCAAAAAAGATAAATTTGTCAAGAAAGAAAAAGTGCAAGAACATAAGCAAAAATTGCGCAAAGAAACAAAAGATCTCGATATGAAATTTCTATCGTAAATCGTCGATCATCTTTCGGGATACAAACTCATTATGGTTTTGAGGGCAAGAGAGGAGAATTTTCGGGATCAAACCTCGTTTATTTCGGGATCGGGGTCGAGAGTGAGAATTTTCGTCGCGTACTCCCGTAGGGCCCCGTTTGTATATTGATATGAAAAAAATATATTTAATATAAAATATATATAGAAAACACATTATCTAATTTTAGGGTTTCCTTCATTAATTTTCACTTAACACATACAGCTTCATGTCGACTTCTCTCATAGTCCCTCCCAAGACACCAAGACCCAACACCGACCATTCCCATCATCAGCTTCATTGACAACAGAGTAACCGGCAGTTGGTTGCCTTTAGCCTGCCGACGCCCTTCCGATGAAGACGACGAGAGAATTGAGGTAATTTGTCGTTTTGTATTGACTAAACTAATATAACAATTTATATTATTGTTATTGTTATTATTTATTTAGGGATGATATTCAAATGTCAAAAAATGAAGAGTTGAAGGCAATCGATGGATATTGATGATGTAGTGAATTGGTCATATATTTTTGGAGATGTATTTTATATTTGTAATGTTGGATTGTCGTATTTTATATTTGTAAGTTTGTTGGATTTGTCGTTTAGTAATGTTGGATTTTTATTTTTTTAGTTGCTAAAAAATTAGATTTTAAGCTT
Organism: Lactuca sativa; assembly: GCF_002870075.4. Taxonomy (NCBI): domain Eukaryota; kingdom Viridiplantae; phylum Streptophyta; class Magnoliopsida; order Asterales; family Asteraceae; genus Lactuca; species Lactuca sativa. Next base: position 284,201,259 of record NC_056630.2, read on the forward strand.
TTAAACTTATGTAAAATAGTTTTTTTTAGCTTAAAATATATCAGTTTTTTAGAAAAAAGTCAATTTTAAGCCTAAAAAAATGAGGGAACGAGGGCGAGATCGAGGGCGATGAATGTATTCTAGGCTATGTAAACGAGAGATTCGGAGGCGGGGGGAACAACTGATGTTGGGGCCAGAGGCGGGGGCAACTTTTTTTGCTCCCGTTAACATCCCTGCCCATGGTACCTAGTGGATTGCAAGTGGTATACAATCTAGTTGAGTTGATATCCAGGTTTTATACTCATGTGGAGCGGAAGTTGGAAGTTTTGTTCCCCTTAAACTACCTCTTGTGGTGCAACATATGATGAATTTTTCCTTGAAAATCTCTATGGGACTGAGTTTGTCCTATAAAAGAGCTCGAACCTAGGGTGTTTGTTTAAATATTACAAGTAGGTATCCGCTTAATTTGTTTATGTTTCCAAAAAAAAAAGCAGTGGAGTCATACACACCCCTTATGTGTATTCGATAGTACTTTGATGGACGTTTAATTTAACAATGTTCACCTTAGTCTTATGATAACCTATCACGTATGAGCCAGACAAATTAGAAGGGAAACATTTCTACATATATGTAAGATAAATAACTATGGCTACATCAATTATTATAAAGAAAACAAAAATAATACTCCAAAATTTAGAAAAAACAAAATTTCTTTTGCGGGAAACCAAATTACCAATATCCTAATTAATCATTTAAACATTATATTCACTTTGGAATTTCAATATTTTCAAGTTTTCATAAGTATAATGTCAAATGGATATGAATATCAAATACATGTATACATGTTTGAGTGATATACAAAAAATTAAGAACAATATTTCTCTTTCTTGAAACATCAAAACTCTTTATTAAAATCTCAAAAGTTTAAGAACAATCTTTTTCTCTTTTAAAATTTTATGCCTCACTCAAATATTGGTGTAAGTGTTTGATGTTCTTATCTATTTGACATTTTTGATTCTTATAACTTTAAAGAAAAAATTAAAGTTTCTAATATAACTAAAACTCATATTTAATTGCTTAATTGATTTTGATCGGTATAAGGACGAGATCAAAAGGACTTACAAAATAATTTTTATAATATTTATAAAAATATTTATAACACAAAGTACTAAAAGAGAAAATATAAAATTTATAAATTATTTATCATATAATTTCCATTAGTCTAATATCTTTTTATAAATATATATAACTTTTGTGTATCACTCAAATGTTTGTACACGTGTTTGATGTTCATATTAACTTGACATTTTCAAGTGTGAAAACTTGAAAAGATTAAAGTTCCAAATAAATATAATATTTGATCATCAAAATAATTTCCATTTATTATAATTATGATGGTTGTTAAGTCATATTTTAATGCTTAATTATTTTTTATGAAGATAAGAAAGAGATTTAAAAATAGATTTATAGAATAAACTTGCACTAACCAGTCATAATAATATTTTTTGAACACAGAAAATAGATTCATTGGTAAATGGTATACATAAAATAGATTCATTGGTAAATGGTATACAAAGTTAAAAGTTCATTATCTTCATAAATAATTTTTCCATTTAATTATTTCAAATGATTTTATAATTTTCTATATAAAACATGTAAGTGTTCATATTTATAAAAATATTTTTTATTTAAGTATTTTATAATCATAAAATTTATTCATTTAGATTTTACATTCAAGTTAATTATTGAAAGAACAATTATTTTACATTTACTAAACGAGAAGATTACAAAAAAATCACTATATTACTATAAAATTTTGATTTTGACACCGAATTATTTTTTTCTCAATTATGTTATTATATTTACAATTTTGTTGCAATATCAATCAAATAATCAATTCTCTTTGTTCTTCCGGTAACCATTTTTTCCGGATTGCAGTAAAGTCATTGATTTACCAAAATTTCAATTTTAACACCCATACTTAGAGGGTGTTTGGATAGGTAAAAAAAAGGAGCTTATAGCTTATTGCTTATCCCTACCACTATAAGTTAAATTTAAGTGTTTGGATAGAAAACACTAAAAATCAACTTATTGATTATTTCTAATCCAAACACTTTGTAAAAACTGTCAACTCTCATCACTAATAAGCTAATAAGATGTAAGCTAATTTATCCAAACATCCTCTTAAGGGGTGTTTGGATTAGCTTATTAGCTTATTACTTATAGCTTATTTGTGGTGGGAATAAGCAATAAACAATAAATATGGGAAGAGATGCTTATTAAAATTAGTTTATTTAGCTTAATAAACTGGATTTTATCCAAACAATCAAATTAACTTATTATAGGAATAAGCAATAAGCACTTATTTTTTTCCTATCCAAACACCCCCTTAATCTTAATTAATGTTCCACACTCTAAAAACTAGGTGAACTTGAAATATTTTTGGATGAAAACACATGGTTCATTATAGTCCCATGGTACCTAGTGGAGTCATACACACCCCTTATCATTTGATAGTACTTTGACATTTACTTTAACAACGTTTAGAACGTCTTACGATAACCTATCACTTATGAGCCAAATAAATTAGAAGGAAAACATTTCTACATATATGCAAGATAAATAACTATGGCTACATCAATCAATTATTATAAAGAAAACAAAAATAATACTACAAAATTACCAAAATCCTAATTGTGCGCAGTCCTTAAACCCTACAAATATGGCGCGTCACTGTTGAAGAATAATCGCTTCCCCCTCCCCATTCTGAAAAACCTTCAAATATACCCAAAAATGGAGCCGGAGTATGGCCTCGGTGACGGAGAAGGGAATCGGAAAACGGTTTTCGTCGACACCAGCCTCGACACTCATCTAGCTACTATCGTGTCCGATTCCGACACTGTTTCCGATCTTAAAGGTAACATTCGTAACCGGTTTACCCTAATATATATATCGTGTAATACAGTTTATGAACACATTTTGTCTTTGAGTTTAACCTAACTTCATTTTCATATTTGTCTTCGGTAGAGAAGGAACATCACTATTTTGGTTTGTAACTTATACTGTGTGTGTGTAAGGTTCCATGAACAGAGCTTAGCTTCCAGTCTGCATGTAATGGTATATTGCTCAGATTTAAAATTTGATGTGAATTTCACGATTTTTGAGAACCAATTGGTGACGGAATTGAATTTTGTAACTGCTAAGATCATCATTACTTTTGCTTATGTGGTGCAACAAATCCTATTTTGCATTACAAATCTGTTGTTCCATATAAGATTAGTTTGGCCTCTGTGTATTATGAACAAATCCTATTTTGCATACACCAATACCCTTTAGTAGTGTTAGGGTTCCAACAATATGAAAGTAGCAGAGTAGGTTTAAGCTCATTTTACAGAATATCTGTTGGTGTGTTGGTAGGGATACTGAATGCACACTAAATGCAGATTTTGATTCTTATCAAAACGTTTATCATGCTTTTTTGTGCAGGGAAAATTATGTTAGAACATCGTGAATGCTTTCCTGCCATTGGAGATATTAAAATCCATTGTTTGAAGGTATTTTCTTCCTATAACATTGTGTAAAGATTATCAATCTTGTTTCTAGCTTTTCATCCTTCAAACTTCTCTTTTTTTTTGTGGCAGGTAAAACGTAGAGGAAACTATTATCACTTATCAGACTCTATGCTTGTTAAGAGTGCATTTGGGAATAGTCAAAAGAACTGGTTTCTCTCAGTAGATGCTTCTCACTTAGAGCAATGTGATGGGATTCAACATAAGCCAGGGGATCAACTAGCCTTGCCTTGGGTAAAAGATAGTCGTTCCATTGATACACATGATAGTCAAACTCAAGCAGAAGGACCTTCAAAGCTGTCTCTCATCCATGGATCATCATCAAAGCATCCCAAGATTTTTGTACCCTTTGTGAATCAGAAACTCCCTACTTCTGATGGTTCCTGTAAAAAAGCTTCAAAGAACATTGAGGAAGATAGGTCATCTAATCTTGAACCAAGTTTAGAGCAGCAGTTGGATCCTAAAGTAACAGAGAAGTTGTATGCTGTTGTTGATAAGGAGATAAAATCCAAGAAAAGGATACGGGAAGTGCATAATGAAGATGCTTCTGTGATGAAAAGACGTAAGACTCAGAGGACAGAAGGGGATGCAAAAGCTCTAGAAGAGAATAGAGTTTTAACAAATGATGCTGACAAGGTAAAGAACATGGGAACAAGCATAAACGATGAGAACTCCATTGAAGACAAATCAAAAAGTAAAGATGCTGCTTTGGATGGTGTTGTAAACAAAGCTATGAATGAACATACAAGAACCACATTGGTGAGTCAGAAGAAGCCAAAAAGAACTAAAAAAGGTAAAATCTCTGCTCATGATCAAGTAGCCATTGTTGCCCCTTTGAGTGTAGAAGATGTTGGAGAGGCGACACATCTTCAAAAGAACACAGAAGCAAGTGAAGTTATTCCTGATGTTCCAATGGTTATGGAAAATAATATTCAACAAGATATGCCTTTTCAATCAAAAAGTAAAGATGCAGATTTAGATGGTGTTGTAAACAAAGCTATGAATGATGAACATACAAGAACCAGATCTGTGAGTCAGAAGAAGCCAAAAAGAGGTAAAAAAGGTAAAACCTCTGCTCATGATAAAGCGGCCATTGTTGTCCCTTTGAGTGTAGAAGCTGTTGAAGAGGAGACACATCAGAAAAACACAGAAGCAAGTGAAGTTATTCATGATGTTGCAATGGCTGTGGAAAAGAATATTCAGCAAGAGACTTCTCAGAAGGAGAAATGCAATGAACTTGTTGAAGAGGCTGATATTGGGAATGAAATACCTTCATCATCAATGAGTAAGTCATACATATGATACCTTTATTATATCCATATAACTTTAATTTTTCTCAATATTTGTAGCTGATTAAGTTAAATAAATGTCTTTTCAGAAGGAGCAACTGCTGAAGATGAATTGCTAGTGAAGCATGCTGATGATCTTGTGGTTGACATTTCTTCAACTGTTCCTACTCAAGTCTTTGATGAGAAAACCATTGATGAACAAAACAATGATAAGACTAACATAATTAGTGAAGTTTCAGAGAAAACATCAATGGATGATTCTCTTAAAGTTGATGATCTGATTGTGAAAGAGGTGAAGATTGCAGAAGCAAAATCAAGAAAGGAAATCAAAGAAAGACACAAGAAAAAAAACGTTGGAAAATCTTCAAAAAAGGATAAAGTTATTGAAAGGAAAGAAACATCAATAATAGATGATGATTTGCATGTTGATAAAGATGCTGAAATTTCAAAAACTAGTCAACTGAATGCAGAGATTTCAGAAAAGCAGAATGAGAACATGGATGATGATGCACAGACTATCAAAAGAAAAAGGAAAAAGAGAAACACGAAATCAGGTGCTGATGTATCTCAAACAGATGATGACAAACTTAAATCAAAAGCTGCACAAATTGAGAAAAGTGAAATTCCTCAAGAGACCTCGAAGAATGTGACTCTATCTCAAGCTTCCAAGGGCAATGATGTAAATTCTGATGTTGGTAAAGGATCTCATGAAATCGACTTCATGGACTACTTTTCACCTGATAAAACTACTCCTCTTGACAATGTTGAAAATAGGAAAGACACTAAATTGTCTGTGAAGGAGAAGAAACCAAAAAGGAAATCAAAAGAACAACAAAATGGTAATGCGAACAAAGTCTTGATTCCAGAAGCTTCTACAGATGGAGGTGTGGTAAAAGACCGAAATGCCCCTACTGTTACTAAAGTAAAAACCCAACAAAAAGACGATAGTGCGATTCAATCTCTTTCAAGAAATGAAAACAACAAAGCCTTGTCCTCGAAGAAGATTCCAGAAGCTTCTACAAATGGAGGTGTGGCAAAAGACCAAAATGCCCCTCATGTTACTAGAGCAAAAACCCAAAAAACAACAACAAAGATTGATGCTTTGAAGATTAACAAACCACAACCACAACCATTTAGTGAATCGGACTCGAGCTCAGAATCAGAATCATTTGGCAGGTCTTTGAAAAGTCAAAAAAAGATTACAAAACAGCAACCAACTACTCAAGTTAAAAACCTGAAGAAAAATGTGCCAGGTGTCAAGAGATTATTGAGTACACCTGGAACAATATTTGGGGATAACAGTGATGATAGTTCTGCTGATGATAATGCAATCATAAATTCAGATTCCAGCACACGAACTCCATCAAGAAATCCATCATCACCAGGAGAAAGTGATTCCAGCATAGACTCCAGAAGATATGGTAATTTGATTTTTATTTATTTTCTTCACTAATTTTAATTTATGCCACATAAAGCAGCATTGATTTTTATTTCGTTTTATAATGATTTCTTTTGAATTTGTATCAGAAGTGAAAAGAAAGGAAGGTGGTGGAAACAACAATATGAACTCACAGTAAGTTTGGTGATATACAGTTTGTTTCCCATTTCTTGCTTGATGTATGTATGTTTAAGGGTAAAATGGTCATTTGAACTTGTATGATATGATAGGAGCAGGTTGAAGAACATATCAATGGCTGAGCTTTTGAAAAGTTCAAGTAGATACAAGAAAGCCAGAGTCACTGCTGCATCACAGTCGCAGGTCAATGATACAGAAAGCGAGCCTGTTGACTTTGTTCCAGAAAGTCAACCCGTGGCTAAGAGATAAGTTTAGGGGCATTTTTGTCTCAAATTTTGGTTAGGAAGGAAGGCTATTTTTTATAATTCAACAACTTTTTAGGTGTGGTTTTTACTTCCTATTTCTGTGAATTCTCTTGGACATAGGTTTAATTTTGATTTTGTTTTTGGTTGCTGTCTATTAATACTTACGAGGTTGAGGATGAGGGCATTTATGTCTTTTGCACGTACCAGGGATCAAGAGTGAGTCCTTGTTTGACCATTTTGAGTGGGACAAAAAATAACAAATTTTGTTCCCTTTGTTACTTGAGTAAATTACACGAATGGTCCCTATGGTTTGAGGTTATTTGCACGTTTGGTCCCTAACTTATTTTTTAACTCGGAAGGTCCTTACATTTTGTTTTTGTTGCATGCTTAGTTTTTGTCTTACCTAAAAAAAACTATTTTGCCCTTGATTTTTTAAACCCATTTAGGTTAAAGAGATAAAATAGTTTTTATTTATTATTATTATTATTTTTAAACATAAATTGGTTTGAAAGAGACATGATTTTAATGTAAAAATACTTGTCTTGTTTTATTTTTTTTGAACTCCTTTTGTTCTTCTGTCGTCATTGTCCTTTCAAATGTTTTCTAGAAAACAAGTATTATTTACTTTGTGGTTGTTTCTTTTAATCCCCCGTTGATCATTTTACCCATATATTTGAACCAACAATGTTCAAAATACCAGTAAATTATGACAATATTCATCAAATCCAACAGAGAAAAGCTTTGAGGGAAGAAAGAAAAGACAAATATAAAAATACACTAAACCTGACTTTTTAAGCTTAACTTAACCCATTATTATCCGAGTTATTTGCTAAAATGACCAAATGTCGTCTTCGTTTGACCCAACTTTTATCAGCAATATAACAAATTGACTAGCATTTCCATGTAACAGTCATGGCGTATTTGGGTTTTAACGTCTTTTGAGTTTTGACATAACACAGTACTGATAATAGCTCAAGATTAGACATTTTATTTGGGAGAACTATATGCTGTTAACTAGCTATGAACATAAGTTTTTGCTAACCTCTCATAAGTAGAACTTTTAAATACCGTATTTATATCGGCTTCTTCCCAATGCAACCGTTACAAAAATAATAATAATAATAGTAATAGTAATAGATTTGGTTTAGCATAGTGCCATCAATTTTTTGTGAACGGTAGCCAAATATATTAAACACAAAACATTACAAAACTGGCAAAAAGCTAGCAACAAACACAAATTAAGGCATGATTGGGTTTTGTAACCACATAACCTAATTGATCATAGCCTTACTAACGAAACGAAGATTCAACAACATAATCAAACAAAATTTCTTTTTTAAGCTTTGGAGATGAGAAAATTAGACCATTCTGATATGTCCATAGCACCCAAATATTGACTAGGAAAACAGAGTCATGATCGTTCGTTCCATTCTAGCAATCGGCCGTGCATCCACCCACTCCATCATTTCCCAAACCGACGAAAAAGAAGGAATAACCAAGTCAACCCATAAAGCAATGTGTCTCCATAACTGTTTGGCAACCACGCAATGAAGAAAAATATAATTGACATCCTCTTTATCAATAAGACAAATGAGACAGAATGGAATCCAAATTAACTCCCCTTTCCACCAAACCTGACCTTAACCGGAATTCGGTCAAGAAGAACACGTCAAAAAAGGATATTAATTTTTTTAGAGAGAAAATGATTCCATCTAGTAGGGCGTAAACCCGAGGGGAGTCTCTCATCATCAATTCTTCTTCTAGTCGACCTCACTGAAAACAAACCCGAAGGATCTAGGTCCCACTCCCATTTATCTGGGATCGAGTGGAGCTGAATGTTCGAGAGTAACGCCAACAAAATGTTTAACTGTTGAGACTCAACACCACCTTTAATAGAACGCCTCCATGAGAAGCTCCAACCAGACGAAGAATACAAATCGCCTAACCAAGGCATTTTCACTGGTAGACAATGCAAACAATCTATGGAAATGCACTTTTAAGTGAAGTCCCGCACACCAAACATCCGTCCAGAACAAGTTTTGATTACCATTACCAATAACTCTATGCATACAGTTTTCAAGAATAATACCGTATCATGTAACTGATTAATAGACCTCACAATTTTTTTCCAAACACCACCTCCAATTATCGGGCGAGAAGTATCCAAAAAACCACCACTATCCCTTTAAATGAGTTTGATCAGATGAACCCAAAGAGAATTAGGGCTAGAAAAGAATTTACACTTCCACTTGAACAAAAGGCCCAAGTTAAACGTATCCAAACTGCCGACATCTAGGCCACCATTAGAACAAGAGTTGAGAATCACATCCCAACTAATCCAGTGAAGGCGGTAGTGACCATCTTCAAAACCCCAAAAAAAGGGACCTAAGAGTCTCAAGAATGTGACAAACAATAGCAGGAATACGAAAAATAGAGAATAAATAGATACCAAGACTTCCCAAAACAGACTTGGTTAGGGTCAATCTCCTTCCAATAGAAAGAAGCTTCATTTTCCAAGATGACAACATCTTCTTAAAGTGATCCACTATCGACTGCCATCCCTTGACTCGAACCATAGATTCACCAACCGAAATCCCAAGATACAAAAAAAGAAACGAATTCGGGTGGCATCCGATAAAAGGAGCCAAAGTAGCAACCTCGTCACCACTAACTCCAACCCCATGTAAATTAGATTTAAGAAGATTAATTCTTAAACCTGAGATCAAGTAAAAACACCTCAAAATACGAATAAGGTACGCACATTTTCTTCATCCCACTCTCTTAAAAATAACACGTCATCTAATAAAAAAGATGAGAAAGGAATATGTCATCAGAATTCAAAGGAACGCCACAGAATACTCCTTGCGCTACAACATCTTCCATAACAATATGAAGACCCTCCATGGCGATGATAAAAAGGAAAGGGGATAAAGGACCCCCCTGATGCAAGCCCCTGAATAGCTGGAACTCTTCTCTAGGGCACCCATTTAACAAAACCGAAGATCTAGCATCAGAGAACATAGCCCGAACCCAAGATCTCCACCTCTCTCCAAAACCCATGAATAATAGTAAGATTCTATCCAAATAATCCCAACAAATAGAATCATATGCTTTTTCAAAATTGACCTTAAGAATTATGAGTTTCTTTTTTCGTTTCTTAAACCACCTAGTCAGTTCATTCACCATAAGAGGACCATCTAAAATCTGACGCCCTTTAAGAAAATCAAATTGTTCTAACCCAATAACATCTTAAAGCACAGAAGCAAGCCTATTAGCTAACAATTTTGCAATGACCTTGAATTGAATACCGATAAGACTAATAGGACGATAATCGGTAATTAACATGGGACTGGAGACTTTTGGAATAAGAGTAATAAAAGAGGAGTTGCAACCAATAGAGAAATAAGGTCTAGCAAAAAGTTCTTAAACAAAGGCTATGACATCATTACCCAATAAATCCCAAAAGTGCCCGATGAAGCAAAAAGTAAACCCATCTGGACGTGGAGCACGATCCAAACCACAATCCCACACCACATTTTTTATTTCTTCTACCCTGAACATAGACTCGATAGAAGAAGCAAGAGTCGGATCAACAATTTTGAACCTGTGACTTCTACAAACCATAGGAATACCCTGAAACGGTTGAAATTTGGCTGCATAATAATCAAAAAAAGTTTTTTTTCAACAATACTAGGTTCAACAAGTCATTCCCCATCCAAAGTAACACCTCTAATCAACTTTTGTCTTCTTCGTTATTTTAACAAATCATGAAAAAAACCGAATTTTCATCCCCCTCCACAGACCATTTAACCTTCGTTTTTTGAGAAACATCCAACGACTTAGTTTTTTCTAACTTGGCGATATCACCTAAGATACCTAACCATTCTGCTATAACTTCATCATTTGAGATGTCATCATCAATACCTTTATCAATCTCCTTCAAGCGCACCAACAACCAACCGAGAGTTAGCCCATCAAATTGATCATTGTACGCTAAATGCCAACTCCTAATTTTAGTTTTAATAAATTTCAGTTTATTTTTAAATAAAACAAACTTACTCCATCATGGATTAACAACAAATTTCGATGCAACTCCAATAAGAACATCATCAAAGCCTTCCACATGTAACCAGGAGTTAAAAAACTTAAAGGAAGACGGCCCATAGTCAACCGGATTACAATGCAACAAAATAGGGCAATGAACAGACCATTTCCTATCTAAAACAAGAACTTGTAAATTTTCGAAAGCCTAGAAAAATCCTCTGAAACTAAAAAAACTCAAGTTTGCTTAATTTAACACCAACAACATCGATTCTCGTGAACCTCTTACCAATCAAAGGCATATCAATCATATGTTAAAATATATTTTAAGGAATCGTGCTTCTACAAGATGGAGCACACATTATTATAATTGACTGTCCATAATTAATTAATCACCCTCCAAATCATTTTCCAAAAACAATAAATAAATAATTGTTAGTCGGTTAATCTAACACCATTTGAGTTGAATTCTTTTTAACATTTTAGCAAATTTGTTCGACTCTGTTTTACCATCTATTGAAAGGAATTTTTAATACTAGATGTTTGGTTAAATAAGTTAACCGAAAAGATCAAAATTACTAAAATATATATAAAGAAGCAAACAAGAAATAGTTCAATTAGATTGTGACCATGATCATTCACTTAACAAATATACTAATAGCAAAACAAGAAACATAAGGAACTCGTACGACTAAAACGTGTTCAAAATAACCTAATAATGTGTTTTAAATCTTCTATTTATGTATCACTCAATAAATTATCATTTTCTTTTCCTAAACACCACCTCAGTATCCAACCCGAAACCGTCAACTTTTCTAGACCGAACAAGATCCGACCCGTTAAACAACTTCTTCAACGGTTCAATGCTATACAAATCATTAGCCGAATACTTATCCGCCCGTCTAGAAATTGCCACGTGTAACACACAGATTCCACCAGGCTTCAACGTCCGTTCAATCTCTCCAACGAATTTATCCGGATAAAGAGCATGGTCAAACACATTCGAAAACTCAAAGTCAAAAGTCTTATCATCGAACGGTTGATGATGAAAATCACCCTTGATCACAATAGGCGGGTAGGGTACAAGATCCAACCCGATTGAATCATTAACTCCGACCCGTTTCAAAGCCTCCACTTCCTGCCCGACCCGAGCTCCAACACAAAGAGCCTTTGATGAATTTGTGAGCAGTTTTTCTTGTTTTAATTGGCTAAAAAAACGGGTGAAAACCCGAATCTTTCGGTCCCAATCCCTGGAAGTCCATATTTTTCGGAGTTTTGGGTTGGTGGTTTTGTGAAGCTGGTGGTGGATGTAGGTGTCGTAGGAGGTGTATCCGGGTCGGATCTTGAGTCCGTTGATGGTGATTGTACGGTGGCCGGAGTTGGGGTGTTTGGATTGTAGAGAGAGAAAGATGAGGTAGAAAAGAGAGAGGAGAATTAGAGAGAGAAAGAAAGCTTTGGGTGTTGATGATTTTGGTGGGTTGATTGCTTCTTTCATGTCTGCGACTGCAACTGCAATATTATTTGCATGATTTCATCATCATCAATCTCTCTTTCTCTCTAGAAATATTCGCTTCTCTCTCTTGATCGACCCTTTAAAATATTTCTACTGAGAAAGACTTGTAGCAATGTTCCACTTCTCGTACCATCAAACACTCTTTTTCTTTCTGAAAACTGTTTTTTTCCTGTGGTTTCACCTCTCTCTAAATCCCTTTCTGTTGTCTCTCTTTACAAATGTTCGAAGGTGTTCATGACAACTGTGTGTTTGTGTGTGTGTGTGAGAGAGAGAGAGAGAGAGAGAGAGAGAGAGAGAGAGATTAGTAAAGAAAAGAATGGACAAATGGGCGATAAAACAAGAAAGCATGCATGATGATATATGGTGGAAGAGAGATGGTTGGTTAAGCATAATTATCACTTGCTTCCTCGTTTTATAAACTTTTTATATATATATTTAAAAAAAAATGTATAACTGCTTTTCTCAATATGTGATATTTGACATGCATAATACATGCTCATTTCGAGTATTAAGGGACTAAGATCGAAATCGGCTGGTTTAAATAATACATAAATAATACAGGCCTAGGCTTGGGTTAGGCTCGACTCATATAAGGTATATCATAATTTTTTAAAATAGTGTTTATTAAATATTTGTTTATTTTAATAGCTAAAAATAAAATTATATATATATATATATATATATATATATATATATATATATATATATATATATATATATATATATATATATATATAGGCTTGTTTAGGTTCGGGAGTTTAATTGGGGTTAGTAACACAAGCTCAAACTCCAAATCTTAAGCTGGAGCTTGCCTCGGCCTCGTTTAAAATTGATTTCGAGTCGAATTTTTAACAAGTCGATCTCGAGTAGTTTACGAGTAGTTTGACTCGTTTGCACCGATATGTTTAACCAGTTTAAATGTGATTGATTTTTCTTGAATTATCTAACTTCTATAAATAGAATCTGAGTGACAAAAATTCAAATTTGTGTGTTACATCGTATTCTCCAGTAAACTGTAAATTGGTCCCTATATTTTTCTAAAAATCGGGGATTGAGTCCCTAAAGTTCCAATTTTGCACAATATGTCCTTATGGGAATGTTTTGTTGTGTTTTGGTCCTTCACTTTAACCCTTCATTATATTGTCTGTTAAAATTTGTGAAATAATGATTATACCTTCTATAAGTTACTTAAAATATATAAAAATAAAATAAAAACATATACTCTTCCCAAGACCCCACCCTTTTTTCTTTCCTTTCTAAGGCTTCAGAGACTTAGAAGGATAACAATGACTTTGAGAAGGTAATAACTTATGTGGTACTTAAACTATGTTGCGATACCTAACTATTGATACCTCACATTTTGATAACTAAACTTTTGAGAATTTTTTTTGGGACCATTGAGCTTTTCTGCAATCTAAAACTATGAAAATGATGATTTTGAATTAAAATATTTTCAAATGATGTTTAAAACTACCTAGACGAGGAGTGTTTCATACATGATATTTTCCTACACCACAAACATTTCCCTATACTGGCTTGCTTCATTTTATATTGTTTCAGGAATACTTGTTGCAGTGGGGGTTAATGCACCTCTTCATTTATCAATTTCTTTTTGGACAATGTAACACCTCTTCATCAAATACACCCTAACGTACTTTAAACAAGTAATGATAAGTTTGTCCCTACCATAGTGCCATTATCTAGCTTAGAGTTGAAAACTTCACAATTATTTAGCAAACAATCTAAATGTGTTTTACATGTGAAGTATAAATTACAATTAAAGACTCACAAATAATGTCCAGAGTAAACCAAGTAGTAGAGACCTAATCAGAGAAATGTGACCTAACTTAAAGAACTATAGGAATCTTAGTAAGCCAGTCATGTGCCTTGTCACTGACAACCTTGAATTTTGCCATTACCATTTTGAAATGATTAATTGATGTACTAGTACCATACTTCCACAAATGATACTTGAACATTCCCCCTTCCATTGATGCTTCATGTTTTTATAAATGTGTCTTAAACATCACCTATGTTATGCATTTGGAAACACATTTTCTATGGAAGGTAATACTCCTTACATATTAGTTTAAACCAAATTTAGCATAAGTAAAAGCTTCAAAAGATAACATAAAAACAAAGTTAATATTTATTCAAACCTTTTTTCTATCATATACAAATCTGTAGTTGCATGATGCATCTAGATCTAAATCCTCTCCAAGGCACTCCGAAAACTATGTCCATGAACTGGTTGTCTTAGCTTCAACAATAACATAAGCTCAAGGTATATTGCATTTTTAGAACCAAGACCTACAACTGTAAGGATTTACCCAGGATACATGCCTTTCATGAAACACTTATCCAGTTATAGTAAGTCTAGATTATAAATTCTATAATGTTAGTGTAACATCCCAAAAATACAGATATAATTTTTGTTTTTAAATTTATTCAATTCATAAGATACTGATACCAAAATATTCAAAAAAAAGTCATATTGTAGCATATTATCAGAGTACAAAATCCGAAAATCACTAAGTGCGAAAAGACATAGAGTGATGCGGTGCGATCAAGTTGGGCCCTTCCCCTTCGAACTAGAAGTACCTGAAACAGAAGTTGAAAACTGTAAGCACAAAGCTTAGTGAGTTCCCCCAACAAACCGCATACTAAACAAACATATTGACAAGTATATCTGGGTGCTGGCCTACCCCTTCGGTCTATTTCAATCGGATAATGTCAAACATATCTGAGTGTTGGCCTACCCCTTCGGTCTATCTCAACCGGATACTGCCAAACATATTTGGGTGCTGACCTACCCTTCGGTCTATTTCAACCAGATATCAGGTCTATTTCACCCTACTACTACCACATAATATCATAATAATAATCACCGAGTCATCAAGAAAATACAGACATGACTGACAATTATCACAAAGAAAATCATCATGCTATAACATACTAGAGGGTTGGCCTTGGTGCCTTCGACCCACGGCTACTGCGAAGGAAGACTCACCTCAGACTGTGGGTATCAAATCACACTCAACAGATGATTCACGAACTGTAACGACCCAAAAATCAAGGGTAAAATTTTCATTTTTAATATAGCTAAAACATTGATACCATTTATTTCATTAAGTAAAATATTTATCATAGTTTATCCCAAAATCATTCATTGCGGAAATTATAGGCGTGTGCACTGCGATCAATCCGAGCCCTTATTTTCCAAATCGATGATACCTGAAACCATAAACAAAACTATAAGCACGAAACTTAGTGAGTTCCCCAGAGCATACCCCACACAATCCACATAACCACATAATCCATGTCAGCTATAACAACTACATAAACCATAACAATAGCATAAGCATGCATACACACATATAAAGATGCCATGGAAACCATCCAAGGTCTTATTCACATACTCACGTAAATCATATCAACTACACAAGCCATGCATATAAACATATAGGGAAGCCATGGAAACCCTCCAAGGTATTACACCGGGTGCCCTGAAAACCCTCCAGGGTCTTAGCCCACTGCCATGGGAACCCCCACATGTTCTTCACTAACTACCAATCAAACCATACGTACAAACGTATAAGCTAAACATGTAAACACATAAGGATGCCCTGGAAACCCTCTAGGGTCTTACATTGGGTGCCATGGGAACCCCCACATGGTCTTAGCCCAATGCCATGGGATCCCCCACATGGTCTTAACTAAGGATCCACGGAAACCCTCCAAGGTCTTACATCCTAGTGACTTGGGAACCCCCTGAGGTCTTTACCTAGGATGCCGTGGAAACCCTCCAAGGTATTACACCTAAGTGCCCTGGGACCCCCATTGTTGGTTGACAGATTCCCGAATAAAACTTCCATTGCTGGTTGACAGATTCCCGAACTGTCAACATCAAAATGACACCCAATTAATAACTGGATTTCAATGCATAACCATAAATCTACACTTGGGGTAAATGGACCATTTTACCCCTAACCTAGCTTGGTTCAAAAACCAAGGCCCAAACTCATACTCTCAAGGCCCAAAAGGCCAATAATCAACCAAGGCCCAACATATGGCCTGATTTTCCAAATTATGCCCAAGTCTCTCTAATGGGTATTATTCTGAAGCCCAATAATTTCTCTTAGTCCATAAATATGTTCCCAATTGGCCCACAAAGGCCTACAACAACTTAGTCCAATAAATGTTAGGGTTTTTCACATAAAGTGACGATTAGGGTTAAGTGTTCCTACTTAACACCTTAAGGACTTAATCCATTAAGTCCAAACATACAATGAAATCGGGATTGAGTCATATCTTCACTCCAATGGTCCAAAATGCGGGTCCCGATAAGTCCAAATCAATAATTCCAAAATTAGGGTTTTCTAAACCCTAATTAGGGTTTCCAACCAATTACAATCCAATTAGGCCCAAAAGCTAAGTCCTTAGGCCCATTAGGATTTCATTAGGACAATTAGGGTTTTCCTAAGTCGGGCACCACCCACTACCACCTTGGGTAGTGGTGGTCAATGGCGGCTCACGACGGCGGCCACCACCTCGCGATGGTGGTTACGGGTTTTCTTTTCATTATTCCGTCACGATTACACTTTACAACACCATACACACACTCCCTAACATAAACACACACATACACAGCCACCCTAGTGGTGGCCGACGGTGGTACATGGCAGCAGCCACTACCTCACGGTGGTAGTGGTGCCTGTTCTTGTTTTCCGACTAAACAAATCATACACAACACACATCTTCTATTCATGAAGGAAGTCCAGCTACCTACCTGGTGGCATAAGGCGGCGATCGCATTTGTTTCACGATGACAAACACCACCTCACGATGGTGGCGGTGGTTTCCTTTGGTTTCTAAACACGCAACAACACACACAAGCAAACAAGACACCCATGAACCAACGACACACGTCTTCAACATAAACAGCAGTAGAGGCACCATTAGCCAGAGACGGCGGTGACAGGTCGTGGCTGATGACGGAACAAAAGGAGAAGCGAACAGGGTGGCGTAGCAGCAACGAGGTTCTAGCTCCTCCATCTTCATCGTCGTCGGCATCGCTTGCGGTCGTGGGGCTCCAATGGCGGAGTAGCAACGACTAAGAGGCGATCGCCTCACCAAGGTGGCAGCTGGAGGGTCTCGACGCTTCTAGTGGTCCCACGGTTCCATCAACGACGCAACTCCTCCATCAAGGCTCATTCGATCGGTCATGGTGGTTCCTCCCCATCTAAGTGCGACGTCCAGTGACATGATTGGTGGTGGCGGCGTCTGAGAGCAAGGAAGGGGGTTGGCGGATGAAAGAGTCCTGACGATGGCGGTTGTATCCCTCTATTAGGGTTAGAGTTTACGGGATTGGTTATATACCCGGGTTCCTTAAGCTTTATCCCATAATAACAAAAATGGTCCCTCCTTGTATTATTCCTTTCAAAACAAATCCCTAATTTTACCATTTAAACCCCGCCTTCTGAAAATCTTTCCAAATCAAGTCCGAATTTTACAAAACAGCCCCTGCTTGACAAATTCTTTTAAACTAAGGTACATAATTTACCCTTTTATTCCCAGCCATCCAAAATCCTTTCATATCAAGTCCAAATGATACCAAACACACCTTGTATTCTAAACATATTTACAAAATAAGCCCCAAAATTACGCTTTAACCCCCGAATAATCCAAATTATAACATTCGGCTCTCCAAAACTAACACTCCACTAAATAATATGGATTTAGGGAGACTATTCATTCATCAATTTTATCTATTTATTTATTTAATAAACAGAATGTTACACGAACTCCTCTCCCTATCGCACAAGTACAAAACCCCTAATTAGATGTTAGGTCACAATCTAACCCGAAGGTCCAAAATCCTAGTCCTTGACTTAAGGCAATAATGATCCTTTACCTTTGCCTTATTGGGCCTTTTTCTTTCCAAGGCCCGATACCACCAAACCCAAAAGTACATCAAAGCCCACCATAGGGCCTTTAAGGCCCACTATGGCTTTAAGCCCAAAAAGGACTTGCTACAATCAGGTGGGCTCGAGGCCCAACTTTCTCAAGTCTAAAGCCCAACACCAAACGAGCCTAAAATCTTCCAAGCCCACAGATCGCGTACGTGTGACATACTTGGCTTGTACCCCCAACTTACATTGGTGTTGACCAAATATGAGGCGCTGACCCAATACGCGTAGCGTACACTTGAGTATGCACGTCGTACTGGTCTGCCAACCCAAACATAGCTCCATGTCTTAATCCCTTAAGACCTTATGTCCAAAACTTAAATCCAGACCCCTGGAAATGTCCTAAGCCATAAAGTTGCAAACTTTATGCTTTTGCATGCAAGGATGGGGTGCAAAACATGAATCAAGTCCATAAGCACACTTGGTTGGTCCCTAATACTTGCATGGTTGAGGCTTAACCATCAAGATCCAATTTTTATGACTTAAAACACCTCCAAGAGCTCAAAAGGACAAATAATGTGGTATAAAGTTCCTTAATTCCAAGAATCCAAACTATGGGACCAAAAGGTGATATTTTCCACCCTAAAACTAGATCGAAGCATGCAATGGTCAAAGTTTGAGCTTTATACCTTCAATGTGTCAGAAATAGTGCCAAACTTCTAGATCTACAAGTTCTTCCCACGTCCTTGCTTATTCTCAAGCTTCATTCTTCTTCAAAGGCTTTAAAGAACACCAAAAATCACTCAAGAAGCTCATAAATTCACTAAGGTGGCTTAGGGTTCGAGATTTGCACTTCAAGGGCAATGGAGGATGAAAAGGTAAGGGACTTAGGGGACTTAAGGTCCTTAAATAGAGTGAAAACCCTACAAACTAGGATTTTCTTCAGACATTAGTACGCCATCGTACACCACGTAAGCCCATCGTATGCGGTTAAGATCCACGACCAAACTGTGGCTAGTACGCTAAGTGTACTTGATGAATACGCCTCGCATACTAGCCAAGGGACTAAAATGAAAGAGATTTTACTTTAGGGACTTAAAGGTAACTTACCAAAACTTGGGTTTTACTGTTAGTACATTGTGGTGTCCTTAGTATACCATATTTCGGGAACCATGTTGTTTAGATCGCAAACATAAAAAAGATCAGTGTCAATAAGTCGCAGTATGACAACCTTCCTTCAATGTAATTTCTTCCTAGATACTCAGTAAGAAACCTACAATGATGTATATTTATGGTGAAGAAATTTTTGGAACCATCTGAACAATAAGAGCATCAAAATACTTTCAAAAAACATACCAAAAAACACATAACAAAAAATTTCAAGAACTTACTGTGAATTTGTAACACCTCATTTTTACTATAACTATAGATTGTAATAAAATACGAAATAAAGGATATATTATTCTTAAGCCAAAATATCATCATAGTTACATAGGAAACGCCGATATGATTGCTGTAGATGTATAAAACGCGTAAATCCGACTTCATATGAAGAAGTTATAATCCTTCAAAGTTTCATGATTAAACTGACACGACTCTGTGGATCGTAAAGAGTAAAATTTTGATAAATTAACTTTTAACCTAAGTGATCTAAACAAAGGTCATAGTTTTCGTCAAACCAAGACGTCTAAATCTGACTTCATTAGAGGAAGTTATATTTTTCTAAGATTTGGCATAATAGTGTACAACTCAAAAATCGAATTTTAGATCGGTACATTTTTAGCCGACATAATATAAATGAGAATTGAATATCTCTTTAATATGAGTTCAACGATATAAAAACAATCGAAAACAGACTCCAGATAAAAAAGTTATGCATTTTATACGGGCTTTAACAGTCTAAGCCCGTGTGAAATAAATAAAGTCAAAATTTGTCGACTGAGTCTAAATTAAAGTTATGGATCTTTTCGAGGGCTTTACGTGGATATAAAGAACGTCAAAAACGGAGTTCGTATGAAGATGATACATAATTTTGAAAATCTGAAAAATGGTACCACACACGCTAGGAGCGCGGCGCGCCAGACAAGACCACACATGTAACATCCTGACTCCTAGGTACAAATTTATAATCTTTTATATTCATATTATTATGGAAACTCGACGAGTTGGAGGCCCCAACTCGTCGTGTATAATCTGGTAAGCCCGCATGGATTTTAGAGTCTACTATACGAGTTGGTAGACCCCAACTCGATGAGTAGAGGTTGTGCATGGAAACCCTAATTTTTAGGGTTTGCACCATATTTAAAGGACCTTAAGTCCTTCCCTCCAGCCTCCTTACCACCTTTTGACGGCCATAAGCAAACCCTAATAGATCTAACCCTATTTGTTGAGTGTGTGTGAGACTAAAGTGTGTATTTGGTGCATTCCTTGAAGAGGCTTGAAAATTTAGAGGCTTGGAACGAGAAGAAGCTTGTAGATCCAATATCTACATCGTGTTGGCATCCAGTTGAAGGTAAAAAGTCTTTACCTTGGCCTTCCATTTCTTGGATCTCTTCTTATGTTGGTATATGGGCATCTTGGTGCAAAATGGAGTCACCTTCGGATTTGAGCTTGTCACAAGGGCATGGTTTCAGATCTGTACTCCTCTAGGCCCTTATGGACATAAAGCCTCAAGCTTTATGAAGCTTTGGCCATCTTCCATGTCCAAAACATTCTTCTAAAGCTAGTTATGAGTGTTTTAGCTTCTTGGAGCCTTTCATGCACGTAAAGTTAGCAACTTTACGTGGTAACTACACCCTAGGAGCCTACATCTACGGTTTGGAGCTTTGGTTTCACTTAAAAGTTTTTGAATGAGAAATGGACTAAAGGAACTCGATGAGTTGCATAGTTAACTCGACACCAAGGCTGGCCCTTTTATGGTTGTATCCTAGTTATAGGATTATGCTATGTTAGTAATATGTTATATCTATATCTTGATTATAGGATGATGCTATGATAGTGATTTGTTAGATCGGTATCCTGGTATATAGGATGATGCTATGAGTAGTGATCGGTTAGATATGTATGACTATTTATACATGCTAGCTAACGTATGATATTTATGTGCACATGATT
Organism: Lactuca sativa; assembly: GCF_002870075.4. Taxonomy (NCBI): domain Eukaryota; kingdom Viridiplantae; phylum Streptophyta; class Magnoliopsida; order Asterales; family Asteraceae; genus Lactuca; species Lactuca sativa. The sequence continues at coordinate 284,222,494 of NC_056630.2, forward strand.
GTTTGGTTAGGGGTTGGGTTGAGGCGGTCATGCTTTGTGCTTTGTGCCAACATACCCACGGCAACCTAGATAGACTACAGACCCGATAAAGGCATACTAGTCAGGCCGAAGGCCTGACAAGCGGTCCAGATAGGCTGAAGGCATGCAAGGCGGTCTAGACGTGTCGATGGCTCGGAGAGCGATCCAGATAGGCTGATGGCCCTGCCAGGCGGTCCAATCAGGCTGATGGTTCATTATGCATGTTGTTGTATGATATTGTTATGGTTTGTATGGCGTTGATATTTTGGGGGTACTCACTAAGCTTTAGGCTTACATTTGTTGATTTTGTTTTAGGTACTTCTGATGATCGCGGGAAGGTGAAGGCGTGATCGTGCACCTCCTTATATTTTTATGATTTGATTATAGGATACTCTGACATGAAACTATTTTGAAAACAAATTTTTAATAATTATTGGTTTTAGAATGTTTTAAAAAAGTTTTAAATTGGCATGATTTTTATGGGTGTTACAACGCAGCCCCACCCACTTTGTGCCACGTTTCAGGCCAACATTTTTCCATGTCATCCTATTCCAAAGAGAGGCAAGGCATGCCTATATGGTGCGCGGCGCGCCTGCCCCCAATTCGTCCTATAAATGGCAATCAATCTCTCCTGCTATTCCTTCACCCCCTTCAGCTGATTCTCTCGAGTTCTACCCTATTTTAGCCCCTTTTTCCCTTCATTTATGGCCTACGACGAAGCTCTGAGACACCGCATGAGTGCTCAACTAGTTGTAACCTTGTAGAAGTTCCCGAGTTAGTATTCTGCCTGCTTAGATCCCAATTCACATCAATAGTACTCTGTAAGTGAGCTTCCCTTACTCTCCCTCCGTGTAATTTATAATTATAGTTATAATCGTTACTAGGAACCTATAATTAAGAATTATTAGTAATTCCTAGTTGTTATACTGATGGATCTACTTACGGGATAGGTGACTAGAATGGTCATGTTGGCTTGGTTGTTGGATTTTAGAAAGGTTATATGCCGAAATGGTCCTGCCTCCCAACTGTCTCTCCTGGTTGATCCTTATTTGATAGAACTATCGGTATTTATTGGGAGTAGTGATAGGTCTAACCTACTTTACCAAGATTACCATAAGAATTAATAAACTATAGTAATATAGGTTAATCTTCGTTGATGTGTTGGTCGTCAACTAAATCATCTGGTTAACTGTTAATCCTCTAAGAATATGTCAATGTGAGTTCTTCTCACGATGTTGTCTACTCCAGCATGTATCCTCTATATGTTAGGATATAGTTTCCCTGTAATATGCATTTAGCCATTTAGGCAATTAGATTAGGATAGTTAGTTGTCTATTATGTGGATTGTTGTTATACGTATGTTGATAGATATATATATATATATATATATATATATATATATATATGTGTGTGTGTGTGTGTGTGTGGAGTTTTAGCGCGGACCAGCCCTGTGCTGAAGGCCAATAGACTCGAGAGGACTAGCTTTATGCTAAAGGCCAAGGTACGGTCCAACTATATGCTGCAGGCAAAGATAGGGCGGACCAACTTTATGCTGAAGACTAGGGGCGGACCAACTATATGTTGAAGGCTTTATGTGTATGTATTGTATATGTGTTGTGGTATGAAATATTTTGAGGGAATTCACTAAACCTTGGCTTACAATTGTTGAATAACTACTTTGTAAGTTGTTCATCCGACCGTGGAAAGGCTCACACATGACTGTATCAACATGGAAGCATCAATAAAGTTTTATAGACTTCCACTAAGATACTCTTTTATATAATAAGAAATTGTAATGTTTTGTATGAATTATATTTTAAATAAATAAAAATGAAACTTTTGACTTTGAAATTCTGGACGTAACAGAATTTTTTGAAGGCATGGTTCAATTGTATTAGGACCATGTACATTTCACATAAAAAGTACCATGTTGATAAACCATAATTTTAGAAACGAGAGTGCGGAAATTAGGGATTTCATCTACAATGTTGACAAAGCATGATCAAGGTTGAGTGGAGACCAAGGGGTGTTAGGCGTGTCAAACCCAACAAATAAAGGGTACTAATGACTCCTTAAACACTACTACTTTGTACTAGAAATGTAATACAAGGTAAGTAGGGTCGATCCACAGAGACACGGAACAAATGTTTATACCTTTTTGCGGAAGGTACAATAATGGTCACATAAATGGGGGGTTGGTATGCAATGATTTAAACAAAAGAATAAAGCAATAAGTAAATGATCAATTAAATGAAACAAATTCAGGATTTGTGAGAACTCCAACTCTATGCAAGACAAATTAGCAATGTGATTCCATGGATGACAAGATATTTGTTTAATTCTATCTATGTTGGTACTTGAAAGTGTTAACAAGCTCTAACACTTCCCATTCACCACAATAATTAACTAAAACAAGCTCTTTGATTAATCCTAACCTTACTAACCTAATCTAAACAAGCTCTTAGAATTGGATTGAAAGGTTGCTTTAAGCTTTATGTGAATGTTCCCAACAACACTCAATACTCCTCACAAGCTCGGGAGCGTAACAATGTGTGAAAAGATTTACACTAATTTCATTCAATAGAAATCAGATTAGTGCTTGTTACCTAGTCTAATTTACAAAACAATTACGGATTTTGCAATTAGATAACGTGAATGATCTAACCCTAATTCAAATGGCCAATAAGAATCACAATTAGAATCAAACATTCGATTGAAACAAAATCAAATTCACTAGATAGAAAATTGAAAGAAAACATCAAGTCATATGATTGAAATCACAAGTAGAAGTCAAGACATAAAGTTGGAGAATCTAGGGTTCTAGCCACTCATGACTAGAACAAGATCACAAATCTAGAAAATAAAATTAAAGTTCTTACAAAATGAAATCAAATGTTCCCAAGTGTTAATCAACTTCAAAATCCTGAAGAAATTCGCCTTCTCCACTCCAAAAGTCGACCCCCTCAAGAAAAAACCGGTTCCCCCCTTTAAGAATGGTGAAAACTGCTTTAAAACCCACGTTTACGTTTACACGGCCCGCGTAAATTAACACTGTCATTTACACGGCCCGCGTAAACGCAAACATATACTGCGCAGAAATCTATGTTTACACGGCCCGCGTAAACGCAAGGCTTGCATTTACACGGCCGTGTAAATCTCTGTAAAGCCAAAATGTTCATTTCTTTGATATCTTGCTCCTTGGTGCTCCGCAAGTCCTGAAATTTTGTCCGCAACTTTTATTTACCTTCTCCAACAATATCCTACCTCCAAAAGTCCCTGAAATATCACAAAAGTATTTGAATGAAATTGCCTCATGAAAAATCCCGAAAAACATGCAAAATGCATGAGTTTAAGCCTATATGCAATGTACTTTTATAAAATAAAGCTACAAAATGGGTACATGAAATGCACCTAACAAGGGGTTTCTAAGAGTGTGTTGGTAATTTTTAGTTTAAGGGTTATTTATATACATTACACCTAAGTAACATTAAATGAGCACCAGAAATTAAAATACCTAATTACCCCCACATATGAAATATGTGATATGTCTTAACAGTTGAAAAGTCACAGTGTGAAAAAAAAGGGTTTAGGTCATTTTTGGTCACTTAACTTTTGGTTTTGTGCTCATTTGGTCACTTAACTCTTTTTAAGTTTTAAAAGGTCATCAAACTTTTAACTTTGTGCCCATTTAGTCACTTAGCTTTTGGTTTGGTCACATTTAGTCACTTAACTTTTAGATTTGGGCTCATTTAGTCACCTAACTTTTAAAATTGTGCTCATTTAGTCACTAAACTTTTGAAAAAATTTAAAATTTTAGTGACTAAATGAGCATAGTTTTAAAAGTTAAGTGACTAAATGTGACCAAACCAAATGTTAAGTGACTAAATGAACACAAAAACAAAAGTTTGAGGACCTTTTAAAACTTAAAAAGAGTTAAGTGACCAAATGAGCACAAAACCAAAAGTTAAGTGACCAAAAATGATACAAGTTTTGAAAATCATATGGACCATGTTTGTCAAAATAAATTTGCAGAGACGGAGTTTATGACATTTGGTAAATCATAAACACATTTTTTTTTGTAATTTTGTCTTTATTTTATATAAAATAATGAGGTAAAATTGTAATTTTATAAAAATTAACATGATCAATTCAAAAGACAAAAATAGATTGGGGTTAAATTAAGGTACCAAAACCACAACATACCTAATAAGGTACCAAAATTACAATAATTCATACATCTTTGAAAAGGAAAATCGACTTATTAGAATAATTACCTTCGTTTTGTTCACATCTAGGTAACTTTTTTTTATATACATCTAGGTTACGAAAATGTTGGAAGTGTTCATATATGACCATTATGACCGACTGTAGCAAGTTACAACCGATCATAATGGTCATATGTGAACACTGTCAACAAGTAAGTTATTTATATGTGTATAACATAACAAAGTTACCCAATATAAACAAAACAAAAAGGTAATTACCAAGTCAATTTCCCTTTTAATTAAGGCGGATGATCATAATAGTTGTAATATTAATAGATTCAATTAAAATTTCTTGAAACAATATTTCTGACCATTTATTAGCATTTAAATTGGCCACGAGCCGTTTTTTGTAGCATATATATATATATATATATATATATATATATATATATATATATATATATATATATATATATATATATATATATATATATATCATACATACTTATAAAGCTAACATTTTTTCTTGAATCTCATGCATTTGAAACCCCATTTTTTAACTTCCTCAAACCACATTCATTTGAAACTCCCTTTTTTAACTAATGCAACTCAAAAGTTTTCTTAAATACTTATAAAGCTAGCATTTTTTCTTGAATCTCATGCATTTGAAACCCCTTTTTTTAACTACCTCAAACCACATTCATTTGAAACTCCCTTTTTTAACTAATGCAACTCAAAAGTTTTCTTAATTATGATTTAACACTCAAAAGTTTTATAACTTATATTATGTTTAATTAGCATTTAGTGAAAAGTTTACTATAAAAAGACCAATATTTTGTGTATTTTGTGTTATATAAAATCTTACATATATGAAGGATTTGAAGATATTGTGATTCAAAAGTTTTCATATAATTGAAGCATTCATGATCCAAATATGATGATTTGAAGAAATGAGTTATGTCGCATCGATGGTAATTGTAATATGATTTTTTCTTTCAACCAAAACAAATGAATTTTTTATATTCTTTCTTTATATTCAGTTTCTCATTTAATCTTTATATATCATTTGTATGTATTACTCAATCTTGAATGTTTTGCTTAGAATATATTTCTGATTCTTCTTTTTCAAGGAAAATATTTTGATTGCAGGTTAGTGAAAAATTGTCATCAAGTTTCTATGATTGAATGGTATTAAATGAAGAAAGAAGATTCATAAAATGGATATAGGTTTTTTTTGTTTGAGCAAAGTTGACGAATGTTAGTTTTTTTCTTTTGATTTAAATGTATGCATATGTAACATGTTTATATTCAACCACCTAATCCTCTTATTTATTTGATTGTAGTTTTTCTATTTTGATTATGTTTATTTTCTATTTTTTTGTTGGGTTATCCTACACAACATATTTAAAAGACAATATTTAAAAGATAACATAATTTTGAACATTTGATATATAATTATGATAGACTTATCATGATATGTTCTTTATATAAAAGTAACTTATCCATATTACTACGACAAGATTATATATGACATTTACATATATATATATATATATATATATATATATATATATATTATGTGATTTGTTTAACATGTATATGCACCTAGGTATGTTATAAATTTATAATGAAATACCTTTATGTTTAATAATTGAAGGGATTAAAATGATGCATCAAAACCAATTATTTAGACGAATATAATAATAATAATAACAACAACAACAACAACAACAACAATAATAATAATAATAATAATAATAAATATACATTTCCAAGTACCACATTCATTTGAAACTCACGCTACAACTCAAAATTTTTCTAATTTATGTATATTTATTAGTTACAACTCAAGAATTTTTAACTTATGATTATTAATTAGTAATCACTAATAACTTTTTATTTTCTTTTTCTTTTATAAGGTTGTAAAGTTTTGCTCTCTAAAAACATTAATGTATTTGAAGAAATTTGTGATTTAAATATGAAGAGTTAATATAAATGTTATAATATATGTTTTAGTGTTTTTATATTATTAAAAGTTACAGTGTTTATTTTTCATATTTTTTTATTATTCGTTGTATATATATCTTTTTAATACAAATGTTATAATAAATGTTTTTCTATTTTTATGTTACTAAAAGTTGCAGTTCATATTTTTGTTCATACGTTTTATTACATGTTATATTATCATTCATTTGATATATAATTTGCACAATTTTAAACGATTTATAAAATTATCAAATAATTGTATATATCACAACGACTTAAAAATAAAGCTATAATATTTAATTAAACTAATATGTTAACTATATGTTTGTTTTACTACTAACATTTTATTTCGAAGTAGAAATATTAAATAATAATTTGGTAAAAGTTATTATTTTAACTATATAATTTTATTATTGCGCAACACGTGGGAAATCGCCTAGTATACTTATAAAGGAAACATTTTTCCTTGCACCACATTCATTTGAAACTCTCATCTATATTTTCTTTCACCACATTCATTTGAAACTCCCATGACTTTTCAATTTCTTTCTAATAATAATTATAATTTGGTTAATTAGGTTAAATAAATATTAAACCTAAAATGTAATCATATACAAACTAAATTTCAATATTAAAATAATATCTTTACTTCTATTAATAAAGTTATGTTTTTCAACTTATAACATATTATACTTAATTTATTAGTTTTAATATATTGTTGGATGTAAACGATTATCATTTTAAAGATATAATTTTGGAACAATTTGTATAAAATACTTAAATTACTAATTTAAATATAACATTACAGGGTCAATTTAAATATAAATTTTAGTTTAACTTAAACAACCCAAAGGATATTTTATAAATAGTTAAAAATGATAAATTGTTGTGTCTTTCTAATAATGATTATAAGTTGGTTAATAAGGTTAAATAGATATCAAACATAAAGTGTAATCATAAATGAACTAAATTTCAATTTTAAAATAATATATTTACTATTACTTATAAAGTTATGCGTTTAACTTTTAACATATTATACTTAATTTATTAGATTTAATATGTTGTTATATGTAAACCATTATCAGTTTAAAGCTACAACTTTTGAACAATTTGGACAAAATACTTAAATTGTTAACTTAAATATAACATTACAATGTCAACTTAAATATAAATTTCAGTTCCACTTAAAAAACTAAAAAATATTTTGTAAATAGTTAAAAGTGATAAATTATAGTGATAAATGCAAAAACTCAATTGTAATCTCAATTTAACTAAAATATTTTCTAATCATATTTTTATAATCGTTAAAAGTTTTCAAATAAGTAACTTAAAATAACTTACAATAGCAATAGTTAAAAATAACTCTATATAAATGATTATATTGTTACCTTTAAAATCAAAAAATAATGTTTGATGTTTTAAATAATTATAATGATAGAAATTAAAACATTAAGCAAATAAATTTTAAAAAATTAGTTAAGAATAACAGCAACTATAAATAATATTTAACCTTAAATCATATTTAATTTTATTCATGTGTAACTCGCGGGTAGAAGTCATTCAAACGATTGAGATTATGAACTTATAATAAATGTATATATGATTATATAATTCAAAATAATCAATATATTATATGAATTTAGTATAAAAATTATTATATCAATTTAACAACAATGTTATTGTTATATTTAAAAAGAAAACATATATTTGTATAGACCTTAACTATATAGGTATTTATGTGCAACGCGCAGACATTCGCCTATATATATATATATATATATATATATATATATATATATATATATATATATATATATATATATATATATATATATATATATATATATATATATATAGTTCCAGTATTGATTATATTTCGGTTTTGATTGGTAGTATTCTATTTCGAAGAATACCCCTACCAAATAAAAAGATGATATTGACATAAATTTGTGGTAAAAAAAAAGGTTGTGCAATCAAACCTGATTCGTTTAGAATAGTTTATCTCAATTCTCAAGAAGTATGATATGGATATCTTCTGGAAGAATGAATTTGGCTTATTAAAAAATATACTTGCACATGTATATCATGAAAAATGATTAACTGAAATTTCTAGAATGTGGATAAATATAAAAATATATTATAATAATGCGCACCTACAAAAAGATAGTAACTACTATTTTCTCTTTTTTATTTCATATTTCTTTTGCATTGAGTGACAGTTTCCCATTTTTCCAAATTCTATGATTCTAGTTCAATTCGGTAAAAAGGAATCTTTCGATTAGGTCCTGGTAACATATAAATTTAACCAAAAAAATACTAGCATTTGCGTGTAGCTTTAACCTGAAACACTTATTATTCAAGTTTAAATTTAAATTGTTTAAAAATAATCAACATATTAAACATAAATAAATAATCACAAAAATAACCAAAAAATAATATCTGGTATTCTATCACGAAATAGCCATATTTAAACATTTATAACAACCTATTTTGAAAAATAGACTTCACAAACAATTCCTTTATGAATTATTTTTCATAAAAACTAAAAGAATAATGTGTGATAACTCTTTTTCTTTTTGCAAAATTCTAGTAAAGATGATTATAAAGCAACTCCACAAACTTCTCTGCCTTCGCTTTAGTCATTTTAGTAATTATCCCTAAATATATTAATATATAGTGTTATTGAAATCTGAAAACTATATAACTTTTATGTGTGTTACCGGAAACTTTTTAAAAATTTTAATTTACATAAAAACTAATGTTAAATGTTTCCATTAGATAAAAAAAATGGTAATCGTAAAATCTGAGCAGCCCATCTAAACTTTCGTCTACATTCCACTCTTCAACCATTAAACTCTTATCGCTAAAACATAGCTCCAAATAACTAAAAGTTCTTTTAAAATATATTTTATTTATAATTTTTATTTAAAATTAAAATTTTATATTCATGAAATGGGATTGTGACATTTGTTCATATCGTAGAAAATCTAAAAGGGGAATGATTAATGGGAAAATTTATGAAAGAAGAAACACGTTGATGATTATGTCTTGTAGTGTTGGGAAAAAAGTATTATATGGGTTTTAAGCAAAGAATACCCACTTAATCATATCATACCTTAACTATTTTGATCATCATCTTTATGCATACATACAATACATGATACATACATACATACATACATACAAAGAGGCTATTGCTTTTGTTCCAACAACCTCTAATTGTAATCCACTGTTTCAAAATGGTCACTAATTTCTCTACCTATTCAAGGGTAAAATTGTCAACCCATAAATTTAAGCCTAGTGCTTACAATTTCTTTCTTATTTAGGCATTAAACATTAAAAAAAACTACCCACTTACAAGCAAGTTAAAGAACATATCAATGGAAACACTAGAGGAAAAAAAACAAACGAACATCTCATCTCATATTTAAAACATAACTCAGTGATCAAAGTTTGATACATAAAAAACAGAATAAACAAACATGTTATGAAGAAAGAGGCGAAGTGTTTGAAAGCTTTAAACACTCACTTTGGCATCTTTTGAGGCAAATATCATTCCAATTCGGGACTTGATGTTGGTTGACACAAACTGTTCTTGCACATGCATCAGCACAAGCATCGAGTTCAGAGACACCACAAACAGTGACACATGTATCTGGATTTGGATCTTTTGAAAACGCTCCAACTTTTTTCAACATTCTTTTTGAAGTGCATACCCTTTCACATACAAATATATCATCAGAACTTTTTTCACGACCTCGAGCACTCTTCAATCTTTGCTCTTCTGCTCTTCTGTTCTTCATTCTTAAAGCTTGACCTGCCACCAATGCAGGAACTGCTGCCCCCACCAAAGATATCCACCAATCTACCATTTCTTCCTGAAAATTTACTACATTCTAACATTTTCATCACAATTTGCTCAATGCAACAAGATCAAAACTTTTTTCCGTGTTCAAAATGAGAAGAAACTTAACAGAAATTGGAACTAGAATAAACCCTATTTCCAACTCTTTACGTGATTTTGAACAACTCAATCCAAAACAAAATATTTCAAAAACATATCACTGGAATTTCAGGTGAAATTAGTTTTCAAGTAGCTGTATAGAAAGCTGAAACATGGAGTAATCATATAAACCCTACAAAAATCTCCCCGAATCGAATTTATGATTACTGTAATATCAGACTGGTTCTTTGAAGGAGTAACTCAAAACACACAAAAAATCATCAGCATTTAGAATCATTATACAGGATAGAATACGTACCTTCGTAATAGTGTGAGTAGATAGCTAGGGTTTGGGCCGATTTCTCCTAATTTTGGCGCTCAGAGTAATCGGCGTCCCTTATTTGTCAACTAATTGGAATGTTAAAGTTGCACCCTTATGATTTGATTGTCTTCCAACTAGACTCCTGGTGTTTTCTAGGTGATGTTCTTCTTCTATAAAGTTTCGGAATTAACATTTTAACCCCTAACTTTCTTATGACGTGTTTTATTAAAAATGGGTCAAAGCGTACCTTAAAAAGCTAAAAATGAAAATTGATGGTCAGTTTAGAAGTTTCAGATGCATACCCAAAGTATATACACACTCAGATTATTAATTTATGGCACATCAATATAAAATCAAGATTTTTGACGTGTAAACAAATAAATGATAAAATGTGACCTTATTTTTATTTGCAAATAAATGAATCGTTTATCTTTGATTAAAGGTAAAGGTAGTTATTTTAAATTTTCTGTATAAAAAATCAATATTTTCATAGGTTATTGAAAACAAGTTAAACACTTGAATGGTAAGAAATAAAAAGAAAATAAAATAGTGACAAGTCGACTAAAATATATCAAATCCTCTATTCTAATCCCCTATCCTAATAAATAACTACTTTTATGCCACATGACATTCTATTAGGGGCCCCCAATCGATTTATCCCACCTAAAATACGTAAGTGATTTTCCAAAACTACCATTTTTGCCTCTTATTGATTCGTTATTATCGGGAGACAATCGCTCGTCAATTTGAAACCCTAATCTAACCGCTCATCAGTTGTTGGCGCTCTCTCTCTCTGAAGACGATTGTCAAGAATAATAGATTTCTAGAAGTTGTTAATCTCGATTTCAAGTAAGTAATCTTCTTCTTTAGCTTTTTCAATTCATTGTTTTAATTTAGGTTACTTGAAGTAGAGTCTCCAAATTCATTAGTCCGATTGGGGTTTTTTTTGCCTATCTTTCTTTTCAATATCTATAGTTAATTAGTTAGTTTTTTTTTTCAACTGGATTGTGGATATCATAATCATTGTTTAATCCCATGAAAGTCAGAGCATTTTATTGATAAAGTAACTTACAACTTTTGTAAAACTTTTAGACACTGAAGCAATTTTCCTCAATCGAGAGTGATGTCATGAGAAATGAAAAGGACTTTCTACAAATGTTTAAGCAGATCGAGAAATCGATGGTCGAGGTAAGGTTTCTCTTTGTCTAAATATTAATGTCCGTTATGTGTTCGATGATATGTCTCTTACAATTGTACCATGTTTTTCTTTTACTCCGTTCTTTGCTTTCTTGATCATTGTTGTTCATTTATTGAATGATTTTGTTAGTACTGTATAAGAGGTCCCATATATGACAGGCAATAGTTGTCCGATTTGATTTTGGATTCAAAAGGGTATTCTTTTACTTCCACAATTCATATGAATTTCAATTATTTTGCTAATAGAATTGATCACTAAATTATAGCAAGCATCACATAAACCTACATCAAAAGTTACATCAAAGTTGAAGAGATGAAAAAAAATCAATCTCTGGTCTCACACGCAAAAGTTACATCAAAGTTGAAGAGATGAAAGCATGCATCAAACCAAAAGAGAGTAAGGCCCTTTACTTTTGAAGAAAGGGTATATTTTTACAAAGTACAATGTTGTAATAGGAAAATGTAAAATGGAATGATATTATGAACAAATTAGTTAGAATCCAATTGTATCTCTTTGCATTTACCCTAGAGATAAGTTTAGTCTTGATAAATGATGTTTGGTATAGATAATACTATGATGGCTTGCATAATTGAGGATACAGAGTCGTTAGAGGAGAAAAGGCAGGAGTGAAGGGTTTAGGAAGGAAGAAAACCAATGAAAAAGAACATTTTGCTTGGAAGGATGATATTATGGTGCCTTGTGGTAGTTTGGATGAATTTGAGCATAAAGAAAGTCCTTGTGAATACAATAAGTAAGTTGTTTATCCTAAACAGGTAATTATTTTTAGTTTTAAGAGTATATGTACTCTTTTAATCAACGAAAAAATGGTTAGCGACAGATGTGGTTTGATTTGATATAGAACCAATATTTGGCTCCATTTTGTGGACATGGAACATTTCTTAACTAGCTTGTGTTTTTTTTTTCATAAGAACATGTTAAAATTTTTAAACATCAGTTTCACTATCTTTACAACTGGGTGGATTTGGGGGGTTTTCTTAGGTTACATAGAAAAATTAGGCTTTATGATTTGATTATTGTATATGGTCTTTGGTTCTATTGGAACCTTTATCATCTTTATGAAAGAGCCAATGAATTTTAACCTTTTAAAGCTTTGTATACAATATTTGATGAAACAGATTGTTATTGTTGGTTATCAGATAATGAAGGTTCTTCTTCTTATAGGATGCACTTTGAAAGTATATTGTTGGTTATCAGATAATGAAGGTTCTTCTTCTTATAGGATGCACTTTGAAAGTATACCGAAGATGGAATGTAGAGCAATCAATATCATCTTGGAGCTGCACATTAAAGAGCATGTATCGTTCAAGATTTGTTCCGTCACCAGTGTGTTGTGTTGATAAATTCCTTCTGTTTTTTTAAATATTTTTATTTTTGTTTGATCATATTCTAATTAGATCTACCTATGGGTTTGATTGAAGGATGCATTGAAAGTTGAAAATGTCAAAGTTACGTGCCTAAGTTTGGTAGAACAAACAATTGAAAGACCATAGAAATCTATGGTGTTAGGTGTAGTAAGGTATTACACATTTGATCATTTTATAAGGATTTAAGTTGTGGAAATATATATTTTTTCAGACAAAACATATCTCATTGGATACCTATTTTCTTTTTATTGTTCGTACTTTCACAACACAAATGCATACTTATTTGAGCATATTTTGAGTCCCAAAGTTCAGTTTACCATAGAAAGAAATTTTTTTCATTTGTTTTATAAGTAGGTCCATTTGAAATGGCTTGATGTAGGAAGATTCAATGATTTTAGGTTTGTTTTCCTGTTTCTTTTTAGGTGACATAAAGTTTAAAAATCTATAAAAATATTAATCCTTCCGGCTCAAAAAATTAACTTTGGATTGACAATATTTCCCTTCTTTACTGGTTAAGCGTACTTTGAATTGAAATGTCAAATAAGCTATTTTTAAATTACACATAAAATAAGATGAAATACAAATAATATTAAAACGTCTGCAAAATTAAAATTAAAATTAAACAAGAGGTACAAATTTGTCAATTTTACTTTGCATGATGCTAAGATGGATGACATAGGTATAAAATAAAACATATTTAAACGGGCTTTATACGTTTGAAATGGTAAAATTTTATCGCAACCATTCTAAAATGAGTTGCTTGTAATTGTCAAAAAAAATTAATACACAATGTTTTCAAGAACTAAAAAATTGAAAACTCAATGATATATAGAAAATACATTAAAATGAATGTCATAAGTTTAACCAAAAATCTAACGTACCCGATTCAACCGTTGTAAAAAATAAATTGTTCGGCTTTTTAATATTTTAGTTTTCGTACCTATAAAAACCCAAAAGCCCCCAACACACAAATATTGGACTCTTTTTAATTTTACTCGGATTCACCGATTTAACCATTAGAGGAAAATTGCAATATTGCATTTTAACTAAGATAAAACATCCAACTTTGTAAATAAATCTCCATTTCTAAATTTATGATTAGTGATTATGTTTTTGAATTTTCAATATATTTTTTTTTATTTATTACCCGTAGATTCTACGGGTTGTAACTAGTAAATAAAAGCATTTCGGCCACGTGACAATCTCTTAGACCCCAATTGATTTTTCCCCCAATTGACAATCTATTATCAATCGTTGGCTACTGTTCCAAGCCTAGATGTGTCAATCGATTCTAATCTTATCCCAACTACCAATATACTCGATCGAAGGTATTAGTATTTCATTTATTCTACAAAATTTAAATGGGTTTTGATGTTTCGCGTTTTTGCTTTCGGGTTTTGATTCATCTGAAAAAATTTCTTGATTTATGGCATCAAATTCGATCTAGGTTTTTTGTTTAAATCTTCTTCTCGGGCTCATTTTTGCTTGATTTCTTCAGACCAGTCGATGGGTTACTTAATCTACTCATTACAGCTCCTCAACTTTATGCATTAAATTTATCAGCTTTTGGCATTTGATGTTGCTCCTTATGATATGCTACATAAGTAGATTTCATGATAATTTTGTTATCAAGAAAATTCAAGATTTAAATTGATGGAGACCCAAAGGGTAAAAGAGGAATTAACAAACAAGGTTAAATTACTTGAAGATTATACGTGATAAGATACAGGAAAGAAGGGGGATCTTTGAACCACCTTCATTGCATGCTGGATCGGAGATATCAGAAATTGAAGATCTGGCATGTGTTTCTTTCTATACTCTTTTCTTTCTTTTCTCATATTATTATTATTATTTCATTGTTTCCATGGATAAAGCGCTGATTGTTGTTTGTTTGGAGTTATAATGTTGTATACACAAAGTAGAATGCAGATAATTGACCATTTTACCATTCTATTTTTAAACTATATTTTTATTTTTGTACAGACTCAGGTTGGGAAATTAGGCTTGCCCTTAGTGTCATTTGCTGCCCAGGTGAGATCCTTACAAAAAGGATCAAATGACCAACTTGCCATTACCATTGATTCACATTCTGAATGCTTGCTTAATAATAAATCCGAAACTTTTGAAGATAAAGGTTTGTTTTTTAACAAATTATTTGGGAAAATTTAATTGTAAACTTTTAATTCTAAAATACTTTCAGGTCACTTGAACACAAACCAGCTGATGGTGGTTCTAATCTTCCATCTGTACAAAAATGACATTGACATTGCAGCTCCTACACTAAGACTCATAATGACAACAACTTGATGGAAAAAGACATACCATTCTAACCCATGACAACAATCAACATACAGATTCAACAAAAAAAACATTGGCTCCTACACTAGTTCAAACTAAAATTCAAGGTTCATTGAATCATCCGCATAAACTTTGCTTACTAGTTTAAAGTCTTGCAACTTTTGGCTAACTTTTGGTAATTTGGTGTACACAATTTTTATCAATCTAATATAAATTCTGATCGGCAATATGCAAATTCAGTGTAATTTGAAAAAAAATTCATCATATGACATGGAAACAAGTTAAAAAGATTAGAAGAAGAATCATGGAGCTTAGAAGAAGTAATATATTACCGTTTATGGAGATTGGAGAAGGCTTCAATGGCGAAGGAAGAAACGGCTTCAATGGAGAAGGAAGAAGCCGAAGAACAGATGGAACTTTCAACTTGGAGGCCTTGTGCAGTTGACCAGTTGTGCCGTGAATCAGAATTCAGAACTCAGAAAAAGAAGATCAAGCGGAACACAGAATCCGCATAGAGGAAGAAGCGTCGCTTTTTTTCAGCCGTTTAGCGCCTTAGGCCTAGGGTAGGGATATACTACATGGACTCCTTTGTCTGTGGATCCTTTGTTTTAATATGAATAAGGCCGGCCCATTTGGTCATTCAATAATGCTATCATCTCTAGCTTCTTTCAAAAATTCACAAAGCATATAGGCAAAATCAAGACATATAGCATAAGGAAAAATAAATAGCAACAAACTATATAAAATATGGGAACCACCTCAATATACTAAATATAAGTAAAGATTAAACCAAAAATTTTAATTTTATATGTTTGACTTGTTATAAATGAAACGTAACTCAAATTGACATTTCAAAAAATTAAATTTCATTGATTCTATCGGTGTTCATCAAACCTTAACATGAAAAGAATTGGGAGGAAAAATAATAACTGAAAATAGGTAAAAGCTTAGAGTCATAATACATGAAACCTGGTTTCGCTTAAGCTATTAAGTCATTTAGATTAGATCAAGTAAAAAAGACATAGTCATCTATACTTCGAAAACAGTCCACATCGAGTCGTTAAGCCCACCAAGTAAAAAAAACAAAATGCTTACTCTCTACACACATCAGGTGGAAAAATAGGCCTTTGTAACAGTAATGGGTCGTTTGTTTACATTTTAATTGCAAAATTAAGAGGCAATGTCTTAAAATTTCAGATTCAGAGCGTTTGTTTGTGTATTATATTTTACCTCTTAAACTTAAAAATACCTCTTATTTTTTCAGATGTTAAACCAAGTCTGAAAAATAAAAGAAATGCAAGTTCATTCTATTTGCCCTAAATCGACCGTCTCCTTTCTTTCCTTCCCACATCGTCTGCTGCCATCGCATCTTCTCCCCTCCATTCCGACGCCTGTGACTGCTCCCACCGACGACGCCAGCAACACCGCCAGCCTCCGCCGCCGCAAGGTCTTCCAACTTGTTTTCTTTCTTCCACCGACTGCAGCAGGTTCGATTTCTTCCTTCTGTTTCTTTCTTTTTTGCCCTCGAATTCATTGGTCTTGTTTGTTCCTTCTTTCCCTTTAAATTTGAAAATCAAAAATCGAATTTATTATGCTATAATTTTCTGATTTGTTAAATCAAAATTAACAGTTGATGTTTTGCTAGATTTTGATGTTATATGCTCGATAGTGATGTTATATGTTCTAATCTGAATGTGTTTAATGGGTATGATCAAATACTGATGCTGAATTTTGATGTTATGCTTGATTCAATGTTGATGTTGAATGTTGATGCTAAATTTTGATGTTATATGTTGAATTTTGATGTTATATGCTGAATTTTGGTGTTATTTTGATGTTATGTCTAATGTTTTCATGAGTATTATGCTGAAATTTTGTTGTTGAATTCTTACTTCTCTTTGATGTTCATGAAATATTCATTACTTTTGCTATTGTTCATTTGTTTTGTTGAAGTGGTTGATGATAATGTGCCTTTATATTGCTTAAATTGTTGTTGAAAATGTGTATTTGCAATGCTTAACTTGTTGCTAAAACATACATTTTTTTGTTGAATTGATCAAAGAAATGAGAGAAAAGAAGGATATGATTAGTTGGAAGGTTGAAGGTGTAGAGAAAACGTTTCTAGAAGCTTGTTTACGTGAAGTTACCGTTAATGGACGGGAAGGAAGTAGTTTGAAAGCACTATCTTGGAGGAATGTTGCTGAAACATTAAAAATTGAACATAACTTTATTTCCGACCAAAAAAAATGAAGAACCGCTATGACTACCTAAAGTCAAAGTTTGGTGCTTTTTTAAAGTTAAAAAACAAAACCGACAATGTGTACAATTCAACAACCAACGCCTTCAATCTTTCCAAAGAAGAATGAGAACTAGAATCGAAGGTATTTTGTTTAGTTATAAAAATTATATTATCATTTTTAAATAATAAAATATTTGTTCCAAACAGTCAAACAAACATGTGGATTCTTTGAGACGCACGCCACTACCGTATCCCGACCTTTGCACACAGTTGTTTGAAGGCGCGGCTGCGACATGCATTCATAGTTGGGGGCCAACTTCTACCCTTCCTTGTCCTACTCAAGAGTCAAGCCAGTATAGTTTGCATGACTTTGATGACATTGATTGCACTCAACAAGAAACTATAGGTCTTAGTGACGAGTCATCCGCTCAATCAAAAAAACAAAAGACTACAGATACAGCAAAGAGTCAAAATAAAAGTAAATATAAGGGTAAAGATGCATCCAATTCAAGATTGCTTGAAATCGGGGAAGATATTGTCACAGTTGCTAAAATATTTGTGGAAAAACATTCTTTTTCAAATTTGGATGCGTGTATGGAAAAATTGGAGAAGTTGGGATGGGGAATATTTGATCCAAGATACACTACTTGTAACGACCCAATTTTCACGTCCAAAAATTTCGTTTTTAAAACATTACTTAGAAAACATTAATAAGTAAAACATTGTTTAATTAAACCATTTCACATTGAAAACCAAATTTGAAATCCACAACATTTGAACAACCAAAATATCAGAGTATCAATCCCAGAATAAACTCATAACTGCGAAAACAAGAGCGTGTGTGATATGCCGCTACCGCGCCGGCTCCTTCCCCTTCGAAGAAGAGGTACCTGAAAACCAAAACTGAAAACCGTAAGCACGAAGCTTAGTGAGTTCCCCCACTGTACCACATACCATATAATCTCATAACATACATATATTGTCAGGCATATATGGGTGCCCGACCTACCCCTTCGGTCCTCTCGACCGGATACTGCCTAGCATATCTGGGTGCTGGCCTCCCCTTCGGTCCTCTCGACCGGATACTGCTTAGCATATCTGGGTGTTGGCCTCCCCTTCAGTCCTCTCGACCGGATACTGGGAAACTATTTATCCCCTCTACTACTACCACATAACATGTATCACAATATCAGAATCTATCTATCATGGCTGGGTATGACTACCCCTTCGGCCCTGCCGACCGGATATCTCGGGGACTATCTCCCCCTACTGTCACTAGCACATAACATCATATCATACTAGCACATAAACATAACACAGGTAGTAGTAATCCCTATATGAATATCACAGAGACAGTCATCTACATACAACTCCTACTGGTGGGCCGGCATTGTGGCCGTAGACCCACCGCTACTGGAGGGTAACTCACCTCGAAGTAGCTGCTGATCTGATCGGGAACTGACTGTCTACTGCTGTTGCTGCTCCGGAAATCCTCCGGCTGTAATTCCCACAACATACTCAATCAAACACTGCTAACTGCACTTTAGGTAAAATGACCATTTTACCCCTAATCATGCCCTAAGTCAAAGTCAGAGTCAACTTTCAGTTGACTCGACTCGCCGAGTTGGCTTGCCAACTCGCCGAGTCCCTATCAAATCGACTGTCCTGAATCCCGTCCCTACTCGTCGGGTTAGGCGTTGACTCGACGAGTTCTCCTTCTAAACTGAGGTTCAAGCCCTTCATCCTACTCGCCGAGTTGTATGAACAACTCGTCGAGTTTATCTTCATCCGAAGAACACTTATGCTGCAACTCGCCGAGTTGTATGAACAACTCGTCGAGTTCATCTTCATCCGAAGAACACTTATGCTGCGACTCACCGAGTTGTATGAACAACTCGTCGAGTCTGTTCTTGATCTAAAGAGATTGCATTGAACTCGCCGAGTCAGGGCATTGACTCGCCGAGTTCCTTCATGGATGAGTTTGGCTTCCAATTCACTGAGTCACAGCCCGTGACTCACTGCTCACACTCGACACTACGAAAAGGGGACAAACTCGGAGACTCGCGAGCAAACTCGTCGAGTCAGATGAACGACTCGCCGAGTCGTTGCCATGCAACCACTACCTATGCGGTTTTGCTCGATTCCAGTCCATGCCATTCACAGATCTGGGTTCCTAGAGCATGAATCACACGTAAAGTTTCCAACTTTACGTGTAGATATTCGCCAATAAGGGTTTTAGGGTTCAAAATGCACCCAAAAGGGTAGATCTAGGGTCTTCATGCAATGTGGGTCCATAAAGGCAACATATCTGAGCTCTTGGAGCTCAACCATGCCTAGATCTAAAGGCCAATCAACTTATTACGAATTATATTGCACATACAATCTTGGGGAAGGGCTCAAGAAAGACCTAATGGAGTAATAAGCATAGAAACAGAGGGAAAACGGGTTATACCTCAAAGGAATCACTGAGAGAACACTAAGATGCTTGGCTTCCTTCCCTTCCTCTTGATCTACTCCACTTCCTTCTCAAAACCTTCAAGAACACACAATAATGCTTCAAACTCTCAAGGAAATAAGCTTGAACGAGGGTTGGGAGCTCTGAGGGTGAATGGGGGCTGGCTTGGGGCGGACATGAGGCTTAAATAGGGTGCAAACCCCTGAAACTTAGGGTTTCATCCAACAGCGGTGACTCGCCGAGTCCGGAATATGGACTCGCCGAGTCACCAACTTAAACATGTCACGAGTCCCGTCTCTACTCGGCGAGTCGGACCTATGACTCGCCGAGTCCAAGGCTAAAAATGGAAAATACTCAAATAAGATTTACGTACCAGGAACCAGGGGCTACACTACTGTTGTTGCTCTTTTTGGTGAAGGTGCGGATAAGAAGCACGTACGGTTAACCATTGACCCAGCTATTTATGAAAATTGAGTCAAGACTGTTGAAGTACATTATGGAATGTTTCGCTAAGTAAATTTTTTGAATGTTTTGATGTTTTTTTTTTTGGATAACTAGATGTTTGGTTTGAACTAGATGGTTCTTTTGGATTACTTGATGTTTGGTTTGAACTATATGGTTTTTTTTGGATTACTTGACATGAATGACTTGGTGTTTTGGATTACTTGATGTTTTTTATTACTAGATTTTTATATGATATGAATGACTTGATGGTTTGAATGAATTTTTATGTTATATGTTGTTAATATAATTGTTTTGTGTTTTCAAAATAACAGATTGCTTATGGATTCAGATGAATAAATTGCATTTTTCATGTTACTATGTTGCTATTGGTTGAATCTAACATCCAACAGAATTGGAAGGGCAATTGATAATGATCTGGAAATGAGCGGTCATCAACATACATAAGAATTGTTACATGGAACTTCTACACAATGTCATGAGCTAATGCGTCTTTCACGTGAAGCATATGTACTTTTATGCAATCATTTTAGACGAAACAATTGGTTTCAAAGTAGTAGGCATATAAGCGTTGAAGAAAAGATGGTTATGTTCTTGACAACTATAGCACATAATAAACGGTTTAGGATTATCAAACGAAGGTTTCAACACTCCACAGAAACAGTTCATAGATGTTTTCATGAGGTGCTAAATGCAATGATGATTTTTGCAAAAGAAGTTATAGTGCCAACGAATTCTAATGCAACTGTGAATTCCTCAGAGAGGCATCGTAAGCTAAACAAAATCTTTCCTGGAGCAATAGGTGCGCTAGATGGAACTCTTGTACATACAGTCGTGCCTGCTGATCAATAAACTCGTTGTAGGGGAAGAGGAAAAGGTGAATGCTTTCAAAATGTTTTAGGAATTTGTGATTTTGATATGATATTCACATTCATATGGGCCGGTTGGGAGGTTATAACACATGATTCGCGATTTTTGGAAGAAGTTGCATGTAACCCGACTTCAGGCTTTCCGTTCCCTCCTCCAGGTTTCTAATTCTTTTTAAATTTATTCTAAAATACAATATTAAATTTCTATATATAATACTTCCTTCACTCATGTGTATAGATAAATATTACCTTTACGATGCTGCATACACCAACACTCGTGGATTTATGACTCCTTACTGCAACACGAGGTATTGGTTAGCCGACTATCGACAGCGACGTGCGTTAACTAAGGAAGAAAAATTCAATCATGCACATGCGCAACTCAGTAATGTTATTGAACGTGCTTACGGTGTTTTGAAGGGGAGATTCCCAATCCTAAAGTGAATGGCTTCTTTTCCTTTTTCAGTGCAAAGAGATATAGTCGTTGCTTTTTTGCAGTCCACAATTTCATAGGGAAACGCGATATTCATGATGAGTTATTTATGGCGTTTGAGGAGAACAATGATCAAGCACAAGGGGAGAGAATGATGGTGAAAACGTACACGATATGGAATGGGGTTTACAAGGAAATGAATACATGGATAATTTACGTGACCAGATTGCGAATCAATTCGGGTGAAATTAAATTTGTAGGATTTTATTTGGATTTTAGTATGATTTTGTGGATTTAAAAGTATTTATGTTTGATTTGGATTTGTCTTTAATTTTGATTTATGTTAAATTTGGATTTTATATGGTGTTTATACTTTTTTAATACATGTTTAAGAAGTTTATTAGGTTATTTTCTAAATAAACAGTTGAATTCAATAAAAAATAAAACAGAATGGTAAAATTGTCATTTTAATAATTCAGCACAACAATTCAGAGGCTCCAACCAAACAACATGTTAAACATTCAGCTCTTAAAATTTCAGACCCTCTTAGAAATTCAAACCTCTTAAAAATTCAGATCTTAAAAATTCAGATTCTGCCAAACAACCCCTAAGTCTTATCTTTGACTTTCACTATAAGAAAGTTATCTTTTTACATTTAAGTCCCAACCTTTTACATATATACCCTTATTAAAATTTAACTCTAATTTTCCAAATTGTGCGGTCTACTTTATAAATAATGTTTAACAACACATCACTAAAAAGGAAACGAGGGTCATTTGCAGCTCATGTGCTAATTGTCTGAAAAATCAATTATCCATTTTTTTTAAATATTAAATTCTTTTACTAAATTTTCAATTAGAAATTAATATAAAGATATATATGACCAATATTAGTTTTTTCTTGTTTTAATCACACCATTGTATAAACTTTTGACTAAATTACATCTATAGTCCCTTTGTTTTGGTGGTTTATTGGGTTCGGTATAAATATGATTCTTTTTGCAATTTTAGTCCTTAAAAGAGAGATTTTTGACATTTTTGTTCTGTGTCCCATCTAAAATGACTGATTTATCCTTTAGTTGATTTTATTATATATTTATATATTTTTATTTTTATATCATAATCTGTTTTATTGTTATATATAAATAATTAAATATAAATGGTCCTAACAATTTACCCCCAAACCTATACATTACCATCACCACCATCCACTAAATCATGCTTTCAATAAAAAATATGGAAAGGAAAGCAACACGGACAACAAACCTACACTTAAAGTTTTGAAGCGTAAGCCAACATGCTTTGCTTTTGCCTTTGATGTTTGATTTTGATCAACAATTTCTCTTAACTATTCCTCCAGGTTTATTTCCTTTTCTGCTCCTATAAACTATTCATTTTGTTTGTTTTCTAAACTACTGCACCTGGATTGATACTCCATGACTAAAAAAGATAGCACAGAAGTACATCAAATCAATCTGATACAAGTTAAAACAAAGAATTCATAGTATATAGGCTAGGAGCAGTCACAAAGATATCTGAATATGTGTACAATCAGGTGTTATCCTCTAAATTAATATTTTTATGCGCCACTCTTTAAATGTATTCGGATTTACATACAATAACAAGAACACAATTCCAAGATTTTAAAATTTTACCCATTTCGCTTCTGGTTCACAACAATAATAGAGAAATCGGCTGATGCCACCCATTACTTTCCGTTGGGTTAATCCATAAGTCATGGGGGCACTTAAGTAATTTTGATTATTTAGTATTTTTATTTACTTATTTACGTAGAGTAGAAGCAGGTTGAAGTAATCAAAGGCCATGTAGGCCATTTTCCCATTTTGTAGCTCAGAAGTCATGTGGGTAGTTGTTTAAAGCCCATAGTGGCCTACAATATAAACGGTTTAAAGCCCACAACTTCTTCAACAGACATAGTCTCGAGATTAGCGAAACTGCTCTATTGTAGAGGCAATATGCAGGAATTTTTCCGGGACGGTTTAAAGCCCATGAAGAGAGGGTACGTGGTCGAGGGGAAAGCAGTGAAGGAAAGTGTTGTTGACTCAACAAGAGAGGCTTGAGAAGAGTAAAAAGAAAAATGATAAGGCTTAACGGATGTCACAAAAGAATGGTAGGGGAGGATACTCAAACACACGTGGCGAGGGTCGTAGCCGTGGAAGAGGCGGCTGGAACAACCGTGGTGGACGGAGGGGTGACGGCCCTCATCAACACTGTAACACCTAGTTCTCGGTACGTATCCTTTTGTTAATTCTTTATTATATTTTGCATTTTGGCCCTTGACTCGGTGAGTTGAAGGACCAACTCGCCGAGTAGAAGTGGGATGAGACGCGGGGTTTAAGCTGTGGACTTGATGAGTCGGGTCCCGAACTCGGTGAGTAGGCCCTGTCTGGACAAAAACCCTAAACTGAGGGTTTGCACCCTATTTAAACACTTTAACTCGGCCTCCTTCGTCCCTTTTGCTCCCAGAAGACCCCCATAGCAAACCCTAGCCGTCATTGAAGCAAATCTAAGGCTTTTGAAGTAATTTTGGTGCTCTTGTGATTCAAGGAAGGAAGGAAAAGCTTGAAGGATCAACAGAAGGTTAAAGGGATCCGAGTTTGTGCACCATTTACAGATAATTGAAGGTAAAAAGTCTGTACCTTGCTCTTCCATTTGATAGATCCCATTTTGTGTAGTTGTAGGGCTTTATGAGCCATTTTAGCTAGTCAACCATGTTTGCAAACATGGTTGGGGGTTAAAGCTTCTGGATCACATCATTTAAGGGGTCACTAGGCAGATTTGAGTGGCTTTTGCAACCGTGAAAGGTCCCATGCACCTTAAGAGCTTGTTTTATGTCTTTTTGATCTCAATGTCCTATGCATGCACGTAAAGTTTGTAACTTTACGTGCTAGATCGATTGTAGAAGCATAGATCTATCTTTTGATCAAGGGTTGTACGTCTAAAATCGAAGATTTAGTGAGAGGATGTGACCGACTCGACGAGTCCATTCTTGGACTCGGCGAGTCCAAGGTTTTTGTCCCATATCAGTTGTGGGTCAAAAGGACCCAGTTGAGTGTGGAAAGGTTTTAGGGAGTCCCGGGGAGTGACCCAACGTTCTGGACTAAGCCAATGTTCGGGAAATTCATGGGACTCGGCGAGTGCATGAGCAGACTCGGCGAGTCCAAGGCAATCTTCTTAAGGATGAAGATGAACTCGACGAGTTGTTCATACAACTCGGCGAGTCGGATGAAGATTCAGTCAACGTTCAATTAGAAGAAAAACATGTCGAGTCATCGCCTAACTCAATGAGTAGAGACGGGTATAAGGACAAATGGAAGTATAGGGACTCGGCGAGTTGGCAAACTAACTCGGCGAGTCAGGTCAACTAGAAGTTGACTATGACTTTGACTTTGACTTGGTCAGGGGTAAAATGGTCATTTAACCCTAAGAACAGTTAGCAGTGTATTACTAAGTGTTTTGTGGGAATTATAGCCGAAGGATTTCCGGAGCAGCAGCGGCAACAGTCAGAGGATTCCCGTACAGATCATCAGCTACTACGAGGTGAGTTGCCTTCCAGTAGCGGTGGGTCTACGGCCACAATGTCGGCCCACCAGTAGGAGTTGTATGTTAGATGATTGTCTTTGTGATATCATCTAGGTTTGCTAGTACCTGATATGTTATATGCTGGCACGATATGTTATTTATGATAGTAGTGGAGTTCGGTTGTTAGGACCGAAGGGTAGGTCTGGCACCCTAGATATGTATGATAGTATGTGATGATGTGTTTATATGCTGGTGTGATATGTTATATGTGATAGTGGTAGTAGGAGGGGAATAGTCCCCAAGTTCGGTTGTTAGGACCGCAGGGTAGTTCGGACACCCAGATATGTCTGAAAGTATGTTTATGTTATGATATATGTGATAGTAGCAGTAGGGGGTTGAATAGTCCCCGAGGATCGGTTGTCAGGACCGACGGGTAGGTCAACACCCCAGAATGGCTTGACATGGGTAGTTCGGCACCCCAGAATGGTCGTACGGGTAGGTCGGCACCCCAGAATGGTCATACCGGGTAGGTCAGACACCCCATAATTGTCCGACAGTATGTATGTTATATGATTGTATGGTATGTGGTACGATGGGGGAACTCACTAAGCTTCGTGCTTACAGTTTACAGTTTTGGTTTCAGGTACCTCTTCATCAAAGGGGAAGGAGCTGGCGCGGTAGTGGCATATCATACACATATTTTGTTTTCCGCACCATGAGATTATTCTGGGATTTGTACTCTGACATTATGGTTGATTTCATGTTTGGCTTTCAGATACGAAATATGTTTTAAGAAATGATACGATCGAATGTTGTTTTATTTACAAATGTTTTGCAAAGTGTTAAATTAAAAATGAAATTTTTGGACTTGAAAATTGGGTCATTACAAGTTGGTATCAGAGCCCTAGTTTGAGGGATTCGGACACACCTTCGGGCTGTCTGGACTCAAACCAAGGGATTAAAAGATTTTTACAAAGAAAATGGTTTTCTAAAGAATAAGATAAAAGAGTTTGTGAGAAGGAACAAGTGTGTGATGTGCGCAACCGGCTGAGCTCAAGTAAGTACTCCCCATAGTACCCATACAAGTTATCTTATGTTTATTAGTTTCAGTAGAACAACATGCTAGAATAGGACTAAGGATCTAGGAATGATGCCTTATGTGCCTGCTTTATGTGCTTCAACTTATGTGAATTGCATGCTAGTATTGAGTAGACAGCAGTAGGATAACCTGTTTAGGTTATGCCTGATAGTATGAGCTTAGTATTGTATGCTAGTGCAGTTTCTCACTATGAGAACAGAACTGCTTGAGTAGTTTTCCTGCATCCGAATGTTGCTTGCTTTGTGCTTTGCGGGACTTTGAGTGATGGGATTCAGCCATTAGGTGAATACGTCACGTCACATGTGGTCAGGGTTGAATAATCTCAGAGTGTTGGATTTGACCCTATTGCGCAGCTCTCGTTTGAGTCTAACTGTTGTAGGGACGAGTCTGTTACTCGAAGGATTATCTGAGCCTTATCACATCTGATGGTATTCAGGTAATGGTTAATTGGCATTACAAGGAGACCTTCAGTAGCCGAGGACCGGTTAGGGTGAAGTCAGATATTTTCCCTAGGGTAAGCCTAGAATGGTGTAACACCGTAAAAATTTAAACAATTTTTCACATTTTCAAAACACATTCACATTCATATTTTTTATAAAAATATCTACGTATCACATATCAATTCATCAAAACATATCCCAAGATCAAGTACATATAAAACTCCACGTGTGTGTACGAATCACGTCAGCGCCTTCTCGTGATCGTCACTAGTACCTGAAACACATAACACAAAACACTGTAAGCATAAATGCTTAGTGAGTTCCCCAAAATACCACATATAACACATATTAGCCACTCGAGGCTATAACTCTGTGGGCCCTTGGTCCCTAACTCTGTGGACCCTCTGGTCCTAGCTCTGTGGACCTTCCGGTCCTAACTCTGATATACACACAACATAAATCACATACAAATAATGCAGTGCAACACATCACATAGATAGCATACAAGATACTCTATCACATAACTTTGGTTACCTACTCAAGGTAAAGTATAGTGAGAAGACTCACCTCGGATGTCTCGGTTAATTCCTTGCTCGTGTATACACCGATCTAGCCTCTGCCTAAACACATAAACAATCATTTCAATCAATAACAGATCTCCAGGCTAGACTAGACTCTCGAATGTCCTTTAAGAAGGCTAAAAGACCATTTTACCCTTCAAACGGTCCACAAGTCCAATTGTTGACCAAACCCTAAAAGTCAACAAAAGTCAACGGTCAAACCTTGACCAGGCTCGTCAAGTGCACAATTGTGACTCGGCGAGTTTATGCGTGTCCTCATCACCCCCGGTTCTCATTTGACTCACTGGGTCAACCCTCTACTTTTCTAAATCATCGTTGGTCGTATACCGTGGGACAACCCGACCCAACTCGTCGAGTCATACTCTTCACTCGGCGAGTTCAGTCGTGAACTCAAGTCCTCTAAATCCCCAATGACTCACCGAGTAACTTCCCCAACTCAGTGAGTCACCAACTATGTTGTTCTCGGGGAAACCTACCCCTACTCGTCGAGTTTGTTCTTGGACTCGGCGAGTTCATGCCATGCTCATACTCAATTGACCTCCTAAGGTTAGATTTGTTCCTCTAATCTATAGATCTGACCTCCCCAAGCATGATAATCACGTAAAGGTTGGATCTTGGTACACATGCAATGCCCCCAAGCTCCCTTTTGGCGAAATAACCCCAAAAATGGACTTCTAGGCTCCTAACACAAAAGGCATGGAAAAAAGTAGTGTGATAAGAACTCTTTGGGCCTCTTGAGGTCCGAATCCATGAACCATTTATGCTTGGGACCTCTCATACTTCATGCTCAAGCTAAAAGATGCATAAAGAAACCCTAGATTCCACTAGAATCATAAAATCACAAGAATGGCACAGATGGTTATCTCCAACAGCTTCCTCTGATCAAATAGGAGTGGATCCAAGCTCTTCAATCTGCTTAGCTTGTTCTATCTTCTTCCTTCTTGCTAAAACACACAAGAACTAGTGAGTTAGCCTTCCTTTTTGCACCACAATGATCTCTCCGCTCTCTAGGGTTTTTCTCAGGGGTAGTGGCCGCAAATGATGGCCATAAGGGCCTTTAAATAGGTCCCAAACCCGGGAATTTAGGGTTTCACTTAACTGCGTGGACTCGCCGAGTCCATGGGTTGACTCATCGAGTCCGATCATTAATTCGGATGAGAACCCGCGATCCTACTCGGCGAGTCTACGCATCAACTCGCCGAGTTCCTCCACAAAACTCAAAATAAGAGAATAATATGATATACCTGGGAACCCGGATGTTACAATTCTCCCCTACTAGAATCAGACTTCGCCCCCAAAGACTTACTCTGCAAACAACTCTGGATGCTGCTCACGCATCTCTCGCTCCGGTTCCCAAGTCAGCTCGGACCCTCTCCGATGTTGCCACTGGACTTACACGATGGGCACTTCCTTGTTCCTCAAAACCTTGATCTTCCGATCCAAAATCGCAACTGGTCTCTCAACATAGTTTAGGTTCGTATCCACCTAAATATCCTCTAATGATACCACCGTCGACTCATCGGCCACACACTTCCACAACTGCAATATGTGAAAGGTGTCATGAATCTGAGTCAGCATTTGTTCGGCTGCTAGGGCGAGGCAGAGTATACAACAGGGTTGTATTGGGTTTATGGCCTACGTGATGGACACACGAGTGGCCGTTGGGAGGACAAGTTCGATTGATGAGGTCCCAATAGTGTGCGAGTTCCCAGATGTTTTTCCGAAGGAATTGTTAGGTGTGCCTCCCGAGAGGCAAGCAGAGTTCCGTATTGATTTGGTTCCGTGGGCAGCACCTATCGCCAAGGCGCCCTACCGCCTTGCGCTACCAGAGATGCAGGAGTTATCCTCGCAGCTTCAGGAGCTGCTGGGGAAGGGGTTTATTAGACCGAGTAGCTCACATTGGGGAGCGCTGATCCTTTTTGTCAAGAAAAAGGATGGTTCACACCGGATGTGTATTGATTATCGGGAGTTGAACAAGTTGACGGTCAAGAACCGTTATCCATTACCGAGGATTGATGATATATTCGATCAGTTGCAGGGAGCGTCTTGGTTCTCCAAGATAGACTTGAGGTCGAGATATCATCAGATGAGGGTTCGAGATGAAGATATCCAGAAGACGGCGTTCAGAACTCGTTATGGGCATTACGAGTTCGTGGTGATGCCTTTTGGGCTCACCAATGCACCGGTAGCGTTCATGGATCTCATGAACAGGGTGTGCATGCTGATGCTGGATCGGTCGGTGATCGTGTTCATTGATGATATTTTGGTGTACTCGAGATCTAGAGAGCAGCACGATGAGTATCCGAGGGAGATTCTCGGGGTATTGAGATCGGAGAGGCTTTTCGCCAAATTCGACAAGTGTGATTTTTGGTTATGAGAGGTCCGATTCTTGGGACACCTCATTAACCAGGATGGGATATTGGTCGATCCGGCCAAGGTTGAGGCGGTTATGAGATGGGAGGTGTCGAGGTCACCCATCGAGATTAAAAGTTTCCTAGGTTTGGCCGGCTATTATCGGAGATTTATCAGGGATTTCTCCAAGATCGTCGTGCCTCTCACCAGGTTGACCCGGAAGGGTTTTGCTTTTTCATGGGGTCCAGAGCAGCAAACCTCGTTTGAGACACTTTGTCAGAGATCGTGCGAAGCCCCGGTGCTAGCACTCCCGGAAGGGATGGAGGATTTTGTGGTGTATTGTGACGCATCGATATCGGGGATGGGTGCAGTACTTATGCAGAGGGGGCACGTGATAGCATATGCGTCGAGGCAGCTGAAGCCTCATGAGACGAGATATCCCACCCACGATTTGGAGTTGGGGGCGGTGGTGTTCGCCCTCAATATCTGGCGTCATTATTTGTATGGGGTTTAGTGTACCATCTACACGGACCACAAGAGCTTGAAGTATTTGATGGATCAGCCCAATCTAAACATGCGCCAGCGGAGATGGCTAGATGTGGTAAAGGATTACGATTGTGAAATCTTGTACCACCCGGGCAAGGCTAACGTCGTAGCTGATGCCCTGAGCCGTAGGGCAGAGAGCGCCCTGATTCGGGATATTTGTATGTGGTTGACAGTGATGACACCGGTGTTTGACACCATTCGGGAGGCCTAGGAAGAGGCTGTGAGATCGGAGAACCGTAAGAGGGAGCGGGTGATTGGGCAGGTGCCGGAGTTCATTACCGATAGTCGCGGGTTGCTGACCCTTCGGGGTCGGATTTGGGTGTCGTATGCAGGAGGAACGCGCACCACCTTGATGGAATTTGATCCATCCCCAGGCCACTAAAATGTATTTCGATTTGAAGAAGGATTATTGGTGGTCATGTATGAAAAGGGATGTGGCATGGTTTGTTAAGAGGTGCTTAACCTGTCGTTGGGTTAAGGTTGAGCATTAGCGACCGCATGGCTTGTTGCAGCCACTTGAGGTTCCCCAATGAAAGTGGGAACAGATTTCTATGGGATTTCATCACCAAGTTGTCGAGGACCGCGAGGGGTGTCGATGCAATTTGGGTGATCGTCGACCGGCTGACGAAAAGCGCTCACTTTCTTGATATCAGTGAGAGCTCTTCTGTTGAGAGGCTAGCAAAGTTGTATGTGAGGGAGGTGGTATCGCGGCATGAAGTGCCGATCTCGATTGTATCAGATTGGGATGTACGTTTTACTTCCAGGTTTTGGAATAAGTTACACGAGGAGTTAGGCACGAGGCTGCATTTCAGTACCGCTTTCCATCCTCAGACGGACTGACAGAGTGAGCGGACGATTCAGACGCTCGAAGACATTCTTCGGGCATGTGTGTTGGACTTCAGAGGAAGTTGGGAGACGTATCTGCCTTTGGCTGAGTTTTCCTATAACAACAGCCACCATTCGAGCATTGGTATGCCTCCCTTTGAGCTGTTGTATGAGAGGAGGTGTCAGACTCCCATTTGTTGGGGAGAGGTAGGGTAGTGAGTGATGGGCAGCATTGAGATAGTGCTTCAGACGACAGAGCAGATACAACAGGTTAGACAGAGATCGCTGACGGCCCAAAGTCTTCAGAAGAGTTACACGGATAGGCGTCGATCAGAGCTCGAGTTTCAGGTGGGGATCTTGTACTCCTGAAAGTGTCTCCTTGGAAAGGAGGGATTCGTTTCAGGAAGAGGGGCAAGTTGGGTCCCCGGTATATTGGGTCGTTTAGGGAGATCGCAAGGGTGGGCAGAGTAGCATATCGTTTGGAGCTACCTGTAGAGTTGGACCAGATTCATGATACCTTCCACGTGTCGCAGCTGAGGAAGTGTATAGCCGATGATTCGGCAGTGGTACCATTGGAGGATATCCAGCTGGATGCGAGTCTAAATTATGTTGAGAGATCGATCGAAATCTTGGATCGGAAGATCAAGGTTCTGAGGAACAAGGAGGTGCCTCTGGTTCAAGTCCAGTGGCAACATCGGAGGAGGTCCGAGCTAACTTGGGAGCCGGAGTCAGAGATGCGGGAGCAACATCCGAAATTGTTTTCGGCATGAGACTTCGAGGGCGAAGTCTGGTTCTAGTGGGGGAGAATTGTAACATCCCGAAATTCAGGTAAAGCTACTTAACCCTTCTATTTTGATAAGTTGTCAAGATTGGTCCCTTGAAATATTTTGTGGCAAATGAGTACGTTGGACGTACTGGGGAGTATGCTGCGCGTACTCACGCGCTTATTTTGGACGCGGACTACGCGCTTATTTTGGACGCGAACTCGCCTGGGTACGCTGGGCGTACCTAGGGTTACGCTGGGTGTAATGTGTCCAGATGCAAACCCTAATTTTCGACTTGTGCACTATATAATGGGTGTTAAGGCTCATTTATCAACCTCCATATCAGTGTGTGAAACCCTAAGAGAGAGCCTTCCATCGTCCTTAGTGAATGTGTGTGATTTTGGAGCTAAAAGTGCCTTGGTATGTTAGTGAAGAAGAATGAGAGGAGCTTGTGGAGGCTAGAGCTTGGAGTGCAAGTTTGGATCTGAGATCTACAGAGGAAGGAGTTGCATTTAGAGGTATAAAGTTCAAAACTTTCCTCTTCATTTTGGTTTGTTGTTGCATGGGCCATTTCTAGGGCTAAAAGTCCCAAAGGTGGAGACTTTATGAGTATAAGTGCTCCATGGTCCGAGATCTGTCCCTTTTCAGTGGTATTTGTGGTTTAGATCCATAAAGTTTCCATCTTGGTCGTTGATATGAGGACATGCTTGAGTTTGATGCTTTCTAGGGTTAAAAATGGGATAATATGGGGGTTAATGACTTGTTCAGCCATGCAAAGGCTTAAAGTCGTCGACTTTATGGATTAAGAGGCTTAGAAATGGTCAGATCTAGAAGTTGGACGTGGGTCTTAACTGATTAAGACCTCAGGAGCTGAAAGACTGAAACTGGGAATTACGCGGGGCGTAATCCCAATACGTGCAGCGTAAGGGGGCGCGCACCCCGTTTCTGTGAGGATGTCGGGTACGCGCAACGTAACCCGGAGGGTTGACTTTTGTTGACTTTTAGGGTTTGGTCGATTTTAGAGCCTTTGAGCCATGAGAGGGGTAAAATGGTCTTTTACCCTCCTGAGAATGATAAGAAAGGAAATGGTCTAGCCTTGGAAAATATATTGATGTAGAGTGTTTATTTCATATGATTATGCGGAGGCTAGACCCGATTTCATAGAGTTCGAGATTTCCGAGTTACCCGAGGTGAGTCTTCTCACTATACTGTACCTGGAAGGGTACCTATGTGCGACCGGAAGGTCTTGTATGCTATGAGATGCATTTGCTATATGTTGTTATGTGATATGTATCTGATATGTAGGTGATATGTATGTGTTATGTATGTTATGCATGATATGAACGGGAAGGTCAAGATGATATGGACCGGAAGGTCAAGAGGTCACGGACCGGAAGGTCGATACGGGTAGGACTGGAAGGTCTACCGGGATTCAGGACGGAAGTCCCCTGAGACACTGGGATCGGAAGATCCCACAGAGTTGGGGTCTGGAAAGGCGTATGTGGGGTATGTGGTATCTCGGGGAACTCACTAAGCATTTATGCTTATAGTGTTGTGTTATGTGTTTCAGGTACTAGTGATGATCGCGGGAAGGCGCTGGCATGATCAGTACACACACGAGGAGTTTTTCATATTATGATCTTGGGATGTAATGTTATGGGTTGTTATGTGATACAATGACATTTTTATAACTATTATGAATGAAAGTGTGTTTTTAAAATGTGAAAAATTGTTTTGAAAATTTACGTCATTACACCGAATTTTCTGCCTTAATTTGCTTTGGATAATTACCATAAATCGTTTTTTCAAAATAAGAATCGGATTTTTTATTATGGTAATTGTTATCCTAATCAAATTAATGGATAATTGTCAATTTAAGATAATTAATTGTTTTATAAGA
The DNA here is from genome assembly GCF_002870075.4 of Lactuca sativa. Lineage (NCBI taxonomy): Eukaryota > Viridiplantae > Streptophyta > Magnoliopsida > Asterales > Asteraceae > Lactuca > Lactuca sativa. The sequence continues at coordinate 284,256,356 of NC_056630.2, forward strand.
TAAATATTAATTATTTGTATTTTGATTTGAATTATCTAGCAAGAAAAGAAAAGGGATTAGGTCAAATTATGTGATAATTATTAATTATATGATATTTAATTATTTTTCAAATTTGATCTAAGAGATATTTTGAAAAGTTTCAAAATTTGTCCGCAATTTTGGAATTTAAATCTTTTATTAAAAGATTAAGTTTGAAATATTTAAATTCTAAACTCTAGAGTTTCACAAGTTTAAAATTCAACCCTTATACTAATATACTATTATAAGATTAATAATTATATATATGTAGAAGGCGATTCAGTCTTACCGTTAGTAGGTCTCATTTACAAAGCCGGTTTATAAGGGGTATAAGGAAATTGCCTATAAAATGGCGGTTGAATGTGTGTCCACTTTCACCCATCGCTTCCTTGATTGGTGGAGGGTCGTTAGCCGAACAGGTAGGATATGACAACTTAAATCCTCATTAATAAGTATAATGATTACGTAAAGTAACTAATTTTTTTCAAATCCCAAATCTTTGTTACTTTAGGAAAAATGTGAAAATGTATGCTAGCCTATAAAATTGCACTTTGCACCTTACCAAATCGTTAATGGAGCGTGTGTAGCTAACCGACACACTACTTTGGGACTAGCTTAGGTGGCAAATGGTGGCTCGATGTTTATCATAGACTAATGGAGCGTGTGTGGTTAACCGACACATTGGTTAAGTGATAAGTGACATCGAGAGCATTAAGCACATTTGCATGGTTATTCACACCTTGTTTGTGATCTTCGGTATCCCAGTCATAAACTTGAAGGACATAATCGAGATTTAAACATGCCATTAAAAATTTCAATGAATCTCAAAAGGAACTAGGAATTTCAATTCATCTAAAACTAAAAGTTTTCGTTTTTATGCTGGAAATTGGTAAATCGTCATTTATCTATCTTCAAATTATTTGCAATTAGATTACGACATCTCTCTTCGAACAAACACATACAAAATCAAATGGGTGGAAGAGAATTGGAGTCGATGAGGAGCCAGAGAGCTTCGCTGTCGACGACGATGGTGAGACGACGTCTCTGGCAGAGGGGATGACCGGAGGGGATGATGGAGGGTTGCAATCGGAGTTTCAATGGGAAGCGACGTTTGTGAAGAAGAAAAAGCAGAGGGAATGAGATGAAGTATTTGGGCAAAAAGGGAACGGAAATTTTTTTTATTTTTTCAGTCATGCCATAAAATCTGAAAGTTTAAGAGGCGGTTTATAAATTAAAAGGCATAAAATCATATGCAACCAAAAATTAAGACAAATTAAGAGCTTGCCTTAATAGTGTTTTATTTGGTCACTACTCGTGAGTCATATGGTTTTCATTCCTTCCATTCTACCCTTTATATTTGCTCTCATTCACTCATCCTCTTGCAATCTTTCCCCTGTTCTTGAATCCTACACCCACGGGCCAAGATACTCAAACCAGTCAACACCCCTGATACAGCCTTCTATACCCTAGTAATTTCTAGGGTTTCAACAATAATCAATAAACCCTAATTCAACAACAAATGGCGAATTTGACTCAAATCGGGTCAAGCACAGTGCTTTCCCCATTTACAGACTCCATCAGATTCAAAACCATAAACCCAATTCTCCGAAGAACCCAATTTGCGAATTTAACCAACCATCATAAACCCTTTCTTCGTGGCACCACCCTAACGGTGGCTAGGTTCGGGCCTGGGCAGGTTCAGTTTCCTGACCCGGAAAACTTCAAAGACCTGATTGATAGAGCTGAAGGTATCATGTATACGATTGCTGATGCTGTTGTTTCTGCTACTCCTGATTCTGGTATCACCACGAACGTTGGAACCAAACAGAGCAATGATTGGCTCTCTGGAATCACCAATTACATGGAGACTGTTCTCAAGGTTTGCAATATAATAATTATTCTTGTTATCACCATTATTGTTGTGTGAATATGGAACTTTTTTCATTTCAGTTTTTGAAGGATGGTCTCTCTACCCTCCATGTTCCATATTCATATGGTTTTGCTATTATACTCCTTACTGTTCTTGTGAAGGCTGCAACATTTCCTCTGTCAAAAAAGCAGGTTTGTTGCATTGATACTCGTTCAATGAAAACCTCAATAGCATGTGAAAAATGTCATCTTCTTGAATAAAAATAAATATTTTAAAACTTCAATGAAGGTGGAATCTGCAATGGCAATGCGATCTTTGCAACCTCAAATAAAAGCTATTCAGGAACGGTATGCTGGTGATCAGGTTACAAATCCTGTCCTATTTTATTTCCTGTTCTGCTGCCAAAAATGATGCAAAATATAACTTAAGTGGAGAGGATATTAAAGGCCTAGATTTTGAACTATTTATTTAAACTTTAGAGAAATAAGTGCTGAATACATTATGGAATGGAGTTGATGAAGAAATGGAATGAGCGAGGTAATGGAATGGGTGATTACATTCCATTATCATGGTTTGTTGGATTGAAGGAATGGAATTAGTCATTCAAACTGATTGTTGTTATGCATAATTCATTATATTATAAAAATAAACTTTAATCAATTAAGATATACCACTATAAACACGCCCATCCCCATGAAATGAATCACGCGCCTTATGGAATGCTCAATTTCCTAAAACCCTAAACCCTAAACCTCAAAAAATCAAAAAATGTACCTCATTTTGCATTTTTTTTAAAGTTTAAATATATTTCATGGGTTTGCAGGAGCGCCTTCAGCTTGAAACTGCAAGATTGTACAAACTTGCAGGGATAAATCCCTTGGCAGGTATTTTATATTTCAAGCTTCATAACTTCATATATATATATATATATTGAACTTGATCTCTCATCTGTGCAAAAGACATAAATGCCCTCTTCATCTTCATCATAAAAAATAGCTTACACTCTATTATGCTGTGAATGGCATAACAGGATGCTTGCCAACCCTAGCCACAATACCCGTTTGGATTGGTCTATATAGAGCCCTATCAAATGTTGCAGATGAGGTAACTAACTAACTCTAACTCTAACTCTATTATTATTTTTATATATTTTCTTACATAAATAATAATATCTATAAATAAATTATGTGAAATGATTTTTGTAGGGACTTCTGGCTGAAGCTTTCTTTTGGATTCCATCCCTTGCTGGCCCCACAACGGTTGCTGCTAGACAAAGTGGCAGTGGCATTTCTTGGCTCTTCCCTTTCATTGTAAAGTGTTGCTTGCTATCACCTTTTTTTTTTTTTTTTTTTTTTTTTAATTCGATGTTTTAAAAAATAATTCATGATTTTAGTTGAATTATGATTTTATTTTCTAAAAAGTAATAACTTTTGCAGGATGGTCAGCCTCCACTTGGGTGGTCAGATACAGCTGCATATCTGGTGTTGCCTGTGCTCCTTGTGGTCTCTCAGTACATATCTGTACAGATCATGCAGTCAACACAACCACAGGTTAGGTCTTTTACTGAAGGGTAAAATTGTCATTTACTAACATTCATTCATCCCAAAAAATGGAAAACTTCATTCACCACCAGTTTATGAATCTAATATAATAAACGTTTCTTTTTGACTGAATGCACAAACTTTTTAGTTTTTACAAATTTACCCTCATTTGTGTGCTTTGATTATCTCAATATTGTTTGAACATTAGACAGAAGTAACTTTGAATCAAGTAGGTGTTTATTTATGGTGTTTAATACTTTCAGAGCAATGATCCAAATATGAAGACTTCTCAAGCTATAACCAAATTCTTGCCATTGATGATTGGTTATTTTGCACTTTCAGTGCCTTCTGGTCTAAGCCTTTACTGGTATTTTAATATATAAACTATACAAAAAAAAAATAAAAAATTGTTAATATTTTTGGTGACATGTTTATGAATATACATGTATATATTTGTTGCAGGCTGACGAACAATATATTAAGTAGTGCACAACAGATATGGCTTCAAAAAATGGGGGGTGCAAATAATCCAGCAATAAAAAAAATTAATTATGAAGCTCTTAAAGAAGATAAGCCCAAGGTTGAGGAATCATTGTTGCAAATGCAAACAACATCAGTAGTTAAAGAAGCACCTAAAATAGAGAAGCCTGATGCACAAGGGTATCTCCCTGGAGAGAGGTTAGTAGCACATTGTTGAATGATATATTTCTTTCTTAAATCTTACTTAATCTGGTAAGTTATATATATTATGGGTCATGGGTGTTTCCTTTTGACTTGGTGTTTGGTATGATGGAATCGGGGAAGGAATTGAATTGGTTATTCCATTGGAATCAAGAAAAGATGTTTGTTTTGCACTTTTGCTACGTGGATCATGGAATGGAATGGACCATTTTGTTTAGACTTGAGTGATGTGATTCCTTCCATTTTGTCAAAATTTCAATCTAGGAGATGTTTAATGTAATTTTTAATGCTATGAATCTTTTTTCAAAATTTTAATGATTTCAGTTAAATTACAAAATATTTTTTTTAAAGACCAAATTCCATAAAACCCGACTGAAGTTTGGAATTTTTTCGTGAGACTTTGATTTTTTTTTTTTTAAGATAACCTTTGAATTCCATAAGAAACATTATATATAGTTTGAAATTTGTTCTGTTTAACCACCCTAACATTTTATTTATTTATTTATGATTTAACCATTAGCACTTTGATTTAAAAAAGAAAACAAATTAACCAGAAATATTCTTCCGATGTTCTTTTTGCACATTATTACTGGGAAATTAGGTTTTCCCTCATTAAGTTTAACTTTTTACAAATTTGCCCTCATTTATTCTTTTCTTCTGACAACACTTTTTTGGTATTAGGATTTAGATACCTTGTTTGTTTCTTAAATTCTTTTGGACAATTTCCAGATTTAAACAATTAAAGGAACAAGAAGCAAGGAAGAAACAACAAAAAGAAGCAGAAAAAGCTAAACAGATTTCATTAACAAAGGAAGCCATCAAAGGAGACACAGACACGAAAGTAAATCTTGAAAAAGCTGATTCCGATTCCGATTCCATCAAGTCTCTTAACGGAAATGTTACGTCTTCTGATTCCAATCAAGCTGAGAACACTTCGATGGAATACAATAGCAGCATTGAAAAGGTAGGTAGTCACCAATGTCTTCTCATTGTTTCCTTTTGGGTTGGAATTTACAAATTTTCCATTATCCTTGCTTTTTCTTTGCAAGCAAGCTTACCATGACTGACTAGACATTTTTCTATCAGGATGGCATTTTCGTCTTTTTGCACATTAGTCACGGTGTGGTGTATATAATAACTCTTTCTAATGCTTCAACTTAACAGGAAAAAGCTGCGACTTGTACAGCAGAAAATGAAGAGAAACATCAAGATGAAAGAGTATGAGATGAGATAATTTCACCAATTTAGAAAGAGGAAATACCTCACCATATACACGGGCAATTTTACCACCAAATATAATGGGAGGAGAGAAATACGTTGGGTTTGAACATACACATAAGGTAAAAAGTGTAGATACGTAACTTCTGTTACCCAATACAATGAGAGGTTGGTTCCTTTTAAAGACGAATTTTCCATAATAGTGTAGAATTTGTCCTAATTAGATATTCTTTGTACCATTTTTTGTGTTTTTCATAATATATGACACTCATTTTGCAAAATGCGAAGATTTCGATTGTGGACTTGTAGAACAAAAGATGAATATTATATTCAAAAGCGCATGGAAAATTTTAATGTTTTGTAGGCAAAAATAACAAAGATAGATCTTTCTACAAGTAGAAAAAGAAGGAAAAAAAAATGGAGGCTGGGGGAGTGAACTTTCGTTCAACAAACAAATGATATTATAATAATATCCGAAGATAATAATTGGGACTTAAATACAAAAACAGTTTGTTGAAATAATAATAATAATAAGAGCTTTTTTCACACAAGTCTTAGTTCATATTCTCCCGCCATTGTTATATATCTCACCCATGGAAGAGCCTGATATCCACTTTTCTCAATGATCTTTAGATAACGCACCTATAATAAAAAGTAAAAACAAACAATAATGAAAAATGAGATATCTAAATGAAAAGGGGGAAGTGATGAGGTGTCACCTGTATTCCTGAAACTGTGAAATATGGTATCTCAAACTTCACACGAATGGGAGCTTTTCTCTCAGGGACTGCTTCTTCAGCTGTTATACTTGGAAGTCTGAATTCCGCTCTCAACATGTATTCCTAAAATTAAAAAAATCAAAAAATCTATAACTACAACATTATCTTGAATTTGTGAAGATATTATGAAAAAGAGAGAGAAAAATACCTTGCCACCTGGAAATGATTTAATTTTCCAGCAAAGGGCATCGTTTTCTGGTGCATATGCAGCTGATCCCATGGATGTCCGTACATTTGGATTAGTGGCATCCGCAGGCACTGGAAATTCAATTTCAACATTTGTTGCAGTGCTGCAAAGTCAACAACACTACTGGTCAAACCATCCATAACTACACTTTTTTTTTTTTTTTTTGAAGTCATAACTATAAGTATATAATAATAATAATAATAACAAATAATACCTCCTCTCCTTAAACTGGCTGCGGGCTTTGATTGTTATTTCCATACGACTTCTTGAATGCCTTTCGATTTGAGCTTCCACCCATATCAGAGGCTTTACCTGTCAAATCAAATCAAATATTAGTTTTATTCAATTTATATAAATAAAAAGCAATTTATATTTATATATAAAGTGTAAGAACCTGAGTACTGAGTCGATATGTCATGAGGTCAAAAGCTCCATCAGGGGGCACAAATGAAATTGTGCGATCATTTTCAAAACGAGCCAACCGAACACACCTATTAAACATTAAAAAATATATATATATATATATATTAAATAAATAAACATATAATTGAAGAAAATATAGGAAGAAATCAAGAAAGGTTGAAGAACTGAGAACATAACATACTGATGAAACTTGATGTCATCCAAGTCGATAGCTTTTCCTTTTGTGGATCTTCCTTGTGCCTCCAATAATACTCTATCATTCAAACCAAGCTTACACTCTGGCATACCACTGCAACAAATCAACCCTCATTGTTTAACTTAATTACAAAATATACCCTCAACCTCAAGAAGTAGCAAAAGACCACAATCAAGTTATACCTCAAATAAGTTCGCATCTTCAATGCCCCAACAACCTCTGACCTTACTATTTGACCATTGCTGTTGACAAGTATATTCACACTCTCCACAACATCCAAAAACACCTGAAAAAAGGCAATCAGGTTTTATTCTAAGATAATTACATATCTGCCCTCACAAGAACAAGAACAACACCTACCTCATTCTTTTTGTATCGTATCCCTTCACTACGCCAGGAGACAGCATTTGTCACAGCCATTGGAGGCCTCTGTGAAACTTCCATCCTGTAAGCATCTGTCTTGATAAACTCACTCAGAATTTTAGCTTCAGTGTATTGAGGGTAACCAAAGTCCATCATTTCATCAAGCAACTCATACTACAAAGTACAAAAATCATTCACTTTTCCTTCTTATAATATTTGGTGAGATCAGATATTGTAGTAAAATATGCATACCACAACAACAAAGTTATCTCTAAGTGATTCCTCCTCTAGCTCCTCAAAGTAATGCTTAAATACCTGTAGCCAACACAAATAAACAACTTCATACATAAACTTTCATGTCTTGTAAGGATATTAACATTAACTATGTCTTTCTTGAATTATAGTGAAAGAAATGAAAGCTATTTTATTTCATTAGTGATTACTGAATGGTGCTTACATCAACTACACGGTGTAGAAAGAGGAGAAGGCTAGCTGCATTACAGTTCTGCCTGGATGCAGTCATTAGATATACATTGTTGTGTTGTACGAACATATAGGTGACGCCATTATCATACACAACAGGATCTTGAGCATCTGGTTCACCCTGGAGTTAGTCAATACACCATAAACTAATTAGTCATGCTAATTTGCTTGCATACACAACAACAATAGGTGTGCAACAGTGCTTCAAGCAAGACTTATCCAATTCGATCCGAATAAAATAAGAATTCTTCTTCTTCGTTATGATCTGGGTTTAATTTCAATTCTAAACTAACCAATCCAGCTGAAACGCTATTCCTTTAAATTTTCCTACACTATATATTAAACGAGATGAAGAAGAATTCAATTAAGTTGTGGGTTTTTAGAAGATTTATATGTTTTGCATCTATCAGCTGCTAGATAAAACGATGTTTATCCAAAAAACCTGCTAAAACATGATCTTAATTAACAATGTGAACAACATACAAGTATATTGCTTCACTTTTTGCATAAACGCTTGTGATGCTAAACGAATAGAGAATCAAATAAAAGACAGCATGTGAATTGAGGTAACGGAAAAACCTCTTTTTCTATCAGTTTACAAAAGAAACGCTCGGCCTGAACTGCGGAGACATCGCCACGGTAGTCACGCCATACAAGAACACGGCCTTTGATGTCGAGAAGGAACAGCGCAGAGGCCGCCCCTGCCATCAATTACTCAAAACCGATAGATCAGATCCGTATTGATGTATGGTATTGGTTTCGATTTAAGATCTACTTTCTGATCGATCTGCTGCCAAATGAAATGAATTTTTCTAAGAATCAATGAGCCATTACTTGTCTATAACATTCCGAGAGAACTGAATCAGATTCTAGAGACGATTTCGAGGTGCGATCCGTATGAATTTGTGTTTAAATGAAATTTAAGGCTGATGAGCTTCTGGTTATGGAGTCTACTTTTGACGCTGCGCTGTGCAAAATTGCAAATCGGTTGCAGCGGGCTGCCTATTGGGTCGCCTGGTGAAACACTCAAGCCCATTTTACTAAGCCCACTTAGAAGTCGAAAGAGTAAAGGAAGGCAAAGTACACATGTGACATGTGTAATTAGTCGTTTTGTATAAAACAACTCAATGAATGAATGAAAAAGGCTAAATAATACTTTGAGTAGACATGAACTAAAAGACGAGTTTCATCAGACCGGTTTTGAAAACAAATCAAGAAAAAAATCGGTCTAAAATGAGAACGGATCGAAAAATATGAACGGCCCAATATCATTCGGGATCGGTTCAGAAAAAGAATTGACCGTCCAAAGATTTGTCCCAAAAAAGACCGGACCGTTCCAAGACTAACGTGAAACAAGTCCAAGACCGACTTGATACCGTATATACATATAATTTTTGTGTTGGTTACACATTTTTTTAATCACATTACTCGACTTCTTTCATTTTTTTATTAAATTGTAACACTCATAAAATCATGTCAAATTTAAACTTTTTCAAAACACTTAGAACCATTTAACATTACATAATTTGGTTTCAAAATAATAAATATCAGAGTATCCCAGTATCTATTCATAAAAATCATAACGGCAGGAGGAGCGGTACGATCATGCATTCGCCTTGCCACGATTACCAGAAGTACCTGAAACATTACACTGAAACTGTAAGCCTGAAAGCTTAGTGAGCTACCCCCAAAATATCATCCTCATACAATTATAATCATATCATATCAACAATTACAAAACAACATGCATAATGAGCCTTCAGTCTGGCTGGACCGCCTCGTAGACCTTCAATCTATCTGGACCGCTCTCCGAGCCTTCGACACGTCTGGACCGCCTCGTTGGGCTTTCAGCCTATCCGGACCGCTCGTCGGGCCTTCAGTCTGAATAACATCCCTACTGGGCATGTAGTCTGTCCGGACCGCCCTGGGTATGTTGGCCTACAGCACAAAGCAGGACCGCCTCAACCCAACCCCCAAAAAACAATCATGTGCACATAAATATCATACATAACAGTCAATCCGATCAACAAATCACAAGGCATACCAACAATCCCAAAACCAGGATATCGACCTAACAGGTCACTGGCGTAGCATATCACCATCCTAACTACCAGGATGTAAAACACTAAACATAACATGTAATAATCTGAATACTATCCATAAAGGGCCAACCTTGGTGCCTTAGACCCTGTTGATATAGTGAGGATAACTCACCTTGCCACTGTCGACTCGAAAGATAACTCTCTGATCGCTGCCAAAAAGTCTTCCACCTATATTTGCCATACAACCATGTTCATAAATTCCCAAAATGCCCCAAAGTCCAAAACTCAACCCATAGTCAAAGTCAAAGTCAACTGCCAAGGTCAACAATCCATGTTGACCTGAACTCGTCGAGTACAACCAGCCACTCTCCGAGTTCCTTGCATAATCATCCACTCTCTGAGTCATTAGAGCGACTCGTCGAGTTCCTAAGGCTTGCGGTCGAAGCTCCTTAGCCACTCGTCAAGTCCCCCCCCCCCCCCCCGCAACTCGACAAGTTCACATGCATCCAACGGTTGGGAAAAACCCTAACCGACTCGCCGAGTCTACGACAATCTTCAACGCACTCGCGGAGTTGTTCATCCAACTCGTCGAGTTCAGGACCATCTTCATGTGAATCGTCGAGTCCCTTTAGTCCTTCATCCATACATGTGCTTTTTAAGCCATGCAAAGGCTCCAAATTGCAGATCCAAGCTCCTAGGGCATGTTTATCACGTAAAGTTGCAAACTTTACGTGCATGCAAGATGATAATGACCCAAAACAAGCTAAAGGAGAGGCTTAAGGTAAAGGGGAAGGTCATGGCTTGACAAAACTACTACTTTACGACAAGAGGAGCTAAGGGAGTCCATATCTGAGGTTGCAACCCTCAGATCTTTACCCAATTTGGAAAACCACCACAAAACCCTAAAGAAAAGGGGCTCAATCCCATAAATGAAAAGATCTAGCTAAAGGGGAGCCAAGGTAACAGCTTGTTACCTCCAAAATGATGCCAAGACAGGGTTGAATCTGGATCTACAACAACCCCTTGCTCCAAACTTCTTGAACTCCAAGCTCTCTACTCCAAGATTCTTCTTCCAAGCTAAGAAGCACACAATTATAAAGGCAAACACGAATTAGGCCTTTATGGACTCAAGCGAGACAGTAAGTGAGACTAAGGGGGGTAAATGGTTCTTAAATAGGGTTCAAAACCCCGAAATTTAGGGTTTCATCATCCAGCTCCTACTCGTTGAGTCCCTTCTTAGACTTGGCGAGTAGGTCACTTGAACACGCGGACCAACCCGCTACTACTCAACGAGTCAGGGCAACCAACTCGTCGAGTAGGCCTTGAAATCAAGAGAATTTCTTATACAATTAAAACCTGTGAATTGGGGCGTTACATCAATTTTAGAGTATCATTTTTATTGAATCTTAATGTATAATTTTGATGTTAATCATACATTTGTTAATGAAAAAACTCAAAAAAGAAACCAAAAAATAAAAAAATAAATACCAAAATCGAACCGAAAAAGAAGCATGCAAAAACTGTGAAACCGAATTGAAAAATAATGAGATTGGTCCAAAAAAGACTAGGTAAAAAAGAACTAGTTAGGAAAAAGCCAAGACCAAAAAATACCAGCCCGAGATCATCCGAGAGAAGTTCAAAAAAAGACCGGACAGTTTCGAGACCAACCTGAAACCAGTATGGGACCGCGAATATGCATCTATACTTTGGGGCTTAGGCTTCTTACCACGTAGGCAGATAGAGATGCACAAACCCAGGATCCGATCCGGTCAACAATTTGATCCGGTCGAATCCGATCCGTTCAACAATCTAATCCGGTAAAATCCGGTCCGGATCCAGTCAAAATCCGATCCGAATCTGGTCAACAATCCGAATCCGATTTGAAACCAGTTTGATCCGGATTTTGTTAGCTTTTACCAGATTTTTCAACGGTTTAAGAACCGGTTTTTGTAGAATCCGGTATTGTGATCCGGGGATAAATCCGATTTCGAGTCCGAAACGTCAAACTGGTTTGAATCTGGTCACCGGTTTAATCCGATCTGGTTTTGACCGAAACCGGTTTTCGGATCGGATCGGTTTCATTTCGAGGATCAGGTTTTTGTGTGCACCTCTATTGGCACATATAGACATATAAACTTTTTTTTCTTTAAATCTGGAATCCAATAAATATTCAAACTAAGGAAAACCATATTTGCTTAGATCCGATTTATCATATTAGTTAGGTTCTAGAAGTATTTTTTTTATAGAATAAGAGAATTTTTTATTTGGTCTCAAACCGCTCATTGTTATAGTAGAAATTTGATGTTTTTATCCATATTTTTTATACTTTTCAATACAATGGTCGAAACTTGTTAAGAAAGGTTTTGAGTTTTGACCATTCAAACAAATGTTAGATGATTGAGAACCAGCGTATATAAACTTATAAGCATAAAATATCTTTTTTACCCCTTAAATGATTCGAAATTTCCCTCGTCAATGGGAGTTGTAGGTACGAAATCCCATAAAGGAGGTTCAAGGTTCGGACCTTGCATGACTAAAATACACAAGTGACCGTAATTTACCCTTATATATGTTAGGAAAGTGTCAACCAAAACTGCAAAAAAACAAACATAAAGAATATTGGTTGAGGCCTGTGTTTAACACAGTTTCCTTAAAACAAATTCTCTATATATGGATGTTTGTTTCCCAGGATACAACAACAGTAAGTGACTCTTCTAGGTCATCCAAACCCTCACTTGGCCCGAAAAATACCTCGGTTACAGCAAGAGATGGAAGATGAAGCAGAGACGTAAGAGAGGAAAAACAATATTTCGTTTCATTCGGTGTGTTCCATCAGTAGCTTGAAGCCTCTATTTATTCTCGGAATAATAGAGGTCAAATAGTGTTACTGAGGTGATTAATATGAAATCGTAACTGTCAAAATCGAACGACACAATTAATCAAGAAATCAAAACCGAAATCTATTATTAGTGGCTTTTAATTTTGGGTTTATAATTGTTAAACAAAAAGAAAATAATTGCAAAAAAGTCCTTCAATTTTTCTGGTCGACCGGTAATGCATACAACTTTAGTGACCCAAAGCCAAACCGACTCGCATTTGCACCCTCTACATGCGCGCACAAGGGAGAACCTTAGTTATGTAAGTCTTACAAAGGTAGTCAGACTTTATACTTATAAACCCATTTCCTTTTCATACTCCCACCAATGTGGGATGTAGTAAACCCAATAAATCACTTGTTTTGTAACACCCTGTTCCGAGTTGTTTTCTATTTTGGGGTGGTGACCAAAGATCAGGAATTATCAGGCTATCAGGCTTAGGACCGTTGAGGAGATGAGATATGGACCTATTTGGGTATGGGCGATAAAAATCTAGATGATCTGGGGGTTCGGTTTGTATCTTAGAGCCAAGGGGTATTTTGGTAAACTCAGCTTAGACTTTGATGGAAATTGGATTTTTATTCGGTAAATTTTAAGGCAATTATGAGATGATAAAAGCGTAGAGCGTCTCATCACCCTTTCATGGATATAAGAATCGTTGGAATCGGATATATAATGAAGAAGTTACGACCTTCAGAAGAATTTAGGGTTTGGGGGAAAAACCCTAGTACGCGGGCGTACGTGGGGACTACGCAGGATGTACTCATGCGAGGAACCCCACACAAGGTGTACTTTGGCGTATGATGAGTGTAGTCAGCATTTGGAACGCGAAACTTCGGCTTCGTACACTGGGCGTATGAGGAGTCCAAGAAACCCTACTTTCCTTATATTGTATCCTATATAAACACCTTAAGATCCTAAGGTTGGCCTCTTTACCAGCCCCCAAAGCTCCTAAAACCCTAAATTGTCCCTTAAGATTTCTTGGTGGTGTTCTTATGACCTTGAGAGGATTTTAGTGGGTATTTTGCTCATTATGAAGGAAGCTTGGAAGATTGAAGGTGCCTTGCTTGGAAGGAAGGTCATAGATCCAGAATCATCTCACTTGTTGTAATCTCTTTGAGGTATCAACTTCATACCTTGGCTTGTAGATGTTTAAACAGAAAATGAAGCATAAAGTAAAGGACTCAAGTTGTAAAAATTTCTCGTAATGGGTTTTGGGGACTCATTAATGACTGGATGAAAAATCAAATAGAGTGTCATGATCTTTTTTTTTTTTGGAAACGGCTAACGATTTTATAAAAGAGTCACACCTAGCAAGAAACTAGATGAGCCCAGCAAGAAAAGTACAACAGAAAGATTACATGAGAGCAAAGAAGGAAATATAGAAATACACCACTTAAAAATGAGCAAATGGAGACACGATCCAATCACACCACCGAATATGCCTCATTGATCCCCTATATTTTAACCAATAGAGAACCAATTCTTGTATGTCATCCATAACCTGAGTCGGCCTCCTTTTCACCTGGTTGAAGATCCTGTCATTCCGGGCTTTCCAAATACTCCAGATCATGCCATAACATATCAGCGTAAGTATTCTCTGCTTCTTCGTGCACTGGCTCCAATTGGCTACAAAGTGTAAGAGTGTGTCTAAGTTATCGATACCTCCTGGATTGATACCACACCAATTCATTATCCAATTTCGCACACTAACTGCAAACTCGCACTGAATGAGAATATGGTCTGCAGATTCAACACCATTAAGACAATACCCACAAATTATTGAGGGTATTTGAACACCTCTACCTTCCAATGCCTGTGCTGATGGGATTCTGCCCCATTTGGCCCGCCAAATGAAACACAACACTTTGAGTGGGACTTCTTTCAACCATTCAATTCTAGGTCCTGGTAAGGTGGGGGTAAATTCGTCCATTTTTTTCGGGAGATCCTCCACCGTATACAACCCATTCGTACCAATTTTGCAACTCCAAGTGTCCACTCTGTTTGATATACAAAATTTCCCCAAAGATCCTTCAAGATGTATTAGGTTTCGATTCAGATCTGGTGCCATGGGATCCGATTTCCAATTCCATGTGAATCCATCACCTGATATGCGTTCATTGACTAAACATCTTTTCCTGCATTCAATATTGAACAACTCCGGAAACCTTGATTTTAAGGTCTCGTTTCCCCACCAGGTATCTAGCCAAAATAACGTATCTTGTCCATTCCCAACCTCCTTTTTGAAAATGTCGTTAATTTCCAGTCCTACTTTGTGAATCTCATTCGAGACCCCAGATATGTTATTCCACACTCCGCTAATGGTCTTTCTTGAATGTTGGTCCGCTGCCCTTTTCTTAAGATTGTGTATCCCCCTAATGACTTGACACCATAGAGCAGACTGGTCACTCCTTAGTCTCCACCACCACTTGACCAAAAGTGCAACATTTAGACTGCGAAGCGACCCCACCCCAAGACCACCTTTTTCAATAGGAGTGGTGACTCTATCCCACGATACCCAGTGAATTTTAGATCTGGTCTCACACCCACCCCACAGGAAGTGTCTTCTTGTTTTTTCCAGCAATTCTGTCACCCCCACTGGGGCCTTAAAAAGAGATAGGTAATAGGTTGGAAGATTACCTAATACCGCTTTGATTAGAGTCAACCTGCCCTCAAAAGATAAAGTTTCCGCCTTCCATATTGAGAGTTTTGACTTGAATCGATCGATGATAGGTTTCCAGTTTTTAATCAGATTCATATTAGCGCCTACTGGAACTCCTAAATATTGGAAAGGAAGTTGCCCTACTTCGCAACCAAGTATGCTTGCCCACCTGTTTGTTTCTCCTGATGTTGTGCCAACACCAAACATTTTTGATTTGGTGAAATTTACCTTGAGCCCGGAGGATGCATGAAAACACTTGAGTATTCTGGCAAGGTTGGTGATGTTTGTTCTAGACCATTCTCCAATGAATAGAGCATCATCGGCATAGAATAGATGAGAAATCTTAGGGCCACCATTGGGAATTTGTATTCCAGAGAAGAGGCCTTGCTCACATGCTGATTTAATTGCCACATTTAAACCTTCCATGGCTGCTATGAAGAGAAAAGGGGAGAGTGGATCTCCTTGACGAACGCCTTTAGTAAAACTGAACTCTTTTGTGGGGGATCCATTAACAAGAACAGAAGCCCGAGAAGATGCAAGGCAGCCTTGGATCCATATCCTCCATTTGGTCCCGAACCCCATCTGGGCAAGCACATTGTCCAGGTACTCCCAATTGACCGAATCAAACGCTTTGTCAAAGTCTACTTTGAATAGGAGAATCTTTTTCTTGACTTTTTTGGACCATGAAAGAATTTCATTTATTATCAATGGTCCATCAAGGATGTTACGGCCCTCAATATATGCAGATTGAACATCTCCTACAACGTCCCCAATAACTGATTTGAGCCTTTGTGCTAGAAGTTTAGCAACTATCTTATACATACAACCTATCAGACTGATAGGCCGATAGTCACTGAGTGAAGTAGGGTCTTTGGACTTAGGGATCAATGTGATATGGGAAGAAGTACAACCATTCGCAAATTTCCCGTATCTCTCAAAATGCTTGACGAAAGCCAAGATGTCAGGTTCCATGATGTTTCAGTATGTCTTAATAAATTTGAAAGTGAATCCATCTGGCCCTGGGGCACGATCCCCGCCACACGCCCAGACAGCCTCCTTAACTTCCTCACGTGTAATAAGAGCCTCGATATTGTTCGCCTTCTCAATTGAAAGGGAATTGAACAGGGGATTCATAAGTTTTGGTCTCGACATCCGGTGCTCATGGAATTTATTCTTGTAGAACTGGAATACCTCATGTTTGATTTTCCCAGCATCAATGCACCATTGTCCACTAACTGTTAGACCATTTAGCCTCGTTCGCCTGTTCTTATTATTGATGTATCCATGAAAGAATTTAGTGTTCTCCTCCCCATCTATCATCCATTTTATCCGACTCTTCTGTTTCAAGTCAATTGCTTTCAACCGCTCAGCATCAGCGATTTTTTGAAAGCTTATGTTCCTTTTTATACGTTCCTCCTCCGAGAGAAGCCTCACTTCAGCTAATTTGTCAAGTTCCTCCACAGTCTTTTTCATAACATTAAGAGACTCTTGTTCATTGAGGTAGACTGAGTTCCGCCATTTCCGGATAGCATTTTTAAGATATTTAAGTTTTGCAGCCAGGTATGCATCTGGAGGTCCATAGCCACGAAATTCATTCCAAGTCGTGTGGACAACATTATCAATACCTTCAATCATAAGCCAGGAATTGAAGAATTTAAACGGCTGCGGACCAAAGTCAATATGTTGTGTGATAAGAGTGACCGGACTATGGTCAGATAGCTCCCGAGGAAGAGCTGTTACAGCAGCTGATGGAAAGGAATTGAGGAAGTTATGGCACACCAAGAACCTATCTAATTTACTCAATTTAACCCCATCATGGAAGTATGTGAACTTTAGTCCACCCATGCTTAATTCATGTAATCCTGCTTCCTGTATGAAATTGTTAAAATCAATTGCAGTTCTCCGACAGTAAACTGAGTTAAGTCTCTCAGTTGGATTTCGCACCGCATTGAAATCACCAAATATTACCCATCTTCCAACCTTAGATCGAATGATATTGAGTAAGTCTGTCCAAAGTTTGACCTTGTCGCATGCTGCTTGAGGGGCATATATGTTGGCAAAGATTGTGTTTCCATCTTGACCCTTCCACCGTCCAATAACTATTAGGTAGTTCTTGGATTTTATAACCTCAGTTTGTTGGAATAAACAAGGGTTCCAAACACAAAGCAATCCTCCAGATCTTCCATTAGAATCGACACCTTCATACTCGAATTCATCCAGTTCCCAACATCCTTGAACATTTATTTTATTGAAATCACACATCCAGGTTTCCTGTATTCCGACGAAATTGATTTTGTGCATCTTCACAAGTTTCCTCACCCATCCGACTTTAGCCTCTTCCCCCATGCCCCTAATATTCAGACTTAAACAATTCATCGTTCACATATATTCTCCCCTGGTTCACCCATGACCTCGCAAAGAGCTGCATCGTTGGGGTTAATTTGAAAACCCACCGCAACACCCACTTCCGCCGTGGCTTCAAGCTCCTGGGAATGACTAGAGACATTGCAACTTTCCGAATCGATCCCATTGGAAGAGTGCGAGTATAGATTCCTGTTTAAATCGAGAGAGTTTGATGAGATCCGACTGGAGCCAACATTAGGTTGCGTAGACTCTTCGAATATAATTCCCCGATGCGTACTGGCTAGATTAAATGGGGGAGTTGACTTTTGTCCAAATCTTTTAGGTCTTTTTCTTTTCCTCCTGGCACCTGAACTATCCGTATGGGCTTCCCTTATATCTTCAGCTTGGGCCGAAAAGTTGATTGGGGCAATTGTGGTAGGGAATGGGCCAAAGCAACCCAAAGGGATTGTAGTAGGGAATGGATTCTCAGCCTGGGTCCCAATTGGCACTTCCTGAGATTTGCATGCGCCATTATTATGTTCATGTGATGCACCACAATTAGATTTTTTGGGGTTTTCCACGTGTTCCCATGCAGGCTCCTCGATTATAGGCGCATTGGTAATTTGAACCGTTGGAATACCAAAGGACGTATTCACATCTATTGGACCTACTGCCGCCTTTGCCGGTGTCGGAGTACTTCCGGCAGCAACATCTCTGATTTTATCGATTCCAGGTCTGAATTCTCCTTCCTCCGGTCCATCTACATCTTCATGCATCCATGTTTCTGAGACCGCCTCGTCTTCGTCCTCCCCACCCGTATCAAATGCATCATTACCATCGTCCACCTCCATTGTCTTGTCGAACAAGGCCGGAGAAAAGGGTGACCAATCATCTGTATATTCAACGACACCGAGATTGAATAATTCCTCGCCTGCGGATACCGTCACTTCTTCATTTATCCATTTTCTTCGTGATGTAATGATGCCAACCTTGCCCATGGAATAGTCCCTTCGAGCATAAATGTTGTCAAATGGACTGATGACCTTCCCAAATCTGCCTGCTATTGTAGAGAAAGTATCTTCATCCCAAAGCCTTAAGGGGAGTCCAACGATTTTAAGCCATGCTACTCTCTCGAATTTGACATCTTCTTGATCTCCAAAAACTAGCCATTTGAACCATTCATTCCATTTCCCTCTATCTTCTAGAAAGGCCTTGGCCTCTACCGAACTCCCGAAGTAAATGGCCAGGTTGAGACCCCCCAGATATTTAATATTATCCCCATTGACGACCGATGAGGGAATGTTTGCCATATGATCCAGGCTATATGTTTCACCGATTAGCACTTTCTTTTTAAGCCAGTGACCCATGACTGTGTTGACTTTTATCGTGATAGGTGGTGGAGGAGCCGCAGGTTGTTGGGTTGGTGGCCTGATTATAGGCTGAGCATGTTTTCCGCCAGCAGCAACCTGAGCGAAGGATCGATCATCTCTAAGCCCACCAACAGTGTGCTTGAATTGATATTGCCTGCGATTGGATGTTGTTTGCGCCTCTAAGGGATTGGTTGTCCTTCTCGGGTGCTTCGCAAGATTGACCTCCAAAGCTTTGTCTTTGCATTTGATCCCTTGTAATATCTCTTCAAGTGCTTTTGCATTCTTCACCTGTCTGAATCTTACAAAAGCGAAGTGTTTGCCGCTGCGATTCTTTTTGGTTGACATATAAACATCTACTACTTCTTCATGTCTTAGAAATGAGTATCTTATCTCCGCTATTCGCGCACCATCGGGGATGTTGGAGACGTAGAATGTGGTTACGTTGGCTGAGCTTACCGGTGGTTTCCTCCTTCTTCTTACTTCCGTCCATTCTCCCCCATTCCGGCTCCGGTGACCATCCATATTCTCCTCACAACTAGGCACCAGCAAAACTGGTAAACTTATTTCTTTTAATGATTTTGACTCCATACAATAATGGTTTTGACTTTTGAAAAATGGTTTTAGATGCAAATAACAAAATCCCATAGTTTGATGGCTAAAATAATATAATAATATTTTTATAAATTAATGCATTTAAATAAACAAATATTTAATGTTGCTTTATTCTTATCTTATGAAATTTATTTATTATCCAAGAGGCACAATTCCATATACAATATTCAATCTTTCCAGTTTCCACTTCCTTACGTTGATATATCCGCCTTTTTTTTTTCTCTGGTTTCAACTTTCAACTCATTTTCACGTTCATAAGTTCCGATTTCATGTATTCGTCTCCAAATTTCAAGCAAAGTTCCTAAGATCGCCATGAAATCCCTGCTCCACAACACAATCCCCTCAATCAACCGTTCGTCTGGAATCAAATCCTCATCGATTGAATCCAACAGTCGAGCGTATTTACAGTTTCCCCGAGCAAACGGTGCAAAATTTCTCTTATCCCGACAACAGAAACGCCAATTAACCGTCAATTCCGTGGTTGATTCAGCTTCAGTTGATCAGTACTATGGACTTACTGAATCAGATGCACGAAATCCTACATTGTCAACTTCGTTTCGGAGTCAGAGGGATAGGAAACCTAACCTGACGGTGTTAGAAGCTCAGACCAGGGTTTGTACAGGGCCAACACAAACCAAACCACTTACAGAAGCACAAGCTTTCAAAGTTTTAGATACTATACTACGATCTGGTAAAATATTTTCCGCTTACTCTTTGAGTGTGTTAGTTTCTATGATTAGATTATAAAGCTTGCTTAATTTCATGAACATTATATCTTTCAATTCTTGCGTTGTATCAGTTCAATTAAACTCAAATGAAGCGATTAGTCACTAGATGAGTAGATGCTAGCCCGTTTCCGGACACAGTTTCATTTTTGAGATCAAATGGTTTAATTTTTGACTTCAGATTGATGTTAGTTCTTCAGATTCAGATGCATTCATGACAACATAATCAATAAGATCCAAGTATTATAAAAAGAATATGGTGAATTTGATTGTAACCCTCCTAGTCATGAAACAAATTCAAATTTTAGGGTGTCCAATGAGTATTACAATACTTCCATGTTTGAATTTCTTTGAAGTTATCAAACTTGCCTGTTTGTCCACTTTCATCCATTAATCTCAAACTGAAATGGAGTTAGGAGTATTTAAGTGATTCATGTATTAACCTTATGCTTATGTCAGCAAAGGGAGACCTAAAAGATGAAGAACAGGTATCAAAAGCTCAACTAGGAGCCTTCTTTGCAGCCATGACAATTCGTGCAAATACATTTCCAGAAGCAACTCAATGGAGTGAAGGAGAAAGGCGTGCAATGGATGCATATTGGCCTCATTTAGTTCGAACCCTTCCTTCAGACATAATCTTTCTAGCTGATCCAGAAGGTTCCATAATGAGACTCGGGAGTTCCATTGGGCCACAATATGTTGGGAATGGGAGTCATGAAATGAGACTTGTGGGTGCCCTAAGGGAAGTTTTAGCAGGTGGGCATCTTGGGTATGAAGAGGTTCAAGGTGTTTTAAAAGATGTTCTTCCTTTATTGGAACATGACACTGTAAGTGAGTCTCTACTATCAGCATTCTTGATAGGTCAAAGAATGAACAGGGAGACAGATCGTGAGCTTAAAGCATACTGCCTTGCATTTGATGATGAGCTTGGTACTGATTAATAAAGTGGGTAATTGAAAGATTATATAAATTTAAATATTTTATGTTTAATGTTATTATTATTTTGATTAAATCTTTAGGTCCTGTTCCAGTAGCTGATGTTAGATCATTGACTCATTATGGTGAACCTTATGATGGAAACACACGTTTCTTTAGGAGCACACTCTTTGTTGCTGCTGTAAGATCTTGTTACAATGAAGCATCTCTTCTCCATGGTGTTGATTGGATGCCACCCAAGGTATTTTTTATTTTCTTGACTTTGTAATAATTTTAAACATTAACATTATGTGGATATAAGAGGTGTAATTTCGAATAAAAGTTTTCCATATAAAAAATCAATCATATTAATTGGCTTATCATGTGCACAGGGTGGCATAACTGAGGAGCAAATGCTAAAATTCATGGGAGCAAATACTTGTATAACACCATTGCAAGCTAAAACGCTTCTTGAGGTCTTTATTATTGTTATTTTTACATTTTATTTTCAATTCCATTGTTTCTCTGTTTCTGTATTTATGTTACTTTTAAAATTTTGTCTCTTCAGGATGAAGCAGTTGGCTTTGCTTATGTGAGTCAACGTGAAGCTCGCCCCTCTTTGTAAGCAGACATAAAAAATATATATTTTAAATTCAATGAATGAAGAAAAAAACCAGAATCCAGTGAATTCAATTCCAATGCAACAATAAAAATCATTTTTGGTCCCTGTACTTGGCTGTATTTTAATCTTTGGTCCATAAAGGAATCTTTTTTTTCACTTTCAGTCCCTATGTCATTGTTTCATATTGTTTTTGGTCCCTTAGTCATCAAATGTAACAACTTTTTTTTTTTTTTTTTTTTTTTTTTTTTTTTGAAAATGATCATTTTGCCCTTGTTTTACATTTTTTATTCAATGCCAATGCAATATATATATAGCAAGATTGCATCATGTTATATGAATAAGAGTACACATCTTTGGTCCCTATGCTAACTTGTTATTTTTTTTTTCATTTTGGCCCATATAACTGTTACATTTGTGAAAATGACCATTTTGCCCTTTTCTCTTTCATCTCCTGACTCTCGATTTATACATTTGTTCAGATATTCGCTGATTGAAATGAGGGAACATATAAAGAAACGTCCACCACTGGCAACAACCGAAAAGGTTCAGCAATTTGTGAGGGTAAGTTTTCATTTTCATTTTCATTTAAAATCATGTGGATCCCTTATATTATATAACACCTTTTTTTTTTTTTAAATATATTACAGGCTACAGGTAAAGAAGCAATGGTTGCAGGATTCTACCATGAAGGTTATGAAGAACCACTTTTAATGCTAATGAGACGAAGAGGTGTTCATGCTGGTTTGGTGGTGAAGGTATGTATGATTTTAAAAAAGAAATATTTAAAAAAAAAGTTATTAAGTTTAATTTAAAAATGTAGGGGGAAGAAGGAGCGCTTTCAATGACAATGAAAATGCGATCGATTAATGCATCAAAAGGGCTTCCTGTCAACTACTGTTCGGGTTTTCGTTCACTCAACACCCCACCACATTATGATGTGGATGGTAACTACATAAAATTATTATTATTATTTATTATTATTATGTCTTATTTAATGATATTTTAATTTTGACAGGAGTGTCACGTGAGAGTTTTTCGTTAATAGTGGATGCAAATGAATATGGTTTCGAACCCTCGGAAACTCCAAGAACAGATAGATCTGTAAGAATTTCATCTCTTGATTTTAACTATTTGGTTGACATGATAAGGAATAATGAATTTTTTTTTTTTTAGGTTTCGAAAAACATAGAATTGGGGTTAGATGCGTTACGTGGAGAAAAGGGGCCCGCGTATGATCGGATTGTATTAAACGCCGGAATGACAGATCATCTACTTGGATGCTCGGGTGCAGAAGATGTGTCAACTGCCCTTGATAGAGCCAGGGATGCCATCGATAGTGGCAAGGCACTTACTCGATTCTTGAGTTACATAAAGATTTCCCATAAACTCAAATGAAATTTTTATCTTTTATATATATTTTTTTCATCATACACACACACACACACAATGTGCCTTCGACACTGAAAAGGATTTTGTTTTTGTACTAAATGTTACAGCTTCTTAGGGTGTGTTTGTGTTTTCCTTGTGGATTGTTTTTGTGGGATTTGGAATCAATCATGTAAAATTTTGTTTGCTTTGTAAAATCTGATAAAGGATTTAGAATTTGTATATGGTAAATCACAAAGTTGTGATTTTGTGGGATTTGAATTCCATTTTAAGGAAAAAGTTGTATACATCTACCATTTCTCAATGCATTCTTTAGACAAAACTCCATTTTTCCTATAATCAGATGGAAAATATTTTTTGGAACATGGAATTTTAATCAAACCCATGTTTGAATTGAAAACGGATACCACAAAAGTTCTTCCCTCTTGATTCAGATAGATTCATATACGAAAGAGGTTGATGAAGAGTGGTTCTTTTATAAATAACTTATAAAAACAAATTGTGGATGAATGAATGACTAAACTATATTCTTATTTAATAAACCTTTTTAAAACAATTTAAATCAAGTTGTCCTACCTAAAAATGTAAAACAAGGACATGCTATTGATATTTTTTTTTAAATGTCCTTGGTATGAATCCCAAATGCTTACCTACTGTAAAAAAAAAAAAAAAAAAAAGATGTCTTTATCCTTGCCACAACAAACATATGAATTATGATTTTGTAGAACTGACAAAATAGCATACACGAATAATCTCGTTTGCTTGGTGACAAAAATCTAGATTTATTCACCACCTAAACAACAATGAATGATGCAAAATTTGGGACCACTTTTGGAACCAAATACTCTATAAATAGAAAAAAAGAGAATAATAACAATTAACAACAAAGAAAAAAGAGCTTATATTTGCAAGGCAGCTGCTATGGAACTAGCAAGACTCAAGACTTCAAATGGAGGTTTGTTCTTCACTTCCTTCACTGTCAAAGGACACGAGTCCGTAATCCAAAAGTATGTCAATCCGCTATCCGGACGCCCTGACAAATTCAAGAACCATATCACCTAAGTTTTTAATGAGGGCATTTTTGTCTTTTTCCACATACGAGAGATCAAGAGTGAGTCGACTACTCTCCTACCTTGCTCCATCTTTTTTGGTGGGACAAAAAAGAGTAGGTGGCAATTATTATACTACTCATATCAGTCTCAATCCAATACATGTCAAACTCAGTGCAACCTGTTCTGTTTGTTCTGTTCAGTCATGTCATGTCATGTGGAACCAAAAGAAGAAAATGTGTACCTCCAGTATCATGTTTGAAACGTTCCCATGACCTTTTGGGAAAAACACCATGTGTCACGTATGCACTAACTTTTTTTGCTCCATGTTCTGCTAATACTTTCTACAAAAAGAAAAAAAAATAACAAAGGCATAATCATTATTTATAATAAGCCATGAATAGATTGAGAGAATTTATGAGTGCTGACCTGGCATTCTATCAGAGTTCCACCTGACTGAACAAGATCATCAACTATGACTACATGGCGTCCTTTTGGATCTCCCTCTTTAATGCGTACAATTCTTTGGTCACCTTCTCTAACTTTTGCACAAATAATCTACCACATACAACAATACCAACCAACAATGAAAAAAGAAACAAAATAAATTCAAAATAAAAAAAAAGTAATTATTTCCATACCACAGGGAAATGCTGCAACTGCTTGTGAAACCGTTTCCAAGCACCATCATCTGGAAAAGCAATTGATATCTATTTTTTTTTTCACAAAAGAGAAAGATTGTAATTTCAAATAACATCAAGCTTCAATCAAATATAACAGATTGTTTGCCAAGAAAAGAGCATTACATTTTCAGAATCAGGGAGCTGTTGAAGCCTACTTTTAAGCAAAGGAATCCCACTCTCAAAACATGGTAACACATTATCATCAAAGTAGAATCTTTCCTGCAAAAATCCATGAATAGGAAAAAGATATGGATACTTATATCCAAACTAGTTGACATAGGCAAGAAATAAAACCAAAGATAACAATTAACAAGATCAAAATTTTGAAGAATGGAATTGGAACCAACCTGCAGGGCATGAATATCATAGATTACCACACTAGTGGGGCCTCCTCTTGATATTGGAATGTTTGACAAGAATCTAGCAAGAGTGAAAGCTGTTGCAATATCCCCTTCATCCTCCATTCGTTCAGAAGTGCCAGTAGGGAAGAAAGGAAGAACTAAAGTGAAGGAAGAAGTGAACAATTTTGGCAATGCATAGCTAACTGAAAGTTGCTCAAAGATAACTCCAGGAGAACTAAATGATGCAAGAAAAGCTACATGCTCTCCTCGGATTCCATGGGCATTAGGTATTGATAAGTTTGGAAATCCATCTTCAAATTTTCTGTCATTCAATGTTTATGCAATATGATTATCTAAGTCGCAATAACTAGTTTCTAGTGCTTTATCTAGGTCGAGTAATCGGGTTTGATACTAGCAACAGCAAAAATTGATCATCAAATGGTGTAACAGAATGTTCTATATACCTAATTTTACATGTTACTTCTTTAAATAAACCCTAATCTGCATTGGAGTCAATTGGATCGAAGAAGTTAACGGCATACCTCCAACTGATACTACGAAGCTCAATTGCATCGGATTGGGCAGCAATCCTCTGTGCAAGCGCCTCCATTTCAGCGGCATAAAAGAGGCAAACCTTTTTAGAGTTTTTCAATCCGGAATTCATCGGCATCGGAGATGCTTTAGAGGAAGGAGGCTTGATAATAATGTGAATCGGATCACTTCCAGTGACGCAATCGACAGTCCACTGTTGTTGTTGTTGTTGGGGTTGGAGGTGATGGGCCCCGTTATCGAAGCTGCCGTGTTCACACTGAATGTGAACCCTCCTGCGGCTGAGAGATCGGCGACGGTGTAAAGAGGAGTGAAATAATGCAGCCGTGGTGGTGGTGATGGTTCTAATTAGGGGTTTGTTTGGGTGTGGCAGCGACGGAGGCGGTGGCGACGGAGAGGCTGCCATGTGGCGGAGGACTGGGCGGTGATACGACGGTTTTCCGAGTTTTCTGATTGTTTTTTTCTTATCTTGACGCGAATTTTCCGGTTATTGAAGCTCCTCAGCCTGGTAACGACGATATCTTTTAATAATAATATTATTATTATTATTATTATTATTATTTTATAACTTGATCGTATATAAATTGTACATTATGCACCAAGATATGTAACTTTCTCTAAATTTGCCTCTTCGAACTCTTGATAAGTCTCCACTTTTATGAATTTTCACATCTAAAATGTAATTTAACTTTAAAGAGAGATTTGCATGTTTTTGTAATGTTTGAACTTTCAGCATTATTCCCGAATTCTACTTGAGAATGGATATGGACACAGACGAGGCCACCAATCTTATTCCGTTGTAAGAGGGTGTTTGGGAGTGCCTTTTTAAGTAGAACTTATTATAATGATGGTATTAGTGGCGGTAAAAAGAGTTTTTAAAAAAATGTTTAAATAAGTTTTTATAGTGAAAAAGTCAATAAATTAAAAAGTGTTTGGTTTAAAAAGTGCTTTTTGAAGTTATTTTGGCTAAAAAATCATAAACAGTTTCAAAAAGCTATGTTTTTCATGTTTATTTAAGGTGCTTATGGAAAAGCTATTATGAAAAATGCTTTTGAGTTTGTCAAACACTTTTTTTGGTTTATTAGTTTTTCAAAAAACCAATAAACAAATAAGTCCTTTTCAAATGCAATCCCAAACACTCCCTAAGTGTATTTTTTTTCTATTAGATGTAATCTCTTTGAATATGAGTGTCGCTACTATTTTACATTTGTTCAAAAAAAATTTAGTGCCACCACTATTGAAGTGATCTGTGTCCGCCACTAGATATGGCTGAATATGGAAGGAAGACGAGAGATGTCGAAAGAAAATTGTGTTCCCGAGTTTAATTGATGGAAAGAAACCGAAGGGAAGAAAAAAAATTGGAGCCATATTTCTCTTTAAATTTTTTCTCTTAAATTTGGCGCATTCAAGAAAAAAATGGAGGAAAAGGAAAATCCTTTAGTTTTATTTTCTTTTCTCTCCTAACTACAAAAAAATTTCCCTTCCTTTATCGAATTTACAAAAAAAACTCAGGGACAAGACATAAAGTATATATAGATGGAAAACAAAAACACTAGAAACTTAAAAAATGCATACAAAAATATTTTGAGATCACAAATCTTTTCTTTTTTGATTTTATATTACTAAAAATCTTAACTTTCTTTATAAATTCACCGATTTTTTTTAAAGAAAACCAAAAAAAGGAATTTGTTTTTTTATTATTTTTTCTAGCGAATTTATAAAGAAAGTTGCGATTTTTAGTAATATAAAGTCAATTTTTTTTATCTCAAAGTATTTTTTATGCATTTTAAAGGGTTTTAGGGTTTTTTTTTTGTTTTCCATAGAACCTACCTACCTACCTATATATATATATATATATATATATATATATATATATATATATATATATATATATATATATATATATATATTGTTGGATTAGGTGTCTAAACTCATAACTATTTTTGGTATGTACTTGATTTGATTATGAGCATGTTCCTTTTGGGTTGTCTTCACTCATGTAACTTGATAGGATGACAAGAGGAGAGATAGTAGAATTTATTATATGAATAATAAATTAGTACTCTAAATGGTTTTATTAATATATTACGATATTAATATATTATTTGGAAATCATATTATTTAATTAGTATTGATGAGAAATTAATTTGGTGATCAAAAGCAAATGATTAAATAATTAGGGGACTGTTATGCAAATCATTGATAGTTGCATAAATGGGCTGATGGACTCCATTGTGTAGATTGGACGAAATCCTATAGGGAAGCCATATAGATTTCGTCCATAGACTCTAAGGAAGGAGTTCATGGGCTGTTTGTTGCCTAAGTTAGGTATTAGGGTTTCCACTTGAAAACCCTAGCAGTCACAGCTGTATATAGAATCCCATACAAGGGGATTTTCGGCCTAAGCATTCAAGAAAGAAGCCCTAGCCGAAATCCTTTTCTCCTAAGTTATTCCCCTTGCATTGGGTGTTTGTGACTCCATTAGAGGTGCAACACTTGGGGCACTAGGCTTTCAAAAGTCAAGATTAAGAATGATTAAACTTGTTATTGCTACATAACAAGAGAGGTAAAGATTCTAACCCTAATCATATGTGTGACAACTCGAAATTTCAATCTTATAACAAACCTTGCATTCAATCAAAGTCAAACTTACTTCTGCTAACTTTTAGCACTTTTGGAGTCAGTTTGGGTGTTTTAATCTTAAATACATGATAGGTAATTATAGGAAGTATACTCGAGAGTTAATTGTGCAACACTTAAGTCTCAAAACTCCAAGAGTTTGGAGTTTACGACCATAAAATGGAGTTTACGGTCGTAAACTCTAAGGTATAAATATGACACTTAGTCATTTTATGTCATTTTTACCATTTTCAAGCCTAGAACTCATTCTCTCTCAAGTATCATCCGAGTTTTTCACTAGATCTTCAACTTGGTAAGAGTTTCTTTCCTTGATTAGTTGATATACTTCAATATCTAGTGTTTGTGCATGATTTCATCCATGAAATCTCTTCATTTGATAGATCTTCAAGTATTCTTCATTTCACCAAGAACACCAAGAACACACACTAGTGTTCTTAGACCTTAAACACTCTTACAAGCTTCCTATAAGTAAGTACACTCCTCTTAACTAGTTATATGCTTAGATTACTTGATAAACCATTGAAAAACACCAAGAATGCCCAAGAACATATGGGTTTACAGCCAAGGCAATCTCCTTGGGCCGTAAACACCATTAAGTATTGCATATGTGCCACCATTACTTCCTAGGGCTTGGATATTGGACTAGAACCCTTCATACTTGAGCTATAGACCTTAAACTTCGAAATGGTAGGAGTTACCATGGGTTTACGGCCGTAAACCCACTAGGGCCGTTAACCCTAGGCCGTAAACTCCATGGGAGTTGGTCCTTGGGCCGTGAACTCTAAAGCAATGCCTTACACCCCTTTGATGCAACCCTATGATCCTCTAACACTTAAACCAAAGTGTTTTCCCTGTTCTAGGGTGTCTATAATTGCTTAGTTAGTGGTATAATCACTAATTAGATACATGTATGTGTCATTATATGCTAAATAGGATCCGTTTGTGCTCAAGTCTTCATTTGACTCTTAGCTTCCTATCCCGATGTTACACTCGCATCACTCACTTCAGGTGAGTTCATATCCCTTAACTTACATTTTAAATGATTTTAAATGCTTTAATGGGGGGGGGGGGGGATACAAGTAGAAAACATGTTAGTTATATAATCAATCACATGTGATTTATAACTATGTTTCAAACAAAGGATTTCATACACTTCAACTGTGTTTCAAATAAATGATTTCTTATACAAAACATATTTTAAAAGTTTTAGTTTCATCATTCACTTAACCCTTGGTACAAGTTGAGCAATGGGTTTACATTCATACTCAGTAACAATTCAAGACGTACATATAAATTATTATAGGTATAATTTATGATTCGTAGAACATTTTTACACAACTCAAGTATTATAAAGTACATAGTTATTCAATAACAAGTTAAGAATACTAGTAAAGAACATGCTATCAATCATTCATTTCAGAATGATTGGGTTTTCATAACTAAAATACATGTAACGTTTATATACTTTTTATGAGATATTTGATACAGGTTGTTTACTTCATTTTAAACAATATAGTTAAGTCCTGATATTATAACCAAAATCGCCAGCAGGGGATCGAAACAATGTATGTGTAGATCTATATTGGGATTGACAATCCCACACTCAGGCTGCTAGCTACAGTCAGGCATACACGCATACGAGTGACAATTGTTATCAACAGTTTTCAATGCATACATAACATTGGGTTAGGCCATCTAGTCAGTATGGTTATAATAACTCATATAAAAGATATTACCAATACGTTAACGTATAATTAGCCATTCATGAGTACAATTCCAGAATATTGAATTGCAGACAGAACGAGTTTATACAAACAAAACTACTTTTCATACACTACAGAAAATATATGATTTTTTGGGAAACATTCATCTATTCAAAGAAACAGTAAGCATTCTCTTAACATAAATACTTATGAACTCACCAGCTTAAATGCCAACCTACGCTTTCAAAATAACTTGTATTCTCAGGTCATCAGTAGACAGGTACCGATGGCAGGTTTTGAGAAGACGGAGTACAGTCAAGACTCATCATTTATTTTGATCATTCATTTTTGGTGTCTAATACATTACAAAGAACACACATGTATTATAACTTTACTATTAATGCAATGGATGATGTTGTTGCTTGTTTACTACTTTGCATTGTTATGATACTTTACATGACGTCCGTCACCCTCGAACGTTTTCCGCCGTTCCGGTTTTAGGGTGTGACAATATGTGTTTTTCGATATATGTATGCTAGTCATAGGGTTATTGCTTTGGTATTCATAGCTGTATGTTCAAATTAAAAAACCTAGATCCAAAGCAATTAGGGTTGCATGTACACCATATGAATAATGTTATGCTGAAAACCCATCAGTGGTATCAGAGCCTAGGTGAAACATCCCAAAAATACGATCCAAAATTTTCATTTTGAAATCATTAAACCACCCATAATTATCAAATCATTTATTTCATAAACATAATTTGTTTTCTCAAAACAGAGTATTAATTCAAAACATGCTTATTTTATCAGAGTAAAACATCCTAGGCTAAACTTCTTGGTGTGTGCGATGCAGTCATCCCGAGCTCTTCCCTCGGCTACCAGAAATATCTGAAACCAAATACTGAAAACCGTAAGCACGATGCTTAGTGAGTTCCCCAATCTACCACATACCATACACATAATCACGTATTGGTCCCCCGACCACTGCATCGGGACTTTCCCGGTATCGGACTTGCTCCGGCATCGGGCCCCGCCCGGCATCAGGCCCCATATGGCATCGAGCCCCGCTCGGTATACAAATATGTCTCTCTTAGGCCCCGCCTGTCTCTGGGCCTCGCGCACCATACATATACAATCATTTAAACATACTAATACCTAAAGAAACATACTCTACTGTACTCCTGATCTAAGGCCTCGCCTAACTTGGGCCCCGCCCCCGGTCTGCTACTGTTGAGTTATGGAACCCCGTCCATACTCCTGCTGATAGTGAGATACGGGCCCCCACCCACACTCACTTCTCTCCTATCATGGGTGTAACACTCCAAATCAGGTATCACCTTATAGCCCTTGAAGTATTTCTAATATATCATAAGGGACCCTTAAGTACGTTGGGCGTACTTGGCAAGGAGGATCACGGAGGGGTAGCACGTACGCTGGGCGTACATGCCAGGATGTTTAAACCCTAAAATCTGGACTTGAGCCCTATATAAACACCCTTAACTATTTTGAGCCTCACCCTTAACAACCTCCTCCACCTTCAAACGGCTCTGAAAACCCTAATATCATTTGTGAAAGCATTTTGAGCTTTAAGAGTGTATTTGTGGTCCTTTTAGTGCTCATCCAAGAAGAAGAAGTTTTCAAGGAAGCTTGGAGTGTCTTTTGGCTTCAAGAATATGCATATTGTCGACCTTGAGGAGCTTCTGGAGGTATAAAGCTTGAACCTTTTTGTAACAGCCCGGATTTCCAGGTATCTTTATTGTTTATGATTTTGGTGTTTTGAGAAGGGACTCGGCGAGTCGGAGCTCAGACTCGCCGAGTAGGGACGTGATTCTGGACGCGGGATTCGCCTGGACTCGGCGAGTCCAGGATATGGACTCGGCGAGTCCGCGCTGTTTAATGAAACCCTAATTTCTCGGGTTTGGGACCTATTTAAAGGGCCTTATGGCTGTCATTTGTACCCAACAGTCCATATAGAGAAACCCTAGAGTGCTTTAGCGATTTGAGAGAGAAAGGAAGCATTCCTTGACCTTTGTGTGTTGTTTAGCAAAGAAGAGGGAGGTTCTAGCCAAGAAGAGGCAAAGGACGTTGCTATTCTGTGGATTTGAAGCTTAGATCTTCGATCTAAAGGTATGATTTCGGCTCATCTTCTGTTTTGTGAAGTATATTGGGTTTTAGGGTTTCTTGTGACCTTTGTTGGATTGATTGGATGGCCAAATAGTCCCTTGCTTGTGATGAGGCTTTGGATCTGGATCCATAGAGGTCCAGAGAGCCTCATTCATCAAGCTTTATGAAGAGCAATGGAGGTTATGACCTTGAGTAGTGATATTTGTTGATAATCCTTCATATATGGTCATATAGAGGTTGTATGTGCACCAAGTTTGGGGCTTTACGTGGTGAATAAGTCTAGGAAGGCCAGATCTATGAATTGTTGGAACAGATCTGACCTTAGAAGCGAGTTTGAGTGATTGCATGGCATGGACTCGCCGAGTCCGATGAACAGACTCGGCGAGTAGCTTGAAGATTGCCTTGGATTGGCCAGTGAGTGGCCCAGTCGAGTCACGGGTTGACTCAGTGAGTCAGGGCGAGTAGGGAGGGTTGACAGGTGGACTGAGTCGAACTGGCACTCGCCGAGTTATTCTTGAAACTCGGTGAGTTGAGTCGGGGTGGCCCCGCGATTCTTCCAGGTGGAACTCGTCGAGTCAGGGGGAGTACTCGACGTGTAAGAAGGGAATCCTAGAGAGTTGGTGAAAACGTCTAGACTCGCCGAGTTGCCCTTGTGTACTCGCCGAGTCCGGTCAAAGTTGACCGTTAACCATTGACTAGAGTTGACCTGTGTTGACTTCTTAGGGATAGTCAACCTTAGAGATAAAAAGTGTTAATAAGAGATGTGTAATGTTATAGGGAGATTGTAGCTCGGAGGATCGAGCACGAGTGATTACGGGATTTGATAGCTATCGATATTCACGAGGTGAGTCTTCTCACTATACTGTACCCGGAAGGGTTTGATTGTGTGACCGGAAGGTCGGATATGATATGAGGCATATGTGTTATATGTGATAAGTTAATAGTTATATGTGCTATGTATGATATGTTTAATGTGGGCCGGAAGGCATTATGTTATGGGCCGGAAGGCGAATATGTTATGGGCCGGAAGGCGTTGTAATATGGACCGAAGGGTTGGCGTGGGTAGGACCGGAAGGTTTACCCAGCAGGGATGGAAGTCCCCTGAGACACATGGACCGGAAGGTCTGGGCCTGGAAAGGCATATGTGCGTAAGTTGTATTTTGGGAACTCACTAAGCAATTATGCTTACAGTTGATGTGTATGTGTTTCAGGTACTAGCGAGGACCGTGGGAAGGCGCCGACGTGATCTGTACACACTGATAGATGATTTATGATCTTGGGATTCATATGATTTGTATTATGACATGATACGTTGGATATTTATGCCTTGTTTTGGATGAAAACACTTTATTTTGAAATGAAAAATTTGTTTAAAAATTTCCGTTGTTACACTTTTCACTTAAATCACTAGATCTAGCTAGGGTTTTCAAGTTTTGTTCCTTTGGTTGATTTTGGACCTCCTCTTGTGATATAAGCAACTCCAGAGGATGGAAATGACAGATCTGAGGTCCTTTGGTCCTTTTGCATCATAAGAATGGAGTCTTGGTGGGTGTTTTGACCCCATGCATGGGTTAAGAACCTTAGAAAGGTGTTAATGGGGGTGTTGGGAGCACATAAGGCATGCAAAGGCATAAAGTTGCCAACTTTATGCCCTAGGACGTCTTAATAAGCTTAGATCTGACTTTTGGACGTAAGAGAATCGGGTATTAAGCACTTAATGGAGAAAATGCTTAACTATTAAGTACGTTGGGCATACCCTAGCGTACGCCGCGCGTAAACCCTTGAGATGTAGTACGCTGCGCATACTAGGGCAGTACGCTAAGCGTACGCACCACAAATGGACTTGGATCTATTTTGGGCCTATGATCTGTTGGGATTCATTTGATTATTGGACTTGGTTGCATTATGAGAAAAGTGGGCCATTTTATCTGTATTGGGGCATTGGTGTTATGGTAGGGTCTTATTGGGCCAAGAGGTCCGTTAATGATTTTGGACATGGACTTTGGGCCTATTAGCAAAGGAAGGACATTTTGGGCCTTCATGGAAGGACTTGGGGTTTGGGTTTCCCTTTGATTATGTGATGTCCTAACATGGGTTAATATTATTATTCAACACGGGAGGTTACAGACTCTTAGGAGAGCAACTTTCACATTGAGCAAATAGAGGTGAGTCTTCTCACCATACCCATGGGTCTAAGGCACCAAGGCAGGCCTATTATGTGATTATGGTTTATGTGTTAGTCATTTCTGTGATTTGATATGCTATGTGATTGTGTGTTATTGCATGGAAGACCTCGGGGAGAGCCCATGGCATTGGATGTAAAACCATGTGGGGTAGCCCATGACATTCCTAGGTAAAGACCATGTGGGGTAGCCCATGACATTGGATGTAAGACCATGTGGGGTAGCCCATGGCATTCCTAGGTAAAGACCATGTGGGGCAGCACATGGCACGAAGGTGTAAGACCCTGGGGGGATCCCATGTCATCCTTACAGGTTTATGTATGCATGGCTTATGTGTTATATGTAGCTTTTATAGCTAACAGGATATGTGATATGTGTATTGTGTGTGGTATGCTCTGGGAAACTCACTAAGAATTTAGCTTACATGTTGTGGATTTGTTTCATGTACTTCAGATCCCAAGGGCAAAGGCAAGGCATGATGGCGTGACGTGCACTCTCTCCCAGGCGTTTTTATGGACTCTCTGATATTTGGAATAAAAGTTGTATCTAACATATGTTTTGAAAACAATTATGATTGGATTTCTTAAATCAGGGAAATGTATTTGACTATTCATAAATGAAAATTTTCTTTGAACTACAGGCTACGTTTGTACACTCATTTGGTGCCAAACGAAATGTCTTACTAGATCCTTAATCGAATTTACGCGAATAAACATGAAAGGTATATTTCAGGCCTAATAAACATGTAAGTGGACAACTAAGGCCCACTAAGCATGTAAATTATATTCCAGACCCAATAGGCATATAAGGTATATTCCAGGTCCAATAAACATGTAAGTGGACAACTAAGGCCCACTAAGCATGTAAATTATATTCCAGACCCAATAAGCATATAAGGTATATTCCAGGCCCAATAAACATGTAAGTGGACAACTAAGGCCCACTAAGCATGTAAATTATATTCCAGACCCAATAAAAGTATAAATGACATGATTGATCTGTGGGTTGTTACGTTGGTTGTATAAGCTTCGTTGTTTACCAAAATGACATAAAACGCTCACTTTTTGTAAAAAGACATTTTTGGTCCTAAAAACCGAAAATTTACAATTATGGCACATTTTTGGTAAAAATGACATTTTAGGTCCTATAAGGCCAAAGTTTGCATTTAATGTTAGTTTTAGTAAAAATAACATTTTTACTCACTTTTGTCAAAAATATCAATTTTGGATTAGTTTTATGAAAATATGCATTCTCGGCTCATTTATAAATAAATTTACCTTTTTGGCCCAAGTTTTAATAAATTTACACTTTTAGTTCTTCTTGTCAAAAATTTACGTTTTTGGCACAACTTTGTTGAAAATGACACTTAAGCCCACAAAGGTCCAAAAATTTACAATCTTGGCTCAAAATCCGTAAAAGTCCAAATGAGGCCCATTTGTGATAATTTTACACTTTTAGCCCTTTTAAAATCACAAATATCATAAAGATTCATGATTATCAAAAATAAATCTTTTTTGGTCCCTTAAAACCCGTGAGTCACATTGATATGTGCATATTTAGCCATGTGTTTAGCATAGATTTTTATCAATTATTAGCTAATTATTTGCATAATATGGACAAAAGGTACTTAATAATGTCTAAATTATATTTTCAGTCCAGAAGACATGCTTGGAAGCAAAAAGGAAGAAGGAGAAGCAATCAGAAGCTGGAGAATGAAGAAATAAGAACAAACCTGGAGCTACTCGGCGAGTCCAGAAGCTACTCGGCGAGTTCTAATGAATGTTCGCGAAGTAATGTCCAGAATCCTTTCCGTACACGTATTTCTCAAAGGAACTCGGCGAGTTGGGTACCTACTCGCCGAGTTGCCCATGTTTTGAG
This sequence comes from Lactuca sativa, assembly GCF_002870075.4. NCBI lineage: Eukaryota > Viridiplantae > Streptophyta > Magnoliopsida > Asterales > Asteraceae > Lactuca > Lactuca sativa. The sequence goes on from NC_056630.2 coordinate 284,292,820, forward strand.
ATAATTATAAATAGGAGATCTAATTCCGAATTAGAGAGTTTTTTGGCTTCTCTGGAGAATAACTTGCGCCTGAGGAAACCCTTGGAGACCTAAAGAACCCTAATCTTTGATCTTTAGAAGACTCAAGGCGAATTAGGTTAAATTTTCCACTTATTCTTAGAAGTGATCATGTCTAGATCAACTAAATTCGTTTTTAGCTTCTCTTATACTGTAATCACGAGCTGAATTTTCGTAGTTTCTATTTAGGAAAGACCAAATTACTCCTATGGGTTGATTCATACTTTGATTGAATGATTATTGGTGATTTTATTAAATTAAGTTTGTTAAAGACCCTTATGCATTAACCATAACTATTTTCTGTTTGTTGGAAGACAATTAGGCTGCATGAACATCTCTTAATTGTTTACCTCATATGATTTATGTGAACACTTTATTATATGCCTAGGATTAGTGAATATGAAACTAGGATTAATTAGAGAATGGGTAAATTAATGTGTGAGTTTGTTTGAGAAACCAACAAACAAGAGGTTAGTTGAATTACTAATTTGATTAACCAATTACAAGTCTTATTTAATCCAAATAATTGAACTAGGGAATTAATTAGTTTAAACAATTGATCACTGCTTGAATTGATTAATTTTCTAAGGGTTGGTAATAGCGAATGCGAATCTAATCACTATAGTTGGTAACCAATAACAATTAATTTATTACTTTATCATAAAATTAACCATAGGAGTGAATTGGTTGGACCTAAACAGAAACCCTTTTATTAAATTTGGTGAATTTTTACTTGCTTTAGTTGATTAGTTAATTACATGTTAGGTGGTGTGTTTAAGTTTCTAGTCTTGTAAAACTGGAGAAAACCCTTTACTTTTATTACTTGTTTAGTTAAAATTAGTTATTAGTTTAATTTCCGTTCCCTGAGTTCGACACCCTACTTATTCAACTATACCACTAAAAGACATGTTCACTGCATTTGTGTGCTAAATCTATATTTTTAGAGTAGGAATAAAACCAGTGCATTTTACACACATCAAGTTTTTGGCGCTGTTGCCGGGGAACGGTTCAAAAATTAAATCTAATTCCTAGTTTTATCGATCCTTTATGTGAGTTTATCTTACACAAAGTTATTTTTTTAGTAATTTAGTAATTAGGTTAAGTTTTGGTAATTATTAGTTTTTAGTCGTTTTTATTTCATTTTATCTATTTTAGAGTATTACACAGTGAACTCGCCGAGTGCAGTCGACCCTACTCGGCGAGTCCACTGCTGATTGGTAGTTTAGTTTTTATTTTCGTTCTGTTTCATTTTTTTGTTCTTTTTACGCATTTTTTCTTGTTTTTGTTGCAGGATTTTCATGACTAGAGGATCCAACACTCCCCTGGTTCCCCCTTTTGAAGACCCAGAATCCGCGTTGAGGAAAAACAAAGACAAGGACGTTGAAAGCTTGAATACACCTAAGAAGTCACCTTTGACTAGCTTGAAGACGGTTTTTGGGAAGAAGAAGAACAAGAAACCAGGAGAGACCAGCAGTAGAAAGAGCGAAGAAAGTAAGCTAGAAGATATTGAAGACAATCCAAAAGAAGCCGAATTTGAATACGACTACGAAACCGAATACGAAGAGGAAAGTGATCAAGAAGGAGACTTGGACAACACCATGGAAAACATCGATGAAGTCCCCATGGGCGAATGAAAGAAGAGGATACGAGATGATACCGGCCCGGGACTTATGCAACCCGTAATTCCCGCAACTGCCACTTTTGAGCTTAAGGGTCACATACTTGCTCAACTAAAAGAGATCCCCTTCTACAAAAAAGACCACGAAGATGCTTACAAACACTTGGATGAAGTCAATGATGTAGCTGATTATTTCAATGTTCCAAACATGCCTCGCGAAACTCAGCTACTTCGCATGCTCCCGGTTACATTGAAGGGTGTTGCAAAGGATTGGCTCAAGTCACTTCCCCCCGGATCCATCACTACATGGTCCAAGATGAAAGAAGAGTTTACTGATCAATTTTGACCACCCTCCAAGATATCTAAGTTAAAGAAAGCCATTGCCAACTTTGAACAACAAGCTGGAGAGTCACTTTATGAGGCTTGGGAGAGGTACAAAAGTTTACTAAGGAATTGCCCACATCATGATCTTAATAGTCAAAAAGAAGTCTCCATTTTCTATGATGGAGTGAATATTACAACAAGGCAATTACTTGACTCGCAAGGTCCACTCACAAAGAAAGCACCCCCGGTGATAAAGCAACTAATTGAAGAATTCTCTAAGCATTATAGAGAATACCACAATCCAAGGAATGATGTGACGAGGGGATTAGCTTATGCAGCTTCAGAAGATTTGTGAGCAGTTATGGCTATGTTAAAAAACATGGATAGGCGGATGGATAAAATGGATCAAACAATACATGCTATTTGGGTGGGTTGTGAGAATTGCAATGGACGTCATCTTACTAGAGATTGTGACTTGGACGAGAACGGGAATTAGAAGGTGCAAGTGTGTTACTCAAGTGGTGGAAAATATGATGATGATTGGCGAAAACCCAAAAAAGAATGGCTTACTTATGATGAGTACAAGAAGGCTAAGGAGGAGAAGTATAAACAAAAAGGAAGAGGTTTTTACCAAAAGGAGGAGTCGGCGCAAGAAAGAAAACCAAGTTTGGAGGAAATGTTTACTAAATTTGTAGCTGCTTCAGAAAAGAGACACAAACACAATTACCATGATGCTGAAATACAAGAGACAAGAACAATACTTAGAAATCAACAAGCATCTATCCACAACATTGAGACGCAGCTGGGGCAACTTGCCCAACAAATTAATCAAAGATCACTGGGAGAACTTCCTAGTAAAACCGAAAACAACCCACGAGACGCACATATAAATATTGTGACAACTAGAAGTGGGAAGATAATTACCCCTCTGGCCCCTATTCAGAATGAAGATCCCAAGAAGTTACAAAAGGAGGATGCAGAAAAACAGAGCCAAAATTAAAATCAGTTGAACCCAGACCCTACTCGTCGAGTCCAGAATATGGACTCGACGAGTCCGATACCTGATCAGAAAAGTCAGCCTCCTGCGAAGCCATATCAGCCTCCATTGCCATATCCAACTCGAGCTAGGCAAGAAAAGAATGAAGAAGACTACCAGAAGTTTCTAGACCACATAAAGGCTCTTCAAATTAATATACCATTCATCGAAGCAGTTGCACAAATGCTGAAATACGCCAAATTCCTCAAGGAGCTTCTAACCAATAGAAGGAAGATGGAAGAAGTGAAGGAAGTGGTTCTTAATGAGAATTGCTCAGCTGCCATGTTGAAAAATTACCGAAGAAGAAAGGGGACTCGGGAAGCTTAACATTGCCTTGCCAATTTGGGAATCTGGCCACCATTCATGCTTTGGATGATTTGGGAGCAAGTTTAAATCTCATGCCATATTCATTTTTCAAGAAATTAGATCTCCCGGAGCCAAGGCCAATTCGAATGGCAATCCACTTTGCAAATAAAACAGTTACATTCCCAAGAGGAATATGCAAAGATCTGTTGGTGAAGGTTGATAAGTTCGTGTTCCCCGCGGACTTTATAATTTTAGACATGGAAGCGGATCCTCAAGTCCCGATCATCCTTGGAAGACCTTTCCTTAACACCGCAAGCGCTATAGTTGACATGCAAGATTCAAAACTTACTCTACGGGTGGGAGATGAATCAGTCACTTTCGGGGTTGATCAAGCCATGAAGCATGCAAGGAATAGTGATGACACGACATCTTCGATTGATATGTTGGATGAATTAATGGAGGAATGGCATAATGAAGAACCAAACAAGTCCACCATCACCTTTGATGAAGAACTTGATGTTGAAAGAGACCTAATGGAAATAGAGAGACTGCTAGAAGAAGCTGATTATAATGAATTAATAAAAACCACTGAGCATCCTACTCGCCGAGCCCATTTGAAGAACCCAGAGTTATCGCGAATTCTGCCTAGGACTCGACGAGTCCCTCTACTAGACTCGACGTGTTCACCATTCAGAACATGAAAATTGAGCTGAAATCACTTCCAGATCACTTGGAGTATTTGTTTCTTGAAGAAGGCCAACAAAAACCTGTAATTATAGCTGCTGATTTGGCCAAAAATGAAAAAGAAAGTCTTGTGGATGTACTAAAGAAGAGGCAAGATGCTATAGCATGGAAGATTACCGACATCAAAGGAATTAGTCCAGCCTATTGTTCTCATAAAAGTTAACTTAGAAGAGGGGGCTAAACCTGTAGTTCAACGCCAAAGAAGACTAAACCCGAACATGCAAGAAGTTGTGAAAAAGGTGGTGGTGAAATTACTAGATGCCGGGATTATTTATTCGATTTTCGATAGCCCATGGGTGAGCCCGGTGCAAGTTGTACCAAAGAAAGGAGGAATGACGGTAGTGGAAAACGAAAATAACAAATTAATTCCAACAAGAGCGGTTACCGGGTGGCGTGTTTGCATCGACTATCGAAAACTAAATGATGCCACATGCAAGGACCATTTTCCGTTACCATTTGTTGATCAAATGCTCGAGAGGCTGTCCGAGCATCTTTATTATTGTTTTCTCGATGTTTTTTCATGTTATTTTCAAATCCCAATTAACCCACAAGATCAAGAGAATACCACTTTTACATGCCCAAGTGGAACATTCGCATATAGACGCATGCCCTTTAGGTTATGCAATGCACCAACTACTTTCCAAAGGTGCATGATGGCCATCTTCCATGACATGATAGAGAAATTTATGGAGGTTTTCATGGATGACTTCTTAGTTTTCGGGTCCTCCTTTGAAGATTGTTTGTTCAACTTGGATTTAATGCTAGCAAGATGCGAGAAGACCAAACTTTTCCTTAATTGGGATAAGTGTCATTTTATGGTAAAGGAAGGAATTGTGCTAGGACACAAGGTATCGAGAATGGGGATAGAGGTGGATAGAGCAAAGGTGGACACTATAGCCAAACTACCACCTCCAAAAAATGTCAAGGGGGTAAGAAGTTTTCTAGGCCATGCAGGGTTTTATAGGCGCTTTATTAAAGATTTTTTTGAAGATTACAAGGCCCTTGACTCAACTACTTTTGAAGGATGCACCATTCAACTTTTCTAAAGAATGTCATGAAGCATTTTATCTACTAAAGGAAAGATTAATTACTACTCCTATTATGATAGCACCAAATTGGAATCTTCCTTTCGAACTCATGTGCGATGCTAGTGACTTTGCTGTTGGAGCTGTTCTGGGGCAAAGAATTGACAAGCATTTTCAGCCTATCTACTATGCAAGTAAGACCTTGAACCCAACACAAGAGAACTACACTACTACAGAAAAGGAGCTACTCACAATGGTCTTTGCCTTTGATAAATTTCGCTCATATTTGGTTTTGTCAAAAACCATAGTTTTTACCGATCATTATGCCCTTAAGTATCTCTTTACTAAACAAGATGCAAAGCCCCGATTGATACGATGGGTCCTACTTTTACAAGAATTTGATATTGAAATATGCGATAAAAAGGGAATGGAGAATGTAGCTGCCGACCACTTATCAAGACTAGAAAACCCGCATTTGGAAGCATTGGAAGAAGATAAAATTGGAGATGACTTTCCGGACGAGTATATTTTAGTGACCACGGGGGAGGAGCCATGGTTTGTAGATATAGCTAATTACTTAGCTACCAAGTATACCCCAAAAGATTTTACCCACCAACAAAAGAAAAAATTCTTTTCAGAAATAAAATACTACTTTTGGGACGAGCCATATCTTTTCCGAAGCTGCACATGGGATCATAAGGAGATGTGTATTTGGGAATGAAAGCCGAGAAATTTTGGAGCATTGTCATAGCTGGCCCACCGATGGACATCATGGAGCACATTACACGGCTAAGAAGATATTTGATATTGGGTTTTATTGGCCCACAATTTTTAAAGATGCTACCCAATATGTCAAAGGGTGTGATGCATGCCAACGAGCGGGAAACATATCATCCCGAAACGAGATGCCCCAACATAGTATTCAAATGTGTGAAGTGTTTGATGTGTGGGGGATCGATTTCATGGGACCGTTTCCAATATCAAAAGGGAACAAATATATTTTGGTGGCGGTTGATTATGTATCCAAATGGGCGAAGGCACAAGCTTTACCAACTAATGATGCTCGGGTGGTGGTGCGCTTTCTAAAAAAGTTATTCTCAAGATTTGGAGTTCCTAAAGCTCTTATTAGTGACCGGGGAACTCACTTTGCCAATGATCAATTAGAAAAAGTGTTAAGAAAATATGGGGTAACCCATAAATTCTCTACATCTTACCATCCACAAACTAGTGGGCAAACTGAAGTGACGAATAGAGCATTAAAAAGAATTTTGGAGAGATCGGTGGGTAGCAATCGAAAGGAATGGTCGGATAGGTTATATGATGCACTTTGGGCCTTCCGAACAGCTTTCAAAACACCTATTGGTACTACACCATATAGGCTAGTTTATGGGAAGCAATGTCATTTACTGGTAGAAATTGAGCATAAAGCTTTTTGGGCTTTAAAAATGTGCAATTTTGATGTAGCTGAACTTAAAACCAACCGGTTGATGCAAATGAATTCTCTTGAAGAACTTAGGAATGAGGCTTACACTAGCTCCTTGATTTACAAAGAAAAAACCAACAATTGGCATGACAAAAGAATCAAGGGTAATAAGGACTTTCACGAAGGGCAAAAAGTGTTACTTTTTAATTCAAGGCTCAAACTCTTTTCGGACAAGCTAAAGTCACGATGGGATGGTCCATTTATAGTGAAGAAAGTTTTTCCACATGGAGCTATCGAGTTATTATCAAGAGATGACACTCCTTTCAAAGTTAATGGACATAGGGTGAAAAAATATGAAGAAGGAATCACGAGGAATGAAGAACTTGAAGAAGGGCTACTACTGGAAGGCATGGCAGAAACGTAGAGAGGGAAGGAGTCCAGCTAACGACTCCTTGAAAATAAGCTCTTCCGGGAGGCAATCCGAGTTTAGAGTTTGCATTTCTTTTCCCTTTATTTTTATTTTTGTTTTTCACTTTTAGGATCTGGTTTTTTCAATCTTCTTCTGAAATTATGCTTAAAATGATTGCTTGAGGGCAAGCAATGCTCAAAGTGTGGGGTGGTGGCTTTAAAAAATCGAGTTTTTTTTTCAAACTGAATGATGAACTCGCCGAGATCATAAACTACTCGGCGAGTATTTTCTGAAAACCACGAAAAATCGCAGACTCGCGTATCTACTTGGCGACTAGGTGTTCCTACTCAATGAGTCCACGTTTTTACTTGAATTTTTACAATCTGTAAATAAGGGTTTCTTTTACCCTAACCATTTTCACCAGTCGCCTCCGAAGCATACTCGCCGAGCACTGTGTTTTCTCTCAAGCAACTTCTTTGATTTCTTGCTGAATCTTCATCTACAAAGCCAAAGGTAGGATTTTTCCTTCAGATTCTTGCTAAAGGTCACAACTTTAACAGTTTTTAGTGCTTATTTTGCTAAAATCCGGATTTGGGGGATTACTCCACTTCTAGGGTTTTGATTTTAGGATAAATTAGGAGGATATGGACAAAATTTCTTGCGAATTTATGCTTAAAGGACTTAGAACAGCAAACCCCTGTGCAAATATCTGTGTTTTGTTGACCCAATCTGGACCGAGAGGGGAACTGCACTCGCAGTTCGTACTGCTCGCCGAGTAGTTCATGAACTCGACGAGTTCATGTCATATTGGATCTGTTATGGTTAATTTTAATTTTATGGGTTTTGTTTGTTGTTGTTTTCTTGATGTTGTTCTGCATAAATCATGTCCAGAAGAGGCCAGAGCTCTAGAGGAGGAGGTTATGGAGACATTCCATGGCTTGCCTTCCCACAAATTACTTTAAGGTCTTTGCAAGATCGGGTGAAAAACAAATTGGAGATGCTGAAACAGAAAGAGATTTACCTCCCCAATGCAATTAATTGGGATTGGCTAAGTCAAAATGGGTTGGAAGAGGAGTTAACACCCTATTTGGTGAAATCTTTTGAAGTGAGAGGAACCACGATAATCTGTGATGGGTGATTGTAGCTTTTCAAAATACAAGAACCTGTATTTACAGAATTGTGTTGGGAATTCTTTGCTACTATCTCATTCCGGGGTGGTAGTGAATAGTATAACCCAAATGTTATCACTTTTTGCCTTGGAGGGGAGCTGCGCCAGTGCAGCATAGCAGAACTTGCTTGGAGAGTAGTTCTTTATGATCAAAACGTCATTATGTCGGAGGACTTTGAAACACTTTTGGAGCAATGTCATAAGGATCTTCCCGAGGAAGTCGTTGCCTCCACTTGGTGGAATAGTATTGCAAATCGGGTTTATATTCCCTCTTTTGCTCAGGAAGGCCATATCCATTCTCCGATCCATCGTCTCATCCACCGCCTCATTGCTAGCACCATCAACATGAGGAAGGATGATGACAAGGTCCCTACTCTCGACATTTTCTATTTGTGGAGCATAATCACCCTAGAAGTTTTTTGCAACTTGCCTTATTGTTTGGCAAAATATCTTGCGGAAAGAGCAGTGAAGGAAAAGATTACCTCCCAAATTAATGGAGGTATGTTTGTAACAAGACTAGCAAGATCGTATGGGATTTTGGATATGCAAGAGGCGAGGGCATTAACAGTGATTTCTCCTCCTCTATTTAGCATTACATTATTCCGGAGGGCGAGGACTGTGGAAAAGTTTGGGGATTCATTTGCAATCCCACTTGAAGATGAGGTGATTGTTCCCAAGGAGCTGGGAAGAAGAGTTAGGCATAGGAGGGAACGGGCCCGAGAAGACCCACCGGTTATCCCAGTGGAAGACAAGAATGAGGGATGGAATAATATGGAGTATAGGAGGTATTTGGATGATATTGGCCAAGGTGTTAACTATAATAATGAGTCATTCACCTATCTCTTTCAACAAATGAACATTGCTCCAAGGCCCGGGCCCAGATATCCATACATAATGAGTTGGGAGGAGCGTATGCAAAGGAGGAGCAACCAAGCGAGTGGAAGTGGAGCAGGAGGAGAGGACATGGAAGAAGAAGCTTGAAATTTGCTTTTATTTGGATGTTTTTATTTTCTTTTGTTTTGTTTGATGTTTGAACTTTGATGTACCCAAATATTAATTAGGATCTTGTTTGTTTTCTTTCACTTGTGGTTGTTTGTTTTTCAGGTTTGAATATTAGGATGCATTTAGGAGTCTCATTGGTCAAGGCTAAAGTGAGGGTTGGTTTAGATGAGAATGTGAAATGTTACATTTAAGGTTGACTCTGTTAGGAATAAGAGTGACAAAATACGTTATTACTGAAGAAAATAAAAGAAGAGTCACTGAAGTGTCCTGTTTCAGCACCTCAGCCAAGGATAAACAACAGAAAAATTTATTTTCGACTTAGCGACCTACTCGCCGAGTGTACCTACGGTACTCGCCGAGTTTATGTGTAATTCCACAACTTTCTGCTGGGGGCCGGTTTACTCGCCGATTTCACGTTTGATTCGCCGAGTCCCTTAATGTTTCACTCTCAAGATCTGTTTTGGGCACATTCACTGCATCTTTTATCCATATTTTCATGAAGATTCATTCCTGGAAGATTTCTGAGAGCTTTGTCCTAAACAATTGGAGCTATTTAGATGTTTACCACATGCGACATGATACCCAAGGCATGGATGAGCTGTTTCCATGTCTAAAGACATTTGAAGTTGGAGCTTTACATGAAGAATATCAACCTCACGACTACTATCCTAGGGGAGTTTGTTCTAATTCCCGCTATATTTTATATTTTTCCTTTTCATGCATAACATGCAATGGGGACATTGCATAAATTAAGTGTGGGGTAGGGGGTTGGTTACATTTTATTCAACTTAGAATCCTACTTTAGGCTTAATTTTTTCAAAAATCTTGCATAAAAAAATTGCTTAGGACTTAACTTAGAAACCTATGGTAAAAGTAATTAGGATTCCATGTTAGAATTATGTTGATGATTGCATGAAGACCCAAATGTTTAGTTGAGCCTATATACGTTCTAGTGTATTTGTGGCCTCCTTATTCTAGTGAAATCATGGGACAAAAACACGACCTTGCTTAGTTTGAAGGATGCAATATGTTTAGCATCGTGTACCAGAAATGTATCCAGGAAAATTTTATTTTTAACCAATAAAGGTTGAAGTTGAGTGCCCCTGCTTAAGCATGTAGGTTTTTGAGTGATAAAAAGTGAGGTACATGTAAAAAAATAGAGAATTACAATAAAAAGTTTGAAGAATTTTTGGAGCATCAAAGTCAAAGTATGAAGATCAAAGATTAAAAATTCTGAAGAAAGTCAAAAATTGAAGATGCCCAAAAATCAAAGATCAAATTGTCAAGGAAGTGAAGAATTCCAAAGAGCTCTATAGTGGTATCATAAATTGTAATTTTCTAGATTATGTATGCTTGGGTTGCTCAACCAAAAATACCTTGAGGTTAGGAAGTTTTCTGCGGATGGATTCGGAAGGATGCATAAAATGAGCATTGTTCGGATAAGTGGGCGAATGTTTGTGAGGATTGTGAGTATTTAGAGTATTGGGGGGTCTTTAAAAATTTTTAGACACAAATGCATGCGTTGTGGTCTTGGCATAATGGTTGGGTTCAATTGGAATTGTCTTATGTGATTCTAGTGTGCTAAAATTCGGTTTTGCTTGGGGGCAAGCAACAGTCAAGTGTGGGGTATTTTGATATGTGCATATTTAGCCATGTGTTTAGTATAGATTTTTATCAATTATTAGCTAATTATTTGCATAATATGGACAAAAGGTACTTTATAATGTCTAAATTATATTTTCAGTCCAGAAGACATGCTTGGAAGCAAAAAGGAAGAAGGAGAAGCAATCAGAAGCTGGAGAATGAAGAAAGAAGAACAAACCTAGAGCTACTAGGCGAGTCCAGAAGCTACTCGGCGAGTGCCAATGAATGTTCGCGAAGTAATGTCCAGAATCCTTTCCGTACACGTATTTCTCAAAGGAACTCGGCGAGTTGGGTACCTACTCGCCGAGTTGCCCATGTTTTGAGATAATTATAAATAGGAGATCTAATTCCGAATTACAGAGTTTTTAGCTTCTCTAGAGAATAACTTGCGACTATGGAAACCCTTGGAGACCTGAAGAACCCTAATCTTTGATCTGTAGAAGACTCAAGGCGAATTAGGTTAAATTTTCCACTTATTCTTAGAAGTGAATCATGTATAGATCAACTAAATTCGTTTTTAGCTTCTCTTATACTGTAATCATGAGCTGAATTTTCGTATTTTCTGCTTAGGAAAGATCAAATTACTCCTATGGTTTGATTCATACTTTGATTGATTGATTATTGGTGATTTTATTAAATTAAGTTTGTTAAAGACCCTTATGCATTAACCATAACTATTTTCTGTTAGTTGGAAGACAATTAGGCTGCATGAACATCTCTTAATTGTTAACCTCATATGATTTATGTGAACACTTTATAATATGCCTAGGATTAGTGAATATGAAACTAGGATTAATTAGAGAATGGGTAAATTAATGTGTGAGCTTGTTTGAGAAACCAACAAACAAGAGGTTAGTTGAGTTACTAATTCGATTAACTAATTACAAGTCTTATTTAATCCAAATAATTGAACTAGGGAATTAATTAGTTTAAACACTTGATCACTGCTTGAATTGATTAATTTTCTAAGGGTTGGTAATAGCGAATGCGAATCTAATCACTATAGTTGGTAACCAATAACAATTAATTTATTACTTTATCATAAAATTAACCATATGAGTGAATTGGTTGGACCTAAACAGAAACCCTTTTATTAAATTTGGTGAATTTTTACTTGCTTTAGTTGATTAGTTAATTACATGTTAGGTGGTGTGTTTAAGTTTCTAGTCTTGTAAAACTAGAGAAAACCCTTTACCTTTATTACTTGTTTAGTTAAAATTAGTTATTAGTTTAATTTCCGTTCCCTGAGTTCGACACCCTACTTATTCAACTATACCACTAAAAGACAGGTTCACTGCCTTGTGTGCTAAATCTATATTTGTAGAGTAGGAATATGTGACAACCCGATATTTCAACTCTATGTAATGACCTGAAAAGTCAATTATTGTAACCACTTTTGTGATAATGAAATTAACTTCAAAAATAAAATGTCCAAAAAGTTTCTATTTAATTACCTACTGTGATAAATGTCTTTAAACCGTGATCGTACGTAAAAAGAATGCCCAAATCCGACTTCGTATATTGAAGTTATGATTTTTCCAAGTTCGGCTTAGCAGCAGATAGCTAAAAACTCGAATCGGAGATCGAGCGACTTTTGGCTGGGATGACCCAAACGAGAATCGAAGGTCTCGATAATGGTAATTCAGCAGTAAAAAGTCTGGCAAAAACCGACGTCACAGAAAGAAGTTATGAATTTCTAAAGAAATTCCTTAAACACGACCCTTTCAAAAATAAATAATAAAAATAATTTCAAAATTTGCCGACAGAGTCTAAACGAAAGTTGTAGATCTTAGTCTCACCTACGTGTGGATATAAAGAATGTCGAAAATGGAGTTCGTATGAAGGAGATATGAATTTTAGAAGTTTATTAATTAAAATAAATATAAATTTAATTATAAACTCTTGGTAATATCCGAAGAGGAGTCAGCAGATAGGACCGAGGTACGCCCTGCGTACCCTCGTATGCCCCGCGTACTCAAATCAAGGGCCCCGGTTCGTCCACGTCGCCCCCTATGCGAGCTACACCCCGTCCCATCCGAACTCCGGGGTAGTCGAGGACTCGGTCATGCATGAAGCACGGGTACGCCCCGCGTACCGAGGCCTCTCAGCCCATATAAAAGGGATGCGAGGGTTCCGGGAAAACTTGCTCATTTCCTCTCGTTTCTCTTGCGTTTTGCCTCATTTTCCGTGCCCGTACTAACCCGAAGCCCTGGTCTTTTTGCCCAAGTCCCGATGATCGTTTTTACTCCCGAGATTCCCGAGAAAAATCTGTTTCCCGAGACGAAATTCTGCCTGGTTTCCATCTCGCTTTCTTCAAACCTTCAGGTGAGTTCATACCCCTACAAACACACTTTAAATACGTTTTAAATGCTTTTTATACTCTTTTAAGGGGGGGAATACAAGTAAACATACGGTTATTATCGTGTATTTCATAAAAATTCACTTTACTCGTTTTTATCAAATGAATCACTCGTGATTTATTACTACTATGTGAAAACTCTTGTCATACTTTGCATGCACTAGATTTATACAAAGTATTTAGTAATTCCAAGGTATCCTTCGTTGCTAAACCGTTTTAATACATTTTAAAAACTTATGATTTATGCATTGTCAAAACTTTGTGAGAAAGGATGATCTTTGCATACAAAACTATTACTTTAATACAGACTTAGTTGAGAATCCGTGAGACATGTACATCTTCAAATACTGCCTTTTTGCTAGAAGGTACCGCTACAAGTCCTGTCTATAACCAGAGTCTCCCGTTCGGAGAACGTGTCAAATGTGTATAGATCTATACGGGAAGTCATGATCCCGCGCCCTGACTGTTAGCTACAGTCCGTCCTTTGGGGTGACAGTTTGTCATAACGCTACGACGCCTGAAGAACGTCGCTACAGGCATATTATGTTTAGTATGGTTATAAAACTCATCGGGTATACAATTATTATAGTACTTCTGATTGATGAATGAGTAGCTATTAAAACTATTCTTCATCTAGCAAACGGAAATCTTATAATAGGTTTTATTATATAAATCTATACTTCAACCTTCTAAAGCATGTCATTTGCTTTCGGTTTTTAGTCTGGGACATTAGGCTAACTATTACTTTAGGAAAATATGGGATTTTCCTGTATCCAAATCAAACCACTAATAGGAAAATAAGGGATTTTTTTGATTCAACTATCTACATTATTCAATACAAATATTCTCATGCATTTCACACTTTTATAAGAAAATAAGGGATTTTCTGGGAAAACATACTCTCAATTTGGAATGGCATACAAATTTTCTAAACCACTTATGAACTCACCAACTTAATTGTTGACACTTTCTCTTTGAAATCACTTGTATTCTCAGGGAACCGCTAAGCAGGTTTGGAAATCAACTTTTGGGGATTAACGCGTTGGCGTTAATTACTTCTTTTGAAAGATGTTTATGTATTTATCTTTTGAACATGTAATGAATACAATTATGTAAACATGTTTAAAACGTTTATATATGTATGGTGGTGTGTACTTTCCTTTTTATGAACTGTTATGATACTGAATATGACGTCTTCCGCCCCCGAACGTTTCCACCGTTCTGGCTTGGGGGTGTGACAGAATAAAACCAGTGCATTTTACACACATCACACATATAATGACCTCATTTTTTGTTTATTTTGTCATTTTTTTGGCCCTCTTAAGCAATTTTATTAGTATTAAACAACTTTGAAATGTTTAATACCTTTCTTTGCTTAATAAGTTGTATTAAGTGTTGTGTTCTACAATTATCCTCATATTTTAACATATTTTCAAGTTCATAGAGTTTATAACACATACTCGCACATATATCATAAACAAACACACAAAATCATGCATACATACATAGATCTACACAAAACAACTTGTATTCTCCCCAAAACATAGTAAAAACCAAAAATAGTGTGTATGAAGTCACTTTGATTTGGAGATTTTGGGTTTGGAAGGAAATTTGGAAGATTTTTTGGCCTAGCTCACTTCTTTGAAGAGATCTTTGAATTCTAGGAAGTCTTAAGAGCATGATCATGAAAACATGTGTTCATGAGGATGGATCTACCATAAAATGAAATAAACCACTTTAAGTTTACATGATCTTACCTAAGTATGAAGCTTGGAGAGATCTTCTTGTATACACTCAAACTCACAAAATTTGGAAGAAATGGATGGATTTTTGCTTGGAGTTCTTGGAGGAATGTAGTAACTTTTTTTGGAAACAGCGAGGAATGTAGTAACTAGAAATGAAAATGAAGGTGGTGGTGGGAAGAACCTTGGTCGAGAGATAGATAAGAGGGAGAGAAGAGAAAAGTTGTGACAAGATGGTTGCATGGGAGTATGAGAATGCCTAAATATTTGTTATGTAATGCATGGGGATCCACTAGACAAACATGAGGTGTCAAGTTGTTATATCCATGGACTTGTCCCCTTTTTTATATCAAAACCGAGAACGAGGGGGAAGGAAAAGAGAAGGGAAAGGGTTTGGGCCTTGTTTGCTTATACTCGAAATCATGAGGCCTAAATTGAAAGTTTTTGGCTCATTGGGCCCATGTGAGGGTTTATAGCCCAATATTGATAAGGTAAAAGGGGTTTATGGCCCATTAGGGTTCAAGAAACCATTTACAGCCCATTGAGACCCATGATGACATAGTGAGACATTTTAGGCCCAATAAGGCCCATGAGAAGTCTTATGGCCCCACATGTAACTATTTAATGAATATGGGTCTATTTAAGGCCCAAATAGGGTTCCTTAACCCAAAATAACCAAATTGAGAGTTTACTGGCCCACTAGGCCTAATAAGAGGATCCTGGTCCATTCTGAGTTTGAACCCGGATATTAACGTTTCAAACCCATAGTTAAGTATATGAGATGCATTGAATTAGGTTTTGAACTTCACTCAGGAAATTTTGGTTCGAATGGTTGATTTTGAATGAGCACAGTACATGATAGCAACTTAGATTACAAGTTATACAAGAGTTGATTTTCACACGAACACATAATTTCCTAGCTAAAAATGCTAGTTGTGACAACCGCCAAGTTTCGAGAGCGAGCTTTGTTGATCCCGCAATATACTACCGACGAGGACATGACGATGACGAGGTATCATTCCATGCTAAGGGATGATATCTGGGAGTTTGTGAGCTTCACAAGGTGCAAGACCCTGAACGAGATGGTTGAGAAGACCCATGAATGGGAGATGGAGTTAGACTTCCGCACCAAGCGGAAGCCGGAGCAGGCACATGCAGCAGTGGGTCAGGCTAAGAATTCGAAGACTTCAGACACTTCCAGCAGGGTCCAGCAGGGTTGGGGCTGATGTGCCAAGTGTGGGAGATTTCACAGTGGGGCTTGTCGGACAGCCGAGATACCAGGTTGTTACTCTTGTGGTCAGCAGGGCCACTTGAGTAGGGATTTCCCCAAGAGGAGCTTGATATGTTTCCACTGTAACCAGACTGGCCATAAAAGGCCGACTGTCCGAGGTTGCAGGGAGGGGGAGGAGTAGTGGCAGTGCCTACACCCTCCACTTTGAGGATCACCAATGGTCGCCCTGCTAAGGCAGATGCCCCGACGGTGAAGAGTCGTGCATTTCAGCTGACTACCGAGGAGGCTCGGGCAGCGCTAGACGTTGTGGCTGGTACGTGTCTATTATTCTATGTTCTTATTAATTTTATGACTTATGTGTGCTATATGCTTGTATAGGGACCTTTTTGGTCAATGGTATGTATGTTCATGTTTTGTTTGATTCGGGTGCTACCCGATCGTTCGTGTTGCTTGCGCTTAGCAAGAAGTTCCAGGGCACACCGATAACTTTTGATTCCCCGCTCGAGGTGGAGATTGCAGACGACCGCACTGTGAGTGCTGTGAGGGTGTATCTGGATTGTGTCCTGAATGTGTTGGGCGAGAGGTTTCGCGTGGATCTAGTTCTGATATCGCAGCGAGGGCTTAAGGTGATTATAGGGATGGACTGGTTCGGGGCCAATGGGGCCATGATTGATTGGGAGCGCCAGTTGATTTGTAACATCCCGAAATATCAAGAGCAGAGTGGAAGGGCTAAAAGAGTAAATTGGGAAAGAGTGACTCGGCGAGTCCATGGATGGACTCGGCGAGTAGAGTCGCGATTTGGTCGCGTGTTAATTAGCCGACTCGGCGAGTCAATGAGGTGGACTCGGCGAGTAGGCGCTGAGTGGAGAAAACCCTAATTCTCGGGGTTGAGCCCTATATAAAGAACATTATGTTTTCCTCCCAGCCTCTTTATCACCCCTTGAGTCCCAGAAACCCTAAAATCGTGGAGAAGCACCATTGTTGAGCAAATTAGAGCTTGGAGAGGTGGTTATTGAAGAGATCTTAGAGAAGGAGAGGCTTGGAGCAAGGGGCTTTGCTTGGATTCAAGTTTCATTGCAGTTGGGGCGTTCTTTTGAGGTAATATCTCGTCTTTGAGCTGCCATTTCCTTGATGCATCATGTTGGGGGTATTAGAGATTAGATATTTGGATGTGTTGGAGTTTAGAGGTTAGATCTGAGGTTGCTACCTCAGATCTGGAATGGAGAAGAGTTGGAATGCATGAAAGTCCCTGTGTTGAGTGTTGGATGAAGATATCATGTCCCAAACCTTACCCCTAATGTGCAATATGCATAGATCTCTTTGGATTCACGTAAACTTTGCCACTTTACGTGATGGATGAGTTGTAGGAGGCTAGATCTATGTTTTGGAGCAATTACACGGCCTGGAATGCTTCTGAATGGATTCAGACCGGTGGTACTCGGCGAGTCACATGGGTGTACTCGACGAGTTGCTTGAAGATAAGCTGGAACTCGACGAGTTGGAAGAACAACTCGGCGAGTTGGATGAAGATGGTCTGGAACTCGGCGAGTTGTATGAACAACTCGGCGAGTAGCAGTAAGATAGCCTTAGATTCGGCGAGTCTTGTCGAAGAGTCCCAATATTTTCTGGTTGAGTCGAGAATCGGCGAGTCAAGAGATGACTCGGTGAGTTGTGTGCGAGTGGACTCAGAGTTGTGGGACTCGGCGAGTTGAGTCGCGGACTGGGGAAGTTCTGAGCATGGGGACTCGACGAGTCGATGGGTTGACTCCGCGAGCAGGGTCAACCAGGAGGGTTGACTTTGACTGAGGACTTTGACTTTGACCTTGAGTTGACCGTTAACTTTTAGGGCTTGGTCAGCGATGTGGCCTTTGGGCCAAGAGAGGGGTAAAATAGTCTATTACCCTTAAGAGGGTGCCATGAGAGGGTTGATCCTAGTATCAAGAGTTATATTCATGAGAGTATATGTCTTACGTGTTAGGCAGTGGCGAGTTCGAGATTCAAGTGTGGGGATATCTGCTTTCTGCTTGCCAGGTGAGTCTTCTCACTCTACATTACCTTGAGTGGTAGTATT
The DNA here is from genome assembly GCF_002870075.4 of Lactuca sativa. Taxonomy (NCBI): domain Eukaryota; kingdom Viridiplantae; phylum Streptophyta; class Magnoliopsida; order Asterales; family Asteraceae; genus Lactuca; species Lactuca sativa. The sequence continues at coordinate 284,310,979 of NC_056630.2, forward strand.
GTGTGACCGGAAGGTCGTATGTGCTTACATTGAGTATTATGTTATCCTATTGTATGTGACATGCTATGCATTATTTCTTTGTGATTTATGCTATGAGCAGTTATAGACCGGACCGGTGGGTCCAACGATTCAGATCGGGCCAGGGGGCCCAACGAGCTATGACCGGACCAGAGGGTCCAACGAGCTACGGGACTGGAGGGTCCCGCTGAGACACACCGACCGGAGGGTCGTACTGTAGCCTCGAGTGGCGTATGTGTTGTATGCGGTAGTTTGGGGAACTCACTAAGCTTCGTGCTTATAGTGTTTTGTGTTGTGTGTTGTGTGTTTTAGGTTATCACAGTATCACGGGACGACACCGGCTTGATTGTACACACCAGAGAATGAGTCATGTTTTGAGGATCCTGGTTTATCATGCAAGTGGAAACGGAGTTATGTTGTGTAATACGATTATGAATGAGATTTAAAACAAAGTGTTTTTAAGAATTAAACGATTATTTTAAATGAAAAATTGTTTTGAAATTTTCGGTGTTACAAGTTGGTATCAGAGCCTTGGTTTGAGGGATTCAGATGCGCCTTCGGGTAATTCTAGACTCAAGCCGAGGAAGTAAGAAAAGTTTTCAAAAGAAATGAATTTCTAAAAGTGAATAAGAGTTCAAAGAGAAAGCGAGTAAGAGCAGTGTGTACAATCAGCCAGAGCCCGAACGGTGATTTCCCAAAATACCCTTACTTTTGTGTTATGAGATATTTATGATGCACTTTATGAGATATTATTGCATGCTAGAGACAGGCTAGGTATTTCATATCTTAGGACTAGAGTGGCCTGATTTGTGATGCCTTAGCCTAGGACTTGTTGTTATATGTGTTATGCTTTTGAGTATGTGATGAGTGAGAGTATCCAGTTAGAACCCATGAGGGGTAGAGTTACAGAGTTTGGTGGTACTTTCAAGGATGAGCCGAGAAAGTGGAGTTATCACCGAGAGTGAGTTCTATGTATTCTTCGATGCTCGAATGCTGCTTGCTTCGTGCTTTGTGGAACTCACGATGATGGGAGTCAGCTACCAAGCGAATATGACGATATTCAGGAGGTAGATGGCTGGCATCATTAGGAGCTCTTCAACAGCTGATGGCAGAGAAGTGTGGGAATCTGGGAAGAGACTAGGGAGTAACCTTAGCCAGATGAGTGCACTGGCAGAGTAGAGAATTTCGCTGGGGAGTGAGCGCGCGACGGAATTGGTGAACGAGAAGGTCGAGCAGGTACTTAGGAGCTCCGGGATAGTCCGTGTGGAAAGTATGGGTAGATGTGGTAGGTAGTATGGGCCCGTACTACTGAAAGCAGAGGACCCATACTTGATATAGGGAGTATTCTGAAGATTCTAATGAGCGGATTGAGGAGCGATGTTATGGTTCGAGTACCATACAGCGGAGCGTATTGAGGAATGATGTTATGGTTCGAGTACCATACATCTGAACAGATGGAGGAGTGATGCTATGGTTCGGGTACCATACGCCGGAGCATTTTGAGAAGAGATGTCATGGAATGAGTACCATGGTTCGTAGGGAATGATGCTTGTGGTTCTCCGGATATCCGGTCATGTTTGAGTTCGAAGAGACATCCCTTGAGAGGGAGATCGAGAGCCTTTCAGAGTATTTTAGTAAGGAGTCAGTGAGAAGGGAGAATTTCGATCTGAGTTGAGTGATCAGTCGATAAAGGAGATGTCACCTTCTATGATCTGGGTGGTACTGATTATGTTCGTGTGCAAAATATGAGAAGCATGATGTTTAAGTTTTGGGTTTGGGGGTAAACACTGCAGGTCGTCATTGATGATGATTTCCCACCAGAGTATCAGGTAGCATGTGTGCCGCGAGGCAGTGATTTATCATGATCAGATAGTCAGTTGGGACTGAGATAGTCGAGGACCACATTACGCCTATTTGAGTATAGTAGGATGCATTGTAATGGTATCAGTGGGGAGTTCAGTCGAGTTTAGCAGTGCAGAGAGTTTTCTATCTATGTTGGGTATTGAATATGGGAGTGGGTCTCTGTTCTTGGGATGATCCCGGTGTTGGAGCGTTGGTTGATGAGTTGAGATTGGTACGAGATTTGGAACGACTAGGGGCAGTCGTGTCGAGAAGTTCTTGAGGAGCCCATTAGAGGTTCAGAGTATATGAGGTCGATTGATTTCCTTAAAGCGGATTATCGGGCGTTGTGTAGCAGTTTCCAGGGGCAGGTGCGTTATTGCTGGTGGAAATAGTTTGTGAGGTTGTTGATGTGTCAGATAGTGATGGTTCGAACCCTAAGTGGGGGAGAACCGGGTGGTTTATTGAGAGAACCAGAGATTTGTGCAAGAGCGGCTAGGGGTTGGATGCAGAACCTGCGGCTTGAATTCAAGAGATCAGGGTCATTGGTGGTAAAGGAAAAGGTGTAGGGCGAGATAATGCATGTGGTATATGCCTGAGGGAAGGATGGGTGTCTCCACAGCGGGTGGTCAATGGTCAGGAATCTGGTGGTGGTCAGAGTCGTTTCAAGTGGAAGACTCGTAATGATGGTATGGGCAGTTGAGAACTTATGGGTTGAAATATGGGTAGCAGATTATCGAGTAGCCAATTCCCGGGCTAGGATGTGTATTTTTGCTTGAATTTTGAGCAGTAGTGGAAAGGGTTTCGGAGGATCATCAGTGGGTTCTGAAGGGTTAGCACCTTCCTTGTATTCCAATTGAGTGTTTGGATGCACTGAAGTTGCGCATCGTGTGATGTCAGAAATTATTATGGGATTCAGAGGAAATGTATTGTTGGGTGTGTATGGTGTTGGGAGTAAGGGAATCAGTGGTTGTGGCAGGATCTTGTGATGTTCTGTTGGGATATTCCGAGGTATCCGGGTATGATATCTTTATTTCGGAGTTACTCGTGAATCTTGAGTTGAAACGATTTGTGGTGTATCGGGTATCTACGGATCTAGTTGGAGCCCTTCGAGTATGGGCATCCAGGGAGATTATTTAAGAGAGTGAATCTTCGCAAGGGTGGGCATTTTGATATGTCGATTGCCTCCAGAGTCTGTGATGCATATTCGAGTCGAGTATGGGTAGCTGCCTATGATAGCCTGCGAAGCATGAGCTAGTGGAGTCAGAGGGTGTTGTGATACTGCGGGGAGCCGTAGTACTCACTAGTCAGAGGGTGTTGTGATACTGCGGGGAGCCGTAGTACTCACTAGTCAGAGGGTGTTGTGATACTACGGGGAGCCATAGTACTCACTAGTCAGAGGGTGTTATGATGTTGCGGGGAGCCGTAGTACTCACTAGTCAGAGGGTGTTGTGATACTGCGGGGAGCCGTAGTACTCACTAGATGGAAAGAGAATGTGATGATGGAATGTTCTCCGATCAGTGTATGATGTGGAAGAGTTTTGGGTTTGAGTAGCCCTAGTATTGAGTTCTGGAGCCTGAGTGTTGAACCGGGGGTGAGACTGGGGTCTCCGTCTCTGTCGGGAGATGCGGCGAGATGCGCAAGGGATATGCGCAGCAGAAACCAGAGATCAGAGTTGAGACGATCCTTGGTTGGATTGTATTTTCTCGCATGAGGAAAAGAGAATTTTGTGACTTGCATGTCCCTAGGCCGGGATAGTGGTCACGGGGAGGAAGTTAGTGGGATATTTGGATCATGATATGGATGACCTTTGGAGGCTCAGCTGTGGAGTCAAAAGCTGACCTGGTGCTCAGTCTCGAAGAGGGATATGAGAAATGAGCTAGAGCTTATCATGATGATGTCTGAGGACACTTCAGAGTGAGCGAGCGATTCAGATGCTCGAAGACATGCTTCGGGCATGTGTATTAGATTTCGGAGGGAGTTGCGGCACGTATTTATCCTTGGTTGAGTTATCCTATTTCAACAGCCATCATTAGTGCATTGGTATGCCACCTTTTGAGCTGTTGTATGGGAGGAGGTGTCGGACCCTCATTTACTGGGGAGAGGTAGCGCATGGACCCGAGAGCCCTTGCGAGCAGATACAGAGCATGTGCAATACATGGAGTAGTGGCAAGGTTGGCAAGTGGATTTCCCTGGGTAAGGGAAGAGAAAGGTATGTAACCCCCTGGGGGGGGGGGGGGAAGTGTTGGTTCACGGAAGTGAAAGTAGTAGTGAGAGTGGATGATTTGGAGTATGGTGGTTGAACACTATGTCTGTGGCAGTGGTATGGAATGACATCATGATGGGATGTCTGCTGAGGACGCGGAAGGGATTCCGCGGGTGTAGAGCCAAGAGTCTCAGAATGGATGCAGGGAGGGAGTCTGGGACTCCCAGCTTGATTCTGATCAGGGTATTGGATATGTACTAGTGGTTCATCCTGGGGGATGTTGGAAGATATCATCAGTGTATCGGGTTTTCCCAACCTGAGGGTGTTGGAGCAAGTTCAGCATGCGTATGTGATTGCAAGAGGAGAACTCGTGGGAGTTGCCCTGAGATTGAAGAGTGGGTCTTTCTGTCAGCACGGAATGGATAGAGTGGGATTCGGATCGGGGATCCAATGGTTCATGGCTTTCTAGCCCTTATGGGTCGAGTAATTGTTGGGGTTTGGGACAGTGATGCTTCATGGGTAATTCTCGGTTGTTGAGTGTGATTATCAGAGGGTACAACTGGTGCCCGGCTCGAGACGGTGATCAGGACACCGTAAGGAAATAGAAAATGTGTTTGAGTTTCGATGGGTATGCCTTGATGGACATGGCCCGGTTAAGGCCAGGTGGCGCGTTGTGGGAGTATCTTTGGGATTGAATTGTTGTAGGCTTCGAGGACGAAGCCTAATTTAAGTGGGGGAGAATTGTAACATCCCAAAATATCAAGAGCAGAGTGGAAGGGCTAAAAGAGTAAATTGGGAAAGAGTGACTCGGCGAGTCCATGGATGGACTCGGCGAGTAGAGTCGCGATTTGGTCGCGTGTTAATTAGCCGACTCGGCGAGTCAATGAGGTGGACTCGGCGAGTAGGCGCTGAGTGGAGAAAACCCTAATTCTCGGGGTTGAGCCCTATATAAAGAACATTATGTTTTCCTCCCAGCCTCTTTATCACCCCTTGAGTCCCAGAAACCCTAAAATCGTGGAGAAGCACCATTGTTGAGCAAATTAGAGCTTGGAGAGGTGGTTATTGAAGAGATCTTAGAGAAGGAGAGGCTTGGAGCAAGGGGCTTTGCTTGGATTCAAGTTTCATTGCAGTTGGGGCGTTCTTTTGAGGTAATATCTCGTCTTTGAGCTGCCATTTCCTTGATGCATCATGTTGGGGGTATTAGAGATTAGATATTTGGATGTGTTGGAGTTTAGAGGTTAGATCTGAGGTTGCTACCTCAGATCTGGAATGGAGAAGAGTTGGAATGCATGAAAGTCCCTGTGTTGAGTGTTGGATGAAGATATCATGTCCCAAACCTTAGCCCTAATGTGCAATATGCATAGATCTCTTTGGATTCACGTAAACTTTGCCACTTTACGTGATGGATGAGTTGTAGACCGAGGGTTCATACGTCCGTGCAGTTCCCCGTGGGGAGCACCAATCCTTTTTGTGAAAAAGGAAGGATGGATCGCACCGGATGTGCATCGATTATAGGGAGCTGAACAAACTAACAGTGAAGAGTCGTTATCCATTGCCAATGATCGATGATTTGTTTGATTAGCTGCAGGGTGCGTGTTGGTTTTCCAAGATTGATCTTCGGTCATGATACCATCAGATGAGGATTCGGGATGAGGATATATCGAAGACGTCTTTCAGGACTCGGTATGGGCATTATGAGTTTGTGGTGATGCCGTTTGGGCTTACCAATTCCCCAGCAACGTTCATGGATATCATGAACAGGGTGTTTATTGATGATATCCTGGTTTATTCTAAGACCAGGGAGCAGTATGAGCAACATTTGAGGGAGGTACTGGAGACCCTAAGGGCAGAGAAGCTTTATGCAAAGTTCTCCAAGTGCGATTTCTGGCTGCGGTAGGTACAATTTTTGGGGCATATCATCAATCAGGAGGGCATTTTGGTTGATCCAGCCAAGGTTGAGGCTGTGATGCGATGGGAAGTACCGAAGAACGCATCAGAGATTCGTAGCTTCTTGGGTTTAGCGGGCTATTATCGGAGGTTTATCCAGGATTTCTCCAAGATTGTTGTACCATTGACCCGTTTGACCATGAAGAATGTGACCTTTCGGTGGGGGCATGGATCAGCAGACGGCTTTTGAGACCCTAAGACAGAGGTTTTGCTAGGCTCCGATCCTAGTACAACCCGAGGGGTTGGACGGTTTGGTGGTGTACTGTGATGCATCGATTTCAGGGTTAGGTGGGGTACTGATGCAGATGGGGCATGTGATAGCTTACGCCGCAATGAAGTTGAAGCATCATGAGGCGAATTACCCCACTCACAACCTGAAGCTGGGGGCAGTGGTGTTCACCCTCAAGATTTGTAGGCATTGTTTTTTGTGCCATTCCAGTTAAGTTAACTATGCATGTGAGTCCTAAGAGTTCTCAATTGATTACATAAGTTAAAGCACCTTGATTGGTGAAAGTTTATTGATCTGTATGGGTGAGTTGCTTGACTACTTGGAAGACATGGTAGGCCCTTGTGCTGCCAGATGACAAGAAATAAAAATTAAACAAGTTCAGTCCATATGAGTTTGGATTTGTCACAAACATTGTCTTGTGATAATGGTTTTGACAAATTCACATGGATAGGAACGCATACACCATAAAATCTAAGTGGTAAAGTTTCTCTCTACTTCATGAAACTGATTGTGAGGAAATTCTTTCACTAAGAAGATTTTAAGGAGATTGCAAGTGTAAATTGCATTCTCAAATTCGATTATGATACGACATCCCTCTTCATAGTTCGAAATTTGAGAAATGGAAAAAGGTTTAAACATTTGGGACTTATTGATATAAGTTCTGAAATAGTTTAGACACACATATGAGCTTTCTAATAAAAGGTGTATAAGCTTAGATAAAGTCTTATCGAAGCATTACGTGTCAGACTTATGAACCTTGGTAATGAAAGTCAATAAGTATTGATTTCTAGAAGTCCAGTTGATTTCTGAGTACATGTCAAAGCTAGTGGGAGCATAAGTGTTATGATGGTAAGGATATAATTATCATGTTAGTGGGATCATGACTATTATGTTAAGTGTTGTGAGATAGCAATATTAATTATAGAAAAAGTTTCAAATTGCAAAGTTGCAGAGGTTGAAAAGTTGTTTTGCTATAATTAAGGGAGAGAAGTTTACACTTCCTTTCAAATCTAAAAGCTTAGATCGAGAAATTTTAATGAAATTTTGTCAAAGGACATATATAAATGTTATGTTGAAAAGATTCAACATAAGGGAATTATGTATATAGCAATATTATAGTAGGAGACTGGTAAAGTATCATGTCTTTATGTATCGTATGCCATACACTTCGGGTATAAGATCGATTACATATGTTGTAATATTCGACCATTCTGTCTAATCCAAATGCCTAGGGCGTTAAGAAGGAAAAGGACAAGAATCGGATATGACTAAAGTAAATTAAACAACTGTCAAGTACGATCTAAAGTTCGCAAAAGATTGGTCACTTGTGGGCAGTTGGAAGTATAATATTAGATGGACCATATTGACATCATTATGAATAGATATGATTCTATTAAAAATGAGTTGTCATATGACAAATATGGAAATGTTTCCATGATGGGAGTTAGATATTAAGAATCTATGTAGATTAAAAACTTTTATGTAAGAAGGATGTTCAAAGAAATGTACTTTGAATGTTAGACTTCATATATGTGGAGTTGTCTTGTAACAATCTCCAATAGAGCACTTTGTAATATAATTGGCAAAGTCTTTGTAAAAGGATCATGTCACATCCAAGAAGCAAAGTCTGAAAATTTCATTTAATTTAATAATAAAAACCATAGTAAATAAAACCGCATATAAAAATCATAAGCAATTTATCTCAAAATATTATAACAATGTCAAGTATATCAGAGTATAAACATCCCAGGCTGAACAAATGGTGTGTGCACTGCAATCTTCCCGAGCTCCTCTTTTGAAAACCGAGTACCTGAAACCAAAACCAAAACTGTAAGCACGAAGCTTAGTGAGCTCCCCCAAACTACCACATACCATATAATAACATATAAACACATATTGGGCCTTGCCCACTGCATCGGACCGAAGTTCGGAAACTGCATCGGACCAAAGTCTGAAACTAACTGGGACCCCGTCTCCTGCATCGGACTGAAGTCCAGAACTAAGTCCGGAACTGACTGGGACCCCGTCCCCTCTTCGGACCGAAGTCGGGAACTGACTGGGACCCCGTCCCCTGCATCGGACCGAAGTCCGAAACTGAATGAACATAGCATATCGTAAACATATCAACTAGCATGAATACATATACTGCATGCTACATCGGAACAGAGTTCGGAACACATAACACAAAACATGCTTGAATCACAAAGACATCAAGCACTCTAACTACTGCATCGGACCGAGGTCCGAAACTACTGCTAACTAAACGGGCTGGCATTGTGGCCGTAGACCCGTTCCTACTGGAAGGAAACTCACCTCACCTTGCTGAAGTCCCGCAGACTCAATCCCACACTGCTGAAGTTCCGCAGACTCGACCCCAACTGCTAGATGACAGATTCCCAATCTGTCAACATCAAAATAACACCCAATTAATGATTGGGTTCCACTACATAACTACAATTACATACTTTGGATAATTACTACATTACCCCAAGCTTGGCTTACCCAAGCCCAAGGTCCAATCCATAGGCCCAAAGTCAACTAGGGATCAAAGCCCAACATATGGCCCAATTTTCCAAATTGGGCCTAAACCTCTACATGGGCTTCCCTTAAGGGCCAATCGTCCAGTCCAGTCCAACATGTCCCATTCTAAGGGCCCAATATCATACAACCCTCTAGGCCCAAACAATGGCCCAATTTTCCAAATTAGGCCTAATCTTCTGTTTGGGCCTTACCCTAAAGCCCAATTAATTACCCTAGTCCATTTGATTATTCTTGGATGGCCGCCCATTAATAACCCAATCATTAAGGCCCAATAATATACCCAAGTGAAATTAGGGTTTCTCATAAAATGACGATTAGGGTTAAGTGTTTCTCACTTAACCCATTAAGGGCTTAACCCACTAAGGACTTAATCCATTAAGTCCATTATTGCTTAGATTAATTTTTGCCAATGATTATTATTTAATATTTCCCTTATTAAATAATTCTCATGTGTGTGTCCTGATAAATTCTCAAATATTAGGATTTTCTCAATTAGCCCATTAAGGACTTGATCCATTAATTCCTTTACTCTACTAGATAAATGGCATGGAATAATTTGGGCTTAATTAACAATCCAATCCCAATGGCCCACAAGTGGGCCCAATAAGTCTAAGGCCCAATACTCATAATTAGGGTTTTCCACCCAAACATGGCCCAATAGGCCCAAAACCAATCTCTAAGCCCATTAGGGTTTTCTAGCGGGGCACCACCCACCACCTCCTCAGGTAGTGGTGGTCAATGGCGGCACACAGCGGCGGCCACCACCTCACGATGGTGGTTATTATTATTTTCATTATTCAAAGATTATTACATTTTACAAAGCCAACTCCCGATTAACCACACATACACACTAAACTAAACTAATCACACACACAGCCACCCTAGTGGTGGCCGGCGGTGGCTCGTGGTGGCAGTGGCTTTCCGGCCAAATAAACACACAAAACACAACACACCTTACAACTGAACAAACACCCATACACTTTCTTGCTTGCCAACAGATCTAGCCACCCTCCTGGTGGCGGTTGGCGACGACAGAACCATGGAGAGGCGGCATCGGCGGAGCAACAGCCATATCGGCAATGGCGGCGGCTGCTGGCGTTTCAACACAGCAACGACAACGTAGCAATGGGACGGTGGCGTCGATCCTCGGTGGTCGTAAGGCTCTAACAGTGGCGGCTAGGGGCAACATACCGTCATGGCGTCGTGAATAGCACCAACGACGACGATCCAAGGGCTGACGATACCCACAACCGTCACGCACAGTGTCAAATCACCGAAAAGAATGAAGGATGGAAGACATAGGTCACGGTTTAAGCTTACCGAGGGCCTTCCCATCGTTCACAGCTTGAGTTTTATCTTTCTTGGTTCCCTTCCATCGGTCTCAGCGGTCTTCGAATGACACACAACATCTCCGACAGCAGGTTTCGGTGGTAGCGCTTCAATGGCATGATGGCCACTAAGCGGCTTGGTCTGATCGGAGCAACGAAGATGGTGGTGGCTGGAAGGGGCATGCATGGCGGCGGCTTCATAAGGATAGGGGGTTGTTGTATCATTAAAATGAGAGGGAGGGAAGGGTATCGGGTTAAACCCGTGTCCCATGTAAGCATGAGTCCAATATATTAACATTAGTCCCTCCTCTTAAAATCTTTTTCAATTCAAAATCAAAATTTACCCCTTTAGTCCCTGATTCCAAAAGTCTTTTCAATTTAAGTTCAAAACTTACCAAACAACCCATGTCTTCGAAAATCTTTTTCAAATTAAACCGATAATTTATTAAACCACCCTCAACCTTAAAAATCCTTTACAAATCAATCTGAAAATTACATCTTAACCCCCAACTTCTAAATTTCTTTACCATTTAGTTTGGGACTTATACTTATTAATTTATTTAAATAAACTGGGTTTTACAGATCATTGCGTAAAATGTTAGAATCTAACATATTCTAATAGCGGCATGAATTTGGTATTCTTACACTTGTGGTAAGGATTGATAATTGTGAAATGAGCATCATTGGAAATGTGTTCAATTGATCTATTTCACAAAGTAAGGTACATATGTAAACATAGTGTGCATGCTTAGAGCATGGGATGACTATTGTTTCAATTTGAGTATTAAGTTGATTGTCCGAAACATTATACAATGAATAATGTGTAATCAATATGGTGATTAAATAATAAGTGTTTTGTTTATACTCAAAAGTGTTGATATCATATTAAATTCGACTATTCTTGTGTTCACTTTGCATGTTTTTGTTGGATTGGTGTCTAAGCCCATAACTATAATTGGTATGTACTTGAATTGATAATAGCAATGTCCTTTTGGGTTGCCTTCAAACCTGGCAATGGAATAGGATAATTGTTGGAGAGAGAAGAATGATTTATTAATTTATTACTTGGTTAATAAATTAATTTGAAATCAAGATAAATGATTTATTAATGTATTATGGATATAATATATTGATTAGAAATCATATTGTTTAATTAATATTTAATCAGAAATTAATTTGGAATTAATTTTAGGATTAAAGGAATTAATTGAAACTGCAGGGACTAAAGGTGAGAATGTTCAAAAAGTTGAGCATTGAAGCATTATAGAACCTCCCTTAGAGGTGGGGAACGAAATCTAGAGTGTCCTAGGCTTTCCTTGGGCTCTAAGGGTGCCTTGGAAGCCTTAGGGAGGAAGTTAAGGGATTAGGGTTATCTAAGATACACCTGCCTTATCCTAAACCTTCCTTATCACCTATATAAACCCCTATAGGGTAGGATTTCGTCCAAGGCACTCCAAGAGAGGCTTTGAGCTGAATTTTCCACTTCCCTTCTCTCTCCATAGCAATCCTTGGTTGCTAGGTTTGTTTGTTAGCCACTAGAGGCGCGACACCTGTGGCGCTTGCTACCAAAGTTCAAGATCTTCAAGGATTTGATTGTTATTACAATATAACAATCAAGGTATGTATCCTAACCCTAATTATATGTTAATTTTGAAAATTACATGTACCTCCTAGGGTTTTCTAGTTTTTGTGTTTAATGCTTGTATGTCTAATAGTGTAAAACATAGATCCTCAAATTTGGGTTGCATGCACACATAGGATTGTTTGCTATGTATAAAACCCATCTATTTTGACTTCCCGAATAATAAGATTATTCAAACATCCATAGTCGATAATACGTTAGATGTAGGTATTGAGGCAAGACAATCATCAATCCGACTGTAGATTGTCTGAAGTATTTAGACATAGCAAAAGTTTTATGCAGTGTTCATGAGTGCTCCCGAAATAAGATTTGAGTATTTTATTAAATTTAAACCCACGATCATGTGAATCACTTCATGGATATTATCACGGATGATCATGAGATGATAATATCTTATATTCTTGAAACAGAGATATGTGTTGTTGTTTACAAGCCGGTTACACATTGATAATACGTAAACGCATCAGTAACTTGATGTTATAAAACGTATTGTTGTGTGTAATTTGATGAGTAAATAGTGCAAGCATATGAGTCGATGTTTATCTGTTCCTTTTACCCAAAGTGGGATAAAAGCGATATTTGTGGGCCTCGATGATTTAGTGATGACACCCTAAGTGCTTGATGTGACAACCCGAAACTTCTACTTGGTACATCTAGTCATTTAATCTAAGTTAAACTCGTTTTTGTTAACTCCTAGCATTGATTAAGGGTTCATTTAAGCATTCTAAGTTTGAGCAAAACCAAGGTCGAGATTAGGAATAATTCAGCAAATCGTATAGTGTTGAAATCAGGCCATACACCCCTTTTGGAGGAGTGTGCGGCCGTACATATGGGTGTACGGCCGTACACACCCTTCATGGCCATACAACCACCCCTATATAAAGGGTAGACCTCTTTCCTTTCATTCCTTGAACACCTCTGTTGCACACAACACCATTTCTGTCACACCCCAAAACCGGAACGGTGGAATCGTTATGGGGAGGAGGACGTCATGTACAGTATCACAACACAGAATAATAGTAAACAAGCAAACAACATCATCCATTGCATTAATAATGTATTTTAATACAAGTGTGTTCTGTATAGTTTATAAGACACCAAAAATATGAATCAAAATAAAAGATGAGTCTTGAATGTGTTCCATCTTCTAAAAAACTGGCATCGGTACCTGTCTACTGATGACCTGAGAATACAAGTTATTTTGAAAGAGTTTATCAGCTTTAAAGCTGGTGAGTTGATAAGCATCTTAGTGTCATTGTTTGTATGAAAATGTTTGTAAGTATTTGAATGTATAAGTTTGTAAATGTTTGAAAATATTTGTATCTCCTAGAAAATCCTATATTTTCTACTAAAAGTAGCCTTCTACCAAGGCCCGTCTGTTTTGTATGTTCATTTCTTGTAAAAGTGTGTAATTTTCCCAAGTATGACTATCATTAACCAAATATAGTTTATACATTACCGTTTATGTGCGAAGAGCACAAGGTGAATGCAATGGGAAAATAATATAGTATTGTAGTGTTGTGTTATAGTAACTACTGCTGCACTAACTACCTTAAACTGGTTATTTATCAAGGTATAATGTGATTTGATTGTACCATACTATCGACTAAAAACACGACGATGAAAGACATCGGAAGAAATGACATTTGACACCCGAAGACCTGCAGGTCCCACTGTAGCTACCAACAAGGTGTAGGATAGTCAATCCAGTATCGATCTATACGCAAATTCACGCTCTCCCTCCAGGAGACTCTAGATACAAATCCAGCCATGGCAGTGATGACATGCCGCGAAATAGTGGTTCACATTTATGTTATAGTATACTTGTATATGTGTTGTATGTACTAGGGTATTGTATGTTCTTTCTGTCTAGTATGTAGTATGTTCTCTTGTATAGTGTAGTGTATGTAATGTTTCTCGTTATAGTATTCTCTAACTATTTCTCATCATAGTATGTTTGTATAGTTTCTCATAATAGTAAGTTCTCTTAGTTTCTCATCATAGTATATTTTTATAGTTTCTCATAATAGTAAGTATTGACTCATGGATGAACTGACTCTTTGTATGCTTCATTGTGCTAGAAGTAATGATGTAGTATCTTCCTAAACTATACCAATTATAATTTACTAGTAGAATTGTTTGTATGATTGAATGTATTGAACTAAGATAAAAGATTTTATGTCTATACATATATACATAATATATAACTAAGGATCATGACACTCGGACAAACAACAGGATACCCTAAGTCCAAAACCAAACAAGGAACAAGAAATAAAGTGAGTTATCAGTCCTAAGTCCTTCAATCCTTACTTATATAACTATATATGCATCAGACATGGTTTTGACAATATATAAGTTTGAAATATGTAAAAGAAAAGGTTTAGCATAAAGTAACAAATTTGATAAAGAGTTTAGTATGTAAAAGAGTTTGATAACATTCTGAAGTATTTGAAATCCAAAAGTTTGATAACAGTTTGAAAGTAATCGAAAATCTATCTGTTTGTTCTAGTTATAAATCACATATGATTGGTATAATAACTAGAATGTTTCAACTTGTATCCCCCCGATAAAAGCATTTAAAATCATTTAAAAGGTTGATTAAGGGGTATGAACTCACCTGTAGTGAGTAACTCGGATGAAAGATCGATATAAGATTGTTGACTGTCAATTGGAGACTTGAGCACAACCGAATCCTATTAACCGTATAATGACATATATATATATATATATATATATATATATATATATATATGTATACAAATAATTCTTATAACAACTAATTATTGAATTTGAACCACCTTAGGGACTAGTAAACACTTATATTGAAGTGTTACAACCACATATGATTGTATATAAGGAGTGTATGGCTTTACAAGGGAGTGTATGGTCAAAATACACACTATTTGTGTGTATATGGCCAGAGTGTGCGGCCAGGATGTGTGTGCGGCCACACACTCCCCATGAAGTGTTTCAAAACGTAGTTTAAGGCCTTAAGACTCATCTAGGAAGGTTTCTTACTTCATGCTCTAGCTTTATATGGAGTTCATTGTCATTTTTAGACCTAAAAAGGGTGTGTGCGGCCACCATGAAGGTGTGCGGCCGTACACCCTTTATGAAGATGATAAAATCGTGTTTTTCAAGCATATCATCAAGTGTTCTTAGCATATAACAGGATATAACAAGTGTATACACGTTATAGAGGCTTGAAAAGGGTGATTAAGGTCCAAAACTTAGTGTGTGTTCTTGGTGATTCTGAAGATTTAACACCAAAAAGGTGTTTTCATGGATCAAAGTACAGGGGAAGGCTAGTTAAGGTCATGTAATAGCAAATCAAGGGATGTATCACTTACTTGTTTGAATATTTGAAGTGAAAAGTTGGATGATACTTGAGAGGATTTCGAGTTCCAGCCTTGAAGAAGTGGAAAAAGTGCTCAAAATGACCAAGTGTTGAATATATAGGTGGGAGTGTGTGGCTGGAATAGTTGTGCGGCCGCACACACCTGTGTGTGTCCGTACACTCAAGTGTGCGGCCGCACACTCTATATGTTGGAGTGTTTGGTCTGAATTTGCTTGATATGCATCAAGTTATCCTATTTCTAGGCTCCTACCTTGATTGTACTAGGTTTAGAACACTCAAATAGAACCTAAACAGTGCTAAAAGATAGAAAAATGAGTCTAACTTTGATTGAATTGATTTATTGTACATGATAGAAATTTCGGGTTGTCACAATTTCTCTCAAGCTTCTTCAACCACAAACCCTCCCAAGGCTTCAAAAACGTGAGTAATCCAACCCTTAGCTTGTTGTGCTTGAAGAATCACTTAATCTAAGCCTTGAATCATTGAGTCCCGTCATGTTCTTCATCTCTTTGAAGGAGTGCGGCCGCACACCCACATAAGGTGGCCTCATACTCCTAAAAGACCCTCCAAAGTGAGAGTTGGACTTACATATTCGAGTTGGACATGAACCTAGCTTTGCTACACCCTAGAATTGGCATTTTGGACATCATCATGTAGGGTGTAAGACCGCACACACCCATGTACGTCCGCACACACCCTTGTGCGGTAGCACACTCCCGTGTGCGACCACACACACACCCTAGGACCACAAACCCATTTCTAAGACCCTAAACTTGTACTGCAAGTAAGTATGGACCTAGAACACTTCATGAATGCAAGTATGGACCTTGAAAACACCTCAAAGGCACCTTCCATCATGAGTGTACGGCCGCACACCCCTTGGGCCGCACACACCTTTAAGGTGGCCATACACCTCCCTCATGTAATCCTTTAAGGTCCTAGCACTTAGTGTAAGTCGTCTCAAGTTCTTAGAGTGGTTCTCTATAACATTTAGTAGGAAAATACCTTCATTTGACTCCTTTATGTGTCATGACATGTTAATTAGGATCAAATCGTGTTCAAGGCTTCACTTGAACATCCCGCATTCCGTATCTATCCTTCAGTCAAATCACTCGAGGTGAGTTCATACCCCTACATTTTCCGTGTTTTAATGTTTTCAGGGGGAATACAAGCCAAACTCGAAGTATTTTATTAAGTTTTAAACTTATTAATACAGTCTAACGATTTCTACAATTAATAACATATTCAGATATTTTATCCCTTTTTGTAATATGTTGAGCATAAGGGAAACTTTTATTTTGGAAATCTGACTACATAGCTTTCAGAAAGGTTTTTACAAAGCATTTTCCATATTAATTCTAATAAACTATAATGGGTATAGTTTGGGATAACCCTCTATGCAGTTTTTACCAAATTAGATTTCATGGGTGAATATGTATAAACTATGGTAGGTTTAGTTTATGTTATATATTTTCTCACGAGTATAAAGTTCTATTATTCAAGGATAATTATTGTTTTATACTGTCTCTACTAGTAAACTAGATTATACATAATTGTGAGGCTCTACTTCAATATTGTACCCTTAGGTGTACAGGGCTAAGTCCTATCTCAGTATAACCAGAGTCTCCTGGAGGGAGAGCGTGAGATTTGTGAATAGATCTATTTGGGACTGACAATTCCACACCTGAACTGCTAGCTACAGTTAGGCAGGCATGCCTAGGGTGAACAAATGTCATTTAGCTTAAACGCCTGAAGAACGTTATAAAGGTCTCTAGGTCACATCAAGTATGGTTATATGACTTGCAAATAAGTATAAACTAACTTTGGTTTACGGACTCTACTCTTCATTTGTTTTATTTTAAGTAATAAAACTGCTTTTTATATATACTGATAGTAATCAGGGATTTCTAAATTTGCATCTCTACCTCTAGGACGGATAATTGTTTTTAGGGAAAATATGGGATTTTCTCAGGATAACACCGACATCTCTAAAACTGATGGTTTATTTTCTACAAATAGATATTCATATTCATTCCATGATTCCTTGGACTGTACATATCTTGTATGAATCTGGAAGTCATGGAAGGAATAGGTTTTCAAACATGCTTTTCATACGAAAGTATAGGATTTTCTTGAGTAAAACTTTTCAAAAAGATCAAAGAAACATTTTCCCACCAAAACTAAATGCTTATGAACTCACCAGCTTTATGCTGATACGTTTTCAAACTGCTTGTATTCTCTGGGAATTAGTAGACAGGTACTTCCAGGACTTTTGGAGAAGTTGGCACGTTAAAGTCACGTCCTTCTATTTTACTTTCGATAAGAACAAAACTTTGTATTAAGAGAGTGTAAATCTTTTTTCATATACGTTTTCAATGTTTAGTTGTGTTTACTATGCTTGTTATGATACAACTGTAGTGATACTACGCATGACATCAACCACCCCCAAACATTTCCGTCGTTACAATTTGGGGGTGTGACACTTAGCCAGGCCTGCACTAAGTTGATGTGTTCAACTGAAGTCTATTGTCAGTCGCCTTAAATCAGAAATCAGGAAACAACACATAGACAGAGAGAATGATTATAATCCATGTATCATGTCTATTTGATATCTTTAGAATGGAGGAATATATGATCCCTTATCTAAAGGGCGCGTTACTGATAAGATCAGAGTTCGACAACGTCTTTTGAAAGCTACGATTGCTAATCATATTCTGAAGTCGTACACAATAATAGTTATTAGACTTATCCAATTGGGAGACTGTTGGATTAGGTGTCTAAGTGTGACATCCTCATTTTTACGGCCAGAAAAGACCGATTTGTTTATGTTTTGTTTTATAAAATCAGAGTAATCCTTTGATTAAAAGAGTTGCAAAATTTGTTCCCAAAACAAAATATGATAAGAATTTATCAAATCATTTCTTTAAAGAAATGTATTTTCATTAAATAACAAAATCCCGAGATGTCATGTTCCGATACAGACCAAAAGCATAAACAATATAAAATAGACCTTACAACAATTATTTATAACTACTGATATATAATCCAAAATCTCTTGTCAAGTCCACCAACTTATACTCTTGTGCCATTACCTGTAATACAAATAAACTGAGTGGGTCAAGCTTGGGAGCCTGGTGAGCATATAGGGTTTTTAACCCACAATAACATAATTATTAAATTTAATGATTAAACAATCAACCCAATTACCCACCCCATTATATTCTTTAACCTTAAGGGTCTACCTTAAGAATCAACTATTCCTCGTTCATTTATTCCTAAGGATTATCCTAAGGAATCGGTATGAAATCCATTGTTGCTAGAGTTTTCTCAACAGAAACTATATCCGTAGTTAGCAAGCGGTAACTCCATAGTCGTTGGGGTTTATCTCGTTTATTGACAGTATTGGTTCCGAGACTCCTCTAGCAATACATATCAATGGGTTTTTATCTCGTTTACTGACTGTATCATTTCCGAGACTCCTCTTGTAATACAGGTCAATTGGTTTATATCTCATTTATTGATAGTATTGGTTCCGAGACTCATTTAGCAATACATATCAATGGGTTTTTAGAGTACAACAATGAACATGAAGTTCATAACACCTACAAGTTGCGAGCTTGCTAGTGTTCCACTGGACTGTCTAGAATAGTCTGTGGTTGTCATCCCTACGTTGCTGAATGATGGGGCCATCGCTTCGGTAAAAGTTTCACTCATTTTTCACTTGTCACCCTCATCTCATGATCTATATCACCTTTGTTCTCATTATCCAACTCATCCTTTATCACACACCAACTGTTTCATCTACCCATGTTCTACCCAACATATTTGTAGATATTAAATACACATATAGTTTAAAACATTTAAAACCTATATAAAACCTTTATTCAACTCCCAAATCAAGTAAACAAACAATATATAAACACATAGCACGTATTTCATAGCAGATACTTCATATCTATGTGGTAGAAGAAAGTAACCACACACTCACTTGATTAGACGATGATCGAACAACACCTCGTGTCTTAAGATAATCTTTTCTGATAAAAACCAGGATGTTTTCTCCAAAACCGGGCTTCACGCGGGCATAGTTTCGTCTCAAAAACTTTACTTCTCAGGATCCTCGGGGCTTTGGGACTTGCTTCGGGACTAGAGAATGATACTAGGGCTTCGAGGGTAAAGCTTGCATGTAAATTGAGGTAAAACGGGAGTGAGAGGAAGAAATGAGTAACAAAACTCGGCTGCCCACGACTTCTATTTATAGTGCTAAAGTCGGCCTCGAACATAGTGCGTTCCCCAGACGAACGTAGGGCGTTCCCCAAACGAACGCAGGGCGTTCTCTTCAAACGCGGTGCATAGGAGTGGGGTTCCGATCCTATCCCTTATCCACTGAGTCAGCATCGACGTGGCCACTCCTGAGCCAAGTATTGAATGCAGGGCATTCCCCAATTGAACGCAGGGCGTTCCCTCCTTGGGACGCGTGCCTCAAACTTCGGAATTTCATAACTTTTGCATACGATCTTTGTTTTCGACGTTCTTTACATCCACACGTAGGTGAGATTATGCTCTACAACTTTCGTTTAGACTCCGTCGGCTAATTTTGAATTTTATTTTTATTATATTATTTTTAGTAGGCTGAGACAGGAAAACTCCATTAGAAATTCATAACTTCTTCATTTGACGTCCATTTTCGCCTGTCTTTTTACGGTTGCACTACTATCGATCAGATCTTCGACTCTCGTTTAGATTGTTTCGGCTAGAAATCAGTCAATCTCAAATCCGAACTTTGAGCTGCATACTGCTAAGCTGAAACTTAGAAAAATCATAACTTCCTCATACGAAGTCAGATTTGGATGTTCTTTTTATGCATGCTCTCGGTTTAACAAACTCTACGACTTTCGTTTAGATCACTAAGGCTAGATATCGCTCTAACGTAAATTCACTCTTTACGTCGCGTTGTGTCGTGTCGGTTTTGTCGCGAAAATTCGACAGGTCATTACTTCTTCGTTATAACTCGGATTT
The DNA here is from genome assembly GCF_002870075.4 of Lactuca sativa. Classification (NCBI taxonomy): domain Eukaryota; kingdom Viridiplantae; phylum Streptophyta; class Magnoliopsida; order Asterales; family Asteraceae; genus Lactuca; species Lactuca sativa. The sequence goes on from NC_056630.2 coordinate 284,331,110, forward strand.
TGGCGTTCTTTATATGTACGAGATCCTTGTTGTGACAATCATTAATTTCTGGTCAAGTAAAAGTCAAATAAAGTCGACAAGTTAAACTGGCCAACTCGACTAACCCTAGTATACTAGGGTTTACATTATGTAGTTATGGCCCAACTCGATATTTTAATAAGAAGTCATCACTTGGAAAGTTCATAAGTTTAGGATTCTTCAACCCTAATCGGGGTAAGGGATGTATCAAAACGATAAAACACTATTGCGTACCCTTCGGAGGTGTGTAAGATCCTTAAACATGGCTTAATGAGGATTACGAACCTTGCATTTCGAAGTTAAACACTCGTAGAGGTCACAAACTAAGTCTCTCTTGATCTCTCTCACTCTATCTCTCTCTATCTCAAATATCTCCCAAATCTCTCTAAGTATGAGAAATCTCTCCCCAATCTCGCTAAGTATGTGAAATTTCTCCCAAATCTCTCCAAGTATGTGAAATCTCTCCTAAATCTCTCCAAGTATGTGAAATCTCTCCCAAATCTCTCTAAGTATGTGAAATCTCTTCCAAATCTCTCCAAGTATGTGAAATCTTTCCTAAATCTCTCCAAGTATGAGAAATCTCTCCAAGTATGTTAAATCTCTCCATATATGTGAAATCTCTCCCAAATCTCTCCAAGTATGTGAAATATCTCCCAAATCTCTCTTAAAATCTCTCTCAACTTTTTATAATCACTAAGGGCATCCCAACCCTCAAATTAGACAAAAACAACTCGAAAACGGAAGTCTACGTGAAAAACAGCTTTAAGGAGCCGAACCCTCTCAAGGACCCGAACCCTCCTAAGGAGTCGAACCCTTCTAAGGAGCCGAACCCTCTCAAGGAGCCGAACCCTCTTAAGGAGCCGAACTTGTCAGAAGCGAAGATGTCAGAAGCGAACTCACCCTCTCGGATCGAAGCTCAGCAGACCGAACTGAGACCTCGAACCTTCGGTCACTCCCCTCGCACCTTCGGTCCCTTCCTCTTCCTCCCGGTTCCTTCCTTCCCTTCTCTCGGCTCTCAATCTCTTAGAGCCGAACCTTGCAGGTTCGGTCCATGTTACCGGTTTTTGACCCAATGTCACACCCCCGAACCAGACGGCGGAAACGTCCGAGGGCTATTGTGACTCAATTGAATACCATCACAATGATTATACATGAATCATAACATCATTCATTACTATGCATTGAAATATTATAACAGATATTGTTTACATACAGTACATTGTTTTAAACATTACATTTCCATAACATAAACCGTTCGATACTAATTTAAACAAAACATCATGACATCACTGGATACATATTCTTCGATTTACCTGTTACCTGAGAAAACAAGTATTTTGGAAAAACGTCAACATATGAAATGTTGGTGAGTTCATAAGTAATGTTTGAAAAAAAATGATTTTTGTGAAGTTTGGAAACCCAGAAAATCCGATATTTTTTGAAACGAGTATTTTATATAAGAAAAAAAATGTGAAGATCTGTAGTATGCTTGTCGATTTTTGTAAACGTGTATAATTGTTAAACTTTGTATACATCACATAGGTAAAAGTGTTGAACTTCCTGGGAAAACCCGATGTTTTCCCAATACATAAAATTACATGTCTTATTTATTGTTATACCGATACGACGATTGTTTATGATTACCCAGGTGACATTGGATTAATTATGGGTTGTGTGTCGTTATTATCACGCATTAATGAAAATGACTAGTTTATAACTACCAAATACAAACGATCCCTTAGGCGTCGTCCGTATTACTCACTTAATCCAACCACCCTGACTTCTCATAGCCCCACAACCGAGGAGAAAGGAGGGTACGAAGCCCCCGTTATTTCCATAAGTCGTTCAAGGCTATCGGGAATGCGAAAGGCACTTGGCCCGACTCGCATTTGACTTCTCGACTTTGCTAGCAGTACCAATGGAACCTTGGGGCCCAACAGCACAATAAAGCTATTGAAAGTCCTTTTACATGGAATTAGGTCATAGAAGGCCCAATAACATGTAAGCGCGTTCCCTTCGGGCCTAAAGATCATGTTATTGGGCTAGCTAGGCCCAACAAGCACGATTTGAAACTTTCAAGCCCAAAGATTGAATATTTACTTCTCGTAAATTTCGCGTGTTTATTGAAGTACGATTGTTTATTGATTTTTTATTCATTATTGATTCGATACCGAATCAATTCGTTTGGTAACGATATTGGTGTTGAAAGTGTATTTGTTATTACGTTTCGCCGGTAGTCGGGGTGCTCGTATTTTATCTTAAGGGATTTATTTGTTTAAAAGTAAGAGTTTACCTTCTTATGACCCTTCTTGGATAAAATTTACACTTTCAGTCCTTTATATAAAAGAATTTCCATTTTAGTCCTCAAACCATTTTTCTTGACACTTTAGTATCAAAACTTATTGAAAAGACAATTTCAGCCCATATTTACTTGATAAACAGCTTAAGTCCTTCAAAAATGAAGTTTTCTCGGTTGGAACCCCCATTTTCGCAAACTTTACAGTTTTGGCCCAAAATGGAAATATTTTGCATTTTTGATCCCTTTTGACTTTGAAAAACATTTTTGACCTTTGAAATGGTTTTAATACACTTGTAATCCTCTGTTTTACAGAAAGTTGCTTTTCTAGCCCCTCAATTTCAAAAATCTCGCAATTTGGGGCTTATTGGGCCGAAAGCCCATTTTAGCCCATTATGTTCAAATTTTACATTTTAATCCCCTCAAAAATGTTGATATTTAGAAAAATTATTTTAGAAACTGCTTGGACCCTTTTCAACCTCCAGAAATTATCATTTGTCGTTTTGGGCCCTTAGTTTTGTATTTTTGACAATTTGAGCCCAAAAATGGGTTTTATGGCCAAATATGTTATTCCTAACCAAATGAACTATTTTTCTTGACTTGATTAGTATGAAATGGTGTAAGTTATGTTTATTTCATTCCTCATGTTATAGATCTCGGTTTTTAGATACTTTTTGGCTAACATATTCATCACAAAACACATAAAATCATACATACAAGCATAAAAATCACACAAGGCATACATTTACTCATAGATCTACACATTTGCTTGTATTCTCCCCCATAAAAACTAATAAAAACCTAAAAAGAGGGGGTATGAAGCTCACCTTGAGTTGTAGTTTCGGTTTTGAAGAAGATTGGAAAGAGTTTGATGTTGTTTTCGGCCCTAACAAGCCTTCCTTTGTTGATTTCGCACTTATAGGGTTTCTAAGAGAGTGATCATGATTTTACATGGATTAGAAGGAGATTTTTGATAAAACAAAGAACCTAGATCATAGATCCAAGCATGATCTTACCTTAGATGAAGAATTTGTGGAAATATCTTCTTGAAAGCTCCTTAGATCTCAAAAGTTTTGGAGAGGAATGGAGAGAGTTTATTTGAGAGATTTTTGTGTGAAGCGTGTGTGTGGGTGTTGTTTCGGCCGAGAGAAAGAAAGAGAGGGGAGAAGAGAGTGAGTGATTGGATGGTGCATGGAAGTATGAGTCATCTTGCATGGAAATCCCTTGAATAATTGTGAGGTGGCATCCAAAAGTCAACTCTTCTTCTTTGTGGGCTTGGGCTGAGAATGGAGAGGGAAGAAAGAATATTTGGGCCTTGAATGCTTAAGCCCATTTTGTAGTTAAGTTAGGTGATTTTTGGCCCAAATAAAAAAATATAATTTTTATGACCTATTAGGGCTAACTTAGGCTAGTTATGGCCCAATAAGGTCCATTTAGGTATTTTATTTCATTCTAGACCCAATATGGCCCAAAATGTTAAAAGAAATGAAAGTTGGTCCAATTAGAGACCATTTAAGAGTTTTAAGCCCAAGATAGTCAAATTGGAAGCTTATTGGTCCATTGGGCCCAATAAGGAAGTACTAGTCCAAAATGGACTTAAACAAGAACTTCTAGGGTTTCCAATTGCTTATTGACTACTTGAAATGCTTGCATGGGGTGTTTGATTGAAATTTTGTTGTCATACAGTATGCATCATACATGCTCTTATGTCTTTGATTCATAATTTGGCTTAAGTGTTGTAGTTACAAGGCACAAAAATTTCTAGTTGTGACACCCAAACTTTGTTTTAAGCTAGTTTTTTGTGATTTTAACGCGAGATTTTCACCAAAACTCGTAATTTAATAAAAGAGACCCTAAATATTCATTTTTAATCAGATTTTTGGGGGAAATCCTTGTCCAAGAATAAAATCTATTAAGTTAAATTTTGGGGTAGAGTGTTGACTTTATCTAGAGTATGACACAAGCAACCTCCCCCATACCTTCATAGTACAACCCTCAGTCACTATTCCACCATACCTAGTGTCACACCCCAAAACCGATAATGGCGGAATACGTTTCGGGGTGGAGGACGTCATGTACAGTATCATCACAATTGCATAATAGTAAAAACAAGAAACAACAACCATTTCATCTACATAGTGAGTTTAAATACAAGCGTGTTCTGTAATGTTTCAATATACACCAAAATATATCAAAAATAAGAGATGAGTCTTGTATGCTCCATCTTCTCCAAAATGTTGCACCTGTACCTGTCTATCTTTGACCTAAGGATATAAGTGATTTTGAAAACGAGTATTAGCATAAAGCTGGTGAGTTCATAAGAATTTAGTGTGGTTGATGTATAAAATGTTTTAAAACTTCTAGTGTGAAAAGCTGTAATTTATGTTTATAAGTAGTAGAAAACCCTAGAAAATCCTATATTTTCCAGAAAGTACATTGTAAGTGAAATCCTTTAAGTTGCGTGTAAATTTTATCCTTGAAAACCTTTAGATGTAAAAGTATAGTAGTAAATCTCCAATATGTAGTGTGGATAAGGAAAAGTTATGCCTGTTGTCAGTAGTAGTGGTGCAAACTTCCATTAGCAATAGATACTTACTTACTTCGGGATGTTAGCTTAGACTTTAGTCTTACTGTATTAATGTGGATATAATTGTATTCCTTTATGTGATCAATAGTGTGAGAAATAGAGAGTCCGATGACCTTCCTGGTCATACGTAGTGTAGTGAAGTAGTGCCACCCCTGAGCCTGGTCGGCTCGGACTGTAGTTAACAGTCGGGATATAATAGTGTCTGCCCCGTATAGATCTATACATGTAGTGTCTCCTTCCTTCCGGAAAGCCCTGGTCATAGGATGTAAGCGCGGTAGAGTGTCTCATAGAGGGATAGTGTGTTATACTATGGATTAGTGTTTTCTCTTGTATTATAGAGTAGTAGTAGTCTTTTGTATAGTTCATAGAGTGTTCTCTTATACATGTATCATCTTGTAATAATAATGGTTATAGCGTGTATAGTAGTAGGAGTAACGAGTAGTAGTAGTAGCCTTAACTATACCTATTATAGTTAACTTAGTGTGTATGGTTCTCAGAATTTGTATAACAATGGTATTGAACATGATGAAGACTTTTATATCTAACACCAATATACATGATATATAACTAAGAAATCAACGACAGTCGGACGGATAACAGATACCCTAAGACCACATCAAACAAGAACGGGAAATAAGGCGAGCTATCGGTCCTAAGTCCTTCAAGTCTTACTTATATAAATATATTAATGTAGATACATCTTTATAAGAAAAGTAACTTAAACACAGTTTGAAAATAATTAAATAGCAATTTAACAAAAAAATGGATTTAGATATTGAAAATAGTTTTGTTCTCAAAACAGTTTTAAAATGTAGAAATCTTTTATAAAGCATAGTGATAAATCACATGTGATTTGTACTATGAATTGTAAATCACATGTGATTGATTTCCATAAATTGTACATTTGACTTGTATCCCCCCCCCCTAAAACATGTAAAAACAGTTGAAAAGGTTCATTAAGGGGTATGAACTCACCTGAAACGAGTAAATCGGGTGAATGTGTCGGTTGAGCGTTTGGTGTCAAGTAAGGACTTGTACACCCTTTATGACCCTAGTAACATATGAGATATATGTTTTACAAGAAAGTAGTGACTTATGCTCTTATTAAAACATTTAGATATCCTAATTTGATTTAAGGTCTTATGGTTGAGTGCTAGAAGGTTAATGAGTTGTATGGAAGGAGTGTATGACCTCACCTTGGAGTTTACTCTCCTAAAACCCACCCTAAGTGAGTTTACGGTTGGGAGGCCACATCCCCCATGAGTTTACGGCCGTAAACTCATGGGAGGAGTGTTCTTGAATGCTCTCAAGTCTCAAGTGGTTCTAGAAATGGTTCTAAGGGATTTTACAAGGCTATAGGGGTGTTTAGGGGTCCAAGAGTATACTCCCTTGGAGTTTATGGCCCAAAGGCCACTCCTTGGGAGTTTACAGCCATAAACCCTATGGTTTATGGTAGTAAACTCTCATCCACCCCATTCCTTAATTTCTAGGCCTTTGGTTTGATTTCTAACAAATTCTAGTAAATGTTATAAGGCCTTTTAGGGGTTTACTCTCCCATTTATCATGATTTAGGGGACTTTACGGCCTAAGAACATGCTTGGGCCGTGAACTCTATTTTACCCTTCAAAAGTATGTGTTTGAGTGTTCCAAGTCCGAAATGGTAAGTCCCTAATTCATATCTTAAGTTTAAGGGTGGTTTGGAAGTGTTTTTGGACCTTTTTGCATGGTTAGAGGGTGTTTACGGCCTAAGCACATGATTGGCCATAAACCCTCTTTTATACCCTAAAAGTTATTGGTTTGAGGTTTAAACACTCCTAGGTAAATTCCTCAACTAGTGTCTAAGCTCAAAAGAAGGAAAATCGGGACATTTGGCACCATTTTAGGTGTTTACGGCCTAAGGAGCTTCTTAGGCCGTAAACTCCTTTTTGATGACCATTTTGTGTGATTTTTGAGCTAATGCAACAATAAATGATGTTTAGAACAAGTTAGGGTAGAAGATCTTACGTTTTGGGAGACGGAAACTTGCGGTTTTGAGTCGAAAACGAGCTAGAGAGTAGAGAGAGAGTAGAGAGAGAGAGAGTGGATCTAGAGTGGTAAAAGAGTTCTAGGAAGTATTCCACCTTCTTTATATAGGTCTCGGGTGTTGCACCCGGTATACGGTTACCCGATGCTAAAGCTTAATGGGTTTAAACTTTTTACCCGGGTTAAATGGTTGAAATAATATAACTTTATTCCATTGAATGGAAATGAAATTTACGAGTTATATTTATTTTGCTATGATAATAATCACATGAAATATAAATAAATAACTATTTATTTATTTCACGACCCCAAATAACAGAACTTTTTATAAAATGACGTATTCCATTAGCGGATACGGATTAATATAACAGAGTAAACTTTGGGTTGTCACATCATCCCCCCCTTAGGGGAATTTCGTCCTGAAATTTAGAATTCAAACAGTTAAGTTATTACAGTACTACTAAGCGAAGATATGGGGGTATTTGAGTTTCATTTGATCCTCGCACTCCCAAGTGAATTCCGGTCCTCGCTTGGCGTTCCATCGAACATTTACAATTAGGATGCAGCTTTGTTTTGTTCGTTTTACTTCTCGGTCCATAATCTCCGCAGGCTCTTCCACGAAGTTGAGGATCTCGTTGACTGTGATCTCATCGAGTGGAATGACAAGAGTCTCATCGGACAGGCATTTCTTCAAGTTCGAGACATGGAAGGTAGGATGTATGTTACTTAGCTCGTGGGGTAGGTTGAGTTTGTAAGCTACAGGGCCGATTCTAGAGAGAATCTCAAAAGGCCCTATATATCTTGGGTTCAGCTTTCCACGCTTTCTGTGTAACAGCCTGGATCTCCAGGTATCTTATTGTTTTAATATTTTGAGTTTTGAGAAGGGACTCGGCGAGTTGGAGCTCAGACTCGCCGAGTAGGGTCGCGATTCTGGACGCGGGATTCGTTCGGACTCGGCGAGTCCAGGATATGGACTCGGCGAGTCCATGCTGTTTAATGAAACCCTAATTTCTCGGGTTTGGGACCTATTTAAATGGCCTTATGGCCGTCATTTGCATCCATCAGTCCATAGAGAGAAACCCTAAAAGTGCTCTAGCGATTTGAGAGTGAAAGGAGGCATTTCTTGACATTTGTGTGTTGTTTAGCAAAGAAGAGGGAGGCTCTAGCCAAGAGGAGGCAAAGGAGACTGCTATTTGGTGGATTTGAAGCTTGGCCCTTCAATCTAAAGGTATGATTTCGACTCATCTCCTGTTTTGTGAAGTATAACCGATTTTAGGGTTTCTTGTGGCCTTGTTGAGTTGATTTGATGGCCAAATAGTCCCATGCTAGTGATGAGACTTCGGATCTGGATCCATAGAGGTCCAGAGAGTCTCATTCTTCAAGCTTTATAGAGAACAATGGAGGTCATGACCTTGTGTAGTGAGATTTGTTGAAGATTCTTCATAATTGGTCATATAGAGGTTGTTAATGCATCAAGACTAGGACTTTACGTGATGAATCAGTCTAGGAGGGCCAGATCTATGAATTGTTGGAGTAGATCTGACCTTAGAAGCAAGTTCGAGTGATTGCATGGAATGGACTCGCCGAGTCCGATGAGCAGACTCGGCGAGTAGCTTGAAGATTGCCTTGGACCGGCCAGTGAGTGGTCCAGTCGAGTCAGGAGTTGACCCAGTGAGTCAGGGCGAGTTAGAGAGGGTCGTCAAGTGGTCTGAGTCGAGCTGGGACTCGCCGAGTCGTTCTTGAGACTCGGCGAGTTGAGTCGGGGTGGTCCCGCGATTCTTCCAGGTGGAACTCGTCGAGTCAGGGGGGAGTACTCGACGTGTAGAAAGGGAATCCTAGAGAGTTGGTGAGAACGTCTAGACTCGCCGAGTTGCCGTGCGTACTCGCCGAGTCCGGTCAAAGTTGACCGTTGACCGTTGACCGTTGACTTGTGTTGACTTCTTAGGGATAGTCAACCTTAGAGATAAAAGTGTTAATTAGAGTCTTGTGATGTTATAGGAGGATTAGAGCTCGGAGGATCGAGCACGAGGGATTTCCAGGGATCGTGAGATACCGAGACACGCGAGGTGAGTCTTCTCACTATACCTTACCTTGAGTCGGTAATCAGAGTTATGTGTTAGTGTATGTATGTTATGTGTATGTTATGTGTTGTACTGCATTATTTCTATGTGATTTATGCTGTGCATGTTTATAGAGTTGGAACCGGAAGGTTCACAGAGTTAGAACCTGAGGGTTCACAGAGTTTGGGTGCACGGACCCATAGAGTTATGGCCTCGAGTGGCTAATATGTGTTTTACGTGTGGTATTTTGGGGAACTCACTAAGCTTTGTGCTTACAGTGTTAAGTGTTGTTGTTTCAGGTACTAGCGATGACCGTGGGAAGGCGCCGGCTTGATCTGTACACACGTAGAGGAATTCGATATAATTATGTGATCTTGGGATTTGTATGATACACATTGGAATTTGAAACTTGATGTTTTATGAAATTAAAAGAGAAATGCTTTTTATAAATTGTGAAAAATAAATTTTAAAATTTTCGGTGTTACAAGTTGGTATCAGAGCCTTGGTTTGAGGGATTCGAGTACACCTTCGGGCGTATTTGAACTCAAACTGAGGATTTGAGATGTATTTTCAAAAAGAGTAAAGGATTTTCGAAAAACGCAGAGCAAGAGATGTGTGTACGATCAGTCAGCGCCCGAACGGTGATTTCCCAAAATACCTTTATATATTATGTGATATTGATATTGATATGATGTATCCGCATGCTAGAGTAGGCTAGGTATTGCTATTAGGACTAGAGTGGCCTGATGTGTGATGCCTTAGCCTAGGGAGAGGTGAGCTGCTATGAGATGCTTGAGAGTGAGTAGGTAGCAGCAAGGGACTTATGAGAGATCTATTAGAGAGTAGCCTATGCATGATAAAGTACTTGAGACCTGGGATCCAAGGAGAAGGGCTTGGAGCGTATTCTGGTGCGGTGCGGACAGTAGTATTGGGCCCGTACTACTGGAAGCACCGGAGCGGCGTGCAGCCCAAGTCAGAATCTTTGGAATGCCAAGAATCAAGGAGAAAAGAGTTGTCGAGTGTGAGCATACTCGTGTGGATTCTAATTTATCGTATGTTGTATTTCAGAGGTAGATCATGGTGAGGACACGTTTGATGCCCGAGAGCAGTGGTACCAGTGAGGAGGAGATCCGCCGGATCATTCAGGAGGAGGTGGCTGCGGCCATCAGGGCAGAGATACCGGAGATGTTTGGGTCTATAAAGACCACATTGATTGAGACGTTTGATGAGCGTTATGCCGCTCTTTCTGAGGCTGCTGCTGCAGCGGCTACCGCAGCGATTGCTGCTGCGAGGCCGCAGGGTGGGGATGCGTTGCTGTTCCGTGAGTTCAGCAACACAAAACCACCAGAGTTTGATGGTACTCAGGATCCGGTGGCAGCTATGAGGTGGATATCTGATATTGAGGGGTGTTTCTTCACTTGCTCGTCTCCTGAGCATTTGAAGGTACGGTTCGCGCTGAACCAGCTTCGCTTGGGAGCGAAGGACTGGTGGAAGTTTGTGACGGCGCATTATTCGCCTGCTAAGCTTTCTGCGGTGACCTGGGAGAGGTTCACCACTATGTTTCGGGATGAGTACGTTCCCCAGGTGGAGAGGGAGCGTTTAGCACAGGAGTTTCTGACCCTCAAGCAGGGTACTGAGTCTGTTACAGCGATCACGAGGATGTTCCACGAGAGGGCGATGTTCTGCCCTGAGCACGTGTCCACTGAGCAGGCACGTATGAGCCGCTACTTGAGCATCTTGAGGAGGGATATTCGGGAGTTCGCTGCGAACTCCTCGTACCGGACATTTGCCGAGCTTCAGGCAAATGCCCGGAAGAGGGAGATTGAGCTTGAGACCCAGGCCAGGGAGGAGGCAGAGTCTCAGGGGAGGGATCGGCGACCGGCGCTGTCGCAGCCGGCCGCCAAGCGGGCCAAGCCTGCTGATCCCAGACCAGGGAGCCAGAAGGGCCGCACTTGCGGAAAGTGCGGCAAGGGTCATGACGGAGTCTGCCGAGCAGGGTCTTGCTACAAATGTGGCAAGGAGGGGCACATGGCCAAGGACTGCCCCAAGGGGTTTGCAGTGTGCTTTCACTGCAACCAGACCGGACACCGGAAGGCCGAGTGTCCGCAGTTGCGCGGAGCATCTCAGGGGTCTGCTCCTGCCGCCACCAGAGTTACAGAGAGTCGGCCTGTGAAGGCCGAGACGCCGAGAGCTCGAGGGAGAGCCTTCCAGCTGACCGCGGAGGAGGTCCGCGCCACGCCCGATGTTGTGGCTGGTATGTTTCCTTTCGTGTATTTATTTTGATATATGATGTTATGCTTATATTATGTTATGTGTAGGTACCTTTCTTGTGAATTCCGTACCTGCTTTAGTGTTATTTGACTCGGGTGCGAGTCGGTCTTTTGTATCTTTGGCTTTTAGCCAGCATATCAGTGCTAGTCGTGAGGCACTGAGTCGGCCTCTGAGAGTCTCCATAGCTGATGATAGAGTGATTTGTGCCGCAGAGGTTTTCCGGGGATGTGTGTTAGAGATTTTCGGGATTGAGTTCCCGATCGATCTGATTCCTATTGCGATGGGTGATGTTTGTGTCATTGTGGGCATGGACTGGTTGAGCCGATTCGGCGCGATTATCGACTGTGAGCGTCAGTTGGTGACTATACGAGACCCTAGTGGGGGAGTTCTTTCGGTGTACGGTGAGGGTACACGTTCGGGGTCAGCCTTTTGTTCGGCCGCTAGGGTGAGGCAGTGTCTACAGCAGGGCTGTAAGGGTTTTGTGGCGTATGTGATGGATACGCGAGCGACTTCCGAGAGACCGAGTTCAGTTGGGGAGGTACCGGTGGTGTGTGAGTTTCCAGATGTCTTTCCCGAGGAAATGTCGGGGGTACCTCCTGTGAGGCAAGTGGAGTTTGGTATTGATTTGGTTCCGGGGGCTGCGCCTATAGCTAAGGTGCCTTATCGTCTTGCACCTCCAGAGATGCAAGAGTTATCCTCGCAGCTTCAGGAGTTGCTGGGAAAGGGATTTATTCGGCCGAGCAGCTCGCCGTGGGGAGCACCTATTCTGTTCGTCAAGAAGAAGGATGGTTCACACCGGATGTGTATTGATTACCGGGAGTTGAACAAGCTGACGATCAAGAACCGTTACCCGTTGCCGAGGATCGACGATTTATTTGATCAGTTGCAGGGAGCATCTTGGTTTTCCAAGATCGATTTGAGGTCGGGATATCATCAGGTGAGAGTGCGAGATGAGGACGTCCAGAAGACAGCTTTCAGGACGCGTTATGGGCATTATGAGTTTGTGGTGATGCCTTTTGGGCTCACCAATGCCCCGGCGGTGTTCATGGATCTCATGAACAGGGTATGTAGGCCGATGTTGGATCGGTCGGTGATTGTATTTATCGATGATATTCTGGTGTATTCGAGATCTAGAGAGCAGCATGAGGAGCATTTGAGGGAGGTCCTTGGGGTACTGAGATCGGAGAAGCTTTATGCAAAGTTCTCCAAGTGTGATTTCTGGTTACGGGAGGTCCAGTTCCTAGGGCATCTCGTTAACCAGGAAGGGATTCTGGTCGATCCGGCCAAGGTTGAGGCGGTGATGGGTTGGGAGGTGCCAAAGTCACCCTCTGAGATCAGGAGCTTCCTTGGATTAGCAGGGTATTATCGGAGATTTATCAAGGATTTCTCCAAGATCGCAGTGCCGCTCACCAGGTTGACCCGGAAGGGTGTTGCATTCTCATGGGGTCCCGAGCAGCAGACCTCCTTTGAGACACTTCGCCAGAGGTTGTGCGAAGCCCCGGTATTAGCTCTCCCGGAAGGGATGGAGGATTTTGTAGTATATTGTGATGCATCGATTTTGGGGTTGGGTGCGGTGTTGATGCAGAGGGGTCATGTGATAGCATATGCATCGAGGCAGCTGAAGCCTCATGAGACGAGATATCCCACGCATGATCTAGAGTTGGGGGCAGTAGTGTTCGCCCTCAAGATTTGGCGCCACTACTTATATGGGGTTCGATGTACGATATACACGGACCATAAGAGCTTGAAGTACTTGATGGATCAGCCCAATCTAAACATGCGTCAGAGGAGGTGGTTAGATGTGGTCAAGGATTATGATTGTGAGATCCTGTACCACCCGGGCAAGGCCAACATGGTGGCCGATGCGTTGAGCCGCAGGGCGGAGAGCACTCCATTACGAGATGTATGTTTGAGATTGACCCTGATAGCTCCGGTATTGGATGCCATCCGTGGGGCACAGGCCGAGGCTGTGCAGCCGGAGATGCAGAAGAGGGAACGGATCGTTGGTTTGGTTTCAGAATTCGTTACGGATGGGCGAGGGCTTATGACTTTTCAGGGTCGGGTTTGGGTACCGTTTGTGGGTGGTTCGCGCACTTCCTTGATGGAGGAGGCTCATCGGTCGAAATTTTCGATCCATCCGGGGGCTACGAAGATGTATTTGGATTTGAGGAGAGAGTATTGGTGGCCCTGTATGAAGAGGGACGTCGCATGGTTTGTTGAGAGGTGCTTGACCTGCCGTAGGGTTAAGGCCGAGCACCAGAGACCGCATGGCAAGTTGCAGCCATTGGAGGTTCCCGAATGGAAATGGGAACAGATCACTATGGATTTCATCACCAAATTGCCGAGAACTGCCAGAGGAGTTGATGCAATTTGGGTGATTGTGGATAGGCTGACGAAGAGCGCTCACTTCCTTGCCATCAGTGAGAGTTCTTCAGCAGAGAAGTTGGCAGAGTTATATGTGAGAGAAGTGGTATCTCGTCATGGGGTGCCGATCTCGATTGTTTCAGACCGTGATGTGCGCTTTACTTCCAGATTCTGGAAGAAATTTCATGAGGAGTTGGGTACTAGATTGCATTTTAGTACAGCATATCATCCCCAGACAGACGGTCAGAGTGAGCGGACGATTCAGACGCTTGAGGACATGCTTCGAGCATGTGTGTTGGATTTCGGGGGTAGCTGGGATGCGTATCTACCCTTGGCAGAGTTTTCCTACAACAACAGCCATCATTCGAGCATTGGTATGCCACCCTTTGAGCTGTTGTATGGCAGGAGGTGTCGGACCCCCATTTGCTGGGGAGAGGTTGGGCAGAGAGTGATGGGCAGTACCGAGATCGTGCTTCAGACGACAGAGCAGATTCAGCAGGTCAGACAGAGGTTATTGACCGCCCAGAGTCGACAGAAGAGTTATGCAGACAAACGCCTGTCCGAGCTTGAGTTTCAGGTCGGCGACTTCGTTCTCCTGAAGGTCTCTCCTTGGAAAGGAGTGATTCGATTCAGGAAGAGGGGCAAGTTGGGGCCCCGGTATATTGGGCCATTTCGTGTGATTGCGAGGGTAGGCCGGGTAGCCTATCGTTTGGAATTGCCAGCAGAGTTGGGGCAAATCCACGACACTTTTCATGTGTCGCAATTGAGAAAATGTATTGCCGATGAGTCGGTAGTAGTTCCATTAGAGGATATTCAGGTGGATGCGAGCCTAAATTATGCCGAGAGACCAGTAGCCATCAGAGATCGGAAGATCAAGGTTCTGAGGAACAAGGAGGTACCTTTGGTGTTGGTTCAGTGGCAACACCGGAAGGGATCGGAGATGACCTGGGAGCCGGAGCGCGAGATGCGGGCTCAGCATCCGGAGCTATTTTAGAGCGAGACTTCGAGGGCGAAGTCTGATCCTAGTGGGGGAGAATTGTAACAGCCCGGATCTCCAGGTATCTTATTGTTTTAATATTTTGAGTTTTGAGAAGGGACTCGGCGAGTTGGAGCTCAGACTCGCCGAGTAGGGTCGCGATTCTGGACGCGGGATTCGTTCGGACTCGGCGAGTCCAGGATATGGACTCGGCGAGTCCACGCTGTTTAATGAAACCCTAATTTCTCGGGTTTGGGACCTATTTAAATGGCCTTATGGCCGTCATTTGCATCCATCAGTCCATAGAGAGAAACCCTAAAAGTGCTCTAGCGATTTGAGAGTGAAAGGAGGCATTTCTTGACATTTGTGTGTTGTTTAGCAAAGAAGAGGGAGGCTCTAGCCAAGAGGAGGCAAAGGAGACTGCTATTTGGTGGATTTGAAGCTTGGCCCTTCAATCTAAAGGTATGATTTCGACTCATCTCCTGTTTTGTGAAGTATAACCGATTTTAGGGTTTCTTGTGGCCTTGTTGAGTTGATTTGATGGCCAAATAGTCCCATGCTAGTGATGAGACTTCGGATCTGGATCCATAGAGGTCCAGAGAGTCTCATTCTTCAAGCTTTATAGAGAACAATGGAGGTCATGACCTTGTGTAGTGAGATTTGTTGAAGATTCTTCATAATTGGTCATATAGAGGTTGTTAATGCATCAAGACTAGGACTTTACGTGATGAATCAGTCTAGGAGGGCCAGATCTATGAATTGTTGGAGTAGATCAGACCTTAAAGCAAGTTCGAGTGATTGCATGGAATGGACTCGCCGAGTCCGATGAGCAGACTCGGCGAGTAGCTTGAAGATTGCCTTGGACCGGCCAGTGAGTGGTCCAGTCGAGTCAGGAGTTGACCCAGTGAGTCAGGGCGAGTTAGAGAGGGTCGTCAAGTGGTCTGAGTCGAGCTGGGACTCGCCGAGTCATTCTTGAGACTCGGCGAGTTGAGTCGGGGTGGTCCCGCGATTCTTCCAGGTGGAACTCGTCGAGTCAGGGGGGAGTACTCGACGTGTAGAAAGGGAATCCTAGAGAGTTGGTGAGAACGTCTAGACTCGCCGAGTTGCCGTGCGTACTCGCCGAGTCCGGTCAAAGTTGACCGTTGACCGTTGACCGTTGACTTGTGTTGACTTCTTAGGGATAGTCAACCTTAGAGATAAAAGTGTTAATTAGAGTCTTGTGATGTTATAGGAGGATTAGAGCTCGGAGGATCGAGCACGAGGGATTTCCAGGGATCGTGAGATACCGAGACACGCGAGGTGAGTCTTCTCACTATACCTTACCTTGAGTCGGTAATCAGAGTTATGTGTTAGTGTATGTATGTTATGTGTATGTTATGTGTTGTACTGCATTATTTCTATGTGATTTATGTTGTGCATGTTTATAGAGTTGGAACCGGAAGGTTCACAGAGTTAGAACCTGAGGGTTCACAGAGTTTGGGTGCACGGACCCATAGAGTTATGGCCTCGAGTGGCTAATATGTGTTTTACGTGTGGTATTTTGGGGAACTCACTAAGCTTTGTGCTTACAGTGTTAAGTGTTGTTGTTTCAGGTACTAGCGATGACCGTGGGAAGGCGCCGGCTTGATCTGTACACACGTAGAGGAATTCGATATAATTATGTGATCTTGGGATTTGTATGATACACATTGGAATTTGAAACTTGATGTTTTATGAAATTAAAAGAGAAATGCTTTTTATAAATTGTGAAAAATAAATTTTAAAATTTTCGGTGTTACATTCTGAAGCGTATCGTGCCCTTCCAGGGTGAGACCTTCAAAAGGACTCGGTCTGCCACCTGGAATTCCAAGGGTTTTCTTCGTTTGTCTGCGTAGCTTTTCTGTCGATCCCTAGCGACTTTTCATCATTCGCGGATCTGTACAATCTTCTCGGTCGTTTCCCGAATGATCTCCGGACCCGTGAGAGCGCTATCAGGAACTCGTTCTTTAGCTAACTGAGTGTCACCCACCTCAGCCCAACACAGAGGGGATCTGCACTTTCGGCCGTAGAGGGCTTCGAATTGGGCTGCCTTGATGCTCGTATGATAACTATTGTTGTAGGAAAACTCCACACGGGGTAAGTGTGTATCCCACGATTTACCGAAGTCAATCACACAGGCTCGCAGCATATCTCCTAAGGTTTGGATCGTCCTCTCACTTTGTCCGTCAGTCTGTGGATGGTAGGATGTACTCATGTCCAACCTCTACCCTAATGCCTTTTGTAGTGATTGCCAGAACCTCGAAGTAAACCTACTATCTCTATCAGAGATAATGGATATAGGGACACCATGTAGTCGTACTATCTCCTTAATGTATGTTCTTGTGAGTTTCTCCATCTTGTCTGTTTGCTTGATGGGTAGGAAGTGCGCGGACTTGGTCAATTTGTCGACGATGACCCAAATGGTGTCCAACCCACCCGTTGTCTTGGGCAGCTTGGTTATGAAATCCATTGTGATCCGCTCCTACTTCCATTCCGGTATCTCTGGTTGTTGGAGAAGACCCGATGGCTTATGGTATTCGACCTTAACCTTTGCGCAAGTAAGGCACTTGCTCACGAAGGTAGCAATCTCTGCTTTCATATTAGGCCATCAGTAAAGCTTTTTAAGATCCAGATACATCTTATCTGAACCAGGGTGAACGGAGTATCGAGTGTTGTGCACTTCCTTCATGACCAAGTCTCTGAAACCTCCGTGGCGCGGAGTCCAGATTCAGTCCATAAGATAATAGGCTCCGTCAGCCTTTACTTCCAAGTTCTTATCCATTCCATGCAGGGATTCTCCCGTCACATTCTCAGGCTTTAAGGCTTCGAGCTGAGCCTCTTTAATCTGTGCGGATAGATGCGAATGGATAGTCATTGTTAGCGACTTGACTTTTCGACCAGAGTACTCTTTTCTACTCAGGGCGTCTGCTACTACATTGGCTTTTCCTGGGTGATAACGAATTTCGCAGTCGTAATCGTTGAGTAGTTCGACCCATCGACATTGTCTCATGTTGTGCTCTTTCTGGTTCAATATGTGCTAGAGGCCAACTCGAGGTACGAGGAGTAATGTCTCCAGATTTTTAGTGCGAACACGACCGCTCCCAACTCGAGGTCGTGAGTAGTGTAGTTTACCTCATGGGTCTTCAACTGTCTTAAGGCATAGGCAATGACCTTACCTCGCTGCATCAAGACACAACCGAGCCCTTGATTCGAAGCGTCGCAGTATACTACAAAATCTTTTGTCCCTTCGGGTAGGGATAACACCGGCGCGGTGCATAGGGCTCACTTCAGGGTCTGGAATGCCTTCTCATGTTTCTCTTCCCAGTCAAATGTTACTCCCTTCTGTGTCAACATGGTGAGAGGTTTCACAATCCGAGAGAAGTTTTGAATGAATCTACGGTAGTAGCCAGTGAGGCCTAGAAATTGACGAATTTCTGTAGGCGTCTTCGGTCCTGACCAGTTCTCGATAGCTTTAATCTTGGAGGGATCAACATGGATTCCTTCTTCACTAACCATGTGTCCTAGGAATTCAACTCTTCGGATCCAAAATTCGCACTTAGAGAACTTCACATATAACTTCTCTGATCGTAGGGTTTCTAGGACTCGTCATAGATGATTCCTGTGTTCTTCCTCGCTCCGAGAGTAGACGACTATATCATCAATAAAGACAATGACGAACTGATATAGATATGGACGACACACCCTATTCATCAAGTCCATGAACAATGCGGGTGCGTTAGTCAGTCCAAAGGGCATCACCACGAACTCGTAGTGTCCGTAACGAGTCCGGAATGTTGTTTTCGGAACATCCTCCTCAAGCACCCGTAACTGGTGGTACCCGGACCTAAGATCAATCTTGGAAAAGTAACTTTCCCCTTGTAGTTGGTCGAATAAGTCGTCGATACGGGGAAGAGGGTATCAATTTTTGACCGTGAGTTTGTTGAGTTCCCTATAATCGATGCACATATGGAACGATCCATCCTTCTTTTTCACGAACAAGACCGGAGCTCCCCAGGGTGAGAAGCTCGGTCTTATAAAGCCCTTGCTGAGCAGCTCGTTAAGTTGACCGGATAGTTCTTGCATCTCGGCAGGCGCTAAACGATAGGGCGACTTAGCTACGGGGGTAGCTTTTGTGACTAGGTCGATTCTAAACTCAACCTGACGTTTGGGAGGTAAACCTGGAAGGTCCTCTGGGAAGACGTCAGGGAAATCTAATACAATAGGGATGTCTTTTGGATCTCTCGTTTTCGGGCTTGTGTCAACGACGTGTGCAAAGCAGGCGCGATATTCCTTACGCAAGTATTTCTGGGCTTGAATACTTGAGATGATATGAAGGCTCGTACTGGGTTTGTCTCCATAGATCAACAGAGTCTCGTGATTCGGTGGATTTAGGCGAATGGCTTTGTCGAAGCATAAAATATCGGCGCGATGAAGACTCAACCAGTCCATGCCAACGATGACATCGAAACTCTTGATTGAGACTTGTATGAGGTCGATTGGGAATGAGTGATCTTCTAACGTGAGGGTACAACCTATGTAAATTTCGTTAGAGCTTTCGGGCTTTCCGTTATCCATTTCTACGACGAATTTTTCTGTTAGTGGTTGTGGGGATTGTTTAAGTAAGTGTTTAAAGCTTTGGTTTATGAAGCTTCTTTCTGCACCACTATTGAATAAGACACATGCATAAGAGTTGTTGAGAAGAAACGTACTGGTGACTACTGCAGGATCTGCTACTGCTTCGTTGTGGCCAATAGCAAGTAGTCTTCCTATTCCTCCCGTATTCCCAGCCTTCGGGCAGTTTTTCTTGAAACGGCCAGCTTCACCGCAATCATAACAAGTCTGGGTCATTCCCAAACCGGGAACTTGCGAGATAGGTTTGGGTGGGGCTCTGCAAAACCGGACAGTATGGCCCTTCCGGCCGCAGTTGGTGTATTGCAATTCACGGCAGTGGCCGTTGTGATGGTAGGGGAACTTAGGACACTTGGGCAGGTTCCTAACATAAGCTTTTGTCGGTGCAGGGGTAGCAGGAGTGGTGGCAGCATAGACAGCCACAATTTGTTGATCTTTGGAGGAGGGTTGAGCCTTCTTTCCCTTTTTCCTATCCCATTGCTTCCTCTTTTTGTCGGTTGTCTTGGGCGGTGCAGTGGCAGTTGTGGTTGTTGTTGCTGGAGTGGAAGAGACTTCAAGATTGATTAAACTCTGGGCCAATTCCTTGGCGCTGTCGAAGGTTGTAGGGTGTGAGGCTAGAACATCTCCTCGATACGGGGGCATTAAACCCCAAATGTATCGTTCAATCTTCTTGCTTTCAGAAGGGATCATGTTTGGACACATAGCCGCCAAGTCGCAGAACCTGACCGTGTAAGTTGTTATGTCGGTCCCTTTCATCTTGAGGTTCTAGAGTTCCTCCTCAAGTTTCTGAAATTTTCCCCTAGGGCAGTACTCCCTCTCATGAGGTCTTTCAGTGTGTCCCACACCTGAGCTGCATACAACAACTAGACTGGCAAGTCTAAGGTGACTAGTGTCGTTATCTTTTTTGACGCCTGAGAAACGTCGTGGCAGGTTCATTAGTTATAGTATGGTTATAGCGACTCGCATAGGGAGTTAACGACACATAAAGTTTACCGGGATTTTCATAAATCAAAAAGGGTTTTATGTCAATTTAAAATCACTTTTATATCAATAAGTATGGAGATTACTTGTACATTTTGGTCTTGGTATTTAAGACTACACATCACTATTGTAAGGAAAATATTGGATTTTTCTTGGTAACACACAACTCATTACAAAGATCGGTTTCTAAACTCTTCATGTAAAAAGCTTATGAACTCACCAACTTAATTTTTGACACTTTTTCAAAACTACTTGTATTCTCAGGAAATCAACGAAATCAAGTAACCACAAGCTTTTGAGGATGAAACGTTACAACGTTAAACAACTATTTTTATATCATGTATAATCAATCATTGAAATATGTAACACTTGAAACCATGTAATTCTTTTTTGGTTATATTTATGATTGGTCGTATTGCTTTAAGCACTATTATACTAGTTGTTATGATACTATACATGAAGTCCGCCACTCGCGGACGTTTCTACCATCCTTGGTTTGGGGGTGTGACACTTGTAGTAACATGTACTACAACTTAGTTAAGATTACTCCTTCTAAATAATCTTCCATCAAAAATTCATTTTTAATGCTTATCATCTCTAAATTGACTAGCCCGGATCTACGGGCGTTACACTAAGCCTATAACTATTTTTGTTATGTACTTGATTTGATTATGAGCATGGTCCTTTTGGGTTGCCTTCATTCATGCAACTTGTTAGGATGACAAGAGGAGAGAAAGTAGAATTGATTATATGAATAATAAATTAGTACTCTAAATGGTTTTATTAATATATTACAAGATTAATATATTATTTGGAAATCATATTATTTAATTAGTATTGATCAGGAATTAATTTGGTGATCAAAAGAAACTGGCTAAATAATTGGGGGACTGTTATGCAAATCATTGATAGTTGCATAAATGGGCTGATGGACTCCATAGTGTGGAGTGGACAAAATCCTATAGGGAAGCCCTATAGATTTCATCCATGGACTCTAAGGAAGGAGTTCATGGGTTGCTTGTTGCCTAAGTTAGGTATTAGGGTTTCCACCTGAAGACCATAGTAGCCACAACTATATATAGGACCCCATACGAGGGGATTTTTGGCCTAAGAATTCAAGAAAGAAGTTGTCACACCCCAAAACCGGAACGGCGGAAACGTTCTAGGGTGGATGACGTCATGTCAAGTATCACAACATATGCAGTATAGTAAACAAAGTACAACAACCATTGCATTAATAGTAATAATTTTACATAAGTTTACATTGCATAGAAACATCAAAGTAATACAAGTAATAATATAGGTTCAGCTTGGTACTAAACTGTCTTCACCAAAAGCTCATGGGATGTACCTGTCTATTTGCTGACCTGAGAATACAAGTTATTTTGAAAGCGAGTATCAGCATTTTTATAAATGCTGGTGAGTTCATAAGCATTTAGTGTCATTTGTGTAAGTAAGCACTTTATCCAAAATAACTTTATAAAAAGTAGTAGTTTAGAGTCTAAGGTGTATTAAAGTTCTTCCCAGAAAATCCTATATTTTCTAATTAAAAGTAGTCTTCTACCAAGACTCGACAGTGTTATGTTTTAAAGAGAAATTTTCTTTGAAATACTATCATTACCCAAAATACCGTATTTAACTTTAAAGAAAGTAGGAGAATATCACTAGTAAAATACAAGGGAAAATAACATATGCCTCAGCAGAAAATACTGCTGACTAAGGAAAAGAAATCATAGACTCCAGGAGAGTATCGAGTGATGATACGACTGGCTCAGTCTAACAAAAGGAGACACAGACCCCAGACGGCATCAAATGTACGATACGACTAGTAAGGTCTAAAACAAAGAAACACAGACCCCAGACAGTATCAAAGGAAAGATACAGCTAGCAAGGTCTAAAACAAAGAGTAATTCTAAGAGTGTGTTTCCAGCATACAGTGTTAATTACCGTTACCTTAAGGCCATGAATTATAAGGTAAACATGGAGATACTCGTAACCATACTAATCGACACTAGAGTACTTGACGCCCTGCAAGCGTCGGTGTAAATATGACATTTGTCACCCCTTGGCTTGGTAGGTCGTGGACTGTAGGTAGCAGTCAGGGTGCGGGGGTGTCAGTCCCGTATAGATCTATACACACAATGCCCGCTCTCCCTACAGGAGACTATGGTTACAAACTCGACGACGGGGAGATCCGTGTCTTGAAGATGCATCTCGTAAAGTGAATGCTGATGTAAGGGCTGGACTAACGGTAGAGACTCACAACTGAACTGATCGATGTAAACCTTCATGTCTATACATGTATACATGATAGATAATTAATGTTTAAACGACCTTCGGACGGATATCCGATACCCACCAGACCACATCCAAACGAGGAAAAGGAAATAGGGCGAACTAGCCTTTCTAAGTCCTTTAAACATCATTTATATAACTATACAGGTACAAGCATGCATTTAACGACATAGAAGCATTTAACTAAGTAGAAGCGTTTAACTAAGTAGAAGCGTTAACAAAGTAGAAGCGTCATCAAAGTAGAAGCGTTAACAAAGTAGTAGCATTTAAAGAAGTAGAAACATCTAACGAATTAGAAGCATAACGAAGTAGTAGCATCTAACAAAGTAGAAGTATAAAAACATAGAAGAAAACTCTGATGAAAACTTGGGAAAACCTTTACACTTAAGAAAATCATGACTTGGTATTCTTTTGTAAAATAAGTTTGAAAACCTTTAGAAATCCTTTGAAAACCTTTCATAAACAAGTTTTGAATGTAATCTTGATAAAACAATATAGGTAGAGAGAACCTTTGTTTAAAACGGCACGAGAGATAATTTGAGAAAAGATTTAAACAAGTAAAAAAAAAACGTTTTGGAAAACCATCTACAATATCATACTTGGTAAAACAGTTGACAGTGTAATAAATCCTTGTGCATGCGGGTTATCAATCACATGTGATTAATATGATAACTGACATGTTTTAACTTGTATTCCCCCATAAAAGCATGTAAAAACATTTAAAAGGTTAATTCAGGGGTATGAACTCACCTGTTGTAAGCGGGTCGCACGAAAGTGCCGGTTGGGTGCTCGGTGTCAAGTAAAGACTTGAACACACTTAGTGACCTATTAACATATGATGACATATGTTTACATACAATTAGTAAATATAATACTAATTAAACACGTATACGCATCCTAAAATGTGGAAAACATTTTGGTCAAGTGCTAGGAGTGTCCCGGGTAACATCTAAGGGTGTGTATGGCCTAGACAGGGAGTTTACTCTTCAAGAGTAAACTCTTTATAGATTTTATGGCCCTAAGACCTTATCCCCATGAGTTTATGGCCTTAAACTCATGGTTGGTGTGTTCTAGGATGCTTCAAGGTCTTATATCATTCATAGAATTAGGCTAGGTCCAAATATAAGGCATACAAAGGGGTTTAAGGATCTAAATGGACCATTTGAGGAGTTTACGGCCCTAAACAAGGAGTTTACGGATATAAGCTCCTATGTGCACATTCCTTTGGTGTATTAAGGTCTTAAATGGTAGGAAATAAAGTTCTATGCATTTTTCCAAGTCAAATGAAGAAGTTAGGGCATCATTTGGGCACTCTTTGGGAGTTTACGGCCCATGGACCAATCTTAGGGGGGTTTACGGCCATAAACTCCTATGTCCAATGATTCTTTGATGTTTAATGTCTTTACTTCAATGGTGGTTGCTTCTAGACATTTTCCAAGGCCATAGGAATTGTTTGAGGGCATTTCTAACACCTTTATAGGTGTTCACGGCCTATGAAGAGGGGTTTACGGTCCAAGAGTGTTCTTGGGCCGTAAACTCATGTTTACTCTCCAAAATGAAAGGTTTTAGTGTTCTAAGCTCGAAGGTGTAAGTCCACAAGTCATATCTAAGCCCTAGGGGTAGTTTAGAGGGGTTTTGGGGCTTAAAAACCCCACTTAAGGGTGTTCACGGTCCAAGAGTGTTCTTCGGACGTAACCACATAATCTTGCCCTTATTTGATGTCTTAAACACGAATTTGTAGGTTAACTAAGCTACACAACAAGTTAGGATAGATTACTCACTAGTTTGGGGCTCGAAACGGGCGTTTTTGGCTCGAAAACAAGTTGTAGAGAGAGAGTGGAAAGAGTGTGAATGGAGTCCACTCCCCCTTATATAGGGGTTGAGCTTGTGGCTCAGTGGAAATCTACCCAATAGTGACGTTAAACGGGGCTTTTGGTCGCACCCGATTAAATGGTCGTATTTTGACTTGGTTGAAACTAAAAATTTTCAAGGGAATATTGTGGTGTTTCTAATTTTTCTCAACCCCTAAAAAGTCAATATAAGAGTCCCAAATTAATTAACCTCTTCCAAAAGGTTAACAGATGATTTATAAAGCGAGGCTTATTAACGGAAGGAGGGGTTAAGTATGACGGAATAAATTTCGGGTTGTCATAGCATCCCCCCGTTAGAGGGAATTTCGTCCCGAAATTTAGGTTTAGGTAAGGAAGTAATCATGATCAATCGGATGAACAATCAAGTAGAGGTATGAGGGCACTACCTATTTGGTTTGTCCTCGCACTCCCTAGTGAACTCTAGCCTGTGCTTGTTATTCCAACAACCTTCACTTATGGGATGCGGACTTCGTCTTGTGCAGTTAGTGATTTCCTACAGGTTCGTCTACGAAGTTAGGGTTCCCAATGGTTTCTATCAAGATGAGTGGGATACAAAGAGTGACGTCGGGCAAACACTTATCAAGTCGAAGAAGTGGATCGATTCAGGGTGAAACTTATGGAGTTTCTGAAAGTAGTAGTGGTCTGACGAGGGTTGGACCAATTTTTGTGAAGAATCTTGGATGGTCCTAGGCTCTCGGAAAAGTATAGCTTTTCAGTACTTCTATGGCGAGATCATCACTAGCGTGATCGCCATTCCGAAGTTCCAAATGTTCTCTCTCATACTGGAAGTGTAGTCTTTCATGTTGCTCGGGTTGTCCTTAGATTCGTGTTTCTACTGTTTGGCTTTCAGAGGTTTTTCTGGATCATCGGATGGATTGCATGTCTACGGGTATCTGTTCGCTGCAGAGTGTCTATCTCAATCTTGGTGCAAAATGAACCTGCACTTCTGATTCTTGAGATATTTATAACGGAAACCCTCAGGGTCGAGGAGATAGGGTTTCACCAGACGACTGCTTAGAAGTTTTTAAACTTCTCATCATTGTCTAGTTGGCGCTTTCACGACATGATTCTTATCGGGAAAGGATCATGCTCTTACTTGCCTTGTTGTTTCATGAATAGCAGGCTCTGCTCAGGGATAAAACAATCCTTAAAGATTTTCTAAAGTGTTGGAATATCTCGGGAGGTGGTTCTACTATTTCTGCGCGAGATAGTATTCGTGGAACACCTAGTAGTCCAATGAATCTCCAAGACATGTCCTATTTTCTAAGGCGTTGGTTTATTTTAGTTGCAGAAAGCGTGTGCTCTTGTATAACCCATCGACTAACACCTAGACTGGTGTCAAGTCTATAATCTTTTCGGGATCTGGGTTATAAGGCTTAACGCAACCTACTTTCGCACTTTAATCAAGTATTCTTGGCTGCGGAGGTTATCCTGTGGTTCTTGGCATTCTAGTGTTCACTTTAGAGAATGCAGTCTATCGTCTACTGGGCGACGGTGACTTCTTCCACATGAGGGGGAGGCGGAGTGTCTTAGGCACTACTCGGTAACGGGGTGGACGAAGTGCCTGAGAAGTGCGAACATCTTCTGCAACTACTCTTCCGAAGGTTCTGAGTTTTCTCGATCTAGGTCAAATCTAGTGAGTATAGGGTTCCATCACTCGGAACTTTAATCTCCTCATCCACTCTTCTCAGATTTTAACTTATCGTAGCTTCCAGGGTTCCGGGATATCCGCTGAGATACTTAATTCGGGGAATTAAGCGTGAATGGATGGTCATAGTCAATGTCCTTGACTCTTACGACTTAGATTTCTTTACCAACTGAGGGTGTTAGCTACTATGTTGTCTTAACCGGGATGACAACAATTTCGGATTTGTGGTCATTATAGTAGCTCAACCCACAGTGTTTCTCTTGACTCTAGCTCCTATTTTATGGAATAGGATGAAGGGTTTTACTATGAGGTTTGTGGTAGAGCTCATACTCAGCTTAACCACTAATACTTGGTGTATGCAAGCCGTATATAATTGAGGTCGGCAGGATGTTCAGTTGTGCGACTCCACCCCAGACCCACAACCCAACGAGGAACAGGGAGTAGGGAGGAAGCACACATCTTAAATCTTTTTGATCTCAATTATATACCACCCTTAAGCATATACTCGGTTATAGTAGTCAGTCCCATGAGTTCTATCTTCTTGATTCACGAACCTGATTGTGAGGTGCGAAGGGTCTTTCTGGGGGATCTACGGAGTATGCTTCGGGTGGTTATCATCTTCTGGAATGCCTGCAGTGTCTTTCGCTTCGGTTTCTATCCGTCTAAGAGGGGTTGGTTAACAGCGCGCGGTACTCTTCTCCTGGGTACTTCGGACGGTTTGAAATACAAGTGAGGACTGACGGATCGTATTAGTCTTTATTATTTTTATTTTGTTTAGGTTCGGAAGAACCTTTATCTGCCGAAATGGCTACGGTGAAAGTTCTTTTTACACAGCACTAGGAAGTTACACACGGTTGCACTAAGTCAAACCATGATTGATAGAGGCGTCGAAGTTGGCATACTTCGACATGATATAGAATGAGGGTCGATAGGGTCATGTGCCGAACAGGCACACAAGTTCTAGGCGTTTCGGGTTTCGTCCCGTGTATCACTGTCGCGGATACTTGGACCGATAGAGTCGACGCGGAACTGTAGAGGGTCCTAAGTGTTTCTGAGTAGAGTACATTTTCATGAATGGATTCTCACGAGGCATTTGTATAATCACCTAACATATACTAGTCATGTATAATTAAGGTGGGGAGGATTGTTGACTGAGCAACTCCACCCTAAATCCACAACCAAATGAGGAACAGGAAATGAGGCGGCATTCACTCACTCTAGGTCTATCCATCTCAATTATACATGGCCGTAACGTATATATCTAGCCATTATAGTTTTACCTGATGAAATTTTAAATTTTATAACAGTGCTGCGACTTTTTCCTTAATGGGGAAGTATTTACATTTAGAATTAGCCTTTTAATGTTTTCGGTTAGTTATCTGAGATTGAGAGACGTACCAAAATCTACCGGGTTCCTTGATGCTTCTCCCTAAGCATTAGAGTTAGACTCCTCCTGTGTCCTTGTCTTTTCTTTCAGTTGGACAGTCCTTCTTGAAGTGTCTAATCTCACCACATAGACGGAAAACTGGATTGATCGTCACATTGGTGGTTGATGTAATGAACTCAACCGGGGCTCTGCAGGTACGAGAGGTGTGCTCCTTCCTATTGCACCTAGCACAGAAGAGTTCTCGACAGATACCATGATGATGGTAGCTGCACTTGCTGTAGTGGGGAAGGTTTCCTAGGTATGGTCTTGTAGGTGTTGGGATGGAAAGGTTGGCAGGGGTATTGACTGTCTCAGCTCGTTGCCCTTCAGAAGGTCCTTGAGCCAAGGTACTTCCCTCCTCGATCTTGAACTTTCTCTTCAGTGGATTTGGTTGAGGTTCTTGGGTGGCTGGGTACACAGAGGCTGGTTGCTATTGTCCACTACTAGGATCGGAATTCCCGATAGGGCTCTTGCTAACATTGACGTTGTTAGCATTCAGTTGAGCCATGACAGCTGCAACGGCTGTTGAGACTGCAGCCTGGAAAGCAACTTCATCGAATAGGAGAGTCGGTTTCTTGCCGGCGGATGGGTTACGCTTCCTCGGAGGCATGGTCTTCCTGCACGGAAAGGAACACAAGCTGATGAGAGACGATGGTTAACCCTTAGACGTATCTATCCTTACTATATTATGCATAAATTTTTCCCGTGCCTCGGATGTTGGTTGTCTGAGTGTCAACCTACATCCCTATGATGTAGTCTAGGTATCAAGGTAGGAGTATGAGTATCGGAAAAAGCCATAAGATGGGAGTCGTTCCTACTAAGTTACCTTTATACTGGGAAAGGTTCACTCTCTGGCTTGGAAAGATTTGAGAACAGTTCGGAACGAAGACCACGGGAAGAAAGGCTCATGAAGACTTATGGCTAAACACCCTCAATAGAGGTGTGGGGATCTGCTCTAATCGTATTACTTGCAACGGGAAAAGGCGATTTACCTAACACATAGTGTTAGTAGTGTAATCACTAACTCACTAAATTGTATTATTTTATGGGTGTATTAGCGTGACGAACACGAGGAAAAAGACACTTCTCGGGTTCCATGTATTGGCTCCCTCTGTCTACCTCGTATCTTTGACTGGGACGGGCGTTGGTTTTCTTCGGGTGGTTACCTAGGGTTCTCTTCTCCTATAGACATATTGAATTTCTACTCGTCTTACTTCTGATTCCGACCCTGGGTGTCATCACTTCATGATGGATGACTGGAAATCTCGGAAGTTTAGGCGAATTTCCCACCATGTTCCTAAAAAGATATAGGCACTTGGTGATTTCAATAGTCTAGACCTAGTTCATTTATTTCCGATCTGGAAATCTTCTCAATGAACCTCTTCGGGGTCTGAATCAACTTTTCTGCCGAGTACTGAAGTGGATAGGATTTTCTACAGGGTTCGTGCGAGAATGGAAATGTCTAAAGAATCCTAAGAGATTATTAACATTTCACAGAGTGATCCATATCGAGTCCTGCTACGATTACATAGGGTAGACAAATCATATATAGCTTAGATCCGATAGGCCTTCGAATGTGTGATCCTACTCTCTATCCAAATCCCAACGAGGAAAAGGAAGTAGAGCGAAACCACACATTCGTAGCGTATGGGATGCTTATTATACATAACCTTGGAAGTATACCCTCTGTAATTGTAGGTATATCAATAAGGATCTTTTTAGTTCTTCACACAAGGTTATCTATGGATCCTAAAATACCCCTATGGTATTTTAATTCTTGTTTGTTTCTTATCTTCTGAATATGATTCTGGGATTAATGTGAGTCTTTTAGTATTCCAAAATACTCCCATAGTATTTTAAACTTTATGTTTGGCTCTAGCATTCCTAGTTGGTAAGTTTCAGACTCGTTGCAACACCACTATCACTCCCAAGCACACGTTCATCACATCTCGAATAAATGTAGTTGATCAGGTTACATTTATTCTAGCTTACGATTACATAACTGCCTAGGTTTGACAATAATGCTCAACATCCGAAGACTTTTATTCTTGTTCTTCTTGTGATACTTGAGTTCGAGTGTTTAGATTCTGGATGTTCTTATACTTTGGTAAAACATGGTTATATTTTAAAGTATAATTCTTGGTCAGAGTGTTTTATTCCTATGTATTTATAGGTTGTATATCTTTTATGAATTGATATACTTAGCTCACTATAAACAACGCTTTGATACCAATCTGTCACACCCCAAAACTAGAACGGCGGAAACGTTCTGGGGTGGATGACGTCATGTCAAGTATCACAACATATGTAGTATAGTAATCAAAGTACAACAACCATTGCATTAATAGTAATAATTTTACATAAGTTTACATTGCATAGAAACATCAAAGTAATACAAGTAATAATATAGGTGCAGCTTGGTACTAAACTGTCTTCACCAAAAGCTCCTGGCATGTACCTGTCTATTTGCTGACCTGAGAATACAAGTTATTTTGAAAGCGAGTATCAGCATTTTTTTAAATGCTGGTGAGTTCATAAGCATTTAGTGTCATTTGTGTAAGTAAGCACTTTATCCAAAATAACTTTATAAAAAGTAGTAGTTTAGAGTCTAAGGTGTATTAAAGTTCTTCCCAGAAAATCCTATATTTTCTAATTAAAAGCAGTCTTCTACCAAGACTCGACAGTGTTATGTTTAAAGAGAAATTTTCTTTGAAATACTATCATTACCCAAAATACCGTATTTAAATTTAAAGAAAGTAGGAGAATATCACTAGTAAAATACAAGGGAAAATAACATATGCCTCAGCAGAAAATACTGCTGACTAAGGGAAAGAAATCATAGACTCCAGGAGAGTATCGAGTGAATGATACGACTGGCTCAGTCTAACAAAAGGAGACACAGACCCCAGACGGCATCAAATGTACGATATGACTAGTAAGGTCTAAAACAAAGAAACACAGACCCCAGACAATATCAAAGGAAAGATACAGCTAGCAAGGTCTAAAACAAAGAGTAATTCTAAGAGTGTGTTTCCAGCATATAGTGTTAATTATCGTTACCTTAAGGCCATGAATTATAAGGTAAACATGGAGATACTCGTAACCATACTAATCGACACTAGAGTACTTGACGCCCTGCAAGTGTCGGTGTAAATATGACATTTGTCACCCCTTGGCTTGGTAGGTCGTGGACTATAGCTAGCAGTCAGGGTGCGGGGGTGTCAGTCCCGTATAGATCTATACACACAACGCCCGCTCTCCCTACAGGAGACTATGGTTACAAACTCGACGACGGGGAGATCCGTGTCTTGAAGATGCATCTCGTAAAGTGAATGCTGATGTAAGCGATGGACTAACAGTAGAGACTCACAACTGAACTGATCGATGTAAACCTTCATGTCTATACATGTATACATGATAGATAATTAATGTTTAAACGACCTTCGGACGGATATCCGATACCCACCAGACCACATCCAAACGAGGAAAAGGAAATAGGGCGAACTAGCCTTCCAAAGTCCTTTAAACATCATTTATATAGCTATACAGGTACAAGCATGCATTTAACGACATAGAAGCATTTAACTAAGTAGAAGCGTTTAACTAAGTAGAAGCGTTAACAAAGTAGAAGCGGTTCACGAAGTAGAAGCGTTATCAAAGTAGAAGCGTTAAGAAAGTAGTAGCATTTAAAGAAGTAGAAACATCTAACGAAGTAGAAGCATAACGAAGTAGTAGCATCTAAAGAAGTAGAAGTATAAAAACATAGAAGAAAACTCTGATGAAAACTTGGGAAAACCTTTACACTTAAGAAAATCATGACTTGGTATTCTTTTGTAAAATAAGTTTGAAAACCTTTACAAATCCTTTGAAAACCTTTCATAAACAAGTTTTGAATGTAATCTTGATGAAACAATATAGGTAGAGAGAACCTTTGTTTAAAACGGCACGAGAGATAATTTGAGAAAAGATTTAAACAAGTAAAAAAAACGTTTTGGAAAACCATCTACAGTATCATACTTGGTAAAACAGTTGACAGTGTAATAAATCCTTGTGCATGCGGGTTATCAATCACATGTGATTGATATGATAACTGACATGTTTTAACTTGTATTCCCCCCATAAAATCATGTAACAACATTTAAAAGGTTAATTCAGGGGTATGAACTCACCTGTTGTAAGCGGATCGCACGAAAGTGCCGGTTGGGTGCTCAGTGTCAAGTAAAGTCTTGAACACTGATGTGTGTTAAACAAACTAGTTTTAATCCTACTAACTTAAATACAAAGACAAACACACGAAAGGCGGTGTACCTATCGATTAGCAGTTTAGTTCAGGTGAGTAGGGTATCGAACACAGGGAACGGTAAACAATTAAAATAAATGCTAATATTATCTAATTAAAACAATTAATAAAAGTAGGGGGTTTGTCTAGTTTTGCAAGACTATAAACTTAAACATTCAATTAATACTTAAACAAAGACAATTAACAACTAAGAAGAACAAGAAAAGACAACTAGATTCAATGATAAAAGAGACTTCTGTTCAGATTCGATTCACTTATTCTTATGGTTGATTTCGTGGCAAGTGCAATGAATTAATACATCAATGGTTACCAATTCCTAATATGATTGGGTTCATGTTCATTATTACCAATCCTTTAGTAGACAAGTTAATTCAAACAGTGATCAAGTGATTAAATTAACAAGTTTCCTAGTGTTCAGTTCGTATCAAGCAAGACTTATAATAATAGTTAATCAAATTTGTTCAATTCAATCAACTCATGTATAGATGTTCATCACACATGCTCACACATTGATTTACATATTTTATAGTTAACCCTAGTTTCATATTCACTATTCCTAGGCATACAATCTTATATTCATAAAAGTATATGAATCAAGTAATCAAGAAGATATTCGTGCAACTCAATCACTTATTTGTTAACTAAAAACATTTATCATCAATACATAAGGATCTTTCATAAGCTTAACAAGATGAATAACCAAATTAATATAAACTCAACCACTCAATCAAACCTTGTTCATAAGATTATCTCATCCAAACAGAAGTAAAAAGCTTTTAGCTCATATCTAAAGCAAGTAATAACCTAAAATCAAAATCTAATGATTCAAACACGGTTCAAAACAAAGATTAAGAAAAGAAGAATGATTATTTGCCTTTGATTCTCTTCTAAATTGTTTCTTAGGTTGCAATCTCGAAAACTGAAGCTTCAAGAACCCTTTTGGTCTTCAATAATCGCACCTAGCCTCCAGCATTAGTTAGGGTTCGAATGAGAATATTCTAATAAACTCGTCGAGTTTGTGCTAAAAACTCGTCGAGTTTCTTTTGGAATCAACATTTTCGCAAAACACGAAAGTCGTCCGAAATTGTATCTAGTTTTCAGAACATTTTGAATCTCATCAATCGGAGTTACGGTTCATGAGATATGGACAAAACACTGACAATGGGTCAAACTGTCCAGCAACATCCTTCTTTCTTCAGTCTTCAATCTCCAAGCTTCCAATCACTCAAATCCTATTCCTTTTTCACCCGAGCATGTCTTTTATTGCTGAAATTGAAATATTAAGCTAATTAAGTACCTTTTGTCCATTAAATGATATAATATCAACAATAATTAATAAGATAATGAATGATTTCTATGACTAAATAAGCCCATATCAAAATACCCCACACTTGACTTTTGCTTGCCCCCAAGCAAAACCGAATTTTAGCACGCTAATATCACATAAGACAATCCCAATTGAACCCATCCATTATGCCAAGACCGCAACGCATGCATTTGTGTCTAAAATTTCTCCTAAGGACCCCCCTCAATTCTAAATACTTACAATCCTCATAAACACTCGCCCACTTCTTTTGAACAACGCTCATTTTCTGCATCCCTCCGAATCCATCCTCAGAAAACTTTCTTAACCTCAAGACATTTTTGGTTAAATCCCCAAGCATACATACGGTAAAATAACCTAGAAAAGAAAATTACAAATAAAAGACAAATACAACTTTTGATTGAATCTTTTATACTTTGTAGCTTTTCTTCATGATACTCTTCTTTGTCTTCATAGCTTTGCAGATTCTTTATTCAAACATTTCATCACTCTTTTTTTTTGCAACTTTTTTTTCTTTTCTTTTCTTCTCTTTTTTTTTTCTTTTTTCAACGCACTTTTTCCACTCAAAAGATATGCTTAAGCAAGGGAATTTAACTTCATCCTTTATTGGTTAAAGGCATTAGTCTCGTGTGCAATGACTACTTGAGCTTTCCTAGATACATTTCAAGTACACGATGCTAAACATATTGTGATCCTCAAACTAAGCGAGGTTGTGTTTTTGTCCCATGATTTCACTAGAATAGAGGGGGCCACAAATGCACTATAACGTATATTGGCTCACTAAACATTTGGGTCCTCATAAAATCATCAAACACAATACTATCATGGAATCCTAATGGCTTTTACCATAATTTTCTAAATTAACCCTAGTACTTTTTATGCATTTTTTTTTCAAACCAAGCAAGGATTCTAATTTGACTAAATGTAATCAACCCCCTACCCCACACTTAAGTTATGCAATGTCCCCGTTGCATGTTAAAACAATTAAAGAACACAAAAGTTAAGAGAGAATTGGAACAGACTCCCCTGGGATAGAAGTTGCGAGATTGATATTCTTCAATTTAGCTCCATCTTCAGCTGACTTTAGACATGGGAACAGCTCATCCATGTCTTGGGTGTCAATTCTCATGTGGTTATGCTCCAAAATATAGAGGAAAAAGATCTTGGAAATGTTCGGAAAATGATCTCCTTATACTCTTCAGTGACGAGACTCCTTTTTAACCATTTTAAGCATCAGACTCATACCATCACTCAAATCTTCAAATCTTCTCGTCTAGACTCGACCCCTCACTTTATTTGTCTCGCGCTTTTAATTAATTCATCAACTCTCACCCTAACTTCTACAAGATCAAAAACAAATACCAAGTAATAATAATAATAATAACATCTAAATAAAAAATTCCTAAATTACCCCTAAATACTAGAAGTTTAGAAAGAAAAAGAAAAGCAAACTCTAATGACGAGTTGCCTCCCGCAATCGCTTCTTTTTGTGCGAGTCTTTAGCTGGACTCTCAACTTAATAAACTTCCAATAAACTCAATTCCAATCCATCCCTTTCATTGAATATCTTCTTTGGTGGACCAATTTGTAAAATTTGGCTCTTTGCTTCTATAATTGGCCAAACGAGCTTTAATATATAAAACCCAAGAATCTTGATAAGGGTTGGGACCGGTTGGATACTAATCAGAAATGGATCGCGTTTCAGAACTTTCTCCAAAGTTGGAGTCGTCACCCCATGCTTCGAAACACAATCTGGGAAAATAAGGGACCATGTCGTGATAATGGTCAAACCACAGCTTGGTTCCTGCAACTCAGCTTGTTCGTGTTCTTCATTTGACCCTTCTGCTAGCAATCTTTCCAGCTCCTCCACATCTCTTTTTGGATTAAATTCTTCATCTTTTAACTCTAGCTCTTGTAACTCAGATTGCTCTTTTTCATTAGGCAAGATGTTATCTAACCATCTTCCAAATTCCTTCAAATCATCATCTGAGTCATATTCCTCATCTTCTTGCTAAATTTCCTGTACTACTTCCTCAAGAAAAGCATCAAAAGCATCGAGATTTGAAAAATACATAATACGATAATATAAAAAATAAAACAAAAAACGTGTAACTTTATATGAGATTAATATCACACAAGGGATCGATAACACTAGCAAATAAAATTAACTATTAGAACCGTTCCCCGGCAACGGCGCCAAAAACTTGATGTGTGTTAAACAAACTAGTTTTAATCCTACTAACTTAAACACAAAGACAAACACACGAAAGGCAGTGTACCTATCGATTAGCAGTTTAGTTCAGGTGAGTAGGTATCGAACACAAAGAACGATAAACAATTAAAATAAATGCTAATATTATCTAATTAAAACAATTAATAAAAGTAGGGGGTTTGTCTAGTTTTGCAAGACTATAAACTTAAACATTCAATTAATACTTAAACAAAGACAATTAACAACTAAGAAGAACAAGAAAAGACAACTAGATTCAATGATAAAAGAGACTTCTGTTCAGATTCGATTCACTTATTCTGATGGTTGATTTCGTGGCAAGTGCAATGAATTAATACATCAATGGTTACCAATTCCTAATATGATTGGGTTCATGTTCATTATTACCAATCCTTTAGTAGACAAGTTAATTCAAACAGTGATCAAGTGATTAAATTAACAAGTTTCCTAGTGTTCAGTTCGTATCAAGCAAGACTTATAATAATAGTTAATCAAATTTGTTCAATTCAATCAACTCATGTATAGATGTTCATCACACATGCTCACACATTGATTTACATATTTTATAGTTAACCCTAGTTTCATATTCATTATTCCTAGGCATACAATCTTATATTCATAAAAGTATATGAATCAAGTAATCAAGAAGATATTCATGCAACTCAATCACTTATTTGTTAACTAAAAACATTTATCATCAATACATAAGGATCTTTAATAAGCTTAACAAGATGAATAACCAAATTAATATCAACTCAACCACTCAATCAAACCATGTTTATAAGATTATCTCATCCAAACAGAAGTAAAAAGCTTTTAGCTCATATATAAAGCAAGTAATAACCTAAAATCAAAATCTAATGATTCAAACATGGTTCGAAACAAAGATTAAGAAAAGAAGAATGATTATTTGCCTTTGATTCTCTTCTAAATTGTTTCTTAGGTTGCAATCTCGAAAACTGAAGCTTCAAGAACCCTTTTGGTCTTCAATAATCGCACCTAGCCTCCAGCATTAGTTAGGGTTCGAATGAGATGAGTTTCTATATATAAATTCTGAAAACAGCGTCAACTCGACGAGTTTTCACGAAAAACTCGTCGAGTTTTTTCGATAATCCGCGTATACAGCGTGTACGGCAAGGCATCTTCGAATCTAGAATATTCTAATAAACTCATCGAGTTTGTGCTAAAAACTCGTCGAGTTTCTTTTGGAATCAACATTTTCTCAAAACACGAAAGTCGTCCAAAATTGTATCTAGTTTTCAGAACATTTTGAATCTCGTCAATCGGAGTTACGGTTCATGAGATATGGACAAAACACTGACGATGGGTCAAACTGTCCAGCAACATCCTTCTTTCTTCAGTCTTCAATCTCCAAGCTTCCAATCACTCAAATCCTCTTCCTTTTTCACCTGAGCATGTCTTTTATTGCTGAAATTGAAATATTAAGCTAATTAAGTACCTTTTGTCCATTAAATGATATAATATCAACAATAATTAATAAGATAATGAATGATTTCTATGACTAAATAAGCCCATATCAAACACACTTAGTGACCTATTAACATATGATGACTTATGTTTATATACAATTAGTAAATATAATACTAATTAAACATGTATACGCATCCTAAAATGCGGAAAACATTTTGGTCAAGTGCTAGGAGTGTCCCGGGTAACATCTAAGGGTGTGTATGGCCTAGATAGGGAGTTTACTCTTCAAGAGTAAACTCTTTATAGAGTTTACGGCCCTAAGACCTTATCCCCATGAGTTTACGGCCGTAAAATCATGGGTGGTGTGTTCTAGGATGCTTCAAGGTCTTATATCATTCATAGAATTAGGCTAGGTCCAAATATAAGGCATACGAAGGCGTTTAAGGCTCTAAATGGACCATTTGAGGAGTTTACGACCCTAAACAAGGAGTTTACGGCCGTAAGCTCCTATGTGTACATTCCTTTGGTGTATTAAGGTCTTAAATGGTAGGAAATAAAGTTCTATGCATTTTTCCAAGTCAAATGAAGAAGTTAGGGCATCATTTGGGCACTCTTTGGGAGTTTACGGCCCATGGACCAATCTTAGGGGGGTTTACGGCCGTAAACTCCTATGTCCAATGATTCTTTGATGTTTAATGCCTTTACTTCAATGGCGGTTGCTTCTAGACATTTTCCAAGGCCATAGGAGGTGTTTGAGGGCATTTCTAACACCTTTATAGGTGTTCACGGCCTATGAAGAGGGGTTTACGGTCCAAGAGTGTTCCTGGGCCATAAACTCATGTTTACTCTCCAAAATGCAAGGTTTTAGTGTTCTAAGCTCGAAGGTGTAAGTCCACAAGTCATATCTAAGCCCTAGGGGTAGTTTAGAGGGGGTTTGGGGCTTAAAAACCCCACTTAAGGGTGTTCACGGTCCAAGAGTGTTCTTGGGCCGTAAACACATAATCTTGCCCCTATTTGATGTCTTAAACACGAATTTGTATGTTAACTAAGCTACACAACAAGTTAGGATAGATTACTCACTAGTTTGGGGCTCGAAACGGGCGTTTTTGGCTCGAAAACAAGTTGTAGAGAGAGAGTGGAAAGAGTGTGAATGGAGTCTACTCCCCCTTATATAGGGGTTGAGCTTGTGGCTTAGTGGAAATCTACCCAATACTGACGTTAAACGGGGCTTTTGGTCGCACCCGATTAAATGGTCGTATTTTGACTTGGTTGAAACTAAAAATTTTCAAGGGAATATTGTGGTGTTTCTAATTTGTCTCAATCCTTACAAAGTCAATATAAGAGTCCCAAATTAATTAACCTCTTCCAAAAGGTTAACGGACGATTTATAAAGCGAGGCTTATTAACAGAAGGAGGGGTTAAGTATGACGGAATAAATTTCGGGTTGTCACAGAAGTCAAGATCCTTCTCTCCTAAATCATTCTCCTTGCATTGGGTGTTTGTGACTCGATTAGAGGTGCAACAGTTGGGGCACCAGCCTTTCAGAAGTCAAGATTAAGAAGGATTAAACTTGTTATTGCTACATAACACGAGAGGAAAAATTCTAATCCTAATCATATGTGATTTTCGATTTATGTATGCTAGCCATTGGGTTATCGCTTTGGTATTCATAGTTGTATGTTCAAATTAGAAAAACCTAGATCCAAAGCAATTAGGGTTGCATGTACACCATCTGAATGATGTTATGCTCAAAACCCATCATATATATATATATATATATATATATATATATATATATATATATATATATATATATATATATATATATAAGGTCAAATAAGAACTCCTAAAAGTTAAGAACTTTAAGAACCATTTATTTATCTTTTCTAATATTTTGATTTTTTAGGTGAAAAAACACGAAGGACATAATTGTCTTTTTGTTAAAACACATTTCATTAATTTAGATTTGGCATCATTTCTCTCATTATTCTCCAAGAAACAAAAACATGTCATTTCATCTCCTTCAACCACATTTGATGAACACCAACACATAACCACCGTCAACAACGGCCTCACCATTGACGACGCCACCTCCACTACCACTTTTCTTGAATTATCACATCCTATAACCACCTGCAATAACACTTACATCTTTCTCTGGAGATTTTGAATCGCTGATGCCTTGCCTCCGTCGCTAATGTGGTGAACCGTCGTCGCTGACGACGTCAAATCACCACCAGCAACGCCAACCGCTTTCTATACCATTTTGTTCTCAGATCTTCATGAAATACAACCACCACCAGTAACCTCCAATGAATTTCAATATCTGGATCTAAATCGCCAGAATATCTCAGATCCAGAGAAAAAACGACGGCAACGACCACCAAACGACAGATCTACAACCACCTCCTTCTAGATCTGCTTCATCTTCGATTCCTCCATATATGCTTCGTCTCTTATAACCTCATATCTAGATCTAAGTTGCCATAATATCTCCGATCTAGAGAGAAACCGATGAAAATGACCACTGTACATCGGGATATCTTAGATCTGAAACCCTAGCAGCGCTACTATGAATCGTCGCCGTCACTACCGTCTGACGCACCAAAGGCCAAATCTAGGAGCGACAAGGCCAGATCGACCAGATCTGATGAGTGGTGAGGATCCAACAATACCTATTCCATCCATAGTTGGTTCGTCTTTGATTCCTCCAAATTTGCTTCTTCTCCACCCACCTTCTTCGTCTCTGGCCACCATCCCCGTCGCTGCTCTACCACCGATTCTTTACACACCTTACACCACCGAACACCATCATCTACATCCAAATCTGGACATTCTACATTTTGTGAGGTAAATTCTTGAACGGTCATTTATTGGAAGTATGTTTGATAGATCTGATGTCTAGTGTTTGATGATTTACTTCAATAAGAAAATTTAATTTTAAGATGTGAATGCATAAGTATTTGATTTAAAGAAACACTATCCTCTATATTTGTTTTATTAAACTGTAAATGAGAGTCCTGAAATGCTCTACCA
This sequence comes from Lactuca sativa, assembly GCF_002870075.4. Classification (NCBI taxonomy): domain Eukaryota; kingdom Viridiplantae; phylum Streptophyta; class Magnoliopsida; order Asterales; family Asteraceae; genus Lactuca; species Lactuca sativa. Next base: position 284,370,893 of record NC_056630.2, read on the forward strand.
AACTGCTCTATTAAACTATGAATTTGTATTGTGCTCACAAGGTGTTTGAAAAATGATTCAATAAATGAAATATGTTTTTAAGCCGTGAATACCGCGAATAAGAGCCCTAAACCGCTTTTTTAAACTGTGAATGAAAATTTTGAAATGCAAATTTTAGGTTGAGAATATGGTTTTGAATGTATAATTTTTGTGTATTAAACTGTGAATTTATTATATTAAGTTGTGAATTTTGTGTATTAAAATGTGAATTAACTGTATTGAGTTGTGAATTAACTGTAGTAAATTGTGAATTGACTGTATTAACTTGTGAATTTTCAATGATTTTTTTTTTGCTTTTGAAATATCAAATGAAAGAAGCATTATACACATATATGGTTTTATATGATTTTAAATAAAGTATGTAAACTTTAAGCTGTGAATATTTGTGTAAATAAATTTTCAAAGAAGCATTAGCCTATAGATCTGAAAGTATAAATGTAAGTTTTAAATTGAAAATATGGTCGTTAATATATAATTTTTGTTTATTAAACTGTGAAATTATTATATTAAGCTGTAAATTAACTTTATTAAGTTGTGATTTGAATGTATTAAACTATGAATTTTTAATGAACTTTATGTTAAAATATAAATGATTTATGTATGAATATTTGTATTTATTTCTTGTAAATATATTTATTTTTTATATTTGTTTTTATAATTATTTCTCATTAACCTCTGAATTACTGAATTAATTGGCTTATTAAACTTATAATATCATATTTAAGTTGTGAATCAATGACTTTATATATACCGATCTGATTTGGAAAGAAGAATGGTTATGACAATGACACAGGTGGTTAATGGCGGCATGGGTAGTTGGTGATGGTGGTGGTGATAGAGTTTGGATTTGAGTTCTCCGAATATGTGAATTAATGTATAAATTTTTTTATTATGTTATGTTATGAATGTTATGTATTAAACTAAAAATGGGTTTTATTAAATTGTATATTTTATATAAATTTTGTGTTAAAATATGAAAGAATGCATGCATGAAAATATTAAACTGTTTATTAGTGAATTAATATGATTATTAAACTGTGAATATGTCTTATATCTATAATTTAGAAAAAAAGTGAAAATTGAATTTGTTAAGTCATAAATCTATTTTTTTATACATTTTTTTTGTATATTTAGCTGAAAATGGTATGTATTAAAAGGTATTACCAAATAAATAAGAATTACAATGTTTATTTTATTAAACTGTGAATACGACCAAAAAATATCATTGATTTGGTGTTAGACAACTAGTGGTCTGACGATGGTCCGATGGTGGTTCGACGACTGTCCAACAACAAGTGAAAACTAGTTGTAAACTAAGAAATATAAAAGTTGGTTAATATAATATTAATGTTTACTTTGAATCAATATGTTGGAGAAATTGCTCGATGAACATCCCATTGTCTATCCATCTGTGTAAACATCATCCTACTTTTTTCAAGTATAATAGTATACTTCTAATTTTTTAGATCACACCATCCTACTTTCCATTACAACAACCAAAATAAAGTAAAATTGTTTAGAGTTTTCAAGAATATCAATAAATTCACATCGTTATAGACTCCAACACATGACCGAAAATCTAAATGTTTATAGATTTGATCACTTAATGTACTAATAGTTGACATCTGCAGGTCATAAAACCTAAATATAAATACATAAAAATGTCTCATTTGCAAGGTTCTAAAACTAAAAGAACATTAAAAAAAAATCTCATATTATATGCATGTTAAATTAGTTGACTCAAAATCTGATTGAAAGGGAAATACTTTATCGAAACGGTGAACCAAGACTACCATTGTAACATTGTTTCCTCTATAGAACAAAAGTTGCTTGTTGTGGTAATCCCATGACTCATTTGCAATCTCATTGGCATTACAAACATCCAACTTTACCACATAGTCATCAACTCCCAAAAACCATTTTTCATGCACAGAAACAATTTCCAACACTTCATATTTTGTAAGTCTCCTGAAAGTATAAAGTAAATGATTGCTAATAGGAAGCAAAAATGAAAATATTCCCCATTCTTCCAAAAGATGCAACTTTCCCTGTCTAAAGATATTTTAATTGTTATAATTATTTATACTTGATTTGTTTTAATCACTGATTGTTAATTGTTAAGGATTAAATTATAATAAGGTGAAAATATATATATTGATAGACTTTCTATTTGTTTTTGCTATTTTTAAGTTAAAATATCTTTATTTTTTATTTGCTTATTGAATATAAACATTTTAAGTTAAAATAGATGTTGATATGTTAAATATGTAAGATATGTTGAAAATATGTCTTTTCTTAATTTTATTATTTATTATCATTATTTTATTACTATCTAATATATTAAAAAAAAACATAATTATTAATATGTTTTCTATATTACTATAACAACCCATTTTTTCCATACAATATAAATGACCAGTTACGTAAATAGATGTTTTTGATAGAAGACTATTTAGGATAAATAGTCTTGATAAAAGTCATAGTATTCGAAAAATTGAACTTGTGCATATAAAGAACGCCTAAAATTGACTTCGTAGGAGGAAGAACAATCTAAACGAGAGTCTAAGATCTCGTGGATATAAAGACAGTCAAGAACGGATATCATATGAGAGAGTTATGATATTTATACAGATTTTAACAGTCTAATCCTATAAAAATATAACTTTACAAATAAAGTGAGAATTAGCCAACGAGTTCTATATGAAATTTGTAGGTATCTTCGATATCTACGCGTGGATATAAAGAACTTCGAAAACAGAGTTCGTATGAAGAAATTACGAAATTTACAAAATTTGTGTTTTGTGAGACATGCAAAGCGCGCTTCTAGAAGGTGCAGTGTGGGTGACATGTTGAAGGCAACGAATGTGTAACATCCGAACTTTCAGGTATATTATTGTGTGTTTAATTTTTTTTTTTTTGAGATTTATGGAGTGACTCGATGATTTGTGAGTCCAACTCGTCGAGTTGTCCGCGTAGGATTAATGAATGGACTCGAAAAGTCAGAGAGCCAACTTTCCGAGTAGGTGCTGGGCAGAGAAACCCTAATTTCCAGGGGTTGGGGCCTATATAAGGGAACTTATGCCCCCATTTTAGCCTCACCAGCTGCCTAACCCTTCTGTGTGAAACCCTAAGCGAGTGTAGTGAGCTAAGAGAGTCTCCAAGCTAGCCTTGAAGGATTTTAGTGCATCTGTGAGGAGGAAAAGGAGTTTATTCAGCAAGGAACAAGAAGTAGTTGTTGGGGTTCAGGCCATTTTTGTCTAGAGCTTCAAGAGGAAGGTAAAAAGCTTGAACTTTTCCCTTTATTTGGTTAGATCTCATGAGTTGAGAAGCTAGGGTTTTCATCACATATTATTTGGGACTTCAAGAATACTAAGTTATCTAGAGGTTTAAACCTCAGATCTGGACCTTGAGAGGTCCCTAGAGCCCAAAAGTACCAACTTTATTCATCCATATGAGGAGTATGGTGTTTAACACCTTATGACAACATGTATTGGTAGTTTGGAGCAAAACCACCATGCATGAGTGTGAAGATTGAAGCTTTACGTGACAATCGAGCCTTAGGATGGTAGATCTAGTGTTTGGAGTGCTAGATCTACCTTAAATCGTATGAATGAGAAATCATATCGCAGGGACTCGCCGAGTCTATGGCCTGACTCGACGAGTCGGTGAGGGTTTGTCCCGATGAGCTTGATCGTGCTATAACTTGGCGAGTTGGGGGTCAACTCGACGAGTTGAGCTGGACTTTCTTGAGACTTCTTCGGAAACGAGGGGACTAGATGAGTCGCAAGAGTGCACTCGACAAGTGGGGTCAAACATTGATTGTTGACTCGATTTTGACTTCTGTTGACTTTAGGATTTGGTCAACATGAGTAATGGGGACCATGGAGGGGTAAAATGGTCTTTTACCCTATTCAAGAGTTAGATAGAGAAGAATAACATTTAGTTACTTAGAGTCGAGAAGAAAGTATTAATTAGAGATATTTATCCTATGTGTTAGGCGGTGGCTAGTTCGAGATTCGAGTTCGAGGATAATTGCTTGCTGGCTTGCAAGGTGAGTCTCATTATACTTACCATGAGTGGTATCTTTGTGTGACTGAGATGTCTTATGTGTTTATATTGAGTACTATGATATCCTGCATATCCTGCATTATGTCTATGTGATTTATGACGAGTATTATTCTGTGCTTAATGAGTTAGGATCGGAGGGTCCACCCGAGTTGTGGGACCGGAGTGTCCCACCGAGACACATTGACTAGAGGGTCTTATTGTGTTATAGCCTCGAGCAGCTAAGGAGACATGTGTGGTATTTTGGGGAACTCACTAAGCTTCGTGCTTACTATGTTATGTGTTATGTGTTTCAGGTTTTCTCAGGATCGCGGGAAGGCGCTAGCTTGATTGTACATAGCAGTGAAAGAGTTATATTTTGAAGATCCTGGATTTTAAATCAAACAATTATGGAGTTGCAATTAGTAAATTAAATAAATGAGATTTTTGTGAAATGTGTTATGAGAATTATGCGATTTTAAACAAAAAATTTATTTGAAAATTTACGGTGTTACAAAATGGATTGACGTTACCCTAGTATGCGATACACATCTATAGTGCGCAGCGTGCCTTTTTACTATAAATCCTGTTTCACCTGTTTCTCACCCCTATCTTCGCTTCAAAAACTCTTTGGAGAACTTTCACACCTCGAGTCCTATATTTCTGAATTTTAGAGAAAAGTGACGAAGCTATGCAGTCTCTTAGATCCCGACTAGTAGAAGCTCGCGAGTCAGAGTTCTGCCAGTGCAATTCTCGACTTTCCGCTAAAATCCCTGTAAGTTTAGATACACTTTAAAGTGTAACTTATATTTATATTCGTAGTCGTTGTTATGAATGTATAAATAATATTTATCAGTAATTCCTGTTTATACTACCGATTGATCAACTTATGGGAGAGCATAACATCCCAAAATACAAGACCAAAAATTTCATTTTTTAGATAAAGATTCATAAAAAAATTTATAAGAAAACATCATCAAGTTAATTCATTTCATTAAAACCAAATATCACATGTCTCAAAACCATATCATAAAATAGTAAAAAATGTTAGAGTACAAATCCCAAGAATCTCATGTGCGGAAAATCATGTGTATGATGTGCTGCTACTGTGTCGGCTCCTTTCTCTTCGACGAAGAAGGACCTAAAACAAAAACTGAAAAGTGTAAGCACAAAGCTTAGTGAGTTCCCCCATCATACCACATACCATATAGTCACATAATGCTTAGCATATTTGGGTGTTGGTCTCCCCTTTCGGTATCTTTCAACCGGTAACTGCCTAGCATATCTGGGTATTGGCCTCCCCTTCGGTCTCCTTCAACCGGTAACCGGGGACTATTTCACCCCTACCACTACCACATAATAACATAACATACTAGCACATAAAGCATATCATAAAGTGACATACCAAACAATTATCACAAAGACAAGCAGCTTGTAACATCCTAAAATTCAAGCCCGAAAATTTCATTTTTGAATTAATAAATGTTAAAACATTTTACCATAACATTGTCGATAAAGCAACACATTACAAAATCATAATGTTGTGTCCCAAATCATGACATCAAAATAATGAAAATCAGAGTACAATCCCAGAAAGTCTGAGGCGGAATCATGTGTGTGCGTGTGATGCGATGCTACGCCGCCGGCTCCTTCCCCTTAGACGAAGAGGTACCTGAAACCAAAACAGAAACCGTAAGCACAAAGCTTAGTGAGTTCCCCCATCATACCACATACCATACAATATCATGGGCATCTTTCAACCGGTAATCATCATCGGTATCTTTCAACCGGTAATCATCGTCGGTATCTTTCAACCGGTAAACATCATCAGTATCTTTCAACCGGTAATCATCATCGGTATTTTTCAACCGATAATCATCATCGATATCTTTCAACCGGTAACTATCATCGGTATCTTTCAACCGGTAACTGGGGACTATTCCACCCCTACCACTAGCATACAACAACAAGGTATAAGCATACAGTCAGGCATATCCAGGTACTGACCTACCCTTCGGTCCTAAGGACCGCTGTCAGGGAAATTGGTCCCTACTATACACATAACATATCATACAGATAAATCTCATGACCAAAGCACATAACCAGGCAAAGATAATTATCACAAGGACAATCATCTTTTAAATACTCCTCTTTGGTGGGCCGACATTGTGGCCTTAGAATCACCCCTACTGGAAGGTAACTCACCTCGTACGAGTAGCTGCTGATAATCTGCACGGGAAACCTCTCTCTGCTGCTGCTCCGGAAATCCCCGACTATAATCCCCACAAAACACTCAGTCAGAATCTGATATCTACTCTTAGGGTAAAATGACTATTTTACCCCAACCAAGTCCAAGTCAAAGTCAACTTCCAGTTGACCCGACTCGCCGAGATGGGCCATCAACTCATCGAGTCCCTACCCTTTACTCGTCCTTATGACCCGACTCGTCGAGTTTGGCAATGACTCGACGAGTTCCCCTTCTTTACGAACATCAATGAACCTTCATCCGACTCGCCGAGTTGTATGAACAACTCGTCAAGTTCACCTTTATCTGATGAACATGTCCTGACCTTGACTCGCCGAGTTGTATAAACAACTCGTCGAGTTCATCTTCAAACATAAGGAGATCACCTTGGACTCGCCGAGTCTGTTCTAGCACTCGTCGAGTCCCATGAACTCTAGGTCTAAAACAAAGTCCAATGCATTGGGTCACTCCTTCTGACCTGCCACAACCCTTCTAACACCCAACTGAGTTCTTTTGACCCCCAACAGATATGGGACTAAATGCCTTGGACTCGTCGAGCCCCAAGAATGGACTCACTGAGTCGATAATGTCCACACCCTAAATCCTCGATTTCTAATGTACAACACTTGTCCAAATGATAGATGCAAGCCCCTAAGCTCAATCTAGCACGTAAAGTTACGAACTTTACGTGCATGCATGGGACTTTTGAGCCAAAAAGGCTCTAAAATGGCTCTTTTGTTGCATGGGACCTTCCTTGGGTGCAAAAGCAACCCAAATCTGCCTTGTGACTCTTCCCAAGTGCTAGATCCGAGGTCTTGACCCCAACCATGTTTGCAAATCATGGTTGGTCACCTCATATGGCTTAAAAGCCCTAAATCTTCCCCAAAAAGGGATCTAACAAACAAGAAAGCAAGGTACATACTTTATACCTTTCAAAGACTGCAAATGGTGAACCAAACTCGAACCCTTCAATCTCCACTTGATCCTTCTATGCTCTTCCTTCTTCCTTGAGGTCAAAACCCACAAAAATCACTCAAAAGCCTTAGCTCTTGCACCAAAACACCTAGGGTTTGCTATGGAGGGTCTTTGGGAGCAATAGGGACGAGTGGTGGTTGAAAAAGATGATTAAATAGGGTGCAAACCTTCATATTAAGTTTTTTGTCCAGTCAGAGCCTACTCGTCGAGTCTGGCGGCCGACTCGATGAGTCCGTCACTTAAGTCCCGTCCAAACCCGCTCTTACTCGATGAGTTGGGCCTTCAACTCGCCCAGTCCCAGGGCAAAAATGCAAAATACATTAAATATAATACATACCAGGAACCAGGTGCTACAAATCTCCCCCACTTATTTCAGACTTCGTCCTCGAAGTCTGCTGCTCGTTCCTAGAAAAGTTCTGGGTAATGCTCCATCATCTCATCCACCAGCTCCCAAGTCCACTCCGAGCCCTTCTGATGCTACCATTACACCTTCACTAGCTCCACCCTCTTGTTCCTCAGATCCTTCGACTTATGGTCGAGGATCGCCACTGGCCGCTCAATATAATTCAGGCTGTCATCAACCTGAATATCCTCTAAGGGTACCACTACTGAGTCATACACCAGGCACTTCCGTAGTTGGGAGACGTGGAAAGTGTTGTGGATCTGGCTGAGTTCGGCTGACAGAGACAACCTATACGCCACCTAGCCCACTCTGGCTAAGACCCTGAATGGTCCAATGTACCTGGGGCCCAAATTGCCCCGTTTCCTGAATTGGATGACGCCCTTCCATAGAGACACCTTCAGGATAACCATATCCCCGACCTGGAACTCCAGGTCTGATCGCTTATCGACATAACTTTTCTGCCGGCTCTGAGCAGTCTGAAGCCTGCTCCGGACCTGCTGAATCCTCTCTGTCGTCTTGAGCACTACTTCGGTGCTCTCCATTACCCTCTGGCCAATCTCTCCCCAACATATCGGGGTCCTGCACTTCCTCCCGTACAACATCCCGAAGGGAGGACGATCGATACTCGCGTGATAACTATTGTTGTATGAGAATTCAGACAATGGAAGGTAAGTATCCCAACTACCTCCGAAGTCTAAGACACATGCCCGCAACATGTCCTCCAAAGTCTGGATGGTTCGCTCACTCTAACCATCTGTCTGCGGGTGGAAGGCGGTGCTAAAATGCAGACGAGTACCCAGCTCGTCATGAAACTTCTTCCAAAACCTGGAAGTGAACCAAACATCTCTGTCTAAAATCACTGACACTGGCACCCCGTGCCGCGCCACCACCTTCCTGATATAGATGTCGGCCAGCTTTTCGGCCGAAATGCTCTCCTAAATCGGAATAAAGTGGGTGCTCTTGGTCAACCGATCGACGATAACCCAAATCAAATCCACTCCTCGTGCGGTCCTGGGAAGCTTTATGATAAAATCCATTGTAATGTCCTCCCATTTCCACAACGGAATATCCAACGACTGCATCTTGTCTTGTGGCCTCTGGTGCTCAGCCTTGACCTTCCTGCAGGTCAAGCACCATTCCACGTACCATGCTACATCCCGCTTCATGCAGGGCCACCAATAGTTCATGCGAAAATCCCTATACATCTTCGTCACTCCGGGATGAATGGAGAATCGAGATTTGTGCGCTTCCTCTATTAGAACCTGGCATACTCCCCCATGGTACGGCACCCACACCCTACGGTGCAATGTCAATAATCCTTGGTTGTCATAGTCGAAGGAGGAAACCTACCCCACTATTCGCTCTGTCTTCCGATGTTCCTCCTTCATGGCCTCCTGCTGGGCCTCCCGAATCCGCTCCAACAGCGGAGTCACCACTGTCATCCTCAGACACATATCCCTGCCCGGTGCTGCCTTCTGGCTAAGCGCGTTGGCCACCACATTGGCCTTTCCCGGGTGGTAGAGGATCTCATAGTCATAATCCTTTACCACATCAAGCCACCAACGATGCCTCATATTCGGATTTGGCTGGTACATAAGATACCTCAGGCTCTTGTGTCCGTGTAAATCGTACAACGAACCCCATAGAGGTAATGACGCCAAATCTTGAGGACGAACACAACATCCCCCAGCTCCAAATCATGTGTCGGGTAGTTCGCTTCGTGAGGCTTCAGCTGCCTCGAAGCGTAAGCAATGACATGCCCTCTCTACATCAATACTGCACCCAAAACCAAGTTGGACGCATCGCAGTACACGACGAAATCCTCCATTCCCTCTGGCAAAGCTAAGATTGGTGCCTCGCACAATCTCTGTCTCAATGTCTCGAATGCAGCCTGCTGCTCAGGTCCCCAACGAAAGACCACGGCCTTCCTCGTTAGCCTGATCAGGGGTACGGCTATCTTGGAGAAATCCTGGATGAATCTCTGATAGTAGCCGACTAATCCTAGGAAACTCTGAATCTCAGATGGAGACCTCGGAACCTCCCATCTCATCACGGCCTCCACTTTAGCCGGATCTACCGAAATCCCGTTCTGGTTGACAAGGTGCCCAAGAAACTGCACCTTGCGCAACCAGAACCCACACTTGGAGAACTTAGCATACAAGTTCTCCCTTCACAAAATCTCCAGAACCTCTCGCAGATGCTCCTCGCACTCCTCCTGTGTCTTGGAATAGACCAAGATGTCATCGATGAAAACTATCACAGACCGATCTAGCATCGACCTGCACACACGGTTCATGAGATCCATGAATGCGATAGGAGCATTGGTGAGCCCGAAAGACATCACCACAAACTCATAGTGACCATAACGGGTCTGAAAGGCAGTCTTCTGCACATCCTCCTCTCTGACCCTCATCTGGTGATACCCTGAATGCAAATCAATCTTGGAGAACCAAGATGCTCCCTGTAGTTGGTCAAAGAGATCATCGATCCTCAGGAGTGGGTAATAGTTCTTCATCGTCACCTTATTCAGCTCCCGATAATCTATACACATCCGATGCGACCCGTCCTTCTTCTTCACAAACAGAATCGGGGCTCCCTAGGGTGAAATGCTCGGTCTAATGAACCCCTTGTCTAATAGCTCCTGCAATTGTGTAGACAACTCCTGCATCTCAGGAGGAGCCAACCAATACGATGCCTTGGCTATCAGAGCTGCACCAGGGACTAGGTCGATTCTGAATTCCACCTGTCTCTCTAGAGGTACCTCGGGCAACTCCTCGGGGAATACGTCCTCAAACTCCCGTACTACGGGCACATCGCCCATCGTCGCCCTACCCGCCTCTCGGGTATCCATAACATAGGCGACATAACCTGTGCAACCCTGTTGGAGGTAGTGCCTAGCCCTCGTTGCCGAACATAAAGCTGGTACTCGTTGTGGCCTTTCGCCCTGAACCACCAGCTCTCCCCCACTAGGGGTCCTAATCCGTACTGACTGCTGCGCGCAGTCGATCACTGCCCCATTGGGGCTCAATCAATCCATGCCAATAATAACCTTGTTCCCCTGCAAAGGTCTGGGAACTAAGTCCACCAGGTAACGTTCCTCGAACAGCCACAACACACAATTTCGGTAGACCTCTGACGCTCGTACCGACCAGTCGTCCGCAATCTCTACCTCTAGATGGAAATCCAACATACCCGAAGACTCCGGAAACTTCTTGCTAAGCGCAAGAGAGACAAATGATCGAGTGGCACCCAAATCAAACAACACCTGAACTGGGATACCGTTCACATGGAACGATCCTAAGCAAGGCACATAATATATCAAAATCACAGCGACATAACATAAAAGCATAAAATAAGAAATCATACCCATCACCACATCGGGTGCAGTGCGTGCCTCCTCGGCTGTCAGCTGAAATGCTCGACTCCGAACCACTGGAGCCTCCAACTTGGCCTTCCATCCACCCACAACCCGTGCTGTCGCTGGAGTCAGCGCCACTGTCGGCGCCGCTACTGCTGTCAATCTAGGGCAATTGCCCTATTTATGGCCCCTCTGATTGCAATGAAAGCAAATCAAGTCTGATATCTGAATCGCAGGAGTAGGGGCAGTACAATCTCTGCCAAAATGCCCAACCATGCCAAACTTATAACAGCCTGAACCCGGCCCAGTGCGACAAGCTCCCTCGTGTGACTGACTGCATTTCCCACATCAGTTCCGTCCTAACTGGCCTTTCGGCCTACCATCAGGTCCCTTGGGCTTCTTCCCCGAAGCCCCCGTCGTCAGCCCCTCTATTTCCTTCCTCTTCTGGATGTGCTCCAGATCAATCTCCCTCTCCCTAGCTCTGGAAATCATGGAATCCAGGGTAGGGCAAGCTGAGAAACTGACATGCTCCCGGATGTCAGCTTGTAGCATGTCATGGTAGCGGGTCCTCCTCATGTCCTTATCACTTGCATACCGGGCACCAGCAATGCCCTCTCCCGAAACTTGGCGGTGATCTCCGCCACAGTCTCCGTAGTCTGTTTCATGTCCAAGAACTCCCTGTCCAGCTGCTGAAGCTCCACAGCTGGCGCAAACTCTGCCCTAAATCTGGTCACAAAGTCTGACCAGGTCATAGCCTCAACAGTCGAGGCTCCCAGAGAGTCACCAACCGACTCCCACCAATCTTTGGCCCTGTCTCTCAAACACCCTGCAGCGAAACGGACATTCGACCCTTCCGGGCAGAAGCTTGTCAGCTGCGCAGACTCGATGTCTGCGATCCATCTCCTAGCAGCAATGGGGCCTTTCACCCCATGGGAATCCGGCACACCACTCCCTCTGAAGTCCTTAAAGGACAATGTGCGTGATCCCGACTGGCTGGTCGCCAAGTCGCTCCTGAACGCCCTGAGGCGATCCTCCATCAACTCAATGATCCCTTCCTTGATCGACCCAAAGATAACCAGTGTCGCATCAAGGATACCTCTCGTGATCTCGGACGCGATGAACTCACGTAACCCATCATCCACATGCTCGGATCCTGCACCCAAGCCCGATCCTGACCCAGATCCTGAACCTCCCGCTCCATGTCATGTGACCACCATTCTGAAAATAAACATACAAATGTCAGGGTCACATATACTTTCTAGAGGTCTCACACACTTTCCAAGTTTCCAGTTTCCATCTAGGCCCTCCTTGATTCGAGTACGGATACTCTGCTTTCAGTAGTATGGGCCCATACTACCTTCCACATCTACCCGTACTTTCCTCAAGGATTGCTTCAACTTCACCAAGTCCCTTTACTGATACCCCTTCTACTGACCTCATCCTAGGCTTCCCTAGGGCACTATCCAACCTACCCTCCGCCATCAGCTGCACTAGGAGTCCCCACCACCTCCCCCTAACTAGCTTGCGGATACTGTTACATATTTGTTCCTTAGCTAGTTGAAGATGGCCAGGACCCCCATAGCACAAAGCAAGTAGCATTCGTGTATTGGGTAACCAAACCAGGCATAACCTACACAGGCCATCCTACTGCTCACTAAACAATCCTAGCACACAGCTCATACAACAGGCATATAAGGCATCATCCCTAGACCCTTAGCCCTAACTAGCATGCAATTCTCAAAATCATATGTCAGGCACACAAGGCATCCTCCTAGATCCTTAGTCCTATTCTAGCATGCAGTTTTCTGAATAAAAACCATATAACATAACATAGCAAGTATGGGTATCTTGGGGAAAGCTTACTTGAGCTCGGCCGGTCGCATGCATCACACACTTCGTTTTTCTTAAAATCCTTCCATTTAGATTTTAGAAAACCATTTTCCATGTGAAAATCTTTTATTCCCTCGGTTTGAGTCCAGACACCCCCGAGGGTGTGTCCGAATCCCTCAAACCAGGGCTTTGATACCAACTTGTAACATCCCAAAATTCAAGTCCGAAAATTTCATTTTTGAATTAATAAATGTTAAAACATTTTACCATAACATTGTCAATAAAGCAACACATTACAAAATCATAATGTTGTGTCCCAAATCATGACATCAAAATAATGAAAATCGGAGTACAATCCCAGAAAGTCCAAGGCAGAATCATGTGTGTGCGTGTGATGCGATGCTACGCCGTCGGATCCTTCCCCTTAGACGAAGAGGTACCTGAAACCAAAACAAAAACCGTAAGCACAAATCTTAGTGAGTTCCCCCTTCATACCACATACCATACAATATCGTCAGTATATCCGGGTACTGACCTACCCTTCGGTCCTAAGGACCGCTGTCAGGGAAACTGATCCCTACTATACACATAACATATCTTACAGATAAATCTCATGACCAAAGCACATAACCAAACGAAGATAATTATCACAAAGACAATCATCTTCTAAATACTCCTCTTTGGTGGGCCGACATTGTGGCCTTAGACTTACCCCTACTGGAAGGTAACTCACCTCGTATGAGTAGTTGCTGATAATCTACGCGGGAAATCTATGTCTGCTGCTGCTCCGGAAATCCCCGGCTATAATCCCCACAAAACACTCAGTCAGAATCTGATATCTACTCTTAGGGTAAAATGAATATTTTACCCCCAACCAAGTCCAAGTCAAAGTCAACCTCCAGTTGACCCGACATGCCGAGTTGGGCCGTCAACTCGTCGAGTCCCTACCCTTTACTCGTCCTTATGACTCGACTCGTCAAGTTTGGCAACGACTCGATGAGTTCCCCTTATTTACGAACATCAATGAACCTTCATCCGACTCGTCGAGTTGTATGAACAACTCATCAAGTTCACCTTTATCTGATGAACATGTCCTGACCTTGACTCGCCGAGTTGTATAAACAAGTCGTCGAGTTCTTTCTCAAACATAAGGAGATTACCTTGGACTCGTCAAGTCTGTTCTAGCACTCGTCGAGTCCCATGAAATCTAGGTCTAAAACTAAGTCCAATGCATTGGGTCACTCCTTTTGACCTGCCACAACCCTTCTAACACCCAACTGAGTTCTTTTGACCCTCAACAGATATGGGACTAAATGCCTTGGACTCGTCGAGCCCCAAGAACGGACTCACCGAGTCGATAACGTCCACACCCTAAATCCTCAATTTCTAATGTACAACACTTGTCCAAATGATAGATCCAAGCCCCTAAGCTCGATCTAGCACGTAAAGTTACGAACTTTACGTGCATGCATGGGACTTTTGAGCCAAAAAGGCTCTAAAATGGCTCTTTTGTTGCATGGGACCATCCTTGGGTGCAAAAGCAACCCTAATCTGCCTTGTGACTCTTCCTAAGTGCTAAATCCGAGGTCTTGACCCCAACCATGTTTGCAAATCATGGTTGGTCACCTCATATGGCTTAAAAGCCCTAAATCTTCCCCAAAAAGGGATCTAACAAACAAGCACGCAAGGTACAGACTTTATACCTTTCAAAGACTACAAATGGTGAACCAAACTCGAATCCTTTAATCTCCTCTTGATCCGTCTAGGCTCTTCCTTCTTCCATGAGTTCAAAACCCACAAAAATCACTCAAAAGCCTTAGCTCTTGCACCAAAACACTTAGGGTTTGCTATGGAGGGTCTTTGGGAGCAATAGGGACGAGTGGTTGCTAAAATAGATGATTAAATAGGGTGCAAATCCTCAGATTAAGTTTTTTGTCTAGTCAGAGCCTACTCGTCGAGTCTGGCCGCTGACTCGACGAGTCCGTCACTTAAGTCCTATCCAAACCCAGTCCTACTCGACGAGTTGGGCCTTCAACTCGCCGAGTCCCAGGCCAAAAATGCAAAATACATTAAATAAAATACATACCAGGAACCTGGTGCTAAAAAAATCATCTATAATCACCTACAAAATATCTATAAGACTATTCTTCATGTTTTACTAAAGTTTAGTAAATATGGTTACACTTACAAGTTTAAGTGTAATTCTGATACATTGGAAAATTTTTGATGTATGCCAGAACGAATGAGAAGAATCAAATTAGGCAGAAGGATAAAAGTTTCTCAAATCTGAAAAGATGGGAGAGTACTTTAGTATCATGTTATATGATCATCTTAATGATTAAGAGACCTTATCACAATTCATCCTCTAAGTGCATTCTGATAGCTAAGAAGAGGAGCTATGAATTGTTGAAGTGGTCAAATCAAGAAGATGATTCATACCTCATTCCAAAAACAATTCTTAGAGTCATACTCCAAGATTGTAACTTGAGTGACATATCTTAAAGGAAGATTTCTTAACACTAGTCACATGTAAGAGAAAAAGTATCCTACTCTTGTACATTTGAAATTGGTAAGTTGTGATGTTTTGGATAAAACAAAGACCAGCTAAGACTAATTGTGTGAAGTGTTTGTCTTGATAAAGAATCCAAACCATCTCTTGAATATTTGGCAAGATAGTCTTATATGTCAAGAGGACAGTGGGAGTCTTAAAGATCCTGAGAAGAATTTCAAGATCTAATCAAGAATAAAAACTTGTAGTTTAACAATAGCACACGACGTGAGATTTATAACCTATCATGTTGACATATTTCTATTTCTTAGACCATTCCAGTTAAATTTGGCTTTACATATAAGTTCTAAGAGTTCTCAATCGGTTCCATAACAACTTGGAAGCAATGGCAGGCCCTTGTGCTGCTAGGTGGCAAGAAGTTAAGACTGCACAAGTTCAATCCATATGAGTTTGGATTTGTCATTATCCGTGTCTTGTGATTATGGTTTTGACAAATTCACATGGATAAGAACACATACACCATAAAATCTAAAGGTCATAAGGTTTCTCTCTGATTCATGAAAATGATGGTGAGGAAACACTTCCACCAAGTAGATTTGAAGTAGATAGCAAAGATCTAAACAATTGAGACTATGATTACGGCATCCCTTTACATGGTTCTAAAACTGTTTAGACACACCTGTGAGCTATCTAAGATAAGGTGTATGATTTTGATAAAGTCTTATCAAGGCAATCTCGTCTTAGAAATCTGAACTTTGGTAAGAAAGTCAGTAAAGTATTGACTTTTAGAAGTCCATCTGATTTTTGAGTACATGTCAAAGCTAGTGGGAGCATAAGTGTTATGCTAATAATCATCATGTTGGTGAGAGAATGATAATTATGATAAAGGTTGCAAGTTAGCAATGTTAATTATAGAAAACAAAAGTTTCAATTCGTGGAGTTGCAGGGGTTGAAAAGTTGTTTTGCTATAATTAAGGGAGAGGAAATTATACTTCATTTCAATTCTGAAAGCTTAGATTGAGGTTTTAATCATCTTTAGTCAATGATATATATGAATTTTGTGTTGGAATGGCTCAACATAAGGAAATTCTGTATATGGGTCTATTATTTGCGTTCTAAAATTCGATTACGATTACAGCATCCCTTTTCATAATCTGAGTTATAAGAACTTGTCAAATAGAAATATTGTAGCAAAAGGACTGGTCTAGTGTCATGTCTTTATGTGAGACATCATGAATCGTGTCCCATATGCTTCGGATATAGGATCGATTGCATGTGCTATAATATTCATCCTTTTACCTTCGAGATAAAAGTGATATATGTGGGCCCCTCGATGATTTAATGATGACACATGTGAGTCTTTGGCCAAGCCAGGATTGATTTGATCTGTTCAATCAGTCAGTCGTCATAAATCGGAAATCGGGAAACTGCAAATAGACAGAGAGAATGATTTTTAATCCATGTCTCATTCTATATGATATATAGAATGGAGGAATATATGATCCCTTATCTAATGGACAAGTCATTGACAAAGGTCAAAGTTCATCGACAAGGTCAGAGTTCGACAGCGGCTTTTGAGAGCGACGATTTCCAGTTAGGTTTTGAAGTCATACTCAATAATAGTTTTAGACTTATAATTGGTATGTACTTGACCCGACTCAGCATGGTCCATTTGGGTTGCTTGGCATTGGAACATTTGGATAGACCGTTTGTGAGAAAAAGACATTTGTGACATATTAATATATTATAAGTTCTAATATATTAATATGAAATCATGTTATTTAATTAGTATAGATCAAGAATTAATTTGGACTTAATTTAGTGATCAAAAGAAACTAATTAAATATATGGGGATTGATTGTGTAAATCATTCATTCTTATATTTGTGGGCTTATGATCCATGATTCCTTATGTTGGGCTTAACCCATGTGGTGACCCATGGATACTCCATGGAGGTTAAAACCCATGGAGCATAAGGAATGGGTAAAGTTATGGGTTACATGGTGTAACCCTAATGTGCACACTATATAAGGACCCCTTTAGCTCAGGAAATTGGCACAAGTGATACATATATGAGGGCTAGCCGATTTGAGCATGAAGTTTCTTCTTCTCATGGTTATTCCAAGTGTTGATGATGTTGTGTGAACCATTTGAGGTGTCACGCTTGGGGCACTAGGCTCTCGAGCATCATGGAGTCAAGCTACATCAAGAGGTATGTATTCTAACTTGTTATATTACCCAAGTATCAAAAGATTGTATGCTAGATAGGGTAATACCTTGGAATATTCATATTTGCATGTATAATAAAGAAAACATAGATTCAAGGTATTTAGGGTTGCATGTACACTTAGGTGTTTTAGAATGCTCAAAACCCAACAGTGTTATAAGAGCAAGGTTGTTTTCTGTTATATTGATGAAAATGTTTTATTTTCAAAGTTGAAAAAAAGGGAAAAAAAACATGACGTTTGTCAGATTTTAAGATAATTACTTGTTTTTCAAAAAAAAAACTAAATATTTGTAAAATTTGAATCATTTCCTATATGAGTTGAATTAGGTCAAATTTAGTAAAAGATAAAATGATATGATTATTTTATTAGTTTTAAAAGTTTGATCTAAAGTGTTATTTTTTTGGAACCTCTGTAAGTTATGGATATGAAAAGGTTTTAAAAAAATTGACTCAAAGTTTTTTGTCGAGTTACAAAATTTAGTGTTAATGTTTTAAAGAATTCCATAACTTATTCTTAAGTTATGGAACATGAAAAGTTTCATCATAAAACAAGCATTTAACTCCATAAGTTATGGATTACCAAAAGTTTTATGTTTCCTTGATTTATGAGTTAGTTTAGATTAATGAAAAAAAATTGTATTTGAGTTGTTTTCAATCCTAATTAATCTAGAGGTAGTTCATAAAATGTGTTTTTGTAACTTGTCCTAAAGTTACATAAAAGGTCACATTTATGAATCTTAAAAATCATAAAAGTGTCATAGGTTACATAAAAATGAAGAGTCTTTTTCATTAAATAGTATTATGACTCCATAACTTGTCCTCAAGTTATGGATTTTTAAGAGTTACTTCTTTAAAAGTGTCATTAAAGAATAAAGGGTTACATAAAAAGTGAAGAGTCTTCATTTTAATGAACCATTAAACTCATAAGTTATGACATGAAATTTTTTGAATAGTTTCAAAATTTGCCCTCAAGTTTTGGAATTTGTAAAGTTTTCCCATGAATACTTTAATTCCAATTTAAGCCCTTAGAATTTTAAAAGTTAAAATTCAACCCTTATACTTTACAATATTATAAGTTAATAATATTTATATATGTATAAGAGCAAGTCATCTTACTATTAGTAGGCCTTATTCACGAAGCCGGTCTATAAGGGGGTATAAGGTTACTGCCTATAAAATGGCAGTTTAATGGGTGTCCACTCTCACCCACCGCTTCCTTGACTGGTTGAGGGTCGTTAACTGAACAGGTAGGACAAGGACTATAATTCTCCCTTCATTAAAAGTGTCACACCCCGAAAACCGAAGGCGGAAACATTTCCGAGGTTGACTCCATGTTGAGTATCAAATCCAATGTACATAGTAAGTAAAGTGAAACAAACATTACATTACATATTAAAAGTTTTACAATTTGTTTCAAAAGACATTGTTTATACAATTGTGATACATAGTATAGATATGAACAAAACGAACGAGCCTTTTACGCACACCGTCCTGGATCAAGTAAGTCTTCGGGTACCTGTACTATCGTTGACCTGAGAACACAAGCGGTTTGAAAATCAGCATAACGCTGGTGAGTTCATAAGTAGTTTTGTTTTGTGAAAATGTTTATGTATCCCTTCTGTTTCTGAAAATGTAACACACGCCAAGAAAATCCCACATTTTCTTAAAAGTTGGTTATTATTTCACAAAAGTAAAGTATGGTTTGGTTATCCAATTCGTTGTTCTATTCCGTTGTACCAGTGTATTCCCAGGAAAGTCCCATACTTTCCTGAATATTAGATGTTGTAAAAGATGTAATGTTAATCAGTTGGTTACACTTTTCTGGTTATATATACGTTACCCAGGAATGCCCCATGTTTTCCTGTATGTTGGTTTTCGATGTGAAAGATGTATTCTGTTAGACCTGGTTATGTACAAGGTTTCCCAGGAAGGTCCCATACCTTCCTGAATGTTGGTTATCATTGTAAAAGATGTATACGTGTTATGTTTGATGTTCTCCCCAGGAAAGTCCCATACTTTCCTGAATGTTGGTTACCTTATGTAAAAGATGTAAAAGATGTAAAGTATGTAAATCGAAACCTGGTTATCTATAAAGTGTAATAAGTGATTCATTATTACTATAAGTAAATCTCTGTTATCCTAGTTGCGAGTTCCATAACCATACTATAGACTGAACCTGTGGCAATAAGTAGTCCACAACCTTGTGGCAATAAGTAGTCCACAATCCTTATGACTTTCGTCACCCTTGAACCATTTCGGTTCGGCTGTAGCTAGCAGCCAGGTGTGGGGTAGTCAGCCCCGTATAGATCTATACACTCAAGTCACGCTCTCTAAATCCCAGAGATTCTGGTTACGGGTGTAGTCCTCCACTCGCGTATCTCTGTGGAGTGTTCGCCGAGGACGTGTCTCCAATCATACAGGAATAACAAATTTACTAGTAATAATAAGATAATCCTCCATTCGCATATCTCTGTGGAATGTTACCGAGGACAAGACAATGTACAAATTATATTGTTCATGTGTTCTAATTTCATGCTTTTAACTGATAAAATATGGAAACCATTTGTGAATATATAAAACATAACGGTTTATAATACTCATTTCACAAATAAATGTTTATGTGATCTATATGTTCTACCAATTATCAGTTGCGTATATTAGTATTAAAAGCATATGAATTGTGAAACACACACACATAAAATAAGTTATGAGTACAAGAACCCTTGTACTTTGCTTGTGTTTCCCCCTGAAAACAGTGAAAACAGTGAAAAAGGATAGGGGTATGAACTCACCGGACTCGGAAATGTGTCGTTTTTGGATACTAGATGTTGGTTCGGGGATTGTTTACTCACGATGTCCCTATGTAAAATGTAATAATGTCTATATATAACTAATTAGTTTTACAATCACTAATTATTTGGGACATTACACTCCAACGAGGTTAAACACCTCAAAACGAGCGTTTGGAGTTACCCGGGTGACATCTACGGACGAGTATTGGCACTAGGGACTTAGGACTTGAGTTTACTCTCCAAAAGTAAACATTTAAATGAGTTTACAACCACAAAACACACCCACACATGAGTTTACGGCCGTAAACTCATGTTGGTGTGATTTTGAGGGTTTAATGGCTTGAATGGACTTGAGGATTGATGGAATGACTTACTATAATGCCTTGGAACACTTTGAATGAATTAGTACCATTTAAAAGGGAGTTTACGGCCTTAAACTTGGAGTTTACGGCCGTAAACTCTACTAGGGCATAGAAAAATTGATTTGAGACACAAGGAGTAATCACATGTGATTCTAACTAATTTTCTAAGGCTTGGTATCATTTTTAGGTTTCATTTAACTCCTTTACATGAGTTTACGGCCCAGATACATACTCTCTGGCCGTAAACTCCAATATGGTTAAGAAAAATTGGTTTTTGATGCTTAAAACACTTATATGCAATTCTAGAAATTTTTCCAAGCCTTGTTATGAATTTAGGTTACCATTAAACACATTTTTAGGAGTTTACGGCCTAGAAGCATGTTCTATGGCCATAAACTCTCCCATACTCATGAAAATTTAGATTTTGGTACATAAAACAATCACATGTGATTTTAGAAATTTAAGCAAACCATTGGAATGAATTAAATGCATCATTTGGCATAGGTATATGAGTTTACGGCCAAAGGGTATGTTCCTAGGCCGTAAACTCCTATATGTGGCATTTTTGATGTGTTTCAAACTCCAAAACTATTTTTAGATGGATCAAGAATTTACCACAAAGCTATTGGTTAAGTTACAAGGCATTTGGACATGATTTAAGGCACTAAATCCCCATTTTAGAGGAGTTTACGGCCCAAGAACAAACCTTGGCCATAAACTCTCTTTTGTCCCATAAAATTCATGTTTAATGTGTTCCAAATCTAGATTTGTAAGCCTCAAGGTCATATCTAAGTCCCAACTATGATTTGGAAGGGTAAATTTGGCTTAAAACCCCATTTTGAGGAGTTTACGGCCCAAGCTTGCTCCTTGGCCGTAAACTCATGTTCTTGGTCCCAAAACTTAATGTAATCATCAAATTGAAGGCTAAAGAGGTTGTATAACATGCTAGGGAAGTTACCTCAAAGATTTGAAGCCTTAAACTTGAGATTTGGACCTTTGATTTTGGATGAGGAGAGAGGTTGGAAGTGATTATGGAAGAAATGGCCAAAAGCTTCAAATGATAGCTTAGAATCACTTATATAGTGCTCGGGAATTGGACACGACGGAATTTTACCCGATACCGACGTTAGACGAAGCTTTTGGTCATACCCGACCAATTTGTCGTGACCCGATATGGTCGATTCTAAAATCATTCCGATAATTACTATGGGGTGTTAGAATGATTCCTAATGGCATTAAGACACCCCTTAAGTCATTTTAGGTCAATACAAGATAATGACTTAATAAAATGGAAAAATCGGAAACGAATTTGGAAACGACGTTTGGTTGATCGAATTGGATTACAATTGAGTTACAAGATGTGATATGAAATTTCGGGTTGTTACAAAAAGTATTAATGATATATATAAAGTAACTAAATGTTTTTTTTATAATTCCCAATCTTAGTTACTTTAGGAAAATGTGAATAAGGTGCTAATCCATGAAATTACACTTTGCACTTTGTTTAAGTCGGTTAGTGGAGCGTGTGTGGTTAACCGACACACTAACTTGTATTTAACAAGGTAGGCAAAGGGTAGCTTAATGTTTATCATAGTATCGATGGAGTGTGTGTGGTTAACCGAGGCATCGATTGAGGGGTAAACACTTAAGAGTACCAAGTAATTTGCATGGTTACTTCACACCTTGTTTTGTGATCCTCGGCATCCCAGTCACAAAACCTGAAGGGCACACTCGAGATTAAAACATGCCATTGAACAGTTTAATGAATCTCAAAATATCTAGGAGTTTCAAATCCAAGTAAAACCTAATAAATTATTTTGTTTTTCATGGTTGGAATTGGTGAATCGTCATTCACCTACCTTCAAATATTCTATAGCTTGGATTACGGCAGCACTCTTCCAAGTTATAAAATATTGGGTTGGGTCCTAGCCTTAATATTTCATATTTGGTGCTATATTAAGGACTTTAGATCAACTATCTTGAATATCTCCCAAAATATGTCTAGTTCAGACATTTATGATCTTCCAAAATCTCTTGGAACTTCACTTCCTCCACCTCTTCTAATTATTCTCCCTAACCCACAAGTTCAAGGTCATTCAAGACCTATTGGCATGCAAGGTCTATGTGTGATAGCATCTTGGAGATGAAGTCGCATATTGACAAGCCGGAAGAGTTGAGTGTCAAAGTCTTGAGAAAGTTGGATGTTCAATCACTTTCTATGTCACATAGTGAGTTCCTTTGGGACTACTATGGAACAGACTATGACAAGACCCTTAATGATATTATCTATTTGCTTGGTACTACTGAATCAGCAATGATTTGGAGCTTTGGTAAAGCAAATTTGATTAGTAGATCAACTTCCCAAACCTTCAATGGACATTGACAATGGTTGCATTAGATACCTAGTAAAAGCTTTCTCTTCCCAATTGAAAGGGATTGGCCATAGTCAACTCGGTTGACCAAATGGTAAAGAGAAAGGCTAACTATGAGATTGTCCCATGTACCATTCCCAAAGGGTCCATATGGTTCTATTGACAAAAGGAAAGGGCATTGGTTGTGAAGCTGCCAGATTTACCTAAAAGATATGGTAAAGTCAATAAGTTTGACTCTACTTCAGGTAAAGTCCACTATCAAACTCGATTAAGTTTCTATTCTGAGATTCTTATTACATGATGTGACTGGGTCACATGTTGATGTTTTAAGAATCAAAGGAAAAGTGAAGGAAACTTAAAGAAAGAGTATGTTGAATCTGACCATGAAGATGGATTTCTATCGCTTGATTGAAGATCGAATTCTTGAGCTACTCTTAGGAGTTATGATTGATTGCTAGGAAACATGTAATAGCATAGTTTTCATTTAAAGTTGCATTGTAAAGAAAAGTTTTCCGCATTTTATAAATAAATAAAAGTTTGTTTTTACTTTATTTTATATCTCGTTTCAATGACCATTATGAAAACATGATGTTTGTATATTTCTAGCAATATTGGAAATACAAATTTGATTCTTTCATTTGTGGTGGTGTCTAAATTTACGAAATAAGGAAAGCTTCTCATCATCCAGGTTTTCAGTTGGATAAAAACTTGGAATCATACAAGTTGTACAGTAAGAACTTTCAGCTTTTGAAAATTAAGACTAGTTCCTTGTCCACATTTATATGTGAGTCAAGTGAAGGACTAAGGGATTGCCACACCCCATAACCATGAACGGCGGAAATGTTCTGAGGTGGAGGACGTCATGTACAGTATCACAACAATGAAAAGTAGTAAAAAAGCAACAACATCGTCCATTGCATTAATAATATAATTTTAATACAATTGTGTTCTGTCAAATTATAATAGACACTAAAGTATAATCAAAATGAAAGATGATTCTTGAACGAGCTCCATCTTCTCTAAACCTTGCATCGGTACCTGTCTATCGATAACCTGAGGATACAAGTTATTTTGAAAGAGCGTATCAGCTATAAATCTGGTGAGATCATAAGTATTAATGTGTCTTAATTTGTATGTAAGTATTTGTATGACATGTAATGAAAGACTTGAAAATGTTTTGAAAGAAAGTTCGTGTAAGTATGAAAATGTTTGTAAAACAACTATAAATGTTTGAAAAACCCTAGAAATCCCTATGATTCCTACTATTATAAAAGGGAGTCTTCTACCAAGACCTAATTGTTCTAAATGTAGTCTTCTACCAAGACTTAACTGTTCTGAATGAAGCCTTCTACCAAGACCCGACCGTGCTACTATTATTATTATTATTATAAGAAATTGTATCCTTTGGTAATAGGATACTCAAATATAATTCACCTCATCGATTATGTGAATGGGTCACAAGATAAAGGTAATAATATAAATAACCTAAGTACTACCCTTTGGTACTACGATAACTAACAGTGTTAACTGAAGACATCTGTAGATGTACATTTACCTCCGTTGCTAACAGCTGGGTATAGGAATAGTTAGTCCCTTAAAGTATACATGTAATGGTATCAACCGTTGACATCCGTGGATGTGCTTTTACCTCTGTAGCTTACAGAGATTCTAGGAATGGTTAATCCCGCAACGTATCCTTTGGTACTAGGAAACTAAATCCAATATATCTCGTCGATTATGTGATTGTATCACAAGGTAAAGATAAGAATGAGGATTATATAACATAATCTATACATATAAAATGTAATAATAACTCATCATATGTTATCTATGTAAACGTACTCATGTAAATGTAATCGTGTAAATGTACTCATGTAAATGTAATCGTGTAAATGTACTCATGTAAATGTAATCATGTAAATGTAATCATGTAAACATATCTATATAATAGTATAGTAATGTATTGTAATGTTCTGCGTGTGCTAGTTGTAACGTGTGTTCTCTCTCTATCTAGCAAGTATTGACTCATGAATGAACTGACTCATTGTATGATATCGTGATCTAGTAATAGTTCTAGTATCTTCCTAAACTACCCATATGGTAGCTTACTAGTAATGTAACTGGTACGTATGAACATGGAAGTATATCCTTGCTACCCAAGGTTACTGAATGAACTGGAAGAACCTTTATGAATATATACACACATGATGTATAACTAATATTTAAACGACCTTCGGACAGGTACCCGATATCCCACCAGACCACATCTCAAGCGCGAAAAGGAAATAGGGTGGATAGCCTTCCTAAGTCCTTTAAACATTTCTTATATAACTATACATATATAGGCATGGAATTGACAATATAAAAGCATAAAATAAGTTTTGTAAAACCTTTTGAACATGATTTCTATCTAAGAAAATATCGACTTGAGGTCAATCTATAAAAACGGGTTGAAAGCATGGGTTTGATAAAATAGTTTAAGTATAAAAAAACATTTGTTTGAAACAAAAATGTAAATGAGTTTGAAATGAAACATACAGAGTAAAATGAATAGTTTAATAAGGAGTTTTAAACATATAAAATGTTTATGAAAAACATTTGAAGGAAACTATTTGGTAAAACGGCTAATGAGTAGTAAATCATTTGAATGCTGCTTATTAATCACATGTGATTAATATAATAACTAGCATGATTCTACTTGTATCCCCCCATAAAGCATTAAAAACATTTAAAACATTGATTAAGGGGTATGAACTCACCTGTTGTGAGTGGTACGGATGAACTGAAGAGGTAGGATTGCTAGGTGTCAAGTGAAGTCTTAAACACACTCTATGATCCTAGTTACCATATAATATCACATATATGTATCAAATTAGTTTGTAAACAACTAATAAACAAATTCAAGACAACCAAGGACATGCTAAACACTTATACAAGTGTTATAAGTCTCACGGGTTGCATCTAAGTGTTGTAGGGCAAGGTTATTGGGTTTTAGGGTTCAAGGGAACCCCTAAAATGAGTTTACTCCCTAAAGACCAACACCCCTTGAGTTTACGGTCGTAAACTCTTGATTTTACGACCGTAAGCTCCTAAACTTATGACCAATTGGTGTTTTGAAGTCTTCTAAGCTATTCCAAGCATTCCTACTTCAGGTTTAAGCCTTTGGAAGTGTTGTGTGGCATCAAAACACTCCTAAATGGAGTTTACGGTCTAAGGACCATTTCTCCATGAGTTTACTACCGTAAACTCTTATGGACTAAGGTATTTTGGTTTTTTCAAGTCCTAAACACTTCAAGGTAATAGCTTAGGTTAGATTTTAGGCATTAGGAGTAAATATGGGACATTTAAACACCTTTTGGGGTGTTTACGGTTTTGGGAGATCCCCAAACCGTAAACACATAAAAATGATTGTTTTCTTGTTCTTTTATGTGATATACACATCAAGGATGGATCTAGACAAGTCCCTAAGGAATTGTGAAGCATCTAGACACCCTAAAGCACCCTATGTCACTATACTTGGTGTTTACGGTTTTGGGAGCCTCCCAAAACCGTGAACACCTCGTTCTTGGTGTTATTGGGACTTTTCCTTGGTATAAATATGTATAGAAAGCTTTAAATGACTCTAGGATAGAAGTACTTACTTTGTGGAAGCTTGAAATGAACTTAATGTCCAAGAACACTAGTGTGTGTTCTTGGTGTTTTGGAAATCTAGTCAAAACACATAAAAGGATGGATGAAAAGATGTACAATCACTAGATTAAGTGTTATACTAACTTGAAAGGGCTAGAAACACTTACTAGATTGAAGATATTGAGCAAAAACTTGGATGACACTTGAGAGAGTTTTTGGAGTTTACTCTTTTGGGTAAAAATGAAAAGTGATCTACTTTGGGGAGTAAACTCATGCTTAAGGCATGAGTTTACGATTTTTGAGGGTGTTTACGGCCCAAACATAAAAGTTTAGCCGTGAACTTCTAAGCTACGTGGTATTCGCGGTTTAGAAATTTCAAGACCCGAGACGGCCCGTCCGTTCACCCGTTCGTTTAAAGATTAATTATTAAAATAATCAAACGAACCTAAATTTCCTAAAAACAAGTAAAAATGAACTTGTCTTATAATATGGAGTGATTGACTTTTAGGGTTTGACCGAATGAAAATTCCGGGTTGTCACATCATCCCACTGTTAGAGGGAATTTCGTCCCGAAATTAGAATTTAGGTAAGGAAGTAGGTATGAATGATCGAGTCAAGAGGTGGGAAACTTCCTAAGCGATTGGTTCTCGTGCTCATAAGTGAATTCGGGTCCTCGGTTGGTATTCCAATGAACCTTCACTAAAGGGACGCGGCGCTGCTTCGTCCGCTTGACTTCTCGGGCGAGGGTCACTACGGTTCTTATACGAAGGCGAGATCTCGTGAATTTCGATCCCATTGAGTGGACTTAAGAGAGTCCTAACGGAAACGTACGGTTTCAAGATCGAGACGCGAAGGGTAAAATGTACGTTACTGAGTTCGCGGAGTAGGTCTAGTCTGTGGGTTACAGGACCGATTCTGGTAAGAATCTCAGAGGCCCTAACTATCTTGGATTTAGCTTTCCACGCTTTATGAAGCATATTAAGCCATTCCCGGAGTGAGACTTCCTAAGGAATTTGGTCTCTCACTTAGAATTCCAAAGGTTCCTTCTCTTGCTTAACTTCCCATTTGAGGGCCACCCTCTGCTAGGTCAAAGTCGTAAGGGTTTCTGTAATTTGCGAGGAGTTCTGAATGGACTACGGTAGTAGGTCTGCAAGACCTAGAATTTGGCGAATTTCTGTCGGCGTCTTCGGTGTCAACAAATTCTCAAAGGTTTTGATAAATTGAAAGAGTACTCAAGGATTTCCACATCACTAATAGTGTGTCTTCGGAATTTGACTCTTCAATTCCAAAACTCGTGTTCAGAGATCTTTGCAAAAAGTTTCTCTGAGGGTAATGTTTCCATGGGTTCCTCTTACTACGAGGGTAGATAAGTAATTCATTACATGGAGAAGTGATGAACTGGTCCAAGTAAGAAAGACGTACCCCACCCATTTAGCTCTTGAATACTATGGGCGTATTGGTCCTATCCGAGGGGTATCACTACGGACTTGAAGTGTCCGCATCGAGTTCAGAAGGTAGTCTTTCAGACATCCTTCCCTAACACTCAAACTGGTGATATTCGGATCTCAGGTCCATTTCTGAAAGTAAATGTTTCCTTGCGTTTGCTCAACCAATTCATCTATGTGAAGCAGAGACAACGATTTCTAATGGAAAAATCTGGACGGAGTCCTCGATAGCCGAGGTACATACAATGCAATCCGTCGACCTCTGGAAGAATAAGATCGGAGTTCTCCAGGGTGAGAAGCCTAGTCTTCCAATTCTATTTATGTGTAGTTAGCTAAGTTGTCCGGGTTGTTCTTGTATCTCCGTAGGTGTTTAGACTGAAGGGCAATCTGTTTACAGAAGCCGTACTGGGTTCTAAGTTTGTTCACATGACGATGCGATTACTCATAGTCTTGGGCAGTTCTCTGTCTTGAAGTTCATATTAGAATTCATACATGGTTCAACGATCACAATCTCATGTATACGAGTCGTATATAATTAAGATTGAAAAGGTAGTCAAATAACTGATTCTTCTTTAAGCTCACATCCCATCGAGGAAGAAGAAGTTAAAGTGGAATCATAAATTCTAAACCTGTAGAACCTTGATTATATATCACCCCTATGTATACATTCTTCAGCGACAGATCAACTGTATGGATCTTTGGATTGAACTTGACGTATTGTACGAGTGGTACTTCGGGGATTTCTTCGGAAAAGAAAAGAACTATGAGGTACTCCACGCATGAGTACTTCGGTGTTCTGAAATGACGGTTTCGCTAAAAATACGTTTACTGAGAAAGAGATGTACTTATGAAGCTGGTATGGTGCGGATAAAATTGAACCTAGTTGTATGATAATGTCGGATCATAAGGAAAATTAAAGACATTAGATTTCAGCATAAGGCGTTATAGACAAACACAACCGTGCAACCATCAACAAAGTTACAGTACTTTAGACTTACTACAAGACTATTGCTGCGAATAAGGTATACTACTAAAGACAAGTATACACAGCATGAGCATCCCTATACAGACAGGATCTCGCAAAAGATAAGACACTAGTTGCACTAGTTTTAAACATGTTTTAAAACATACAAAATACTGACGATTGGAAGGGAACCTATATTACAGTAGGGTCCTTAACTGCCTCATTCCATTTTGAGGTCAAACTCCTCCGGATTCCCTGTTGTCCTTCTCTGCTGGACAATCCCTCTTGAATTGTCCCATGACACCACATAGATGGCATATCCGAGAGGTTTGGACATTGGTGGTTGAAGTAATGTGTTGGATCTAGGTCCTGCGGTAGCTGGTAGTATGTCCATTCTTGTTGCACTTAAAATAGTGTAATGGACGACAACTACCCAAATGATGAAAGCTACACTCATAGCATTTCGGTAGGTCTCCGGCATATTGCCTGGCTGGTGTAGGGACAATTGGGACACCAGAAGGAATGGTAGTAGGAGGTACAGATGTCGTAGCTGGGAAGGTCGTTACCGGTGGTTGTTTCTTGTTCGCCCCTCGAAGCGATTTGTCCTTCTTTTTAGCCCAAAACTTTCGTTTGTTACTCTTGGTCTTGGAACTCGGGGTATCGTGGTGGTTTGTTGCTCGTTGAGGTACTTGATTGTCACCTGGATTGGAATTGTTGTTAACAAATCCGCTAACATTCGCGTTGTTAGCGTTAAGGTGGGTCAGAATAGCTGACACGGCAGCCGCGACTACAGCTTGAAAGGTAGCTGCATCAATCTGAAGAGTCGGTGCTTTGTTGATGGGTTGATCGTTTCTCTTTGGCGACATGATTCTGTTTCACGGAAAGAAAATGAATTTGTGAGTGAGCATGGTTGAACCTAGACGTAGTTCGACTGTTTATGTAAAGAATAGAAGTATGTTCTCGTGAGTTTGACCTACATCCCTATGATGCAGTCCTAATACGGATTGGAAGTATGTTCACGAAGGTTTAACCTACATCCCTATGATGCAGTCCTAGTACTGAGTGGAAGTAAGTTCGTAAAATGGTCTGAAGACGTTTGTCGTTCAAGCCGAGGTATTGTTGGTTGGTGAATAACATGATCCAACCACTGAAAGAGACTTGGAAATGTCTCCGGAGTTAAATTACTATAGTCCAATGACTTGACTAAAGCATGTTTCAGATAGACTCCAATGAAAGTGTGATAAGAGTACTTGAATAAAGAATGACACAGAAGTTAGCCGACTGTCAATATCTTTGATATTCATGACGTAAAAGTTCGGGAGAATGACCTTGTAAAAGGTCTTACATCATATCCAAAGAAGATAGTCCTTGACAGCATAAAAGACCTAACTAAAAGTACTTACAGTACAGGATAATTTCATAGAAAATGCCACATTGGGCATAGACAGAAAGACGATTCCTTTTAACAAGGAAAATAAAGTAAAGCATCTACTACTGGCGACGGTCATCCCTCTGGTGAACTCTCAGTTCAGCCAGTTGACGTTCCACATCAAGTAGGTTCCTTTCGTACACCCTCTGGTGTACTCGGAGTTCTATGACTTTGGCTCATGATTCAGCTAGTGCTTGCAGCAGGGCTTCATGATTTCTCTCAGATCTCTCGCGAGCATCTTCTAGACGAATGGTGTGGAGGGTATGCATTCTCGCATCGGCAACAACTTCTGTGACCTGATGTAGGGCTGTCCTGCCTTGAATCTCATTCCGGGCCACTTTGCGGACCAAGATTGGCAAGATTCTGTCTACTGAGCCCCCATTGCTCAGGCCATAGAAGCTTCGGTCACCATTAAATGGCATGGGCTGATCTTGTCCTTGGCTCCATGTTTCCAAGCATTCCACCTACTCAGGCGTCGGGCCATGAAAATTCGGACGAGAGTTAGGAATTGGAACGAGAGCTGCCTGGGGTAGGTTCTCAACCTCGGGTTCGGAGTTAGCACCGTCCAAAGGATCTTCATCATGGTGATCATTCAAAGGGATAGGATGATCATTCTCTGGTTCTTCTCCAAACCAACCAGCAATGACTTCGTTCGGAAGATACTGGTTGTCGTGGTGATGGAGTCCAGCCATGTTATCTACGCGAGAATTAGGGTAAGAAAATAATTATTAGACGAACTATCTAGATAATTATTTAGAAAATCTTCATTAGTTACATCGCTATTTGTGAAGTGCATACCAGTTATATGTAATCGAAACAGGATAGGCCTTCGAATAAGTGACCTTAACTCCAAATTCACACAGAATAGGGGTAAAGTAAAATTTTCATAGATGCTAAGTCTATAACATCCTAATTACATATAGCCTTAGTGTATCCACTTAGCAACTATCAATTAGTAATGAAGATCCCGTTTTAGTTCTCAAGTATAAAGTACTTATAGTAACACCAAATACTCCTATATTATTTTAAGTTTAATGTTATGTTCTACTGCTCTCATTGTGGTATTGTTGGTAAGATTTTAGACTTGTTGCAACCACACAACTACACTTAGGTACATGCTAGTCAACCCTCGGATAATATAGTTGATCAGGCTATATCTTCCCAGTTTTGACTATATGTCTCTAAGTCCACCTGTGTTGCCCAACAATCGTAATTCTTTTGTACTATCCTAGTGACACTGATTTTAGTATGAATGTAGGCACGTATACAAAATTAAATATTTTACTATTTATAGTATAAACTCTTGGTCAGAGTATTTTTAATCCCTATGTATTTATAGTTAGTATATCTTTTATGGGTTGATATACTTAATTCACTATAAACAATGCTCTGATACCAATTTGTCACACCTCAAAACCATGAACGGCGGAAACGTTCTGGGGCGGAGGACGTCATGTGCAGTATCACAACAATGAAAAGTAGTAAACAAGCAACAACATCGTCCATTGCATTAGTAATATAATTTTAATACAAGTGTGTTCTGTAAAATTATAATAGACACTAAAGTATAATCAAAATGAAAGATGAGTCTTGAACGAGCTCCATCTTCTCTAAACCTTGCATCGGTACCTATCTATCGATGACCTGAGGATACAAGTTATTTTGAAAGAGAGTATCAGCTTTAAAGCGGGTGAGATCATAAGTATTAATGTGTCTTAATTTGTATGTAAGTATTTGTATGACATGTAATGAAAGACTTGAAAATGTTTTGAAAGAAAGTTTGTGTAAGTATGAAAATGTTTGTAAAACAACTGTAAACGTTTGAAAAACCCTAGAAATCCCTATGATTTCTACTATTATAAAAAGGGAATCTTCTACCAAGACCTAACTGTTCTAAATGTAGTCTTCTACCAAGACTTAACTGTTCTGAATGTAGCCTTCTACCAAGACCCGACTGTGCTACTATTATTATTATTATAAGAGATTGTATCCTTTGGTACTAGGATACTCAAATATAATTCACCTCATCGATTATGTGAATGGGTCACAAGATAAAGGTAATAATATAAATAACCTAAGTATTACCCTTTGGTACTAGGATAACTAACAGTGTTAACTGAAGACATCTGTAGATGTACATTTACCTCTGTTGCTAACAGTTGGGTATAGGAATAGTTAGTCCCTTAAAGTATACCTGTAATGGTATCAACCGTTGACATCCGTGGATGTGCTTTTACCTCTGTAGCTAACATAGATTCTAGGAATGGTTAATCCCGCAACGTATCCTTTGGTACTAGGATATTAAATCCAATCTATCTCGTCGATTATGTGATTGTATCACAAGGTAAAGATAAGAATGAGGATTATATAACATAATCTATACATATAAAATGTAATAATAACTCATCATATGTTATCTATGTAAACGTACTCATGTAAATGTAATCGTGTAAATGTACTCATGTGAATGTAATCATGTAAATGTAATCGTGTAAATTTACTCATGTAAATGTAATCATGTAAATGTACTCATGTAAATGTAATCATGTAAACATATATATGTAATAGTATAGTAATGTACTGTAATGTTCTGCGTGTGCTAGTTGTAACGTGTGTTCTCTCTCT
This sequence comes from Lactuca sativa, assembly GCF_002870075.4. Taxonomy (NCBI): domain Eukaryota; kingdom Viridiplantae; phylum Streptophyta; class Magnoliopsida; order Asterales; family Asteraceae; genus Lactuca; species Lactuca sativa. Next base: position 284,404,142 of record NC_056630.2, read on the forward strand.
ATCTAGCAAGTATTGACTCATGAATGAACTGACTCATTGTATGATATCGTGATCTAGTAATAGTTCTAGTATCTTCCTAAAATACCCATATGGTAGCTTACTAGTAATGTAACTGGTACGTATGAACATGGAAGTATACCCTTGTTACCCAAGGGTACTGAATGAACTGGAAGAACCTTTATGACTATATAAATACACATGATATATAACTAATATTTAAACGACCTTCGGACGGGTACCCGATATCCCACCAGACCACATCTCAAGCGCAAAAAGGAAATAGGGTGGATAGCCTTCCTAAGTCCTTTAAACATTTCTTATATAACTATACATATATAGGCATGCAATTGACAATATAAAAGCATAAAATAAGTTTTGTAAAACCTTTTGAACATGATTTCTATCTAAGAAAATATCGACTTGAAACATTTGTTTGAAACACAATTGTAAATGAGTTTGAAATGAAACATACAGAGTAAAATGAATAGTTTAATAAGGAGTTTTAAACATATAAAATGTTTATGAAAAACATTTGAAGGAAACTGTTTGGTAAAACGGCTAATGAGTAGTAAATCATTTGAATGCTGCTTATTAATCACATGTGATTAATATAATAACTAGAATGATTCTACTTGTATCCCCCCATAAAGCATTTAAAAACATTTAAAACATTGATTAAGGGGTATGAACTCACCTGTTGTGAGTGGTACGGATGAACTGAAGAGGTAGGATTGCTAGGTGTCAAGTGAAGTCTTAAACACACTCTATGATCCTAGTTACCATATAATATCACATATATGTATCAAATTAGTTTGTAAACAACTAATAAACAAATTCAAGACAACCAAGGACATGCTAAACACTTATACAAGTGTTATAAGTCTCACGGGTTGCATCTAAGTGTTGTAGGGCAAGGTTATTGGGTTTTAGGGTTCAAGGGAACCCCTAAAATGAGTTTACTCCCTAAAGACCAACACCCCTTGAGTTTACGGTCGTAAACTCTTGATTTTACGACCGTAAGCTCCTAAACTTATGACCAATTGGTGTTTTGAAGTCTTCTAAGCTATTCCAAGCATTCCTACTTCAGGTTTAAGCCTTTGGAAGTGTTGTGTGGCATCAAAACACTCCTAAATGGAGTTTACGGTCTAAGGACCATTTCTCCATGAGTTTACTACCGTAAACTCTTATGGACTAAGGTATTTTGGTTTTTTCAAGTCCTAAACACTTCAAGGTAATAGCTTAGGTTAGATTTTAGGCATTAGGAGTAAATATGGGACATTTAAACACCTTTTGGGGTGTTTACGGTTTTGGGAGATCCCCAAACCGTAAACACATAAAAATGATTGTTTTCTTGTTCTTTTATGTGATATACACATCAAGGATGGATCTAGACAAGTCCCTAAGGAATTGTGAAGCATCTAGACACCCTATGGCACTATACTTGGTGTTTACGGTTTTGGGAGCCTCCCAAAACCGTGAACACCTCGTTCTTGGTGTTATTGGGACTTTTCCTTGGTATAAATATGTATAGAAAGCTTTAAATGACTCTAGGATAGAAGTACTTACTTTGTGGAAGCTTGAAATGAACTTAATGTCCAAGAACACTAGTGTGTGTTCTTGGTGTTTTGGAAATCTAGTCAAAACACATAAAAGGATGGATGAAAAGATGTACAATCACTAGATTAAGTGTTATACTAACTTGAAAGGGCTAGAAACACTTACTAGATTGAAGATATTGAGCAAAAACTTGGATGACACTTGAGAGAGTTTATGGAGTTTACTCTTTTGGGTAAAAATGAAAAGTGATCTACTTTGGGGAGTAAACTCATGCTTAAGGCATGAGTTTACGATTTTTGAGGGTGTTTACGGCCCAAACATAAAAGTTTAGCCGTGAACTTCTAAGCTACGTGGTATTCGCGGTTTAGAAATTTCAAGACCCGAGACGGCTCGTCCGTTCACCCGTTCGTTTAAAGATTAATTATTAAAATAATCAAACGAACCTAAATTTCCTAAAAACAAGTAAAAATGAACTTGTCTTATAATATGGAGTGATTGACTTTTAGGGTTTGACCGAATGAAAATTCCGGGTTGTCACGGGGATCGAGTACACATTCGTGTGCACTGATCAAGTCCACCACAAAAGATCTATAAGACTATTCGTCATGTTTTACTAAAGTTTAGTAAATATGGTTACACTTACAAGTTTAAGTATAATTATGATACATTGGAAAATTTTCGAGTTATGGCAGAACAAATAAGAAGAATCAAATTAGGCAGAAGGATAAAAGTTTCTCAAATCTGAAAAGATGGGAGAGTACTTTTGTATCATGTTATATGATCATCTTAATGATTAAGAGACCTTATCACAATTCATCCTCTAAGTGCATTCTGATAGCTAAGAAGAGGAGCTATGAATTGTTGAAGTGGTCAAATCAAGAAGATGATCCATACCTCATTCCAAAAACAATTCTTAGAGTCATACTCCAAGATTGTAACTTGAGTGACATATCTTAAAGGAATGTTTCTTAACACTAGGCAAATGTAAGAGCAAAAGTATCCTACTCTTGTACATTTGAAATTGATAAGTTGTGATGTTTTGGATAAAACAAAGACCATCTAAGACTAATTGTGTGAAGTGTTTGTCTTGATAAAGAATCCAAACCATCTCTTGAATATTTGGCAAGATATTCTTATATGTCAAGAGGGCAGTGGGAGTCTTAAAGATCCTGAGAAGAATTTCAAGATCTAATCAAGAATAAAAACATGTAGTTTAACAATAGCACACGACATGAGATTTATAACCTATCATGTTGACAAATTTCTATTTCTTAGACCATTCCAGTTAAATTTGGCTTTACATATAAGTTCTAAGAGTTCTCAATCGGTTCCATAACAACTTGGAAGCAATGGCAGGCCCTTGTGCTGCCAGGTGGCAAGAAGTTAAGATTGCACAAGTTCAATCCATATGAGTTTGGATTTGTCATTATCCGTGTCTTGTGATTATGGTTTTGACAAATTCACATGGATAAGAACACATACACCCTAAAATCTAAGGGTCATAAGGTTTCTCTCTAATTCATGAAAATGATGATGAGGAAACACTTCCACCAAGTAGATTTGAAGTAGATAGCAAAGATCTAAACAATTGAGACTATGATTACGGCATCCCTTTTCATGGTTCTAAAACTGTTTAGACAGACTTGTGAGTTATCTAAGATAAGGTGTATGATTTTGATAAAGTCTTATCAAGGCAATCTCGTCTTAGAAATCTGAACTTTGGTAAGAAAGTCAGTAAAGTATTGACTTTTAAAAGTCCAGCTGATTTCTGAGTACATGTCAAAGCTAGTGGGAGCATAAGTGTTATGCTAATAATCATCATGTTAGTGAGAGAATGATAATTATGATAAAGGTTGCAAGTTAGCAATGTTAATTATAGAAAACAAAAGTTTCAATTCGTGGAGTTGCAGGGGTTGAAAAGTTGTTTTGCTATAATTAAGGGAAAGGAAATTATACTTCATTTCAATTCTGAAAGCTTAGATTGAGGTTTTAATCATCTTTAGTCAATGATATATATGAATTTTGTGTTGGAATGGCTCAACATAAGAAAATTCTATATATGGGTCTATTATTTGCGTTCTAAAATTCGATTACGATTATGTCATCCCTTTTCATAATCTGAGTTATGAGAACTTGGAAAATAGAAATATTTTAGCAAAAGGACTGGTCTAGTATCATGTCTTTATGTGATACATCATGAATCATGACCCATATGCTTCGGATATAGGATCGATTGCATGTGCTATAATATTCATCCTTTCTAAATTTTCCAAACGCCTGGGGCATTAAGAGGGAAAAGGTCTAGAATTGGATATGACTAAAATGATTAAGCAATTGTCGAGGACAATCTATGGTTTACCAAAGATTGGTTGCTCAGGGACAGTTGGAAGTATAGTGTTAATTTTTGGATGGACCCTATTGACATATTCTGAAAGAAAGGCAACTCTTGTTCAAAAGTGATAGTCAAAATGGGAATGTTTCATAGGTGGAAGTTATTAAATCGATATAAGATTAGAAACTTAATGCAAGAAGGATGTTTCCCATGGAATTGATCTCCATTGGAATACTTTGTAATGTCTTTTGACAAGTCTTTGTGACTTTGTACATAGTCATTACAAGAGGATCTGTGCATATAAGTTTAAAATCTAAAATATTTTGATAAATGATTGGAATTTGGAATACTTACATTTTCGATAAGGATTTGGGAGTATGAAATTAGAACCATTGAAATTATGTTCAATTGGTTTAGTTCACAAAGTAAAGATCATAGACAAACATAGAGTGCATACTTAGTGTATTGCAAAGCTAATGTTTAGAAAAACATAGTGTACATGCTTGGAGCATGGGACAACTAGTGTTTTTTAATTCAAGTATAGAGTTGATAGTTTGAAACAGTATGTAATGAATGATGGGTAATCAATATGGTGATAAATAAAAGATGTTTTATTTATATTCATATGTTCTGAGACCATATTGGATTCGATTATTCCTGTGTTTCACTTTGTATGTTTTGACTTCCAGAATAAACTTGGTCATTCTTCCCGAATGACTTAAGTTATTCAAACCATCCACAGTCGGGCATATGTTGGAAGTAGATATGAATCAATACTGTCATGGGTTGGCTTGTAGAGGTATAAGATGTTGTACAAAGTGGTGCTACAACACTCATGAGTGCTCATAAGTTCTGAGTATTGGATTCAACCCACGCTCATTTGAATCACTTCATGGATTTTATCACGAGTGATCATGAGACGATAATATCTTATATTCTTCAAACCTAGAGATATTAGTTGTGACTTTGAGTTGGTTATACATTGATTGCATGAAAACGCATTGGTAACTCGATGTTATAAAACATGCCTTTGTGTATGATTCAACAACTAGTAGAACAAGCCATATGAGTCGAAGTTTATCCATTCCTTTTACCTTCGAGATAAAAGTGATATATGTGGACCCCTCGATGATTTAATGATGACACATGTGAGTTCTTGGCCAAGCCAGGACTGATTTGATCTGTTCAATCAGTCAGTCGTCATATGTAACGCCCGTAGATCCGGGCTAGTCAATTTAGAAGCAATAGGGGTCGAAAACGAATTTTCGACAAAAGATTATTTAGAATAAATAATTTGAACTAAGTTTTAGTATATATCACAAGGTTTCCGTACATATAAAGAACACCGAAATCTGAGTTATAACGAAGAAGTTATGACCCGTCGAAGTTTCGCGACGGAAACGACACGGCACCGGGAAGCGTAAATAGTGAATTTACGATAGAGCAAGATTTAGTCTTACCAATCTAAACGAAAGCCGTAGATTATGTTAAACTAAGAACATAGATAAAAAGAACGCCCAAATCTGACTTCGTATGAAGAAGTTATGATTTTTCGAAGTTTCGGATTAGCGGTGTACAGCCCGAAATTCGAATATTAGATCGAGTCATTTTTAGCCGACACGACCTAAATGAGAATCGAAGATCTCGATAAGAGTAGCGTAACGAGAAAAAGATGGGCGAAAACGGACGTCGGATGAAGAAGTTATGAGGATTTAACGGACCAATCCTGTCCCGGCCTGTTAATAATATAAAATTTAAAATTGAGTCAAAATTAGCCGACAAAGTCTAAAAGAAAGTTGTAGAGTACGTTCTCGCCTTCGCGTGGATATAAAGAACATCGAAAACGGAGCTCGTATGCGAAACTTACGAATTTTTAAAGATTAAACTTGCATTTGCGAAGTTGTTGCTAGATTCGATGACGTGGCGCGATCTAGACCGTCCATCGCTGATGAAGAAACATGCTTCGGATCATGCCACGTAACCCTCTCTAATACGCCCCGCGTCCGAAGAAGTTACGCCCCGCGTAACTCCGGTCTGATCCATCCGAGGTTGCGAGACAGCTGGCTTCGGCTGGCATTCTTATCCGAGGACTACGCCCCGCGTAGCCACCCGACGCCCAGCGTAAAGACCGAAGTCTGGCACTATAAATAGAGGTGCGAAGTGCTTTGAACTTCTCACACCTTTCTCATATCTCTCTCTCTAGCCTATTTTAACCCCCTAAACCCTAGTAAAAATCCCTTAGCACCCGAAGGAAGCCCCGAGGCTCCCGGAGTCCCGAGAAAAACGGTCTTTCGGTTTCGAAACGCTGCTCCAAATAAAGTTCCGGTTTTTGATAAAATTCGCTGTAAGTGAGCTACGCTTACGCAATTTTTAATATAGCTTCCAAATAATTATAGTAATGTTATTTGGTCCTTAAAATAATTATTTGGGCTATTATTATGAGTTATATTGAGTGTTATTTAACGCTTATATAATAATAAAAATAATAGTCAGACTATTAATTTGTCGCAGTTATCGTTAGACTAAACCCTAGTGGTGTTGATACTAGGTTTTATCGAAGGAAAATTGTTTTGAGAGTATCGAAGCGTTGTTCGAGTACTAAGTCACCACCTTTCAGGTGAGTGCATGGTCCCCTTCAACTTACACATAGATATGAAGTATTTACAATGTGTTATGTGTGCATATTGTCTGTTTACTTGCTGTCTATGCTCGGTGAAAGATTTTATACATGTTTTAAATGATTTAAACTATATATGTATTTTATATCTACGAAAATGTTGGGGTAAAACATGGGTAGATATAATAGATGAAATATGAGTTGGACTAGGAGTTGAGAGGTGATATAGACCATGAGGTATGGGTGAGAGGTGTATGATGTGAGAAGCCTTTTTCCCAAAAGATGTCCCCGTCATTCAGCAGGGTATGGATGACAACCACAGACTATTATAGACAATCCAGTGGAACGATGTGTTCACCCGGTGTACTCTAAACCTTCGTGACCATGCAGACTTGGTGCCTAAACCTTGGTGATCATGCAGACTTGATGCCTAAACCCTGGCGACTATGCAAACTTAGTCCCTAAACCCTGGCGACTATGCAAACTTAGTACCCGTTGTGTAAACCATGGCAACGATGGACTTCGTGCCGATTCCTTTGGATGATCCTTAGGAATGAATGAACGAGGAATAGCTGATTCTTAGGGTAGATCCTTAAGAATAGAGAATATAATGGGGATGGGTAATGGGGTTTAATTTCTTGATTGTTTAAACATAATAATTATATTATTGTGGGTTGAAAACCCTATGTACTCACCAGGTTTCCCAACCTGACCCACTCAGTTTATTTATATCACAGGTGTTGATATGAAGTCACATTACACTGAAAGATTTAAAGAGATGTAGATCACTAGTGTAAATAAATGTAAGTTCTATTTATGCTTATGTTTCTGTATTAACGATGACATCCCGAACATTTTAAAATGAATAAAATACGTTTCTTCGAAAATGTTTTAATAACGTATTTCTCATGTTTTTCTGGGAACAAATTCCGCAACATTTTTATTAAAAGAAGTACTCTGATTTTTATAAAGCATAAACAAAATCGGTCTTTTCTGGCCGTGAAAATGGGGATGTCACATCATAAATCAAAATCGGGAAACAGCAAATGGACAGAGAGAATGATTTATGATCCATGTCTCAGTCTATATGATATCTAGAATGGAGGAATATATTATCCCTTATCTAATGGACAAGTCATTGACAAAGGTCAGAGTTCATCAACAAGGTTAGAGTTCGATTGTGGCTTTTGAGAGCTATGATTGTCAGTTAGGTTTTTAAGTCATACTCAATAATAGTTTTAGACTTATCCAAGTGAGAGACTATCGGATTAGTGTCTAAGTCCATAACTATAATTGGTATGTACTTGACCCGACTCGGCATGGTCCATTTGGGTTGCATGGCATCGGAACATTTTGATCGACCGTTTGTGTGAAAAAGACATTTGTGACATATTAATATATTATAAGTTTTAATATATTAATATGAAATCATGTTATTTAATTAGTATTGATCAAGAATTAATTTGGACTTAATTTTATGATCAAAAGAAACTAATTAAATATATGGGGATTGATTGTGTAAATCATTCATTCTTATATATGTGGGCTTATGATCCATGATTCCCTATGTTGGGTTTAACCCATGTGGTGACCCATGGATACTCCATGGAGGTTAAAACCCATGGAGCATAAGTAATGGGTAAAGTCATGGGTTACATGGTGTAACCCTAATATGCACACTATATAAGGACCCATTTAGCTCAAGAAATTGGCACAAGTGATACATATATGAGGGCTAGCCGATTTGAGCATGAAGTGTCTTCTTCTCATGGTTATTCCAAGTGTTGATGATGTTGTGTGAACCATTTGAGGTGTCACACTTGGGGCACTAGGCTCTCGAGGATCATGGAGTCAAGCTACATCAAGAGGTATGTATTCTAACTTGTTATATTTCCCAAGTATCAAAAGATTTTATGCTGGATAGGGTAATACCTTGGAATATTCATATTTGCATGTATAATATAAAAAACATAGATCGAAGGTCTTTAGGGTTGCATGTATACTTAGGTTTGTTAGAATGCTCAAAACCCAACAAACTCACCTCAATGTCGTGAAGTAACTGAACTATCCTCGATGCTGGGATCAACTCCTATCAAACTTCTTCACATAACAATCTCCTTTAATTGCCCTCTCATACCATAAACCCTATAAGGGTCATCTCTGGTCAAAGTCAAAATCATGCCAACACCCTAGTCAAAGTCAAAGTCAAAGTCAACATCTGGTTGAGTCAACTCGCTGAGTTGGTCCATCAACTCGTCGAGTTCCATGATTCATAGAATCTCGAACTCGCGATCTAACTCGTTGAGTTACCCTCTAACTCGCCGAGTTCTTCCTTATGACAGTATCAATACTCTTCGTTTGAACTCGTCGAGTCCTTCCTTGGAATCGTCAGGTTCTCCTTCATACAGAGTCTGGGTATTTCACTCACAACTCGCCGAGTTAATCCTTGAACTCGTCAAGTTCCTCTTCATCTTAGTCGGGACATTTTGCTCTCAAATCACTGACTTCATCCTTGGACTCATCGAGTTCTTTGATCCCTAAGTCCATAAACACGTCCAATTAGCTGAGTCCTCTTCCAAACTCAACAAGTTTGTTCAGTAACAGAAAAGGTTGGGGAACCACGAACCAATTCGCCGAGTCCTAATAACGACTTTTCGAGTTTCCCAAAGTCTAAATCCATACATTCAATTTTAGTCGGGCTTAATGCATCCAAAACGTACATTTGACCTCCTAGGATCGATATAACATGTAAAGTTACAAACTTTACATTCATGCATGGTTTATTTAGCTTAAAAGGCCTTAAAATGAGGTTCGTAATTTGCATGGGACTCCCATGGCCATAAAGTTGGCACCTTTATGCTATGGAGTCCCTCAAAGATTCCAAATCTGAAGTCCTAACCCCAAACATGCTTGAATCCATGAATGGTCCCATATTATGCTCCAAAAAGCCGTAAACTACATCATGAAGGGATCTGGTAAAGGAATGGACAAGGTATAGACTTTATACCTCAGATGAACTTGAAATGGAGAACAAACTCTGGATCTACTTGCTTCTTCTTGATCTCCCAAGCTTCCTCTTCCTTCTCAAGCTTCAAAACCTCCGAAAACACACATCAACAACTCAAGAACACTCAAAATGGGCTAGGGTTTCATGACAGATGTTTGGAGGTGATGGAGGCTGAAGTTGAGTCCAAATAAAGTGTTTAAATAGGGTGCAAACCCTAAAAATTAGGGTTTCACTCCGACAACCCTACTCGTCGAGTCAAGGCTCTCGACTCGTAGAGTAGATTTTGAGTCCCGCGTCTAAACTCCTCCCATTCCTATTCGACGAGTTTGGGGCCTCCAACTCGTCAAGTCCCTTTGTAAAAATGCATAGTTCTTATTTAAAATGCGTACCAGGAACCAGGCATTACAAATCTCCCCCACTTATTTTAGACTTCGTCCTCGAAGTCTGTTGCTGCATCTGGGAAAAGCTCGGGGTAGTGCTCCCTCATCTCGTCCGCCGGCTCCCAAGTCCATTTGGAGCCCTTGCGGTGATGCCATTGCACTGTACTAACTCGACCTTCTTGTTCCTCAGATCCTTCGTCTTCTTATCGAGGATGGCTATTAGTCGCTCATTGTAGTTCGGGTTGTCATCCACCTGAATATCCTCTAGAGGCACCACCGCAGAGTTGTCTACCAGACACTTCCGCAGCTGGGAGATATGAAAGGTACTATGTATATGACTAAGCTCGACTGGCAGATCCAGCCTATACGCCAGCTTGTTGACCCGGGATGCAACCCTAAAAGGACTAATGTACCTAGGCCCCAGCTTGCCCCATTTTCCTGAATCTGGTGAAACCTTTCCAATGTGACACCTTCAGGAGAACCCTATCTCTGACCTGGAACTCTAGGTCCGATCCGCGTCTGTCAACATAGCTCTTCTGCCGACTCTGAGCAGTCTGAAGCCTGCTCCTGACTTGCTATATCCTCTCTGTCATCTTGAGTACCACCTCGATATTCAACATGACCCTCTGTCCAACCTCATCTCAGCATATCGGGGGGGGGGGGGGGGGGGGGGGGGGTTCTACACTTCCTCCCATACAACATCTCAAAGGGAGGATGGTCGATAATCACATGGTAGCTATTGTTGTAGGAAAACTCTGCCAAGGGAAGGTAGGTATCCGAGCTACCATCAAAGTCTAGGACACACGCTCGCAGCATATTCTCCAGATTCTCGATTGTCTGCTCGCTCTGACCATCCGTCTGCGGGTGAAAAGTCGTGCTAAAGTGCAGATGAGTACCCAACATGTCGTGAAACTTCTTTTAAAATCTGGAAGTGAATTGTACATCTCTATCTAAAATCACGGAAACTGACACTCCGTGTCGAGCTACTACCTCTCTGATGTAGATGTCGGCCAACTTCTCAGCCAAGATGCTCTCCTGAATCAGAATGAAATGGGGACTCTTGGTCAATCGATCCACGATGACCCAAATCGAATCCACTCCCTGTGCGGTCCTGGGAGGCTTCGTGATGAAATCCATATTAATATGCTATGACAACCATAAATTTCCGATCAAGTCAAAGTCAAATAAAGTCAACAGGTCAGACCGGTCAGCTCATATAACCCTTGTATATTAGGGCTTATACTATGTTACTATTGTGCAACTCACTATTTTAATAAGAATTTATCACTTGGAAAGTTCATTCGTTCAAAAATTTCAAACCCTAATCGGGGTAACTAATGAAACTATTCGATAAAACGTTATTCATACCCCTCGGTGGCATAAAACCATCATAACTAAGCTTAACGATGTGTACGAACCTTGCATTGCGAAGCTAAACATCCAAAAAGGTCACAAACGAAGTCTCTTTCAATCTCTCTCTGTCTATCTCTCCCTCTCTCTCCCAAATCTCTCCTGAATCTCTCTCATAACCTCCCTCAACTTTTTATAAAGATTTGGGGGCATCCCGACCCTTAACTTGGCCAAAAACTAGGCAAAATGGAGAGTTAACGCGAAAATCAGCCACTTAGGGCCGAACCTTCTTAGAGCCGAAACCCTAAGAGGCGAGACCCCAAGGAACCTAAAGGAGCTTGAGGAACCGAACCTCCCCAAGGAACCGAAATCCCTCCTGAACCGAACCTACTAAGGAACCGAACTTACCAGAGCCAAAATTTTCAGAACCGAACTTGCTAGAGCCGAACCTCGCAAAAGTCGAAACCGAACCAAGCGAGCCGAGACCCCCCCCCCCCTTTCGGACCGAACCTTCGCCTTCGCCTCCTTACTTCTGCGTTCGGTTCCTCGTCTGCGAATCTGTCTGACCGAACCTTTCTCTCGGTTCTCACCTTACCAACCGAACCCACCTCTCGGTTCTAAGCCTTCTAAAGGACCGAACCTCAGCCCTGAACCCGAATTTTCGCAACTTCACCCCTTTTTCCCGGTTTTTGACCATTTTCGCGTTTTAAGCCTTTCGTGATTTTAACGTGGGATTTTCACCCAAACTTATATTTTGACATATAATACCCCATATTTCCATAATCTATACACGTTTTTAGGGAAATCTTTATTTAAGAATAAAATATAGTGGGTAAGTTATTTAGGTGTAGTGTTGACTTATCCTTTGTACAAAAACAGAAGTTACCTCCCATACTCACTCCATGACCATTCCCAGTCACTATTCCACCATACCTGGTCATTCCATCATCCTTTTCCCACCATTTTCCACCCACACTCATGATCAAAGGCAGGAAAAACTCTTATCTCTCCTCCCATTACACTCATTCTCCACCAAGAAGCAAAAACTCATTCTCTCTCACTATCCCTCTCAAATCTCGAAAATTTAAGGCTGATCACAAGTTCTTCAACTACTCTTAGTAAGTAATATCACTTCTCACATGATTATTTCCCTTTCTTTCTACTTAAATCATGGATATCTTACATCAACATCATCACAATTGTGTTAGATCTTCGAATCTTCAAGCAATCTTCTAAGTGTTCTTGAGTTGAACACTTCTTTTCTTCATCATCCATCTATTGAAACCACACAAGGTGAGTTCATACCCCCGCATTTTCATGATTTCTTCAAGTTTTAGGGGGAGAATACAAGTTAAAACACCAACAACATAATTAAACTCAAACAACAGCTTTCAACAAAAAACATAATGTTCATTCACGAACTTTTTTGAACATCTTAAACTCTTTAGTTTTCAAAAATGTATTAGATAGAAATAGTTCAGGTTCATGCCTTTAAAATGACTACTTGCACATGTCCATCAGATTTTTCTACAATTTATGGTGATTTTTACAAAACTGCATGTCACTATAGCTACGAATTTGGACTTGTTTGTGAATATGAACATTTTCACACCAGTTAGGGACTTCTAAAAATCATAATAAAATTTGTGAACAAACTAGACACAATTTCTAAACTCTCAGAGTCTACGGATCTAGTTTTCGATCTCGTATGCATTTTCTGTGATTTTTCTAAATCAACGAGGAAATGTTAAAAATAAATTCACAGATTACAACTTTATTAACACTTTGTAACATGTTGAGCAAAGTATAAAACCTTGATGTCTTCATATTTTGCATGATTTTTCTATTTAGACATATTTATATTATAGAAAAATGTTCACTAAATTGTAAGAATTTCTTATTATTACAATTAATGCATTATGAAGCATGGTAAACATAGAAACATTTTGCTATATACATTCTACTTACATAGAAAGTGAATACTACACACTACAAACATTTGGATAAAATATAATAGGTATAGTTTATGTTACATATAAAATACAAAAGAATACATTTCTACAAAAAGGGTTTTCATTACCACATTACGTAAATCTGTTAATGAATAAATTTGTGAGACATTCGCTTCACGTTACTTCCAGAATCTCTTGTAGGGAGAACGTGATAGTTGTGTATAGATCTATACTGGGTTTGACAAACCCACACCTTAGTTGCATGCAACAGCTAGACCAACAGGTAGATCTGGGCTGACAAATGTCATTAACATTCCGACGCCTGAAGAACGTCGTATATAAGGCCAACTAAGTCATAGTATGGTTATAATAACTCACATAGGGTATTAACAAACATAAGATTTATGGGATTTCCATTTAAACTAACAAGTTTATGCCGATTTAAACTTGCATGATTCAAATTTTAAATGGAAAGATACTAGCATACTATTAGTCTTGGCATTTTAGACTACAATACATTTTAGAGAGAAAATATGGGATTTTCTGGAACAAACACTACTTTACAAAAAATAATTTCAACATTTCATTCTAAAAGCTTATGAACTCACCAACTTAATTGTTGACACTTTTTCAGAACTACTTGTATTCTCATGGAATCCATAAATCAGGTAAACAGCGGCTTTTGAGGATGGAACGCTAAGGCGTCAAACATTGTATTTTTGTCAACATAATGTAATTGATTTAGAAACATGTAAACTTTTGCTATGATGTAACTTTTTCAATTATATTTATGTTGGTTGTTCGTACTTTGAGCACTATTATACTCGTTGTTGTGATACTGTACATGAAGTCCGCCACCCCCGGACGTTTCCGCCATCCTTGGTTTGGGGGTGTGACATGTCCTCCCACTTCCATATAGGGATATCCAACGGTTGCGTCTTGCCGTGAGGACTCTGGTGCTCCGCCTTGACCTTCCTGCAGGTCAGGCATCTCTCAACGTACCAGGCTACATCTCATTTCATGCAGGGTCACCAGTAGTCAGGGCGAAGATCTCTATACATCTTCGTCGCCCCGGGATGGATGAAAAATATGGACTTGTGGGCCCATCCATCAAAATCTGCCACACTCCACCCTAGTACAGAACCCGAACCCTTCTATGCAGGGTCAGCCGCCCATGGCTGTCATAGTCAAACAAGGCCACCTGGCCTATGATCTGCTTGCACTTCCGACGCTCCTCCTTCATACCCTCAACTTGCGCCTCTCAGATCCGCTCCAAAAATGGAGTCGCCATCGTCATCCTCAAGAAAATGCCTCTAATTGGGGCTACCTTATGGCTGAGCGCATTGGCCATAATGTTGGCCTTCCCCGAGTGGTAGAGGATCTCACAGTCGTAATCCTTCACCACATCCAACCACCGACGTTGCCTCATGTTCAGATTCGGCTGATCCATGAGGTACCTCAAACTCTTGTGATCCATGTATATGGTACAGCATATCCCATAGAGGTAATGCTACCAAATATTGAGGGAGAAAACAACCGCCCCCAACTCCAGATCATGTGTCGGGTAGTTCGCCTCGTGAGGCTTTGGCTGCCTCGAGGCGTAAGCAATGACGTGCCCCCTCTGCATCAATATCACGCCCAAACCCGAGATGGACGCATCATAGTACACTACAAAATCCTCTATGCCTTCTGGCAGGGCTAAGATCGGTGTCTTACACAATCTCTGTCTCAAAGTCTCAAACGCTACCTGCTTCTCAGGACCCCAACGAAAGACAACAACCTTCTTCGTCAGCCGGGTCAAGGGTATTGCTATCTTGAAGAAGTCCTGAATGAACCTCTGGTAATAGCCTGCTAACCCAAGGAAACTCTGAATCTCAGATGGAGACGTTGGAACCCCCCATCTTATCACGGCCTCTACTTTGGCCGGGCCAACCAAAATCCCATTTTGGTTGACAAGGTACCCCAGAAACTGCACCTTGCACAACCATAAGTTTGAATTTGACATACAAGCTCTCCCTTCTCAAGGTATCCAAAACCTCTCGCAAGTGCTCCTCATGCTGCTCCTGTGTCTTGGAGTAAACCAGAATGTCATCAATGAAGATGATCACAGATCGATCCAACATCAGTCTGCACACGCGGTTTATGAGGTCCATGAACGCGGTAGGAGCATTGGTGAGCCCAAAGGGCATCACCACGAACTCGTAGTGGCCATAGCGAGTCTGGAAAGCAATCTTCTGCACATCCTCGTCTCTGACCCTCATCAGATAGTAGCCTGAACGCAGATCTATCTTGGAAAACCAAGATGCCCCCTTTAGCTGGTCGAAGAGATCATCAATCCTCGGTAGTAGGTAACGGCTCTTCACCGTTACCTTGTTCAGCTCCCAGTAGTCTACACACATTCGATGTGACCCGTCCTTTTTCTTCACTAAAACGATTGGGGCTCCCCAAGGCAAACTGCTTGGCCTAATGAATCCCTTGTCTAATAACTCTTGCAGCTGTGTAGACAACTTCTGCATCTCGGGAGGAGCCATCCGATATGGTGCCTTGGCTATCGGAGCCGCATCAGGGACTAGTTGGATCCTGAACTCCACCTGTCTCTCCGGAGATATCCTAAGAAGATCCTCTAGAAATACATCTGGGTACTCTCGCACCACTGTTACATCACTCAGTCACCTTACCCGCCTCCTGGGTATCCATAACATAGGCGACGTACCCTGCACAACCTTGCTGAAGGTAGTGCCTAGCCGTTGCTGCTGAACACATAGCCGGTCCACGTTGCGGCCACTCATCCTGAATCACCAGCTCTCCCCCACTTAGGGTCCTGACATGCACCAACTGCTGCGCACAGTCGATCACCGCCCCATTAGGGCTCAGCCAAGCCTTGCCGATGATAACCTTGTTCCCACGCAACTGAATGGGAACCAAATCCACTAGGTAACGCTCATCATACAGCCTCAAAACACAAACCATGAAAAACTATAATGCCCGAAAAGATCGGTCGTCAGCTATCTCAACCTCTAAAGGACAATCCAATATCCCTGAAGACTCAGGAAACTTCTTGCTAAGAGCAAGAGAGACGAATGATCGGGTAGCCCCCGAGTCAAATAACACTTGTACTGGAATGTCATTCACATGGAACGATCCTAAACAAAACACATAAACATAGCACATAAATATCATAAATGACATATAATAAGAGTTAAAGAGAAGAAAGTATACCCGTCACCACATCCGGTGCAGCACGCGCCTCCTTGGTGGTCAGGTGGAAGGCTCGGCTCCTCACTACCGCAACATCTGTCTTGCCCTGTCGGCCATCCATGATCCGCAGGGTTGCTGGAGTTGGTGCCACCACTGGCGCTGTTGGTACTAATCTTGGGCAATTAGTCTTTTTATGGCCCTTTTGATTGCAATGAAAGCAAATCAAGTCTGATGTTTGGAGAGTGGGGGTAGGGTGGTACAATCCCTGTGAAAGTGTCTAGTCTTGCCTCACTTATAGCAACCTGACCCCCCAGCTCGACAAACTCCCTCATGTGACTTGCCACATTTCCCACAGCGGCCCCGGTCCTGCTGGCCCTTCGACCTAGAGTTGAATCCCTTGGGTTTCTTCCCTGAAACCCAAGTAACATGCTCAGTCTCCGCCTTCCTCTTTCGGAGGTGATCTATATCAATCTCCCTCTCATTCACCCTCGTAATCATGTCATCCAAGGTCCGGCATGCTGAGTAGATGACATGTTTCCGGATGTCTGCCCTCAACATGTCGTGGTACCGGGTCTTCCTCATATCCTCATCCCCTGCATACTGGGGCACCAGTAAGTCCCTTTCCCTGAACTTGGTGGTAATCTCCACCACCGAATCAGTTGTCTGCCTCATATCCAAAAACTCCCTGGCCAGCTCTTGAAGCTCCACAGCTGGCGCAAACTCAACTCTAAACTTGGTCACAAATTCTGACCATGTCATAGCCTCAATGGTTGGGGCTCCCAACGAATCACCGACCGCCTCCTACCAATCTCGAGCTCGGTCCCTCAAACATCTTGTAGTATACCGGACCTTCGGCCCCTCAGGGTAGAAGCTCGTCAACTAAGCAGACTCCATGTCTGCAATCCACCTCCCAGCCACGATGGGGTCCTTCACCCTGTGGAAGTCTGGCACACCACATCCCTTGAAGTCCTTGAAGGAGAGTGTGTGTGTCCCTGACTAGCTAGACGCCATGTCACTCCGACATGCCCTTAGACGATCCTCTATCAGCTCGATAATCCCTTCCTTGATCGACCCAAAAATCACCGGGGTCGCCTCAAGGATGCCTCTCGCGATCTCAGACGCGATGAACTCGCGTAGTCCGTCATCAACTGGATTGGAACCTGCACCCGAACCTGATCCTGACTCAGACCCTGAACCTCCTGCTCCGTGACGTTTCACCACCATTCTGAAAAAAAAACACATAATCTTCAGGGTCCTACATAACCTCGATAGGTCTCACACATTCTACAAGTTCCCTAGTTCTATCTCGGCCCTCCTTAACTCAAGTACGGATCCTATGCTTTCAGTAGTACGGGCCCATACCGCCTTCCACATCTATCTGTACTTTCCTCAAGGTTTTCCTTGACTTCACCAAGTCCCTTCTACTACTACTACTCACTGCTCTAATCTCATCCTAGGCTTACCCTAGGGTAAATCTCCAACCTACTCTTCATCATCAGCTGCATAAGAAATTCATGTCACCCTTACCTAACTAGCTCGTGAATACCATTACATATCACTAAGACCAGATAATTCTTCGAATGGGAGGTCCTACCCTACAACGGTTGGACTCAAACAAGAGCTGCGCAATATGTCACACCCCCAAACCAGAACCGCGGAATCGTTCGAGGGCGGATGACTTCCTGTAGTATCGTAACAATTGAATACATAGTAAAGAAAGTAAAACATCCATCATATATATATAATTTAAAAGTTACATTGTTGAAGGATACTGGTTTCAAAACAAATTACAATATGATAACAAAATGAGTTTTAAACTGACGTCTTAGCGTCACTTCTCCAAAAGCTGAAGTTTACCTGTATTACTGAATCCTTGAGAAATACAAGTAGTTTTGAAAGAGCATTGATATGTGCATATTTAGCCATGTGTTTAGTATAGATTTTTATCAATTATTAGCTAATTATTTGCATAATATGGACAAAAGGTACTTAATAATGTCTAAATTATACTTTCAGTCCAGAAGACATGCTTGGAAGCAAAAAGAAAGAAGGAGAAGCAATTAGAAGCTGAAGAATGAAGAAAGAAGAACAAACCTGGAGCTACTCGGCGAGTCCAGAAGCTACTCCGCAAGTTCCAATGAATGTTTGCAAAGTAATATCCAGAATCCTTGTCGTACACATATTTCTCAAAGGAACTCGGCGAGTTGGATACCTACTCGCCGAGTTGCCCCTGTTTTGAGAAAATTATAAATAGGAGATCTAATTCCGAATTGAAGAGTTTTTTGGCTTCTCTAGAGAATAACTTGTGACTGAGGAAACCCTTGGAGACCTGAAGAACCCTAATCTTTGATCTTTAGAAGACTCAAGGCGAATTAGGTTAAATTTTCCACTTATTCTTAGAAGTGAATCATGTTTAGATCAACTAAATTCGTTTTTAGATTCTCTTATACTGTAATCATAGCTGAATTTTTGTAGTTTCTGTTTAGGAAAGACCAAATTACTCCTATGGTTTGATTCATACTTTTATTGATTGATTATTGGTGATTTTATTAAATTAAGTTTGTTAAAGACCCTTATGCATTAACCATAACTATTTTCTATTAATTGGAAGACAATTAGGCTGCATGAACATCTCTTAATTGTTAACCTCATATGATTTATGTGAATACCTTATCATAATCCTAGGATTAGAGAATATGAAACTAGGATTAATTAGAGAATGGGTAAATTAATGTGTGATCTTGTTTGAGAAACCAACAAACAAGAGGTTAGTTGAATTACTAATTTGATTAACCAATTACAAATCTTATTTAATCCAAATAATTGAATTAGGGAATTAATTATTTTAACACTTGATCACTGCTTGAATTGATTAATTTTCTAAGGGTTAGTAATAGCGAATGCGAATCTAATCACTATAGTTGGTAACCAATAACAATTAATTTATTACTTTATCATAAAATTAACCATAGGAGTGAATTGGTTGGACCTAAACAGAAACCCTTTTATTAAATTTGGTGAATATTTACTTGCTTTAGTTAATTAGTTAATTACGTGTTAGGAAGCGTGTTTAAGTTTCTAGTCTTGTAAAACTAGAGAAAACCCTTTACTTTTATTACTTGTTTAGTAAAAATTAGTTATTAGTTTAATTTCCGTTCCCTGAGTTAGACACCCTACTTATTCAACTATACCACTAAAAGACAGGTTCACTGCCTTTGTGTACTAAATTTATATTTTTAGAGTAGGAATAAAACCAGTGCATTTTACACACATCAAGCATCAACAAATAAGTTGGTGAGTTCATAAGCGTTTATGTATAAAATTTGTAAGTTTGATATAAAATCACTGAGTTTGCTTCTGGAAAATCCAATATTTTTCCGTGAGTGTGTGGTAGTTTAAAAGTTCCAAAAATGTAATGCATTAGTAGTTTTCATGCCTAGAATAATAGATTTATGTATGTATAAAATCACTAAGACATTTGATAACCCCGTAAATCATCGTGTTTTTAATACTCCATGTGAGTTTTATAACCATGCTATTGACCTAGACTGCCTGTAACAATGTTCTTCAGGCCTTGGAATGTTATGACGTTTGTCACCCCAAACCTATCGGTCTAACTGTAGCTAACAGTTTAGGTGCGGGATTGCCAATCCCATATAGATCTATACACAAGTATCACGCTCTCCTACAAGAGATTATGGTATATAATACAGAACTTTAACTGCATACTTGAAAGTACGTAAATTTGAATGTCTCACAAAACTTAGTATCAAATAGATTTACGTATGAAAAGTCCATTTGTTCTTGTATATGAAAGTATTTCCTTGATATAATACTTATAGTATGTAAAATCTCATGATTTCCTTGTAAACTATACCTATTATAGTTTTTCCAAAAGTGTATTTCGTTTGTATGGTAAACCCTAGTGTAGTGTCGACTTTGTATGTAAAGTATAACATTATTGAACATTTATACTCAAAATATAAATAAAGTGTTTGATATTTATATAACAACATGTTTCATTTCAAAAGGTCAAAGTGTTATCGTGATATGTTGCATGAGAACGTTTTCGTATGATAGTATAAATCACATATGATTGATTATATAACAAAAAGTATAGCAAAAGATTGATGTTTTTCACACGAGAATAACTGTGTGTTTACTTGTATCCCCCCCCCCCCTTAAAAGTGTATGAAAGTATTTACAAAGCATTTGAAAACGTAGTTGTAAGGGTATGAACTCACTTGATAGATTGAAGAAGGTGAGATGAAAACCGAGCAGAACTCTGACTGGAGAAAGTTGATTTCTCGGGATTATCAGGAATCTCGGGAGTGTAAGACCTTCCTTCAAAACTTGGATGTGAAGACCGGGGCTTCGGGAGAAAGTTGATTTCTTGGGATTATCGGGAATCTCGGGAGTGTAAGACCTTCCTTCGAAACTTGGATGTGAAGACCGGGGCTTCGGGATGGCTTCGGGATGACTGGAGAAAGTTGATTTCTTGGGATTATCGGGAATCTCGGGAGTGTAAGACCTTCCTTCAAAACTTGGATGTGAAGACCGGGGCTTCGGGATGGCTTCGAGGGTTAAAACGTAGATCTTTGGCACGAGAAAGAAGAGAATTGAGCACCTAAACCCGAAACCATCAGTTTCTATTTATATAGGTGAAATTTGAGGGTTCACGTCGTTTAGAGTTTTTAGCTGTCTACCGCTATCCCGAAACTTAGAAAAATCATAACTTCTTCATACGAAGTCGGATTTTGACGTTCTTTTTATGCACGTTCACGGTTTAGTATAATCTACGACTTTCGTTTAGATACCTAAGGCTAAAAGTATTTTATTGAAATTACTCTTTTTACGTTTGTCAGTGTTTTACCGGTTTTGACACGAATTTTTGATTGCTCATAACTTCTTCGTTATAACTCAGATTTTAGTTTTCTTTATATTTCTGAAAACCTTGACACGATAACTATCATTTTATGCAACCCAATAGAGACTTTTGAACATTTTATTTTTGACGCTAATTACATTATATCAAAAGAGATTACAATTCTTGACTTTTTTGGTCATTACATTTGATTCGAAATATCGGGTTGTCACATCATCCCCCTGTTAGAGGGAATTTCGTCCCGAAATTTAATGTAAGATAAATATTTGTGGATTAGGGAAAGAGATGCGGATACTTTTGTTTCATCTGATATTTGCGCTCCCAAGTGTATTCAGGTCCTCGTTTTGCAATCCAGCGGACCTTCACAATGGGCATGTGACTTTGTTTTGTTCTTTTAATTTCCCTATCTATGACCTTAATTTGTTCCTGTATAAAGTGGAGACTCTCGTTGATTTCGATTTCATCTAGAGGGACAACGAGGGTCTCATCAGACATACATTTCTTCATGTTTGACACATGAAAGGTAGGATGTACGTTATTGAGTTCCTGTGGTAGTTGAAGTTTGTATGCTACCAGGCCGATCCTCACAAGGATCTCGAATGGTCCGATATACCTTGGGTTTAGTTTCCCACATTTTCCGAAAAGCATTAACCCTTTCTAAGGCGAGATCTTCAATAGCACTCGGTCCCCGACCTGAAACTCCAAGGGCTTCCGTCTTTTGTCCACATAACTCTTTTGTCTGTCTCTTGAAGCCTTTAGTCGTTCCCGAATTTGAACAATCTTCTCAGTTGTTAATTTTATAATTTCCGGGCTTGTGAGGGCGCTGTCGGGTACTTGTCCCTTGGCTAGTTACGTGTCACCCACTTCAGCCCAACACAGTGGTGATCTGCACTTGCGGCCATAGAGGACTTCGAATGGAGCAACTTTAATGTTGGAATGATAGGTATTGTTATACGATAATTCGACTAGTGGTAAATGGGTATCCCATGCTTTACCAAAGTCAATTACACAAGCTCTTAGCATATCTTCCAAGGTTTGTATAGTCCTCTCACTTTGACCGTCGGTTTGTGGATGGTAAGCGGTACTCATGTCTAGTCTCGTTCCTAGAGATTTTTGTAGCGACTGCCAGAATTGCGAGGTGAATCTACTATCTCTGTCGGAGATAATGGATATTGGTACACCATGTAGTCGTACAATCTTTCGGATGTATGTTCGATCTAGCTTCTCCATCTTGTCGGTTTCCTTTATTGGTAGAAAGTGTGAGTATTTTGTTAATCTATCGACGACGACCCAGATGGTATCTAGCCCACCTGCTGTCTTGGGTAATTTGGTTATGAAACCCATGGTTATCTGCTCCCACTTCCACTCGGGAATTTCAGGTTGTTGTAGTAATCCAGAAGGCTTTTGGTACTCTATCTTGACTTTGGCGCAAGTCAGACACTTGCCTACATAGGTAGCGATCTCTGCTTTCATGTTCGGCCACGAATAGAGTTTCTTAAGGTCCAGATACATCTTGTTTGAACCTGGATGCACTGAGTATTGAGTCTTATGAGCTTCGTTTATGACAACGTCTCTGAATCCACCAAACTTTGGTGTCCAGATTCGATCCACGAAGTAACGAACTCCATCGCCCTTGACTTCAAGATTTTTGTCCATTCCTCTTAATGTTTCACCTGCCACATTCTTTGTTTTCAAGGCTTCCTTCTGAGCTTCCTTGATTTGTGTGGACAGGTGTGAATGGATCGTCATGGTTAAGGATTTCACCCGGCGGCCCGAGTATTCCTTTCAACTAAGAGCATAAGCTACCACATTCGCTTTTCCTGGATGATAACGAATTTCGCATTCATAGTCATTTAACAGTTCAACCCATCGTCTCTGTCTCATGTTGAGTTCTTTTTGGTTGAGAATGTGCTAAAGGATCTTATGATCGGTGAAGATTGTGCATTTCGTGCCATAGAGATAGTGTCTCCAGATCTTTAGTGCGAAAACGACTGCTCCTAGTTTGAGGTCGTGTGTAGTGTAGTTGACCTCGTGCGTCTTGAGTTGTCTCGAGGCGTAGGCGATGACCTTTCCTCGTTGCATTAGAACACATCCAATACCTTGATTAGATGCATCATAGTAGACCACGAAGTCTTCTGTTCCTTCTAGCAAGGACAATATAGGTGAGCTGCATAGTGCTTGCTTCAGTGTTTGGAATGCAGTGTCTTGTCTTTCTTCCTAATTGAAAGTTACACCCTTCTAGGTCAAGGTGGTCAGTGGTTTAGCAATCTTCGAGAAATTTTGTATAAATCTTCAGTAATAGCCAGCAAGGCCCAAGAATTGTTGGAATTCCGTTGGGGTTCTTGGAGCTGACCAGTTCTCGATCACCTTGATTTTGGAAGGGTCCACGTGTATCTCGTCTTTGCTAACCACGTGACCTAGGAAATCTACTTTCCGAATCCAAAATTCGCACTTTGAAAATTTTGCGTATAGCTTCTCTTTCCTTAGGGTTTCTAATATTTGTCGGAGGTGTTGACCATGTTCCTCTTTACTATTCGAATACATGAGTATATCGTCTATGAACACGATCACAAATCTGTCCAGGAATGAACGACATACTCGGTTCATTAAATCCATGAACACCTTCGGTGCATTTGTTAATCCAAAAGGCATTACTACAAACTCGTAGTGACCATAACGAGTTCGAAAGGCTGTTTTGGGAACATCTCCTTCCAAGACTTGCAACTGATGATACCCGGATCTCAAATCGATCTTTGAGAAATAACTTGCTCCTTGGAGTTAGTCGAACAGGTCTTCAATACGTGGTAGGGGATATTGGTTCTTGATAGTGAGCTTGTTGAGTTCTCGGTAATCGATGCACATGCGGAACGATCCATCCTTCTTTTTTTACAAACAGGACTGGTGCTCCCCAAGGTGAGAAGCTCGGTCTGATGAATCCTTTGTTGAGTAGTTCGTTTAATTGGATGGATAATTCTTGCATCTCATCTGGCGCTAGACGATACGGTGACTTAGCTACTGGGGTAGCTCCGGGAATTAAATGGATTCTGAACTTGACTTGTTGTTCTGGTGGGACTCCAGGAAAATCTTCAGGTAAGACATTGAGAAAATTGCAGATTTCTAGAATGTCTTTGATGTCTTTCGTTTCTTTTTCTTTATCTACCACGTGGGCTAAGAAGGCATGGTACTCCGTACGTAGGTATTTATGGCCTTTGACGCAAGAGATGATTTGTAAATTGGTACTGGGTTTGTCACCATAAATGACAAGAGTTTCGCCGATTGGAAAATTTAGGCGAACGACCCTTTCGTGACAAAGTATATCGGCATGGTGTAGGCTTAACCAATCCATACCGATGATGACATCAAAGCTCTTTATGGTGATCGGCATTAGATCGATTTGAAATGAATGTTCGTTTAGAGTTAGCGTGCAGCCTATGTACATATCATTTGTGCTTTCTGTTCTACCATTTGTCATTTCTACTGTAAATATCTTATTGAGTGATTGAGGGTTCTGTTTTAGTACGAGCTTGAATTTATGTCTCACGAAACTCCTCTCCGCACCACAATCAAAGAGTATGCATCCATAAGCGTTATTGAGGAGGAACGTACCCGTAACCACCGTGGGATCATCTATTTCGTCGTTCTGCCCTATTGCGAGCACTTTTCCTATGCCGCCAGCATTCCTTGCCTTAGGGCAGTCCCTCTTGTAGTGTACAGCCTCTTCGCACCCATAACACGCCCGGCCCACACCGACTCCAGGGACTTGGTGTAACGTCCCAAATTTCAAGACTAAAAATTTCTTTTAATAAACCATTACTTAAAGCAAAATCATCGATTCAAAACACAATCAGAGTATTAGTTTCCAAAACACATGTTCGTTATCAGAGTAAAACATTCCCAGGCTGTCTAGTCTATGGTGTGTGCCATGCGATCACCCCGAGCTCTTCTCTCCGCTACCGGAACTACCTGAAACCAAAACTGAAAACCGTAAGCACGGAGCTTAGTGAGTTCCCCACCCTACCACATACCATGCATAACCACATACTATACATACTGGGCACGCCCACTATCCTGGGCCTCGCCCGCTACAACGACCCCGCCGTTCCAGGCCCCACCTGGCTTCGAGCCCCGCTCGGATACAGATCTGTTTCACTCAGGCCTCGCCTATCACAAGGCCTCGCCCACTAACATATAATAGCACATAAACATATCACAACACAAAAGCTAAACACATACTAACGGATCCTGTCCAAAGGCCTCGCCTATCCTGGGCCTTGCCCTTATCCTGCTACTGATGAGTCATGGAACCCCGTCCATGCTCCTACTGATAGTGAGATACGGGCCCAACCTACACTCACTCTTTCCCAAACTTGGGCCTCGCCCCTGATCTGTTGCTAATGAAATGTTGAACACCATCCACACTCTGCTATAGGTGAGATACGGGACCTCGCCCACACTCACCTCCCTACCAGGCATATACAAGTATCACACAGACAACAAGTATAAACTATCACATAAACCATTCCTTGGGCACCCGCCTGCTATCATTGGACCTCGTCCTGAATATCATACTAGCATATTGTGCCTAGGGCTAACCCCCGGGTCTTCTACTCATACTACATGGGCCGGCATTGTGGCCGTAGACCCATTCACACAAAAAGGGAAACTCACCTGCACTGGCTGAACGCACTGATGATCCCACTAGTTGTTGCCCGACAACTCTCTGAACTCCTGCTCCACTAGCTCCCCGAGCTATCACTATCAATGCAACACTTAGTCTGACTAAACCCCGAAAGACAACCAAGTCAACTCTGGTCAAAGTCAAAGTCCTGGTCAAATTCAACCTCCCAGGTCAACCCTACTCACCGAGTCAACCTACTGACACGCCGAGTTCCTAAGTTCAGAGTCCTTCCAATCGCGACTCGACTCGCCGAGTCAGTCCATGACTCGCTGAGTCTACCGATTTCCGAGTCTTGACCTGTCTAAATCACCGAGTCTCCACTCGACTCACTGATTCGAGTCTCAACTCGAAGGGTTTGGGGTTTCGCGACCTGACTCGCCGAGTCCAAGAACAGACTCACCGAGTCCAAGACAACCTTCATCAGACTCGTCGAGTTGTTCTTCAAACTCGTCGAGTTCCTGCCCAGCTTCATCCGACTCGACAAGTCGTTCATCCCACTCGTCGAGTTCCTCCTCATCTTCATGCTACTCGCCGAGTCCACTCAAAGGACTTGCTGAGTCCATTCAGATCTTCATACATGCAGAGGACTTTTGAGTCATGCATGGACCCCAAACTGTAGATCTACCCTTCCCAAGCCTATTCCTCACGTAAAATTATAAACTTTACATGTAGGGAAGGAGATCTAGGCAAAACACACCATAAACTAGGGTTTGAGACAAAGAGGCTCCATAATCAACTCATGGGCAGATACTTTATGCTTCTCAGGACCAAAATATGCTTAGATCTGAAGTAGCAACTCCAGATCCGACTTATAACTCGAATTGATGACTAACTATGGCTTAAAAAGCCCCAAATCTCACAACCATAGAAGATCTAAAGGAAAGAAACGACTTAATACCTTCAATACCTCAGAAAGGCTCCCCAAACTTCAGATCTAAGGTCAATCCTTGAAGCTTCAACGATTCCCTTCTTTCTTCTTCCTTTAAATCACCCAAAAATGGCTTGGAAGCTTGAATGCAAAACAATGGAGACTTAGGGTTCGATGTTCTGGGTGAGAGAGGCAGTAAAGGAACCCCAAGGGAGGGAATGAGACGTTTAAATAGGATCCAAGTCCCGAATTTAGGGTTTTCCTCGTACAGACCAGACTCGCCGTGTCCCCTTGGCCGACTCGCCGAGTCGGTCACTTACTCCTCGACTCGGATCCCACTCGGACTCGTCGAGTCCAAGACAACCTTCATCAGACTCGCCGAGTTGTTCTTCAAACTCGCCGAGTTCCTGCCCAACTTCATCCGACTCGACGAGTTGTTCATCCCACTCGTCGAGTTCCTCCTCATCTTCATGCTACTCGCTGAGTCCACTCAAAGGACTCGCTGAGTCCATTCAGATCTTCATACATGCATAGGACTTTTAAGTCATGCATGGACCCCAAACTGTAGATTTACCCTTCCCAAGCCTATTCCTCACGTAAAGTTGCAAACTTTACGTGTAGAGAAGGAGATCTAGGCAAAACACACCATAAA
Organism: Lactuca sativa; assembly: GCF_002870075.4. Classification (NCBI taxonomy): domain Eukaryota; kingdom Viridiplantae; phylum Streptophyta; class Magnoliopsida; order Asterales; family Asteraceae; genus Lactuca; species Lactuca sativa. The sequence goes on from NC_056630.2 coordinate 284,431,618, forward strand.
ATAGGGTTTAAGACAAATAGGCTTCATAATCAACTAATGGGCATATACTTTATGCTTCTCAGGACCAAAATATGCTTAGATCTGAAGTAACAACTCTAGATCCGGCTTCTAACTCGAATGGATGACTAACTAAGGCTTAAAAAGCCCCAAATCTCACAACCATAGAAGATCTAAAGGAAAGAAACGACTTAATACCTTCAATACCTTAGAAAGGCTCCCCAAACTTCAGATCTAAGGTCAATCCTTGAAGCTTCAACAATTCCCCTCTTTCTTCTTCCTTCAAATCACCAAAAAATGGCTTGGAAGCTTGAATGCACAACAATGGAGACTTAGGGTTCGATGTTCTGGGTGAGAGAGGCAGTAAAGGAACCCCAGGGGAGAGAATGAGACGTTTAAATAGGCTCCAAGTCCCGAATTTAGGGTTTTCCTCGTACAGACCAGACTCGTCGAGTCCCCTTGGCTGACTCGCTGAGTCGATCACTTACTCCTCGACCCGAATCCCACTCGGACTCGTCGAGTCGTCCCTTCAAATTAGGGTTTTCTTTCCTTTCTTGTCCTTCCAGACTTCGGGTGTTACACTTGGGTGATTGGTCGTGCCGGTGCCTTACAGAAACGGGCAGTATGCCCTTTCCTGTTGCAGTTGTTGCAGTGCATCTCTCGACAATTTTCGTTGTGATGGCAATTGCATTTGCTGCACTTCAGTAGGTTCCCATCATATTGCCTTGCTGGTGTAGAGGTAACAGGAGCAACAGTGGGGGTAGTAGCGACATGGACTGCCACTACTTGTTGTTTCTTCGGAGGTTCTTGTGAAAACTGACTCTTCCTCTTGTTCCAGAATTCCTTCTTGCTATTGTTGTTGGTACTATTGTTGCTATTGTTGTTGTTTCTTAGGGTTTGCTCCGGGGCAGCAGTTGCGAAGCCTTAGCAGACTCCATGGTCAAAGAGAGCTTGTGCCAACTGTTTGGCACTATCGAAAGTGACTGGTTTGGAAGCTAGTACACTCCCTCGAATTTGGGGTGATAGTCCCCAGATGTACCTCTCGATCTTCTTATTCTCTAGAGCAACCATTCCAGGGTAAAGGATTGCCAAATCACTAAACCTATTGGTATAGGTTGTGATGTCCGAGCCTACCATAGTAAGGCCCCAAAGTTCTTGCTCTAGCTTTTGTACTTCGCCCCTTGGACAATACTCTTGCATTAACAATTGCTTTAGATTCTCCTAGCCCATAGAATTTGCCACTACCAGAGTTAGTGACTTGACATGGCCATTCCACCATGCCAGAGCTCTCTCGGAGAATGTACAAGCAACAAACTGTACCTTGCTCCCTTCCAGACATGCACAGATCTCGAAAACTGCTTCTGTTTTCTCTATCCATTGTGATAGAGCCATTATCCCTCCGGATCCATTAAAAGATATGGTCTTGCTGTGCGATCCCCCGAACGACCCTGGTGTTGGCCATTCGTAGAGCTATTTACTCCCCCTACAGACCCATTATTACTCATCTGTGCCATTGTTGTTGTCACTGCAGCTGTTACAGCAGCTATCAAGGCGGCATTATCTGTTGATGGAGGTGGTGGTGGTGGAGGTGTTACGTTGTTGCCATGGCGTGTAGATCTACGAGGCGACATTGTGCTGCTAAAGAAATAACAATGAGAGACCATAAGTCTTTGATGATCGAAATCCGAATGTTAAAAGGTTAGCTATTTTCAATTATTCATGATTTAGGTTGGCTAACACAAGGTTTCGAGTTTGATTCATATTTAGAGTCTATATAATAATAGATAAATTCATGAATTGGAGTGATATGCAAAGGATTAATACCCAAAAGGAATATTTAATTATATATTAAACATATGCTTGGATTACATTCGAAGTTTAGGAAAAATTGACCTTTCTAAAGGTCTCTGATTACAAGAAAGTTAAAGAAAAGTAAGATTTTTAGCCGATAACCTATTCTATATCAAAAATTGGGAGTTTGGAAAGTCTACTTGCGACGCGGGTTACGCTTGGGGCTTGACTCCGCTTCCGATTGCTTTGCTCCCATAAGACGCCTATCAAAGGCAGCTTGCTGCTCCCTCATCTCTCTTATCTTAGAGAGAGCTGCAGTCAACTACTCCTGGAGGGTGTCAGTGTGGAGTTGAGCATTTTCCTGCAACATGTCCAGGCGACGAATGTCAGCAATGTTACCTTGAACCTCCACGTTGACTTCGCGAATCCGGTTCGCTTGAACTCCGGATTGGTAGGACTGGTTGGCTAGTTTGCCTACAACTACTGGGAGTGCTCTGTCAGCTGAACTTCCTCCACTAACCTCGTAGAAATCCCGACACATACCGTACATCGGAGCAGATTGAAGAGTGATTTTATGGTTCGAGTATCATACATCGGAGCAGATGGAGGAGTGATGCTATGGTTCGGGTACCATACATCGGAGCATATTGAGAAGGGATGTCGTGGGATGAGTACCATGGTTCGTAGTGAATGATGCTTGTGATTATCTTGTTATCCGGTCACGATTGATGAGGTAGAGATTGGACGCTATGGGTTTTAGGCCTGTAGGCCATGATTGAGTTTGGAGAGGCATCCCTCGAGAGGGAATTCGAGTGCCTATCAGGGTATTTTGGTAAGGAGTTAGAGGGAGAGGAGAATTTCGGTCTGAGTTGAGCAATCAGTCGATAGAGGAGAGGTCACCTTCTATGTGGGTGGTGCTATTTATGTTGTGTGCAAGACATGAGAGGCCTGATGTTTTAGTTTTGGGTTTGGGGGTAAACCCTGCAGGTCGTTATTGGTGATGATTTCTCCCAGAGTATCAGGCAGCATGTGTGCCGCGAGGCAGTGACTTATCATGAGCAGACAGTTAGTTGGGACTGAGGTAGTCGAGGACCACACCACACCTATTCGAGAATAGTAGGATGTGTTGTAGTGGTATCAGTGGGGAGTTCAGTCGAGTTTTGCAGTGCAGAGAGTTTTCATCTATGTTGGGAGTGGGTCCCTGTCCTTGGGATGATTCCGGTGTTGGAGCGTTGGTTGATGAGTTGAGGTGAGAGGTACGATGATTTTGCGGTTCAGTCTATGAGCCAGGGATGTTATTGAGCAGTTGAGATGGTTAGTGCTAGATTGGTATGAGATTTGGAACGACTAGAGGCAGTCGTGATGAGAAGTTCTCGAGTAGTTCATCAGAGGTTCAGAGTATATGAGGTTGATTGATTTCCTTAAGGGGGGATTATCGGGCGTTGTGTAGTACTTTCCTGGGGCAGGTGCGATTTCGCTGGTGAAAAATAGTTGTGGGTTGGTTGTGTGCTAATTGGTGATGGTTCGAACCCTAAGTGGGGGAGAACCGGGTACAGTATGTAAGAAAGCAGAGATTTGTCAAGAGTAGTTATAAGTGGAGTATAGAGATCTGCTGTAAGAAATCATGAGACCAGAGATGTCGGTGATCGAGGAAAGGGGTCAGAGTGAGTTAATGCGGGAAGTACTTGATGAGAAGGATGAATGTCTCCACGGCAGGTGTTTGGTGTTGTTGCAAGTAGATAGAGAATGATTGGGCAGCCAACTCCCGGTTCGGTATGTGTATCCTTGTTTGAATTGTGAGCGGTGGAAATGAGTTCGGAGAATTATCAGCGTATTTAGTAGCGTTAGCGTTTTCTTGTATTCCAATTGAGAAATTGGATACACCGAGATTGCAATTTGGAAAATGCAGATCTAATTTTGGGATTCAGAGGAAATGTATTATTGTGTCTATATGATGCTTGGGGCAGGAGATCAGTGGTTGTGGCAGGATCTTTTGATGTTCTGTTGGGGTATTCTGAGATATCCGGGTATGATATCTTTATTTCAGGAGTTACTCGTGAATCTTGAATTGAATCGACTTGTGGTATATCAGGTATCTATGGATCTAGTGGGAGCCTTCGAGTATGGGCATCCAGGGAGATTATTTGAGAGAGTGGATTTTCGCAAGGGTGGGCATTTGTTATGTTGATTGCCTCCAGAGTCTGTGATGGATATTCGAGTCGTAGTACTCACTATTCAGAGGGTGTTGTGATACTGCGGGGAGCCGTAGTACTCACTAGTCAGAGGGTGTTGTGATACTGCGGGGAGCCGTAGTACTCACTAGTCAGAGGGTGTTGTGATACTGCGGGGAGCCGTATTACTCACTATTCAGAGGGTGTTGTGATACTGCGTGGAGTCGCAGTACTCACTAGATGGCAAGAGAATGTGATGTTGAAATGTTTTCCGAGCAGTGTATGAAGTGGAAGATTTTTGGGTTTGAGTAGCCCTAGTATTGAGTCTTTGGAGCCTGGATGTTGAATCGGGGGCGAGACTGGGGTCTCCGTCTCTGTCGGGAGATGCGGTGAGATGCGCAAGGGATATGCGCAGCAGAAACCAGAGATCAGGGCTGAGACGATCCTCGATTGGATCGTATTCTTCTCGCATGAGGAAACGAGGATTTCGTGACTTGCGTGTCACTGGGCAAGGAGAGTGGTCACGGGGAAAAGGTTAGTGAGATGTTTGGATCATGTTATGGGAGACCTTTGGAGGCTCAGCTGTGGAGTCAAAAGCTGACCAGGTGCTTAGTCTCGAAGAGGGATATGAGAAATGAGCTAGGGCTTATCATGAGGTTGTCTGAGGACACCCCAGAGCGAGTGAGAGATTCAGACGCTCGAAGTCATGCTTCGGGCATGTGTATTAGATTTCGGAGGAAGCTGCGGCATGTAATTATCCTTGGTTGAGTTGTCCTATATCAACAGCCATCATTAGTGCATTGGTATGCTGCCCTTTGAGCTGTTGTATAGGAGGTGGTGTCGGACCCCCATTTGCTGAGGAGAGGTAACGCATGGACCCGAGAGTCCTTGTGAGCAGATCCAGAGCATGTGCGATACATGGAGTAGTGACAAGGTTCTCAAGTGGATTTCCCTAGGTAAGGAAAGAGAAAGGTATGTAACCCCAGAGGGGGGGGGGGGAAAGTGTTCGTTCACGGAAGTGAAGGTAGTAGTGCGAATGGATGATTTAGAGTATGAGGGTTGAACGTGGTGTCCGTTACAGTGGTATGGAATGACATCATGATGAGATGTCTGCTGAGGACGCGGAAGGGATTCCACGGGTGTAGAGCCAGGAGGCTCGGAAGAGATCCAGGGAGAGAATCCTGGACTCTCAGTGTGATTCTGATCAGGGTATTGGGTATGTATCAGTGGTTCATCCTGGGGGGATGTTTGAGGATATCATTAGTGTATCGGGTCTTCCAACCTGTGGGTGTTGGGGCTAGTTCAGCATGTGTATGTGATTGCAAGAGGAGAACTCGTGAGAGTTTCTCTGAGAGTGAGAATGGGTCTCTCAGTCGTTCCGGAATGGATAGAGTGGGTTTTGCATCGGGGATCCGGTGGTTCATGGTTTCCTAACCCTTATGGGTCGAGTGATCGTTGAGAATTAGAGCAGAGTTGGATCTTGGGTAACTCTCGGTTATTGAGAGTGATGATCAGGGGTACAGTTGATGCTCGGTTCGAGATGGTGATCAGGACACCGTGAAGGAGGGAGAAAGTATGTTCGAGTTTCGATATTTATGCCTTAAGAGACCTGGGCCGGTTAAGGCCCGGTGGAGCGTTGTGGGAATACCCTTGGAGTTGAGTTGCTGTAGGATTCGAGGGCGAAGCCTAATATAAGTGGGGGAGAATTGTAACATCCCGGAATAGCAAGAGTAGAGTTGAAGGGCTAAAAGTGTTATTTGGGAAAGAGCGACTCGGCGAGTCCATGGATGGACTCGGCGAGTAGAGTCGCGGCTTGGTCGCGTGTTAAGTAGCCGACTCGGCGAGTCGATGAGATGGACTCGGCGAGTAGGCGCTGAGTGGAGAAAGCCCTAATTCTCGGGGCTGAGCCCTATTTAAAGAACATTATATCCTTCCCCCAACCTCTTTATTCCCTCTTGAAGTCCAGAAACCCTAGAAAGTGTGATTGAAGAAGATTGGAGTGTATTTGGAGCATTGGAGGAGTTTGTTGAAGGAATCTTGTGAGATTGAAGGCTTGGGGCAAGGGGCTTTGCTTGGATTCGAATTTCATTGCAGTTGGGGCGTCCATTGGAGGTAACATCTCGTTCTTGGATTGATTGTATGTTGTTTCTTCATTTTGGGGTTTGTGGGATCTAGTCTATGGGTGAAATTGGAAGTCTAGAGGTTAGATCTGAGGTTGCTACCTCAGATCTGAAATGGAGAAGAATCAGAGAGCATGAAAGTCCCTGTGTTGGACTGTTTAGTGAAGCTTGCATGTCCCAAACCCTAGTTATAAGTGAATAAGGCCTAGATCTCTTTGGATTCACGTAAAGTTGGCCACTTTACGTGATGGATGAGTTGTATGAGACTAGACCTATGTTTTGGATCATTTGCATGGCCTGGAATGCTTCTGAGTGGATTCAGACCGGTGGTACTCGGCGAGTCACATGAGTGGACTCGACGAGTTGCTTGAAGATGGCCTGGAACTCGGCGAGTTGTATGAACAACTCGGCGAGTAGGTTGATGATAGTCTTAGACTCGGCGAGTCTGTTCTTGGACTCGGCGAGTCTTGTCGAAGAGTCCCGATATTCCCTGATTGAGTCGAGAATCGGTGAGTCAAGGGATGACTCGGTGAGTTGTGTGCGAGTGGACTCAGAGTTGTTGGACTCGGCGAGTCTCAGAGTGACTCGGCGAGTTAGGTCGCGGATTGAGTGAAGTTCTGATTATAGGAACTCGGCGAGTTATAGGGTTGACTCGGCGAGTAGGGTCAGTCAGGGGTTGACTTTGACTGAGGACTTTGATTTTGACCAAGGGTTGACCGTTGACTTTTAGGGTTTGGTCAGCGATGTGGCCTTTGGGCCAAGAGAGGGGTAAAATATTCTTTTACCCTTAAGAAGGTGCATTGAGAGGATTGATTCTAGTCTCGAGAGTTACAGTCATGAGAGTTTTGCCTTACGTGTTAGGCGGTGGCAAGTTCGAGATTCAAGTATGGAGATATCTGCTTTCTGCTTGCCAGGTGAGTCTTCTCACTATACTTTACCTTGAGTAGGTAACCAGAGTTATGTGACAGAGTATTTGTATGCTATGTATGTTATGTGTTGTACTGCATTATTTCTATGTGATTTATGCTGTACATGTTTGCAGAGTTGGAACCGAAGGGTTCCTAGAGTTAGAACCGGAAGGTTCACAGAGTTAGAACCTGAGGGTTCACAGAGTTTGGGTGCACGGACCCATAGAGTTATAGCCTCGAGTGGCTTATATGTGTTATGTGTGTGGTATTTTGGGGAACTCACTAAGCTTCGTGCTTACAGTGTTTTGTGTTATGTTGTTTTCAGGTTTCTTTCAGTATCACGGGACGGCACCGGCTTGATTGTACACATCAGAGAAAGAGTCATATTTTGGAGGATCGTGGTTTTCTATGCAAGTGAAAATGAAGCTATGTTTTGTAATTCAATTATGAATGAGATTTTAAACAAGTGTTTTAACATTAAAATGATTATTTTAAATGAAAATTTTATCATGAAATTTTACGGTGTTACAAGTTGGTATCAGAGCCTTGGTTTGAGGGATTCGGATGCGCCTTCGGGTAATTCTGAACTCAAACTGAGGAAGTGAGAAAGGTTTTCAAAGAAATAATTTTCTAAAGCGAATAAGAGTTCAAAGAGAAAACGAGAAAGAACAGTGTGTACAATCAGCCAGAGCCCGAACGGTGATTTCCCAAAATACCCTTACTTTTGTGTTATGAGATATTTATGATGCACTTTATGAGATATTATTGCATGCTAGAGACAGGCTAGGTATTCCATATATTAGGACTAGAGTGGCCTGATTTGTGATGCCTTAGCCTAGGAATTTCTGTGATATGCGATGTGCTTTTGAGTATGTGATGAGTGAGAATATTTGATTGGAATCCTTTAAGGGATTTAAGTAGAGGAGTAATCTAGGGGAGATACCTAGATGAGTACTGTGGTACTTGGAGAAAGAATAGTCAGAGCCCGCGAGGGGAAGAGTTGCAGAGTTCGGCGGTACTTCCGAAGAGGAGCAGAGCAAGCGGAGTTATCACCCAGAGTGAGTAATATATATTCTTCGATGCTCGAATGCTGCTTGCTTCGTGCTTTGTGGAACTCTCGATGATGGGAGTCAGCTACCAAGCGAATATGACGATATTCAGGAGGTAGATGGCTGGCATCATTAGGAGCTCTTCAGCAGCTGATGGCAGAGAAGTGTGGGAATCTGGGAAGAGCCTAGGGAGTAACCTTAGCCAGATGAGTGCACTGGCAGGGTAGAGAATTTCGCTAGGGAGCGAGCGCACGACGGAGTTGGTGAACTAGAAGGTCGAGCAGCTACTTAGGAGCTCCGGGATAGTCCGTGTGGAAAGTATGGGTAGATGTGGCAGGTAGTATGGGCCCGTACTACTGAAAGCAGAGGACCCATACTTGATACAGGGAGTATTCTGAAGATTCTAATGAGCGTATTGGGGAGTGATGTTATGGTTGAGTACCATACATCGGAGCAGATTGAAGAGTGATTTTATGGTTCGAGTATCATACATCGGAGCAGATGGAGGAGTGATGCTATGGTTCGGGTACCATACATCGGAGCATATTGAGAAGGGATGTCGTGGGATGAGTACCATGGTTCGTAGTGAATGATGCTTGTGATTATCTTGTTATCCGGTCACGATTGATGAGGTAGAGATTGGACGCTATGGGTTTTAGGCCTGTAGGCCATGATTGAGTTTGGAGAGGCGTCCCTCGAGAGGGAATTCGAGTGCCTATCAGGGTATTTTGGTAAGGAGTTAGAGGGAGAGGAGAATTTCGGTCTGAGTTGAGCAATCAGTCGATAGAGGAGAGGTCACCTTCTATGTGGGTGGTGCTATTTATGTTGTGTGCAAGACATGAGAGGCCTGATGTTTTAGTTTTGGGTTTGGGGGTAAACCCTGCAGGTCGTTATTGGTGATGATTTCTCCCAGAGTATCAGGCAGCATGTGTGCCGCGAGGCAGTGACTTATCATGAGCAGACAGTTAGTTGGGACTGAGGTAGTCGAGGACCACACCACACCTATTCGAGAATAGTAGGATGTGTTGTAGTGGTATCAGTGGGGAGTTCAGTCGAGTTTTGCAGTGCAGAGAGTTTTCATCTATGTTGGGAGTGGGTCCCTGTCCTTGGGATGATTCCGGTGTTGGAGCGTTGGTTGATGAGTTGAGGTGAGAGGTACGATGATTTTGCGGTTCAGTCTATGAGCCAGGGATGTTATTAAGCAGTTGAGATGGTTAGTGCTAGATTGGTATGAGATTTGGAACGACTAGAGGCAGTCGTGATGAGAAGTTCTCGAGTAGTTCATCAGAGGTTCAGAGTATATGAGGTTGATTGATTTCCTTAAGGGGGGATTATCGGGCGTTGTGTAGTACTTTCCTGGGGCAGGTGCGATTTCGCTGGTGAAAAATAGTTGTGGGTTGGTTGTGTGCTAATTGGTGATGGTTCGAACCCTAAGTGGGGGAGAACCGGGTACAGTATGTAAGAAAGCAGAGATTTGTCAAGAGTAGTTATAAGTGGAGTATAGAGATCTGCTGTAAGAAATCATGAGACCAGAGATGTCGGTGATCGAGGAAAGGGGTCAGAGTGAGTTAATGCGGGAAGTACTTGATGAGAAGGATGAATGTCTCCACGGCAGGTGTTTGGTGTTGTTGCAAGTAGATAGAGAATGATTGGGCAGCCAACTCCCGGTTCGGTATGTGTATCCTTGTTTGAATTGTGAGCGGTGGAAATGAGTTCGGAGAATTATCAGCGTATTTAGTAGCGTTAGCGTTTTCTTGTATTCCAATTGAGAAATTGGATACACCGAGATTGCAATTTGGAAAATGCAGATCTAATTTTGGGATTCAGAGGAAATGTATTATTGTGTCTATATGATGCTTGGGGCAGGAGATCAGTGGTTGTGGCAGGATCTTTTGATGTTCTGTTGGGGTATTCTGAGATATCCGGGTATGATATCTTTATTTCAGGAGTTACTCGTGAATCTTGAATTGAATCGACTTGTGGTATATCAGGTATCTATGGATCTAGTGGGAGCCTTCGAGTATGGGCATCCAGGGAGATTATTTGAGAGAGTGGATTTTCGCAAGGGTGGGCATTTGTTATGTTGATTGCCTCCAGAGTCTGTGATGGATATTCGAGTCGTAGTACTCACTATTCAGAGGGTGTTGTGATACTGCGGGGAGCCGTAGTACTCACTAGTCAGAGGGTGTTGTGATACTGCGGGGAGCCGTAGTACTCACTAGTCAGAGGGTGTTGTGATACTGCGGGGAGCCGTATTACTCACTATTCAGAGGGTGTTGTGATACTGCGTGGAGTCGCAGTACTCACTAGATGGCAAGAGAATGTGATGTTGAAATGTTTTCCGAGCAGTGTATGAAGTGGAAGATTTTTGGGTTTGAGTAGCCCTAGTATTGAGTCTTTGGAGCCTGGATGTTGAATCGGGGGCGAGACTGGGGTCTCCGTCTCTGTCGGGAGATGCGGTGAGATGCGCAAGGGATATGCGCAGCAGAAACCAGAGATCAGGGCTGAGACGATCCTCGATTGGATCGTATTCTTCTCGCATGAGGAAACGAGGATTTCGTGACTTGCGTGTCACTGGGCAAGGAGAGTGGTCACGGGGAAAAGGTTAGTGAGATGTTTGGATCATGTTATGGGAGACCTTTGGAGGCTCAGCTGTGGAGTCAAAAGCTGACCAGGTGCTTAGTCTCGAAGAGGGATATGAGAAATGAGCTAGGGCTTATCATGAGGTTGTCTGAGGACACCCCAGAGCGAGTGAGAGATTCAGACGCTCGAAGTCATGCTTCGGGCATGTGTATTAGATTTCGGAGGAAGCTGCGGCATGTAATTATCCTTGGTTGAGTTGTCCTATATCAACAGCCATCATTAGTGCATTGGTATGCTGCCCTTTGAGCTGTTGTATAGGAGGTGGTGTCGGACCCCCATTTGCTGAGGAGAGGTAACGCATGGACCCGAGAGTCCTTGTGAGCAGATCCAGAGCATGTGCGATACATGGAGTAGTGACAAGGTTCTCAAGTGGATTTCCCTAGGTAAGGAAAGAGAAAGGTATGTAACCCCAGAGGGGGGGGGGGGGGAAAGTGTTCGTTCACGGAAGTGAAGGTAGTAGTGCGAATGGATGATTTAGAGTATGAGGGTTGAACGTGGTGTCCGTTACAGTGGTATGGAATGACATCGTGATGAGATGTCTGCTGAGGACGCGGAAGGGATTCCACGGGTGTAGAGCCAGGAGGCTCGGAAGAGATCCAGGGAGAGAATCCTGGACTCTCAGTGTGATTCTGATCAGGGTATTGGGTATGTATCAGTGGTTCATCCTGGGGGGATGTTTGAGGATATCATTAGTGTATCGGGTCTTCCAACCTGTGGGTGTTGGGGCTAGTTCAGCATGTGTATGTGATTGCAAGAGGAGAACTCGTGAGAGTTTCTCTGAGAGTGAGAATGGGTCTCTCAGTCGTTCCGGAATGGATAGAGTGGGTTTTGCATCGGGGATCCGGTGGTTCATGGTTTCCTAACCCTTATGGGTCGAGTGATCGTTGAGAATTAGAGCAGAGTTGGATCTTGGGTAATTCTCGGTTATTGAGAGTGATGATCAGGGGTACAGTTGATGCTCGGTTCGAGATGGTGATCAGGACACCGTGAAGGAGGGAGAAAGTATGTTCGAGTTTCGATATTTATGCCTTAAGAGACCTGGGCCGGTTAAGGCCCGGTGGAGCGTTGTGGGAATACCCTTGGAGTTGAGTTGCTGTAGGCTTCGAGGGCGAAGCCTAATATAAGTGGGGGAGAATTGTAACATCCCGGAATAGCAAGAGTAGAGTTGAAGGGCTAAAAGTGTTATTTGGGAAAGAGCGACTCGGCGAGTCCATGGATGGACTCGGCGAGTAGAGTCGCGGCTTGGTCGCGTGTTAAGTAGCCGACTCGGCGAGTCGATGAGATGGACTCGGCGAGTAGGCGCTGAGTGGAGAAAGCCCTAATTCTCGGGGCTGAGCCCTATTTAAAGAACATTATATCCTTCCCCCAACCTCTTTATTCCCTCTTGAAGTCCAGAAACCCTAGAAAGTGTGATTGAAGAAGATTGGAGTGTATTTGGAGCATTGGAGGAGTTTGTTGAAGGAATCTTGTGAGATTGAAGGCTTGGGGCAAGGGGCTTTGCTTGGATTCGAATTTCATTGCAGTTGGGGCGTCCATTGGAGGTAACATCTCGTTCTTGGATTGATTGTATGTTGTTTCTTCATTTTGGGGTTTGTGGGATCTAGTCTATGGGTGAAATTGGAAGTCTAGAGGTTAGATCTGAGGTTGCTACCTCAGATCTGAAATGGAGAAGAATCAGAGAGCATGAAAGTCCCTGTGTTGGACTGTTTAGTGAAGCTTGCATGTCCCAAACCCTAGTTATAAGTGAATAAGGCCTAGATCTCTTTGGATTCACGTAAAGTTGGCCACTTTACGTGATGGATGAGTTGTATGAGACTAGACCTATGTTTTGGATCATTTGCATGGCCTGGAATGCTTCTGAGTGGATTCAGACCGGTGGTACTCGGCGAGTCACATGAGTGGACTCGACGAGTTGCTTGAAGATGGCCTGGAACTCGGCGAGTTGTATGAACAACTCGGCGAGTAGGTTGATGATAGTCTTAGACTCGGCGAGTCTGTTCTTGGACTCGGCGAGTCTTGTCGAAGAGTCCCGATATTCCCTGATTGAGTCGAGAATCGGTGAGTCAAGGGATGACTCGGTGAGTTGTGTGCGAGTGGACTCAGAGTTGTTGGACTCGGCGAGTCTCAGAGTGACTCGGCGAGTTAGGTCGCGGATTGAGTGAAGTTCTGATTATAGGAACTCGGCGAGTTATAGGGTTGACTCGGCGAGTAGGGTCAGTCAGGGGTTGACTTTGACTGAGGACTTTGATTTTGACCAAGGGTTGACCGTTGACTTTTAGGGTTTGGTCAGCGATGTGGCCTTTGGGCCAAGAGAGGGGTAAAATATTCTTTTACCCTTAAGAAGGTGCATTGAGAGGATTGATTCTAGTCTCGAGAGTTACAGTCATGAGAGTTTTGCCTTACGTGTTAGGCGGTGGCAAGTTCGAGATTCAAGTATGGAGATATCTGCTTTCTGCTTGCCAGGTGAGTCTTCTCACTATACTTTACCTTGAGTAGGTAACCAGAGTTATGTGACAGAGTATTTGTATGCTATGTATGTTATGTGTTGTACTGCATTATTTCTATGTGATTTATGCTGTACATGTTTGCAGAGTTGGAACCGAAGGGTTCCTAGAGTTAGAACCGGAAGGTTCACAGAGTTAGAACCTGAGGGTTCACAGAGTTTGGGTGCACGGACCCATAGAGTTATAGCCTCGAGTGGCTTATATGTGTTATGTGTGTGGTATTTTGGGGAACTCACTAAGCTTCGTGCTTACAGTGTTTTGTGTTATGTTGTTTTCAGGTTTCTTTCAGTATCACGGGACGGCACCGGCTTGATTGTACACATCAGAGAAAGAGTCATATTTTGGAGGATCGTGGTTTTCTATGCAAGTGAAAATGAAGCTATGTTTTGTAATTCAATTATGAATGAGATTTTAAACAAGTGTTTTAACATTAAAATGATTATTTTAAATGAAAATTTTATCATGAAATTTTACGGTGTTACAGTTGGTCCCTGAAAGTTTCCCCTAAATGCGGGAGGTTGGGCGACTGGTGGGTTGATTACTTCTGGCTCTAAGTCTGTCCCAGAGTCTTCGCCTTCCTCCTCCTCCATGGGTTCCTCATCTTCTTCGGGGTCCTCCTCTACCCATCCTCCATTGCCCTGGTTCGGGTTGTAGGGATCCCCGGGTGGATAGAATCCAGCCATGGGTTATAAGAATTATACAAATTTTGAAACATGTAAGTCTAAATATACAGGTTAAACTATTGCATTTACCAAATACTCCTATAGTATTTATATTTGTATGTTTGATACTAGTGTCATTTTGGTAAGTTTTGACTTGTTGCTCATTACGACCATTCCTCGATGTACATTAGTCCGATCTCGGATAAATATAGTTGATCAGGCTATATTCGTCCCAAATCCGATTACATATTCCGAGGACTAGTCGTAGTGTCCAACTTGTCTTAATACTTCTTGTATAGTTCTAACTATGAAAATGACTCGTTGTATGCATGTATTTGTGCTTTTACGACCCAAATAATTTAAGCTAAATGAAACGCGGTTTAGGTGTAAAAACGTTTTGCTAGAGAGTTTTAGTCCCAATGCATTTATAGTTTGTATATCTTATGTGGTTTGATATACTTAGTTCACTACAAATAATGCTCCGATATCAATCTGTCACACCCCCAAACCAGAACGGTAGAATCGTTCGAGGACGGATGACTTCATGTAGTATCGTAACAATTGAATACATAGTAAAGAAAGTAAAACAACCATCATATATATATATATATATATATATATATATAATTTAAAAGTTACATTGTTTAATGATACTGATTTCAAAACAAATTACAATATGATGAAAAAATGAGTTTTAAACTGACGTCTTAGCGTCACTTCTCCAAAAGCTGAAGTTTACCTGTATTACTGAATCCCTGAGAAATACAAGTAGTTTTGAAAGAGTGTCAACAATTAAGTTGGTGAGTTCATAAGCGTTTATGTATAAATTTTGTAAGTTTGGTATAAAATCACTGAGTTTGCTTCTGGAAAATCCAATATTTTTCCATGAGTGTGTGGTAGTTTAAAAGTTCCAAAACTGTAATGCATTAGTAGTTTTCATGCCTAGAATAATAGATTTATGTATGTATAAAATCACTAAGACATTTGATAACCCCATAAATCATCGTGTTTTTAATACTCCATGTGAGTTTTATAACCATGCTATTGACCTAGACTGCCTGTAACAACGTTCTTCAGACATTGGAATGTTATGACGTTTGTTACCCCATACCTGCTGTTCTAATTGTAGCTAACAGTTTAGGTGCGGGATTGTCAACCCCATATAGATCTATACACAAGTATCACGCTCTCCCTATAAGAGATTATGGTATATAATACAGGACTTTAACTACATACTTGAAAGTACGTAAATTTGAATGTCTCACAAAACTTAGTATCAAATAGATTTACGTATGAAAAGTCCATTTGTTCTTGTATATGAAAGTATTTCCTTGATATAATACTTATAGTATGTAAAATCTCATGATTTCCTTGTAAACTATACCTATTATAGTTTTTCCAAAAGTGTATTTCGTTTGTATGGTAAACCCTAGTGTAGTGTCGACTTTGTATGTAAAGTATAACATTATTGAACATTTATACTCAAAATATAAATAAAGTGTTTGATATTTATATAACAACATGTTTCATTTCAAAAGGTCAAAGTGTTATCGCGATATGTTGCATGAGAACGTTTTCGTATGATAGTATAAATCACATATGATTGATTATATAACAAAAAGTATAGCAAAAGATTGATGTTTTTCACACGAGAATAACTGTGTGTTTACTTGTATCCCCCCCCCCCCCCCCTTAAAAGTGTATGAAAGTATTTACAAAGCATTTGAAAACGTAGTTGTAGGGGTATGAACTCACTTGATAGATTGAAGAAGGTGAGATGAAAACCGAGCAGAACTCCGACTGGAGAAAGTTGATTTCTCGGGATTATCAGGAATCTCGGGAGTGTAAGACCTTCCTTCGGAACTTGGATGTGAAGACCAGGGCTTCGGGATGGTATCGGTGGTTAAAACGCAGAGCTTTGGCACGAGAAAGAAGATAATTGAGCACCTAAACCCGAAACCATCGATTTCTATTTATAGGGGTGAAATTTGAGGGTTCGTGTCATGAGCATGGGCGGCTCACGTCGTGAGCTCGACTTGTCTCCTCCCATAGACTTGACGACTCGTTGATAGGCTCTGGAACCCATCAGTCACAGGCTCACGTCGTGAGCTGCCTGACAACCTCGAATTTTGTGTCTTGAACTTGTAAAATCCGTAACTTCCGCGTACGAGCTCCGTTTTCAACATTCTTTATACGCATGCGTAGGTGAGAATATACTCTACAACTCTCGTTTAGACTTCATCGGCAAATTTTGACTTTATTTTTAATTAATTATTTTTAACATGTTGGGACACGAAAACTCCGTCATAAAGCCGTAACTTATTCATCCGACGTCCGTTTTCGTCAGAATTTTTACCGTTGCGCTAATATTGTTGAGATCTTCAATTCTCATTTAGGTTGTTTCGGCCAAAAATCCATCGATCTCTATTTCGAGTTTTTAGTTGTCTACCGCTATCCCGAAACTTAGAAAAATCATAACTTCCTCATACGAAGTCGGATTTTGACGTTCTTTTTATGCACGTTCACGGTTTAGTATAATCTACGACTTTCGTTTAGATACCTAAGGCTAAAAAGTATTTTATTGAAATTTCTCTTTTTTACGTTTGTCAGTGTTTTACCAGTTTTGACACGAATTTTTGATTGGTCATAACTTCTTCGTTATAACTCAGATTTTAGGGTTCTTTATATTTCTGAAAACCTTGACACGATAACTATCATTCTAGGCAACCCAATAGAGACTTTTGAACATTTTATTTTTGACGCTAATTTCATTATATCAAAAGATATTACAATTCTTGACTTTTTAGGTCATTACATTGATTCGAAATATCGGGTTGTCACACAATAGGGCTAGACCTAACCTTCTGAAATTATTTAGTCCTTACAATATGTAACTTAACGTATTCGTTTACAAGTTAGTTAAAGATAACTATAACTCCTAAAAGCATAAAGCAAGTAACATTCGAGCATTGAGTAACCATACCAAGCATATCCTATTCGAGCCATCATATTACTGACTAATCAGTTCTATCATGTAACTCAATAAGCACATATAGTAGGCACATAAGGCATCTTCCTAGATCATTAGCCCTAATCTAACATGCAGTTCTCATATAATAGGCATATAAGACATCCATCCTAGATCCTCAACCCTATTCTAGCATGCAATTCTCATAATCATATCATATCATAACATAACATGTATGGGTATCTTGTGGAAAACTTACTTGAGCTCGGCCGATTGCATACATCACACACCTTATTCTTTCTCAAAACTCTTTATTTTAAATTTTAGAAAAACTATTTTCTCGTAAAAATCTTTCAAACCCTCTATTTGAGTCCGAACACCCCTGAAGGTGTGTCCGAATCCCTCAAACCAAGGCTCCGATACCAACTTGCAACATCCCAAAATTCAAGACCAAAAATTTCATTTTTGATATAACGATTCATAAAACAATTTATAAGAAAACATCATCAAGTTAATTCATTTCATTAAAACCAAAGATTACATGTCTCAAAACCCATATCATAAAATAGTAAAAATGTCGGAGTACAATCACAAGAATCTCATGTGCGGAAAATCATGTGTGTGATGCGCTGCAACCGTGCCGGCTCCTTTCCCTTCGACGAAGAAGGACCTGAAACAAAAACTGAAAACCGTAAGCACAAAGCTTAGTGAGTTCCCTCATCATACCACATACCATATAATCACATAATGCCTAACATATGTGGGTGTTGGCCTGTCCTTCAGTCTATTTCAACCGGTAACTGCCTAGCATATCTGGGTGTTGGCCTCCCCTTCGGTCCCTTTCAACGGGTAACTGCCTAGCATATCTGGGTGCTGGCCTCCCCTTCAGTCTCTTTCAACCGGTAACCGGGGACTATTTCACCCCTACCACTACCACATAATAACATAACATACTAGCACATAAATCATATCATATAGTGGCATACCAAACAATTATCACAAAGACAATCATCTCATCTATAATCACCTACTAATGGGCCGACATTGGTGCCTTAGATCATACTCCTACTGGAAGGTAACTCACCTCAATATCGTGAAGTAGCTGAACTGTCCTCGGTGTTGGGATCAACTCCTTTCAAACTCCATCACATAACAATCTCCTTTAATTACCCTCCCATACCCATAAACCCTATTAGGGTCATCTCTGGTCAAAGTCAAAATCAAGTCAACACCCCTGGTCAAAGTCAAAGTCAACCTCTGGTTGACTCAACTCGCTGATTTGGTCCATTAACTCGTCGAGTTCCTTGATTCATAGAATCTCGAACTCACGATCTAACTCGGCGAGTTACCCTCTAACTCGCCGAGTTCTTCCTTATGACAGTATCAAGACTTTTCGTTTGAACTCGTCGAGTCCTTCCTTGGACTCGTCAAGTTCTAGAACAAATAGTTAAATAAAAGAATTTATGACATGCACATTTACGATCCCAGACCGGTCTTGGATCGGTCTCGAAACGGCCTGGTCTTCCGGTCTTTTTTCAGACGGTCTTGTTCGGTCTTTTTTCAATCCGGTCTTTTTTGGACCGGTCTTTTTTCTGGATCGGTCTTTTTCGGTCCCGTCTCTCGGTCTTTCTGTACGCCTTTTTCGGTTCGATTTACGTGTTTTTTTGTTCGATTTCTGTATTTTTCGATTCCTTTGTTTTGGTTTCGAGGTTTTCCCATTACTGAATATGAGATTATCACAAAAATAATAAATTAAGATTTATTAAAAATGATAGTTTAAATTTAATAAAAGAAAAATGAAATAAATTAGATAGTTTGTGATTAAAAATTGTATGATTAATACATAAATTATATATTTATAAAGTTTGGTTACAAGTCTATTTTTCCAGACCGGTCTCAAACCGGTCTGGTCTTTTTTAGGATCAGTCTCTGAACGGTCTCGTCGTTTTCGGACCGATCCGGGACGGTCTCAAGCTGGTCTTTTTTCGATCCGATCTCGCTTTTTGGGTCCGGTCTGAGACCGGTCTTTTTGTGCAGATTATTTTATGTAGTAATTAATAAAATATGCTTTAGTTCCATTTTAGCCTTGGGCTTGTATTAATTGTTGGGCCAATAAAAAGCTTGCGAATGTCTTGTCCAAAGAAGTGTTAAGGAAAGAATTAACCAACCAAGAATTCAATGAATAGTTTTCAAACAATAATCTTTTCCACCTGAGACCAAAACCAGCCCCCTTTCTTTATGTGAATTTTATATGACCAAGGCAAAAGAAAAAAAAAAAAGAATGAGTCTTTGATCAAAATGAGATCTTAACAATCACTCGAATTGGTTTGTGTGGATACATTATAGATATAATCTGCATAAATTATGATCTCATACGCATCAAATGTATATGCTTTTGCACTCTATATGGTTGTTTTTGTTGGTAAAATCTTCTCTAATTGGATCCATGGTTTGGGGTTGATAATAATTTTTGATTAAGCCCCAATACTTAGACTCTAATTTCATAATATTATTACTTCCAATTAGTTGCATTAAGCCCAAATACTTAGACCCTATTTCCTCCTTTGATAATCATATATCAATGATGACCCATAGACATCTATTGTATTCTAAAAAAGTTTCATAATATTTTTCATTTAATATTAAAAGTTAAAATATTTACTTTGACTAGTTTAAAACAAAGTTATATGTAAGCTTATTTCGTAACTGTTTTTTAGACCCAATTTACAATTCAAACCGGTTATAAGAAGCCATAGTTTTAGGTTTAATTGGTTATCAACTTATCATAAATGGTTATCACATGTTTTGGCAATATCTACCATTATTGGATTGGGATGATTTTTTCCTCTAGAAGAAGAGGTGAGGTTACGACAATGGAGATGGTCAATCAATATGAACCAGAAATTCGAAGTTTCAACTACCACCACACTAGTACCACTCAACTTTATCCCAAAACAAACCCTGATAATTTCCACAAAATCTACCCGGTTTCAGTGGCTCTCAATGTTCCCTTTACTATATTTTGTCACATCCTCACACTTGCCACCTCCACCCCCTCTCACCCTTTTTCTACACTACAAGCGGTGACTCACACACTTCTCCCCATTGTTCCAATTTCTCTGCTTGCTCTCTCAAAAGGGTTCAAGCAGATAGTCCGTTACAACCCTAGTTCATCACGTATACCAGCTCCACTGCACCAACGAAGGTACCATTTGCTTCTAATTGATGATCTGTTTGAAATCAGAAGGGGTGAACTATTTTGTCTTGTAGTATGCTACTTTTCGATTTTGTTTGGTTAATGGTTTTGGGGTTTGTCGATTTAGGAATTCATGTTGTATTTGCCGTTGAATGTGTTCATCTTCATTTCGTCATTCTTCTTTATTTATTTATTTTTTGATGCATGAATCTTGTCTTCTTCTGCTACGACTTTGATACATTAACTTCATGTTTCCGATCGATTAAGAGAATCCTTTGTTTTGTTGTTTGGGACTTGAATTCGACCATAATCATATTTCAAATTGAGCTAAATGAATTCTGATCATCCTCTTGATTCGCATACCCAATACACTTCGTATATGAAGTCAAACATATTAGTTTTCAAATACAAAGATTGATATAGATTTTTTTGCAAGCATGCCAGTTTCTACTTGTAGTTCTCGTTCTACACTATACTATGTTCTAGTTATCTTTTTTCTTTTCATCTTTGTTCCGACTTCTGAATTGCTGATTGTATTCATGTGATTATGTTAACAATTTCAGGCTACTACTGATTTATAATCACTGGTGATTGAAGCACTAACCATGTCAAAAAAATCGTTGGACTATGACCAAATTAATGAGAATGTCAAGAAGGCCCAGTATGCTGTGAGGGGTGAGCTGTATCTTCGTGCTTCAGAGCTTCAAAAAGAGGGCAAGAAGGTAATTCTTGAGTGAATGGTATTCATTTGGAATTAATAACATGTAAATTCCACATGGTAACTTATAATCTTACTATATCTTCAGTTCTAGGTTCTATTTGAGAAAAAACAGAACATAGTTTTTTTACAAATAATAAAAATTTCAATAGTATATCTGAATCTTTCTTACATCACATGTGGGACTTAATCAAAATAAACAATAGGATGTTATAGAGAAGGACAAACTAACATGACTATTACATGTATGCATTGTGGTAAATGATGTGGAAAGAAAATATAAACCATTAAATCAATTAAGATTTAAAACCATTAAGAAGCTTTATGCTTTATGTGAAGTGTGTGTTATTGTTTAATGTGTGATAAAGACAAAGAGTTGAATTGGGACCCATACCTAAACAAGATTGACATAAATACCCTTTATCTAACATCTGTCATGGCTGAAAACTTTTAACTTTTCCCTTACAGATAATCTTCACAAATGTGGGGAATCCTCATGCTTTGGGACAGAAGCCTCTAACATTCCCTCGCCAGGTTTGTACTAATTAAACATAAATTGACATAAATACCCTTTATCTAACCAACCAAACATATACATTTTGTTCCAGGTGGTTGCCCTTTGCCAGGCTCCATTTCTTCTTGATGATCCAAATGTAGGACTTCTGTTCCCAGCTGATGCAATTGCAAAAGCTAAACTGTATCTTTCTTATACTTCAGGGGGTCTAGGTATTTTTTTTTCCAAAT
Organism: Lactuca sativa; assembly: GCF_002870075.4. Taxonomy (NCBI): domain Eukaryota; kingdom Viridiplantae; phylum Streptophyta; class Magnoliopsida; order Asterales; family Asteraceae; genus Lactuca; species Lactuca sativa. The sequence goes on from NC_056630.2 coordinate 284,453,089, forward strand.
ATACCCTTTTAATTTAAGTCAAAGTCTTTACTATTTTTCATTCTTTTTCTTTGGAGTAACATTGTGTTATTGATTCTTTAGGTGCTTATAGTGATTCCCGTGGTCTTCCTGGAATAAGGAAAGAAGTTGCTGAATTCATTGAGAGACGTGATGGGTATCCAAGGTCATAATCGTAAATTTTACCCTGATGTTTTTGTCTTTTTCACATATTTAATCCCTGAAGTAACATTTTATTTTTTTTAATTGATGACAGTGATCCAGAACTCATATATCTCACTGATGGTGCCAGTAAAGGAGTAATGCAGATTTTGCAAACAGTTATTCGTGGTCCAGGTGATGGGGTATGTTGTCTTTTTACCTTCACTATACTTTCATTGTCTCAATATTTTTTTTTTCAAAACTTAAAAAAAAAAAAAGAAACTCTTTTGTTTTTCTTTCACAATAATCGCCACAAGTTTGTGTTCAAGAATCACAAGTTACATTGATTAAACATCATTCTTGCATAATTAGATTATTCATTTTATAATTTTATAATTTTTTTATTATAGATTTTGGTTCCAGTCCCTCAGTATCCACTGTACTCAGCTGCCATATCTCTGTATGGTGGATCTCTTGTTCCATATTTTCTTGAAGAGACTGCTAATTGGGGTCTTGATATCCACAACCTTCGCCAATCAGTTGCAGAAGCCCGTTTCAAAGGAATAACTGTATGCATGCATGTTTTTTAGGTTTTTAATTTTTATTTTTATTTAAAAAAATAAATAAATAATTATGATTATGAATATGGATAGGTAAGGGCAATGGTGATTATAAACCCTGGAAACCCAACTGGACAATGTCTTAGTGTGGACAACCTGCAACAAATACTCAGATTTTGTCACCAAGAAAGCTTGGTTTTGCTTGGAGATGAAGTTTATCAGCAGAATGTTTATCAAGATGCACGTCCATTTATAAGCTCTAGAAAGGTATATTCATTTATCAGGAGAGGGCATTTTCGTCTATCTACAAGATTTTAGTCATGTTATTTTTTTTTTTTTTTGTGTGATTTGAATTGAAGGTATTGTTTGACATGGGTGGAGCAATTAGCAAGGAGCTAGAGCTTATTTCTTTCCACACTGTGTCCAAAGGTTTCTTAGGTGAATGTGGACAACGTGGTGGATACTTTGAGATGACAAACATCCCTCCCCAGGTTTATATTTTTTTAATTATTTCAAGGGACATAAATGTAATTTTCATCACTCAACTTTCCAATGTGTTTGATCCGTATGAGTTTGTATTCAAATGTACCATTCTACCCTTACCAACAATTACAAAACTCCCAATCCCGAACCCTCATTTTGAAATTTAAAAAACAAATTCAATTTACGTTATTAGCCCTTAAATTTCTTAGTTTTTTCCATTAATACCCCTGATAAAGTGTTGCATATAATATGATGTTGCAGACAGTTGATGAAATATACAAGGTTGCATCGATTTCACTCAGTCCCAATGTTCCTGGGCAGATATTTGTAAGTTGAATCATTTTTATTTATTTTTGATTATTTTTTAATTCCCAGAATTTAATTATATTTGATTTTGTAATAGATGGGGACAATGGTGAGCCCCCCAAAGCCTGGTGATATCTCGTATGAGCAGTTTCTTAGAGAGAGGTAAAATTACCTAATTGTCCATTTTCAAATTTTCATCATTCACAAACTGTTGTTGTTGTGGAGGGGTATTTTAGACATTCTGTTGGTAAATAAATGCAGCAAGGGTATCCTTGAATCTCTAAGGAAGAGAGCACACATGATGACGGATGGATTCAACAGTTGCAAAAATGTTGTTTGTAATTTCACAGAAGGTTAGCCATTTTCCGATATTGCTTAATATTTCTTGATATTTATTTATTTATTTATTTATAGAAATATAAAATTTGAAATGAATTAGGCGCCATGTATTCGTTCCCACAAATAAAGTTGCCCCCAAAAGCAATTGAAGCTGCAAAAAGCGCTGGAAAAGTTCCTGATGTTTTCTATTGCCTCAAGCTCTTGGAAGCCACTGGCATTTCTACTGTCCCTGGTTCAGGCTTTGGCCAAAAAGAAGGGTACCTTACTTTATTTTAATATTAAGTCGTTAGCTTGGATTTTACAAAATAGCCCTTTTATTTTACTTGGTTGTAAATTTGGAGTATATTGATTTGGATTAGGGTTTTCCATCTGAGGACAACTATCTTGCCTGCGGAGGAGGACATGCCTGCAATCATGGAAAGTTTCAAGAAGTTCAATGATGGTTTCATGGAGCAATACGAAGACCAAAGAGGCTACTCAAGGATGTAAGTAAGGTATCCATATATATACATATAATATACTCATATGGTATTATATGTGCGTGTGTATAGTGGGTGGCTATTTGGTGTTTGTTATTATTTCACTTCTGTATCTATTATACTCTATTGATGTGGTGTACTCTCTACTACTCCCTTCATTCACATCATTAATTAACCATGTTTCCTTATGTTCCAATTCTGCTGTGTATGTTATTCACAATCACAAGTATGTGCAAATTATTATTAATCATGTGTTTTATGAAAATATAACAATCTATTTTATTATGGTTTTTAAATACATCTTTTCACTATATATATATCATATCGTCGCCTTTCCAAAATCGGAATTTGTGACTCTAGTGCTCACTAACTGGTCATTTTTGTCTTCATTAAAAAAAAACGATTGATGGGTAACCATTTTTTAATGTAATTCTTCTTTTTTATTATTAGTAATATAGGGTTTTGTTAAATTTAAAACTATTAGTTAAAGTATTCTTTTATTTTCCAAAGTTGGTAGCAACTATATTATTATGATTATTATTATATTGAAGTTTGTACTATGTTGACTTTTTTTTGTTAATTAAAGAATCTAATAATCATTATATATATAAAACATAATATTATTTCTATTTCCGCCAAATATGATATGAACATATAATAATTTGTTTATTTTATTGGGCTTAGTACATTAAATTGTATATTCTACCTTTTATCATTATATCTTATGCAACCAAACATACCAAGTTACGAGTCTCTTTCAGCACACCTGCTTTCTATTTTAAATCTAAATGTTTGTTTTATAACAATTAAATATTAATATGGATTTTTAATATTAGGCAAACATCAAGAACGGATGAAAAGGATATTACTACCAACAATTATTGATTATTATTAATTATATTAAAAGACTATATTTCATACTTCGTCCTTGGAGTATTTCTTGATCTAAAAGCCTAGTCCAAAAGTTGCAATTGCTACATTTAAAGTCAAATAATTATTGACAAATCTTAATAAATCATCCATTTGGTTTTTCACAATATCTAGTTTCTTACTTTTTTCGGCCTCATGGAAGGTCTCCATGGTTTTAATTTATATATTGATTGGCGGTTACCGTCCACCATCATCTCTCCCGGTTACCTTTCACCACCACCATCCACCAACACTACAGTCCACCATCACAACTACTAATCACAAAAAAATCTTGTAAACAGCTTTGAAATTCTGTTTTTGATGGTTTTAAATTCAGGTTAATGACACAAACAAACACGAATAAAATACAATCACATATATGAGCACAAATCCGTGTAACACATCAACACAAACACAAATTAAGAACTAAATTTGATATTTTGAAAAAGCATAGAGACCATTTATGTGGATTTGTCATAATTATTCTATGACTATTTCATCCATAATTTAAATATCATTAATTTTTATATTAAATCTAATTATGTTCATAAGATATGCTAGAAACAACATATATGTATTTCTCTTCAACCCAACCATACACAGTTATCTAACACCAAATGAAAGAAAACAACCACTACACATGTAAAATATAAACACATGTAGAACATAAACATAAGATGAGAACCTTTAAATAATAGACAAGGGTATGATACTTGTATACTCAATACTCTTAATATTCAAAAGTGTTTAAAAGAGAAAAAACTTCACCTTTCTGAATTCCAAATCAAACTTAGTTGACATAACATGCCATTTTGGAGGTTTTTTTTTTAGATTGAGGTAAGGATGAAAATATATTGGTAATTTTGAGACCAATGTTGATAATGCAGCAAGCAAAAGTTAAATAAAACCTCTTTAAAACATATGGGGTCATGGAATGTAGGGAAATGAATACAAATGCTACCATGAGCTTACCCACCATTTGTGCACAATGTCTTTAGATAAGGAATAAGAAATGAAACTTGACATGATATCTATATTAGGATTCTTTTTTACCACTAAGTTGCAATGAATTCAAAATAAGGAATATGATATCAATTTGACATGATATTTACTTTATAGATTGCTTTTGTTTACACCCTCCTTACACCAATTAATGAAGGTATTGATGTCGATATATGTCTCTGTTTATCTCATTTGAATGAGATTCTAAGGACCACTATTGATTCTTTTCTGTTGAGATAAACATGGAAGACATAATAAATACATAAAGGCTAAGAGGTGTACCTTTTTACCACCTCTTATTTTTCCCTTGTTACTCATCGCCATGTCATTTTACACTCACCCTCTCATTCTCTCTCATTGATAGAAAATGATCACCTCTCATTGTCCTCAACATATACAACAATGTATATTGCACTGTACAATAATATGAATCGTGAAAAAAAAAAAGACACAATGTATTAGTTTTGTGCGAGAGTCCTAACCACACCACCACAGTGACATCTCACCTTACCGTATGTGCGGTGCTGGCGCACCCTCTCGCCTAATATTTATTAGTTTGGTTGACATAATTTCGTTAATTTTGACAGTTTAGGGACCAACTGATTAACCTAGTTGGCTTTTTAAGACTTTGATTACAATAGTTGAAATGTTTGGACTGAACTTAACTAGCATAGAATTCTATTGGGTTTGTAATTTACTTATTGATTAAAATAATGAAATGAACAAAACACCGATATTCTATACAATGATACCTTCGGACCACCGTATGTGGCGGCATTCAGCCATTAGTCCACTCACGAACTAATTGCGCGTCGGCTCCGTGGCCGCATAATCACCCTCTAAGCACCGCGTCCGCCACCATAAATGAAGGTTATAGACGCATAGAAGCTGTCATCAATTATGAACGAACGGACTTGGCCTCACCGATCAGAAACCTCTCATTTCTCAACCCTACAATTCCCTATCAAAAATTCGGCTCGAAAACATGAAAATTCTACTTCAAAATCAATTCGTGTCCGGCAGTTCCGACCATCATCATCGTCGCGGCGTTCTGATCAATTCCGTGACTTCGCAGCGCTACCTAACGACGTGTTAACTAAAATTGCGGCGAATTTTAGCCTCCCGAATTTACAGGCAGCATCGTTGGTTTGCAAATCATGGAGAGACGGACTCCGACCGTTGCGGGAGGCGATGCTGTTTCTCCGTTGGGGGAAACGATTCAAGCATGGCCGTGGCGGTGTGCAGCCGAACATCGAGAAAGCGTTGGATTCGTTTCTGAAAGGGGCGGCGCGTGGATCTACTCTCGCTATGGTGGATGCAGGATTGGTTTTATGGGAGATGGGGAAGAAAGAAGAAGGTGTGGCGTTGTACAGGAAAGCAGCCGAGCTTGGTGACGCTGCTGGGCAGTGCAATTTGGGGATTTCTTATCTTCAAGGTAACATCATACTCCTTTACTTTTAGTTTTGCTTCATCTTCAATTATCTCTGTTGTTATAGTTACCTACAGATTCATGCTTAAGATGTTTACTTCATGGTTTGATTGCTGCATACTTGACTATTACAGTATAAGATTTTAACAAAATTTTGAGAAATAAGGGGCTTGAATTGATTCTCTTGCAATTAGGGTTTATTGTTGACATTCAGTTCTTGCGATTTCATCACTATAAGGCTTAATAATTCATTCAATACGGACATTTTCTTCCCATCAACTTTCCAAAGAAGTTTCAGTGTTTATGTTTTGGTATTCACAATTACTTCACTTGTTTTTGTTTTGATTGAAGGTTATTTTACACAAACAAAAAAATCTCAAAACATTTTCCTTCAACAAATGCAGCTGAACCACCTAACATGAAGGAGGCTGTGAAATGGCTATACCAAGCTTCTCTTGCTGGCTATGTTCGAGGTCAATACCAACTTGCCCTTTGTTTGCATCGGGGTAGTGGAATGACTCAGAATCTTCCAGAAGCGGTATTTTTACACATTTTTATTAAAAAATTCATCATACAATGTAAAAGTTGTTCTTATCTTTTATAGGTTGAGGTGGAATTTAAATGGTTTTATAATTTTTTGTTGAACAGGCGAAGTGGTATTTAAGAGCTGCAGAGGGTGGATATGTGAGGGCAATGTATAATGTATCATTGTGTTACTCATTGGGCACAGGGTTCTCACAAAACCATAGACATTCTAGAAAATGGATGAAACGTGCTGCTGATCATGGACATAGGAAAGCTCAGTTTGAACATGGACTCTCTCTATTTTCGGTAATTAATTCAAATAATAATTCACCATTTATAAAACCATTTTCCTGGTTATCCAGTTTTGTAAAGGTTCAAATACACGAATTTTCACCATTTTATTTTTTATGATTGTTATGATCATATTTCAGTGACTCATTTTATATAAAATAATTGTGTGATGCTGAAAATACATTGTGTTTTTTCCGTTATATCAAAATCAGGTATAACTTTTAAAATCGGGTTTTTAAAGAGAAAATTACAAATATAACCAAAATTGTTAATTACTTTGTAAAAATAACCAAAAAAAATCCAAATTACAAAAAATAGCCATCAAAATCGCAGATGGATTAAGCCCATCTGTGATTTCACCAAACCATCTGCGAATCCGTGCTTTAGCGACTTCTACGTTCGCAGATGATTTTTTTTATTTTTTTATGGTATAAATAGGGGGTGGGGTACAAACAAAAAAATTTACGTTTTTATACTTGCGAAAAAGGTGAAATCGCAGATGGAATGTGAAATAGCAGATGGACTAGTCCATCTGCGAACATACAAGTCGCTAATGGATGTGCTTTAGCGACTTGTACGTTCGCAGATGGCTTTGTCAAATTGCAGATGGACTTAGTCTGCGATTTTGCAGGCTATTTTTGTAATTGTTTTTTTTTTTTTACTATTTTCTACAAAGTAATTATCGGTTTTGGTTATATTTGTAATTTTCTCTTTTTTAAATGGTCAAAAAGTTATTATGGTTTAATGAGTATATAAGGTAGTTAAGTGGCATTTATAATGATACAAGCAAGTGATATTCAGAGGCTAATCATGTACGTGTTGTTTTTTGGTTGATAGGAAGGGCAGATGATGAAGGCGGTGGTGTACTTGGAACTGGCAGCACGTGGTGGTGAGACGGCGGCAGCTCATGTGAAGAATGTGATACTTCAACAGCTTCCACCACCTTCTCAAGAGCGTGCACTCAGTCTTGCTGACAATTGGCGGCCTCTTCCATCGTCCCGATAACCACCACCACTACCTTCGTCTGTTCCTTGTATGTGTGCTTGGGGACCTCCTTTGTTGTGGAAAAAAAAATCAAAATCCATACGTTTTCTCTTGAAATACATCTTTTGTGTTCTTGAACTAAATAAAAATGTAAGTTTCTAGGGATAACCTAAATGATGTTTGATATAACATTGTAGATGTTTGAAACCATTCGATTTTTTTTTTCTAAATGCATCTAGTCGTAGGGTTTACAAAAAGCCAAAAAGATTCTACAATATTAATTTATTTGTTTATTGCTTAGGCGGAGGGTGGAGTTACATTCCACCTTTCATGTTTTATAGGTCTGACAATCGTGTTCGGGTTGGCGTGTTGCGGGTTGGCAGGTTGGCGGGTCAAAATATGTCAATCCAAACACGACCCATTTAAATATACAAGTCACGGGTTGGCGGGTTCGTGGGTTAGATTTCATAAATAAAATTAACAATTAAACATGAATAAATTCTTGATAGTTGATGCAAACATATCTGAATTTTAGACACTTAACTACTTAAGTCTTAAAGTCTTAAACATCAAAATGAAAATTAAAAACATTCATAAAAATATGTTCAAACTAAACATTAATACAAATATAGAAAATTCAAGTGCTAAAGTAATAGCCAGAATTTCCATTTTTTCTCCCAAAAAACAACAAAGTTAATTCTACAACATCATTTTCTTCTTTATGATAAACTTCAACCTTCAAATAGAAACAATAGCCAAAGTTAAATACATACAAGTAAAATTATAAAAATGTATAGTTGTCATACATTCATTGGGCTATGGCCGATATGTGATTTGAGTTAGGGCAAAAATCGAGAAAAAATATTTTTTAATTAAAAAATAAACGGGTTTATAAAATAATATATTTTTTAATTAAAAAATAAACGGGTTGACGGTTAGGGCAAAAATTGGGAAAATCAAATGGTTACAGAATACAGACTTACAATACAGACTTACGGGTTAGTGAGTTAAGACCTTAGGAGTCACATTTAAAAAAAAAAATATTTTTTAATTAAAAATATAAATGGGTGGACGGGTCAACTCGTTTATTTTTTGAGAAACCCATATATGACCCGTTTAATAAACGTGTTGGCGGGTTGAAAAACTCAACCCAAACCCGTTTATTTCGTGTCGTGTCGCGGGTCGTGTCGAGAATTGTCAGCCCTAATGTTTTATGTGTCACTCGGTATTCAAAATCGAGAAAATGATTATATTTCATTTCACATTGTTTTTTTTTTTTAGTTTTTTTTAAATAAAATTACTATAATTTAATAAATAAATATAATTAATTCAAATAGTGGTTAATAAACACAAAATTTATAAAAATAAAAATATTTCATTAGTTAAAAACAAAAATTTACATAATAAAAATAAGAAAACATAATTAAAAATAACAATAATTAAAATACTACATTTCGAATCGTCTTCCAAATCCTCGATAAATTTGAATTGAAACCTAAAGGCCAAATTGTTTAATAAATTATCGTGCCAATCCTCGACCACAAGCTGTATATTAGCTTTATGAATATGTTTCACCTAATCAACACGAAATGATGATAGATGTCACTATATATATTTCATTTTTGTTTGCTCGATAAACAAATTTGAATTGTCACCTAAAGGCCAAATCATTAAACAAATTATCGTGCTCATCCCCGACCACAAGCTGTAGATTAACTTTATGAATATGTTTGACCTAATCAACACGAAGGGATGATGGATGTCACAATTTTGTACTTCATTTTTGTTTGTTCTATAGTCGTACCAATAGCTAGTCTTCTGAAGGCTAGCAAAATTTCGTTTTCATTGTATCGACATATCCTTTTTCCTTCATCCTCTAAAATCATATTATGTAATATGATGCAAACGAACTAATGTATATTATATTTTTCAACTTTGCGAGCTCATGTCATATGCTAACTAATGAATTGTGACCGTGCATTTTTGTATTGGAGAAAAACATTTTCCACCTCTTGCATCCCACTTCAACTAAAAATATGAATATCGACTCTCCAAATCACCAACAATACATGAAAATATATATTTCTTCGTTTGGAATCGCTGTCGAAACTTTTCAGCGAACACAAAATTATAAGCAAAATAGTATTCTATAAGACGGTTGTGTCTGGATTCACGATTTTTGTTCAAAGGACCTATTATTGTTCTAAAATGTAAACTTTAAGCTTCTTGGTTTTGGTAATACGTAATTTTGCCATGACGTCATCGATAAACGTTGTTTTTTCAAATACCATTGTATCTGACGAACTAGATATTGATGACGACATTGTGATTATGTAAATTAGAAGAAAAAATTATAGAAATGTATGAGAAAAAATGTTGAAAATGGTTGGTATTTATAGAGTGTTAATGGTTATAAAAACGTACACATAAATTACTAGTTTTAAATCTAACTATACAATATTCAATGCATATTGTTCAAGTTAATAAAAGATCATTGTTTTAGAATAAAAAATTGGTTTAGAAAAAATAAAAAAATAATATATATATATATATATATATATATATATATATATATATATATATATATATATATATATATATATATATATATAAAAGAAGGCCAACTGCCCAAGTTTAGCATCAAGAGGACCAGTAGCAGCACCTGTCCGACGACTCTTAGGATCACTAATGGCCACCAGAGCAAGGTGGAGGCGCCAGTAGTTCGGAGCAGGGCATTTCAGCTGACAGCCGAAGAGGCTCATGCAGCACCCGATGTGGTCATCGATGTCTATCTTCTCCTTACCTTCTTATTTATGTTATTTGTTATGCTTATATGTTTGTATTGCTATTTAGGGTCGTTCATTGTGAACGATATTCCTGTGTTGGTCTTATTTGATTTGGGGGTACTCGATCTTTTGTATCCCTTGCGCTTAGCAGGAGGTTTGACGATGTCCCTGGAGAGTTGGATTATCACTAGAGGTTGATATTGCGGATGAACGTCCGGTGTGAGTGCCTAGGGTTCACCGGGGATGCACTTTGGAGTTATTCAATGAGAAGTACCCGATTGATTTAGTTCTTATTCCCTTGCACGAGAGCAAGATCATCATGGCGATGGACTGGTTGAGCCCTAATGAAGCGATGATTGCTTTTGGGCTTCAATTGGTATGTGTTTGAACCACAAGTAGGGGAGAGTTTGTGATTCATAATGAGGGTGCTCAACATGGTCCGACTCTCTATTTGGCAGCCACGTCCAGCCGATATCTTCATCAGGGATGCTATGGGTTTGTAGCCTATGTGATGGATACCCAGGAGAAGGGTGAGGTGACCATATATGATGTACCGATTGTTCGAGATGTGCTCATGGAGGACTTGCCAGGAGTGCCTCTGGAGAGGCAGGTGGAGTTTCGAATTGACTTTCTAGGTGCGGCTCCGATAGCCAAAGCACCTTATCAGCTAGCACCTCCAGAGGTCATTAGGAGTTGGTGGTGATGCCCTTCAGGTTCACCAATGCTTCAACCGAATTCATGAATCCCATGAATAGACCCATGTTGGGTCAGTCTGCGATTATATTTATTGATGACATCCTGGTCTATTCCAAGACCTAGGAGTAGCATGATGAGCACCTGAGGTAGGTATTTGAGGCTCTGAGGAGGGAGAGATTGTATGCGAAGTTCTCCAAGTATGAGTTCTGGCTGTGCCATGTACAGTTTCTAGGGTACCTTGTCAACCAGAACTGTATTCTGGTCAATCCCGCCAAAGTTGAGGCAATGATGAGGTGAGAAGTCTCGAGGTCTCCATTTGATATTTGGAGCTTCCTTGGATTGATGGGTTATTATCTGAGATTCATTCAGGATTTTCTCCAAGATAGTTGTTCCTTTGACTAGGTTAACAAAGAATACTATCACGTTTCGTTGGGGGACTAAGCAGCAGACAACTTTTGAGACTCTGAGACAGAGATTATGTGAGGCATCGATTCTGACCCTACTTCGATCACTGGCATACGTGCAGTTTTGATGCAGCGGTGTCATGTGATCACTTACGCCTTGAGGCCGTTGAAGCCTCATGAGACGAATTATCCTACATATGATTTGGAGTTAAAGGCTATGGTATTTTCCCTCAAGATTTAGCGACATTACCTCTACGGGGTTCGCTGTACTATCTACATGGATTACAAGAGCCTGAGGTATTTGATGGATCATTCGAATATGAACATGAGGCAACGTAGGTGGTTGGATGTGGTAAAAGGTTATGATTATGAGATTCTTTATCACCAGGGGAAGGCCAACGTGGTGGCCGATGCTCTCAACCGCAAGGAGGTTTCTGTGCCGATCAGGGATGTACGTTTGAGGATGAAAGTGATTACCCCACTATTAGAGCATATCTAAGAGGCTCAAGTTGAGGCTATAAAGGAAGAGCACCGAAAGAATGAGCGCATAGTGAGTCAGGTGGCTTCTTTCGATTATGATAGCCGGGGGTCATTAAAAGGTATGGGTTTAATACTGGGATGGTACTTGGCAAGATTTGATGGAGGAGGCACATAGGTTGAGATTCTCTATTCATCTCGGAGTGACAAAAATGTATAGAGATCTCCAGCCTGAATATTTGTGAAAATGTATGAAGCGAGATATGTCATGGTACGTGGAGAGGTGCTTGACTTGCAGGAAAGTCAAGGTCGAGCATATGCGACCCCACGGAAAAATGGAGCCGTTGGATATTCCCGTTTGGAAAAAGGAAGAGATTACGATGGATTTTATCACCAAATTGCCCCAGACAACACGCGAAGGGGATTCAATATGGGTCATCGTGGATCGAATGAACAAGAGCGCACATTTGATCTTCATTAAGGAGAGTATCTCTACAGAGAAGTTGACAAACATTTACATTTGGGAGGTTGTGGCACGTCATGGGGTACTGATTTCTATGGTCTCTGATAGGGATGTTCAGTTTACTTCCTGGTTCTGCAAGAGATTCCACAAGGAGTTGGGTACTCGTCTGCATTTCAGCATGGCTTTGCACCCACAAACTGATGGTCAGAGTGAGCGGACTATCAAAACTTTGGAGGATATGTTGCGGTCATGCATTCTGGATTTTGGCAGTAGTTGGGATACGTATCTTCCATTGGTGGAATTTTTGTATAACAACAGTTATCACACTATAATTGATCGACCTCATTTTGAGATGCTCTATGGGAGGAAGTTTAGGACCCCAATTTGTTGGGGGAGGTCGGTCAGCGGGTCATGGGGAGTACCGAGGTGGTACTCAAGATGATGGAAATGATTCAGCAGGTTCGCAGCAGACTTTAGACAGCTCGGAGCCGGCAGAAGAGTTACACAAATAATCGCCGATCAAACTTGGAGTTCCAAGTTGGAGATATGGTACTCTTGAAGGTGTCATCTTGGAAAGATGTCATACGATTCAGGAAGCGAGGTAAGCTGTGTCCAAGGTATATTGGACCTTTCAGGTTGTTAGCCTGGGTGGGCAGGGTGGTGTATCGTTTGGATCTGCCGGAGGAGCTTAGTTAGATTCACATCACTTTTCATGTCTCTCAGCTACGGAAGTGTCTGCTTGATGATTCCGTAGTGGTTCCTTTGGAGGACATTCAGGTGGATGACCGCCTAAATTACATTGAGAGACCGGTGGAGATCCTTGACCGGAAGATGAAAACCTTGAGGAATAAGGTTGTGGGATTGGTGAAGGTGCAGTGGCATCACCGAAAGGGTTTTGAGTGAAATGGGAGCATGAGGAAGAGATGTGGGAGCATTATCCAGAGTTATTTGCGGCAGCTAACTTCGAGGACGATGTCTGATTCAAGTGGGAGAGAATTATAACACCCGATTTGTCTGGTAAACTCTTAGCAAAACTATCTCAATTAATGGTTTGACTTGGACTCGAGTATGATGGGCCTACATATGGTACGTCGAGCGTACTCTAGTGCATGCATGAGGTTGGGTGTTCCCCTGGTACGCTGGGTGTACCCTTGCATATGCACGAAGTATGTGAGTCAGGGGCAAACCCTAATGTTTAGGGTTTGCATCATATTTAAGCACATTAAGTCCCCTAAGTCCTTCACCTTGTCAGCCTCCATTTCCCCTTTAGCTATACCTCGAACCTCTAACCCATTTTCCAAAGAGATTGACCTTGTGTGTGTGTGTGTTTTGTGTGTGTGTGGTGTATCTTGAAGAAGAAGAAGAAGAAGACTAGTGGAGAAGCATTGGACAAGAGGGAGCTTGTAGATAGTTAGGTTTTTGGGTTATTTTGGTCCCTTAAGGTGTTTCTTGAGAGTATAAGCTACTCCAGAGGGTTATGATGATAGATCTTAGTTTTTCTGATCTGCCTTATGAATAAAAATGGTATTTTGATGGTTTAAGCTCAACTGTGCAAGGGTTGAGGGTTGTTTCGTGAAGTTAGTATGTTAAAATCCAAGATTTGACCTTTTTAAGCCATGCAAAAGCATAAAGTTTGCAACTTTAAGGATTAATACGTTTTAATAAGCTTAGATCTGAAGTTGGACGTTAGGTCTTAAGGAATTAAGACCTAAGAAGTAATTTATGGCCAACTGGAACGTACGTCGGGCTTATGTAGGTGTATGTTGACCGTACACACTTGGAGTCTTGACATTGCGAAGCACTCAAGTATGTTGGGCGTACTGATGGTACGCTTAGCGTACTCAACAGAGAGGTTTTTGAGCTTTTTGTTTCGGGTTACTTTTGGGCTTAGGGATTTGGGCCCTTGTTGAGTTGCAAGCCTTGCTGTGTTGGGCCTTTATAGATTTAGGCCCATATTGGGCTTGGAATACCATTTTAGACTTTGGGCTAGTATGGATTTGGGCCTTGGTATGTTAGCCCCAATAAGGGATGTGTTAAGCATCCTTTTACCCATGGAAGCTGGGATTTAGAATTCAGACTCTCGGGTAGGGTTAATGACCTAATTGCTAATTAGGGTTCTATTATTTCTGATTTAGTGAGAGGACTTCACGATTCGGAAGCCCGAATGTGATTTGACATCTTCAAACTGAGGTGAGTTTCCTTCACTTTACTCGTGGGTCGAAGGCACCAATTTCGGCCCACTAAACTATGTTGGTAGGGCGATAATTGTCTTCGTGACAATTTCCTGTATTGCTTGTATATGTGACTCTTACTGTTATGATTATGTGTAAGTTGTATGGGTGAAAAATATATGATACCGGTTAAAAGAGATCGAAGGGGTTGTAATAGACCCAATACCGGTTGAAAGAGACCGAAGGGGTTGATATAGACCCAATTATGCTTTGACTGTTATGTATCTATGGTATGAGGTATTTAAAGGGTATTATGCAAAACATATAATTCCTATGTGTGCATGCAACCCTAATTGTTGATCTATGTTTTCTCTAATGGAACATACAACTTGAACAACATAATAGAAAACCCTAGGATACTAGAATATTTTTTCGAAATACACAATTAGGATTAGAAGAATCATACCTTGATTGCTATATTGTAATAACAATGCAAAACCTTGTGTTGTTGAATCCTTGAGAGCAAGCATCACAAATGTCACACGCCTAGTGGTTCATACCCAACACTAGCAATGGAAGATGATTGAGAAGGAGAAGAGATGCTCAAAAATTCGTTTGGCACTTCAAAAGAATAGGTGGCCGAAATTTCAAGGGTTTAGGCTGTTTATATATAGTGCAGTCAGGAAACCCTAGATAAACCCTAATCCAAGATAATCTTAATCTGGGTAATTATCCACTTCTCTGTTTATCCACCAAAGACTATTCTAGAAACCCTAAGGCCTATGAAAACCGTCCATACCTTATGGAGTGTTCTAGATGACCTCTTGCTCAACTATTGAACAATTGCACTTCAGTCTCGTACTTTTAATTAATTCCTTTAAACCCAAAATTAATTCCAATTAATTTGATTAAATATTACTATTTCTAATTAATATATTATTCTCATAATGTAAAAACAAATCATTTATATCAATTTAATAATCAAATAATAAATCAACCTCTTTCTCCAAAATCTTCTTGTCTAGTTTCTAGTCTTGAGGACAACCCAAAAGGACTATGCTACTATTAGTTTAAGTATATACCAATTATAGTTATGGGCTTAAACACCTAATCCAACAGTCTTCCACTTGGATAAGTCTAATAACTATAATTGCCAGTATATTCTTCTAAGCTGATTAGCAAATTGTAGCTCTCAAAGCTGCTGTTGAAATCTGACTTAGTCAGTCACGTGTCCTAAGATAAATGATCATATAATCCTTCGTTCTGTAAGATATCGTGCGAATATGAGACATGGAACATAATCAATATCATGTCCAATACTTTGTTTCCCGATTTTTGATTTGTGTTGACAAGGAACTACTAATCGAACACATCAATTTAGTCATGGGAGGGCCTGACACTATAAGTCAACACCAAGTCATCGAGGGGCCCAAAGATATCACTTTTCCCCCTAAGGATAAAAAAGAACAGATGAAGTTTGACTTATACGCTTGTACTATTTACTCATCAAAGCATGCACAACAATACATTTTGTAACATCAAGTTAATGATGTGTTTACATATCATCAATGCACAACCAACTCATAAACAATAATTCATATATCTCCGTTTAAAGATTATAAGATGTTATCGTCTCAGAATTACTCGTGATAAATTGCATGAAGTAATTCTATGAGTGCGGGTGAACCCAATACTTAAATTCTATATTTCAAAGTACTCACGAATATTGCAACAATACCATTGCTATGTCTAAAACCCTTTAGACAATCTACAATTCAATTCATGACAGTCTTGATTCACTACTTACTTCCAAAAGTATGATCGACTGTGGATGTTTGAACAATCTAATTATGTGGGAAGTAAACCATGCAAAATGAAACACAAAATAAATAACAGACAGGAGGTAGTAATCCAACTCATAAATAAATCTCCATTAGTTAATCACCAAAAGTCAACTACATTTACTTCGTTACAAGTTTCTAAATACCTATCTAACTACTAAAACTAATATCATCCTTCAGACCAATGCTCCTAGCATGCTAAATGTTCTTGACCCTACTCAGACCCTTTGTGAGTAGATCTGCTGGATTCTCTTCTGATGACACCCTCTTCTCGACGAGGTGACCCTCTTATACTCTATGTCTAATGAAATGGTATTTTTTTGTCGATATGCCTTGATCTTCCAAGATCTCTGGTGTAACATCCCCCTCTGGCACGTATCACAATATTGTCCGCTTTGGGCCACTCGTCACGACGACTTCCCAGGGGGTCACCCATCCTGGTACTACTCCCGCCCGAGCACGCTTAACTGCAGAGTTCTTATGGGATCTGTTGCCCTCATGACTTTAAAACGCGTTGTGATAGGAAATGTATCCACACCCCTTATAAGGAATGCTTAGTTCTCCTTCCTAACCGATGTGGGATCAGATCTAACCCACTTTCACCCCCCATTATAGGGTTCGACGTCCCCGTCGAACACATCGACCCGTGCCCTGGATCTGATACCATTTGTAACATCCCCCTCTGGCACGTATCACAATATTGTCCGTTTTGGGCCACTCGTCACGAGGACTTCCCACGGGGTCACCCATCCTGGTACTACTCCCGCCCGAGCACGCTTAACTGCAGAGTTCTTATGAGATCTGCTGCCCTCACGGCTTTAAAACGCGTTGTGATAGGGAAGGTATCCACACCCCTTATAAGGAATGCTTAGTTCTCCTTCCCAGCCGATGTGGGATCAGATCTAACCCACTTAAAAACAGTGACATCCCTAAAATCACGGCCAGAAAAGACCGGTTTGTTTATGCTTTGTTTAAAAATCAGAGTAACATTTTAAATAAAAGTGTTGCGGAATTTGTCCCAAAACAAAATATGATAAAGATTTATCAAAAGCATTTCCATAGAAATGTATTTCATTAAAAGACTCGGGATGTCATGTTCGTACAGATCAAAAGCATAAACAGTACAATATAAGCCTTACTACATTATTTCATATCTACAGGCCTATATCCGTAATCCCTCGTCCAAACATCATATCTATGCTCAAGCGCCACTACCTGTAATACATAAAACTGAGTGGGTTAGGCTTGGGAGCCTGGTGAGCACATAGGGTTTTCAATCCACAATAAATAAGTTTATTAATTTCATCAATCAACAATAATCCGATTACCCGTTCCCGTTATCCTCACTTTACGTCCCTAAACACCAATCATAAGGGACCTAGCCTAAGGATCATCATCGGGACGGACACTGCTGCTAAGGGGATTCCTCAGCAATAAATGTCCTAAAGGCAACCATGTGGGGGATGGAGTACATATGGTGAGCACACAGTTCAAATAAACACACAGTTCGAATAAACACCTACATGTTGCGAGCCTACTAGTGTTCCACTGGACTGTCTAGAATAGTCTGTGGTCGTCATCTATACTCCGCTAGATGATTGGATCATCAATAACATCTATAACGAGGCCTCTCATTATTTTATTTTGTCACACAACAACTATTACATCTACCCGTGTTTTACCCAACACATTTTGTAGATATAAAATACATATACAGTTTAAATCATTGAAAACATGTATAAAACGTTCACCCAACATAGATAGCAAGTATACAGATAATATACACACACAGCACGTAAAATACTTCATATCTATGTGTAAGCTGAAAGTAACTATGCACCCACCTGATTAGGTGGTGACTCAGCACTTGGACAGCACTTCGATACTCTCAAAATGATATTCCTTCGATAAAACCTAGTATCGATACCACTAGGGTTTAGTTTAACGATAACCGCGACAAATTCATTAGTCTGAGTATTATTAAGTGTTAATAACACTCGATATAACTCATTTTAATAGCCCAAATAATTATTTTAAGGACCTAATAACATTCCTATAATTATATGAAAGCTATATTAAAAATTGCATAAGCATAGCACACTTACAGCGAATTTTATCGAAAACCGGGACTTAATTGGAGCAGCGTTTCGAAACGGAAAAACTCCTTTTTCTCGGGACTCCGGGAGCCTCGGGGCTTCCCTAGGGTGCTAGGGGTTTTATCTAGGGCTTAGGGGTGGTTTGGGGTTGTAGAGAGAGAAAGAAGTTAGAGAGAGAAGTGATTTTGGTGTGAAAAATGAAGAACCATCGGCCCCCTTTTATAGCCCTGCGAGGCCTCGGTACGTTGGGCGTACCTCGGACCTACGCGGGGCGTAGCCATCGGATAAGAGCGCCAGCGAGCTTTCAGCTGTTAGCCACTTCGGAGTAGATCAGGGCGAGGGTACGCGGGGCGTACAGACTTCGGATGCGGGGCGTATGCGAAGGGCGACGTGTCAAGATCCGAAGTGCGTTCCTTCATCAGCGATGGGCGGCCCAGATGCAGCCACGTCATCAACCTCGCAACAGACTTCGTAGATTCATGCTTCAACTTTAAAAATTCGTAACTTTCTCATACGAACTCCGTTTTTGATGTTCTTTATATCCACGCGAAGGTGGGAACGTACTCTACAACTTTAGTTTAGACTCCGTCTTCTAATTTTGGCTCGATTTTAAATTTTATAATATCAACGGGCCGGGACAGGATTGGTCCGTTAAATCCTCATAACTTCTTAATCCGACATCCGTTTTCGCCCATCTTTTTCTCGTTACACTACTCTTAACGAGATCTTCGATTCTCGTTCAGGTCGTGTCGGCTAAAAATCGCTCGATCTAATATTCGAATTTCGGGCTGTACACTGCTAATCCGAAACTTCGAAAAATCATAACTTCTTCATACGAAGTCAGATTTGGGCGTTCTTTTTTATCGATGTTCTTAGTTTAACATATTCTACGACTTTCGTGTAGATCGCTAAGGATAAATCTCGCTCTATCGTAAATTCACTATTTACGCTCTCCGGTATCGTGTCGGTTCTGTCGCAAAACTTCGACGGGTCATAACTTCTTCGTTATAACTCGGATTTCGACGTTCTTTATATGTACGGAAACCTTGAGACATATTCTACAACTTTATGTAGAGATATAGGGATTATCTCACACTTTAATTTTGACGCTCATTTTTTTATTCTTTATTAACTATACATTTATAATTAAATAATAAACACATAAACACACATAATTCACATAATACTCAAATATTTCATCTTTATTACTTCAAAAAGAGTTACAAGAGTTGACCTAGACTATTACATTGACAAAAACGCTTAGCCCTGAAACCCGGGCGTTACAATTCTCTCCACCTTAGGATGATTCCGTCCCGGAATCATGTATCAGCAAACATATGTGGATAGCGACTCATCATGTCATCCTCTGTTTCCCAAGTGAGATTCGGCCCATTCGAATGTTTCCATCGGACTAGCACTAAGTCGACCATCTTGCGTCGTAACTTCTTAGTCTTACGGTCAACAATTGACTCAGGCTCTTCGATCAGCCTTTTATTTTCATCCATCCTTAACTCTGAAATTGGAATTATGTCGAGAACATCTCCCGTGAATTTCCTCAAATAACACACATGGAAGGTGTTATGAATACCATTGAGTTCTTCGGGCAATTCCAGCTTGTAAGCTTGGTTCCCAATCTTCTGAAGAACTTTGAACGGTCCAATAAACCTTGGACTCAACTTTCCTCGTTTCCCAAATCGTATAAGTCCCTTCCACGGTGAGACTTTAAGCAAAACGGAATCCCCAACTTCGAAGGTTATCGGTCGTCTTTTCTTGTCAGCATAACTCTTCTGACGATCCTGAGCTGCTAACATTCTTTCCCTAATCACCTTCAACTTCTCAGCAGTCTCATGGACTATCTCGGGGCCCATAAACTGCTTCTCTCCGGCTTCAAGCCAACAAGACGGCGTACGACACTTCTGTCCATACAAGGCTTGGTAAGGTGCCATCTTGATGCTCGAGTGAAAACTATTGTTGTAGGAAAATTCTACCAGGGGTAAGTGCTCGTCCTAATTTCCTTGGAATTCGAGGGTACATGCTCTCAGCATATCTTCCAACGTCTAAATCGTCCTTTCGCTCTGACCATCAGTTTGCGGATGGTAAGCCGTACTCAAACATAATTTCGTACCCAATTCCTCTTGCAGACTCCTCCAAAACCTTGACGTGAAACGACTATCACGATCTGATACAATCGTAAGAGGGACACCGTGAAGTCTTACAATTTCCTTCACATAAGCATTTGCGAGCTTATCCATAGACCACTTCTCATTGGCTGCTATGAAGTGTGCACTCTTGGTGAAATGATCCACGACTACCCAAATCATATCGTTTCCGTTCTTCGTCCTGGGCAGTTTAGTCACAAAATCCATGGCGATGTCTTCCCATTTACCCATGGGTACATGTAAAGGTTCTAAACTCCCATACGGTTTCTGATGTTGTGCCTTAGCTCTCGCACATGTCACACACTCGGCCACGTACTTCGCAACATCGAGCTTCATCTTCGGCCACCAGTAGTAGGGCTTTAGGTCCCTATACATTTTAGTGCTACCGGGATGAATTGAGTACATGGTATTATGTGCTTCCTCCATCAGAAGGTCTCTTATTCCTCCCGCCTTCGGTACCCAAATTCGATCTTGGAATACCTTCAGACCTCGACTGTTTGTACCGAACACTAACGTTTTGCCCAAACATTCTTCCTTTCGATCATTCTTCTCTAAAGCTTCTTCTTGAGCTTTTCTGATACTTTCCACAATCGTCGAGACGACTTCGATTCTCAACGCTCTTGGCCTTTTCCTTTCAAGGTTGACTTTCCGATTAAGAGCATCAGCAACAACATTTGCTTTACCTGGGTGGTAAAGTATCTCACAGTCGTAGTCCTTGAGTAGTTCTAGCCAGCGTCGTTGCCTCATGTTCAACTCCTTCTGATTAAAGAGATACTGGAGACTCTTATAATCAATGAAGAGCTTGCACTTCGTGTCGTAGAGGTAATGCCTCCATATCTTTAAGGCAAATACTACCGCTGCCAACTCCAGATCATGAGTGGGGTAGTTCTTTTCGTGCTCTTTCAATTGTCGAGATGCGTATGCTATCACCTTTTCTATTTGGGTCAGAACACAACCCAACCCGACTCCAGAAGCGTCACTATAAACCGCGAAGTCTTTAACTCCATCGGGTAGAGAAAGTATCAGTGCTTCACATAACTTCTTTTTTAGCTTCTCGAATGCCTCATCGTGCTTCTCACTCCATGTATACGTAGCTCCTTTATGAGTCAAAGCTGTTAATGGAGCAGCTATCGAAGAAAAGCGTTGGATAAATCGTCGATAATATCCGGCTAATCCTAGAAAGCTTCGAATCTCCGTGGGACTTTTCGGACGTTCCCACTTCATCACAGCCTCGATCTTTGCAGGGTCAACCATTATTCCCTCCTGCTTAACAACATGACCCAAGAATTGGACTTCCCGTATTCAAAAGTCGCATTTGGAGAACTTTGCGTAAAGCTTCTCCTTCTTTAATACTTCCAACACTTCTCGTAGATGCTTGCCATGCTCCTCCTGGCTTTTCGAGTAGATGAGAATGTCGTCGATGAACACTATCACGGATTTATCGAGGAATGGTTTACAAACCCTATTCATCAAATCCATGAATGCTGCTGGAGCATTGGTTAGTCCAAACGACATAACCAAGAAATCATAGTGTCCATATCTCGTTCTGAATGTAGTCTTCTCGATATCCTGATCTCTTACTTTCGGCTGATGATATCCTGACCTAAGATCGATCTTTGAGAAGTAGCTCGAACCTTGAAGCTGATCGAATAGGTCATCAATCCTCGGCAATGGATACTTGTTTTTCACCATTGCCTTATTCAGCTCTCGGTAGTCTATACACATTCTCATACTTTCGTCCTTCTTCTTCACGAATAACACCGGAGCTCCCCAGGGTGATGAACTAGGTCGAATAAAACCGTTGTCCAACAGCTCCTGAAGTTGCGTCATGAGTTCCTTCATCTCCGTTGGTGCTAATCGGTAAGGTGCTTTTGCTATCGGTGTCGTTCTTGGTAACAAGTCTATACGAAACTCTACTTGTCTATCAGGTGGTAATCCGGGAAGATCTTTGGGAAAGACTTCCGGATAATCACACACAACCGGTATATTCTGCACCTCTTTCTTCTCCTTCTTAGCATCGATTACGAAGGCCAAGTATGATGCACATCCTTTGGACAAACATTTCCTGGCTTTCATCAGGGAGATGATTCCAGAATTCACTCTGCGTTTGTCCCCGTACACCATAAATGATTCCTTTCCAAGTGGGTTTACCCTTACTATCTTATTTCGGCATTGAATCTCAGCATCGTTGGCGCTAAGCCAATCCATACCCTAAACGATGTCAAGATCGTTTAACTCTATGGGTAATAGCTTTTCGTGGAATTCGTTTCCGTTTAGGTCGATGACGATGTTCCTAATACGATTACTAACAGGTACGAATTTGCCACTGGCAACTTCTACAATCAGGGCATTATCAAGTTTTTCTACAGGCAATGCTAATTTCCCATCAAATTTATGCGACACAAAAGAGTAGTTGGCTCTGGAATCAAATAGTATATTTGCAGGCAAACCATTTACAAGAAAGGTACCTGAAGTGACGTCTGCTGCCTCCTTCGCAGCCTCGAGTGTCATCTGGAAGGCTCTCGCCTTCGGCTTCGGTGGTATGTTGGGCCTTCCCGCATCTTTCTTCTTTGGGCAATCCTTAGCAATATGCCCTTCTTCACGGCACTCGTAGCACATCCTCTTGTTGGTGGTGCACTCATTGGCATAGTGCTCCGTTTTCCCACACTTGTAGCAGGTTACTTCTTCACCACATTTTCCCGAGTGCTTCTTCTTGCACTTCTCGCACCATTTAAATTCATTTCCTCCCCCGAACTTCTTTGAACCGAACGTGCTCTTCTTTTTGTTGGGTTTAGCAGACCCTTCAAATTTCCTTTTCTCACCAACCTCGACTTTGCTGGCAGCTCTTCCCTTAATCATGTCCTCCACAGACTTGGCAGCCCAGATAGCTGCCTCCAGAGTAGGTGCCTGACGCACTGGCACCGCGTACTCCCATGGAAGTCCCTTTGCGTACTTATCAATTTTTGTCAGCTCATCCGGAACAAGACGCAAGGTAAATTCCATCTTTTCAGTGAAGTTGTTCGTGTATTCGTCGATTGACATGCCTCCCTTCTTTAGGGTTAGAAACTGGTTCTCTAGCTCGAGCAGGTTTTGAGCTGAGCAGTACTCTCGTTTGAATTGCACCAGAAATTCTGCCCATGATAGTTGCAGGGGCTTGTTAGGGCTTAAAGTCTTTCCCAAGGTATTCCACCAACATACAGCGCCTCCTCGAAACTGACGCACTGCAAACGTGGTCTGTAGTTTCCCTCTGCAACCGCATGCCATGAAGGCTAACTCCATCTCCGAGATCCAATCCATGACTCCGATTGGATCTTCCTTTCCCGTGAAAGTCGATGGCTTGCAAGTCAGAAAGTCCTTGTACTTGCATCCATTTCCCTCGACTCCGTCATCTTGGTTGTTTTGTTGGAATATTGGTGGGTTGACTTGACCAACAGGTCCACTGAGTCTCCTTCCTCAGTCTGCCCTTCGTTCAACTCGGGCTGTTCGATCTAAATAGTGGCTTCCTCTCGATTTTGCTGGAGCAAACGTCTAGTTTCCTCCATTTGAGGATCCAACATCGCTTGGATCATCGCTTGCACTCCGGCCATGGTGACTGGCTCAGCAGCGGCTTCCATCACCGGTATTTGCTCAATCACTGGGGGTTGGTTTCTGTTCCCATTTACATTCATGTTTCCGCTACGGGTCCTTGCCATCTTGATCTATACACCGAATAAGGTGAATTTAGATCTTTATTTAGGACTGATGTTTAAATTGTCCTTATCACCCCGAAACGTTTACACGCTAGTTCTAATATCGTAGTCGTATGTTTAGAATCGTAAACACATAAGGTTTCCAGATCCGGTCGGCAACAGACCATAGATCCGAACAATTAACAGCATATCATGCACAAAGCATTTAGCAAATAAAAGCATTTTAGCCACAACTCCTAAAATAAGCTAGTGCTAACACCTCACAATAATCGCTTAGCATTCTAAGTTTAAGTCTAGAAATCCTACAAATTCCTAGTTCGCTTAAACTAATGCTCTGATACCAACTGTGACATCCCCAAAATCACGGCTAGAAAAGACCGGTTTGTTTATGCTTTGTTTAAAAATCAGAGTAATATTTTAAATAAAAGTGTTGCGGAATTTGTCCCAAAACAAAATATGATAAAGATTTATCAAAAGCATTTCCGTAGAAATGTATTTCATTAAAAGACTCGGGATGTCATGTTCGTACAGATCAAAAGCATAAACAGTACAATATAAGCCTTACTACATTATTTCATATCTACAGGCCTACATCCGTAATCCCTCGTCCAAACATCATATCTATGCTCAAGCGCCACTACCTGTAATACATAAAACTGAGTGGGTCAGGCTTGGGAGCCTGGTGAGCACATAGGGTTTTCAACCCACAATAAATAAGTTTATTAATTTCATCAATCAACAATAATCCGATTACCCGTTCCCGTTATCCTCACTTTACGTCCCTAAACACCTATCATAAGGGCCTAGCCTAAGGATCATCATCGGGACGGACACTGCTGCTAAGGGGATTCCTCAGCAATAAATGTCCTAAAGGCAACCATGTGGGGGATGGAGTACATCTGGTGAGCACATAGTTCAAATAAACACACAGTTCGAATAAACACCTACAGGTTGCGAGCCTGCTAGTGTTCCACTGGACTGTCTAAAATAGTCCATGGTCGTCATCTATACTCCGCTAGATGACTGGATCATCAATAACATCTATAACGAGGCCTCTCATTATTTTATTTTGTCAGACAACAACTATTACATCTACCAGTGTTTTACCCAGCACATTTTGTAGATATAAAATACATATACAGTTTAAATCATTGAAAACATGTATAAAACGTTCATCCAACATAGATAGCAAGTATACATATAATATACACACACAGCACGTAAAATACTTCATATCTATGTGTAAGCTGAAAGTAACTATGCACTCACCTGAATAGTTGGTGACTCAGCACTTGGACAGCGCTTCGATACTCTCAAAATGATATTCCTTCGATAAAACCTAGTATCGATACCACTAGGGTTTAGTTTAACGATAACCGCGACAAATTCATTAGTCTGAGTATTATTAAGTGTTAATAACACTCGATATAACTCATTTTAATAGCCCAAATAATTATTTTAAGGACCTAATAACATTCCTATAATTATATGAAAGCTATATTAAAAATTGCATAAGCGTAGCACACTTACAGCGAATTTTATCGAAAACCGGGACTTAATTGGAGCAGCATTTCGAAACGGAAAAATTCCTTTTTCTCGGGACTCCGGGAGCCTCGGGGCTTCCCTAGGGTGCTAAGGGTTTTATCTAGGGCTTAGGGGTGGTTTGGGGTTGTAGAGAGAGAAAGAAGTTAGAGAGAGAAGTGATTTTGGTGTGAAAAATGAAGAACCATCGGCCCCCTTTTATAGCCCTGCGAGGCCTCGGTACGCTGGGCGTACCTCGGACCTACGCGGGGCATAGCCATCGGATAAGAGCGCCAGCGAGCTTTCAGTTGTTAGCCACTTCGGAGTAGATCAGGGTGAGGGTACGCGGGGCGTACAGACTTCGGACGCGGGGCGTATGCGAAGGGCGATGTGTCAAGATCCGAAGTGCGTTCCTTCATCAGCGATGGGCGGCCCAGATGCAGCCACGTCATCAACCTCGCAACAGACTTCGTAGATTCATGCTTCAACTTTAAAAATTCGTAACTTTCTCATACGAACTCCGTTTTTGATGTTCTTTATATCCACGCGAAGGTGGGAACGTACTCTACAACTTTAGTTTAGACTCCGTCTTCTAATTTTGGATCGATTTTAAATTTTATAATATCAACGGGCCGGGACAGGATTGGTCTGTTAAATCCTCATAACTTCTTCATCCGACATCCATTTTCGCCCATCTTTTTCTCGTTACACTACTCTTAACGAGATCTTCGATTCTCGTTCAGGTCGTGTCGGCTAAAAATCGCTCGATCTAATATTCGATTTTCGGGCTGTACACTGCTAATCCGAAACTTCGAAAAATCATAACTTCTTCATACGAAGTCAGATTTGGGCGTTCTTTTTTATCGATGTTCTTAGTTTAACATATTCTATGACTTTCGTGTAGATCGCTAAGGATAAATCTCGCTCTATCGTAAATTCACTATTTACTCTCTCCGGTATCGTGTCGGTTCTGTCGCAAAACTTCGACGGGTCATAACTTCTTCGTTATAACTCGGATTTCGGCGTTCTTTATATGTACGGAAACCTTGAGACATATCTACAACTTTATGTAGAGATATAGGGATTATCTCACACTTTAAGTTTGACGCTCATTTTTTTATTCTTTATTAACTATACATTTATAATTAAATAATAAACACATAAACACACATAATTCACATAATACTCAAATATTTCATCTTTATTACTTCAAAAAGAGTTACAAGAGTTGACCTAGACTATTACATTGACAAAACTGCTTAGCCCTGAAACCCAGACGTTACATCTGGTTCCTTTGTTAAGGCACATGCCCCTTAATTATCACAGAAAATCTCCATTGGCTCCTTGATAGATGGAACAACTCCAAGGTCTCCGATGAATTTCTTCAACCAAATAGCCTCCTTTGATGCTCCGCTTGCCGCTATGTAATCTGATTCACAAGTATAATCAACCTCCCTCTCATGTTTGGAAATTTTACAGGTTACCGCTCCTCCATTAAGGGTAAACACCCAGCCAGATTGAGAACGAAAGTTGTCTCTGTATGTCTAAAAGTTGGCGTCACTATACCTAGTTACTCTTAGGTCATTACTGCCACTAAGCACAAGGACCTAGTCCTTAATTCTTCGCAGATACTTAAGAATATTCTTAACTGCTATCCAATGAGCTCTACCTAGATTTCCCTGATAACGGCTTACCATGCTCAAAGAAAAAGCCACATTAGGGCGAGTACTTGTCTTAGCATACATGATAGATCCAACAGCGGAAGCATATGGAACTCTAATCATTTATGCTATCTCTGCATCAGTACTCGGGCTCTGAGTCTTACTCAGTTTGGTATGATTTTGTATAGGCAGTTCTCTTTTCTTGGAATTCTCCATACTAAAATGCTTTAATACCTTTTCCAAGTATGTACTTTGACTAAATCTAGTTAGCCTTTACTCCCGTCTCTCAAAATCCTTATCCCTAGAATATAAGCAGCCTCTCCCAAATCCTTCATAGCGAAACACTTTCCAAGCCAAAACTTAACTTCTTGCAAAGTCGGAATGTCATTTACTATAAGAAGTATGTCATCAACATACAATACTAGTAAGGTTACTATGCTCCCACTAGTTTTGACATATACACAAGATTCATCTTCACTTCTAGAGAAACAAAACTCTTTGACATTCTCGTCAAAGCAAAGATTCCATCTGCAAGAAGCTTGTTTTAATCCATAGATTGATTTCTCAAGCTTACACACTTTATTTGGATACTTTGCATCTACAAAACCCTCTGACTGACTCATGTAAACATCCTCAGCCAAATTCTCATTAAGGAAAATAGTTTTGACATCCATCTTCCAAATTTCATAGTCATGAAATGCATCTATGGCCAACATTACCCTAATAGATTTTACCTTGGCCACTGGTGAGAAAGTTGTTGGATAAGGTGTCTAAGTCCGTAACTATATTTGGTATGATCTTGACCCGACCCGGCATGGTCCATTTGGGTTTCACTTCACCTAACAATTTGTATGGATATACTTTTGAGAATAAGATGTTTATGATCTATTAATATATTATAAATTATAATATATTAATATGAAATCATATTATTTAATTAGTGTTGATCAAGAATTGATTTTGGAATTAATTTAGTGATCAAAAGAGGCTAATTAAATATGGACTCTTACATATATATGGATTGGGCTAAGATTTATTTAAGATGGGCTATGAGTATATGGAAGTCCATGGAGATTTTAACCCATGGATCCTAGGTAAATGAAGAGTCATGGGTATTAGGGTTTAACCCTTATCCTCCATACTATATAAAGAGGTCCTTGGTTCTAGAATTGGCACTAGTGTGTGAGAAACAAGAGTTGGCTGATTTTAGTGAGCATAATATTCTCTCAAGTATTTCCAAATTGTTTTGGGTGATTTGTGACACCACTTGAGGAATCCACACTATTGGTACTAGGCTCTAAAACTCCAAGCAATCAACTACAAAAGAAATGTATGTTATTCTACTTAAAGTTTTGTATTACAACTACCCCATAACATGCTAGTTAGATTGTGAACCTTGGAAAACAAATTTGCATGTATTTTAGAGAAAACATAGATCCAAGGTTTCTAGGGTTGCATGTACATCATAGGAGTGTTAGAATGCTGAAAAACCAATAGTGGTATCAGAGACTAGGCTTGTTTTCTTGATACTTGATGCAAACTTGTTGAAAAAACTCAAAAATCTGCTATCTGCTGCATGAACTCGCCGAGTCCATGCGATAATTCATCCTACTCGTCGAGTAGGTTCTTGCGCTCGACGAGTAGGAGCCCCTGAATGCAGATTTTCAAGTTTTGTTGCTGAAAATGGACTAGAAACATTACCCTAAACTGGTTTGGTCTTATAAAACTTGTTTAGATGGTGTAATGGTTATGCTAATCCATTTACAATGGCTAATATCAAAATTCCATGTCTTAGATGTGTTAATATGATTCTTGAAATTTTGATATGAGTGTTCATGTTCTTATGAGTTATTGTTAGATAATATGAATTATTTTCTGAATTGTTTAATGATTAATTCTTAATCAATTATGTGTTTTAATGAAATCCATAATTTGTCCTCAAGTTATGGATTACCAAAAGTCACTCTTTTAAAGTCCATTTATAAACACATAGGTTACATAAAATGAAAAGTGTCTCGTTTTAATAAACCATTAACTCATAAGTTTTGAAGTTGAAAAGTCTTGAATAGTTTCAAAACTTTCCCTCAAGTTTTGGAATTTGTAAAGTCTCACACATTAATACTTTAATTCCAAATTGATCCTTAGAATTTTAAAAAGTTTAAAATTAAACCCTTATACTTCTATAATATTAAAAGTTTAATTATTATTATTATATATATATATATATATATATATATATATATATATATATATATATATATATATATATATATATATATATGTATAAGAATAAGTCACTGTTACCGTTAGTAGGCCTTATTCACGAAGCCGGTCTATAAGGGGGTATAAGGTTACTGCCTATAAAATGGCAGTTTAATGGGTGTCCACTATCACCCACCGCTTCCTTGATTGGTGGATGGTCGTTAGCCGAACGAGTAGGATAGGACCTTAATCCTCATTAAAAGTATAATGAACTTATAAAGTAACTAAACCTTTATAAATTCCCAATCTTAGTTACTTTAGGAAAATGTGAAATAGTTGTTAACCCATGAAATTACACTTTGCACCTTACCAAGTTGTTAGTGGAGCGTGTGTGGTTAACCGACACACTAACAAGGACTAGTAAGAGTGGCAAAGGGTGACTTAAGTTTTATCATAGATCGGTGGAGCGCGTGTGGTTAACCGACACATCGATTGGGTGATAAAATTTAGGGTACCAAGTCAATTTGCATGGTTATTCACACCTTGTTTGTGATCCTCGGCATCCCAGTCATAAAATTGAGAGGAGGCAATTGAGATTCAAACATGCCATTGAAAGTTCAATGAATCTCAATAGATCTAGGAGTTTCAAATCCAATTAAAACATAATAATTTATTTTGTTTATAATGGTGTAAATTGGTAAATCGTCATTTACCTACCTTTAAATATTTTATAGCTTGGATTACGACATCCATCTTCCAAGTTATGAAATAATTTGTAGGGTCCTAGCCTTAATATTTCATTTGGGTGACTTATTAAGGTTTTTTTTTATCTAATTAAAACTTGTCCTTCTTTTCTTTCAGATGTCTTCCAACATTGCTATTGGCTCAAACCCTACATGCTCCTTTTTCCCTCATGAACTTGTGTGGGAAAGTCACTTTTGATGGTTCTAATTTCAATGAATGGATTAGGAACATCAAAATGATTACCCGCTATGAGGACAAGGAATATGTCCTTGACAAGGAACTTAAGGTTATCAATGAGACCACTGCTACTCCTGAGGAGATTGCAGAGTTTACTGCACATGAGAGGGATGCTACTAAAGTGTCCTGCATTATGTTGGCTACTATGACTCCCGAACTCCAGAAATCCTATGAAGATTTATACCCCTATGAGATGCACCAGGATCTGATGGAAAGGTACCATCAGATTGCACGTCAAGAGAGGTATGAAGTCTTCTCCTCTATGATAACAGCTAGGATGAAGGATGGTGAACCCGTCACCGGTCACTTGCACAAAATGCAAAGGTTCGTGGACCGGTTGCTAAAGCTTAATTCGGACTTCCCTGAGGGCATGACGATTGATATCATTCTCCATTCCTTACCTCCAAGTTATGATCAGTTTCATATGACTTATCATATGAACAAGGAGGAAGTCACACTTAGAAAACTTCAAGGACTTTTAAGGACCACTGAAAGTGGTCTTAAAGGTAAATCGGTTGTTACTTCTACTCCTACTCCTACAACAGCCCCTGTTCTGGCAATTGGGCAGGGAAAGGGGAAAAAGAGGAAGACCCCTTCGAAGGGTACCAAGGGAAAGTCTCTTGATGGCTCCTCTTCAAGTGGGACCATGAAAGGTCCCATTCCTCCTTCTTCAAACCCAAAGGAAGCACAATTCCTTTGTTGCCACGAAAAGGGGCATTGGAAGCGAAGCTACCCTAAGTACTTGCAGGATGTAAAGGATGGGAAAGTTAAACCCACCCATGCATGTATTTATACCATTTTGTCTAAAAACTCATTGCATACTAACTCTTGGGTACTTGATATAGGTTGTGGTATTCACATTTGTACTGATTTGCAGGGCCTAAGAAGTAGTGAAGAAGTGGAGCACGAGAAGATAAACTTAATCATGGGCAATAGGAAAGCATCACCCGTGACCAAGATTGGAGTTTATTCTTTATTGCTTAATAATGGGTTAACTTTAGATTTGAATAAATGTTGTTACTCGTCAGAAATGGCGAGAAATATTATTTCCCTTCATAGTTTGTACAAGCAAGGATTCACATTTTCATTTGATAATAAAATTGGTGCTATTGATGCTTTTTATAATGATGTGTTTTATTTTAAAGCATTACCTTGTGATGGTGTATATGAAACTGTGTCGATTGTAGACAACTTAGAAAATAATGTATTTCATATTGATTCTTCGTTTACCTTGGATAAAGCATCCTTGTGGCATTGTCGTGTTGGACATATCAACAAGAAGCACATAGGCCAACTCCAAAAGGCTGGGGTTTTGGAATCATTTGACCTAAAATAAGATGATAGTTGCGAGTCTTGTTTACTTGGAAAAATGAAAAAGTCACCCTTCATTGGTACTTGTGAGAGGGGTGAAGGTTTGTTGGACCTCATACACACAGATGTGTGTGGACCCTTCAAAACAGACACAAGGCATGCTAATCGCTACTATGTGACTTTTACTAATGATTACAGTAGATATGGATATATCTATTTAATCAAGTATAAGTCAGAAACCTTTGAAAAGTTCAAAGAGTTTAAGCAGGAAGTGGAGAATCAACTGGGCAGGAACATCAAGATGCTCCAATCCGATCAGGGAGGAGAGTATCTTAGTATTGAGTTCCTTGACTATCTTAAGGAATGTGGGATCGTCTCACAATTGGCACCTCCTAGGACACCACAGCTGAATGGTGTGGCTGAGAGATGCAATCGAACCTTGTTGGACATGGTGCGTTCCATGATGAGTCGAGCTTCGTTACCAATCTCATTCTGGGGGTATTCCTTAGAGACTGCCGCCCATATCCTTAATCTAGTCCCTACCAAAAAGGTTGCCGAAACACCTCATGAGATGTGGACTGGGAAAGTTCCCAATATAGACCTCATCAAGATTTGGGGTTGCGAGGCTTTCGTGAGGCGCGAGTCTCACAACAAGCTCGAACCTCGAAGTGAGAGGTGTATTTTCATCGGCTACCCACAGAAATCCTTTGGTTACCTCTTCTAAAGACCTAGTGAGAATGTGGTCTTTATGGAAAGGAGAGGAGTCTTTCGTGAGAGAGAATTTATAAGCCAAGGAGACAGTGGGAGGCAAATTGACCTTGAAGAACTTCAAGAGTGAAGCGGTGAAGGAACCTCAAAAACTGGCGACCAACCTGAGTAGAAAACTCCTGTTGAGTCGATAGATGAGTCTGTACTTCCGAGGCGTTCCACTAGAGTTAGGAACACATCTGATTTTTATTATGGTTATCACATCACTACTGAGGGTGATACATTTATCAGTGATAGTACACTGATATATTTGGATGAACCTAATAATTACAGGGAAGCCATGGCAGGCCCTGAGTTTGCTAAATGGAAGGAGGCTATAGACAACAAGATTCAGTCCATGTATGAATAGATCTTCAAGAAGAAGACCGACATGGATGGGAAGGTGCACACTTACAAAGCGCGATTGGTGGTGAAGGGATTTACTCAAAATCCAGGAGTTGACTATGATGAGACCTTCTCACCAGTAGCGAAGATCAAGTCTATTAGAGTTTTGCTAGCCATAACTTCATTTCATGATTATGAAATATGGCAAATGGATGTCAAAACCACTTTCCTTAATGGAAAGTTGGCTGAGGATGTTTACATGAATCAACTAGAGGGTTTTGTCGATGCAAAGTACCCTAATAGAGTGTGTAAGCTTGAGAAATCCATTTTTGGATTGAAATAAGCATCTCGCAAATGGAATCTTTGCTTCGATGTGAAAGTCAAAGAGTTTGGTTTTTCGAGGAGCGAGGATGAGTCTTGTGTATATGTTAGGACTAGTGGGAGTATAGTTAGTTTTTTGGTACTGTATGTGGATGACATACTACTCATAGGAAATGACATCCCAACTTTGCAGGAGGTTAAGTCATGGCTTGGGAAGTGTTTCGCTATGAAGGACCTAGGAGAAGCTGCCTATATGCTACGGATAAGGATACTGAGAGACAGGAGTAAAAGACTAATTGGACTTAGTCGGAGTACTTACTTGGATAAAGTGTTGAAGAGGTTCAACATGCAGTATTCCAAGAAAGGGGACTTACCGATCCAACACAATGCCAAACTGAGTATGAATCAGAGTCTGAGTATAGAGGCTGAGATAGCTGAGATGATGTGACAACCCGACATTTCCATTCTGAACAAACCATATCAAGTCAATAGAAGTTAGAACAGTTACAGTGAATTTTCAGACTTTTGGGTATAAGTTCGAGTATTTCAGGGTTTACACTTAAGGAGATATCAGGAGAGTGGATGCACTAGGGTTTTGTGCAACACTGTTATTCCAAAACTCTATGATGTTAGAGTTCATTTCGGGAATAAAATATTTTCTGCCAAAAATCCCAGGACTATATATAGGATTCTTAACCATATTTATTCATTAGTTACATTTCCAACTAGAGAAAAGCCGAATTCTCTCTCACGGATGTTCGGTTTTTCATCCCAAATCGTGAGTACTTCCATCTAGTTGTGTTATATAGCTTAGATTGTGCTTAATAACATCAAAATCGGATCAAAACCCCAAGATTTGAGAGTTTACCGCCCAAGAACACTTGGAGAGTAAACTCTTTTATAAGGGCCAAAGAGTGCCCAATGTCCCTCCAAGCCTTGTAACTCAACCTAGGAACTACCATGACATGTTTAGACCACAAATTCATTAAGAAACAAAGGCTAGAAGTGAGTTCACGGCCAAGGATGTTCTTGGGCCGCGAACTCCATTTTAAGGTGTCAAAATGCCCCAAATGTGTTCCTTAAGCCAAGAGACTAGCATAGCACTTTACCCTAATGTGTTTAGGACTAGCAAACACCATTAGAACACCAAGAGTAAGGTGTTCACGACCCAAGAAGTTCCAGGGTCGTGAAATCCAAACAATAGTGCCAAATGGTGCTATAAACTCTTCTCAAGCCTTGTACACTAGCCTAGTTTAGTTCCTAGTGGAATTAGGAACTTGAAAACACCAAAAACAACCATCCAAGGGCGATTACGGCCGTAATCTCCATGGGATTTGGTCCTAGGGCCGTAAACTCCCAAAAGGAGTTATATAATGCCCTAAACTCTTCCATAGACCAAGCCATTAAGTAGAAATGCTTCTTAGGGTCTTGTAGAGCATCAAACACAAAATGGACATATAAGTGTGAGCTTACGGCCGTAAACTCATGAGTTTATGACCGTAAACTCCTTTGGTAGTGTCATTAGGGCCGTGAACTTCATGGTGGAGTGTTCTTTGAGCCCTACACACAATAGCTTCCCCTACAAACACTTAGATGCAATCCTAGAGGCTAATAACACTTGATAAAGGTGTTTAGCATGTCCTAGGGTGTCTTGACTTATTTATTAGTTATTTGTAGACTAATTTGTTACATATATGTGATATTATATGTTAATTAGGATCATAGAGTGTGTTCAAGACTTCACTTGACACCTAGCAATCCTACCTCTTCAGTTCATCCGTATCACCCACAACAGGTGAGTTCATACCCCTTAATCAACATTTTAAATGATTTTAAATGCTTTAATGGGGGGGGGGGGGGGGAATACAGGTAGAAAACAACATGTTATTAAATCAATCATATGTATTTATAATTGTGTTTTCATTCAGCAGATTTCACATACTACAAAATGTGATGCATGAAATGGTTTTATATCTTAAAAATACCTTGATAGCTAAAGTATTACATTTGAAATGTTTATTAAAATGACATCAAGTCATTGTTATTTATTGTTCAAAACTCTTAGATGTCTTACAAAACCATTTTTACCTTCTTGAAGAAAACTATATCTATACACTTATGTTCTTTTATATGTATTGATGTTATAGTTTTCATCCTTCGTTCAGTTTCCCACACTCTTGTGTAGCATGGGTGTATAAACCTGTTTGGACAATCAATTACCTTCCAATTAACTATTATAGGGATAGTTAGGAGATACATAAAATTATTCCTATTACAAGGAATTACATCAGGGTCAGTTCATTCATGAGTCTGCACTATACATTACATGTTACATGGATACACTTACATGAGTACCTTACATGAATACATTACATGAGTACCTTACATGAATACATTACATGAGTACCTTACATGAATACATTACATGAGTACCTTTACGTAGATACATTTTCCTGTATACATTTACATGGATACTAATACCTCGATTCATTAGGATGATTTATTAGTACCTTCTATGTAAATTGTCCTGTATCCCAGTTCAACGAGATATGTAGACGGGACTAACCATTCTGAAGCCCAGCTGTTTGCACCAGTGGTTGATGAACATCTACGGATGCTTACGGTTAATTATTATATTAGAATATGTTTACGGGACTAACCATTCCTCGGGCCTACTGTTCGCTACAGAGGTTGATGAACATCTGTGGATGCCTACGGTTAATACTTATATTAGGAAATCGATTACGGGACTAACCCTTCCTTCCGCCTGCTGTAGCTACAGAGGACAATTGAAAAATCTACGGATGCTCAAAGGTTATACATTTCACAAATCGCGATGTCGTGTTAATCCTAATACAAAAGGATAACACTTACATGATTATATTTTCCTATTTACTTTATTTTGTGATACATTCACATAAACGATGAGTTAGACTAAGTATTGTTTGTAATAGTCAAAAAGAAGGAAAAAAAAACTATCATTATCATAAGCAAAACATTCGGGTCTTGGTAGAAGAGTATATTGTCATAACAAAACATTCGAGTCTTGGTAGAAGACTACATTTCATACTAGTAGGAAATATGGGATTTTCTAGGGTTTTTCATACTTATATCAACTGTTTCATTTAAAGATTTACATGGCATTGATAATAGTTTTCCAAAACAAGACATTGACACTTAAATACTTATGAATTCACCAGCTTTAGGCTGATACTCTCTTTCAAAATAACTTGTATTCTCAGGTCACCGGTTAGACAGGTACGATGGCCAGGTTTTGAGAAGACGGAGTACAGACAAGACTCGTCTTATTTTGATTTTCATTTTATTGTTGTACATTATGAATGAACACACATGTATTAAAACTTTACTTTTAATGCAATGTATGATGTTGTTGCTTGTTTACTACTTTACACCATTATGATACTTCACATGACGTCCTCCACCTCGGAACATTTCTGCCGTTCTTGGTTTTAGGGGTGTGACAGATGAGTCGGTTAACATATGCTTCCGCTATTGACTCGATCATGTATGCTATGACTTGTACTCGTCCTGATGTGGCATTTGCTTTGAGCATGGTCAACAGGTTTTTGACTTATGCTTGATTAAGTATACATATCTATCTACTAAAGTCATCAGTAAAAGTTACATTGAAACGATTAGCATCTCTTGTGGCGGTTCTGAAGGGTCCACACACATCTGTGTGTATGAGGTCCAACAAACCTTCACCCCTTGCACAAGTGCCAGTAAAAGCTGACTTTGTCATTTTACCAAGCAAACAAGATTCACAACTATCATCCGACTTTAGGTCAAATGACTCCAAGACTCCATCCTTTTGGAGTTGGCCTATGCATTTCTTTCTTACATGTCCAAGATGACAATGCCATAAAGATGCTTTATCTAAGCTAGTGGAAGAGTCAATACACAATAAATTATTTCCTACGTTATCTACAACAGATACAGTTTCATACACACCATCACAAGGTAATGCATTAAAATAAAGAACATTATTAAAGAAAGCATCAATACCACCATTATTATTATCAAAATAAAAGGTAAAATGTTGTTTATACAATGCATGAAAGGAAATAACATTTCTTGCCATTTCTGGCGAATTATAACATTTATTCAAATCTAATGTTAACCCACTATTTAGCAATAAGGAATAAACTCCTATCTTGGTGACAGGTGAAGCTTTCCTATTTCCCATGATCAAGTTTATCTTTCCATGCTCCACATTCTCACTTCTTTTTAGTCCCTACAAGGCAGAACATATGTAAATTCCATAAACTATATCAAGGACCCAAGACTTAGAATGAGGTGAGTTATTAGATAATATAGTGTATATGCATGCATGGTTGAGTTTTACTTTCCCATCCTTCACATATTACTGGTACTTTGGGCAGTTTCGCTTCTAGTGCGATTTTTCTTGGCAATAGAAGCATTCAGCCTCATTAGGTTTAGCAGAAGGAGTGACAAAACCTTTCTTGGTTTTGCTTGAAGAGGAGCCTTCAAGGGTCTTACCCTTGGTACCCTTAGAAGGGTTCTTTCTCTTCTTCCCTTTGCCATGCCCAATTGCCAAGACATTGGCCGCAGTTGGAGTAGGAGGAGTAGTAACACCCGACTTGCCTTTAAGACTACTTTCTGTAGTCTTTAAAAGCCCTTGAAGTTTACTAAGTGTAACTTCTTCCTTGTTCATGTGGTATGTCATTCTAAATTGACCATAACATGAAGGTAAGGAGTGCAAAATGATATCTATTTCCATCTCCTCAGGAAAGTCAACATTTAGTTTCTTCAAACGATCCATAAACCTTTGCATTTTCTGCATGTGGGATGTGATGGTTTCACCATCCTTCATTCGGGTAGTCATCATGGAGGAGATAATTTCATGCATTTCTTGACGAGCACTTTGATGGTGGTGGTCCAGCAAATCCATGTACATATCAAAAGGGTAGTGGTCCTCATAGGACTTTTGGAGCTCAGCTGTCATAGTGGCCATCATGATGCATGCTACCTTAGTAGCATCCCTTTCATGTGCCTGAAATGCAGCAATCTCCTCCGGAGTAGCAGTTGACTCATCATTGTCCTTTAGCTCCTTATCAAGGACATATTTTTTGTCCTCATAACGAGTGACCATCCTGATGTTTCTGATCCAATCCATAAAGTTGGATCCATCAAATATGACTCTCCCACAAAGATTCATGAGAGAGAAGGATCCGGTAGGGTTTGAGCCAGAAGCATTGTTATTGGAAGACATCTGAAAAGAAGAAATAATAGATTAGATTAGATGTACAGATAGTCCTTAATAGTACACCAAATGTAATATTAAGGCTAGGACCCAACACAATATTTTATAACTTAGAAGAGGGATGCCGTAATCTAAGCTATAAGATATTTGAAGGTAGGTGAATGTCGATTCACCAATTTCCACCATGAAAAACAAAATATTTAATTAGGTTTTAATTGGTTTAGAAACTCCTAGATTCTTTGAGATTCATTGAACTTGTTTTCAATGGCATGTTTCAATCTCGAGTGTGCCCTTCAAGTTTTGTGACTGGGATGCCAGGGATCACAAAACAAGGTGTGAAGTAACCATGCAAATTACTTGGTACCCTTAATGTACTACCCCTTAATCGATGTGCCGGTTGACCACACACGCTCCATCGATACTATGATAAACATCCAGTCACCCTTTGCCTACCTTGATAAGTCCAGGTTAGTGTGCCGGTTAACCACACATGCTCCACTAACGACTTAATCAAAGTGCAAAGTGTAATTTCATGGATTAGCACCTTATTCACATTTTCCTAAAGTAACTAAGATTGGGAGTTTATTAAGGGTTTAGTTACTCTAGTATATTTATCATACTTAAATGAGAATTATAGTCCTTGTCCTACCTTTTCGGCTAACGACCCTCCACCGATCAAGGAAGCGGTGGGTGAGAATGGACACCCATTAAGTTGCCATTTTATAGGCAACAACCTTATACCCCCCTTATAGACCGGTTTCGTGAATGAGGCCTACTAATGGTAAGACGACTTTGTTCTTATACATACATATATACATATATACATATATATATATATATATATATATATATATATATATTATTAAATTATAATATTATAAAGTATAAGGGTTTAATTTTAATAATTAAAATTCTAATGGTTGGAACTAAAGTTTTAATATGTCTTTATTTGTTCCAAAACTTGAGGGCAAGTTTTGTAAGCTTTCAAAACTTTACATTTCTCATAACTTATGAGTTAATTGAATATTAAAATGAAGACTCTTCATTTTGATAACTCATGTGTTCTTATAATGGTTTTTAATTAAAGTGTGACCTTTGGTTTTCCATAACTTGAGGACAAGTTATGGACTCCATTAAAACACATAATGATCAAGAATTAAACTACCAAGGAGGTTACAAATAATTCCTATGATCATCTAGTCTCATAAGTTCAAGAACATGATTATCAATAATTCCAAGAATCATAAATAACTTATATAAAACTTGTAATTTTTGATAATAGCCATTGTAAATGGATTAGCATAAACATTACACCATCTAAAACAAGTTTTGTAACACCAAAACAATTTAGGGTAATGTTTCTAGTCCATTTCCAGCAACAAAACTCGAAAAACTGGACACTACAACCTCTACTCGTCGAGTGCATGAACAGACTCGACGAGTAGCATGCATTTCTTCATGGAATCGTCGAGTCCCCCATGGAATCAGCGAGTTCATACATGCTATGAACAAAAAATTCGATTTTCAAGCTATTTGCATCAAGTATCAAGTAAACAAGCCTAGGCTCTGATACCACTGATGGGTTTTGAGCATTCTAACACTCCTACGGTGTACATGCAACCCTAGAAACCTTGGATCTATGTTTGACTAAGATACATGCAAATAATTATTTTTCCAAGGTTCCTATCCTAACTAGCATGACATGGGGTACTTGAATCAAATAAAGCTAGTAGAATTACTTACCTTGTAGTAGTAGTTGATTGCTTGGAGTTTGAGAGCTTAGCACCAATAGTGTGGATGCCTCAAATGGAAGTCACAAAACACCACAAACTTGGAAATTTGAGAGAATAGTCACAACCTTTCTTGAAATCGGCCCTCTTAGTATACTCACCACAACTAGTGTGATTTCAAGAACTAAAGCCTCCTTTATATAGTGTGGTGGATTAGGGTTACATCCATGTAAACCCTAATACCCATGTCTTTTCATTTCCATGAGATCCATGGGTTAAAGCTCCATGGAGTATCCATGGACTTTCCATGCAAGCCTAGCCCATTCCAAATAAGCATTAGCCCACACTATATAAATACAAGAGCCCGTATTTAATTAGTCATACTTCTGATCTCTAAATTAATTCTAAATTAATTATAGATCAACACTAATTAAATAATATGATTTTATATTAATATATTAGAACTTATAATATATTAATAAATCATAACTTATACTATTATCAAAAGATTATCCGTAAATTGTTCAGGTGAAGTGCAACCCAAATGGACCATGCCAAGTCGGGTCAAGTACATACCAAATATAGTTATGGACTTAGACACTATATCCAACAACCTATCCATCAGATCCTGGTGCATCTCATAGGGGTAGAAATCTTCATAAGATTTTTTGAAGTTCAGGAGTCATGGTGGCCATCATGATGCAGGACACCTTAGTAGCATCCTTCTCATATGCCACAAACTCTGCGAACTCTTCAAGAGTAGTAGTGGTTTCATTCACAACCTTAAGCTCCCTGTCGAGGACATACACCTTGTCCTCATAGCGGGTAATCATCCTGATGTTTCTGATCCATTCATTGAAGTTGGATCCATCAAAAGTGACTTTCCCACACAAGTTCATAAGGGAAAAAGAGCTTGTAGGGTTTGAGCCTACAACATTGTTGGAAGACATTTAAAAGAAAGAAAGACAAGTTTTATTAGATAAAGAGTCCTTAATATGTGACCCAAATGAAATATTAAGGCTAGGATCCATCAAACTATTTATAGTTGGAAGAGGGATGCCGTAATCCAAGCTATAAAATATTTGAAGGTAGGTAAATGACGATTTACCAATTTCCACCATAAAAACGAAATATTTTATTATTAGGTTTTATTGGATTTGAAACTCCTAGATCTTTTGAGATACATTGAACTTTTCAATGGCATGTTTGAATCTCGATTGTGCCCTCTCAAGTTTGTGACTGGGATGCCGAGGATCACAAACAAGGTGTGAATAACCATGAAAATTGACTTGGTACCCTTAACTATATTACCTAATCGATGTGTCGGTTAACCACACACACTCCGCCGATCTATAATAAAGTCAAGTTACCCTTTGCCACTCTTACTAGTCCTTATTAGTGTGCCGGTTAACCACACACGCTCCACTAACGACTTGGTAAGGTACAAAGTGTAATTTCATGGGTTAGCACCTATTTTACATTTTCGTAAAGTAACTAAGATTGGGAATTAATAATGTATAGTTACTTTATAATTTCATTATACTTTTAATGAGGATTAAAAGTACAATTTCATTATACTTTTAATGAGGATTAAAATCAGTAACCTTATACCCCCTTATAGACAGGTTTCGTGAATGAGGCCTACTAATGGTAAGACTGACATATTCTTATACATATTTATATAATTAAAATTATAATAATAGTATAAGGTTTGAATTTTAAACTCTTAAAATTCTAAGGTTTAATTTGGAATTAAAGTATTAGAATGTAAGACTTTACAAATTCCAAAACTTGAGGGCAAGTTTTGAAACTATTTCAATACTCTTTAATTTGTAACTTATGAGTTTAATGGTTTATAAAAATGAAGACTCTTCATTTTATGAAACCTCTTATTCTTTAATGAAAATTTTAAAGAAGTGACTTTTGGTTATCCATAACTTGAGGACATGTTATGGGCACCATCACTGAGCATTAAGATCATGAATTAATCAACCATGCAAGTTACAAAGAATTCCTATGATCTTCTAAAACTCATAAGAACAAATATTCATATCAAACAATTTCAAGAAATCATATTAACACATATAAAACTTGAAATTTGATAATAGTCATTTGCAATGGATTAACATAATCAATACCACATTGAAAAACAGATTTTACAAGTCCAAAACAGTTTGGAATAATGATTCTAGCCCATTTCCAGCAACAAAACTTGAAAATATGCATCCAGGGGCTCCTACTCGTCGAGTGCAAGAACCTACTTGACGAGTAGGATGAATTTTCATATGGACTCGTCGAGTCCCCCCATCGAATCGGTGAGTTCATGCTGCAAATAGCAAAATTTTGAGCTTTTTCAACAACTTTGCATCAAGTATCAAGAAAACAAGTCTAGGCTCTGATACCACTGATGGGTTTTGAGCATTCTAACACTCCTATGGTGTACATGCAACCCTATAAACCTTGGATCTATGTTTTTTCTAAAATACATGCAAATTTGATTTTCCAAGGTTTACTTTCTAACTAGCATGGCATGGGGAACATGTAATATAAAACTAGTAGAAGTACATACCTTTCTTGTTGCTTGAATTCCTTGATGACTTTGTGAGCCTAGCACCCCAAATGTTGTGCCTCAAATGCTTCACACAACACCACAAGACTTGGAATAACTTGAGAGAATGTCACTATCACTCAAAATTAGTTATGCCCTCTTAGAATCAACTAGTAGTCCCATTTTGCTAGTCATAGGGTCCCTTTTATAGTGTTGTCACAATTAGGGTTTACACATGTATGCCCTTAATTGTCATGATTCTTCATTTCTAATGATCCATGAGTTTGTAACCCCCATGGACAATCCATGGAGCTCCTAATGGGTTATAGCCCAACGCCATAAACCATGGATCATTAGCCCACTATAAAAGAATAGATGATTGACATAATCAACCCTATATATTTAATTAGTCTCATATTGATCACCAAATTAACTCTAAATTAATTCTTGATCAAAACTAATTAAATAATACTATTATTAATATATTAGAACTTATAATATATTAATAACCATAAGTGTCCTTTCTCTTATTTTGTCTATCCAAGTATTGCAATGCCATGCAACCCAAATGGACCGTGCCGGGTCGGGTCAAGTACATACCAAATATCGTTATGGACTTAGACACTATATCCAATAGTTAGCGCACTGCATTTCCCGGCAAGCACCATTATGGTGGAAATTGTATTTGTTGTACTTGGGCAAATTTCCAGCATATTGTTTCGTTGGCGCAGTAGCAGTAGGTGTTATCAAAGCGTGAACGGCCACGACCTGCTGCTTTTTGGCAGTGTTCTGTGCCTTTTTACCCTTATTGTTATCCCAAAACTTCCGTTTGTTGTCGGCAGTTTTGGAGGTTTCTGGGACAGTAGTGGTTGTTGTGATTGTTGT
The DNA here is from genome assembly GCF_002870075.4 of Lactuca sativa. NCBI lineage: Eukaryota > Viridiplantae > Streptophyta > Magnoliopsida > Asterales > Asteraceae > Lactuca > Lactuca sativa. Next base: position 284,496,813 of record NC_056630.2, read on the forward strand.
TGGTGTGGGGACTCCATGATCAATGAGTTGTTGTGCCAATCGCTTGGCACTGTCAAAAGTAGTGGGGTTTGAAGATAACACATTCCCCTAAAATGGAGGCACCAGCCCCCAAATATACCTCTCGATTTTATTTTCCCTAGTAGTGACCATATTGGGACATAGAGCCACCAAGTCGCTGAACCTAGCTGTGTAGGCTACTATGTTAGAGCCTTTCATGGTTAGACTCCAGAGTTCTTGTTCAAGTTTCTGAATTTCGCCCCTCGGGTAGTACTATTCAATTATAAGCCCTTTCAGAGCTTCCCAACCCATTGCATTAGTCACTCTGAGAGTAAGTGCCTTATTGTGGCTATTCCACCACATCAAAGCTCTATCCGAGAAGGTGCATGCGACAAATTTTACTTTGCTTCCTTTTGGACAGGAGCAGATTTCAAAGATCGACTCTGTCTTTTCGATCCATTGCGACAGAGCAATAACTCCACCTAGGCCATTGAAGACTCGGGGTTTACAGTTGGTGAAATCCTTGTATGAACACTCCCTCGAGCGCACAATGACATCACCTTGAGTGGAATGTACAACTGCTCCACCTCCGCTAGTACTGTTGTTGTTGTAGTTGTACTGAGCCATAGGTATCACAACTGTTGGGTCAATATTATGGTTTATACTTTGCTTTTCTAAGAAATTGTATTTTTATGTATTGTTTAGCTGTTTACGATCGGTGAGTGAGTTTACGGCCGTAAACCCGTTTACGGCCGTAAACCCTGTTTACGGCCCATGTTTCCTGTGTGTGTGTGTGTATATATATATATATATATATATATATATATATATATATATATATATATATATATAGGGGGTGAGGGGAGTGAGTGATGAACACCAAGGAGCTTAAGTGTGTGCATTTGAAGGTGTTCTAGAGAGAAAAGAGAGTGTGTGTGAATCTTGTATTCGGATCTTCATTCTAATCATATCATACATAGATTCATCATCATATTCTTCTTCTCCTTCTCTTTTATTGGATCTGACATCATCTGTTTGATTCGGATTCCGCACCATCAAATTGATCTGATTGATACACAAGCAGATTTGGGGACTTACAACTAGTATCAGAGCTTGGTTGTATCAATCAACTTTTTTTCAGATCTGGATCTTATTTGATCTTATTTTGAAGAGATTTTCGTGTTTTTGGATAGATCTCGCAAAAATAAGGGGGGTTTGTTCTTCGCGTTTTTCATAAAAACGAGTTTTTGATCGAGTTTTGGAGCAAAAATGGTGAAAAACGTCGTTTTTTTTTGCGATCTGAAGCTGTGTTTACGGTTCTTGAAGAGTTTACGGTCTTTGCAGGGTTTACGATCCGGAGTTTACGGCCAGAAACGAGTTCACGGTCGCCGGACTTTGCGGCCTCGGCTCGGTCAGTAGCGGTTTCCAGTTCGGAAGTCTTCTCGGTCAGCAGCTTCGCTTACGCGCCTTGTCCTCTCTTCGTAGCTTTCTTCGCATCAGCAGCTTCGCATTTAAAAAAATAGAAACGCGAATTGAGGTTGCCAGGGATCGAACCCGGGACCTCAAAGTATTCAACCAAGCGCCTTATCATCTCGGCTAGCCAAGCACTTGTGATTTCCTTCTGATATTTTAAACTTAACCACTTCCTGTCGCACCTAATTTCGAAATTGTCACACCCCAAAACCAAGAACGGCGGAAACGTTCAGGGGTGGATGACGTCATGTACAGTATAACAACAGTGTAACGTAGTAAACAAGCAACAACATCATCCATTGCATTAAAAGTAAAGTTTTAATACATATGTGTTCTTTCATTGTAATAAGACACCAAAATATACAATCAAAATAAAAGACGAGTCTTGTCTGTGCTCCGTCTTCTCAAAACCTGGCCATCATACCTGTCTACTGGTGACCTGAGAATACAAGTTATTTTGAAAGCGAGTATCAGCCTAAAGCTGGTGAATTCATAAGTGTTTAGATGTCATTGTCTTGTTTTGGAAATATGTTATGTATGCTATGTAACTCTTTAAATGGAAACGGTTGATATAAGTATGAACAACTCTAGAAAATCCCTTATTTCCTACTAGTATGAAATGTAGTCTTCTACCCAGACCCGAATGTTTTGTAAGTAAAATGATAGTTTTCCTTCTTTTTGACTATTACAAACGGTAATTAGTCTAAACTCATCGTTTATGTGAATATATCACAAAATAAAGTAAATAGGGCTAACACGACATATGTAAATGTTATCCTGAGGTACTAGGGCTAACACGACATATATAACCTAATGAACATCCGAAGATTGTCCAATTGTCCTCTGTAGCAGTAGCAGGGCGGAGGAAGGGTTATTCCCGTAATTGACTCCTAATAAAAGTAATAACCTTAGGCATTCGTAAATGTTCATCACCCACTGGTGCTAACAGCTGGGTTCCAGAATGGTTAGTCCCGTCCATATATCCCGAGGTACTAGGGATAGGGTCCCGTCTAGATCTCCCGAGGTACTAGGGATAGGTAGGACAATTTACACAGAAGGTACTAATAAATCATCCTCGCAATTCGAGATACAAGTATTCATGTAAATATACACAGGTAAATGTATCTACGTAAAGGTACTCATGTAATGTATTCATGTAAGCGTATTCATGTATCATGTAAGCATATGTAAACATACTCATGTATCATGTAATCATATGTAAATGTACTCATGTATCAGGTAATGTACTGGTATTGACTCATGAATGAACTGAATCTTGTGTGATTCCTTGTAATAGGAATAATGTTTGGTTTCTTCTAACTATCCCTATGATAATTAACTGAAAGGTAATTGGTTGTTCAAGAAGGTAAAAGTAATGGTTTTGCAAGATATGAAAGAGTTTTGAATAATAATTAAGAGTGACTTGATGTCATTTTCTTAAACATTTCAAAACTAATACTTTTGTTATCAAGGTATTTTAAGATAGAAAACCATTTCATGTATCACATTTTGAAGTATGTGAAATCCACTGGATGAAAACACAGTTATAAAATACATAAGAGTGATTTAATAACATACTATTTTCTACTTGTATTCCCCCCATTAAAGCATTTAAAATCATTTAAAACATTGATTAAGGGGTATGAACTCACCTGTAGATGGTGGTTTGGATGAACTGAACGGTGTAGGATTGTTAGGTGTCAATTGAGAACTTGTACACACACTATGATCCTAAAGAGCATATAATTACACATATATGCACCCAATTAGTTTTAAACTACTATAGACATCCTAGAACATAATAAACACTTTATATAAGTGTTATAAGCCCTAAGGATTGCATCTAAGTTGTTGTGGGACAAGGCAAATGGGTTTAGGGTTCCAAAGGACCCTATACATGAGTTTACTCTCTCCTAACCATCACACAAGGAGTTTACGGTCATAAACCCTTGTGTTTACAGTTGTGAACTCCTAAAGTTGGTGTTATTTTGTGTTTTGAAGTTCTAAATAACCCCTAGAAGTATTCCAACTTGGTGGTTTAATTCTTGGAAGGGTTTAGGGCACTAATAACCTCCTTTGAGGAGTTTACGGCCCCAAGGCCAATTCCTTTGGAGTTTACTGCCGTAAACTCACATGGAATGGGTGTTTTTGATGCTTTCAAGTCTCATGCACATGTAGGATAGGTTCTAAACATTTACCTAAAGCAAATGAAGGCCTTAGGCACACTTTGGTGCCCTAGTTTGATGTTCACGGCCCAAGCACAATCTTAGGGCCGTAAACTCTCAAAAGAGGGGTTTTTGATGTGTTAAAGTCCTTAATTTATGTAGGAGTAAACCTAGGTAATTGTCCAAAGCTTTAGGAGTGTTAAAAGCACTCTTTGGTCCATGTTTTTGGAGTTCACGATCCAAGATCTTCTTGGGCCGTGAACACCTAAACTTTGGTGTTTCTTTGATGTTTTCTTGTCTTAATTAAACCTATATACAAGCCTAAGTTCGTTACATATCACGGGGGAAAGGCTAGGCATCGTTTCGGGAGTTTACCGCCCAAGAACACCTTGGGGAGTAAACTCCTAAATCTAGTTGTTTAGCTATCTAATCTATGTTATAAACACATTAAGAGCTATATAACACTACTAGAGAGAGGTACTCACGATTTGGGATGAAAACCCAAAGATCCGTGAGAGAGAAAATGACTTTGCTCTAGTTGAAAGTGTGAATAATGAATGAAATTAGTTCAAAATTCTATTTATAGTCCTAAGATTTTTGGCAGAAAATATTTTATTCCCGAAATGATCTCTAATATAATAGAGGGTTGGAATAACAGTGTTGCACAAAACCCTAGTGCATCCACTCTCCTGAAGTGTAAACCCTGAATTACTCAAACTTATACGGAAAAGTCTGAAAATTTACTATGACTGATATAACTTCTATTGAAGTGATATTGTTTGTACAAAATAAAATTTCGGGTTGTCACATAAATTTTACACTTTTTTCCCAAAAATCAATTTCTTTTATTTTTAAGCTCCATTTTCAACCACAAATTATAGTTTTTAAATTTTGATTTTGATTTTTTTTGACTTTTTACTTAAATTTTTGACTTTGACTTTTAAAATTTGACCTTTGACCTTAAGCTTTGACTTTCTCATTTGACTTTTAAAATTTCAAATTTAGCTTTTCGGTTTGACTTTTAAGTTTGACTTTTCAAGTTTGACTTTTGAGTTTAATTTTTTAAATTTGACTTTTAAGGTTTACTTTTGAGGTTTATAGTCTAAGGGCATTTTTAAATTTAAGTTTGACTTTTAAGTTCTAGTTGTGCTTTTAATAGTTTTTTTGAAGTTTACGAGGGAATTAAAGACATGAAAGAGAGTCGTCAAGAGATGTTAAGACAAAACTTCAACATGTTCGATTATATCCCTGGAGAAACGCTGAAAGCTCAGTTTCAGCGATTTACCGCACTCACTACTGAGATGAATATAGCTGGGATCTTCTTGACCAAATCTGAGATAAACAAAAACTTGCTGAATGCACTTCTGAAATCGTGGGACATGGACGTGGCTGACATCAAGAAGACAAAATATCTCAATCATCTTAGTCTTGCTGATATAATTGAAGAACTTGACACTTTGAATTGTCGAAAAACAATGAGTTCCGCAAACATTTTGGTCAATGAAGTGTCATGTTCTCATTCATGTGAAGTTTCATGTTCTCAATCATGTGAAGCTACGATTAAACTTCTTCGTGAACATAATGATTTATTAAAAAGAGAAGTTGACGACCTGCGATATGAAGGATATCAACTCAGGAAAGGACAGAAACCCCTAAAGGCCAAATTAGAAACAAAAATAAAGGATTTTAAGAGAATTCAGACTATATACGGTGAAAAATGTGAACTTTATAAATATATTAAGAGACAACTTGATGCCGTAACCAAAGAGCTTGACGCTTTGAAAACTAAGTGTGGAAAAACAGTTGTTAGTTTTAAAAATTATACTGCGTCAAGTAAGACAGTCGAGTCCTTATTTGAAACCCAATTAAAATTCAAAGATAATCAAAACAAGGGTCTAGGGTATGATAGTGTTCCTCCACCTTTCAATCATAACTACACATCCATCCCTATGACACAGGAAGAAATTGACAGGGAGGCACATCTTCAAAATGGCAAACCAGCTAGATTTGTGTCAGGAGGTATTCAAGTTGAAAATACTAATGCTTCTACTTTATGTGCAGGTAAAGTAGCAGAGGATGAGAACAAGGAGAACACCATTGAACAAACCAACATCTCCTTGAACTCTGAATCTGTTGATTCAAACTCAATTGCTTCTTATCAACCTGCTGTTGAGAAATACATGCCACTAATTCCAGTGAAACAGAGTGCCTGTTGTAACTGTGCGTGTGGGAAAAGCAAGAGACAAGGCAAAGATACCCCACCAGGGGCAGGAAGAAACAATTTCTCAGTGAAGAAAAATACTTGCTTTTACTGTGGAACACCTGGACACATTGCCAGAAACTATCTAAATCAAGCATATGTTCCCTACTATGCAGAAGGCTGGCAAAACGCGCAAAATGGGAGATTCTACAAAAGAAATCATTCGAGGTCACAATCGCGCAATGGTGACTAGAATGCGCAGAAGGCCAAGAATCGAACCCACAATGCCAAGAATCCGAATCCCAAGGGCAAGAAGGGAATGTCGGGCAAGAAGTCCAATCCAAGAGATGCTCCCGTGAAGCCAAAATCAAAGTCATCTCAACGGCCAACATCAAGATCGAAAGCAAGTACTGAGCCACCCGTCAGATCGAAAAAGAAATGGGTTAAACCCAACTACAAATGGGTTCCAAAGGCTCACTTTCCCAAATCAACTAATGACTCTAACATTTCTTCATCTTCTGTTTTTGATAAACAGGATATGTCATGAGAGAGAGTATCGTGCAAGGATGACAAAGGTCGACCCAGTTTTAAAATGGACTGGGTTCCAAAGACCAACTGATCCCGCTCTATGTCGGAGCAGCTATGGAGGCATATCATCAGACTTCGGTTTGTTGGTAGTGGCTATTCCTAGAACTTGATAGGAGACATCTCTCAACTGTACAACACTCAGAACATTGTTTGGGAGTATGTGTCCTTTGCGAGAAAGGAAGAAAAGAAGAGATCACTCATGGGGTTAGTGCTTAACGACATGAAGAATTTTCGGATCTGTTATGAGATTACACGTGCTGTTCTCAGATCTTCTGGATGCAAATTCAATTGGTGACTTACGATTTGCGTTTTCTTCTCTATACTCCCGAGTTTTTCTTAAGCTAATTCGCTTTAAAGACAATTTTTTGTTTTATGTACCACCCTGTTCTGGATTATTATGTGATTTAGGGCCTGTGGACCTTAATCCAAGTATGAGAAGGTTTTGAGGCGTTGAAAGAGAAAGGTTATTCCCTTTTGGGATGTGGGTGAGGTAGGTTGTGTGATAAAAGAGTCGGTTTGTGCTTTAGAGCCCAAATGTATTGTTAAGGCGCTGGTTGGGGATTTTCATGAATTTTGGATCTGAGTTCGAGTGGGATTCAGGAGGAGTAAATTCGATAGAAGTGTAGGGCTTCTCGTTAGCTTTCCGTGGATATAAGGATCGTCGGAAACGGATTTATAACGAAGAAGTTATGGCCTTCAGAAGTTTTATGGTTTCAGGCTTAGCCGAGTACGCTGGGCGTAATTTAGAGTACGCTAGGCGTAATTTAGAGCACGCTGGGCGTAATTTAAGAGTACGCTGGGCGTACTGACCAGGGAGGGTCGCGAATGTTCTTCAGAGTACGCTGGGCGTTCGCCAAACAGACCTGAACGCTATTTTAGGGTCTTGGACCCAATTTAAGGTCCTTAACTCATAACCTAACCCTAATACCTTCATCCTCCATCCCTCTAAACCCTAGAAATCGACCCTAAGCCTCCATTTGAGTGATTCTTGAGCATTTTGGTGATTTAGTGAGTTTTTGGTGCATATTGTGGAAGAAGGAGTTTCTTGAGGAAGCATTGCTTGGCTTGGAGCTTGTGGATCCAAGCCCTAATCATGTTGATCTAGCTCCAGAAAGCATAAAGTTTGAATCTTGGTGGTTTTCTCATATGGATCTAGTGGGGTGATGACTTATTGTGCTTGGCTTTTGAAGAAGAAGGAGCTTTGAAAGAGAATGGCTTGAGCACCTAGCTTTTGGATCTATGTTCTTCTCTTGTTGGTGCATCCTCCAGAGGTATCGAGTTTTGAACTTGCTTATTATTGTGCTAGCTTTTGTTTTGGGTCCATTTTAGGGTTTTTGGTCCCAAAGCTTAAAGCTTTATGAGTGGTTAAGCTCCACAGCCTAATATATGTCCCTTTAAGTGTTTTTAGTGGAAAGGATTCATAAAAATGAGTCTTTGGATGTTGGAATCAAACCATGCATGAGATATGAGAATTTTTGAGTAGTAATGAGTGAGAGTTTTTGTGTTTGCGACTTGATCAGCCATGCAAAGGCTTAAAGTCACGAGATTTATTGAGTATGAGCCCTTATGGAATCCAGATTTGAGAGTATAGCTATGGTCTTAACTGATTAAGACCAAAAGAGTTGAAAAAGTAAATCTGGACGTAAGCTGAGCGTAAATCTAGTACGCCCCGCGTACTAGGTTGGTGTCCCCGATCAGGATTCGTGTGCGATGGAGTACGCTGAGCATACCAAAAGAGGTACGCCCCGCGTAAGCCCACTGTGGAATTTTTGGGCTAAGTCTTATATTGGGCCTTAAGTGTTGGGCCTGGAGTTTGGGCTTGTTGTGCTTGAGATTTGGACCAGAGGAATATGTATATGTGCATTGCGCCCTTAAGTTGGGCTTGCCTCTTGGACTTGAGAGTTGGGCCTCGGTAGAGTCCATTTATTATTGGGCCTTGATGGGCCCAATGGGTTTTGGGGTTATTTATGGACTAGTTAGTGGACTACCTTTAGACCTAGAGAATGAGGGTTAGGACTTAGATCCTAATTTGAGATCATTGTAGATATGGCTCAGAGGTAGAGGCTAGTGCGCAACGGTGACATTTGTAGGAGCCATTCATCATTCAAGGTGAGTCTTCTCAGTATACTTTATCTAGAGTGGTAACAGGGTTATGTGTCAGTGTACTTTAGAGCTATGTGCCAGTGTATTTGCTTGTTATTTATGTATGATACTTGTTGTGATATGTGATATGCATGATTCAGAGTTTATAGAGCTAGGACCAGTGGGTCCATAGAGTTAGGACCTTTTGGTCCATAGAGTTAGGGTCAGAGGGCCCACAGAGAGTTGGGACTTGAGGGTCCCATTGAGACACATTGGCCAGAGGGTCAAACAGAGTTATAGACTCGAGTGGCTAAAATGTGTTAGAGTGGTATTTTGGGGAACTCACTAAGTTTTGTGCTTACTGTGTTATGTGTTATGTGTCTCAGGTTTTTCTCAGGATCGCGGGAAGGCACCGACTTGATTGTACACACCAGTGAAAGAGTTATGTTTTCGAGGATCCTGGATTTGTAATCAAACAAACATGGAGTTGCGTTTGTAAATTAAATAAATGAGGTTTTTATAAATGTGTCATGAGAATTATATGATTTAAATGAAAATTTTGTTTTGAAAATTTACGTTGTTACAAGTTGGTATCAGAGCCTTGGTTTGAGGGATTCGGATGCACCTTCGGGTAAATCTGGACTCAAACTGAGGATTTGACAAAGAATTTTCAAAAGAAAGGATTTTTTTTTTCTAAAATGAGCAAGAGTTTCTGCGAGAAAACGAGAAGGAGCAGTGTGTACAATCAGCCAGAGCCCGAACGGTGATTTCCCAAAATACCCATACTTTTGTGTTATGAAATATGTTATGAGATATTATGCATGCCAGATAGGCTAGGTATTTCAGATTTTAGGACTAGAGTGGCCTGATTTGTGATGCCTTAGCCTAGGTGTTGTTGTTATCTGTGATGCACTTTCGAGCATGTGCTGAGGGAGAGTATCCAGCGGGAATCGTTGTATAGGGGAATTTGAGTAGAAGAGTAATCTAGGAGAGATACCTAGATGAGCATTTGTGGAGTCTACCGAGAGAGTAGCTAGATACCCGCGAGGGTTAGAGTTGTAGAGTTTGGTGATATCTTTTGAGTATGAGTAGAGCAAGTGGAGTTATCACCTAGAGCGAGTTTTATGTGTTTATTCGATGCCCAAATGTTGCTTGCTTCGTGCTTTGTGGAATTCCTGATGATGGAAGTTGGATACCAAGCGAATGTGACGATATTCAGGAGGTAGATGACTGGCATCATAAGGAGTTTCTCAGCAGCTAATGGCGGAGAAGTGTGAGAACCTAGGATGAGCCTAGGATTTGACCTTAGTCAGAAGAGTATGCCGACAGAGTAGAGCATTTCGCAGGAGAGTGACCAGGTATGACGGGATTGGTGATTGAGGAAGTTGAGCAGCTACTTAGGAAAGCAGAGGACCCATGGGCGTACCATATGAACGCTGGGCGTTCGCCAAACAGACCTGAACGCTATTTTAGGGTCTTGGAACCTATTTAAGGTCCTTAACTCATAACCTAACCCTAATACCTTCATCCTCCATCCCTCTAAACCCTAGAAATCGACGCTAAGCCTCCATTTGAGTGATTCTTGAGCATTTTGGTGATTTAGTGAGTTTTTGGTGCATATTGTGGAAGAAGGAGTTTCTTGAGGAAGCATTGCTTGGCTTGGATCTTGTGGATCCAAGCCCTAATCATGTTGATCTAGCTCCAGAAAGCATAAAGTTTGAATCTTGGTGGTTTTCTCATATGGATCTAGTGGGGTGATGAATTATTGTGCTTGGCTTTTGAAGAAGAAGGAGCTTTGAAAGAGAATGGCTTGAGTTATGTTTTCGAGGATCCTAGATTTATAATCAAACAAACATGGAGTTGCGTTTGTAAATTAAATAAATGAGGTTTTTATAAATGTGTCATGAGAATTATATGATTTAAATGAAAATTTTGTTTTGAAAATTTACGTTGTTACATTTTAGGATAGTTTAAATTTGCGCATTTACTTTCGTTTATCTCCTATGCACAAATTTTGGTGGAGAAATAAAAACAAAACAAAAACTAGAAAATTTAAAAAAAAAATCCAAAAACATTAGAAAATCAGAAAATCAAAAAAATATGTTGGCTATGAAATGTGCTTGAGGGAGATGTTTTGGGAAGTGATATTATCTAGTGATAATAGGCAATCTAAGTTTACGTAACGTACCCAAAGTTGAAGGGTCTATGCTCTGGGATTGATGTGTCGGTAGGCACGAAAGATTCTAAATGGACATGACTAGGCAGAGTTGAACTTAGGAAATTTATAGACTTGACAAATCTTGACATAGTTAGATCCGTTTAGCCTGACAATACGACACTTGGATAGGTTGAACAGGGAGATATATATGAGAATCTACTTGTCACATTAAATAAACCCGTATCTAGAACTGTGGTTTAACTTTTCCTCGATGTGCGGATTTTGTCCTTAATTCCGGTATTGATGGAGCGACTGGTAAATTCCGATGAATTAGGTCTGTAGAAAATTGTTTTCTCTTCTATCTGTCTGTTAGTCATATGTTACGTCCTCTGCGTGACTCAAAATCCGACCTGGACTGCAACATATGCAAATCTATTTCTCTGCATATTAAATCTATGAAATTCTTCTTATCTGTTAGCCATATGTTGTCTCCTTTGCGTGAATAACAATCCGACCTAGTACACAACATATGCATCCTTCTACTTCTCAATCCCTCTAAAACTATAAGTGATAATAATCTGAATCTATCTTCTATCCCAATGATTGTCTGCTCACCCGATGTAAGGAGTACTCTGGAAGTTCTTGATTACTGGGGCATATCAGGAAGCGGGAAACATATTCCAGTACAATTAAAATTGAACACTCAAAGATTTTCTATAGATCTCACTGCTCAATTTAGGTGGACAACAATATCCCTGGTCGTCGTCAGCTGAATGGTCCTTAAGATATAGTATCTAAGAACTTAGGATCAGATGTAGTTTCTAGGAACTTAGGATCTCTTTGTCTTACAATTATTAGTGTGTCCTAAAATTGTCACAATTTTTCGTGTTTAAGTGGACAACAATACCGGTGATCGACCAGACAAAGACGTGAAGATAGAAGGTACCGACAAGCGGATAAAGGTTGTCTAAAAACTTTGATCCCAAATCATTCTTAAAGTTAGATATCATTTTATTTTCGTTAAATTTGTTCATAGTTTCTTCTAATTTAAATATTAGGGGAGAATTAAAAATATTAAAAAAAAACCAAACAAAAATCAGTAAATTAAAAAAAATCCAAAAATAGTGTTATTTATGTTTTATTTCTTGTTCAAGAAAATCAAAAATCCAAAAATATTTTTGTTTTTGTGCTAAGTTTTCTTTTACTTTTGTTTTGTCTTGAAAAGTGATTTCAGGTATAGATAAGACTTATGAAGTTTGTGTCAAAGATTTCTGAGCCAAGGCTTCATCTGTGAGCATCGAAGAATTCGCATTCGAAGGAGCAAGAAATGAAGATTATTATTTCGACATTCAATCCTTCAACCCCAGAAGAAAGGTCAAGCTGACTTGAAGATTATGTGATGGATTGCATTGAAGCCTCCTCAATCAGTCTACTGCTATCTTTGTACATGCTGAAGTGATCTAGAAGTTTAGTTCTCTCTGATGTTCTCTCTAAAGATTCTCAAGCTGAAAGCACTATCTTTCAAGAATCAGTACGTCAAGCCTCCTCACCAAATGTACGTTCAATGCTAATATTTTCAAGAAAAGCCCAACTGCTCAAGATGATGTCATTCATTGAAGATAAATGCTGAAGCCAAGCTCTCGATGAAGATTGACAAGAAAAGCCAACTACTTTTTAGGTCAATTAAGAAAAGAAAGCTATAAACCAAGGGGGAGATTGTTGGGTCAATATTATGGTTTATACTTTACTTTTCTGAGAAATTGTATTTTTATGTATTGTTTAGCTGTTTACGGTCGGTGAGTGAGTTTACGGCCGTAAACCTGTTTACAGCCGTAAAACCTGTTTACGGCCCATGTTTCCCGTGTGTATATATATATATATATATATATATATATATATATATATATATATAGGGGTGAGGGGAGTGAGGAAGGTGTGAGTGATGAACACCAAGGAGCTTAAGTGTGTGCATTTGAAGGTGTTCTAGAGAGAAAAGAGAGTGTGTGTTAGTGTGTGTGAATCTTGTATCCGGATCTTCATTCTAATCATATCATACATAGATTCATCATCATCATCTTCTTCTCCTTCTCTTCTATTGGATCTGACATCATCCGTTTGATTGGGATTCCGCACCATCAAACGAATCTGATTGATACACAAGCATATTTGGGGACTTACAGCAATAGCCGCAGCTACTGCAACATTAATGAGTTGCTGCATCAAACTGTGGAGGAGGTGGTGGTTGAGTTGGAATTATCAGAGGATTGCGCCTTGTTGATTTGCGAGGAGGCATCTTTCAACTATAAGTTTACAAAGATGAAAATATGATAAGAATTCAATAGCAAGACCAGCGAATGTGATTCATGAACTAAATCACTATAGTTCAACAAATAGATGAGAGTGTGAATTTGATAGAGTTCTTGCAATAGAAATGATGAAAGAATTTGGACAAAGATTTCCACAAGAGATTTGTTGCCTGTCAATATCATTAGTATTCAAGATGTAATAAGTTCGGGAAAATTTACCTAGAAGTAGATCTTACATCAAAACCAAAAGTAAGAAAATTTTGACAGCACAAAGACCTAATAGACTGAAAGTTCGAGGTCTTTATCATAAGTGGAAAATTAATACTAGCGTCTAAACATAGACCTAAGTTATATCCAAAAGATAGAGTAGAGCATAGTCTACCTCCTGCTAGACCCTGCTTTTGAATTAAACAGTCGTCATTCTAGTTCATACATACGCATGTCCTGTACCAACTAACAATCTCACAACTCTCAAACTTCGGCTTGGGATGCCGCTAGTTGTCTCTGAAAGAAGTTGGTACAATACCTAATTGTGTCATGTCGGTCTTCCAAATTACGAAGACGAACAACATCGACTCCAGCGGTAGCTTCATTCTGCATCATGCAATCGATGGTAGCTCTTCCCTGTTCGGTATTAAGAGCAATACGACGAACCAGCACGGGAAGTGCCCTATCTGCAGACCCTCCTCCTTCTAGATTGTAGAAGCTTCGGTCTCCTCGGTAGGGGTGATTCTGACCTTGCTCATCACTCCAACTATCTATGTTTATGGCCTATAGGGGCGTCGGGCCTGGAAAAGCCGGACGAGGATTAGGATTTGGGATTGGAGCTCCTAGGGGTAGATTTTCAACTTCTGGCTCAGAGTCAGGATCCTTTGGGAAATCTTCTGCGAATTCATCATCTAAGGGGATTGCAGGACCTTCTTCTGGTTTGGCATCGAGCCAACCAAAATTTCGTTGATTTGGGAAGTACGGGTCTCCAGGGAAATGAAATCCAACCATTTATCTAGAAGAGAAATAAGAGTGAGGAATTTATTTAGCAATTCTAAAATAAAGCGATAAACAAATAAAAAGTTTCTATAAGAGAAACTTACACATTACTTACTAAGGCAATTCTAATTAATGACTTTTACTGGTTCCTTCTATGTGGACATAGTGCATACCAGTTATATACCACTTGAGTCGAATAGACCTTCGAATATATGATCCTACTCTAAGTCCACATCCAAACAAGGAAAAGGAAATAAATATTAGACCACACATTCTAAGTCTATTAAACCAAATTATATATAACTGTAGTGCATGCAATTAGTATTCATGGAGCTATCAGCAAAAGCCTTCTGTTCTTATGAAGTTTGTTCTTTGAATGAATAGTGCCTAAAATACTCCTATAGTATTTTACTTTATGTTTTGTTCTAACGTTCTTCTTTATGTAGTATAGGTATAGTTTGGTAAGTTTTAGACCTGTCGCAACACCACTATCACTCCCAAACTCATGTTCATCGTATCTCAAGTAAATATAGTTGATCAGGCTATATTGATTTTAGATACGATTACATAACTGCCCAGGTATGACTGTAGTATCCAACATCTAAATTACTTTTGTTATGTTCTAGTATGACACTGTTCTGTACTAAGTATGTAGGTAGGTATACTTTAGTTAAATATTTTATTATTTAAAAAGTATAAACTCTTGGTCAAAGTATTTTAATCCCAATGTGTTTATAGTTGTATATCTTTTATGGGTTGATATACTCGATTCACTATAAACAATGCTCTGATACCAATCTGTCACACCCCAAAACCGGAACGGCGGAAATGTTTTGAGGTGGAGGACGTCATGTACAGTATCATAACAATGTAAAGTAGTAAACAAGCAACAACATCATCCATTGCATTAATAGTATAATTTCATACAAGTGTGTTCTTTCATAGTAATTAGACACCAAAATATGAATCAAAATAAAGACGAGTCTTGTATATGCTCCGTCTTCTCAAAAAACTGGTCATCGGTACCTGTCTACTGGCGACCTGAGAATACAAGTTATTTTGAAAGCGTAGATCAGCATTTAAGCTAGTGAGTTCATAAGTATTTAGTGTCAATGTTTGTATAAGTTTGCTGAAAGTGTTTGTAAATGTTTGATGTAAAAGTTTGTATACGTTTGAAAACTCCTAGAAAATCCTATATTTTCTACTAGTATAAAAAGTAGTCTTCTACAAAGACATGACTGTTTCGTATGTTTGTTTCTCTGTAAAAGTGAGTGTTTTCCCCAAGTATGACTATCATCAATAAAATATAGTTTACATTACCATTCATGTGAGAAGATCACAAATTAAATGTAATGGGGAAATGTATGTGTATTGCAGTATTGTATATAGTAACTACTATAGTAATAACTACCTTAAACCATTTGTTTAATTAAGGTAAAATCTGATGAAGTTATAACCATGCTTAATCGAATAATGAAACACGACGATGTAAGACGTCGAAAAGATATGACATTTGTCACCCGTAGACTTGCAATGTCCCACTGTAGCTAGCAGCAAGGTGTAGGATAGTCAATCTCGTATAGTACTATACACAAACTCACGCTCTCCCTCCAGGAGACACTACTAGAAAAACAGCCTTTTACGACGCGCAAAACACGACGCTCTTTGATTTATGTTACGCATTAGAGAGTGACATTAAAAAAGTATCATCTCTTCAAAAAATTTAAGGATAGTGGACACGCATTTGTGCGTGCCCTGAAATAAGTGTTAGAAAAGAAAAAAAATACAAACACGGAGGGCGCTTATCTTAAACGTGTGACCTCTTCAAATGTCGCTTTATATTTTTTCTTAAACGCGCGTTTTTAAAGGGGGAAAACGAAATCGTGAAATTCTAAAATTTTGAAGAATCCTGCTTCTACCCTCTCTCATCAATATAACCCTTCATTCACTCCTTCCTTCTCTCTATAAACCCTAATCGCCACCGCCACCTCCACCACCATTGAACCTTAAAATCTGAATCCATACTTCACTTTAATTCACTCAATCCGGCCCTTAAATTTTAGCAAACCCACCAGAACCCTAAGTCATGCCTTTTATGCTTTCACATCCTTCCTTCCATAGTCCCGCCTCTATCGCATCGCTCTGCTCACCGTCGTCGTCTTAGGCTCTTACGCCTCCATCGTGGTCTCTGTGCTCATCGTATTATCATACATGCCATTTATTCTCGTCGTTCTTCTCCTTAACCCTACGCAGGTAAATATCATCAGTACTCCCTCTTATCGTCGTTCTGCTCCTTGACCCTACGCAGAGCGTGGCTATTACCTTCTTGTCGA
The DNA here is from genome assembly GCF_002870075.4 of Lactuca sativa. Taxonomy (NCBI): domain Eukaryota; kingdom Viridiplantae; phylum Streptophyta; class Magnoliopsida; order Asterales; family Asteraceae; genus Lactuca; species Lactuca sativa. The sequence continues at coordinate 284,513,102 of NC_056630.2, forward strand.
ACGACCCATCAACCCAAATCCTGACATGGCTATCCTATGGCGATTCACCGCCCAATGCCGACGACTATGGCGACGATTGGAATTCAAGCTTTTGACCTAATACACTTCATCTGAGAACGACAAGGAAGATTTGATGAATTCAATCAGACAGTCAATTGTTCACTTCTCGAGGTGTGTTACAATCTCTATCTTTTATTAGTTTTGTTTGTAGATTTTGGTATGATGCTCGTTTCTTCAATCCTTTAGAGACATGGCTTTTAACATGTCGTCATCATAAGTGGATCTGGATCAGTAAACAATAGAGTACATGAAATTGAAATTGAAATTGGTATTATCAAGCTGAATGGATATCGATTTAGACATACTAGGTTCTATGGTTCCGGTTCTTAAATCAGAATATCCCAACAACTCGTAAATTATATAGACAAAAGAAATATCACCTTTAAAGGATTCCCGAAAAGCCTGTCAAACGAAACCAACAATTACTTTTTTAATCTCAACACTTGTGAAACACCATGTAACAAACAGATGCAATCCACATTAATTCTTTGGACGAGATACAAAAAAAAGTAAGAAGCATAGGGTAAGGTAACCATCAATCCCTGATTCTGAAATCTTTATGTTGTTGAGATGTATTATGGATATAGTTTGAGAAGCATCACAAAATTTTCTCGTTTTTAGCAGATGCCCCTGTTTCATATGTGGGGGGAAAATTGCTATGGTTCTAAGAAAAGGCATGATATTTACACAGAATGACTAAAAACTGTGATATTGTATGGGCCTTAAAAAGTGACAATAAAAGGTGTTACCTTCCCCAAAATCAAGGGTATCAAAAGTGTGATTATAAGTCTTCTGAACAATTGCTCAGTTGGAACAGATGCCCCAAGTCCAGAAGCTATTAGTTTTGATATAGAAAAAGGCACCTGCAAAGATGCAGCCACTAATCACATGAAAACTCAGATTGATTATTTTCTCTAATATGCAAGATTAGAGACAAGAATCACTTCTAAATGTAGTGAACTTTTGTTTTTAAATGTTTTTAGAGAAGCAGGTAACATCAAGTGTAGATAGTCAAGTATTTTGTCAATTACTAGAAATGCATTAGGAAAAGAGCATATGTAGGTGAAAATGATGGTCACAGGTGATAGGATTCTATTGGAGATTGTGGTTCAAGGGGATCTCTAGCACTGTGAGATGAGGAATGAGTTTATTTGGTGTAATGGTTTATCAAAAATAAAGCGTATGCATCCTTTGAATAAATTAATTGCATTCTAAAGATAGATGATGAAGGGCATAACTGTCAATTTACTTTAAAAATCCATGGATGTATAAAAAGATGTGGAATTATCAGCTCCCCTTATATATATATATATATATATATATATATATATATATATATATTAGAATTTCTTTTTATCATAGCATTGTAAATAATAAATATACAATCTTTTTATGTACAGACATTCCAGGTCTTGTCTGAGTACCTCCAACTTCTGGATAGCTTACCAGTGCTATCAGCTATACAAGAGATGAGTCGTGGTGTGGAGGTAAGATTACTAAGATACCCTTCATATACATTCATCATTATCCTATATTACTTTGCCAGCTGGACATATACGTGTACATCATCTGTACTGATACAGTCATCACAAACGTACGTTACAGATATGGCTGGGAAGAACTCTACAGAAGTTGGACTCACTTTTATTGGGTAGGATGTTGAACACAATAGGGGAGGATGTTGAAGACAACCCTATGGCTGTTGAAGTTGATAAATCTGATATTTCTGGTCTTACATGGATGAAAGTTCCATGGACTAATCAGCTTGCTGTTAGAATAAAAGATGGTTTGAAGTATTGGTTTTCATGATCAGGTAGCTTTTCATGGTGATTCATGCATGTATCTTTATTACATATCAAACATCTTTTTCCTTATCATAGTTTTCTATTTTATTATATTACAGGATGTTATTAGCCTGACCAACTTTATCCAGAACTCCTGTGGGTTAACAATAGAAAAGAAACAGCTTTCTATTAGTGGGAAAAACTGGGGAGAAGTTGATTTAAATGGTTGAGACCTTTATCCTTATCTTGTTTTGTAAAATCTCCAAATTAGTATATTGTGGAGCAACACACATTTAGTAATATTGAGATGTAAATGAAACTAGTTAACATGTTATTCATACTAGTATCTTCCTTTCTGAAACTTTTCAGGCAATATGCTGTCTTTTCTTGTTGGTTCAAAGCAAGCATTTGAAGTCTCCATAGCTGATGTCTCCCAAACACAGCTACAAGGAAAGAATGATGTCATATTGGAATTCCATGTGGATGACACAACTGGTGCAAATGAGGTTCCTCTTTGTTAATTACTTTCAAATTTCTTCCTCATGGTATATGACAATTTTGATTTTTAACTATCTTTTTTTTTTCTTTTTAATTTGATGCAGAAAGATTCTTTGATGGAGATAAGTTTTCAATTGAAGCCTTCTTATGTTTTTTCCTCTCATCTATCTTTTAATGTTGTTCAGATTGTAACTAATCTTTGCAAATTGATACATACCATGTTATGAAAACTGAAATGTTTATAACCAATTCATATTGAAACTGGTAATTTATTTTCCAATCTAATCTTCTCATTCCTTTAGTCCATCTCCCTACAACTTTCTAACATGCTTTCTGAACAATCCAGAATCCAGGTCAACTTAAAGTTCATCCAGGTGGTATATTATGGAAGAAACAAGGAGGTGGTAAGGCTGTTGAAGTTGATAAATCTGATATTTCTGGTCTTACATGGATGAAAGTTCCACGGACTAATCAGCTTGCTGTTAGAATCAAAGATGGTTTAAAGTACAAGTTCACTGGTTTTCGTGATCAGGTAGCTTTTCATGTTGATTCATGCATGTATCTTTATTACATATTAGACATCTTTGTCCTTATCAAGTTATCATAGTGTTCTATTTTATTATGTTGCAGGATGTTATTAGCCTGACCAACTTTTTCCAGAACTCCTGTGGGTTAACAACAGAAGAGAAACAACCCATGACTTTTTCTGATGATATCACAACAATCCTGAGCAGTATCAATCTTAATTGATCCATACAACCCATGACTTTTTCTGATGATATCACAACAATCTAAGAACACTTGATATTTTACAGGGTATTGTTCTTGATTCTTATACTCAATAAAAAAAGAATTTCATATGATAAAAGATTACATTGATCTGTCAATGAATCAACTTATTGGAAATATTCCCTTCTCATATGAGTTTTCTTTCCCTAGGCTATTATGAAGAAACTAGTGGAACTTAGTGGACATGGAATGACAAGATGAGCCACATCTGGATAGGTGTCGGTGCCAGCTTGGAGCATCTAGAAGGAAAAACACTTCTAGGTATGCTGACCTTGAATGACGCTTGAGCCCCTATCTTTAATCTTGTTTTGTCTTTTGAACCAGGGTTAGAAAGTTATAATAGAAACTAACTTGCCGTTTTTGATGGTTTTGAAGTTTAGACTAGAAGTTAATAAAGGTCATGTGAATAACCTTCAAACAAAACAAATGAAATTTCTTCTGTTTATTTTTTAGTTAATTTGGTAGCTTACTAATTGGGGAAATACTCAAATAACATGATGCCAACGTATGATATATATTTTTATAGGAAAATGAACCATTTATGCTATTATTGAGGGTCATATTTTGTCATTTGTAGATAAAATGTCATTATTTATTTAAATATTATGTTTCTACATGTTTATAGGTAATTCAAAGAAAATTAGTAACTGTGCTTACACTATCCACCTTGATCAATGGCAACATTGGGCCTTGATCAATGTCTTACACATGGACTATCCAAATCCAATGCTTCCTGTTGCATCTTCAACAATAGATGTTACTGGTATGGTAAAGTCATTATTCTTTATAACAACTTGAAGGATTGTTTTGTAAAATTACTCAACTTTTTGTTGTATTATATATTTATACTTTTATTATGCTTACTAGTTTGGCAACATTGTTGATCCTAGACAGCACTTATTTTGTAGTTATGTTTTTTTGCAGGCAATATAGATACTGTGACTAACTTTATAGATTTAGAGTCCTTGAGTGGTGTTATTAACGAAGAGTGGAGACAAGTCAGACACACATTTAAAAAAATCAGCACATATCTTGTTTACAGTGAGGCACACATTAGGTTATTAGAACTATTAGTTTGTAAATTTTTTTTACGTCTATTGATTTATTTTATCTTTCCATGCAACAACTATTTGTATGACATTAACTTCTGTGCAATGTATGGTATTTTTATATATGGTATTTTATTTTCTATTATGAGACATGAAATGCAAATTTAATTTGAAAATCAGTAAATATATAAATAATTTTTTTTTTAAAAAAAAAATTTAAAATTACGATACGCAAAAATGTGTGTCGTCTTCATTTATGACGTGGCCTTTCTTGACAGGGGCTTCCTTGATACGTATTGCGTGTCATAAACACGCGCGTCGTAAGGTTACGACACGCAAATGCGTGTCATTTTCTTTATGACAGGGCCTTCCTTGATACGTATTGCATGTCATAACCGCGCGTCGTAAATGCGCGTCGTCTATAGACGACGCGCAAAAGCGCGTCGTCTCTCTTTATGACAGGGCCTTCCTTGACGCGCATTTGCGCGTCGTCTGAGCATTTTACGACGCGCAATGAGCGTCGTAAAAGGCTGTTTTTCTAGTAGTGAGATTCTTGTTATAAAACGTGACACGGCCGAAGTTTGTCGTACCATGAAGTAGCGGCTCACGTTATGTTATAGTATTCTTGTATTTGTATAGTATGTTCTCTCTGTTATAGTGTATTGTGTGTTCTCTTTGTCTAGTATATAGTATGTTCTTCCTTGTTTCTCATTATAGTATGTTCTTTCTGTTTCTCGTTATAGTATGTTTGAACTGACTCATGTATGTTTCTTTGTATTAGAAATAGTGAGTAGTAGACTTCTAAACTATACCTATTATAGTTTAATAGTATCGTTGTTTGAATAACCGAGTATGTTTGTACACCTTTGCTACCCAAAGGTGTTGGAACTAATGTAAGAACTTTCATATCTATATACATATACATAATATGTAACTAAGATTTAAACGACCTTCGGACAAACAGCTGATTACCCTAAGTCCACAACCAAACAAGGAACAGGAAATAGACCGAGTTATCAGTCCTAAGTCCTTTAAACATTACTTATATAACTATACATATATAGACATGCTTTTAACAGTATATAAGTTTAAAAAGAAGTTTTGAAATACATTTGAAGAGTTTAACAGTTTGAATAAATATTGATGACTTGATGTCAGTTTATAAAGCGATTCTGAAACAATTTGTTTGATAATATAGTTTGAAATGTAACAAATCCATTTGTTTTATAGTTATTAATCACATGTGATTGATATAATAACTATAATGTTTTCAACTGGTATTCCCCCCCCCCCCCCCCATAAAAGCATTTAAAATCATTAAAAGATAAGTTAAGGGGTATGAACTCACCTGTAGTGAGTGGTTTGGATGAAAGAGTGGTGTAGATGCTAAGTGTCAAGTGAAGTCTTTAGCACACACGGATCCTATTTAGCATATAATGACACATGTGTATACAATTAGTGTTTATACAACTAATCATGTAAGGAATACACCTTAGGGACTAGGAAACACTTGAATGGAAGTGTTACAATCACATATGATTGTATATAAGGGGTGTATGGCCACACAATGGTGTTTACGTCCAAGGTGTTCACGACCCTATGTGTTTACGTCCATAGGGTTTACGGCCCTACGAGTTTATGGCCGTAAACTCATGAAGTCTTGTGCCAAAGAGTGTTTTAAGGCCCTATCTAGCATCAAGGAAGTGTTCTAGGTCCCTTGCTTAGCTTTAGGGAAGTTTATGGCCAGCTTATGTACCTTTATCAAGGGTTTACGGCCAAGGGAGATGCTCACGGCCGTAAACTCTTATTGTTCTTGGGAAATGGTTGCTTTCAAGGGTGTAAATCAAGAGCTACTAGAAAAATAGCCTTTTACGACGCACAATGCGCGTCTTAAAACGCTCAGACGATGCGCAAATGCGTGTCAAGGAAGGCCCTGTCATAATGAGAGACGACACACTTTTGCGCGTCGTCTATAGACGACGCGCATTACGACGCACATTTATGACACACATTTACGACGCGCATTTACTACGCGTTATGCATATCAATTAAGGCCTTAATATAAAGGAAGATGACACGTATTTGCGTGTCGTAACCTTACGACATGTGTGTTTATGACACGCAATGCGTATCAAGGAAACCCATGTCATAAAGGAAGAAGACACGCATTTTTGCGTGTCATAATTTTAAATGTTTCTAAAATTATATATTTTTGATAGAGTTACTAATTTTCAAATTAAATTATACATTAAAAGTATCATAATACAAAATAAAATACCATAAACAGTAAAGATAATTCATTGCACTAATATATCAAATACAAATAATCATTCCAATAGTAAGTAAATGTAAGACATTTCTAATATTTCATAATATTTATTATAGAAAACAAAACACGTACAACATTAAAAGAAACCCATGATGACTAAATTCTCCTTTGACAATCTCCTTTGAAAATTTCCTTTCTAAAAAGAATAACCTGATGCAGGAACTTTGAGAGGCCTCAGGGCATGGAAGGAGGTTGCTAGAGCTGTAAGAACCTGCACATGGCAAATCGGTAACTTAACATGCAATACAATACAATATGATATGATAGAGCTGGTATGGCATCTAACTATATATTTTTTTGTCTATTTTCTTTGCCAATGCCAATTAGGCCACTAAGCTTAGGAGAATGATTCTTTGGATCATTTTATAAATAGGATTTTAAATATATGGTTAGTCTTACTTCTCCCTCTCCCTCTCATCTAATTAACAGATTATTAAACACCAACATCACCATATACATTTACTTCTTCACAATCACTACATGCATCACCAATATATGCATGTGAGATGCTAGGCATTTTTTGATTAAATATTTCAGAAATTCAACAAGTGGGAGTGTTTTTGATTAAATATTTCAGAAAATCTAATGTGTGCCTAATGTTGATCCTACATATTTCATGAAAATTCACCAAAAATAAATTAACCCTGAAATTTACGTATAAATAGTAATTTTCATAGTTCATACCAGCAATGTTTTTGCCCCCATAGTAACCATTTGTTGCATCAACAACCGGATACACACCTTCTCCAAATACATTTTTGCATAGATCCAAATGATACCTGTAATTAAAATAAAAAAATCATGAAACATGGATTTTATATTAATGATTAAAATGTGTCATTTGTTGATATGTACATGCCTTATGTCAATATTTGAAGAACATATTCTATCATTTGAAGGTGCTACCTGGAACCACCATAACCGGTCAACAGATTCATACACATTTGGGTTTGTCTTTTTTAGATTTTCTTTGTTATACGATTCAACACCTGCTTAACTTCCTATATAATATTCCTTCATGTATTTTGCAACGCTTTCTGCATAAATATTGCTTCTTTGCTAATATAAAAAAGGGTTGAGAACAAGGTTTTAAAAGAGATTTGTAAGTCAATTACAACAAGCAGTTGTCAAACAAGAAAGTCATTTTTTTCATTAGGTACTAATTCCGGACAAAAGGGTAAAATGGTCATTTACTATCATTCAGAACTAAATGAAACTTAAATAAGCAAGAAATTATTCTATATCTATGTGTATCATCTAATTTGTTTCAAGCCTCTGCCACAAAATTACTATTGTTCATATAGATATACTATCACTTGCAATTATCTAAATGCAATAATTTCATATAATATATCATCTTGTCTAATCACCCAAATGAAACCTAGATCAAATTCAAACAGAAATAAATCCAAATAGAACTAAAACAAGCAAACAAAACAAAGATCAAAGTTCAACCAAATGTGTAATCTAAAGCCCGGTTGAACTAAAACAAGCAAACAATCTTCCGAATTCCTTCCTCTCTCAGCTACAAAATCAAAATAACCATTGTTCACATAGAATAAATAATTTCTTCTAATTAGATATGTGAAATCCAGATAAGAATTTAAATAAATGATCAGCTTTATCAAACCTAAACAGATAGGGCATGTAATTTTGAGAGCAACGACACGTGCTTCAAATTGAGATCCTTTTGATTTTTGGTTCTTCTCTGCAAGTTTCTTCTTCATTAACTACAACAAAACTTGCAAGACTCCCACGCCCCATTCCAGTCCTTTTCCACATTCTCTTCAAGATCTTTCAAAATTCCCATCGCCTTTAATCCTCTACAAAGTTTCTCAACCTACACAACATCAAGAATTATAAATAAAAGAAAACTCAACATATTATAATCAAATATATTATATTATATACCTCAAAGGTGATGATATTCAGAACCAAAGATTTAATCAGTAATAAATTTATACCGAGTAGTTGTGTATATGCTGGATGCTCATACCAGGTTTGCAAAGTTGAATACATACAACTAGATCATACACTTCTCTCTGAAATCATAAAACATCATGAAACTAATTACAAAACTTTATAATATTATCTAAGTAATAAGTAAAACTATGTGTGAGTTGTGACATTCTGATCGTTTCATGCATTAGGAATAACACTACCATTGGGCCCACCACCAACCACAAGGTTAAACCTGGGAACACATTATTTAGTATTTGTTAGACAAAAATACTATATATAAATTAGTTGTGGCATGTTTAATAAGGTTGTCCTTAAGTTTCCATATACTTCTTGTGCTGCTATATCCGCAATAATTCTCGTTTGAAGGAACAAAAATTGCAGGTCCACCTGGATCTTCATCTGCTTCATAAGTCTTTTTTCCATTGGTAACTCTTGGCCCACCACAATTGATATGAACTGAAGATATGTCTGGAGAAACATTAAAGGGAGCAGCTTAATTTGTTTTTAATATTATGGAAACACAATGTTACTGGAAACAATGTTGCTCATTACTCTAGATGCAAGGACGAAGGCACTTTCAAAGCTCTCTACACAAAATCAAACATGAAAAACTTAATTGGAATCTCTCTTATTACATAAAAGTTGCGTTTATTTTTGAAGAATAGTAGCAGGGTATAATTAAACTTACGAATTATTCCCAGTAGAGTAGCTTCTGTATAAGTTCCTGATGAATGAAAGAAAATGTTTAACTTCAGTTTTAAACTTTTTATGAGTAGATTAAAAAGAGCATCTGAGAGCTGAAAACTTACAGTGATCTGTCACAACCTGATGGTACAGTATTTTCACTAAAGTTGTTATAGGAAAGATCTCTTGAACAACATTATAAACAAGAGCATGTTGAGCTTCATGATTACCGATGCCATATACAAAAATAATGCTGAAATGAGTCTTGAAAAAACATACAGATCAAAATCTTTATTGGTGATCATCCATGGAGACCCGCATAATCCTATGTCTCCTTTGTATAATGTGTCTTGGAAGGTCTGAAACTGGGAGCCTGCTGGGATTCTTCCTTCCAATTGATTGTATGAGAGATTTAAGGAGGAAAGGAAAGGAAGATTTGTGAGCGTTGATGGGATGTCTCCAGTTAATTTGTTCCATGACATGTCTAATGATTCTTGCTGACTCAAATTCTAGATAGATGGTGGGATTAAGCCTGTGGAGTCATAATGTGATACATTGAACATATAAAGAGCATTGAGTCTCCTAATTGTGTCTGGTATTTCACTAGAAAAACGGTTACTTGAGATGTCAATGGATGTGAAGCTCGATTGTCAAGATTTTCACCAGCTCCAACTCAAGTCCTTTGATTGTGACTGTCACAGTATCCTAATAGTAGATTGGATCAAGAGATAAGATCATGAAACTTAGGTGTTTCTTCCCTGATGCTTCTACATTAGTGCTAGTCATCATAGCATCCCATTGCCAGAAACAATTTGTAGGAACAATACCATTGAAGCTATTATGAGCTATGTCTACAATTATCCTTTCAGAAAAGGCTTAGATAATGCATGCAAATTTATTATGACCTTGGGGAATTAGGATTCTGACCTTGTGAAGTGTTAGACTGCTAATGAGATGCATGAATGAAAAAATAGATAATATTCAAAATAAAACAGGCGAGTTTTTGAGAATTAACTCCATTCATGAGTAACAACGGCCAAGTCCTTCAAAGTTGTTCCAACATACACAAGTGCAAAGGTAATCGACTGATAACCACATAAGTATATAACTAAGTAAGCACATGGTTATATAAATTAAATATAAATGTTTGAGTGAAGTTGTTCCAACATACACAAGTGCAAAGGTAATCTACTCACACCAAGGAATGTTGAAAACTAAAATCCATCAAACATGAAATTTAAATGATTCTATACCTATGGGATCAAATTCCATCCATTTTGGCAAGGCAACCAAACACGCCAGCCATGGAATGTAATCTTAAATTCCAACACCAAGCAAACATGCCCAATGATTGCAATTATTTTATAGATCTCATCCCTTGAGAAAACATATTGTGAATCATCCACCCTTGTAATAGCCTTTCAGTCATTAATCGGGCATATTTAAGTGTTGTACCTTCGGGAAAATAAGGATGAGTTTCAAGAAGACATTGTTATCCGACTGAAGTTCGAAATACTCCAATACCTAAATCAGCAAGTACAGTCAACTCAAGTACCTCATTTATTGAAACTTCAATCAAAAGTCAAAACAATCGGAAAGGGTAGAGCTTACAATGTCAAAAACTCGGTTTGGATCCATATTGATTATGCCAAGCGTTGCTACTGATGTATTTTCAGAACAAACTTCTGAACCTTGACAAAGAAGGGTAACCTACAATTTAAGAGCAACTAACAAAAGACCTAATCACCGACTGAACAGAAACTGAAGGCGGTTGATGAAGAGATGATTACCGTGGGGAAGGTGTTACTGGTGTAGGAAATTTCTGAACTCTATTGGTCAAGAAGGTTAGTGAGTTTGTAAGAAACAGTGCCAAGATGGTCAACTACATTGACTAGGGCTCCAATCGCAAAACTTCAAGTTCTGCTTCGTATTGAAATAATAATCCTGGCTAATCACAAAAAGGAAAGAAGAGGAACATAATTAATCTCCAATGAACACGACTGATTAGTGTTAAAAAGCATCTAATTGTGTTTAATTAGGATATAGTAATAAACTAATCATGGATAATCAGTGAATCGTATGACGTACCTTCATAACAGAGAAAACTTTAACCATTTTCTCTTTGAGCATGGCTGACATTTCAATTTCGAGCCTCCCTGCATGCACCTGGTTAACCCTAGATATTGTGATTGGAATTGCAGACTGCAAACAAATTTACCAACAGAAATTGAGAGAAACATGTTTACGAAATGCACAACAGAAAGAGAAACACGTATACGAAAACATTAAATAGATTAACCATTCTATGAAACAAAGAAGTGAGAATAGAAATTCAAATGATAAACCTGGAGAAAGTTAGTGTGATTAAACTTCCGCAGGTGGAGCACCACCAGTCGATAATGAAGTTGGGGGAATCGTGGGAGCCAGAGGTGGAATCGCCAGTACCACAGGTGGGATTCCAACGACAGGTGCATGTGATAAAGCAATTGATGTAGAGATCGAACTTGGGGATGGAACAGATATGGATGGCAACGATTTTGGGGCTAGTGGTGGTGTAGCGGCGGGAGCTGCTAGTTTGCAAAATAACTCCACTGGAAGAAGAATGAAGGGTTAAAAGAGCTTGAGGACGAGGGTATCAGGATGATTCTATTTCCATATGTGAATAGGGTTTCAACATGTAAATGATGCTAGCTGGTGGCGGACATGATATGATATTAGGGTTTCAAAGTGTGTGAGTTGACCGAGGATGGCCACACAATCACAGGCATGCTCTGGATTGGATCTCTCATAGATCTCACACTATCTCATCGTCGTCGCGAGGCATTTGATCACGAAAGCAAGAGCAATTTTGTTATGAACACGAAGGCTAGGGCTTTTTCTTGCTAATTGGAAGAGGCGGGCGTTCTAAATTTTGGGATTGGATCCGATTTCAAAGAGTAATAGTAGATTTCACTGAAAACCCTTTCCCGGTTCGCTTGACCTTTGGTTACCTCAGTCGATCGATTCAAGCTTTCAATAAAAACCCTAGATAGCGACTGAGACTAGAGGGAAAGGAAGCATCGTCGATAATTAGGGAAAGAGGGAAAGAAGAAAAAGATAGCGGGGTTTTTTATTTTTTAGGATTTCATTTTCCCCTGTATGGAACGTGTGTTCCATTAAAATTTATAAAGCGATATCTTTAGACGACGCACATTTTATTATTGGTGCCCTCCGTGTTTTTTTGTTTAGACACTGATGTAAGGGAACGCAATAATGCATGACCCAAGTCCTTAAATTTTTTTGAAGAGACAACACTTTTTTTAATGTCACTCTCTTTTGCGTAACATAAATCAATGAGTGTCATTGTTTGCGCGTCGTAAAAGGGTCTTTTTCTTGTAGTGGCTTCTACTAGATAACAAGTATATGGAAAGGATACTTATGATATGGAAGCTAAAAGGGTTGATTTCGGCCCAAAGAACTAGTGTGTGTTCCTGGTGTTCTTGAAGATCTAAGCCAAAAGATGAATTTCATGGATGAAATCAAGGGTGATACTAGTTAAGGAGATGTATCAACTAATCAAAGGATGAAACACTTACATTTTTGAAGATCAAAATGAAGATCCTTATGATACTTGAGAGAGAATTCGAGCTTCTTGACTTGAAATGGTGAATAATGAGGAAAAGTGAAGGAATATCATACTTAAGGCCATGAGTTTATGGCCACCTTGAGTTTACAGCCGTAAACTCATGTGATGTGGTCGTAAACTCCTCATGATGGAGTTTATGGCTTGTTTGATGGTTTTGAACTTCAGCAGATACTTCCTAACACTCATTCCTTGGATGTACTAGGCTTTGAATGCTCAAACAGACCCTAAACAATGCTAAAAGACAGCAGAAACAAGTCTGGATTTGATTGAGTTGAATGGATGTACAAGATAAAAATTTCGGGTTGTCACAATTCCACTTGTGAATCAGAGTACACAGCAGCAAGTGAAGCGACAAAGGAGGCGATATGGCTAAAAAACTTCATTGGAGACCTTGGAGTTGTACCAGCTTTACAAGAGCCTATAGAGATTTTCTGTGATAGTAATAGTGCGGTTGCCTTAGCCAAGGAACCAAAAGATCATGGTAGATCCAGACACATTGACATAAAATATCACTTCATAAGACATAAGATAGAAGAAGGACTCCTCCTGGCAAAGAGGGTATCATCAGAAGAGAACCCTACAGATCCCCTCACGAAGGGACTGACTAGGGTTAGGCATTTGCAGCATGCGAAGAGCATCGTGCTGAGAGAGGATACTAATTTTAATAATTAGATAGTTATTTCTGAAACTTGTAAAATGTAATTGACATTTGATGATTAAATAAAAGTTATTATTTATTTATAAGTAAGGTGTTACTATCTTATATTAATCGTTTACTATTGTTTCAATTTTGCATGTTTTGACTTCCAGAATAATTATTTCATTCAAAACTCTCCACAATCGGTCATACATTGGAAGTAGGTATTTAATTAAGACTGTCATGAATTTGGCTTGTAAGATTTGTCTAAGGTGCATTAGACATGGAAATGGTTGTTGCAACATTCATGAGTGCTTGTAAGGTCTGAGTATAGGATTAAACCCACGCTCACTTGTATCACTTCATGGAATTTATCTCGAGTGATCGTGAGACGGTAATATCATATATATCTTCAAACCTAGAGATATGAGTTGTTGATAGTGAGTTGGTTATCCATTGATTGTACGAAAATGCATTAGTAACTTGATGTCATAAAACGTGCTTTTGTGCATAACTCAACAAGTAGTTAGTACAAGCATATGAGTCGAAGTTTATCTGTTCCTTCCAGCAATAGAAGCGATATCTAGGCCCCTCGATGATTTGGTTTTGAATTATGTGTCGGGCTTGGTCAGAACCTAATTGATGTGTTCAGTTTAGTTCTATGTCAAACAAATCAGAGATCGAGAAACAACGGCTGGACAATAAGTACAACATTATTCCATGTATATGTCCGGCTGATATCTTGAGAACAGAGGATTATATGATCACTTATCTAAAATGGCGTTTCATAGTTCAAAAGAGCTTTAAAGAGCTACGATTACTGGTCGGTTCCTGAAGTTGTACATGCACTATAGTTATTAGATTTATCCAAGTGGGAGACTGTTATATAAGGTGTCTAAGTCCATAACTATATTTGGTATGAAATTGACCGACCCGACATGGTCCATTTGGGCTGCGCTTCACCTAACAAATTTTATGGATATACTTTTGAGAATAAGATGTTTATGATATATTAATATATTATAAGTTATAATATATTAATTTGATCATCATATTATTAAATTAGTGTTGATCAAGAATTGATTTTGTAATTAATTTAGTGATCAAAAGAGGCTAATTAAATATGGACTCTTACATATATATTGTAACACTCGTGTTTCTAACCTAGGAATTTATATTGAGTTGATAGTCTAGGTTAACCTTTGTAACTCATTTTGAAGAAATGAAAAGGAGTTATGTGAATATTATGTGAATTATGTGTTTTATGCTTAATTATTAGGGCTTAATTAATTAAGAATAAAAATAAGCGTCAAAATTAAAGTATAAGATAATCCCGATATCTTTACATAAAGTTGTAGTAGTCGAAACAAGGATTTCAGGGATATAAAGAATACCAAAATCCGAGTTATAACGAAGAAGTTATGACCTGTCGAAGTTTCGCGACAAAACCGGCACGGTGCTGAATGTCGTAAAAAGTGAGTTTTTGATAAACTACTTTTTAGCCTTAGTAATCTAAAAGAAAGTCGTAGTATTCTTTAAACCGAGAAGTTCGATAAAAAGAACGCCCAAATCTGACTTCGTATGAGGAAGTTATGATTTTTCGAAGTTTCAGCGTAGAAGTAGACAGCTAAAAAAACTCGAATTTTAGATCGAGCGATTTTTAGCCGACACAACCTAAACGAGAATTGAAGGCCTCATCATTAGGAGCACAACGGTAAAAAGTCTGACGAAAACGGACGTCGGATGAAGAAGTTATGAATTTTTAACGGATTTCCTGTCCCGGTCCGTGAAGATCCGACGCGTGCCTTCTCCCTCGTGTCCGAGCCCTCGTAGAAGCCACGTGCTTCCCTCATCGGATCCGGACTTCGGTCCAATCACAGGCCGCCGACAGCTCCTTCGCATGCGCAGACCTCATGCGAGCCTCCCCCCCTCCCCATCTGCGAGCCTTCTCAGCCGTCGGATCAGAAGACCTCCTGATCGTCCGATCAGAAGCCTCGCCCCTATAAATAGAAGGGTGCGAGACCTCCCGGATATTTTTGGAATTTTTCCATATTTAGCCCCTAAACCCATATTTTCTTCATATTAACATCCCGCAAAGCCCCGGTATCAATTGTAAAGCCCGGAATACCCCACGAAGTGCCCGAGAAGCCCGGAAAATTTATTTTTTCGGTTTCGAAGCCCGACTTTTACAAAGCCCGGTTTCTCAATAAAACTCTCGGTTTTATTAGAAACGATCGTTGTAGGAAACGAATTGCTGCCCGATTATCATCAAATCAAGTGAGTGTATAGTCACTTTCATTTTACACATAGATATGAAGTATTTACCTTATAATACGTGTTATGTGTAAATATATTAATTATTTATTTGAGGTGATTGTTGTGTTGATGTTTTATACAAGTTTTAAACTGTATAAGTATTTTTATCTACAAATACGTTGGGTAGAACATGGGTAGATTGTGATGTGTGATAAAATAAAATTGATGAGAGGCCTCGATGTGTTTTGAGATCCAGTCATCTAGCGGAGTTCTGATGACGACCACAGACTTTCTAGACAGTCCAGTGGGAAACATTAGCAGGTCCGCAACCTGTAGGTGTTAATGAACTAAGAGTGTTCATTCGCTGTACTCCATCCCCCTCATGGTTGCCTTTAGGACATGTATGGCTGAGGAAACCCCTTAGCAGTAGTGTCCATCTCGATGATATTCTTTAGGCTAGGTCCCTTGTGATAAGTGTTTAGGGACATAAAGTGAGGATAACGGGAACGGGTAATCAGGGTTATTGTTGATTGATGAACTTAGTAAGTTTATTATTATTGTGGGTTGAAAACCCTATATGCTCACCAGGCTCCCAAGCCTGACCCACTCAGCTTTTTATGTTACAGGTAGTGGACCCCGAGCATAGTCGGAGGACAACGAGAGATTTTTGGATTATAAGCCAGTAGTTGTAAATAACTGTTGAAAGGCTTATAGTGTCTTGTTTATGCTTTTGATCTGTATCGGAACATGACATCCCGAGGTTTTGATATATATATGGAAAACATATACCTTCTTAATGAAGGGTTTTGATAAACTTTTATCATATTTTGTTTGGGGACCAATTCCGCAACATCTTTTAAAATGATTTCTCTGATTTTATTTTAAAAAGCATAAATTAAATCGGTCTTTTCTGGCCGAGAAATTAGGGGATGTCACATATATGGATTGGGCTAAGATTTATTTAGGATGGGCTAAGAGTATATGGAAGTCCATGGATAGTCCATGGAGCTTTTAACCCATAGATCCTAGGTAAATGAAGAGTCATAGGTATTAGGGTTTAACCCTAATCCTCTATACTATATAAAGAAGTCCTTGGTTCTCGAATTGGCACTAGTGTGAGTTAGAAACAAGAGTGGGCCGATTTTAGTGAGCATGATATTCTCTCAAGTATTTCCAATTTTTTTTGGGTGATTTGTGACACCACTTGAGGCATCCACATTATTGGTGCTAGGCTCTAAAATTCCAAGCAATCAACTACAAAAGAAAGGTATGTTATTCTACTTAAAGTTTTGTATTAGAAGTACCCCATAACATGCTAGTTAGATTGTGAACCTTGGAAAAAAATTTGCATTTATTTTAGAGAAAACATAGATCCAAGGTTCCTAGGGTTGCATGTACACCATAGGATTGTTAGATTGCTCAAAACCCAACAAAAGTCTCGTCATAGTCAACCCCTGGGGTTTGAGTAAAGGCTTTCGCAAACTAGTCGAGCTTTGAAAGTGTGTACCTTTCCATTCATGTTGTTATTCTTCTTGAAGATTCATTTGCACCCAACTGTCTTACGAATTGGTATATTGTCAACCAAATTCCAAACTTGATTGTCATACATTGACAGGATCTCGCTGTCCATTGCCTCTTTCCACTTGGCTGACTCAGGGCCTGCCATGGCTTCCTTGTAGTTAGCTGGTCTATCCAAATTTACTAGTGTGCTATCACTGATAAACATATCACCTTCTGTAGTAATATGGAAACCATATAATTCAGGTTGTATTCTAACTTTAGTGGAATGCCTGAGAGGTAATGACTCGCCAATTGGTTCAACTGGAATTTATTCCTCAAGTTAAGCCCTAGTATTATCATAAGTGTCTTCATCATTTGACTCTTGAATTTCTTCCAGATCAATAGTACTCCCACTTTCCTCTTAACATATGAGATCTGTCTCGAGAAAGGCTCCCCTTCATGCTAGAAAGACGACGTTCCCGCTAGGTCTATAAAATAAATATCCAAAGGACTTTTGTGGGTAACCAATGAAAATACATCTCTCACTTAGATATTCAAACTTGTCGTGAGTCTCTCGTCTAATGAAAGCTTCACAACCCCAAACCTTGATATGTGCCAACGAGTGAACCTTCCCTGTCCATATCTCGTGATGTGTTTTGGCAATCTTCTTTTGTAACGCCCGCAGATCCGAGCTAGTCAATTTAGAGACAATAAGCATCAAAAACGAGTTTTTGATGGAAGATTATTTAGAAGGAATAATCTTAACCAAGTGGTAGTATATGTTACAAGGGTTACATACATATAAAGAATGCCGAAATCCAAGATATAACGAAGAATTTATGGCATGTTGAAGTTTTACGGCAAAACAGGCATGACACCTGTAGCACCTGGTTCCAGGTATGTATTTTTACTTAAGAGTTTTGCATTTTCGCCTGGGACTCAGCGAGTTGGTGGCCCAACTCGTCAAGTAGAAGCGGTTTAGACTCGAGGTTTAAATGGTGGACTCGTCGAGTCGGTGGCCAGACTCGGCGAGTAGACTCTGACTGGACAAAATCCTAATCTAATAGTTTTCACCCTATTTAAACATCTCATTCAGCCACCCTTCGTCCCATATGCTCCCAGAAGACCCCTTATAGTAAACCCTAATCGTGTGAGTGAAGATCTAAGGCTTTTGAGTGATTTTGGTGCTTTTGTGATCTAAGAAAGGAAGGAAAAGCTTCAAGAAACAAGAAGAGGCTAGAGGGATCCGAGTTTGAGCATCTTCCACAATCCATTTGAGGTATAAAGCTTATACCTTGCTCATTATTATCATAGATCTATTCTTAAAGGGAGTTAGGGCTTCTAAGAGCCATTTTGGCAACCAACCATGATTGCAAGCATGGTTGGGGGCTAGGGTTTCAGATCTAGGGTTCTTGAGGGACCCTAAGGCAGAAAGCAACTGTTTTAGAGCCCATGGAAAGCCTCATGCATGTTGGGAGTCCCTTTTTGAGCCACATGGGCTCATTCTTCCATGCATGCACGTAAAGTTTGTAACTTTACGTGCTAGAACGAGTTTAGGGACCTAGATCCACCTTTTGATCAAGGGTTGTACGCCAGAAATCGAAGAAATGGACTTGGATAGTATAGACTCGAAAATTCGTTCTTAGGACTCGGCGAGTCGGTGCGCTTTCGACCCCCCCAAACCCTTCTGTGACGGTCAGTTGTTAGAGAAGGGAGTCCCATAGCTGTTTAGACGTGTTGGGAGACCTGGAGTTCATGGGACTCGATAAATGCTAGAACAGACTCAGCGAGTCCAAGGCAATCTACCGTTATTTGAAGATAATCTCGACGAGTTGTTCATACAACTCGGCGAGTCAAGGTAGGACTAGTTCATCTGATGAAGGTGAACTCGACGAGTTGTTCATACAACTCGTCGAGTCGGATGAAGGACCATTCGATGTTCGTATAGGAGGGAACTCATCGAGTCATCGCCAAACTCAACGAGTAGAGGCGTGGATGGAGGACAGTTGAAAGGATAGGGACTCGACGAGTTGGCGGCCCAACTCGGCGAGTCAGGTCAACTGGAAGTTGACTTTGACTTCGGCTTTGACTTGGTCAGGGGTAAAATAGGCATCTTACCCTAAAAGTAGTTATCAGACTCTGATTGAGTGTTTTGTGGGATTTATAGACGTAGGATTTCCAGAGCAGCAGCAACAGATAGAGAGTTCCCGCACAGATCAGCATATAATGCTACGAGGTGAGTTACCTTCCAGTATGGGTGGGTCTACGGCCACAATGTCGGCCCACCAACAGGGGTAATTGGTAGATAATTGTTTTTGTGGTAATCATCTTGGTATGGTTATGTGTTTTGGTCATGAGATATGCCTGCGTGATATGCTATGTGTGTAGAAGGGATTAGTTGTCCCTGACATCAGTCGTTAGGATTGAAGGGTAGGTCAGTACCCAGTTATGCCTGACTAAATGATTATCTCTTGTTACTGTATGCTAGTGCTAAGGGTGAAATAGTCCCCAGTTACCGGTTGAAAGATATTGATGGCATGTACCGGTTGGAAGATACCGATGATGGTTACCTGTTGAAAGATACCGATGGCAGTTACCGGTTGAAAGATACCGATGATGTTATATGGTATGTGGTATGATGGGGGAACTCACTAAGCTTTGTGCTTACAATTTCAGTTTTGGTTTCAGGTACCTCTTTGTCTAAGGGGAAAGAGTCGGCGGTGTAGTAGCGCATAACACACATGGTTTCCGTATAAGATTTTCTAGGATTGTACTCTGATTTTCATTGTTCCTGATGATATGGTTTTGAGACATGACTTAATGATTTTATAAAAGATGTAATATTGCCAATGTTTTGGTAACATATTTTATGATTAACTTAATTCAAAAACGAAATTTTGGCCTCAAATTTTGGGATGTTACTAGTTGGTATCAGAGCCCTGGTTTGAGGGATTCGGACACACCGTATGGGGTGTCTGGACTCAAACCGAGGGACTAAACGAATTTTACAAGGAAAATGGTTTTCTAAAATCTAAGTTAAGGAATTTTGAGAAAGACAAGGTGTGTGATGCGTGCGACCGGCCGGGCTCGAGTAAGTTTTACCCAAGATACCCATACTTGATATGTTATATGATTTATGATTCTGAGAACTGCATGTTAGAATAGGGCTAAGGATCTAGGAAGGATGCCTTATATGCCTGTTGGCTGAGCTGTATGCAAGGACTATCTAGTCAGCGGTACGATGGCCTGATTTAGTTATGCTTGATGCGGTTACTCGTTGCACGAATGCTGCTTGCTTTGTGCTATAAGGGTTCTGGCAAACTTTAATTAACTAGCAAGCAGATATGTAAAAATATCCGTAAGCTAGTTAGGGGGAGATGGTGAGGACTCCTAGTGCAGCTGATGGCGGAGAGAAGGTTAGAGGGTGCCCTAGGAAAGCCTAGGATGAGATTATTGGAAAGGGTATCGGAATAAGGGACTCGGTGAAGTCGAAGCAATCCTTAAGGAAAGTACGGATATATGTGTTGGGTTTTGAGCATTCTAACACTCCTAAGTGTACACGCAACCCTAAATACCTTGGATCTATGTTTTCTCTATTATACATACAAATATGAATATCCAAGGTATTATACTAACTAGCTTACCAAAACATTGATACTAGGGTAATAAAATAGATAGAATACATACCTTGATGTAACATGTCTTCATGAAGCTTGAGTGCCTAGTGCCCCAAGTGTGACCCCTCAAATGGTTCACACAACACCATGAAGACTTGGAATAACCTTGAGAATAAGGATAATTTGGTTCTCTCTAGTGAAATCAGCCTTACCCTTTTTGTGTACACACACTAGTACCAATTTCACCAACCAAGGACATCTTTATATAGTGTGGAGATTAGGGTTAAACCCTAATACCCATGACCTTTCATTTCATATGATCCATGGGTTAAACACTCCATAGACTATCCATGAAAGCTTAGCCCAACCTAAATGAACTTGGCCCATCACAAACATATATCTAAGAGTCCATATTTAATTAGTTCCTTTTGATCACTTAATTAATTACAAATTAATTCTTGATCAATACTAATTAAATAATATGATTATATATTAATATATTAGAACTTATAATATATTAATATAAATCCCTAGTATCCTTTTTCCTCATTTTGTCAATCCAATTGTCCCGATGCCATGCAACCCAAATGGACCATGCCGGGTCGAGTCAAGTCTTACCAATTATAGTTATGGACTTAGACATTAATCCAATAGTCTCCCACTTGGATAAGTCTAAAACTATTATTGCATCTATGACTTCATAACCCGATTAGCAATCGTAGCTCTCAAAAGCTTATGTCGAACTCTGACCTTTGTCAATGATTTGTCCATTAGGTAAGGGATCATATATTCCTCCATTCTAGATATCATATGGACTGAGACATGGATTATAAATCATTCTCTCTGTCCATATGTTGTTTCCCGATTTCCGATTCATGATGGCTGACTGATTGAACAAATCAAATCAGTCCTGGCTTGGCCAAGCACTCACATGTATCATCATTAAATCATCGAGGGGCCCACATATATCACTTTTCTCGTGAAGGTAAAAGGAATGGATAAACCTTGACTCATATGGCTTGTTGTACTACTTGTTGAATCATACACAAAGGCACATTTTATAACATCAAGTTACCAATGCGTTTTCGCGCAATCAATGTACAACCAACTCATAGTAACAACTCATATCTATAGGTTTGAAGAATATAAGATATTATCGTCTCATGATCACTCATGATAAAATCCATTAAGTGAGTCAAATGAGTGTGGGTTGAATCCAATACTCAAAACTTATGAGCACTCATGAATGTTGTAACACCGCTTGGCTATGTTCACTACCTTGGACAACTACAAATTAATCCGATTAATGACAGTTTTGATTCATATCTACTTCCAACATATGACCGACTGTGGATGGTTTGAATAACTTAGTCATTCGGAGAGAACAACCTAGCTATTCTGGAAGTCAAAACATGCAAAGTGAAACACAAGAATAATCAAATCCAATATGATCTCAGAACTTATGAATATAAATAAAACAACTTTTAATTATCACCATATTGATTACACATTATTCATTGTATACTGTTTCGGCTATCAACTTTATTCTTGAATTAAAAAACCTAGTTGTCCTATGCTCCAAGCATGTACACTATGTTTTTTCTAAACAATAGCTTTGCCATACACCAAGTATGCACTCTATGTTTGTCTATGATAGTTAGTTTGTGAAATAAACCAATTGAAAATAATTTCAATGATTCTAATTTCACACTCCCAAATCCTTATCGTAAATGTAAGAATTCCAAATTCTTATCATTTATCTTATCATTTATCGAAATCTGTTAGATTTCAAGCTTAAATGCACTACCCTCTTATAATGAATGTGTACAAAGTCACAAAGACTTGTCAACAACCATTACATGGTATTCCAATGAAGACCTACTCCATGGACACAAAGTCTTATGTTCAAAGTATGCATTGCTTTGAAAATGCTTCTTGTACTAAGTTTTTTCTAATCTTACACATATTTCTTCCATCTACGTAGACAAATCCATATTCCCATTTTGACTATCACTCCTGAACAAGGGTTGCCTATTTTCAGAATATGTCAATATGGTCCTTCCAAAATTAACACTATACTTCCAACTGTCCCTGAGCAACCAATCTTTGGTAAACCTTAGATTGTCCTCGAGAATTGCTTAATCATTTTAGTCATATCCATTTCTAGACCTTTTCCCTTCTTAATGCCCTAAGCATTTGGGAAATTTAGAAAGGATAAATATTATAGCACATGCAATCGATCCTGTACCCAAAGCATATGAGACACGATTCATGATGTCTTAAATAAAGACATGATTCTAGACCAGTCTTTTGCTACGATATTTTTTATTTGCCATGTTCTCAAAATTTGACTATTAAGAGGGATGCCATAATCATAATCCAAATTTGAGAACGCAATATATAGAATTTTCGTAAGTTGAACCAAACCAACATAAAACTCATATATATATATATATATATATATATATATATATATATATATA
Source organism: Lactuca sativa (assembly GCF_002870075.4). Classification (NCBI taxonomy): domain Eukaryota; kingdom Viridiplantae; phylum Streptophyta; class Magnoliopsida; order Asterales; family Asteraceae; genus Lactuca; species Lactuca sativa. The sequence continues at coordinate 284,536,375 of NC_056630.2, forward strand.
TATATATATATATATATATATATATATATATATATATATATTCTTGACTCAAGATGATTAAAATCTCAATCTAAGCCTTTAGAATTGAAATGAAGTATAATTTCCTTTCCCTTAATTATAGCAAAACAACTTTTTCAACCCCTACAACCTCACGAATTGAAACTTTTGTTTTCTATAATTAACATTGCTAACTTGCAATACTTATCATAATTATCATGCTCCCACTTACATGATGATTATTAGCATAACACCTATGCTCCCACTAGCTTTGACATTTACTCAGAAAACAATTGGAGTTCTAGAAGTCAATACTTTATTGACATTCTTACCAAAGTTCAGATTTCTGATATGAGATTGCTTTGATAATACTTTATCAAAATCATACACCTTATCTTAGATAGCTCATAGGTGGGTCTAAACAATTTCAGAACTATGAAAAGGGATGTCGTAATCATAGTCTCGATTGTTTAGACCTTTGTATTTCTCATAAGTCCATGTTAGTATGCCGGTTAACCACGCAAGCTCCACTAATGACTTTGAGAATGCAAAGATTGCTATCTACATAAAATTTACTTGGTCTAAGTGTTTCATCACCATCATTTTCATGAATCGGAGAGAAACCTTATACCCTTAGATTTTATGGTGTATGTGTTCTTATCCACGTGAATTTGTCAAAACCATAATCACAAGACTAGGTTACTGACAAATCCAAATTCATATGGATTGAACTTGTGCAATCTTAACTTCTTGCCACCTGGCAGCACAATGGCCTGCCATTGCTTCCAAGTTGTTATGCAACTATTTGAGAACTCCCATAACTCATATGCAAAGCCAACTTTAACTGGAACGGACACAAAGTATGTCAACATGATAAGTTATCATCCTCAAGTCGTGTGCTAGTGAAAACTTTGGGTTTTATTCTTGATTATTTCTTGAGACTTTCAAGACCTTTAAGACTCCCACTGTCCTCTTGACATATAAGACTCTCTTGTCTAACATCCAAGAGATAGTGCGGATTCTTTATCAAGACTAACACTTCACACAACTGGCCTAAGTTGGTCTGTGTTTTATCCAAAACATCACCACTTACCAAATTCAAATGTACAAGATTAGAAAACCTTTTACTCTTACATTTTGACTAGTGTTAATAAACCTTCATTAAGATATGTCACTCAAGTTACAATCTTGGAGTATGACTCTAAGAATTGTTTTGGAACGAAGTATGACTCATCTTCTTGATTTAACCATTTCAACAATTTTTGATTCCTCTTCTTAGCGATAGGAATGCACTAAGATGTCCATAGGGGACCAATTGTGATATGGTTTCTTAATCTTTAGGATGATCATAGAACATGATACTAAAGTACTCTCCCATCTTTTCAGATTTGAGAAACTTTTATCTTTCTGCCTAATTTGATTCTTTTATTTGTTCTGCCTTACATTGAAACTTTTACAATGTTTTAGAATTATACTTAAACTTGTAAGTATAATCATATTTACTAAACTTTCGTAAATCATGATGAATAGTATTAACGATCTTTGTGGTGGACTTGACCAGTGCACAAGAATGTGTACTCGATCCCTTAGTCCTTTACTTGACTCACACATCCATGTGAACAAGTAATTAGTCTTAATTTTCCAATGCTTGGAAGTTCTCATTCATCATACTATATAACTTGCATGATTCCAAGTCGGTCCAATTGAAACTTGGGTGATGAAAAACTTTACTTATTTGGTAAAATTAGACACTACCACAAATAAAAGAATCAAATTCATATTTCCAATATTGCTAGAAACATACAAACATCAAGTTTTCCATAAATGCCATTGCAAGGAGATATAAAATAAAGTAAAACAAACTTTTAGTTATTTGTCTAAATGTAGAAAAACTTTTCCTTACAATGCAACATGAAATGAAAACTATGCTATTACATGTTTCCTAGCAATCTCTCATAACTCCTAAGAAGTAGCTCAAGAATCTGATCTTCAACCAAGCGATAGAAATCCATCTTCGCAATCAGATTCAACATACTCTTCCTTTAAGTTTCTTCAATTTTATTTGATTCTTAAAACATCAACATGTGACCCAGTCACATCATGTAACAAGAATCTAAAAATAGAAACTTAACAGAGTTAGATAGTGGACTTTACGTGAAGTAGAGTCAATCTTCTTGACCTGATCAACCTTATGATCTTTCAGGTAAATAGGCTGCTTCGCAATCAATGCCCCTTCCTTTGGCAAGAGACACATATGGACTCTTTGGGAATGGTACATGGGACTATCACAAACTTAGCCTTTCTCTTTACCATTTGGTCAACCGAATTTACTATGGCCGATCCCTTTCCATTGGGAAGAGAATGTTTTTTATTGGATTTCCAATGTCATCATTGTCAATGTCCATAAAGTTTTGGGAAGTTGATCTTCTAATCAAATTTGCTTTACTAGCGTTACAAATCATTTCTGATTCAGCAGCACCAAGCAAATAGATAAGATTTTTAAGGGTATTGTCATAGTCTGCTTCATAGTAGTCCCAAAGGAACTTACTGATGGGTTTGAGCCATAAGAACATTCCTGTGTGCACATGCAAACCCTAATGATTGGATCTAGGTTTCTCTAATGAACATGCTTTTCGTCCAATACTTGCAAACCCTAGATCTATGATATACAATTTGAAATTGACAAGATAAAGTAGATCTAGATGATTACCACTTTCTTGGAACATTTAATCTTGTTATCCTTGGAGCTTAGATTCACAATTGTCACTCATATAATGGCTTACAAACACCTAGAAGCAAGAGGATGATATGGAGAGAGGTTAAGGGCACAAAATTGGCTCTAGGAACTCCTTAGGGTTTCTGGTAGCCGATTTCTGTAGCCCCTGGGTCCTTTAAATACATGAGCTGCTAGGGTTACAGCCTGAAACCCTAATTGGATTACTTAGGCCTTAAGCAGTCCAGGATCGTTCTAGATTAGGACTTGGACGATTCCAAGGAGCCCATGCACCTTATTTCTTCCCCCTATGATCCATAAGGATCCACAGCCCAAAAATCAACTATCACACAATTGACAGTTCTAGTCCCCTTTATTGAATTATTCTCTTTTAGCCACAAAATTAGTTCTTAATTAATTATTTTCTAATATTAATTAAACTATAAGATTTCTCTTTTAATATATTAATCATATAATATATTAATAAATCATAATAACCTCTTTATTCAAAAATCATCCTATCATGTTGCTCTGGTGAAGGCAAACCAAAAAAACCATGCACAACCGGGCCAATAGCTTACCAAATATAGTTACGGGCTTAGTGTGACAACCCGAAATTTCCATTCTGAACAAACCATATAAAGCCAATAGAAGTAGAACAGTTTTAGTGAAATTCCAGACTTCAGGTATAAGTTTGGCAGTTTTTCAGGATTTACACTTAAAGAGAGATAAGGAGAGTGGATGCACTAGGGTTTTGTGCAACACTGTTATTCCAATACTCTAGGATATTAGATTTCATTCCAGGAATAAAAATATTTTCTGCCAAAAAAAATCCCAGGACTATATATAGAAATCTGAACCAAAATAGTTCATTTGTTACATTTCCAATTAGAGAAAAGCCAAAATTTTCTCTCACGGATCTTTGGGGTTTTATCCCAAATTGTGAGTACTTCGATCTAGTTATATTATATAGTTTAGATTGTGTTTAGAAACATCAAAATCATGCCAAAACCCCAAGATTTGGGAGTTTACCGCCCAAGAACACTTGGGGAGTAAACTCCATTTTAAGGGCCAAAAGTGTCCCAATGTCCCTCAAATCCTTGGAAGTCAAACTAGAAGCCACCATTGCATGTTTAGGACACAAAATCAATTAGAAACAAAGGGTGAAAGTGAGTTCACGGCCAAGGAAGTTCTTGGGCCGTGAACTCCATTTTTATGTGCCAAAGTGCCCTAAAAACCCTCCTTAAGCTAAGAGACTAATTTGGGCATGTACCTAAATGAGTTTAGGACTAGCTAACACACTTAGAACACCAAGATTAAGGTGTTAACGACCCAAAAGGTTCTAGGGCCGTGAACTCCATAAAATGGTGCCAAATGGTGCCATAAACTCTTCTAAAGCCTAGTACAAAAGCCTAGTTTTATTCCTAGTGAAATTAAGGACTTGAAAACACCATAAACATCCTCCCAAGGGAGATTACGGCCATAATCTCCAAGGGAATATGGTCCCAGTGCCGTAAACTCCTAAAAGGAGTTATATTATGCCCTAAACTCTTCCATAGACCAAGACATTAAGTAGAAATGCTTATTAGGGCCTTATAGAGCATCAAACATCAAATGGACACATAAGTATGAGTTCACGGCCGTAAAATTATGAGTTTACGACTGTGAACTCATTTAGTAGTGTCTTTAGGGTCGTGAACTCCCTTATGGAGTTTTCCTTGAGCCCTACACACAATAGCTTCCCCTACTAACACTTAGATGCAATCCTAGAGGCTAATAACACTTGATAAAGGTGTTTAGCATGTCCTAGGGTGTCTTGACTTGTTTATTAGTTGTTTATAGACTAATTTGTTACATATATGTGAAATTATATGTTAACTAGGATCATAGAGTGTGTTCAAGGCTTCACTTGACACACCTAGCGGTCCTACCTCTTCAGTTCATCCGTATCACCCACAATAGGTGAGTTCATACCCCTTAATCAATGTTTTAACTATTTTTAAATGTTTTATGGGGGGGGGGATACAAGTAGAATCATGCTACTTATTATATCAATCACATGTGATTAATAAGCAGCATTCAAATGATTTACTACTCATTAGCCGTTTTACCAAACAGTTTCCTTCAAATGATCTTCATAAACACTTTATATGTTTAAAAACTCCTTATTACACTGTACATTTTACTCTTTATGTTTCATTTCAAACCTATTTACAATTGTGTTTCAAACAAGTGTTTCTTTATACTAAACCGTTTTATCAAACCCGTGCCTTCAAAACCGTTATATAGATCGACATCAAGTCGATCTTTTCTTAGAAAATATTTATGTTCAAAGGTTTTTACAAAACTTATTTTATGCTTTTATATTATAAATTGCATGCCTCTATATGTATGGTTATATAAGTAATGTTTAAAAGACTTAGGAAGGCTATCCACCTTGTTTCATTTTCCTCGATTTGGATGTGGTCTGATAGGATATCGGGTACCGTCTGAAGGTCGTTCAAATATTAGTTATATATCATGTGTACATATATAGTCATAAAGGTCTTTCCAGTTCAACCAATGGCCTTGGATAGCAAGGGTATACATCCATGTTCATACGTACCAGTTATATTACTAGTAAGCTACCATATGGGTAGTTTAGGAAGATACTAGAACTATTACTAGAACGCGATATCAAACAAGGAGTCATTTCCTTCATGAGTCAATACTTGCTAGATAGAGAGAACATACATTACAGCTAGAACATTACAGTACAATACTATGCAATTACATAATTACGTTTACATATATATTTTGTTATAAGCATGCCTATATTTGTATAGTTATATAAGTAATGTTTAAAAGACTTAGGAAGGCTATCCATCTTGTTTCCTTTTCCTTGATTTGGATGTGGTTTGATAGGATATCGGGTACCGTCCGAAGGTCGTTTAAACATTAGTTATATATATATCATGTATACATATATGGACATAATAGTTCCTTTCAGTCAGTTCAGTGCCTTTGGGTAGTAAGGGTATACGTTCATATACTTTTACATGATTATGCTTACATAAGTACATATACATGAATACGTTACCAAAATTGTGATCCACTGTATAAGAGCATGCCTTAAATGTCCTGGCCCGAGTTGTAGCCAGAGTCTTTTGGAGGGAGAGCATGAGTTTGCATATAGATCTATACTGGATTGACTATCCTACACCTTGCTGCTAGCTATAGCCGGACCTGCAGGTCTGCGGGTGCCAAACGTCATTTCTTTTTACGACCTAACTTTTGTCGTTGTTACCGGTCGATAGTATGGTACAATTAATCACATGATATCTTAATATAAATCCGGTTTAAGGTAGTTAGTACAACAGTAGTTCTTATAGCGCTACATTTTAGTACTACATTAATTTTCCCTGTACATATATTTAGTGATCTTTTCACTTAAACTTTAAATGTAAAAACTATATTTTGTTAATGATAGTTACACTTGGGAAAATTACACACTTTTACAAGAAACGAACATTTAGAACAGTTAAGTCTTGGTAGAAGACTACATTGAGAACAGTTAGGTCTTGGTAGAAGACACCCTTTATATAATAGTAGGAATCATAGGGATTTCTAGGGTTTTTCAAACATTTACAGTTGTTTTACAAACATTTTCATAGTTACAGTTCATATACCTTTTCAATACTTACAGTTCATATACAAACATTTTCTTACATGCAAATTAAGACACTAAAATACTTATGATCTCACCAGCTTCAAAGCTGATACTCTCGTTCAAAATAACTTGTATCCTCAGGTCAACCATAGACAGGTACCGATGCAAGGTTTAGGAAGATGGTGCTCGACCAAGACGTATCTTTCATTTTGATTTATGCTTTAGTGTTTATCAGAATTTGACAAAACACAATTGTATAATAATTATATTATTAATGCAATGGATGATGTTGTTGCTTGTTTACTACTTTTCATTGTTGTGATACTGTACATGACGTCCTCCGCCCTAGAACGTTTCCGTCGTTCTTGGTTTTGGGGTGTGACACTTAGACACTAATCCAACAGTCTCCCACTTGGATAAGTCTAGTAACTATAATGTAAGTATATTCCGATTAGCAATCATAGCTCTCAAAGACGTTGTCGAGATCTGATCTTATCAGTAACATGTCCTTTAGATAAGGGATCGTACAGTCCTCTGTTCTAGATATTGTGCGGACAATTATATGGAACATAGTCATACTTATTGTCCTGCAGTTTATTTTTCTTGGTCTCAGATTCATTTGACATAGAACTTAATTGAACACATCAATTCAGTCTTGACCGGGCCCGACACATAAGTCAAATCAAATCATCGAGGGGCCCAGATATCGCTTTTACCCTTTGAGGATAAAAGGAACATATAAACTTCGAATTATTCATAAGCACTCATGAACGTTTTAGGAAACTTTTGCTATGTATAATACCTTTTAGACAATCTACACACCTATTCATAACAATCTTCATTCATACCTACTTCCAACATATAAACGACTATGGACCGTTTGAATAATTCGATTATTCTTAATAACTCAATTATTCAGGAAGTCAAAACATGCACAGTGAAACAATAGTTAAACAATTAACATAAGATAGTAGCTTTACTTATAAATAATACTCATTTATTTAATCATAAAATGTCAATTACATTTATCTATTACACATTTCCAAACTATCTAATCTAAACTAATATCGTCCTTCAGCCTAATGCTCCTAGCGTGCTGCAAGTGCTCAACCCTACTCAGTCCCTTCGTAAGTTGATCTGCTGCGTTATCCTTAGACGATACCCTCTTTACTACGAGGAGTCCTTCTACCTGATGTCGAATAAATTGATATTTTTTGTCGATATGTCGAGATATACCATGGTCCCTTGGTTCCTTTGTCAAGGCAACCGCTCCTTCATTATCACAAAAAATTTCCATAGGCTGCTTTATGGCAGGTACAGCTCCAAGGTCTCCAATGAATTTCTTCAACTATATCGCCTCCTTTGATGCTTCGCTCGCTGTAATGTACTCTGATTCGCACGTTGAATCAACTACGGTTTCTTGCTTGGAACTTTTCCAAGTCACTGCTCCTCCATTAAGGGTAAAGACCCAGCCCGACTGTGAACGGTAGTTGTCCTGTCGGTCTGAAAGCTGGCATCACTATACCCTCGCACCTTTAAGTCATCACTCTGACCAAGGACTAGAAACCATTCCTTGGTCCTCCGAAGGTACTTAAGAATGTTCTTGACTACGGTCCAATGCGCTCTGCCAGGGTTCCCTTGATATCAACTGACCATGCTCAAAGCGAAGGCCACATCAGGGCGAGTACAAGTCATAGCATACATAATTGAGCCAAGTGCGGAAGCGTATGGTACTTGGCTCATTTCTGCTATCTATACTTTAGTACTCAGGCATTGAGTCCTACTCAACTTGGCATTACTTTGGATTGGTAACTCTCCCTTATTTGAGTTTTCCTTACTAAAACGTTTTAGTACTTTGTCCAGGTAAGTATTCTGACTAAGTCCTATTAGTCTCTTACTTCGGTCTCTCACTATCCTTATTCCCATAATATAGGAAGCCTCTCCGAGGTCCTTCATAGCGAAGCACTTTCCGAGCCAAGACATAACTTCTTGGAGTGTCGGGATGTTGTTTCCTACGAGTAGTATGTCATCGAAATACAATACGAGGAAGCTAACTATATTCCCACTGGCTTTGACATATACACATGATTCATCTTCGCTTCGTACAAATCCAAACTCTTTTACTTTCTCATCGAAGCAAAGATTCCATCTGCGAGATGCTTGATTAAGTCCATAAATGGACTTCTCAAGCTTGCACACTCTATTAGGATGCTTCGCATTGACAAAACCCTCTGGCTGAGCCATGTAAACATCCTCAGCCAACTTCCCATTAAGGAAAGCGGTTTTGAAATCCATTTGCCATATTTCATAGTCATAAAATGCAACAATGGCCAGCATCACCCTAATAAACTTTATTTTGGCAACTGGTGAGAAGGTCTCATCATAGTCAACTCCAGGAGTTTGAGTGAAACCTTTCGCAACTAATCACACCTTATATGTGTGCACATTCCCATCCATGTCGGTCTTCTTCTTGAAGATCCATTTGCACCCAACCATCTTACGTCCGGGCACATGGTCAACAAAATTCCAAACTTGGTTGTCGTATATGGATTGAATTTCGCTGTCCGTCGCCTCTTTCTATTTCGCACACTCCGGGTCGGCCATGGCTTCCTTATAGCTATTAGGTTCATCTAAATTTATTAGCATACTATCACTAATATATGTGTCCCCTTCTGTAGTAATATGAAAACCATATAATTGGGGTTGAAATCTAACTCTTTCGGAACGTCTAATAGGTAAAGACTCGTCAATCGGTTCAATCAGAGTTTGCTCCTCGGGTTGAGCGCCAACGTTAGAGGTTCCTTCATCGTTCGACTCTTGAATCTCTTCAAGATCGATTTGCCTCCCACTGTCTCCTTGGCTTATGAGTTATCGCTCTCGGAAAATCCCTCTCCTAGCAATGAAGACAACATTGTCACTCGGTCTATAGAAGAGATATCCAAAGGAATTCTGCGAGTAGCCGATGAAAATACACCGCTCACTACGAGGTTTGAGTTTGTCGTGAATCTCTCGTTTAACGAAAGCCTTGCAACCCCAAACCTTGATATGTGCCAACAAGGGAGCTTTCCCTATCCACATCTCGTGAGGTGTTTTGGCAACCTTCTTTATAGGGACTAAGTTAAGGATATGGGCGGCAGTCTCTAAGGATTACCCCCAGAATGAGATAGGTAGTGAAGCACGACTCATCATGGAACGAACCATGTCCAACAAGGTTCGATTACGCCTCTCAGCCACACCGTTCATTTGTGGTGTCGTCGGTGGCGTTAATTGTGAAACTATGCCACATTCCTTAAGATAGTTATGAAATTCAAGACTTAGGTACTCTCCTCGAACGGATCGAAGCATCTTGATTTTCCTGCCAAATTGATTCTCCACTTCTTGTTTAAACTTTTTGAACTTTTCAAAGGTTTCTGACTTGTGCTTGGTTAAATAGATATACCCATATCTACTATAGTCATTGGTGAAAGTCACATAGAAGCGGTTCACATCCCTTGTGGTGGATCTAAAGTGCCCACACACATCGGCGTGTATGAGATCCAATAGTGTAACACTAGCTAAAATAGGTCAATAACAATCACATATGATTATGCAAATCATGTAATGTTATAAATGTATGATGTATTTCATGATAAATTCTAATACAAATATGAACTTTCTTTATGATACAACTCAAAGTATACGTCCATACGATTCCAAAAATATAGAAAACATCTGAATCTGACTTCGCATGAAGAAGTTATGATAAACCGAACACTATAAATCTCTATAATAAGAGGAATTTAAAATAGACTTAGAATTAGCTATTTAAGTCTAAAGCAGAGTTGTAGTACATGTAAGTACCTACGCGTGCATATAAAGAACGTCAAAAACGGAGTTCGTATGCAAAAGTTATGGCCTTCCGAAGATTCAGCTTTCAGAAACCCTAAGCTAACTAAACTCACGACGTGAACAAGGGTTTATTCACGACGTGGGGAGTCATTTTGCCACATTTCGGAATCTAGAACGTGTGACGAGGCTGCGAGGGGATAGGATCCAAACTCACGATGTTAACAAGGAGTTTTTCACGACGTGAGGAGTCACATGTCCACCTTCCGAAGCTAGGGACGCAAAAGGCAAGTCTACAGGTTGATCATGCAAGACTCACGACGTGAGCCATATGAAACCCACGACGTGAGAGTCCAAAATCCTTACTATAAATAGCAGGTCCGACTTCAACCATTCTTACACCAAAACTTCTTCCCTTTCTCTCCTTTGCTGAGGCCATTTTGCATCCCGAGCCCAGACAATCTTGCACGCTGACCGTTTTGCTTAGATAACATAAAATCACGCTACTAGGGTGAGTTTCACGACCCCACTTTCTAATATTTTGCGGGAAAGCACATGCTAGTTATTATATATATATATATATATATATATATATATATATATTATGTCTATATGATAGTATATAGTTATGATAACCGGGATATGATTATTCTAAATATAACATTTTGAATACATACAACTATTATTAGCTTATCAGTATGTTAATTTACTAATGTAGATCTTGAGTTATACTTAGGATTCTATATATATGTTGTGTGTGATATAATACCGAAGTTATATTCGAAATTTCTAAATGTTAAGTTATATAGTATGCTGCTATTAATAGTTTATTGTCAAGATAAAACTGGATATGTTATATGTTGTTATTGTTAGTTTTATGTCAAGATAAAACTGTATATGTTATATGTTGTTATTGTTAGTTTTATGTCAAGATAAAACTAGATATGTTATATGTTGTTATTGTTAGTTTTATGTCAAGATAAAACTTGGTATTGTTATTGATAGTTTTATGTCAAGATAAAACTAGAAATGTTATATGTTGTTATTATTGGTTTTAGGTCAAGATAAAACCCGGTTTTACTTCAAGACGTCGCTGTTATACTGCCTAAATATTATGAAGTTTGGAGTAATGTTTAAAAGCATAGTCTACTAACTTAGGGTTTTAGACATGAAGATGCTTTTGTTTTTAGAGCTATTGGAAGACGTAAAAGTTTACATGAGTAATTGTATTCATCAACTAAGATTAGGGATCTTAGCGGAAATCCTCTGAACTGTAATCGTTAATCCCGTGTGAGCGAGGAAGTCGTGCATAATTATTATACGGGTTGACCACCCCACTTGTGACTGTTAGCTACAGTCAACCAAAAACAAGTGATGAACTATCCTTTTATTTGTTATTATTCCAGCGTCGATGAAGCGTACGGTGTTGTTTCTCATGTTAAATGATGAGTGTGTTTGTTTCTCATGGTAAATCATGAGTGTGTTCTATCAGAGGTATTATGTCATAGCAGCGGTTACAGGCTCATGGTAGCAAATTGTTAGAAACATTATACCTTGTCGTATACAAGTATTAATGTTAAGTATAAGTTTTCCCCTACTTATACCTTAAGATTAAGAAATGTGTAGGTATAACACTTAATTGATAAGTATACTATTATACCTAATATACATACTAAATGTTAGAGTGTCAAAATGATACTTTCAAAACTATACTTTTGAATGTGTGAAAATGTATTATTTTATGGAGTCAAAACCTGTGGACTCACGAACTTTATGTTGACGTATTTTTAAAATGCATGTGTTTTCAGGAACTTGAAAATCGGGTATGTATTCGAACAGGAGAAGTTTTACTATTATGTTTCTGTTTATTAAGAAGTAAGCCATAGTCGAATATTATGTAATAAATACTAGGAAAACAATAATGTAACTTTCAATCATCAATAAAGGTATGTGTTTTCTTTAAGTATTTATCAATGTATGTTATATATCTGTGATACAAAAAATGACGTTACACTACCCGGTGTTTCCGCCGACGGCTGGGGTGTGACAGATTGGTATCAGAGCTATTAACTATAGTGAACAAGTACTTTCTTAGAAAAGCACGTCTATAGTATTAGGACTTACTCTATTAGGTTTAGGTATATCCCTTAGTCTATAAATAAAAAGTATTATTAATTATACTACTGAAGGACTATTTACGGGAGCGGTGACAAGGATAGACATGTCGATTTGGGTTGCTGGATTTCAGAACGGCTATATGCTAAAATGATCCTACCCTTTTGACAGTCTTGACTGGCCGGAGCCTTATCAGATAGACCTGAGGTAACAAACAATAGTAAAAGTGTGAATACAATAAATAAGAATATAGAGTCATATATAAAGACTCTGACCCACGATGAGAATACACCTTAATACCCGGAATGTTTTTGATTTGAAGGATTTAGATCAAATATTCCAACTAAAGATTATATGTGCATAGATCCTATCACAACTAGGTGTAGGTGCGCAACTACATTTTATTATGATCAGATCATATGAAATATTTAATTTGGGAGAAATATTTGATAGACTAAACACTTGGAGTTCCAAAATGTATAGGAATCCGACATGGCACATTCACGAGAATGGATAATCATCGAGGATACGGATGAAGAAGAGGAACTTTCATTCCCTATGATGATAGGCGATCCTTACTACCCTGTAACTCCAACCACCTTTCATCCAATACCTTCTGACGATGGAGCACCTTTACCCTCCAACGAATGGGAAGAGAGTGAACCAATGGAAGAAAGCGAATTCATGGAGGAGGCAGAGTCAGTGGCATCATCTCTACCACCACTGAACACTTTTACCGTAAAGTTCCAGGAGGAGTAAAAATGAAACGCACTGCACGTAAAGCTATACCGATATGGAAAAAGCTTAAGAAGAGTCAGAAGACAACATCTTCAGGAAGTCATAGAGTTCAAGATGAACCTACACGGATCGCACAAACAGTTGATAAATGGGTGGCGGAAGAAAAAGCTGCCAAGATGTATGAGACTGGTCAGTCATCTCGACCACATCTCCCACTTTCTTCTGAAGATAACAATTTATCTCAATTGTTTGAGAAAAGTGTGAAAATTGAAGATAAGATGGAAGTTGTCGAAGGAAGGACTACTCATCTCTCTGGAAGAGTGCGAAGGCTAGCAGGACAAAGGACACGAGATCAGGAATCGGGGATGGATGTCCATCATCGTATAAATTTTGCTTATAATGACATGATTACCCACGATGCCAGAATTGGAGAGTTAGAGCTCTACAATCAAACCTCAAGAAATGAAGAACGCACGGGATGTCTTGAGCAGAGAACTCAAGCACTTGAAGAGCAAGTGGTTAATGTCACTAACGTACTGGGTCATCACTTAGGTTTCTGGTAGATAAGCTACAACTAGTGGTTATGTAAATAGAGAAAATCAGACTAGTTAAGGCGAAAAGAGGAAAGTTTATAGCAAGGATGTAGAAAACCTTGCAAATTTTGCAATGTTTATAGAAACTTTTCTCTTATAATCCTAAATAAACTGATGTAACCACTGGTAATAATATGAAGCATATGTTACAGTAATCATTATGTTGTCTATTATGTTTTATGCTGTGAATAATAACTAGAGTATATAGTACTCGTGTATTAAATGATTAACAAAACTCATAAAAATCCTTATTATTTATAGTAGGAACTAAAACAAAATGCCTAGAAGGAGTAATCGGCTAAACCCTAACCGACCATCAGCACCACAACAACCACAACCACCACCAGAAATAAACCCCTTAATAATTACAGTACAACTTGAAGAAATCATAGCTCAAAGAATCGTTGCGGCTCTATCTAATGTCACAAGAGATGGAGTTAGAAATGAAGGCCATGTAGGGACCGCCAGAACATGTACCTACAAAGATTTTATGAATTGCAGGCCAAAAATCTTTCATGGAAATGAAGGGGTAGTGAATTTGACAAGGTTGATAGAAAAGACAGAATCCGTCTTTCAAATAAGCTTTTGTCCAGATGATTGTAAAGTACGATTTGCAGCATGTACTTTCGCTGACGCAACACTTACATGGTGGAATAGCCATGTGAATACAATGGGAATTGATACCGCAAATTCCATGAAATGGGAGGAGCTAAAAATGATGCTAGTAGAGGAGTATTGTCCTAGGGAGGAGATACATAAACTGGAACAAGAACTATGGACCCTAACCATGAAGGGTTCAAAGATAAAAGCTTATACCGCTAGATTTAATGATCTTGCTGTAATGTGTCCAGCACTTGTAACCCCTAAATATAAAAAGATTGAGCGATATATCTGGGGTTTGGCATCACAAATCAAAGGCATGGTGATCCCATCAAAGCCTACGACTTATGATAGCACCAAGAGGATAGCTCATCAGCTAACCCTCACAGAGATCCAAGGAACAGAAGTGGTCTCAAAGGCTGAATCTCTAAAATCTAGAACAAACAAGCACACTATTAATAGGAAGAATCCCAAACAATCATCTGAGAAAAGACAAGAAGTGGCAACCAACTATGCAGCCACAATAGCAGTCACTACTCAACCAAAATCTTCATGGTGCAATTAGTGCATCCATCATCATCCAGGTGACTGTTTTGTCTGCATGAAGTGCAAGAAAAAGGGGCATACTGCTAGTTACTATAGGAGCACAACACCTGCAACAGTCGATCAACAAACCAATAATAGGACAGGCTGTGGTGAAGGAAGAAAATGCTACGAGTGTGGGGAGATTGGACATATCAAGAAAGAATGTCCAAAGTTAAGGAGTCAAGGAGGCATAAGGCGTAGCAGGGCGTTTGTGATTGGAAGCAGAGAGGCTATCCAGGACCATTCGGTCGTATCTGGTACGTTTCTTATAGATAATTTATATGCTTCTATACTCTTTGACTTTAGAGCAGATCGAAGTTTTATAACTCCGACATTTAAAAGAAATCTATGAAGTAGAAATCGCTAACGGTCAAACATAGAATACACATGAAATCCTAGAAAACTGTCTGTTAACTCTTAATAACTACCTTTTTCACGTCAACCTCATGCCAATGCCTATCGGTAGTTTTGATGTCATAATTGGCATGGATTGGTTATCTTTGATGGGTTTTAGCCATAAGAACTTTCCTATGTGCGCATGCAAAACCCTAATGCTTGGATCTAGGCTTTCTAATAAACATGCTTTGAATCCAAGACTTCTAATTACTAATTAGGTTAAACAAGAACATTAAAACAGATCTAGAATCATACCTTTGAGTTCCTTGTTGATCTTGAGGTCTTGGAGCTTCTAGAGTCACAAGTGTCACTCCTCTAATGGCTTACAAACACCAATAGCAATAAGAATGATTTAGGAGAGAGGAGAGGGGAGGAATTCGACCAGAGTTCTCTTGCTTTTTGTCAAGTGTCGAATTCCATCAGTCATGGGGTCTATTTATACTTGCAGACTCCTTAAGGATTACAGATAAGTCCCTATCAGATAATCTTCTCTTAAGGCTATCCAAATCCATTCCTTGGATAAGTATATGGACGATTTAAGCTTTCCTAAAGCTCTTAGAATCCGTCCAAACCATATCCAAATGGATTTACAGTTCAAAGCTTAACTATCAAACAATTGACAGTTTATACCCCTTTATTTAATTAATCTCTTTAAGTCACCAAATTAATTCTAATTAATTCTATGACTTATATTAATCAAACAACAAATATATTATTCATTATATTATTCCCATAATATATTAATAATATTTACTCTCTCTTAATAAATCATCCTATCAAGTTGCTATGGTGAAGGCAACCCAAAAGGACCATGCACAACCGAATATAGTTACAGCCTTAGACACTATTCCAACAGTCTCCCACTTGGATAAGTCTAGTAACTATACAAGTACAATTTGGTTTGCAATCGTAGCTCTCAAAGACGCTGTCAACTCTGATCTAATCAATCTTGTCCTTTAGATAAGGGAACGTACAGTCCTCTGTTAGATATCATGCTGACAATCCTATGGAATGGTTAGTCAAGCATTTAGGTTTCTCGATCTCTGATTTATTCGACATAGAACTTAATCGAACACATCAATTCAGTTCTGACCGGGCCCGGCACATAAGTCAAATCAAATCATCGAGCGGCCGAGATATCGCTTTTACCTTCTTAGATAAAAGTTACAGATAAACTTCGACTTATATGCATTTACTTATTCATTTACCAACTATACACAACAATACGTTTTATAACACCAAGTTACTGATGCGTTTTCGTATTATCAATGTACAATCAATTAACAAATAATAAACCATATATCTAGGTTTTAAGACTATATGATATTATCGTCTTGCGATCACCTTTTATATCTTATTCCATAAGGTGATTCCAGCAAGCGTGGGTTTATTCCAATGCTCAAAACTAGTTCATAAGCACTCATGAACGTTGCAGCAATCCTTTGCTATGTCTAACGTCATTTAGACATTCTACACACCAATTCACGACAATCTTCTTTCATATCTACTTCCAACATATGAACGATTGTGGACCATTTGAATAATTCGATTATTCCTAATAACCTCAATTATTCTGGAAGTCAAAACATGCAAAGTGAAACAATAGCTTAAACAATTAACATAAGATAGTAACATTACTCATAAATAAAACTCCTTTATTTAATCATCAAATGTCAATTACATTTATCTATTACATGTTTCTAATACTATCTAATCTATGCTAATGTCATCCTTCAGCCCAATACTCCTAGCATGCTGCAAGTGCTTAACCCTACTCAGTCCCTTCGTAAGCGGATCTGCTGGGTTATCTTCTGATGATATCCTCTTAACTACAAGTTGTCCTTCTTCTACACGATGTCTAATGAAGTGATACTTTCTGTCGATATGTCTTGATCTACCATGATCCCTCGGTTCCTTGGTTAAGGCAACCGCACCTTCGTTATCACAGAAAATCTCCATTGGCTCCTTTATGGCAGGTACGACTCCAAGATCACCGATGAAGTTCTTTAGCCATATTGCCTCCTTCGACGCTTCGCTCGCTGCAATGTACTCTGATTCGCACGTTGAATCAGCTACGGTTTCCTGCTTGGAACTTTTCCATGTCACTGCTCCTCCATTTAGGGTAAAGACCCAGCCCGACTGCGAACGGTAGTTGTCCCTGTCGGTTTGAAAACTGGCGTCACTATACCCTCGCACCTTCAAGTCATCACTCCCTCCGAGGACTAAGAACCATTCCTTCGTCCTCCGAAGGTACTTAAGGATATTCTTCACCGCAATCCAATGTGCTTTGCCAGGATTCCCTTGATATCTGCTAACCATGCTCAAAGCGAAGGCTACATCAGGGCGAGTACAAGTCATAGCGTACATGATTGAGCCAACTGCGGAAGCGTATGGTACTCGGCTCATTTCTGCTATCTCAGCTTCGGTACTCGGACTTTGAGTCTTACTCAATTTGGCATTACTTTGTATCGGTAGTTCTCCCTTCTTTGAGTTTTCCATACTAAAACGTTTTAGTACCTTCTCTAAGTAAGTATTCTGACTAAGTCCAATTAGTCTCTTACTTCTTTCTCTTACTATCCTTATTCCCAAAATGTAAGAAGCTTCTCCGAGGTCCTTCATAACGAAGCACTTCCCGAGCCAGGACTTTACCTCCTGCAGAGTCGGGATGTCGTTTCCTATGAGTAATATGTCATCGACATATAGAACGAGGAAGCTTACTATACTCCCACTGGCTTTGACATATACACAAGATTCGTCTTCGCTTCGTACAAATCCAAACTCTTTGACTTTCTCATCGAAACAAAGATTCCATCTGCGAGACGCTTGCTTAAGTCCATAAATTGACTTCTCAAGCTTACACACTCTATCCGGATGCTTCGGATCCACAAACCCCTCTGGCTGAGCCATGTAAACATCCTCAGCCAACTTTCCGTTAAGGAAAGCGGTCTTGACATCCATTTGCCAAATCTCATAATCATGAAATGCGGCAATTGCTAACATCACTCTAATAGATTTAATCTTCGCAACTGGTGAGAAGGTCTCATCATAGTCAACTCCGGGAGTTTGAGTAAAGCCCCTCGCGACCAATCGCGCTTTATATGTGTGTACGTTCCCATCCACGTCGGTCTTCTTCTTGAAGATCCATTTGCACCCAACGGTCTTACGTCCGGGCACAAAATCAACCAGATTCCAAACTTGGTTATCATACATGGATTGGATCTCGCTATCCATTGCCTCTTTCCACTTTACAGACTCCGGGCCTGCCATGGCTTCCTTGTAGCTATTAGGTTCATCAAGATTTACTAGTGTACCATCACTAATATATGTGTCCCCTTCGGTAGTAATATGAAAGCCATAAAACTGGGGTAGAACTCTAACTCTATCGGAACGTCTAAGAGGTAAGGATTCGTCAATTTGTTCAACCGGAGTTTCCTCCTCGGGTTGAGCGCCAGCGGTAGAGGTTCCTTCATCTATCGACTCTTGAATCTCTTCAAGCTCGATTTGCCTCCCACTGTCTCCTTGACTTATGAGTTCTCGCTCTCGGAAAACTCCTCTCCTCGCAACGAAGACAACATTGTCCTTCGGTCTATAGAAGAGATATCCAAAGGATGTCTGCGGGTAGCCGATGAAAATACATCGCTCACTTCGAGGTTCAAGCTTGTCGTGAGTATCTCGTCTTACGAAAGCCTCGCAACCCCAAACCTTGATATGTGCCAACGAGGGAGCTTTCCATGTCCACATCTCGTGAGGTGTTTTGGCAACCTTCTTAGTAGGGACTCGGTTAAGGATATGGGCGGCAGTCTCTAAGGCATACCCCCAAAAAGAGATTGGTAGTGAAGCACGACTCATCATAGAGCGAACCATATCCAATAAGGTTCGATTACGCCTTTCTGCCACACCATTCAACTGCGGTGTCCTAGGAGGCGTCAATTGCGAAACTATTCCACGCTCCTTGAGATAATCGTGGAATTCAAGACTTAGGTACTCTCCTCCTCGATCGGATCGAAGCATCTTGATTTTCCTGCCCAATTGATTCTCCACTTCATTCTTGAACTCTTTGAACTTTTCAAAGGTGTCTGACTTTTGCTTGATTAAGTAGATATACCCATATCTACTATAGTCATCGGTAAAAGTCACATAGAAGCGGTTCCCATCCTTCGTGGTTGATCTAAATGGTCCACATACATCGGTATGTATTAGGTCCAATAGACCCTCGCCCCTTTCACAAGTACTTGTGAAGGGCGACTTAGTCATCTTTCCAAGCAAACAAGACTCGCATGTGTCATCTTCCCTAAGGTCGAATGACTCCAACACTCCATCCTTTTGGAGTTGGGCTATGCGTTTCTTGTTGACATGTCCAAGATGACAATGCCACAAGGAAGCTTTATCCATACTAGTGGAAGAATCAATATTCAAAACATCATTTCCAAAGTCATCAACAATCATAACGGTTTCATATATTCCATTACATGGTATAGCTTCAAAGTAAAAGACACCATTTAGATAAGCCAAAATAGAACCATTCTCATTATTAAAAGAAAATCTAAATCCTTGTCTAAATAAACCATGAAATGAAATGATGTTTCTTGCCATTTCTGGCGAATAGCAACAATTGTTCAAATCTAAAACTAAACTATTCCTAAGCACTAAGGAATACACTCCAATCTTGGTTACAGGCGACGATCTTCTGTTCCCCATGATTAGATTGATCCTTCCTTGCTCCACATCCCTACTTCTTCTTAGTCCCTGCACATTAGAACAAATGTGATAACCACAACCGGTATCAAGAACCCAAGAAATAGCATGATTAGAATCGTTAGATTTGATTGTATACATACCTGCGAAAGATGGCTTGATCTTTCCTTCTTTGATTGCTTGCAGGTAATCCGGGCAGCTTCTCTTCCAATGTCCTATCTTGTGACAGTGGTGGCACTCTGCCTCCTTCGGGTTAGAGCAGGGCTTTGCGGGATCAACTTTGGTCCCACTAGTAGAGGCACCATCTCGGGCTTTCACCTTGCGATAGTTCTTCGATGAAGCTTTCCTCTTCTTTCCCTTCCCTTGTGCAATAGCCAAGACAGGAGCAGCGGGCAGATTGGGAGTGGGTGCAACAGACTTGTCTTTGAAGTTGCTCTCAGCAACCCTCAAGAGACCTTGGAGCTTGCTTAGGGTGACCTCTTCTTTGTTCATGTGGTAGGTCATCCTAAATTGGTTGTACATCGGAGGCAAAGAGTGAAGCACCATGTCGATCGCCAAATCCTCACCGAAGTCAACATTTAACTTGCGAAGGCGGTCGACATACCTTTGCATCTTTTGCAAGTGCACGGTAAGAGATTCTCCATGACCCATCTTCGCGGAAATCATGTTAGTGAAAATCTCGTACCTCTCTTGTCTCGCGTTTTGGTGGTACCTTTCCAATAAGTCTTGGTGCATCTCGTACGGGTACATGTCCTCGTAGGACTTTTGGAATTCGGAGTTCATGGTGGCGATCATGATGCAATGTACCTTCGTTGCATCTCGCTCATGAGTTTCAAAGGCGGTGATTTCGGCGGGAGTAGCAATTTCGGGGTTGATTTTCTCGAGCTTCTCATCGAGGACATACTCCTTATCCTCATAGCGAGCAATGGTGCGAATGTATCTTATCCATTCGCTAAAGTTCGTTCCATCGAAGGTGACCTTTTGGCAAAGGCTCATCAATGTGAAAGAACTAGCAGCAGCGTTGTTTGCGTTCGACATCTATAATTAGAAAAGGACAAAGATAGATTAGAATAAGAATCCCTAATTATCACCCAATAAGAAAATTAGGGCTAGGATCCAACAATAACATTTACATACTAGAAAAGGGATGCCGTAATCTAATATGCAAATAAATTGAAGGTAAGTGAATGACGATTCACTAATTCTCCACCACGAAACTTAAACTATTAGTCCTAAGTGTTTTTGAGAATTCCTAGGTTCGGATGAGATTCATTGAAACTATTCAATGGCATGTTTAAATCTCGATATGCCCCTCTTGTTTGTGACTGGGATGCCGAGGATCACAAAGCGGGTGTGAATTACCATGCAAATTCACATGGTGCCTTCATTGTAACAATCACCTATTCAATGTGCCGGTAAACCACACACGCTCCATTGAACTATGATAAACAACGAATCACCCCTTGCCACCTTCGCTCAGAACCAATTAGTGTGCCGGTAAACCACACACGCTCCACCAACATCTTAGCAAGGTGCAAAGTGTAATTTCATGGGATTGCATCAATTCACTTTTTCCTAAAATAACTAGGATTGGGAAATTTTTAAAATATGTGTAGTTACTTGTATTTCTTATTATACTTTTAATGAGAGGATGAGGTTGCCCTATCCTACCCGTTCGGCTAACGACCCTCCACCAATCAAGCAAGCGGTGGGTGTGAGTGTACACCCATTAAGCGCCATTTTATAGGCCGCAACCTTATACCCACCTTATAGATCGGCTTCGTGAATGAGGCCTACTAACGGTAAGACTAGCATTTAGTTATACATATATATATTATTCTAGTAATATCATATTAGTATAGGGTTGTATTTTAAAACTTTTAAAATCTAGGGTTTGAAATTTAAGTTGTCTAAATTAAAGCTTTTAATCACAAAGGTAAATTTCAAAACATGAGGGTAGGTTTTAAACATTTAAAACATGGAGGATCAAATAACAAATAATTCCAATTAACAATTAATATCCTAATTATCTATATTTGATTTATTCAAGATTTCTTTTAAGATAATTACCAAAATAATTAAAATAATTAATTAATTATCATATAAGGAAATTAAATATTTAATTAGTTGATAATTACCCTTAACTAGATCAAGATAATAGTTATATTTATCAGAAAAACGAATTAATGTTGATCTAATTAGTTTATGGTAAGTTAAGATAAGATAAACACAAAGAAATCCCGAATCTGGCCATTCCTGACGCCTGGACTCGCCGAGTGCACAAATGGACTCGCCGAGTCAGGCCTACTCGCCGAGTCCACTTTGAGACTCGCCGAGTCCATGACTCAGAAACCAAAAATTCGAATTTTGCAGGTTTGTTTCAGTTAATCAAGCAACAATTTACAGAAAACCAAGCAAGGCTCTGATACCACTGATGGGTTTTAGCCATAAGAACTTTCCTATGTGTGCATGCAAAACCCTAATGCTTGGATCTAGGCTTTCTAATAAACATGCTTTGAATCCAAGACTTCTAATTACTAATTAGGTTAAACAAGAACATTAAAACAGATCTAGAATCATACCTTTGAGTTCCTTGTTGATCTTGAGGTCTTGGAGCTTCTAGAGTCACAAGTGTCACTCCTCTAATGGCTTACAAACACCAATAGCAATAAGAATGATTTAGGAGAGAGGAGAGGGGAGGAATTCGACCAGAGTTCTCTTGCTTTTTGTCAAGTGTCGAATTCCATCAGTCATGGGGTCTATTTATACTTGCAGACTCCTTAAGGATTACAGATAAGTCCCTATCAGATAATCTTCTCTTAAGGCTATCCAAATCCATTCCTTGGATAAGTATATGGACGATTTAAGCTTTCCTAAAGCTCTTAGAATCCGTCCAAACCATATCCAAATGGATTTACAGTTCAAAGCTTAACTATCAAACAATTGACAGTTTATACCCCTTTATTTAATTAATCTCTTTAAGTCACCAAATTAATTCTAATTAATTCTATGACTTGTATTAATCAAACAACAAATATATTATTCATTATATTATTCCCATAATATATTAATAATATTTACTCTCTCTTAATAAATCATCCTATCAAGTTGCTATGGTGAAGGCAACCCAAAAGGACCATGCACAACCGAATATAGTTACAGCCTTAGACACTATTCCAACAATCTTCACACCGCGCCAAAATTCTATGTCATGAGAAAGACATATGACTACCCTTACCAAATGGCAAAGCCCTGATTATCTATGGTGATAAGTCTGGGAAAAACCTCAAAGTCATCTCTTGTACCAAGACACAGAAATATCTACAGAAGAAATGTAGTGCATTCTTAGCCCACATTGTAGATAAGAGAAGAAAGATAAAAGAAATCAAGGGCATACCTCAAGTATGTGATTTCCCTGACGTATTTCCTGAAGATCTACCTGGAATACCTCCCGTCCGACAAGTCGAGTTTCGAATCGACTTAATTCCAGGAGCAACACCAGTAGCGAAATCTCCTTATCGGTTGGCTCCGTACGAAATGCAAGAATTATCTAGCCAACTACAAGAACTTCTTGACAAAGGCTTTATCCTACCAAGTTTTTCACCTTGGGGAGCACCAATCTTGTTTGTCAAGAAGAAGGACGGATCCTTTCGAATGTGTATTGATTATCGGGAGCTGAACAAGCTAACGATCAAGAATCGTTATCCGCTTCCAAGAATTGATGATTTATTCGATCAACTGCAAGGATCTAGCTACTACTCAAGGATATATCTTAGATCAAGATACCATCAACTCAGAGTATAAAAAGACGACATTCCAAAAATAGCATTTAGAACTCGTTATGGTCATTATGAGTTCTTAGTTATGTCTTTTGGACTAACCAACGCCCCAGCAGTGATTATGGATCTCATGAATCGTGTTTGCAAACCATACTTGGATAAATTCGTGATTGTATTTATCGATGATATATTGATATATTCACGAACCAAGGAAGAACATGGTCAACACCTGCAAATAATCCTGGAACTACTAAGAAAAGAAAAGTTGTACGCTAAATTCTCCAAATGTGAGTTTTCGATTAGAGAAGTACAATTTTTAGGTCATGTAGTTAGCAACGAAGGGATTCATGTTGACCCATCCAAAGTTGAAGCAATCAGAAATTGGGAAGCACCAAAGACGCCAACCGAGGTGCGTCAATTCCTAGGACTTGCTGGCTATTAACGAAGATTCATAGAGAATTTCTCCAAAATAGCCAAGCCACTTACAACACTAACCCAGAAAAATACGAAGTTCATCTGGGAAGACAAAAAAGAAGTTGCTTTCCAGAAACTGAAGAAAATGTTGTGTAGTGCACCAATCCTATCCCTTCCAGAGGGGACAGAAGATTTCATCGTATACAGCGACGCATCAAATCAAGGATTGGGATGTATGTTGATGCAAAGAGGAAAGGTTATCACCTACGCATCACGAAAACTTAAGGTGCATGAGAATAATTACACTACCCATGATCTCGAATTGGGAGCTGTAGTTTTTGCACTAAAAATCTGGAGACATTACCTATACGGTACTAAGTGTACTATTTTTACCGACCACAAGAGTCTCCAGCACATCTTTGACCAAAAATATCTTAATATGAGACAACGAAGATGGGTCGAATTGTTGAATGATTACGAATGTGAGATTCGTTATCATCCTGGAAAGGCAAATGTGGTAGCAGATGCCTTGAGCCGGAAAGAATATATTAAACTCCATCGGGTATGAGCATTAACCATAACTATCCATTCTAACTTCATCTCACAAATTAGAAAAGCTCAACTTGAGGATCTAAAAGAAGATAACATCAAGAACGAAGCCTTGCGAGGAGTGGAAAAGCAACTTATACAAAAAGATGACAGAACGTGACACTTTATGAACCGAATTTGGATGCCTAAGGTCGGTGGAGTCAGGGACTTGGCCTTAGATGAAGCCCACAAGTCCAGATATTCCGTGCATCCAGGTTCTGACAAAATGTACTTAGACATAAAGTACATTATTGGTGGCCAAACATGAAGGCAGAAATTGCTACTTATGTGAGCAAATGTTTGACTTGTTCTAGAGTGAAGGCAGAACATCAAAAGCCTTCAGGTTTACTTCAACAACCGGAAATACCTGAATGGAAATGGGAGCAGATATTAGTGGACTTCATCACTATGTTACCTAAAACTCCTAGTGGGTTCGACACTATTTGGGTAATAGTCGATAAATTGACTAAGTCTGCCCATTTCTTACAAATTAAGGAGAACGGAAAAATGGAGAAGTTGACTAGAGTTTATCTTAAGGAAATTGTTAGATTGCATGGAGTTCCAAGTTTTATTATTTCTGACCGAGATAGTAGATTCACTTCACGATTTTGGCAATCTCTACAAAAATCCTTAGGAACACGTCTAGACATGAGTACAACTTACCATCCACAGAATGATGGTCAGAGTGAGAGAACCATTTAGACTTTAGAAGATATGCTCCGAGCCTGTGTAATAGACTTTGGGAATCGTTGGATACTCATTTACCGTTAATTGAGTTTTCCTACAACAATAGTCATCACACCAGCATCAAGGCTGCACCGTTTGAGGCTCTTTATGGACGAAAATGTCGTTCCCCAGTATGTTGGGCAGAAGTTGGAGATACGTAGATGGCCATAGAATGTACAAGAGATACCTTACGTACTGGACCAGAAATAATCGATGAGACAGCTGAAAAGATCGTGCAAATTAAGGATCGGTTAAAGGCTGCACGTGATCGTCAAAAGAGCTATGCTGACATAAGACATAAGCCTTTAGAATTCCAAGTTGGAGATAAAGTAATGTTGAAAGTCTCTCCTTGGAAAGGTGTAATTCGATTCGGGAAACGAGGAAAACTAAACCCACGATATATAGGACCTATTGAAATTCTGGCAAGAATTGGTTCTGTCGCATACCAACTCAGGTTGCCTCAAGAGCTAAGTAATATACACGATGTTTTTC
This sequence comes from Lactuca sativa, assembly GCF_002870075.4. Classification (NCBI taxonomy): domain Eukaryota; kingdom Viridiplantae; phylum Streptophyta; class Magnoliopsida; order Asterales; family Asteraceae; genus Lactuca; species Lactuca sativa. The sequence continues at coordinate 284,562,280 of NC_056630.2, forward strand.
ACATATCAAATCTCAAAATATGTCTATCCGATGACACTCTTGTTATACCTCTCGATGAAATACAAGTCAATACGAAACTCAACTTTGTAGAAGAACCTGTTGAGATTATGGATCGAGAAGTCAAGCGATTAAAGCAAAGTCGTATTCCCAAAGTGAAAGTTCAATGGAACTCTTTGTGAGGACCTGAATTTACTTGGGAACGTGAAGATCAGATGAAAGAAAAATACCCTCAACTGTTTGACAAAACCTTACCCACAAGATAAATTTCGGGACAAAATTGTTCTAACGGGGGGAGAATGTAACACTAGCTAAAATAGGTCAATAACAATCACATATGATTATGCTAATCATGTAATGTGATAAATGTACTATGTATTTCATGATAAATTCTAATACAAATATGAACTTTCTTTATGATAAAACTCAAAGTATACATCCATACGATTCCAAAAATATAGAGAACGTCTGAATCTGACTTCGCATGAAGAAGTTATGATAAACCGAACACTATAAATCACTATAATAAGAGGAATTTAAAATAGACTTAGAATTAGCTATTTAAGTCTAAAAGAGAGTTTTAGTACTTGTAAATACCTACGCGTGCATATAAAGAACGTCAAAAACAGAGTTTGTATGCAAAATTTATGGCCTTCCAAAGATTCAGCTTTCAGAAATCCTAAGCTAACTAAACTCACGACGTGAACAAGGGTTTATTTACAACGTGAGAAGTCATTTTGTGATATTTTGGAATCTAGAAGGTGTGACAAGGCTGCGAGGGGATAAGATCCAAACTTACGACGTGAACAAGGGGTTTTTCATGACGTGAGGAGTCACACTGCCACCTTCCGAAGCTAGGGATGCAAATGGCAAGTCTGCGGGGTGATCATGCAAGACTCACGACGTGAGCCCTGTGAAACTCACGACGTGAGAGTCCAAAATCCTTAATATAAATAGCAGGTCCGACTTCAGCCATTCTTACACCAAAACTTCATCCCTTTCTCTCCTTTGCTGAGGCCATTTTGCATCCCTAGCCCCGACGATCTCGCACGCTGACTGTTTTGCTTAGATAACATAAAATCATGCTACTAGGGTGAGTTTCACGGCCCCACTTTCTAATATTTTGGGGGAAAACGCATGCTAGTTATTATATATATATATATATATATATATATATATATATATATATATATATATATATTATGTCTGTATGATAGTATGTAGTTATGATAACCGGGATATGATTGCTCTAAATATAACATTTTGAATACATACAACTACTATTAACTTATCAGTATGTTAATTTACTAATGTAGATCTTGAGTTATACTTAGGATTCTATATATATGTTGTGTGCGATATAATACCGAAGTTATATTCGAAAGTTCTAAATGTTAAGTTCTATAGTATGTTGCTATTAATAGTTTCTTGTCAAGATAAAACTAGATATGTTATATGTTGTTATTATAAGTTTTATGTCAAGATAAAATTGGATATGTTATATGTTGTTATTGTTAGTTTTATGTCAAGATAAAACTGGATATGTTATATGTTATTATTGTTAGTTTTATGTCAGGATAAAACTTGGTATTTTTATTGATAGTTTTATGTCAAGATAAAACTAGAAATGTTATATGTTGTTATTAATTGTTTTAGGTCAAGATAAAACCTGGTTTTACTTCAAGATATAGTTGTTATGTTGCCTAAATATTATGAAGTTTGGAGTAATGTTTAAAAGCATAGTCTAGTAACTTAGGGTTTTAGACATGAAGATGCTTTTGTTGTTAGAGCTATAGCAAGTCGTCAAAGTCTACATGAGTAACTATATTCATCAACTAAGATTGGGGATCTTAGTGGAAATCCTCTGAACTGTAATCGTTAATCCTGTGTGAGCGAGGAAGTCGTGTATAATTAGTATACGGGCTGACCACCCCACTTGTGACTGTTAGCTACAGTCAACCAAGAACAAGTGATGAACTATCCTTTTATTTGTTATTATTCTGGCGTCGATGATGCGTACGGTGTTGTTTCTCATGTTAAATCATGATTGTGTTTGTTTCTCATGGTAAATCATGAGTGTGTTCTATTAGAGGTATTATGTCATAGCAGCGGTTACAGGCTCATGGTAGCAAATTGTTAGAAACATTATACCTTGTCGTATACAAGTATTAATGTTAAGTATTAGTTTTTCCCTACTTATACCTTAAGATTAAGAAATGTTTAGGTATAACACTTAATTGATAAGTATACTATTATACCTAATATACATACTAAATGTTGGAGTGTCAAAATGATACTTTCAAAACTATACTTTTGAATGTGTGAAAATGTATTATTTTATGGAGTCAAAACCTGTAGACTCACCAACTTTATGTTGATGTATTTTTAAAATGCATGTGTTTTCAGGAACTTGAAAAGATGGTATGTATTCGAACAGGAGAAGTTTTACAATTATCTTTCTATTTATTAAGAAGTAAGCCATACTCGAATATTATGTAATAAATACTAGGAAAACAATAATGTAACTTTCAATCATCAATAAAGGTATGTATTTTCTTTAAGTATTGCTCAATATATGTTATATATCTGTGATACGAAAAATGACGTTACACTACCCGGTGTTTCCGCCGACAGTCGGGGTGTGACAAATAGACCGTCACCCCTTTCACAAGTTCCAGTGAAGGGTGACTTGGTCATCTTTCCAAGTAAACAAGACTCGCACACGTCATCGTCCCTAAGGTCGAATGAATCCAACACTCCATCCTTTTGGAGTTGAGCTATGTGTTTCTTGTTGACATGTCCAAGACGACAATGCCACAAGCATGATTTAGTCATACTATTGGAAGAATCCACACACAATACATCATTTCCTAGGTAATCTACAACCATAACAGTTTCATAAATTCCATTACAAGGCATTGCTTCAAAATATAAAACACCATTTAGATAAGCGTAAATCGAACCTTTCTCATTATCAAACGAATATCTAAATCCTTGTCTAAACAAACCATGAAATGAAATGATGTTTGTTGCCATATCTGGCGACTAGCAACAATTATTTAAATCTAAACCTAATCCATTACTAAGCGCTAAAGAATACACTCCAATCTTGGTGACAGGCGACGTTTTTTTGTTCCCCATGATTAGAGTTATTCTTCCACGCTCCACATCCCTATCTCTTCTTAGTCCCTTCAAATCAGAACATATGTGAAAACCACATCCTGTATCAAGAAGCCAAGAAATATCATGTGATGAATCGTTAGATTTAATTGTGTAAATACCTGCGAAAGACGGCTTGATCTTCCCATCCTTGATGGCTTGCAGATATTCCGAGAAGCTTCTCTTCCAATGCCCTATTTTGTGGCAGTGGTGGCACTCTGCCTCCTTTGGGTTGGAGTTGCGCTTAGCAAAACCAACTTTGGTTCCACTAGAAGAGGTGCCATCTTGGGATTTACCCTTGTGGTGGCTCTTGGAGGGAGCCTTCCTCTTCTTGCCCCTCTCCTGCCCTATGGCCAAAACATGAGCAGCGGTTGGAGTGGGAGTTGATGCAACAGACTTGTCTTTGAGATTGCTCTCAGCAGTTCTCAGCAATCCTTGGAGCTTTCTCAAGGTGACCTCTTCCTTATTCATGTGATAGGTCATGCAGAACTGGTTGTAGCAGGGAGGCAAGAAGTGAAGGATAATGTTAATTTCCAGCTCTTCATCGAAGTTAACACTCAACTTCAGCAGACGATCGACATATCTCTGCATCTTTTGCAGATGACCGCTAAGGGACTCTCCACTGCCCATTTTGGCAGTGATCATCAAGGTGATGATCTCATACCTCTCTTGCCTCGCACTTTGGTGGTAGCGGTCCACCAAGTCCTGATGCATCTCATAGGGATAGTAGTCCTCATAGGACTTTTGTAGTTCAGCAGTCATGGTTGCTAGCATGATGCAATGGACTTTCGTAGCATTACGCTCATGGGCCTCAAAGGTAGCGATCTCTTCGGGAGTAGCAGTGTTGATGTTCACCTCCTTTAGCTCCTTATCGAGGACATACTCTTTGTCCTCGTAACGAGTAACCATTCGGATGTTACAGATCCAATCATTGAAATTGGACCCGTCGAATATCACTATCCCACACAAATTCATGAGTGAGGACGAGCCGGAGGAGTTCGAGCCGGAAGCATTGTTGTTGTTTGAGTTTGACATCTGAAATAGAAAAGAACAAAGTTTGATTAGAAATGAATCCCTAATTAAACACCCAAAAAGAGAAATTAGGGCTAGGATCCAACAACATTATTTACACATTAGAAAAGGGATGCCGTAATCTAACACACAAATAATTTGAAGGTAAGTGAATGACGATTCACTAATTCTCCACCATGAAAACAAAAAAAAAAAGTTTTAAATGTGTTGGAAAACTCCTAGATTCCTTTGAGATTCATTAAACTTTTCAATAGCATGTTTAAATCTCGATATGCCCCTCTAGTTTGTGACTGGGATGCCGAGGATCACAAAGCGGGTGTGAATAACCATGAAAATGTACATGGTGCCCTCATTGTTACAATCACCTATACGATGTGCCGATTAACCACACACGCTCCATCGAACTATGACAAACAATGACTCACCCTTTGCCACCTTTGCTTAGAACCAATTAGTGTGCCAGTTAACCACACACGCTCCACTAGCTTCTTAGCAAGGGTACAAAGTGTAATTTCATGGGATTGCATCAATTCACTTTGCCTAAAGTAACTAAGATTGGGAATTTTGTGAAAACGTTTAGTTACTTTATATAGATTCATTATACTTATTAATGAGGAGAGGATTGCCATATCCCACCCGTTCGACTAACGACCCTGCACTAATCAAGCAAGTGGTGGGTGTGAGTGTACACCCATTAAGCACCATTTTATAGGCAGCAACCTTATACCCACCTTATAGATCGGCTTCGTGAATGAGGCCTACTAGCGGTAAGACTAGCATTTTAAGTTGTACATATATATATATATATATATATATATATATATATATATATATATATATATATATATATATATAGGCTTAGGTTATTTTGTTTTTACTAAGTATTGTGTGCCAGAATGCACAGATCTGGACCAATGGATGAAATTAATCAATGGACAAGATTTGAGAGTGTATGATATTACAATGGGGTAACATGTAGCATATAATCACACAATTTTAAGCAAAAGGGTATTTTGGACAATTAACTACATTTATAAAAGGAAATTTTCGAATTTTTAGGGATGATTAATTATCCTAATTTAAAAAAATCTGAATTTTTTAATTAATTCAATTTCAATTTTTTACCAATTTTATTCTGTCAGAATATTTTTTGTTAGAATGATGTTCTTTCAGAATTTTATTTTAATATAATATTATTTTGTTAGAATGACAGAATGCCAACCATAAACTAGTAAATATATTTTCGATTTTATTCTTGAAGAATATATTTCCAATGCAAATATTTGATTTGAGAAATAAAAAACAAATTCATTCATATTCTTACAGACCAATATCCTTATACATTTAAAATAGTTATACATATTCTAAAAGAATATCATCAAAGATGAATAAAACTCTTAAAAAATAGCATTCTTGAATATACAATTATTGAACAAATACACTTGATCTTCTTCAGTGGTCCGTATAATCCACTTGATCTTCGCATATATACTTGTTGTTGAACTCGATTCCAAATATTTTTCTTGTATAATCAATATTGAATCTCTATGCAATTATGAAAGAATAAGATACATTACTCGTTAGTATTACCCGTTAAACAAATATACTAGTTAACAAACATTCGTAAATACATTCTAACAGAATACATTTATATAAATAAATTCTGAAAGAAAACATTACAAAATGCACTTAAATAACATTCTTTTAAAAATCTTTTGCGAATAATAGGCATCAAATTGATGATTGTTACTAACATCATTCTAAAAGACATTCTGCAAGAATGATTCATTTAAGCTGAAACTAAAATAAACATACTATAAATTCTGAAGTACACAATACAACCATTCTAATAGAATGTCGCAGACATTGAAATTCTATCAAAATACATATAAACAATTAACCAAAATTCTATCATAATGCATATAAACAATTAACCATTCTAATAGAATGTGGCAGACATTGAAATTCATTTACACAAGTATCTGAATTCCAATTGAAATTCTTACTAAGAATTAACAAATGGTTTATTTTTACACCAAATAACATGACCAGAACCAGTAACAAAACCTAGATTTCAACTATGCGTTTTATCGAACACTTGGTGTGCTTCTTCAATTTCTTCAAAAAAAATTAGTGAGAGTCTTATCAATTCAGTTTCTTAGTGGTCAAGAACTGGAGATACAACTAAAAAAAGATGTTATGATTAGTACAAGAGCATACCAATTCAGTTTCTTGGTGGTGTCGTTGACGACCTAAAATCCCCTGTTGCCTTTGTTTTCACCTCCTTTTGCAGACTCCACAACAGGCACCGAGCACCTCTTGACCGCCATCTGCTGTTGTTGCTTTTCCCCGATTTCTGTTCAACAGATTGATTTAGTTCAAACACAAAATCAATTAATAAGATTAGAATCGATTTTTATGACAGATGACTTGATTAGCGATAAACGATTTCATCGAATCGATATTTTCCTCCTCCTCCTCCTTCGAATCGGTGAATCACTAGAGGTGCCTCCCGATTTCTGATTCCAATCGTGCTTCTCCTCCTTAATCCGATGAAGATGAGGACAGGGGGATCTTCCCATTGATCTTCTTTGCAGCCAACGACGGGAGAGGAACGAAGAACCGTTGACTGCCTTCCTTCGCATCTCCCGCCATTGAAGAATTTTTCAATCGCATATTCCGGTTGGTGAACTAGGAGTGAAAAGGGTTTGAGGATTCTGGAGGTTTTATTAGACAGGATTTAAGAGAGAGGCTAGGTCAAATATACTTATTCTATTTCCTTAATTGCAAGATTCAATTAAATGATTTCCTTAATTAAAAGTATAAAAGGTCCAAAATACCCTTAAATGATTTATTTAATTGTTTAATATTTCCTGAATTCTCATTGGTGCATTTAGGCACACAATACTTGCTAAAAACATTTGAACATATATATATATATATATATATATATATATATATATATATATATATATATATATATATATATATATATATATATATATATTTATTAAGCTTGTAATAATATATAATAGTATAGGGTTGAATTTTAAACTTGTAAAATTCTAGGGTTTGAAATTTAAATTATTCAAAATTAAACTTTTAATCATAAAATTTAAATTTCAAAACTTGAGGGCAAGTTTTGAACTTTTCAAAAGACAAGGGATCAAATAACAAATAATTTAAATTAAACAATTAATTCCATAATTATCTATATTTGACCTAGTCAATATTTCTAGCAAGATAATTCAACAATTAATTCAAATTATCAAGTATTGTCAAATAAGGAAATTATTATTAAACAATTGGTAATTATGTTTTGTTTTGATGAGGATATTGATAAAAAGGTAATAAAATTCGGATTTTATTAGTCTAAAACAATGTAGGTAATTATCCTTAAGCAAAATAGCAAGAAATCCCGAAATTCCCTTTGTCTGACGCTTCGACTCACCGAGTCCCCATATGGACTCGTCGAGTTCATCCTACTCGTCGAGTCCACAATGGGACTCGCCGAGTTCATCAGGCAGAGTGCAAGAAAAGTCGATTTTCAGCAAGAATCAAAACACAAAGCATCAAATTCAAGAGAAGTCAATGAAGGCTCTGATACCACTGATGGGTTTGATCCATAAGAACATTCCTATGTGCACTGCAAACCCTAATGCTTGGATCTAGGTTTCTCTAATGAAAATGCTTTTCGTCCAAGACTTGCAAACCCTAGATCTATGATATACAATTTGAAATTAACAAGATAAAGTAGATCTAGATGATTACCTCTTTCTTGGAAGATTGAATCTTGTTATCCTTGGAGCTTTGAGTCACAATTATCACTCCTCTAATGGCATATAAACACCAAGAAGCAAGAGGATGATATGGAGAGAGGTTAAGGGTACAAAATCGGCTCTAGGAACTCCTTAGGGTTTCTGGTAGCCGATTTCTGTAGCCCCTGGGTCCTTTAAATACTAAGCTGCTAGGGTTAAAGCCTGAAACCCTAATTGGATTACTTAGGCCTTAAGTAGTCCAGGATCCTTCTAGATTAGGGCTTGGACGACTCCAAGGAGCCCATGCACCTTATTTTCGTCCACCCCATGATCCATAAGGATCCATAGCCCAAAAACCAACTATCACACAATTGACAGTTCTAGTCCCCTTTATTTAATTAATCTCTTTTAGCCACAAAATTAGTTCTTAATTAATTCTTGTCTAATATTAATTAAACTATATGATTTCTCTTTTAATATATTAATCATATAATATATTAATAAATCATAATAACCTCTTTATTCAAAAATCATCGTATCATGTTGCTCTGGTGAAGGCAACCCAAAAGGACCATGCATAACCGGGCCAATACCTTACCAAATATAATTACGAGCTTAGACACTAATCCAACACTTACTATGTGACTTAGATAGTGATTGAACCACCAACTTTCTCTAGACTTTGACACCTAACTCTCCCAACTTGTCAATATGTGACTTCATCTCCAAGATGTAAGCACATATAGACTTTGCTTGCCAATAGGGCTTGAGTGAAAACTTTTCAAATTCCAAAACTTGAGGGCAAGTTTTGAAACTATTCAAAACTATTCAATTCCATAACTTATGTGTTTAAAGTAGTTTTAATTAAAAAACTCTTCAAGTTCCATAACTTGAGGACAAGTTATGGAAGACTTTAAACAATTAAAAGAATATGATTTTTCCTTATTCATAACTTATGGAAGACTTTATGAGTTTTATGAAACTTAAATGTGACTTTTCATATAATTTGAGGACAAGTTACAAAAACACATTTTAGAATCAACTCTTAGATTAAAATGGATTTAAAACACATAATCAATAAACTTTTCTATTTATCTAAGCAACTCATATGAACAAAGATAATTCACATCAAACTTTTCCATGTAATTAGCATAACTTTTATACTAATACAAAACATGAATCTATTGACAATTATCTTTGAAATTGGATAAGCATGAACATTACCACAGCAAAAACAAGTTTGTAAGGTCAAAAACAACTTAGGGTAATGTTCCTAGTCCAATTCCAGCCAAAACAGTCGAAGATATGCTGTCTGGGGGTCCAACTCGTCGAGTGCGTGAACAAACTCGACGAGTTGGATGCTTTTGCCTTGGACTCGTCGAGTGTCTTCATGGACTCGATGAGTCTGCTGTGCAGATAGCACCAAACATCGATTTTTCAGCCAATTTTGCAAGTATAACAAGAAACAAGCCTAGGCTTTGATACCACTGTTGGGTTTTGAGCATTCTAACACTCCTAAGTATACATGCGACCCTAAATACCTTGGATCTATGTTTTCTCTATTATACATAAAATATGAATATCCAAGGTATTATCCTAACTAGCATACCAAAACATTGATACTAGGGTAATAAAATAGATATAATACATACCTTGTTGTTCTAACTTGTCTTCATGAAGCTTGAGTGCCTAGTGCCCCAAGTGTGACACCTCAAATGGTTCACACAACACCATGAACACTTGGAATAACCTTGAGAATAAGGATACTTTGGTTCTCTCTAACAAAATTGGCCTTGCCCTTTTGTGTACACACACTAGTACTAATTTCACCAACTAAGGACATCTTTATATAGTGTGGAGATTAGGGTTAAACCCTAATACCCATGACCTTTCATTTCATATGATCCATGGGTTAAACACTCCATGGACTATCCATGAAAGCTTAGCCCAACATAAATGAACTTGACCCATCACACACATATATCTAAGAGTCCATATTTAATTAGTTCCTTTTGATCACTTAATTCATTACAAATTAATTCTTGATCAATAATAATTAAATAATATGACTATATATATTAATATATAGAACTTATAATATAGTAATATAACTCACTAGTATCCTTTTTCCTCATCTTGTCAATCCAATTGTCCCGATGCCATGCAACCCAAATGGACCATGCCGGGTCGGGTCAAGTCTTACCAATTATAGTTATGGACTTAGACATTATTCCAACAAGATGTTGAAGGTAGTATGGCCCGTACTACTGGATGAAGAGGATCCGTACTCAAGTCAAGAAGGGCCGATATGGAACCCTGGAACTTGGAGAATATGGGAGACCTCTCAAGAGTATGTATGATCCTAATGTTTGTATGTTTATTTTCAGTATGATGACCACGCGACATGGAGCGGGAGGCTCAGGGTCAGGATCAGGTTCGGGATTGGGTGCAGGATCCGAGTAGGTGGATGGTCGAATACGTGAGTTCATCGCGTCGGAGATCACGAGAGGTATCCTTGAGTCGACCCTTGTCATCTTCGGGTCGATCAAGGAGGGGATGATTGAGCTGATGGAGGATCGCCTCCGATCATTCAGGAGTGATTAGGCGTCTAGCCAAGTGAGTACGCGCACACTGTCCTTTAAGGACTTCAGAGGGAGTGGTGCGCCGGATTTCCATGGGGTGAAGGACCCTATTGCTGCTAGGAGATGGATCGCAGACATCGAATCTGCGCAGTTGACGAGCTTCTGCCCGGAAGGGTCGAAGGTCCGTTTCGTTGCAGGATGTTTGAGGGATCGAGCCAGAGTTGGTGGGAGTTGATTGGTGATATGTTCGGAGCCCCAGCCATCGAGGCTATGACGTGGTCAGATTTGGTGACCCAATTCAGGGCCGAGTTTACACCGGCCGTAGAGCTTCAGCAGCTGGCCAGAGAGTTCTTGGATATGAGACAGACTACGGAGACTATGGTGGAGATCACCGCCAAGTTCCAGGAGAGGGCTTTGTTGATGCCCCAGTATGCGGGTGATGAGGAAATGAGGAGGACCCGCTACCATGACATGCTACGAGCTGACATCCGGGAGCATGTCAGTTTTTCAGCTTGCCCTACCCTGGATTCCACGATAGCCAGGGAAAGGGAGATGGAGATTGATCTGGAGCACATATGGAAGAGGAGGACAGAGGAGGGACAGAAGATAGGGGCTTCAGGGAAGAAGCCCAAGGGATCCGATGATAGGCCAAAAGTCTAGTCAGGATGGGACCGCTGTGGGAAATGCGGTCGGTCACATGAGGGAGTTTACCGCATTGGGCCGGGTTCAGGCTGATATATGTGTGGCAAGATTGGGCATTTTGGCAGAGATTCTACTGCCCTTACTCTTGCGATTCAGACATCAGACCTGATTTCCTTTCATTGCAATCAGAGGGGCCATAAAAATGCCAATTGCCCCAGAATGACAGCAGCAGCGGCACCGGCAGTGGCGCCAACTCTGGCGATTGCGAGGGTTACTGATGGCCGGAAGGTCAATGCGGAGGCTCTAGTGGTGCGGAGTCGAGCGTTTCAGCTGACAGCCGAGGAGGCACATGCTGCACCCGATGTGATGACGGGATCGTTCCATGTGAACGGTATCCCAGTTCAGGTATTGTTTGATTCGGGTGCTACCCAATCATTTGTCTCTCTTGCTCTTAGCAAGAAGTTTCCTGAGTCTTCGGGCATGTTGGATTGCCCCTTAGAGGTCGAGATTGCGGACGACCGGTCAGTGCGAGCATTGGAGGTCTACCGAAATTATGTTTTGAGGCTTTTCGAGGAGCATTACTTGGTAGATCTGGTTTTCATACCTTTGCGGGGGAACAAGGTTATTATTGGTATGGATTGGCTAAGCCCCAATGGGGGCAGTGATCGACTGCACGCAACAGTTAGTGCGGATCAAGACCCCAAGTGGGGGAGAGCTGGTGGTTCAGGGTAAGATGCCACATTGGGGATCAACTTTATGTTCGGCAGCGAGGGCTAGGCGCTACCTCCAGCAAGGTTGCGTAGGATACATCGCCTATATTATGGATACCTGGGAGTCGGTTAAGGCGACGGTAGGCAATCTGCCTGTGGTGCGAGAGTTTGCGGATGTATTCCCCGAGGAGTTGCCTGGGATACCTCCGGAGAGACAGGTGGAGTTCAGGATCGACCTGGTCCCTGGTGCGACTCCGATAACCAAAGCACCATATCGGTTGGCTCCTTTTGAGATGCAGGAGTTGTTTACACAGCTGCAAGAGCTGCTAGAAAAAGGATTCATTAGACCGAGCAGTTCACCCTGGGGAGCCCCGATACTGTTTGTAAAGAAGAAGGATGGGTCACATCGGATGTGCATAGATTATCGGGAGCTAAATAACGTAACAGTGAAGAACCGTTACCCACTCCTGAGGATCGATGACCACTTTGACCAGCTACTGGGAGCATCTTGGTTCTCCAAGATTGATTTGCATTCGGGGTGTCATCAGATGAGGGTCAGATAGGAGGATCTGCAGAAGACTGCTTTCCCGACGCGCTATGGCCATTATGAGTTCGTGGTGCTGCCCTTCGGGCTCACCAATGTTCCTGTCGCGTTCATGGATCTCATGAACCGCGTGTGCAGACCAATGTTGGATTGGTCCGTGATAGTTTTTATTGATGATATATTCATTTATTCCAAGACGCGAGAGCAGCATGAGGAGCACCTGCGGGAGGTTCTGGATACCTTGAGGAGGGAGAGCTTGTATGCCAAGTTCTCTAGTGTGAGTTCTGGTTGTGCGAGGTGCAGTTCCTTGGGCATATTGTCAACCAGGATGGGATTTCGGTTGACCCCGCCAAGGTGGAGGCCGTGATGAGGTGGGAGGTTCCCAGGTCTCCATTTGAGATTTGGAGCTTCCTGGGATTGGCAGGCTACTATCAGAGATTCATTCAAGACTTCTCCAAGAGAGTCGTTCCCCTGACCAGGCTGATGAGGAAAGCCGTGGTCTTTTGCTTGGGGCATGAGCAGCAGGCTGCATTCGAGACATTGAGACAGAGATTGTGTGAGGCGCCAATCCTAGCCCTGCCTGAGGGCATGGAGGTTTTTGTTGTATACTGCTATGCGTCCATCTTGGGCTTGGGCACAATATTGATGCAGAGAAGGCATTTTATTGCTTACGCTTCGAGGCAGCTGAATCCTCACGAGGCGAACTACCCGACGCATGATTTGGAGCTGGGGGGTTGTTGTGTTCGCCCTCAAAATTTGGCGTCATTACCTCTATGGAGTTCATTGTACTACTTACACTGACCACAAGATCCTGAGGTATCTCATGGACCAGCCAAATCTGAATATTAGGCAACGTCGGTGGCTTGATATGGTAAATGATTATGATTGTGAGATCCTCTACCACCCGGGGAAGGCCAATGTGGTGGTCGACGTGCTTATCCACAAGGCAGCGCCGATCAGGGATATTTGTATGAGGATGACAGTGGTGACTCCACTATTGGAGCGACTTCGGGAGGCCCAACAGGAGGCCATGAAGGAGGAACATCGGAAGAGTGAGCGAATTGTGGGACGGGTTTCCTCCTTCGACTATGATAGCCAAGGATTATTGACACTACACCGTAGGGTGTGGGTATCGTACCTCGGGGTTATGCGCCAGGTGCTGTTGGAGGAGGCACACAAATCCCGATTCTCCATTCATCCCGGGGTGAAGAAGATGTATAGAAATCTTCGTCTAGACTATTGGTGGCCCTGCATGAAGCGGGATGTAGCATGGTACGTGGAGCGGTGCTTGACATGCAGGAAGGTCAAGGCCGAGCACCAGAGGCCACACAAAAAGATGAAACTGTTGGATATTCCCCTGTGGAAGTGGGAAGATACTACTATGGACTTCATCCTCAAACTTCCTAGGACCGCGCGGGGAGTGGATTCCATATGGGTCATCGTGGATCGGTTGACAAAGAGTGCCCACTTTATACCGATCCAGGAGAGTATCTCGGCCAAGAAGTTGGCCGACATCTACATTCGAGAGGTGGTGGCTCGGCACGGAGTGCCAATCTCTGTAATTTTAGATAGGGATGTGCGGTTCACTTCCAGGTTTTGGAAGAAATTCCATGACGAGTTAGGTACTCGACTACACTTCAGCACTGCCTTTCACCCGCAGACGGATGGTCAGAGTGAGCGTACCATCCAGACTCTAGAGGACATGTTGCGGGCGTGCATGCTACACTTCAGTGGTAGCTAGGATACTTACCTCCCATTGGTTGAGTTCTCATACAACAACAACTATCACGCAAGTATCGATCGTCCTCCCTTCGAGATGTTGTAAGGGAGGAAGTGCAGGACCCCGATATGTTGGGGTGACGTAGGCCAGAAGGTCATGGGGGGAATCGAAGTGGTGCGCAAGACGACAGAAAGGATTCAACGGGTCCGGAGCAGGCTTCAGACTGTACAGAGTCGACAGAAGAGCTATGCCGACAAGCGCCAATCAGACCTAGAGTTTCAGGTCGGGGATATGGTTCTCCTGAAGCTGTCGCCATGGAAGGGCGTCATTCGATTCAGGAAACGGGGCAAGTTGGGCCACAGGTATATTGGGCCTTTCAGGGTTATAACTCGGGTGGGCAAAGTGGTGTACAGGTTGGATCTGCCAGCCGAACTCAGTCAGATCCACAACACCTTCCATGTCTCTCAGCTGCAGAAGTGCCTGGTGGACGACTCAGCAGTGGTGCCCCTAGAGGATATTCAGGTCGATGACTACCTAAATTACATCGAGCGACCAGTGGCGATCCTCGACCGGAAGTCGAAGGATTTGAGGAACAAGAGGGTCGAGCTGGTGAAGGTGCAATGGCAGCACCGGAAAGGCACAGAATGGATGTGGGAGCCGGTGAATGAGATGATAGAGAATTATCCAGAGCTTTTCCAGGAACGAGCAGCAGACTTCGAGGACGAAGTCGAAAATAAGTGGGGGAGATTTGTAACTCGTCGAGTAGAAGCGGTTTAGACTCGGGGTTTAAATGGTGGACTTGTCGAATCTGTGGCCAGACTCAGTGAGTAGACTCTGACTGGACAAAACCCTAATCTAATAGTTTGCAGCCTATTTAAACATCTCATTCAGCCACCCTTCGTCCCATTTGCTCCCAGAAGACCCCCTATAGCAAACCCTAATTGTGTGAGTGAAGATCTAAGGCTTTTGAGTGATTTTGGTGCTTTTGTGATCTAAGAAAGGAAGGAAAAGCTTGAACAAACAAGAAGAGGCTAGAGGGATCCGAGTTTGAGCATCTTCCACAGTCCATTTGAGGTATAAAGCTTATACCTTGCTCATTATTATCATAGATCTATTCTTAAACGGAGTTAGGGATTCTAAGAGCCATTTTGGGAACCAACCATGACTGCAAGCATGGTTGGGGGCTAGGGTTTCAAATCTAGGGTTCTTGAGGGACCCTAAGGCAGAAAGCAACTGTTTTAGAGCCCATGGAAAGCCTCATGCATGTTGGGAGTCCCTTTTTGAGCCATTTGGGCTCATTCTTCCATGCATGCACGTAAAGTTTGTAACTTTACGTGCTAGAACGAGTTTATGGACCTAGATCCACCTTTTGATCAAGGGTTGTACGCCAGAAATTGAATAAATGGACTTGGATAGTATAGACTCGATGAGTCGTTCTTAGGACTCTGCGAGTCGGTGCGCTTTTGACTCCCCCCAAACCCTTCTGTGTTGGTCAGTTGTTAGAGAAGGGAGTCCCATACCTGTTTAGACATGTTGGGAGACCTCGAGTTCATGGGACTCGACGAGTGCTAGAACAGACTCGATGATTCCAAGGCAATCTCCTAATATTTGAAGATAAACTCGACAAGTTGTTCATACAACTCGGTGAGTCAAGGCAGGACTAGTTCATCTGATGAAGGTGAACTCGACGAGTTGTTCATATAACTCGTCTGTTGGATAAGGTGTCTAAGTCCATAACTTATTTGGTACATACTTGACCCGACCCGGCATGGTCCATTTGGGTTGCACTTCACCCAAACGATTTATGGATAATTTTATGAGGATTGTATACTTACGATTTATTAATATATTATAAGTTATAATATATTAATATGAAGTCATGTTATTTAATTAGTTTTAGTCTTAAATTAATTATGAATTAATTTAGAGTTTAAAAAGAAGACTGATTAAATTATGGGCTATTATATTTTATATAGTGTGGGCTAATACTCATTTGTTAATGGGCTAAGCTAATATGGAAGTCCATGGAGCTTTTAATCCATGGATCCTTGGAAAGGAAAAGACATGGGTTATTAGGGTTTCACCCTAACCATGCACACTATATAAAGAAGCATATGATGCAAGAAATGTGACACTAGGAGTGTGAGACTTAGTGGTGGCCGATTCCACAAGAAAGTATACTACTCTCTCAAAGTTTTCCAAGTGTTTGTGGTGATTTGTGATTCCATTTGAGGCATTCACACTATTGGTGCTTGGCTCTCAAACTCCAAACAATCAACCATCATCAAAAGGTATGTATTTCTACTAGTACTTTTATGATTCATAATCCATATGTTATGCTAGTTAGGAAGAAACCTTGGAAGTTATTATTTGCATGTATTTTAGAAGAAAACATAGATCCAAGGTTTATTAGGGTTGCATGCACACTTAGGAAGTGTTAGATTGCTCAAAACCCAACAGTGGTATCAGAGCCTAGGCTTGTTTTCTTGAATACTTGATGCAGATTGCTGAAAATCGAAGTTTATGTGTTGTCTGCACAGCAGACTCGCCGAGTCCATGAAGGGACTCGACAAGTCCAAGACAAAATTCATCCAACTCGGCGAGTTGGTTCATGCACTCGACGAGTTGGAACCCCAGACAGCATATCTTCGAGTTTTGGTGCTAGAATTGGTCTAGAATCATTACCTTAAACTGTTTTGGACTCATAAAACCTGTTTTTGATGTGGTAATGATGATGGTGGACCAATTTCAAAGTTATAATCAAAATTTCAAGTTTATATGTGTTCATATGATTCTTGAAATTGTTGATGTGGATGTTCATGTTCATATGAGTTTTGTTAGATCATAGGAATTATTTGCAAATTTTTTGTTAGTTAATTCTTGAACTTAATGTGTTTTAATGGAATTCATAATTTTTCCTCAAGTTATGGAATTCCAAAAGTTTTTTTCTTTTAAATGTTTTTTTAAGAAGTCATAAGTTACACTTTTGAAGAGTTTTCTAATAAATGCTTTTATGGACTTCATAACTTGTCCTCAAGTTATGGATTTCCAAGAGACTGTTCATTAAAAGTTTTAAACACTTAATTAAAACTCATAAGTTATGAATATCCAAAAGTTTATGAATTGTTCAAAACTTGCCCTCAAGTTTTGGAACTTGTAAAGTCTCACACAAACTTTAATTCCACATCCTAGAGTTTTAAAAGTTAAAATTCAACACTTATACTATTTATAACATTAATGGTTAATTATTATATATATGTATAAGAACAATTCGTTTTACCGTTAGTAGGCCTCATTCACGAAGCCGGTCTATAAGGTGGGTATAAGGTTGTTGCCTATAAAATGGCAACTTAATGGGTGTCCACTCTCACCCAGCGCTTGCTTGACTGGTGGAGGGTCGTTAGCCGAATGGGTAGGACAATGACTTTAAATTCTCATTAAAAGTATAATGATTATTATAAAGTAACTAAATGTTTTATTTAATTCCCAATCTTAGTTACTTTAGGAAAAATGTGAATTTGGTGCTATCCCATGGAATTCACACTTTATACCTTACCAAGTCGTTGGTGGAGCGTGTGTGGTTAACCGGCACACTAACTTGGACTAGTAAGGATCACGAAGGGTGACTTAATGTTTTTCATAGATCAATGGAGCGTGTGTGGTTAACCGGCACATTGATTGGGTGATAATATTAAGGGTACCAAGTGAATTGGTATGGTTATTCACACCTTGTTTTGTGATCCTCGGCATCCCAGTCACAAAATTTGAGAGGGCACACTCGAGATTGAAACATGCCATTGAAAAGTTCAATGAATCTCAAAAGATCTAGGAATTTCAAATCCAATTAAAACCTAATAAATTATTTCGTTTTTCATGGTGGAAATTGGTGAATCGTCATTCGCCTACCTTCAAATATTTTATAGCTTGGATTACAGCATCCCTCTTCCAAATTATAAAATATTGTGTTGGGTCCTAGCCTTAATATTTCATATTGGGTGTTATATTAAGGATTTTGAATCAACTAACTTGATTTTCTCCCATTATAGATGTCTGGTTCAGACAACTATGATCTTCCCAAATCTCTTGAAGATGGTGTCTCTCAACATCATGCTTCACTTCCTCCACCTCCTCCAATTATTCTCCCTCACCCACAAGTTCTTGAAAAGTTTAAAGTCACTCAATCCCTATTGGCAAGCATAGTCTATGTGTGCTCACATCTTGGAGATAAAGTCACATATTGACAAGCCGGGAGAGTTGGGTGTCAAAGTCTCGTGAAAGTTGGATGTTCAATCACTTTCTTAGTAACATAGTGAGTCTCTTTGGGACTAATATGAGGCAGAATATGACATGACCCTTAATGATGTTATCTTTTTGCTTGGTGTTGTGGAATCAGCAATGATTCGGAACACCAGTAAAGCAAATTTGATTAAAAGAACAACTTCCCAAGTCTACATGGACATTGACAATGGTAGCATTGGATATCTAGAAAAGGATTTCTCTTCCCAATGGAAAAGGATTGGCTATAGTCAACTCGGTTGACCAAATAGTAAAGAGAAAGGCAAATTCTGAGATAGTCTCATGTGCCATTACCAAAGGGTCCATGTGTTTTGTTGCAAAGGAAGGGGCATTGGTTGCAAAGCTGCCCTATTCACCTGAAAGGTCATAAGGTTGATCAAGTCAAGAGGTTTGACTCTACTTCGGGTAAAGTCCACTGTCTAACTCTATTAAGTTCCTTTGGAGATTCTTATTACATAATGTGAATAGGTCACATGCTGATGTTTTTAAGAATCAAAGAAAAGATAGGAAGCTTAAAGTAAGTATATGTTGATTCTGATTGCAAAGGTGGGTTTCGATCGCATGGTTCGGTAATCAGAATTTTGAGCTGTTGCTTAAGAGTTATAATATATTGCTTATGAATAGATAACAACAAGGTTTTCATGTGGATTGTAAGGATAAGTTTTTCCGCAAAGTTTTAAAAAAAAAAAGAAAAAAAAGGGTTTTAATTTTATTTATTTTAAAAATATCCTTACAATGGCATCTGTGGAAAATTGTTGCTTATATGTGTCTAGTAATAGCAATATTGGAAAGTGGATTTGATTCTTTCATTTGTGGTAGTGTCTGAATTTACCAAATGAAGAAAGTTTTTCATCACCCAAGTTTCAATTGGACAGAAACTTGGAATCATACAAGTTGTATTGTATGATGAATGAGAATTTTCATCTTTTAAAATTAAGACTAATTCTTTGATCACATGTATATGTGAGTCAGTTGAAGGACTAAGGAATTAGGTACACTGGGTTTGCGCTGGTCAAGGTCCACCACAAAGATTGATTTGTCATGATTTACTAAAGATTAGTAAATATGACTATACTTATAAGGTTAAGTATAATTCTGTAACATTGGAAAGGTTACAATGTATGACAAAACAAATGAGAAGAATCAAATTAGGCAGAAAGATAAAAGTTTCTCAAATCTGAAAGGATGGGAGAGTACTTTAGTATCGTATTTCATGATCATCTTAATGATTATGAAACCATATCACAAATTCATACTCTAAGGACATCTTAGTGCATTGTTATGGCTAAGAAGAGAGGTCATGAATTGTTGGATTGGTTAAGATCGAGAAGATGAGTCATACTTCGTTCCAAAACAATTCTTAGAGTCATACTCCAAGATTGTAATATTGAGTGACATAAAGTAAGGTTTAAAACACTTATCAAATGTAGTGTAAACTGTTTATACCCTTGTACATTTGAGATTGGTAAGTTGTGATGTCTTGGATGAGACAAAGACCAACTAAGACCAATTGTGTGAAGTGTTAGTCTTGATAAGAATCCGCACTATCCCTTGAATATTTGTTTTGTCAAGGAATGGTTCTTTACTGGGGAAACTTATATGTCAAGGGGACAGTGGGAGCCTTAAAGATCCTGAAAGAGTTTCAAGATTTAATCAAGAGTAAAACCTGTAATTTATCACTAGCACACAACTTAAGGTTTGCAACCTATCGTGTTGAAATAATCCTTATTTCTGTACCTACTTCAAATAAGTTGAATTTGCATGTGAGTTATCAGAGTTCAACTTGGAAGCATTGGTGGGCCTTGTGCTACCAAGGTGACAAGAAACTAAGATTGAACAAGTTTAATCCATGTAAGGCTGAATTTGTCACTAACCTTATCTTGTGACTATGGTTTTGACAAATTCACATGGATAGGAACTCATACACTATAAAATCTAAGTGTCATAAGGTTTCTCTCCGATTCATGAAAATGATGGTGAGAAAACGCTTTCACTAAGTAGATTTTACGTAGATATCAATTGTGTTATTTGCATTTTCAAAAGTCGTTAGTGGAGCGCGTGTGGTTAACCGACACACTAACATGGACTTGTGAGAAATGGCAAATTCCTAAGCAATTGAGACTATGATTACGGTATCCCTTTTCACAGTTCTGAAAAGTGTTTAGACACACATGTGAACTATCTAAGAAAGGGTGTATGAATCTAAATTTCAGAAGTCCAGCAGATTTCTGGAAATATGTCAGAGCTAGTGGGAGCATAAGTGTTATGCTGATAATCATCATGTTAGTGGGAGCATGATTATTACGTTTAGTGTTGCAAGTTAGCAATGTTAATTATAGAAAACAAAGTTTCAATTCGTGAAGTTGCAGGGGTTGAAAAGTTGTTTTGCTATAATTAAGGGAGAGGAAATTATACTTCATTTTAATTCTAAAGCTTAGATTGAGATTTTAATCCTCTTTAGTCAAGAATATATATATATATATATATATATATATATATATATATATATATATATATATATATATATATGAATTTTATGTTGGAATGGTTCAACTTGAAGAAATTCTATATATATTGCGTTTTCAAAATTCAGTTATGATTACGGCATCCCTCTTCATAGTTAAATTTTGAAAACATGGCAAATAAAAAATATTGTAGCAAAAGACTGGTCTAGTATCATGTCTTTATGTCAAACATCATGAATCGTGTCCCATATGCTTCGGATATAGGATCGATTGCATGTGCTATAATATTCATCTTTTCTAAATTTTCCAAATGCTTAAGGCATTGAGAAGGGAAAAGTCTAGAACTGGATATGACTAAAGTGATTAAGCAATTGTCGAGGACAAATCTGAGGTTTGCCAAAGATTGGTTGCTCAGGGAAAGTTGGAAGTATGATGTAAGCTGTCGGAAAGGACCGTATTGACATGTTCTGAAAAGAAGTAACTCTTGTTCGGAAGTGATAGTCAAAATGGGACTATGGCAATGTCTTCATAGGTGGAAGTTATTCAATCTATGTAAGATTAGAAAACCTTAATGCAAGAAGGATGTTCAAAGCAATGTACTTTGAATATGAGACTTCCGTTCCATAGAAGTTGACCTTCTTTGGAATTCTCTGTAATGACTGGTGACAAGGTTTTGGTGACTTTGTGAATAATCATTACAAGAGGAACATTGCATAAAAGTTTAAAATCTAACAGATTTTTTGGTAAATGATAGGAATCGGGGATTCTCACATTTACAATAAGGATTTGGGATTGTGAAATGAGTATCATTGGAATCATGTTCCATTGATCTACATCACAATGTAAGGATCATAGACAAACATAGTGTGCATACTTGGAGTATGGCATAACTATTGTTTAGAAAAACAAAGTGTACATGCTAGGAGCATGGGACGACTGTTGTTTTTATTCAAGTCTTAAGTTGATTGTTTGAAACATTATACAATGAATAATGTGTAATCAATATGGTGATAAATAAAAGGTGGTTCTATTTATATTAAAAAGGGTTCTGAGACCATATTGGATTCGATTATTATTGTGTTTCACTTTGCATGTTTTGACTTCCAAAATAGCTAGGTTATTCTTTCCGAATGACTAAGTTATTTAAACACTCCACAGTCGTTCATATGTTGGAAGTAGGTATGAATCAAGACTGTCATGAATCGAGTTTGTAGATGGCTAAATGGGTTTATTCATAGCAATGGTTGCTACAACATTCATGAGTGCTCATAAGTTATGAGTATTGGAATAAACCCACGCTCACTTGTATGACTTCATGGAATTTATCTCTAGTGATCATGAGACGGTAATATCATATAAATCTTCAAACCTAGAGATATGAGTTGTTACCTATGAGTTGGTTGTGCATTGATTGCACGTAAACGCATCAGTAACTTGATGTTATAAAACGTGCCTTTGTGTACAATTCAACAAGTAGTAGAACAAGCATATGAGTCGAAGTTTATCTGTTCCTTCTAGAAATAGAAGCGATATCTGGGCCCCTCGATGATTTTGTTGTGACGTATGTATTGGCCGATCAGAACTAAGTTGATGTGTTCGATTAAGTTCTTTGTCAAACAAATCGAAAATCAGGAAACAAACTGCTGGACAGTAAGTATGACGTTGTTCCATGTATTTGTCCGGCTGATATCAAGAGAACAGAGGATTATATGATCACTTATCTAAAATGGCGCTTCATAGTTCAACAGAGTTTTCGAGAGCTACGATTGCTGGTTGGTTCCTGAAGTAACATACACAAATATAGTTATTAGACTTATCCAAGTAGGAGTCTGTTGGATAAGGTGTCTAAGTCCATAACTTATTTGGTACATACTTGACCCGACCCGGCATGGTCCATTTGGGTTGCACTTCACCCAAACGATTTATGGATAATTTTATGAGAATTGTATACTTACGATTTATTAATATATTATAAGTTATAATATATTAATATGAAGTCATGCTATTTAATTAGTTTTAGTCTTAAATTAATTATGAATTAATTTAGAGATTAAAAAGAAGACTGATTAAATTATGGGCTATTATATTTTATATAGTGTGGGCTAATACTCATTTGTTAATGGGCTAAGCTAATATGGAAGTCCATGTTGCTTTTAACCCATGGATCCTTGGAAAGGAAAAGACATGGGTTATTTGGGTTTCACCCTAACCATGCACACTATAAAAAGAAGCATATGATGCAAGAAATGTGACACTAGGAGTGTGAGACTTAGTGGTGGCCGATTCCACAAGATAGTATACTACTCTCTCAAAGTTTTCCAAGTGTTTGTGGTGATTTGTGATTCCATTTGAGGCATTCACACTATTGGTGCTTGGCTCTCAAACTCCAAACAATCAACCATCATCAAAACGTATGTATTTCTACTAGTACTTTTATGATTCATAATCCTTATGCTATGCTAGTTAGGAAGAAACCTTGGAAGTTATTATTTGCATGTATTTTAGAAGAAAACATAGATCCAAGGTTTATTAGGGTTGCATGCACACTTAGGAAGTGTTAGATTGCTCAAAACCCAACATCGTCGAGTCGGACGAAGGACCATTTGATGTTCGTATAGGAGGAAACTCGTCGAGTCAACGCCAAACTCGACAAGTAGAGGCGTGGATGGAGGACAGTTGAAAGGATAGGGACTCAACGAGTTGGTGGCCCAACTCGGCGAGTCAGGTCAACTGGAAGTTGACTTTGACTTTGGCTTTGGATTGGTCAGGGGTAAAATAGTCATCTTACCCTAAAAGTAGTTATCAAACTCTGATTGAGTGTTTTCTGGGATTTATAGCCAGAGGATTTCTGGAGCAGTAGCAACAGACAGAGAGTTCCCGCACAGATCAACAGCTACTACTACGAGGTGAGTTACCTTCCAGTACGGGTGGGTCTACGGCTATAATGCCGGCCCACCAACAGGGGTAATTGGTAGGTGATTGTCTTTGTGATAATCATCTTGGTATGGTTATGTGTTTTGGTCATGAGATATGCCTGTGTGATATGCTATGTGTGTAGAAGGGATTAGTTGTCCCTGACATCGGTCATTAGGATTGAAGGGTAGGTCAGTACCCAGTTATGCCTGACTGAATGATTATCTCTTGTTACTGTATGCTAGTGCTAGGGGGTGAAATAGTCCCCAGTTACCGGTTGAAAGTTACCGAAGGCGTGTACCGGTTGGAAGATACCGATGATGGTTACCGGTTGAAAGATACCGATGATGTTATATGGTAAGTGGTATGATGAGGGAACTCACTAAGCTTTGTGCTTACAGTTTCAGTTTTGGTTTCAGGTACCTCTTCGTCTAAGGGTAAAGAGCCGGCGGTGTAGCAGCGCATCACACACATGGTTTCCGTATCGTATTTTCTGGGATTGTACTCTGATTTTTAATGTTCCTGGTGATATGGTTTTGAGACATGAATTTACGACTTTATAAAATATGTAATATCGACGATGTTTTGGTAACATATTTTATGATTAACTTAATTCAAAAATGTAATTTTTGGCCTCAAATTTTGGGATGTTACAGCACCAGCATACGTAAATAGTGAATTTACGATAGAAAACTTTTTAGCCTTAGTGATCTAAACAAAAGTTGTATTATATGTTAAGCAGATAACTTGCAAAAAAAGAACGCCCAAATCTGACTTCGTATGAGAAAGTTATTTATTTTCTAAGATTTGGCACAGCAATGCACGACCCGAAACTCGAATTTTAGTTCGAGCGGTTTCTAACCTACGTGACCTAAATGAGTGTTGAAGATCTCATTAATAGGAATTCAACGATAAAAAGACAGTCGGAAACGGAGTCCGTATGAAGGAGATACGAATTCTTCGCGGTCATTAAACAGTCTGATCTCCTCCTACTGTTAAATTTAAGATTGGTCAAGAATTAGTCAACGGAGTCAAAAAGAGAGTTGTAGATCTTATTTTTTACCTACACGTGGATATAAAGAACGTCAAAAACGGATCTCGTATGCGAAAGTTATGAATTTTTGAAAATCGGTTGATTTCCACCCTGTGTGCGATGCCACGTGTCATCACTAGGCTCTGACTTGGAGCCCAAGTTTGCTCACGATGTGAGCTTCATAAAATTCACGACGTGAGTGACACTCCATCCCCCTATAATATAAGAGGTTAAGCCTCCATTCTTCCTCACACCTCCCATAACTTCCCTCTCTCTCTAGAACTTCTCTATAGCCACAAAACCCCCCAAAAAGCCTAAGGAACCTCCCTAGCACGAGGCGGAAGCCCCGAGGTCCCCGATAGCTCCGAGAAGAAGAGCCTTTCGGCTTGGGAACGCTGCTCCAACGGAGCCCGGTTTTGAGAAAAACCCACTGGAAGTGAGCTACGCCTACGCTATTTTTAATATAGCTTTTATTTAATTACTGTAACGTTATTAGGAACTTATAACAATTATTTAGGTTGTTATTATGAGTTATATAGCGTCGTTATAATATCTTTTAACCACTCTCTGTACGGGGAATGTTGTTTAAAGGGCCGCATAGGATTGTTGGATTTTCGAAGTGCTATATGCCAAAATGGTCCTGCCCTTCGGTGTTTTACGTCTGGCCCATGTCTGTACATAGTGGGTGAAGAGTATTGTTTAACACCTATATAATAGTAATAATAGCTAGACTATTAATTAGTCTCGTCAAACATCAGACTAAACTCTAGTGGTAATGATACTAGGTTTTATCTGAGGGAAATTGTTTTAACAGTTTCGAAGTGTTGTCTGAGTGCCAAGTCACCACCTTATCAAGTGAGTGCATAGTTACTTTCATCTTACACATAGATATGAAGTATTTTATATAAATTGCATGCTATGTGTGCATATTATCTTAGTACTTGCAGTCTTTGCTAGATGAACGATTTTATAGACGTTTTAAATGATTTAAACTGTATATGTATTTTATATCTATAATATATGTTGGGTAAAACATGGGTAGATGAAATATGAGTTGGATGATGAGACGAGGGATGATATAGACCATGAGATAAGGGTAAGAGGTGAACAATTTGAGAAGCCTTTTTCCCAAATGATGGCCCCATTATCTAGTAGAGTATGGATGAAAACCACAGACTATTCTAGACAGTCCAGTGGAACACTAGCAGGCTCGCAACCTATAGGTGTTGTGAACGATGTGTTCACCTGGTGTACTCTAAACCTTGGCAACCATGCAGACTTGGTGCCTAAACCTTGGCAATCATGTAGACTTGATGCCTAAACCTAGGCGATCATGCAGACTTGATGCCTAAACCTTCGCGATCATGGAGGCTTGATGCCTAAACCCTGGCGATCATGCAGACTTGGTGCCTAAACCCTGGCGATAATGCAGACTTGGTGCCTAAACCCTGGCGACTATGCAGGCTTAGTGCCCGTTGTGTAAACCGTGCCAACGATGGACTTCGTGCTAATTCCTTAGGATGATCCGTAGGAATGTATGAACGAGGAATAGCTGATTCTTAGGGTAGATCCTTAAGAGTAAAGAAGATAATGGGGATGGGTAATTGGGTTGATTGCTTGATTGTTTAAACATAATAATTATATTATTGTTGGTTGAAAACCCTATGTACTCACCAAGTTTCCCTAACTGACCCAGTCAGTTTATTTGTATCACAGGTGTCGATATGAAGTTGCATTACATTGAGAGATTAAAGAGATAAAAATCACTAGTGATAATGATTGTAAGTTCTATTTATGCTTATGTTTCTGTATTGACGATAACATCCTGTTGTTTTAAAATGAATAAAATACATTTCTTCGGAAAGGCTTTGATAATGTATTTTTCTGGGAACAAATTCCGCAACACTTTTCTTTAAAAGGTTACTCTGATTTTCTAACAAGCATAAACAAAATCGGTATTTTATGGCCATGAAAATTGGGATGTCACAGTTGGTATCAGAACATTAGTTTAAGCGAACTAGGAATAAGGATTGATTTCTAGACTTAAACATAGAATCCTAAGCGATCATCGTGAGGAGTGTGTCTAATATATTTTAGGTACTACACCTGAATAGACACAAGCACTAGCTTATTTAGAGGAAATACCTAACATGCTTTTATGTGCTAAATGATTTATGATATGCATTAGATGATCGGATCCATGGTCTGCTGCCGGCCGGATCTGGATACTTTATGTGTTCAGATTTCTAAACGTTTAGTTACGGTATTAGAACTGGCATGTAACTTTTCAGAGTAATAAGGAGGATTACGCGTCTAAATCTTATCTATCTATATTCTCGTCTTGATGCACTTAACGCATGCTTTCATGAACAAAGCATCATGGTGAAGACTCGTAGAGAATTAAGTAAATGAAGGAAGTGAAAAGGATTATGATAGTGAATGACACCTATCATAAGATATCGTAAGAGTGGTATCTTGCCTTTAGATTATGTACGATAAGATAACAGTACATTCAGAGGAGTATGGTACGTCTGAAGTACACCTTCGATTAACGGGATGATGGATCGATTGGTGTAATTCCTAAAGTTTTCCTATCATCTAGAATTTCCATCACCAACCGAGTTGGATCAGAATTGATGATTAAAGATACACATGGAAGAAGTCCTAGTAGAGTCTGCGAGACACTACTTGGGACAAGTATGAGTAGGTGTGAAAGGTAGTAGATGCATATACTACAGGAAGCACAGGACTCACAATTGGATGAGGGAAAATCACAATGTTACCAAGAAGCTAGAAATTGATACCGTTTTATTCAAGTACGTCATTACTATCATTTTGGTAATAACTAAGAAGATTGTTGTTATTCCAACCCTAGTGGTCATATCAAATTAAGTCCGACTAAGAAGAATGGTTTAGAGAACCAAGTCCGATGTAGCATCTGACTTAAGCTAGAAGCTTGAAGTGAAAGACAATCAAAGCGATCAGTAGAGGTATCGCGATAGTTGCTTGTAGCTAGGAATGATACCTTTTAAAATGTGATTATATCACATTAGAACATGATGTAAGGTATAGTCTGTTCTAGAATTTGACTCTAAGAGACCTGAGTCTAAGCGTTGCAACACACGATGAGAGGTCATTGGAACGTGATCCATCGGTCTATTGTGGAAATCAAACGACTTATCTAGAGTTTGTTAAGAAGAAGAAGGAGTCTCTAGTAAGAATCGAGATTGTGACTTAAAGGTCATAATTTGGAGTCTAACGTGAGATAGGGAGCAGGTGCGAGACCGAGCACCGTCTGCAGTCAAGGAGTCCAAGAGTTAGATACTCGTTCAGAGCAACATAGAAGTTACGATTATTACCTAGCATGAAGAGATAACGTATGGAATCATTATACAGCCTTGTTTCGTTGATGATTCCAGGACGTAATCATCATAAGGGGGAGATAATTATAACGCCCGAAGATCCGGGATAGTCAATTTTGAGACAATATGCATCAAAAATGAGTTTTTTATGGAATATTATTTAGAAGTAATAATCTTAACCAAGTGGTAGTTTAGGTTACAAGGGTTTCATACATATAAAGAATCCCGAAATCCGAGTTATAATGAAGTTATGGTCCGTCGAAGTTTTACGGCAAAACCGACACGACACCGGGAGACGTAAATAGTAAATTTATGATAGAGGAATTTTTATCTTTTGTTATCTAAAAAATGTTGTAGTATACGTTAAACCGAGAACATACAAAAAAAGAACGCTCGAATCTGACTTCATATGAGTAAGTTATGAATTTTCTAAGATTTGGCATAGCAGTGCATGACCCGAAACTCGAATTTTAGTTCGAGCGGTTTTTGACCTACATGACCTAAATGAGAGTTGAAGAGATCATTAATAGGAACTCAACGATAAAAAGACAGATGAAAACGAAGTCCGTATGAAGGAGTTACAAATTTTTCGCGGTCATTTAACAGTCTAATATCCTCCCACTGTTAAATTTAAGATCGGTCGAGAAATAGCCGACGGAGTCAAACCGAAAGTTGTAGATCTTATTTTTACCTATGTGTGGATATAAAGAACGTCGAATACGGAACTTGTATGCGAAAGTTATGAATTTTTGAAAATCGGTTGATTTCCACCCTATGTGCGATGCCATGTGTCAACACCAGGCTCAGACTTGGAGCCCAAGTTGGCTCATGACGTGAGCATCATAAAACTCACGACGTGAGTGACCCTCCAGCCCCCTATAAATAAGAGGTGAAGCCTCCATTCTTCCTCACACCTCCCATAACTTCCCTCTCTCTCTCTCTCTAGAACTTCTCTTTAGCCCCAAAACCCCCCTAAAAGCCTAGGGAACCTCCCTAGCACGAGGCGGAAGCCCCGGAGTACCTGACGGATCCGAGAAGAAGATCCTTTTGGCTCTGGAACGCTGCTCCATGGAGCCCGGTTTTGAGAAAAACCCGTTGAAAGTGAGCTACGCCTACGCTATTTTTAATATAGCTTTTATTTAATTATAGTAACGATATTAGGAACTTATAACAATTATTTAGGCTGTTATTATGAGTTATATAGTGTCGTTATAATATATTTTAACCACTCGCTATACGGAGAATGTGGTTTACAGGGCCGCATAGGGTTGTTGGATTTCAGAAGTGCTATATGCCAAATTGGTCCTGCCCTTCGATGTTTTATGTCTGGCCGCTGTCTGTACATAGTGGGTGAAAAATATTGTTTAATGCCTATATAGTAGTAATAATAGCTAGACTATTAATTAGTCTCGTCAAACATTAGACTAAACTCTAGTGGTAATGATACTAGGTTTTGTCCGAGGGAAATTGTTTTAACAGTAACGAAGTGATGTCCGAGTGCCGCGTCACCACCTTATCAAGTGAGTTCATAGTAACTTTCATCTTACACATATATATGAAGTAGTTTATATAAATTACGTGCTATGTGTGCATATTATCTAAGTACTTGATGTCTATGCTAAATGAACGATTTTATACACGTTTTAAATGATTTAAACTATATATGTATTTTCTATTTACAATATATGTTGGGTAAAACATGGGTAGATGAAATATTAGTTGGATGATGATATAAGGGTTGATATACACCATGAGACAAGGGTGAGAGGTGAACAATGAGAGAAGCCTTTTTCCCAAATGATGGCCCCATTATCTAGCAGAGTATGGATGACAACCACGGACTATTTTAGATAGTCCAGTGGAACTCTAGCAGGCTTGCAACCTGTAGGTGTTGTGAACGATGTGCTCACCTGGTGTACTCTTAACCCTGGCGACCATGCAGACTTGTTGCCTAAACCTTGGCGATCATGCAGACTCGATGCGTAAACCTTGGCGATCATGCAGACTTGATGCCCAAGCCTTCGCGATCATGGAGACCTGATGCCTAAACCTTGGCGATCATGCTGACTTGGTGCCTAAACCCTGGCGATCATGTAGACTTGGTGCCTAAACCCTGGCGACTCTGCAGACTTAGTGCCCATTGTGTAAACCGTGGCAACGATGGACTTCGTGTCGATTCCTTAGGATGATCCTTAAGAATGAATGAACGAGGAATAGTTGATTCTTAGGGTAGATCCTTAAGAGTGAAGAAGATAATGGGGATGAGTAATCGGGTTGATTGTTTGATTGTTTAAACATAATAATTATATTATTGTGGGTTGAAAACCCTGTGTACTCACCATGTTTCCCTACCTGACGCACTCAGTTTATTTGTATCACAGGTGTGGATGTGAAGTTACATTACACTGAGAGATTAAGGAGATGAAAATCACTAGTGATAATGATTGTAGGTTCTATTTATGCTTATGTTTCTGTATTGACGATGACATCCCGATGTTTTAAAATGAATAAAATACATTTATTCAAAAATGCTTTGAAAATGTATTTTTCTGGGAACAAATTACGCAACACTTTTCTTTACAAGGTTACTCTAATTTTCAAACAAGCATAAACAAAATTGGTCTTTTCTGGCCGTGAAAATGGGGATGTCACATCTTTGTTGGGACAAGATTAAGAATGTGGCCAACAGTCTCTGATGAGTAGCAAAAATTTATTAAATCTAAACCTAACCCACTACTAAGCACTAAGATATAAACTCGAATCTTGGTGACAGGTGAAGATCGCCTATTCCCTATAATCAAGTTCATCTTTCCATGCTCCACATCCTCACTTCTTCTTAGCCCCTGAAAATCAGAACAAATATAAAACCCACATCCTGTATCAAGGACCCAAGAACTAGAATACGATGAGTTATTAGATTAGATAGTGTAAATACCTACTGACGTTGGCTTCATGAATTCAAGATAAGGATATCAAATTATTTTAAAAAAATATTCAATTTTATACAATTAAAACATTATTAAAGGCAATTATCCTAATAAATTCATGAGATACCTTTTAAACCGAATTTTTGTGGATCTGACTGTCCAACATGTTGTGGTAAACAATCACCACGCCGTGTTAGGACGATTTCCCAGGTTAACACGCTGTGGTGGAAGAACACCACGTTGAGTTGGCGGAAAAAAATGACGATTCAGTTTGCTTCTTCTTGTTCAAGTTCAATGATTGAATCAATTTAACAAAAAACTAAACATACGCTCTGATACCACTGAAGGGTATTATGCAAAACATATAATTCCTATGTGTGCATGCAACCCTAATTGTTGATCTATGTTTTCTCTAACTGAACAAACAAACTTGAAAAACAAAATAGAAAACCCTAGCATACTAGCATATTTTTCAAAATACACAATTAGGGTTAGAAGAATCATACCTTGATTGATATATTGTAATAACAATGCAAATCTTTGTGTTGTTAAATCCATGAGAGCAAGCATCACAAATGTCACGCCTCCAGTGGTTCACACTTAACACTAGAAATGGAAGATGATTGAGAAGGAGAAAAGATGCTCAAAACTTCTGCTGACACTTCAAAAGAACAGGTGGCTGGAATTTCAAGGGTTTAGGCTGTTTATATATAGTGAAGTCAGGAAACCCTAGATAAACCCTAATCTAAGATATTCCTTATTTATCCACCAAAGACTATTCTAGAAACCCTAAGGACTATGAAAACCATCCATACCTTATGGAAGGTTCTAGATTGCCTCTTGCTCAAGTATTGAACAATTTAACTTCAGTCACTATACTTTTAATTAATTCATTTAATCCCAAAATTAATTCCAATTAACTTCTGATTAAATATTACTATTTCTAATTAATATATTATTCTTATAATATATTAAAAATCATTTATTTCAATTTATTTATCAAATAATAAATCAACCTTTTTCTCCAAAATAATCCTGTCTAGTTGCTAGTATTGAGGGCAATCCAATAGGACTGTGCTACTATCAATTTAAGTATATACCATTTATATTTATGGGCTTAGACACCTAATCCAATAGTATTTTGGGGGAGCTCACTAAGTTTTATGTTTACGGTTTTCAGTTTGTGTTTTAGGTACTGCAGCTCGAAAGGGAAGGGCCCGACTTGTTCGCACTGCATCCACACGTGTTTTTCTGTATTATGTGATTTTGGGATTTATACTATGATATTATTTTCCATTATGATACACTTTTGGTTGTTTTGACATGACTATTGGATGTTTGAAATGAAAGTTTTTATCTAGAAATTTTGGGATGTTACACATAATCAATGGTCTAAATCATAATCCATCTTACTAAGGTTAAAAAGCCATTTTTCGCTTCCCATGCTTGCCCAACTAATCATGGACCAAAACCCCTAAAGAATTGAGGCCTAAAATGGCACATGAAGACTTCTTGTGAGTACGCCCTGCATACCACCCTATTATGCCCAACGTACTACTTGATCATAGAAAAGTTATGTGTAGCACACCAAGATGGTACGCCCGACGTACGCCATTGCTGCCCAAACTCAACCTTTAGCTCTTAATACCTTAAGACCTAATGTCCAACTCCCATATTTAACTCTAAGTGACGTATTAAGTCATAAAGTTCCTGACTTTATGACTTTTCAAGGCTTAATGGAGTCTAAACGAAAGCCCTAGATTCATATCTTCACCAAAGGGCCACTAACTCATGCATGGAAGATATATACCCACCAAGATTAGATTTTTATGACTTCATGACCTCAAAAATAACTACAAATGAGGTTCAAATGTTATGGAGTAACTTCTACTCACAAGAACCAAGCCATGGGACAAAACATCCTCAAAACATAAACCAAAACTAGATCCACACTAAAGAGCCATAAAGTTTAAGCTTTATCCCTACAGAAGCTTGCAAATATGATAAAACTCCTGGATCTCCAAGATGTAGCCACAACAATCCATAGGGATGAAGTTCTCCTTCTTCCACAAGGCACCAAAAATACTTTAAAGGTCCAAACACAAGCTCTCAAAGATTAGGGTTTCATAATTAAGGTCAGAGAGGATAGAGGCTGGAAATAAGGCCAACCTCTAGGGAGATAATGAGGTTTTTGAAGGATCTTGTATGCTCAAGAATCATATTAAAGTGATATTGCTAATTAACATATGATACTAATGATTCACACTAACAACAACTTGATATAATTGATTATTTATTAGAAATTGGTTTTAATAAATATTCAATAAATTCTTATAATTAATTGGAAATTGTTTATTTCTAGGAAATAATAATTTTCATTATCAAGTAACATTACATAATTCATATGGTATGAATTAATAAGTCATGTAGAACATCTTGGATCCTATAAATTCTTTTCTCTTTTACCAAAAATTTAAAGTTTAAATTTTATAAACTTGCTTTATAAAATATAAAAGTTTTATCTTCTTCCTTTTATTATTTTTGAAAATAAGAGTCAAAAGGAAGAACATGGATTTTTCAATTCTTTAATTGAAAGAAATCAACCTAGTAAAGCATGTTGGGACATGCTCCTGACAAAGGGACATGGTTTGGTCAAAAGTCTTAAGACCTTGTTGTTAAGAACCTTGCTTTATCCTTTAAGACTTGAGGCTTGCATTTCTCTTGCCTTTCATGCATTCTCTCTTATTTTTTGTTCATCTCATGAAGATTACATGCTTCTTATACTCTCTTTGTGTTCTTATTTTGACAAGAACATAAATTTTAAGAGCCTTAAGAGTTTTATACAAAAGAACTAGCATTCTACATCAAGTTTAGTCATTGTTAATGTCTCTTAAGTTCATCATTCTTCATCAACTTCTAAGCCTTGCAAGAGGACCCAAATAACTACAAAGGTTGTAATTTATCCATCTTCTTCTTTGCTTGGTTTTTAATCACTCTATAACTTGCAAGATGATACTTGGTGTGTTTAACTTGTTTATGTTATTAAAAAATGATCAAGTCTTTCGTTGATAAATGTTATATTTCTGAAACTAGTTTTTGAATAAAAACCCAACAATTGGTATCAAGAGCCACCTTGCCAGGGTCAGATTTTTTGATTTTTGGAAATCTTAGTTTTTGGAGAATATTAAAGAATTGAAATCTTTTTTGAAGGTTTCAAATATAAAGTTGAAATACAAACCGGTAAGAACTATCTAAGGCCTTAATGATAAAAAAGGATAAATTAAATTTTACTTAGTATGATTTTCTTTCTAATCAGTAGAAATGTCCTCATTTTATTTCCTTAGGATAACACCTAGAACACTACTAATTGTAACTTGAGTACAAACACCAAATAACTAGTAGATATAACATTTTCTTCATAAGATTTTGTATGGAAAGGCTCCATCGCTATCTTATTAAATGTTTTAGGGATTTAAAGCCTATATTGGAATAAAGCTTTTAGACCCAAAATCTACTAGATACATATTTGTATAATAGTCTAAATATGGCTTAGATTATTATATGCAAACCCACCAAGAATAAGTTTTTTTATTCCCTTGATAGCTGAGTTAGTACAAAACAAGCTTCTAATGACAAAGCAAGTGGTAGGCACATAGAACTTGAAGCAGCTCAAGAACCATAACATGATGTAGTTACAGTTAGCACTAGATTTAACAAGGATTGTTAATCCTGAATAATAGCTATTCACAAACACAAATTGTTTGTATTAGTGGTATGAATCATCTATGACTTGATAAATGTGTAATCTCTCATTGGTGAGCTTTAATTGATGATTTCTAGCAAATCCATCAAATACCTAGATGTTATGTCAGATAACGAATCTGATTAATGACTTAGAGTCATGAACATGAGATGTAATCCATGTATGATAATCAAGTATGGTCTTGATTAAACTTCCACCTTCTAGCTAGGCTAGAAGGAGTAAGTGATTCTTCTAGAAAGAATACATTGCATGGATAACTATAAAAATTTAAAGCGAGACTTCTAATAAAAGGGTTTTCTCATACTCATGTCATTGACTATGGTTCTTATCATACTCATGGCATTGACTTTGATCAAACGTTTTTGACAAGTAGCTATGATCAGTCAACAAGGATATTGTTTACTATAAATTCATTTTCTCAATATGAGATATAACAAATAGATTTCAAGAAAGACCATTTTATTTAATAGGAAATCTAGTAGAAGATATCTATATAGATATTAGCGTGGAAGTTTTCTTAATCCATGTTATCCTAACAAAATCTGTAAAGCTTGAGATCCACTTGTTGATATAAAGCAAACATCTTAATGTTACAATCATCATTTTGATGTAAATCCGTAAGGTATGTTTTTATATGAAAATGAATAGAACATACGTGTTTACTAAGAACTAGTGGGAGCATAGTGATATTCTTAATCTTGTATGAATGCGACATGCTGAATCATGAGAAATTACATTTTGACCATGGCAGACCTTTTCACCTTGACTCAGAATGTATTTCTAAAATGAAATACTTAAGAAGAACAATATACATTCTTGGAATGAAAAATCTGTAGAGATAGATAAAATGAATGTTGAAAGTTTTATATCCTTATGAATATATTAACAATATCTTGAAAGAGATCAAGATGGAAGATTTCTTTGGAGGAACCTTAACGTGACCTAACTCATAGGTTTGAACTAGATGAAATGATTTATATTCGATTTTCTTGGCAAATGAATCCATCATTTATGTCATATTATGCATAAGACTTGATATATGATCATGATATGATCATATTATAATTTACAAACTACATACATGGTTAAGTCACCGGATGACTATAGAACATTTTAAGAGTGCTTTAGAAGGACTAAGAGAATGTGTATGAGACATACAATTTAGAATAAAATCTTCATGTGAAGAGCTACATAAGATTCTTATTTCTAAGCAAATATAGATAATTATGAATTATAATTAGATTATGACTTCATTGTGGGATGAAGAGTAAGTTTAGGTGGAATGAGGTCCAAGAAAAACAAAATGCCACAAAATACTACAAAATACGAATACACTACTTTATAAGTTGAAATCTAATATGATTGGATGAATGAGTTCATCGAAAAACTATGTTAATATCTACAATTCAAGGATCACATAAAAATCTTTATGAATTCGAGAGTATACTTAATTGAGCTAAGAAACTCTATGTCACGAAAGAATACCAATCATATATTCCAATATA
Source organism: Lactuca sativa (assembly GCF_002870075.4). Taxonomy (NCBI): domain Eukaryota; kingdom Viridiplantae; phylum Streptophyta; class Magnoliopsida; order Asterales; family Asteraceae; genus Lactuca; species Lactuca sativa. The sequence goes on from NC_056630.2 coordinate 284,598,688, forward strand.
TTTAACTGTACCTAGAGTAAAGTCAAATATGGAGATAATAGTATTCGAAGAAGTTACACAAATTAAGTTTAGTCGAACCCATTCATAAAGTCCTTTTTGAGCTAAGTATGAATGCTCACACTTCAGCTGTAAGACTTTATTGTTCTAGAAATGAGATTTTGATTTGGATTTAGTATTTGGATATTAGAACATTGTAACAACAACTATTATATAATGTTTTGATATTGTAACGTCTGGATCCTGCTATGTATTTTAAGTCAAATTAGTCATTTTTGCAAAGGGACTCGACGAGTTGGAGGCCCCAAACTCTTCGAGTAGGAATGGATTTTTGGACGCGGGACTTAAAGTCCACTCGACGAGTTGAGAGCCTCAACTCGACGAGTAGGGCTACCATAGTGAAACCCTAATTTTCAGGGTTTGCACCCTATTTAAACATCTTAACCTCCAAAGGGTGGCCTCATTTGCAGCCTCCGTCACTCCAAACCCTAGCTACGAAACCCTAATCCACTGTGGAGTGTTCTTGAGCCATTTTTGTGTGTTCTTGGTGATTTTGAAGCTTAAGAACGAAGGAGAAGCTTGAGGATTCAAGAGGAAGTAGGTAGATCTAGAACTTGAGCTGCATTTCTGACTTATTTCAGGTATAAAGTTAATACCTTGGATTTCATTTGCTTAGATCTTCATTTAGGGTTGTATTTTTGTTACTTTTGGGCCATATTGAAGTCATTTTCGGGATTTGAGTGTATCATGAGATTTTGACTTCAGATCTAGGCACTCATGAGCTTATGAGGCTTAAAGTTGCCAACTTTATCGAGCCTTGGCCCTTCCCCATTCCCTAGACCTCGTATATAGCTTAGTTTTGGAGATTCTAGCTTCATAGCACCAAGCACAAACATAAAGTTAGCAACTTGATGTGTTAACTTAGTCCTAGGGCATCAGATCTATGGTTTGGAAGCATTGAATTCGACTGGAAACAACTGAATGAGTTTATCCTATGGGGACTCGACGAGTTTTTCATGCAACTCGGCGAGTTGGGTCATGGTCCCCCAACCTTTTCCTATTACTCGGCAAAATCGTTGAGTCTAGGAGATGCCTCAACAAGTTGGCCATGATTTTGGGTTTAGAAGATTGAAGAACTCGACGAGTTCAAAGAGGAACTCGGCGAGTTGAGAGGGAAATGTCCTGACTCTGTTTTGAGGAGGAACTCGACGAGTTCATGAAAGAAATCGATGAGTTGGATTGAGATTTCCAGGGTTTAATGGATCATGGAACTCGATGAGTTGTTGGACCAACTCGGCGAGTTGAGTCAACCAGGATGTTGACTTTGACATGGATGTTGACTTTGACCTGGATGTTGTGTAACACCGTGAATTTCAAAATAATTTTTCGCATAATATAAAAACATTTTCATTTAATTTTCATAAAAACATCAATGTTTTAAGACTCCAATCCATATCATACAAAAATCCCAAGATCACATATCATAAACATCCCATGCATGTGTACAGATCAAGCTGGCGCCTTCCCACGGTCATCACTAGTACCTGAAACAAACAACACTAACACTATAAGCACAAAGCTTAGTGAGTTCCCCAAAATATCACACATAACACATATTAGCCACTCGAGGCTATAACTCTGTGGGTCCGTAGACCCTACTCTGTTAACCCACTGGTTCTAACTTTGGGAACCTTCCGGTTCCAACTCTATAAACATGCACAGCATAAATCACATAGAAATAATGCAGTACAACACATAACATACATATAGCATACAAATACTCTGTCACATAACTCTGATTACCTACTCAAGGTAAAGTATAGCGAGAAGACTCACATCGGGTATCTCGATAACTCGCAAATCCCGGAAATCACTCGCGCTCGATCCTCCGAGCTATAATCCTCCTATAACACAATATATCTCTAATTAACACTTTCTCAACTAAGGTTGACTACCCCTATCAAGTCAACACTGGCCAACTCTGGTCAACGCTCAACGGCCAACTTTGACTGGACTCGGCGAGTGCACTAAAGTGACTTGGCGAGTCTATACGTGTTCACTGACTCCCTAGGATCCTCTTTTGACACGTCGAGTACTTTCCTGACTCGACGAGTTCCACCTGGCATGAATCGCGGGGCCACCACGACTCAACTCGCCGAGTCTCAAGAACAACTTGGCGAGTTCCAGCTCGACTCAGTCCACCTGGCAACCCTCTCTAACTCTCCCTGACTCACTGAGTCAACCCTTAACTCGGCAAGACCACTCGCTGAGTGGTTAAGGACAATCTTCATGCTAGTCGCCGAGTCTGTTCTTCAGACTCGACGAGTCCATGCCATGCATCAACTCAATCTCGCTTCTGAGGTCAGATCCGCTCCAACAACTCATAGATCTAGCCCTCCCAAGCACATTCATCACGTAAAGTTACCATCTTGGCTACCATGCAACGCCTACAAGGCTTCTTTTGATGAAATGACATCTAAAATGGTAACCTAAGTCCCCAACTCAAAAGGAAAGGCATAAAGTAGGGCATTTGGGACTCTCTAGACCCACTAAGGTCCAGATCTAGGTACCATTTCCCCAAGGGACCTCTCACACTCCAAATACAAGGCAAACAAGGCATGAAGAAACCCTAGATTTGGCCATATCAACAAAAACACGAGAATAAGCTCTGAATGTTACCTCAAGTAGCTTCCTCTGACGAAATGGAAGTAGATCCAAGCTCCGCAACTCTCCTAGCTTGACCTTCCTCTTCCTTTCTTTCAAACACACACAAAATTGGTGAATAATGGCCTCTTATCTCACTCACAAGAACTCTCAGCTGCTCTGGTGCTCTCAAGGTCGAAGGTAGCCGCAATGAATGGCCATAAGGTCCTTTAAATAGGGCTCAGGATCGGGAAATTAGGTTTTCATTAAACAACGCGGACTCGCCGAGTCCAGGCGCGAACCCACGTCCAAAACCGCGATCCTACTCGGCGAGTTTGAGCTCCAACTCGCCGAGTCCCCTCACAAAACACCAAAGATATAAGAATAAATAATACCTAGGAATACGGGCTGTTACAGTTCTCCCCCACTAGAACTAGACTTCGCCCTCGAAGTCTTGCTCTGCAAATAACTTCGGATGCTGCTCACGCATCTCATGCTCCGGCTCCCAGGTCATCTCGGACCCCTTCCGATGCTACCACTGAACCAAAACTAGGGGTACCTCCTTGTTCCTCAGAACCCTGATTTTTCGATCTCTGATGGCCACTGGTCTCTCAGCATAATTTAGGCTCGCATCCACCTGAATATCCTCTAATGGAACCACTGCCGACTCATCGGCTATACACTTCCTCAGCTGCGACACATGAAAAGTGTTGTGAATCTGCCCCAACTCTGCTGGCAAATCCAAACGATAGGCTACCCGGCCTACCCTCGCGATCACTCGGAAAGGACCAATATATCAGGGCCCCAACATGCCCCTCTTCCTGAATTGAATCACTCCTTTCCAAGGAGAGACCTTCAGGAGTACAAGGTCGCCGACCTGAAACTCAAGCTCGGACCGGCGTCTGTCTGCATAACTCTTCTGTCGGCTCTGAGCGGTCAACAACCTCTGTCTGACCTGCTGGATCTGCTCTGTCATTTGAAGCACGATCTCTGTACTACCCATCACCCGCTGTCCAACCTCTCCCCAACAAATGGGGGTCCGACACCTCCTTCCATACAGCAGCTCAAAAGGCGGCATACCAATGCTTGAATGATGGCTGTTGTTGTAGGAAAACTCTGCCAAGGGCAAATATGCATCCCAGCTACCCCCGAAATCCAACACACATGCCCGGAGCATGTCCTCGAGCGTCTGAATCGTCGGCTCACTCTGACCGTCTGTCTGGGGATGATATGCGGTACTAAAATGCAGTCTAGTACCCAACTCCTCATGAAACGTATTCCAGAATCTAGAAGTGAAGTGCACATCACGGTCTGAAACAATCGAGATCGGCACCCCATGCCGAGATACCACTTCCCTCACATATACCTCTGCCAATTTCTCTGCTGAAGAACTCTCGCCGATAGCGAGGAAGTGAGCGCTCTTCGTCAATCTGTCCATAATCACCCAAATTGCATCAACTCCTCTGGCAGTCCTTGGCAATTTGGTGATGAAATCCATAGTGATCTGTTCCCACTTCCATTCGGGAACCTCCAATGGCTGCAACTTACCATGCGGCCTCTGGTGCTCGGCCTTAACCCTACGGCAGGTCAAGCACCTCTCAACAAACCACGCGACATCCCTCTTCATACAGGACCACCAATACTCCTTTCTCAGATCCAAATACATCTTAGTGGCCCCCGGATGGATCGAGAATTTCGACCGATGAGCCTCCTTATTAAAATGGTACGCGTCCCTCCCACAAACGGCACCCAGATACGCCCCTGAAATGTCATAAGCCCCCGACCATCGGTAACGAACTCTGAAACCAATCCAACAACCCGTTCCATCTTCTGCATCTCAGGTTGCACAGCCTCAGCATGTGCCCCACGAATGGCGTCCAACACTGGAGCTATCACGGTCAATCTCAAACATACATCCTGCAGCGGGGTGCTCTCCACCGTGCGGCTCAATGCATCGGCTACCACATTAGCCTTGCCTGGGTGGTACAGGATCTCACAATCATAATCCTTAACCACATCCAACCACCTTCTCTGACGCATATTTAGGTTGGGCTGATCCATCAAATACTTCAAACTCTTATGGTCCGTGTATATCGTACACTGAACCCCATACAAGTAGTGACGCCAAATCTTGAGGGTGAACACCACTGCCCCCAATTCTAGATCATGGGTGGGATATCTCGTCTCATGAGGCTTCAGCTGCCTCGATGCATATGCTAAGCAGAAGCTCGGGCGTTAATCACTGGCTTGGATCTTGCCTCCCAATTAGGCATACCCCTCTCATTCACATGCCCTCTCTGCATCAGCACCGCTCCCAACCCCAAAATCGATGCATCACAGTATACCACAAAGTCCTCCATCCCTTCCGGGAGGGCTAACACCGAGGCTTCGCACAACCTTTGGCGAAGTGTCTCAAAGGAGGCATGTTGCTCGGGGCCCCATGAAAAAGCAACACCCTTCCGGGTCAATCTGGTGAGTGGCACTATGATCTTAGAGAAATCCTTGATAAATCTCCGATAATACCCTGCCCTAGGAAACTCCTGATCTCGGAGGGTGACCTCGGCACCTCCCAACTCATCACCGCCTCAACCTTGGCCGGATCGACCAATATCCCTTCCTGGTTAACGAGATGTCCTAAGAACTGGACCTCCCGCAACCAGAAATCACACTTGGAGAATTTGGCATAAAGCCTCTCCGATCTCAGAACTCCGAGAACCTTTCTCAAATGCTCCTCATGCTGCTCTCTAGATCTCGAATATACCAGAATGTCGTCGATAAATACAATCACCGACCGATCCAGCATCGACCTGCACACTCGGTTCATGAGATCCATGAACACTGCCGGGGCATTGGTGAGCCCGAAAGGCATCACCACAAACTCATAATGCCCATAACGCATCCTGAACATTGTCTTCTGGACGTCCTCATCCCGCACCCTCACCTGATGATATCCAGACCTCAAATCGATCTTGGAGAACCAAGATGCTCCCTGCAACTGATCGAATAAATCATCGATCCTCGACAACGGGTAACGGTTCTTGACCGTCAGCTTGTTCAACTCCCGGTAATCAATGCACATCCGGTGTGAACCATCCTTCTTCTTGACGAACAGGATAGGCGCTCCCCACGGCGAGCTGCTCGGCCGAATAAACCCCTTCCCCAACAGCTCCTGAAGCTGCGAGGATAACTCTTGCATCTCTGGAGGTGCAAGGCGATAAGGCACCTTAGCGATAGGCACGGCCCCCAGAACCAAATCGATACTGAACATCACTTGCCTCACAGGAGGCACACCCGGAAACTCCTCGGGAAATACATCCGGGAACTCACGCACTACCGGAACCTCCTCAACAGACCTCGGCCTCTCGGAATCCACCCGCGTATCCATCACACACGCAACAAAACCCTTACAGCCCTGCTGTAGACACTGCCTCGCCCTAGCGGCCGAACAAAACGCTGATCTTGAACGTGTACCCTCACCGTACACCGAAAGAACTCCCCCACTAGGGTCTCGTCTGGTCACCAGCTGTCGCTCGCAGTCGATAACCGCACCAAATCTGCTCAACCAGTCCATGCCCACAATGACACAGACATCACCCATCGCAATAGGAACCAGATCAATCGGGAACTCAACACCGAAAATCTCGACTACGCACCCTCGGAGAACCTCCGTGGCATATATCAACCTCTCATCAGCTATGGAAACTCTCAGAGGCCGGCTCAACGCCTCACGACTAACACCGATATGCTGACTAAAAGCCAAAGATACAAAAGACCGACTCGCACCCGAGTCAAATAACACTAAGGCAGGTATAGAATTCACAAGAAAAGTACCTACGCATAACATAATATAAGCATAATATCTCAACATCAAAATATATATACGAAAGAATACATACCAGCCACGACATCGGGCGCTACGCGGACCTCCTCCACGGTCAGCTGAAAAGCTCTCCCTCGTGCCCTCGGCGCCTCGGCCTTCACTGGCCGACTCTCGGTAGCTCTGATAGCGGCAGGGGCAGATCCCTGAGGTGCTCCCTAAGATGATCCTTGCAACTGCGGACACTCTGCCTTCCGGTGTCCGGTCTGATTGCAGTGAAAACACACCGCAAACCCCTTAGGGCAGTCCTTGTCCATGTGCCCCTCCTTGCCACACTTGTAGCAAGATCCCGCTCTACAGACTCCATCATGACCCTTGCCACACTTCCCACAAGTGCGGCCCTTTTGGCTCCCTGGTTTGGGATCAGCGGGCTTGGCCCACTTGGCTGCCGGCTGAGACTGTGTCGGTCGCCGATCCCTCCCCTGAGACTCCGCCTCCTCCCTGGCCTGAGTCTCTAGCTCAATCTCCCTCTTCCGGGCATTTGCCTGAAGCTAAGCAAATGTCCGGTACGAGGAGTTCGCCGCGAACTCCTGAATGTCTCTCCTCAAAATACTCAGATATCGGCTCATATGTGTCTGCTCGGTGGACACGTGCTCAGGGCAGAACATCGCCCTCTCATGGAACATCCTGGTAATTGTTGTAACAGACTCAGTACCCTGCTTGAGGGTTAGAAACTCCTGGGACAAATGCTCCCTCTCCACCTGGGGAACGTACTCATCTCGGAACATGGCAGTGAACCTCTCCCAGGTCACTGCCGCAAGCTCAGCAGGCGTAAAGTGCACTGTCACAAACTTCCACCAGTCCTTCGCTCCCAAGCAAAGCTGGTTCAGCACGAACCGAACCTTCAAATGATCAGGAGATGAGCAAGTGAAGAAACACCCCTATATGTTAGAAATCCACCTCATAGCTGCCACCGGGTCCTGGGTCCCATCAAACTCTGGCAGTTTTGTGTTGCTGAACTCCCGGAACAGCAACGCATCACCACCTTGCGGCCTTGCGGTAGCCGCTGCAACAACAGCCTCAGAAAGAGCGGCATAACGCTCGTCAAAGGTCTCAATCAGCATGGTCTTAATAGACCCGAACATCTCTGGTATCTCTGCCCTGATGGTTGTTGCCACCTCCTCATGGATGATCCGGCGGATCTCCTTATAACTGGTCTCACTGCTCTCAGGCATCAGACGTGTCCTCACCATGATCTACCTCTGAAATACAACATACGATAAATTAGAATCCATTCGAGCATACTCACACTTGACAACTCATCCCTCCTTAATCCTTGGTATTCCAAAGATTCCTACTTGGGCTGCACTCCGCCCCGGTGCTTTTAGTAGTACGGGCCCAATACTACTATCTGCACCGTATCAGAATACACCCCAAGTCCTCCTCTTCGGATCCCAAAATCCAAGTACTCTGTCATGCATAATCCACTCTCTAATAAATCTCTCATAAGCCCCTCGCTGCTACCTACTCACTCTCAAGCAGCTCACCTCTCCCTAGGCTAAGGCATCACAAATCAGGCCACTCTAGTCCTAATAGGAGTACCTAGCCTACTCTAGCATGAGAATACATCATATCAATATTAATATCACATAACATGAGGGTATTTTTGGGAAATCACCGTTCGGGCGCGGACTGATCGTACACACAACTCTGCTCTGCGTTTTTCCAAAAATCTTTTACTCTTTTTGAAAATACTACACAAATCCTCATTTTGAGTTCAAATACGCCCGAAGGTGTACTCGAATTCCTCAAACCAAGGCTCTGATACCAACTTGTAACACCGTGAATTTCAAAATAATTTTTCGCATAATATAAAAACATTTCCATTTAATTTTCATAAAAAACATCAATGTTTTAAGACTCCAATCCATATCATACAAAAATCCCAAGATCACATATCATAAAAATCCCATGCGTGTGTACAGATCAAGCCGGCGCCTTCCCACGGTCATCACTAGTACCTGAAACAAACAACACTAACACTGTAAGCACAAAGCTTAGTGAGTTCCCCAAAATACCACACATAACACATATTATCCACTCAAGGCTATAACTCTGTGGGTCCGTAGACCCTACTCTGTAAACCCACTGGTTCTAACTCTGGGAACCTTCCGGTTCCAACTCTATAAACATGCACAACATAAATCACATAGAAATAATGCAGTACAACACATAACATACATATAGCATACAAATACTCTGTCACATAACTCTGATTACCTACTCAAGGTAAAGTATAGCGAGAAGACTCACATCGGGTATCTCGATAACTCGCAAATCCCGGAAATCACTCGCGCTCGATCCTCCGAGCTATAATCCTCCTATAACACAATATATCTCTAATTAACACTTTCTCAACTAAGGTTGACTACCCCTATCAAGTCAACACTGGCCAACTCTGGTCAACGCTCAACGGCCAACTTTGACCGGACTCGGCGAGTGCACTAGAGCGACTCGGCGAGTCTATACGTGTTCACTGACTCCCTAGGATCCTCTTTTGACACGGCGAGTACTTCCATAACTCGACGAGCTCCACCTGGCATGAATCGCGGGGCCACCACAACTCAACTCGCCGAGTCTCAAGAACAACTCGGTGAGTTCCATCTTGACTCAGTCCACCTGTTAACCCTCTCTAACTCTCCCTGACTCACTGAGTCAACCCTTAACTCGGCAAGACAACTCGCTGAGTGGTTAAGGACAATATTCAAGCTACTCGCCGAGTCTGTTCTTCGGACTCGGCGAGTCCATGCCATGCATCAACTCAATCTCGCTTCTGAGGTCAGATCCGCTCCAACAACTCATAGATCTAGCCCTCCCAAGCACATTCATCACGTAAAGTTACCATCTTGGCTACCATGCAACGCCTACAAGGCTTCTTTTGATGAAATGACATCTAAAATGGTAACCTAAGTCCCCAACTCAAAAGGAAAGGCATAAAGCAGGGCATTTGGGACTCTCTGGACCCACTAAGGTCCAGATCTAGGTACCATTTCCCCAAGGGACCTCTCACACTCCAAATACAAGGCAAACAAGGCATGAAGAAACCCTAGATTTGGCCATATCAACAAAAACACGAGAATAAGCTCTGAATGTTACCTCAAGTAGCTTCCTCTGACGAAATGGAAGTAGATCCAAGCTCCCCAACTCTCCTAGCTTGGCCTTCCTCTTCCTTTCTTTCAAACACACATAAAATTGGTGAATAATGGCCTCTTATCTCACTCACAAGAAGTCTCAGCTGCTCTGATGCTCTCAAGGTCGAAGGTAGCCGCAATGAAGGGCCATAAGGTCCTTTAAATAGGGCTCAGGACCGGGAAATTAGGGTTTCATTAAACAACGCGGACTCGCAAAGTCCAGGCGCGATCCTGTGTCCAAAACCGCGATCCTACTCGGCGAGTTTGAGATCCAACTCGCCGAGTCCCCTCACAAAACACCAAAGATATAAGAATAAATAATACCTGGGAATCTAGGTTGTTACATGTTGGATTTGACTAGGATGTTGACTTTGACTTTGACCATTGACATAATTGACCCTTAAAGGGGTTATGAGTATGACAGGGTAATTAAAGGAGATTTTTATGTGTAGGAGTTTGATAGGAGTTGATACCAGAGCTGTGGACAGTTCAACTACTACACGACATTTGAGGCGAATTACCTTCCATTAGAAGTAGGTCGAAGGGACCAATGTTGACCCACTTGTAAGAGTTATAGTAGAGATGATTGTCATTGTGATAATTATCTGGTATATCACTATCTATTATGTTGTATGTGCTAGTTTGCTATGATATTATGTGATAGTGGTAGGAGGGTTAGAATAGACCCCAGTACCGGTCGATAAGGCTGAAGGGGTATGCTAACACCTGGATAAGCTAGGTAGTATCTGACTTATGTGTTTATGAGCTAGAATGTTATATGGTAGAAGTAGGGGTGAAATAGTCCCTGGTACCGGTCGAAAGGACCAAAGGGGTTGGTCGGCACCCTGATATGCTAGGCGATGTACCAGTCGAAAGAGCCTAATGGGTAGGCCAGCACCCTGACATGCTAGGTAAGTTACCGGTTGCAAGAGACCGAAGGGGTAGGCAAACACCCTGATATGTTAGGCAGTAACCGGTTGAAAGAGACCGAAGGGGTAGTCCTGTACCTGGATATGTAAGTCAGTATGATTATTTTATGTTATGTGGTATGATGGGGGAACTCACTAAGCTTTGTGCTTTCAGGTCTCAGTTTTTGTTTCAAGTACTTCTTCTTCGAAGGGAAAGGTCGGCATGATAGCAGCACATCGCACACACAATGTTCCGGACTATGACATTCTTGGGATTTTGTACTATGACAATATTATATTATGATATGTTTTGAGACATATGACTTATGGGTTTATTTGTCGATATGATATAACTTAATGATGTCGTATAGTGGGACATATTTCCTCCTTCGACTATGATAGCTGCGGGCCGTTGACACTTCACCGTAGAGTGTGGGTTCCGTACACAGGCGGTGTGTGCCAGATCCTGATGGAGGAGGCGCACAAGTCCAGATTTTCCATCCATCCCGGGGCGAAGAAGATGTACAAAGATCTTTTTCCTGATTAATGGTGGTCCTGCATGAAGTGGGATGTAGCCTGATATGTTGAGAGATGCTTAAACTACAGGAAGGTCAAGGCAGAGCACCGGAGGCCTCACGGAAAGACGTAACCGTTGGATATCCCTATGTGGAAGTGGGAGGACATTATTATGGATTTCATCACAAAGCTTCCCAGGACCGAACGGGGAGTGGATTCGATTTGGGTCATTGTGGATCGATTGACCAAGAGTGCCCATTTCTTTCCGATCCAGGAGGGCATTTTGGCCGAGAAGTTGGCCGACATCTACACCAGTCTCCGTGATTTCTGATCGAGACGTATGGTTTACTTCTAGATTATGGAAGATATTTCATTATGAGTTGGGTACTCGTCTGCACTTTAACACTGCTTTTCACCCGAACACAGATGGTAAGAGTGAGCGGACCATCTAGACTTTGGAGGATATGATGCGAGCGTGTGTCTTAGGCTTCGGTGGTAGCTGGGATACCTACCTTCCCTTAGCAAAGTTTTCCTATAATAGCTACCACGCGAGTATCGACCATCCTCCCTTTAAGATGTTATATGGGAGGAAGTTCAGAACCACGATATGCTTGGGTGAGGTTGGGTAGAGTGTCATGGGGAGTACCAAAGTGGTACTCAAGACGACGGAGAGGATCCAACAGGTCCGGAGCAGGCTACAGACTGCTTAGAGTCGGAAGAAAAGTTATGCTGACAAGCGTCGTTCAGACTTAGAGTTTGAGATTGTAGATATAGTTCTCCTGAAGGTGTCACCTTAGAAAGGTGTCATCCGGTTTAGGAAGCAGGGCACGATGGCCCCCGGGTACATAGGTTCTTTTAGGGTTATAGCTCGGTGGGCAAGGTGGCATATAGGTTGGATCTGCCAGCCGAGCCTAGTCAGATCCACATTACCTTTCATGTCTCCCAACTACAGAAGTTCTTGGTAGATAACTCTATAGTGGTACCTCTAGAGGATATTCAGGTGGATTACAACATGAACTACATCGAGCGACCGATAGCCATCCTCGACAGGAAGACGAATATTACACCCCAAACCGGAACGACGGAAACGTTCAGGGGCGGAGGACGTCATGTACAATATCATAAGTAAAATAAGCAACAAAATCCATTGCATTAATAAAATAGTTAATACATGTGTGTTCTGTGAATAGTGGTAAGAAAAAAAATGTATATAATAAAATAAAAGACGAGTCTTGAACATGCTCCGTCTTCTCAAAACCTGATCCAGTGTACTTGTCTACTGGTTTCCTGAGAATACAAGTTATTTTGAAAGAGAGTATCAACATTTAAGTTGGTGAGTTCATAAGTATTTTAGTGTCAAGTGTTCGCATTTGTTTCATGAAAATGTTTGTATTGTCTAGTGAAAAGGTTTGTATACTTCCGAGAAAATCCTATATTTTCTGCTTTAAATGAAAAGTAGTCTTCTACCAAGACTCAACTGTTTGTATGTTTTGTTCTCTTGAAAATAGTGTAAAATGTATGTTTGTACTTGAAATAGTATAAATTTATGTTTTCCATATTGTAAAACTATCTTTATTAGAAAAATAGTATGCATTTCTCATATGAGAATATCACTGTGTGAATGTAATGGGAAATGAAGGTTTACAATAGTATTGAATAAAATACCCTACTGATGCATTAACTACCTTGAAAACCAAAATGGATAATTAAGGTTAAAATGTGATTAGGTTATAACCATGCTTGATTGACTAGTATAAGACACGATGTTCTTCAGGCGTCGAAAATGATATGACATTTGTCACCCGTAGACCTGCAGGTCCCACTATAGCTAACAACAAGGTGTGGGATGGTCAATCCCGTATAGATCTATGCACAAACCCACGCTCTCATTCCAGGAGACTCTGGTTACAAAATGTGACATAACAAGAATATTGCTATGCCATGAAATATTGTCTCACATTTTAGTTATCTTATTCTCGTTATAGTATGTAAGTTCCTTATTGTTCTCGTAAATGAATAGTATAATTTTTAATGCATAGTAATAGTATGTATTGTCACACCCCAAAACCAAGAACGGCGGAAACGTTCTGGGGCGGAGGACGTCATGTACAGTATCACAACAATGAAAAGTGGTAAACAAACAACAACATCATCCATTGCATTAATAATATAATTATTATACAAGTGTGTTCTGTCAAATTATAATAGACACTAAAGAATAATTCAAAATGAAAGATGCGTCTTGAACGAGCACCATCTTCTTTGAACCTTGCATCGGTACCTGCCTATGGTTGACCTGAGGATACAAGTTATTTTGAAAGCGAGTATCAGCTTTAAAGCTGGTGAGATCATAAGTATTTTAGTGTCTTAATTTGTATGTAAGTATTTGTATGTATATGAACTGTAAGTATTGAAAATGTATATGAACTGTAAGTATGAAAATGTATATGAACTGTAAGTATTAAAATGTTTTGTATGATCCTAGGAAGCCCTATGTTTCCTACTAACTGTATCCTTCTACCAAGGCATCTAGTGTCTGTGTGTGTATCTCTTGTAAGAGTGTGTATTTTCCCAAATCTGACTATCATTAACCAAAAATATAGTTTCTACATTACCGTGCATCGTGTGAATATTCACGAAGTGAATGTAATGGGAAAATGCAATAGTACTATGGTGTAGTGTGGAACTACAACCGTACTAATTACCTTAAGTCTAGGGTAATCTCGTAAGTACTGTAGTATTTGTAATAAGTGACTACCTCTGTACTCCTATTGCCTTATTTGAGGGATAAGGCCTAATGTGATGGCTAGATCCCAGGCTAAACGCTCCCCTATCAAAGGGATTTTGGGACCTTTACACGACGCCTACCTGTATAGAAGTCGTGAACATCCACATTACTATGATCATGTATACCCGATATAACTACCACAATGCGTTGTGATTCATCGGTATAGTTAGATCCTGAACTTGTTCTATGCTATAGCACCTAGTGATGTCTGTCCTATCAAAGTATATGTAACCGCACTCATGTAAACGTATATATGTAAACGTATATAGGTAAACGTATATATGTGAACGTACTCATGTAAGCGTAATCATGTAAAACATATCTATGTAATAGTATAGTAATGTACTGTAATGTTCTGCGTGTGCTAGCTGTAACGTGTGTTCTCTCTCTATCTAGCATGTATAGTAATGTACTGTGTGTACTAGCCGTAATGTATGTTCTCTCTATCTAGCAAGTATTGACTCATGAATGAACTGACTCATTGTATGATATCGCGTTCTAGTAATAGTCCTAGTATCTTCCTAAACTACCCATAAGGTAGCTTACTAGTAATGTAACTGGTACGTATGGACATGGATGTATACCCTTGCTACGCAAGGGTATTGAATGAACTACAAGAACCTTTATGACTATATATGTAGACATAATATATAACTAATATTTAAACGACCTTCGAACGGGTACTCGATATCCTATCAGACCACATCCAAATCGATGAAAAGGAAACAAGGTGGAAAGCCTTCTTAAGTCTTTTAAACATTACTTATATAACTATACATATAGAGGCATGCAATTGATAATATAGAAGCATAAAATAAGTTTTGTAAAACCGTTTGAATAGGATTACTATCTAAGAAAAGATCGACTTGATGTCAATCTGTAAAACAGGTTGGAAGTATTTATCTAACAAAACAGTTTTAAATACAAAGAAACATTTGTTTGAAACACAATTGTAAATGAGTTTGAAATGAAACATACAGTGTATAATGAACAATTAAATCAGGAGTTTTAAACATATAAAACGTATGTGAAAATCCTTTAAATAACAACTGTTTGGTAAAACAGCTAATGTGTAGCAAATCATTTATATGCTGCTTATTAGTCACATGTGATTGATATAATAACTAGCATGATTCTACTTGTATCCCCCCCCCCCTCATAAAACCTTTAAAAACACTTAAATCATTGATTAAGGGGTATGAACTCACCTGTTGTGGGTGATACGGATGAACTGAAGAGGTAGGACTGCTAGGTGTCAAGTGAAGTCTTGAACACACTCTATCATCCTAGTTAACATATAATTTCACATATATGTAACAAGTTAGTCTATAAACAACTAATAAACAAGTCAAGACACCCTAGGACATGCTAAGCACCTTTATCAAGTGTTATTAGCCTCTAGGATTTCATCTAAGTATTTGTAGGGGGAGCTATTGTGTGTAGGGCTCAAGGAGAACTCCATAAGGGATTTCACGACCCTAATGACACTACCAAATGAATTTATGGTCGTAAACTCATGATTTTACGGCCGTGAACTCATACATATGTGTCCATTTGATGTTTGATGCTCTATAACGCCCTAATAAGCATTTCTACTTAATGGCTTGGTCTATGGAAGAGTTTAGGGCATAATATAACTCCTTTTAGGAGTTTACAGCCCCGGGACCATATCCCTTGGAGATTACAGCCGTAATCTCCCTTGGGAGGATGATTATGTTGTTTTCAAGTCCCTAAATTAACTAGGAACTAAACTAGGCTTTTGTACTAGGCTTTGGAAGAGTTTATGGCACCATTTTATGGAGTTCACGACCCTAGAACCTTTTGGGCCGTGAACACCTTACTCTTGGTGTTCTAAGTGCGTTAGCTAGTCCTAAACTCATTTAGGTGCATGCCCAATGTAGTCTCTTGGCTTAAGGAAGGTTTTTAGGGCACTTTGGCACATAAAAATGGAGTTCACGGCCCAAAAACTCCATTGGCCGTGAGCTCACTTTTTCCCTTGATTCTTAATTGTTTTGTGGACTAAACATTGTAATGAAGGCTTCTAGTTTGAGTTCTAAGGCTTTGAGGGTCATTGGGACACTTTTGGCCCTTAAAATGGAATTTACTCCCCAAGTGTTCTTGTGCGGTAAACTCCCAAATCTTGGGGTTTTGCTCCGATTTTGATGTTTCTAAACACAATCTAAGCTATATAATATAACTAGATAGAAGTACTCATGATTTTGGATAAAAACCTGAAGATCCGTGAGAGAGAATTTGGCTTTTCTCTAATTGGAAATGTAACTAATGAATTATTTGGTTCGGATTTCTATATATAGTCTTGAGATTTTTGGGCATAAAATATTTTATTCCCGGAATGAACTCTACTATCCGAGAGTATTGGAATAACAGTATTGCACAAAACCCTAGTGCATCCACTCTCCTGATATATCCTTAAGTGTAAATCCTGAAAATTGCCAAACTTATACCCGAAGTCTGGAATTTCACTGTAACTGTTCTACTTCTATTGGCTTGATATGGTTTGTTCAGAATGGAAATTTCGGGTTGTCACATCATCCCCCTGTTAAAGGGAATTTCGTCCCAAAATTAGAATTTAGGCAAGGAAGTAGGTACGAATGATCGAGTCGTGAGGAGGAAACGTCCTAATCGGTTGGTTCTAGTGCTCCTAAGTGAAATCGGGTTCTCGGTTGGTATCCCAACAAACCTTCACTAATGGGCGACGGTGTTGCTTCATCCGCTTGACCTCTCGGTCAAGGGTCACTATGGTTCTAATACGAAGGCGAGGATCTCGATGAGTGGACTTACAAGAGTCCTAACAGAAAGGTATGGTTTCACGATCGAGACGCGAAGAGTATAATGTATGCTACTGAGTTCGCGGAGTAGGTCTAGTTTGCGAGATACAGGACTGATTCTGGTAAGAATCTCGGAGGTCCTGTCTATCTTGGATTTATCTTTCGACGCTTTACGAAGCGTATTAAGCCGTTCCCGGAGTGAGACTTCCTAAAGAGCTTGGTCTCTCACTTGGAATTCCAAAGGTTCTTTCTCTTGCTTAACTTCCCAATCAAAGGCCACCCCTTGCTGGGTCAAAGTGGTATGGGTTTCTGTGATTTGCGAGGAGTTCTGAATGAATTAAGACAGTAGGTCTGTAAGACCTAGAATTTGGCGAAAGTCTGTCGGCGTTTCTGGTGTCGACAAATTCTCAACGATTTTAACAGTGGGAGGTATGACTGAGTTAACTGGGATACCAGAAGGAATGGCAGTGGGAGGTACATATGTCGTGGCTGCGAAGGCTGCCAGTGGTTGTTGCGTTTTGCTCCTTCCCTGGGGTGATTTTCCCTTGACTCCCTCCTTGAACTTTCGTTTTCTATCCTTGGGCATTAGATTCGGAGTGTTGTGGTAGTTCGTTGTTCCTGGGTGTACTTAGTTGTCAATTGGATTGGAATCGTTGATACCCATTCTGCCAACATTTGCGTTGTTAGAGTTAAGGTGGGTCAGCACAGCTGTCACGGCAGCTAAGACTGCGACTAGAAAGGTAGTTGCATCGATATAAAGGGTAGGGGTTTCGTTGTTCGGGTGACAATTTCTGGTTGGAGGCATGATTCTACAATACGAAAGAAAAGGACTTTATGAGCAATTCTGGTTGACCCTAGATGTACTTCGATTGTTCAGGCAAAGAGTAAGACTATGTTCTCAAAAGTTTGACCTACATCCCTATGATGCAGTCCTAGAACAAAATGAAAGTATGTTCATGGAGGTTTGACCAACATCCCTATGATGCAGTCCTAGTACTGAATGGAGGTGTGTTCATGAAGGGTTGACCTACATCCCTATGATGCAGTCCTAGTAATGGAATGGAAGTGAGTTTGTAGAATGGTCTCAAGACATTTGTCGTTCAAGCCGAGGTATTGTTCGTTGGTGAATAACATGATCCAACCATTAAAAGAGACTTGGAGATGTCTCCGGAGCTAAATTACTATAGTCCAATGACTTGACTAAAGCTTGTTTCAGATAAACTCTAATGAAAGTATGATAAGAGTACTTGAATAAAGAACGACACAGAATTTAGCCGACTGTCAATATCTTTGATATTCACGACCTAAAGATTCGGGAAAGTGACCTTGTAGAAGGTCTTACATCATATCTAGAGAAGATAGTCCTTGACAGCATAAAGACCTAACCAAAAGTACTTACAGTACAAGATAATTTCATAGAAAAATGCCACATAGGGCATAGATAGAAACACGATTCCTTTTAACAAGGAAATAAAGTAAAGCATCTACTATTGGCAACGGTCATCCCTCTGGTGAACTCTCAGTTCAGCCAGTTGACATTCCATATCAAGTAGGTGTCTTTCGTACACCCTCTGGCATACTCAAAGCTCTATGACTTCGGCTCGTGATTCAGCCAGTGCTTGAAGCAGGGTTTCATGGTTTCTCTCAGATCTCTCGCGAGCATCTTCTAGACGAATTGTGCAGAGGGTATGCATTCTCGCATCGGCGACAACTTTGGTAATATGATGTAGGGCTGTCCTGCCTTGAATCTCATTTCGGGCCACTCTGCGGACCAAGATTGGCAAGGTTCTGTCTGCTGAGCCTCCATTGCTTAGGTCATAAAAGCTTCGTTCACCATTAAATGGCATGGGCTAGTCTTGTCCTTGGCTCCATGTTTCCAAGCATTCCACCCACTCAGGCGTCGGGCCATGAAAAGCCGGACGAGGGTTAGGAATTGGAAAGGGAGCTGCTCGGGGTAGGTTCTCAACCTCTGGCTCGGAGTTAGCATCGTCTGAAGGGTCTTCATCCTGGTGATCATTCAAAGGGATAGGATGATCATTCTCTGGTTCTTCTCCAAACCAACCAGCAATGACCTCATTCGGGAGGTATTGGTTGTCGAGGGATGGAGTCCAGCCATGTTATCTACTCGAGAATTGGTGTAAGAGAATAATTATTAGACGAACTATCTACATAATTATTTAGAAAATCTTAATTAGTTACATCGCTATTTGTGAAGTGCATACCGGTTATATGTAATCGAAACAGGATAGTCCTTCGAATAAGTGACCTTAACTCCAAATTCACACAGAATAGGGGTAAAGTAAAATTTTCACAGATTCTAAGTCTATAACTTCCTAATTACATATAGCCTTAGTGTATCCACTTAGCAACTATCAACTTAGTAATGAAGATCCCGTTTTAGTTCTCAAGTATGAAGTACTTATAGTAACACCAAATACTCCTATAGTATTTTAAGTTTAATGTTATGTTCTACTGTTCTCATTGTGGTAGGGTTGGTAAGATTTTAGATTTATTGCAACCATACAACTACACTTAGGCACATGCTAGTCAACCCTCGGATAATATAGGTGATCAGGTTATATCTTCCCAGTTTTGACCATATGTCTCTAAGCCCACTTGTGTTGCCCAACAATCGTAATTCTTTTGTACTGTCCTAGTGACACTGATTTTAGTATGAATGCAACACGTATACTTACTTAAATATTTTATTATTTAAAGTATAAACTCTTGGTCAGAGTATTTTTAATCCCATTGTATTTATAGTTAGTATATCTTTTATGGGTTGATATACTTAATTCACTATAAACAATGCTCTGATACCAATCTGTCACACCCCAAAACCAAGAACGGCGGAAACGTTCTGGGGGGGAGGACATCATGTACATTATCACAACATTGAAAAGTAGTAAACAAGCCGAAGGAATGTCAGAAGGAATGTGAAACGTATGTGAAAATCCTTTAAATAACAACTGTTTGGTAAAACAGCTAATGTGTAGCAAATCATTTATATGCTGCTTATTAATCACATGTGATTTATATAATAACTAGCATGATTCTACTTGTATCCCCCCTATAAAACATTTAAAAACATTTAAGTCATTGATTAAGGGGTATGAACTCACCTGTTGTGGGTGATACGGATGAACTGAAGAGGTAGGACTGCTAGGTGTCAAGTAAAATCTTGAACACACTCTATCATCCTAGTTAACATATAATTTCACATATATGTAACAAATTAGTCTATAAACAACTAATAAACAAGTCAAGACACCCTAGGACATGCTAAACACCTTTATCAAGTGTTATTAGCCTCTAGGATTGCATCTAAGTGTGTGTAGGGGAAGCTATTGTGTGTAGGGCTCAAGGAGAACTCCATAAGGAAGTTCATGAACATAATGACACTACCAAATGAATTTATGGTCGTAAACTCATGAGTTTATGGCCTTGAACTCATACCTATGTGTCCATTTGATGTTTGATGCTCTTTAATGCCCTAATAAGCATTTCTACTTAATGGCTTGGTCTATGGAAGAGTTTAGGGCATAATATAACTCCTTTTAGGAGTTTACCGCCCTGGGACCATATCCCTTGGAGATTACGGCCATAATCTCCCTTGGGAGGATGATTATGGTGTTTTCAAGTCCCTAAATTAACTAGGAACTAAACTAGTCTTTTGTACCAGGCTTTAGAAGAGTTTATGGCACCATTTGGCACCATTTTATGGAGTTCACGACCCTAGAACCTTTTGGGCCGTGAAAACCTCACTCTTGTTGTCCTAAGTGTGTTTGCTAGTCCTAAACTCATTTAGGTACATGTCCAATGTAGTCTCTTGGGTTAAGGAAGGTTTTTAGGGCACGTTGGCACATAAAAAATGAGTTCACGGCCCAAGAACTCCCTTGGCTGTGAACTCGCTTTCTCACTTGATTCTTAATTGTTTTGTGGACTAAACATTGTAATGAAGGCTTCTAGTTTGAGTTCTAAGGCTTTGAGGGTCATTGGGACATTTTGGCCCTTAAAGTGGAGTTTACTCCCCAAGTGTTCTTGGGCGGTAAACTCCGAAATCTTGGGGTTTTGGTTCGATTTTGATGTTTCTAAACACAATCTAAGCTATATAATATAACTAGATAGAAGTACTCACGATTTGGGATAAAAACCCGAAGATCCGTGAGAGAGAATTTGGCTTTTCTCTAATTGGAAATGTAACTAATGAATTATTTGGTTCAGATTTCTATATATAGTCCTGAGATTTTTGGGCAGAAAATATTTTATTCCTGGAATGAACTCTACTATCCTAGAGTATTGGAATAATAGTGTTGCACAAAACCCTAGTGCATCCACTCTCCTAATATCTCCTTAAGTGTAAATCCTGAAAAATTGCCAAACTTATACCCGAAGTCTGGAATTTCACTGTAACTGTTCTACTTCTATTCGCTTGATATGGTTTGTTCAAAATGGAAATTTCGGGTTGTCACATCATCCCCCTGTTAAAGGAAATTTCGTCCCGAAATTAGAATTTAGGCAAGGAAGTAGGTACGAATGATCGAGTCGTGAGGAGGAAACTTCCTAATCGATTGGTTCTAGTTCTCCTAAGTGAAATCGGGTTCTCGGTTGGTATCCCAACGAACCTTCACTAATGGGCGACGGCGTTGCTTCGTCCGCTTGACCTCTCGGTCGAGGGTGACTACGGTTCTAATACAAAGGCGAGGATCTCGACGAGTGGACTTACAAGAGTCCTAACGGAAAGGTATGGTTTCACGATCGAGACACGAAGAGTAGAATGTACGCTACTGAGTTTGCGGAGTAGGTCTAGTTTGCGAGATACAGGACTGATTTTGGTAAGAATCTCGGAGGTCCTGTCTATCTTGGATTTAGCTTTCCACGCTTTACGAAGTGTATTAAGCCGTTCCCAGAGTGAGACTTCCTAAAGAGCTTGGTCTCTCACTTGGAATTCCGAAGGTTCTTTCTCTTGCTTAACTTCCCAGTCAAAGGCCACCCCTTGCTGGGTTAAAGTCGTACGGGTTTCCATGATTTGCAAGGAGTTCTGAATGAATTAAGACAAAAGGCCTGTAAGACCTAGAATTTGGTGAAAGTCTGTCGGCATTTCTGGTGTCGACAAATTCTCAACGGTTTTGACAAATTGTAAGAGTACTCAAAATTTCCCACATCACTAACAGTGTGTCATAGAAATTTGACTCTTCAATTTCAAAACTCGTTCCTAGAGAATTTCGCGAAAAGTACCTCTGAAGGAAATGTTTCCATGGGTTTCTTCTTACTACGAGGGTAGATAAGTAAGTCATTACGTGGAGAAATGACGAACTGATCCAAATAAGAAAGACGTACCCTACTCATTAAACTCATGAATACTATGGGTGTATTGGTCCTATCTGAGGGGTATCACTACGGACTCGAAGTGTCCGCATCGAGTTTGGAAGGAAGTCTCTCGGACATCCTTTCCTAACACTCCAACTAGTGATATTTGGATCTCAGGTCCATTCCTGAAAGTAATTCTTTCCTTGTGTTTGCTCAACCAATTCATCTATGCGATGCAGAGATAACGATTTCTAATGGAAATCTTGACTGAGTCCTTGATAGTCGAGGAACATACGATGCCACAATCCGTCGATCTCTGGAAGAATAAGACCGGGGTTCTCCAGGGTGAGAAGCTTAGTCTTCTAATTCTATTTATGTGTAGTTCGCTAAGTTGTCCGGGTTGTTCTTATATCTCCGTACGTGTTTAGACTGTAGGGCGATCTGTTTACAGGAGTCATACTAGTTATTATATAAATCACATATGATTAATAAGCAGCATTTAAAAACATTTAAATCATTGATTAAGGGGTATGAACTCACCTGTTGTGGGTGATACGGATGAACTGAAGAGGTAGGACTGCTAGGTGTCAAGTGAAGTCTTGAACACACTCTATGATCCTAGTTAACATATAATTTCACATATATGTAACAAATTAGTCTATAAACAACTAATAAACTAGTCAATACACCCTAGGACATGCTAAACACCTTTATCAAGTGTTATTAGCCTCTAGGATTGCATCTAGGTGTTTGTAAGGGAAGCTATTGTGTGTAGGGCTCAAGGAGAACTCCATAAGGGAGTTCACGACCATAATGACACTACCAAATGAATTTACGGTCGTAAACTCATGAGTTTACGGCCGTGAACTCATACCTATGTGTCCATTTGATGTTTGATGCTCTTTAAGGCCCTAATAAGCATTTCTACTTAATGGCTTGGTCTATGGAAGAGTTTAGGGCATAATATAACTCCTTTTAGGAGTTTACGGCCCTGGGACCATATCCCTTGGAGATTACGGCCATAATCTCCCTTGGGAGGATGATTATGGTGTTTTCAAGTCCCTAAATTAACTAGGAACTAAACTAGGCTTTTGTACCAGGCTTTGGAAGAGTTTATGGCACCATTTGGCACCATTTTATGGAATTCACGGCCCTAGAACCTTTTGGGCCGTGAACACCTTACTCTTGGTGTTCTAAGTGTGTTAGCTAGTCCTAAACTCATTTAGGTACATGTCCAATGTAGTCTCTTGGCTTAAGGAAGGTTTTTAGGGCACTTTGGCACATAAATATGGAGTTCACGGCCCAAGAACTCCCTTGGCCATGAACTCACTTTCTCCCTTGATTATTAATTGTTTTGTGGACTAAACATTGTAATGAAGGCTTCTAGTTTGAGTTCTAAGGCTTTGAGGGTCATTAGGACACTTTTGGCCCTTAAAATGGAGTTTACTCCCCAAGTGTTCTTGGGCGGTAAACTCCGAAATCTTGGGGTTTTGGTTCGATTTTGATGTTTCTAAACACAATCTAAGCTATATAATATAACTAGATAGAAGTACTCACGATTTGGGATAAAACCCCGAAGATCCGTGAGAGAGAATTTGGCTTTTCTCTAATTGGAAATGTAACTAATGAATTATTTGGTTCAGATTTCTACATATAGTCCTGAGATTTTTGGGCAAAAAATATTTTATTCCCGGAATGAACTCTACTATCCTAGAGTATTGGAATAACAGTGTTGCACAAAACCCTAGTGCATCCACTCTCCTGATATCTCCTTAAGTGTAAATCCTGAAAAATTGCCAAACTTATTTCACTGTAACTGTTCTACTTCTATTGGCTTGATATGGTTTGTTCAGAATGGAAATTTCGGGTTGTCACATGTATGTATTGATTTATGTATGTGTCTATATTCTAGAAAATAGTATGTATTGATCCTCTAAACTATACCTATTATAGTTTACTAGTATGTTTGTTTGAACTGTAAATGATTTGGAGAAAATACTCTATTTCTCAACATATGCAACTGAGTTAGGTATGTTCCTTGAAAATGGGTTTTAATATTCATGCATATATTTAGCAAGTATAACTATGATTTAACCGATAGTCCGACTAGTTATCTTACCCTAAGCCCACAACCAAACGAGGAACATGAATTATGGTATTTAGCAATAGTCCCAAGTCCGTTAACACAAACTTATACATAAATATGTACACGAATACGATTTTGATATAAACATAAATCTAAAAATAGTTTAAAAGAATTTTTAAAGTGATTTTAACAACATTTAAGCCTAATAAATCCTTTTGTTTGTTTGTTTCCACATATGAATGATTAACACAATTATATGGTGTTCTACTTGTATTCCCCCTAAAAGCATTTAAAATGGTAAATTGTAGGGGTATGAACTCAACTTAAGTGAGTGATTCGATTGAATGTTCGAAATAGGATGTGTGATTCCACTAGTTCGCTCTCGGGACAAAACCACGTCCTAAATAGCAATTTATGCGATATATTGGCATGAATTTAGTGAATATAACCACAAAGGTTTTAAGGAAACAACCTAGGATGTAAGAAATACTTGCAAAAGAAGTGATAGAAGCGAAATCGAGTGACTACTTGGAGTTCACGGGTGTTTACGGCTGCAAACGGTTCACGGCCACTTCAAGATTCAAGTGTTTTCAGCTGTAAACTCAAGTGTGTGTTCTTGGTGTTCTTGGTGAAACCAAGGAGATTTAAGGGTTTACGACTATAAACCCAGAAATGAAGAGTGATGGATCTATGAAAAGAAGAATACTAGATGTTCTTATCAAGATACGAAGGTGCATCAAATGATCCTCGGATGATAGTTGAGAGACAACTAGGGGTTTTTGGTTGAAAATCTTGAAAGAAAATGCTTGAGTTTACGGCTAGAAGTGTAGAAGTGAGGATTATTTCAGTCAAACACACACACACACACACACACACACACATATATATATATATATATATATATATATATATATATATATATATATATATATATATATATATATATATATATATATATATATGGTAGAGTTTGCGATCCGAAGGAGTTTACAGCCCAAAGTGAGTTCACAGCCGAGAACGAGGTTCTCGGTTGCGAGACGTTTATTGTTCCTGCGAGATTCCTTGAATTTTTGAGTGACTAAATTTCATATTTCCACAACCCTCTTAACTAAGTGTTTAACATGTAAAGGTTATTAGTGTAACCTTAAGATTACATCAAAGCACAAGTTTGACTTTTATTGGATAAGTTTGACTTTAGTTGGCCAAGTTTGACTTTTACAAGATTGAAATTACGGGTTGTCACAACGAAGGATCTGAGGAACAAGAGGGTCGAGTTAGTGAAGGTGCAATGGCAGCACCGCAAGGGCTCAGAATGGACTTGGGAGCCAGAAGACGAGATGAAGGAGTACTACCCAGAGCTATTCCCAGATGTACCAGATTTCGAGAATGAAGTCTAAAATAAGTGGGGGAGATTTGTAACGCCCGGATCATGGTATGTATTTTAAATCAAATTAGTCATTTTTGCAAAGGGACTTGACGAGTTGGAGGCCCCAAACTCGTCGAGTAGGAATGGATTTTTAGACGCACGACTTGAAGTCTACTCGACGAGTTAAGAGCCTCAACTCGACAAGTAGGGCTGCCAGAGTGAATCCCTAATTTTCAGGGTTTGTACCCTATTTAAACACCTTAACCTCCAAAGGGCGGTCTCATTTGTAGCCTCCATCACTCTGAATGCTAGCCACGAAACCCTAATCCACCTTTGAGTGTTCTTGAGCCATTTTGTGTGTTCTTGGTGATTTTGAAGCTTGAAAAGGAAGGAGAAGCTTGAGGATTCAAGAGGAAGTCAGTAAATCAGGAAGTTGAGCTACATTTCTGACTCATTTGAGGTATAAAGTGTACACCTTGGCTTTCCTTTACATAGATCTTCATTTAGGGCTGCATTTTTGTTACTTTTGGGCCATATTGAAGTCATTTTCGAGATTTGAGTGTTTCATGAGGTTTTAACTTCAGATCTAGGCACTCATGAGCTTATGAGGCTTAAAGTTGCCAGCTTTATTAAGCATTGGTCCTTCCCCATGCCATAGACCTCTTATATAGCTTAGTTTCGGTGTTTCTAGCTTCATGTCACCATGCATGAATGTAAAGTTAGCAACTTTACATGGTAACTTAGTCCTAGGGGATCAGATCTATGGTTTGGAAGCATTGAACTCGACTGGAAACGACTGATTGAGTTTAGCCTATTGATATGTGCATATTTAGTGTGTATTTAGTATAGTTTTTTATTCATATATTAGCTAAATTATCGCATATTATGGACAAAAGGTACTTAAAAGTGTTAAATTATGTTTTTCAGTCCAAAGATGAAGCTCGGAAGCAAAAGAAAGCAAGAGAAGCGGTTAGGAGCTCGAGAGTGGAATGAAGAAGGAAAAACACTAAAAAAAAGCTTCTACTCGTCGAGTCAGATAGCTACTCGACGAGTCCGGTCGAGGAATCAGAAGGATAATGACTCGGGATCCCAGATAGTTATCGCACTACGGGGAATGTGAGAGGGACTCGACGAGTCACCAATTGACTCGACGAGTCGGACCGCTTATTTATAGATAATTCCACAGATCGATAACGGAGGATGGAGAGAAACCCTAGGAGGCTAAGAAACGATTGGAAGTGCTGCTAGATCGTGAAGAGCTGAAGAATCAACCCTACATTCAATTGTGAAGAGAATCAAGACAATTTTGGTTTATTCTTAGTATCTTTTTGATTTGAATCATGTTTACATACTTTGATTTCGTTTTTGAGTTTATGTTTACTGCAATCATGAGCTAAAAACTTATTCTTCTGTTAGGGTAGACAATTTTGTGAACATGGATTGATTATTTGAGTAGGATTAATTTTAATTGGTAATTATGTTTTGTTAAGCTTGTTAAAGAACCTTATGTGTTGACAATAACCATTCTTCTGTTAATAAATTAGTAATTAAGTTGTATGAACATCTCTTAGTTATTAATTTCATATGCTTTATTGTGACCACATAGTTGTATGTCTAGGAATAACGAATGTGAAACTAGAATTAACTAGAAGATAGGTAAGTTAATGTGTAAGCTTGTTGGATGAACATCGACAAGAGGTTAATTGAAGGGCCAATTTAGTTAACCACTACAAGTCTTACTTAACCCGAATCAATAATCTAGGAAACCCGTTAATTTAGACAACTGCCCATTGCTTGAGTTAATTTGTTTTCTAAGAATTAGGAATAGCGAACGTGAACCTAATTATCTTAATCGGTAGCCAATGAAGAATTAATCTGATACATTAAAATCATCCATGGGAACAAATGAGTCATACCTAAACAGAAGTCCTCTTTACTATTGAATTTAGTTGGTAATTAATTGTTTTAGTTGCTAGTTATTCTAATTAAGTTTCTAGTCTTGCAAAACTAGAGAAAACCCCTTTTTGTTATTTGTTTTATTTAGATAATATTAGCATTTATTTTAATTGTTTACCGTTCCCTGTGTTCGATACCCTACTTGCTTGAACTATATTACTAATTGATAGGTACACTGCCTTTCGTGTGTTTACTTTGTGTCTAAGTTAGTAGGATTAAAACTAGTTGGTTTTACACACATCACCTATCAGGGACTCAACGGGTTGTTCATGCAACTCGGCGAGTTGGGTCGTGGTCGCCCAATCTTTTCTATTACTGGGTAAACTCATTGAGTCTATGAGATGACTCAGGGAGTTGGCCATGATTTTGGGTTTAGAAGATTGAAGAACTCGACAAGTTCAAGGAGGAACTCGGCGAGTTGAGAGGGAAACGTCCCAACTCTGTTATGAGGAGGAACTCGACGAGTTCATGAAAGAACTCGACGAGTTGGATCGAGATTTCCATAGTTTTATGGATCATGGAACTCGATGAGTTGTTGGACCAACTTAGCGAGTTGAGTCAACCAGGATGTTGACTTTGACCAGGATGTTGACTTTGACTTTGACCATTGACTAGAGTTGACCCTTAAAGGGGTTATGAGTATGAGAGGGTAATTAAAGGAGATTTTTATGTGTAGGAGTTTGAGAGGAGTTGATCCGAGAGCCGGGGATTGTTCAACTACTACACGACATTTTAGGTGAGTTACCTTCCAGTAGAAGTTGGTCGAAGGCACCAATGCCGGCCCACTAGTAAGAGTTATAGTAGAGATGATTGTCTTTGTGATAATTATCTGGTGTGTCACTATTTGTTATGCTGTATGTGCTAGTATGCTATGATATTATGTGATAGTGGTAGGAGGGGTAGGATAGACCACAATACCGGTCGATAGGGTTGAAGGGTATGTCAGCACCTGGATAAGCTAGGCAGTATATGACTTATGTGTTTATGAGCTAGAGTGTTATATGGTAGAAGTAGGGTTGAAATAGTCCCAAGTGTCGTTCGAAAGAACCGAAGGGGTAGGCCGACACCCTGATATGATAGGCGAGGTGCCGGTCAAAAGGACAAAAGGGGTAGGCTAGCACCCTAACATGCTAGGCAAGTTACTGGTTGCAAGAGACCGAATGGGTAGCCCAACACCCTGATATGCTAGGCAGTGTCCGATTGAAAGAGACCGAAGAGGTTGTCCAGTACCCGGATATGTTAGACAATATGATTATTGTATGGTATGTGGTATGATGGGGGAACTCACTAAGTTTTATGCTTACAGTTTCAGTTTTTTTTAGGCCCTTCTTCATCGAAGGGAAAGGAGCCGGCATGATAGCAACAC
Organism: Lactuca sativa; assembly: GCF_002870075.4. Taxonomy (NCBI): domain Eukaryota; kingdom Viridiplantae; phylum Streptophyta; class Magnoliopsida; order Asterales; family Asteraceae; genus Lactuca; species Lactuca sativa. The sequence continues at coordinate 284,627,421 of NC_056630.2, forward strand.
ATCGCACACACGATTTTCTACACTATGACGTTCTTGGGATTTTGTACTCTGACGTTACTATATTATGGCATGTTTTGAGACATATGACTTATGGGTTTTTTTTGTTGATATGAGATAACTTCATGATGTTTTCAATAATCCGTTTTATGAACTATTAAATTAAAAATGAAATTTTTGGTCTTAAATTTAGGATATTATAGATATACTAGGATATGATCATAACATCAGTACATGTTGTGTTCTATATTAACATGTTTAATCCATGAATAATATTATTATTCTAAAAGTTCATAGTCGGTTATAGTTGTGGGAGCATTTATGAAATAAGACTAATAAGAATTGGATTGGTTGACTTTCACTAGATGAAGGTAGGCAATGGGTTGTAACCATGTTTCATAGGTACTTTTCAGAGAACTGTTATTGAATTGACCCACATCAAGATCATCTAATGGATCGTTATCATGAATAATACTTGATTAAAGGTACTATCTTTTTATCCTTAACACCGAAGATACATAGTGGGACTTAAGTGTAGGGAGTGTTGTGCTTAGATATGGTCAAACGCTGGTTATTAACCGGGATGTTATAAAACCTATTTTCAGGTATGGTATGAACTATGCAAGATGCTTATGTTGTCAAGATGGGATGTATTCCTCTTATATGTTGATACTTAGAACTCTAAGGCGCCTTACCAAGAACACCAAATGAGATTGATCGCGATCCATATCTCATGTTCAACATGATTTCTATGACAAAGGGATAAATGATAAACTTACCTTCTACACCAATTGTGGCTTGGAGCTTTTTGGGAATTAGGCATTAATAGAATGGCACAAAGTCATATGTTTTTGGGGGCAGTGAAATGTTGCTAGACGTTCACCACTATCTATATTAGTCTAATATGAGTCTTGCGCAAGTGGGAGGTTGAAGTATCTTGTATGCTCAAGAATAATATTAAAGTGATATTGTTAATTAACATATGATAGGTCACACTAACAACAACTTGATATAATTGATTATTTATTAGAAATTGGTTTCAATAAATATTCAATAAACTCTTATAATTAATTGGAAATTATTTATTTTAGGAAATAATAATTTTCATTAGCAAGTAACATTATATAATTCATATGGTATGAATTAATAAGTCATGTAAATCATTTTGGACTAGATAAATTCTTTTGCCTTTTACCAAAAAGTTAAAGTTTTTATTTTATAAACTTATTTATAAGATATAAAAGTTTTGTCTTATTCCTTTTATTATTTTTGAAAATAAGAGTCAAAAGGAATAGCATGAGTTTTTCAATTCTTTAATTGAAAGAAATCAACCTAGTAAAGCATGTTGGGACATGCTCATGACGTAGGGACATGGTTTGATCAACAATCTTAAGACCTTGTGGTTAAGAACCTTTCTTTATGCTTTAGGACTCGAGGCTTGCATTTCTCTTGCCTTTTATGAGTGAAAAATGAAATTTGCATGGTGATATGCATTCTCTCTCTTTTTTGGTTCATCTTATGAAGATTACTTCCTTCTTATGCTCTCTTTGTGTTCTTATTTTGATAAGAACTTAAAGCTTAAGAGTCTTAAGAGTTTTATACAAAATAACTAGCATTCTACATCAAGTTGAGTCATTGTTGGTGTCTTTTAAGTTCATCATTCTTCATCAACTTCCAAGCTTCCCAAGAGGACCCAAAGAACTACAAAGGTTATAATTTATCCATCTTCTTCTTTGGTTGATGTTTAATCTTTCTATAACTTGCAATATGATCATTAGTGGGTTTAACCTTTTTATGTTATTCAAAAATGATCATGTCTTTTGTTGCTAAATATTATGTTTTTGAAACTAGCTTTTGAATAAAAACCCAGCAGTTTTATAGGGTCCAAACCCTCGAAATTGGGTTTAATATTCAATTGAGTACGCCCTGTGTACCCTTATGTATGTCCGACGTACTCAAAGGACAATCGCGCCACTTTCATGCAGTACGCCCAACGTATAGGCCAAAACCCATTTCCCTCCTAACTTCCAATGGTCATAACTTATGTGTCCAACTCCGTTTTCAGCGTTCTTAATATGCTCAGAAAGGTAATGAAAATGCCTAGAATCCAATCTAATCTCCTTTGACTTAAAACTTACAGAACTAGAATCCTTAATTCATGAAGAAGCCTGAAGCATCACTTTTACCATTATACCATTTGACTCCAAAACACAAACCGAGAGCTTGGATCACAAAACGTATATAATCCACAACCAATTAGGTCTAAAAACCAAGCTCTTTGAAGTCCAAAACCTTAACTTGATGCATTTAATGCCCATAGTTTCCGAAATAGGAAACTTCTCAAAACACGATGTTACAAGATTGCAATGAATATACATTCTAGGTGGTTTTATTAAGTACATGGAGCATCATATCCTTGGTTTTAAAAAGCGCATTTGATGCATTGTTGATACAATGAGAGGGTCTATGGGAAACATACATGTGGGTGGGGAGCTGCGACCCACACGTGGTTTCATCGAGTAATATGGGATTCCTTGATGTTACAGATGGAGCAACTATTTATGATTTTCGTAGATTCCAACTGATGCAAATTGTTTGATTGAGGTATGGTTAACCTTAGTTGATGCTCCTTCTCTTTACGTGTTCTTAATTAAATAAATTATTATCTTCTTTGTTCAAATTATATTCTTTCTTATGGGATAACTTGGTGTAGGCATTTCACATGTGAAATGAAAGTAAGATGGTATAATAAAGGTACCAATTAAAAATGGTGTAATAAACTAAGAAATATATTGTTAGTTATTTCATTTAACGTTATAAATTTATAGTTAAAAATTAAAATGAAATTCTCTAATATGTATGAGTTTGTGTGTATGTGCAATGTATGTGTGTGTATTGTGTGCTATGTGCGTACCATCCTACATGGGGATGAAATGGAGAATAAAATGGCTCTAAAGCATGTAGGATTTTAGCTGAACTAATAAATGAAAGTATGCTATTTTTTTTTTAATTTATCTATTTAGGGCTAAATGTAAGAAGTAGTGATGTATTTATTTTTCTTTGTTTATTATACCATCCTATTTTAATTTATCACACTTTACTAATAATCATTAAAAGATATATATATATATATATATATATATATATATATATATATATATATATATATATATATATATATATATATATATATATATATACTCTAATAAATGAAAGTATGCTATTTTTTTTAATTTATCTATTTAGGGCTAAATGTAAGAAGTAGTGATGTATTTATTTTTCTTTGTTTATTATACCATCCTATTTTAATTTGTCACACTTTCCTAATAATCATTAATATATATATATATATATATATATATATATATATATATATATATATATATATATATATATATATATATATATAATAGATTGGTACACGACTAACTACACCTAAAGTGAATGACTAATAATCATTAAAAAATATATAATAGCATCCTACTTTAGTTTATCACAACGTACTTTGATAGCCTAATGCAAAAAGTAAAAAATAGCCAAACCCATAGTAACAAAACTATTTGTAGGAAATAGCATCGTACTTTGCTCTTTTGTACAATGTATTGTAATTTTTTCCTAGAATGATAATGTACTTACAAGTTTAATTTTACAAACTATAGAAATGTTTTACCAAAATAAAAATAATAATTATAGCATCATTTCTGTGGATAAATAATACTTTGCACTTTCTATGAATAAGGCAACGTATCACCTGCAGTTTATCCTTTTTTTTTTTTAAATTTTGCATTATCTAAGTACATGTCTAATAGTACTATAATAGTGTATCATTAAATATACTTAGAGTCTTATTAATTTTAGCTTTTAATTACAAGGGTAAATATATTTGTAATCGGGAAAATAGTTGAAAATGCAATAGGTGTTGGTTATATATGTGGGTAGGAAAACTCTTTGATCTTTTTCAAATGTAATTGTCTACTTTTTAATTTATAAGAGGCATGGGTTTCAACACAAACAGATTAAAACCGGTTTGAAGTTACTAGAGCGGAATTAATGAGGATTTGTTCCATATTTGTCCTTTTGCCTTTGCGATTAAGTTGAATTTAGTTATTTTTGGAACCGGCCAATATATTAATATTAGAACAGAGAAAACAGGGAAAATAACAGTACAAGCCACATAAAGCTAGTGGCAAAACACAGAAACATGAAAATAAAACAACAACAAACAAATGAAATTACAAGTTAAGAAACGGGCATTGAGACCAATTTGCCCAGGCTAACTCCTTTCTTTTACCCCTGTTTTTTACCCAAAGAAAGCTCATAGATTTGACAATATCTATGACTTTAACAGGTGGCAACTGGATGTTATTAAAATTCTATCGTTTCTTGCTTTCCAAATAGACCATAGCATACAGTAACAAATGGCCATAAAAATTCTCCTTCTTTTGGAACACGATCCCCACTTGGCAGCAAATTCTAGAATTTGATTCACCTTATGAAAGCTTCCAGCTTGCACCCTGCACGATCTTAATATCCCTTCTGTGACCATCGTTGCATAAGAGCATGCCACAAGAGTATGGTCTGGACATTTTTCTATCTCCTCACACATCTAACAAGTCAATGATTCCACATATACCCCTCTTTTTGATAGTTAATTTACGGTTGGAATTCTGCCGGCTTGCGCCCTCTAGATGAAGCATGATACTTTCAGTGGTATTTCTTTAAGCCATTGAAAATCAGAATCAATGGTAGGGGATCTATAGTCCCATTTATTCCTCAGGGCACACACTGAATATGAACCATCCGGAGTTAAGCCACCTAATTCTTGCATTTTGGATAGAAAAACATCATTTTAGTTTAAACAGTTATATTGGGGAGTCTATAGATAATTAGGTATTTATTTGGTTCTTACTTTTTGTTGGTCAAATGAAGTATATATGCAAATAAAACCTCCAAAATTAATTTCGAAAATACGATAATATATCCAAAGTCCAAACGACCAAATTTTACTCAACTATCATCAAATATAATTACAAAAAGCAATTATTGTCATCGCTTTTTAGTTTTATATTTATTTTATAATGTTATTATCCAAGAAACTTTAGACCAAAAAATCATTTTATTAGAAGTCTTTTTGGAACTGTATGAGTTATCCCACAGAAGAAAATTTGAAAAATAGTAATAAATGTTAAAATATATTATTCTTAAAAGAATTGTACAAAATAACGTATAATTTAGTTAAGCGCCTCACATGTTTTGAAAAATATATTTTTTTTTAGTGAATTGCCATGAAGAATTATCCCACAACAGAAGTTTAATTTGAAAAATATAAATAAACTAAGTTATAGCTATGTGGAAATCATGATTACAAAAATAATTAATTTTTTAGAAAACTCATAATTATTAATCAGTTATTTTCAAAAGTTTATTAATTAAACATGATTTTGTGAGATTTTCAATATATAAATACAATTAATTGTCAGCAATTATTACCGAAACCTATTCAAGATGAATCTAAATTTCTTCTAAAAACTAGGAATCAAATAAATAATAGTCTAACTTTTTATCAGTATCAATACTTTTTAAAAAATAAAAAATAATGAGAAAACATCAAGTGTTATTTTTATAGAGTTTTTGAAAAGAAAATGTATATTATGAATAAATGATAAGTGGTACTAATAATTATTCTTTTATTTGTATGAGAAGATTTGTATAGGAATATATTAACATAATTTATCTCCTAAAATATAATTAGAAAATAACTTAGAATTTAGTTAATTACCTCCCGTCGTGATAAATTTTGAATGGTTTACTATAAAATGTGAATTAAAATTTACTATTAATATGAAAATTGTTCTAAACCAACAACTCATTTTTATTTTTAAACCAAAACAGCCACCTCTTCTATACCAAAACTGTTCAACGTAATAAAATGAAATTATTAAAACCAATCCCTTTCGCCGCAACTTTGCAGTTTTGTTTTGTTCTTGGTGCTTATATGATTATTAATTTGTTTTAATCCATCTTCAAAAGTGTAAATTTTGTTTTATTATGCGTAACTTTATGCTATAACAAAGAATTAATTAAAGCATGTTGTTGTTTTAGGCTGTATTACTCTTAAAATTAAATGTAAGAAATAACATCATGCTTTTATTTATTTAAGTTTTGGTGACGATTTTTCTTTTAAGAAAAAACCATGAACTTAAAATTTTTCTTATAGTTCAAATTTGAGCTAGAGAAGTGTTATAAATTGACCGACTAATCCACCCAAATTGAATAAGGTTTTGTTTAAGCAGTTAATATCAATCGGTTTCGGTTTAAACCAATGTCTATATATGTGGTTTGGTTTTAATTGCTTTTTCTACCATTTGGTTTAATTGAATACACCAATTAACGATATACCGTGTTTAATTTTTAATTTTTGTTATTAAGCAAAAAACAATTTTAGTAAAACTACTATTTAATCGACTAATGTATTGTGTGTTATTTGTATATGTAGATTAATTACTATATCTTTGTTTTTTCATTAGTTTAATTTGATAATCATGTAATACACATGTATTAACCTATTAAAACTGTATATAAAGAATTTAAACACAATTAAAAAGCATGCTGAGTTCTATTATGCAGTTAAAGCTAAAATAAAATTAATTAACAATATATTATAATTGTATTATCAGTAAAAAAGTTAAAAAAATATCATTAAGCGTATTAGTTAAAAAGTAAGTTAAATAGTTGTGATGGTTTTAGAATGTGGTTAAAGATAATGTTCTATTTTGAACTATATTAAAAAAAAAAAAAAAAAATAACATCTCTAAAAGACACAATTTTAAATTTAGTTTTAAAGTTAACACCTATCGTTAAAAAGATATAAATTTAGATTTAGATTTAAAGCTAGCTAACACCTTTCCAAAGCCTTTTACAAAAAAGAAAAAATAAAATAAAAAGAAAGAAGAAAGAAAGAAAGAAAGAAAGAAAAGGCGTAGAAAAAGAAAAAGAAAAACTTATCACATTCATTGATGTCATAAATGTGATAAGTCACTAGCACATTTTTTTTAACAGCCACTAGCACACTCATTAATGTGTTTAATTAAATGAAACAGAAACCCACAGCTCAATATTATTGGGATCAACAATGATACATGAATGTTTGTGATCATTCTTCTGTTTTAAAAATGATAAAGAGCATAATTCTGAAATAGATCGAGTTAAGAAATATATACAAAACAAGGTTATGAGCAAGTTGAGTTTGGAGGAACAAATAATTGATTTTCTTGAATAATGATTAACTCATACTATAGGAAACTAGGCACTAAAGTGTGAACTTTATTTTAGATGCATTGAAAACCAACACAAAACCGCTAATTATTAAGCAACAGGCTTCAACTTCTTCTATTGGACATACAAATTAATTGCAACAATCCATCATTAAAACTTATTGTCAAACCAGAATACACCCTTGGCCTCTTCATTATCATCTGATTCAACATATACGCATTCTTTTGCTTCTCTATACAAGGCTTTCAGAACAGGCGTTTCATCAAACTTGTAATAATCTTTCAATATAGGCTTGATTGCTTCTGTGGCCTCCATCGCATGATAATGAGGTATTTTCGGGAATAAATGATGGATGACATGAGTATTAGCGATGTTGTGGCCTAACCTATTCATGATCCCATAGTCTCTATCAACTGTCGCAAGGGCTCCCCTCAACCAATCCCATTCTGTTGAATCATAGTGGGGCAATGAAGGGTGCGTATGTTGCAAGTATGTAACAGTAACTAGTGAACTATTGAGAATGAACAGTGGAACAACATAAATACAAAAGACCCACGTGAGTCCTTTGTTCATTGCTAGAAGGTAGAGTAGGTAAGTGACAACAAGGATCCCAACATCAGAAACAAAGATTTGTGCACGTTCATTTTTCGAGTAAATAGGGCTGTTTGGGTCATAGTGGCATGCAAACCTATCATATTTCTTGCCAGCATAATTAAACATCAGATACAAAGCCAAGCCTAGGGCGTGGTTGAACAAAAGATGGAGGATTCGGCCAAGTGGGTTGTTTAGGTAGAGAAGTAATGAAGGAAGATTGGATTTTAGTTTGGGGACGAAGACTTCATCATTTTCGAGTGAACTAGTGTTGGAGTGATGGCGACGATGACTGTATTTCCAAGAGAAGTAAGGGACAAGGAGAGAAGAATGTAGGAGAAAGCCAACAGTGTCATCAAGCCATTGGTAGTTACTGAAGGCATGGTGGCCACATTCGTGGGCTATGACCCAAACACCACCTACGATAGTCGCTTGTAAGATCCAGTAAATAGGCCAGGCAATGTAGGAGAGGTTTTGCGGGAGGATGTGGATGTAATTGGAGGCTATATAGTAGAAGATGAAGGAAATAGTTAGGTCGAAAATAAGGTAAGAGAAAGAGTAGAGGATTGACCGATTAAAACAGTGAGGTGGGATTGCTTTTTTGAGATCTCCAATGGTGAATGGAGGTTTTTTGTAGGGGACTCGTCGGAGGGGTTCCTCATTGAATTTTTTACTTCCTTTTTGGAGTTTTGGCATTTGACCTCCTGCACCCATTCTTCAGTGGCCTGTATTAAGAGAAATGACCCAGTTAAGCAATGTGAACTTCAGGATGCTATACTTGTTAGTAGTGAGTACGTGGATGGATGAACTCGTTAAATTGGAAAAAGAGTAGCATGAAGGCCAACATGTGGTTCATATATAGGTAATTAAAGGCATTTGTCATGTCGCTAAAATAAGCCATGTGTATATCTCCCTCTATCTAATACAAGAATAGTTTTATTCTCCTTTTAACATGTATCATCTTATTAAGCCTCTTAATTAATGTATATTTTATTCTTATTTTGCCATGTGTCATCATATTATATCTCTTAATTAATACATGACATTTGTAAGCCTATTAATTCTCCATTTCAAATTCCAAATTTTAAATTTCTTACTCTAAATATATTAAATTAATAACATTAGAATAAAAATAAAAATAAACTTAATACACATTATAAAGTGATATAATTTCATATATTTATTTAAATCAATGATTAAAATTTATATAACTAAAAAAATCTCTTAATTAATAATTTATTTAAAATAATTGATTAATAATTTTTACTTCTTATTTTAAAAGTTTAATTAATTATATAACCGTGGTTCCTACGGATTATAAACTAGTTGTGTAATTAAAGGCATTTGTCAAGTAGGAGATACCATGTGGATCGGTGATTATTTAAAAAAAAATATATCTCTGCAATTTGTTCAATAATAAGTAATGATTTGTGACTTGGGTTGTAATTCTTCACTTAAAATTTTGATTCATCAAATTATATATATATATATATATATATATATATATATATATATATATATATATATATATATATATATATATATATATATATATATATACTAGCCGTTTACCCGCGCCAAGCGACGTGTGAGAATAGTTTTTTTAGAAATTAGTTTTTAGAGATTATTAGTTCTTTTGCACAAATAGTTGGATGTTTTACGTTGTTAACAATGTACAAATGTTCAAAACATGTGTGGTTACTAATATGTGACAAAGAAGATGAGCGAAAAAGGGGGAAACAAAAAACACAAATCTTAGAAAAAATAGGGAAAATAGTCAAAACTTAGGATTTGTTGATTGGAGATCAAAAAGATTAACGTACCTGTTTTCTTAGGGTTCAAAATCTCCCAATTGTAACAACACTTCGCCGGGATGGCAGAGATACATACAATATGTAGGGGAGTTAAATAGTGAGAAATCGTGAATGCAAGTTGAATACCAATGGGGGAGAAGGTAGAAAAGATGGACATTGGTGTCGTTTGGTAGTAGCTGCTGGAGAAACATTGATTCCAGATTAACCGATGGAGTTAGAGAGAATAGAAGGAGGCGGTGGTGAATGGTGGTGAGATAAAATGCGATAGTGGTTGAGGTGGTAATTAGAATTGGGTGAAGATGGTGGATAACGGTTGAAATAGGTGGCTAGAATCGATTAGGGTTTCACAAATAAAGGATGATGGGAAACTTTGGTATTTTATAAACTCGATCGACTGAAATATAGGGAAGGCATGAATTATTCAACTTAGGGATTACAGGGGACTTGGTTAAAATCCCGGTAGATAAGCTGATAATCATTCTTCCATTCTTATCTTGACTTTTTCTATACGTTGACCGATTCAATAGCAATCCTGGGTCAAATCTTATCTTAAATTTTATAAATTCAAAATATGGATTATGACTTTTTCAAATGTTGACCAAATTAAGATTTAGGATTATATGATGCATAAAATGAGTGTATATAATGCATTAAGGCTTGTACCTCTTAAATTTCAGCCTTTGACCAAATATATATATTAAGGTATAATATATATATATATATATATATATATATATATATATATATATATATATATATATATATATATATATATATATATATATATATATATATAAGCAATATCAAATAAGAAAAAAAATCGGCGAGAAGATAAAAAATTTTTATATATTTTATTTTTACGAAACAAACAAAATGAATTATTAGAGTCTTCAAAAGTAACATATTTCATAAAAAAAATTTCAAAAAAAAAAACCTTTAAAATTAATTTTTAAGTAATCATGAAAAAAATTAACTTTTATAACAATTTTAGTTAATATCAACAAAATCATCGTAGAAATAAATCATTGAGATGTTTTTTTTTGGAATTCTTTTTGTGAATCATGTATTTTTTATACATTTAGTGATTCATTTATTTTGTTCATCAAAAAAATATACCGAAAAAAATACTTATTACCTTCCTACCAATCATATATATATATATATATATATATATATATATATATATATATATATATATATATATATATAAATTCTAAACATTTGATAAATTTGATTTTACAAGAAAAATTAGAAAAATATTGAATTATTAGAATTAAAGTGTTTTTTTAATTTAAACAAATAATTTAGACAAATAAACAAAGAAAACTAATGAGACTTTAATTTAGAAAGTTAGAAATTGAATGTAAAGTCAATTATTGTAATTGATAGATGTATGTTCAAATGAGAATATTTACTAAATTGAGAACAAATTTATTTAACCCGCGCTTCATTTAAGTTCTAATAATTAAACAGACCTATGTGAGGGTAATTATCAAATATTTGGATTGATTATGAGTTCAGCTCTTCCCGATGATCGATTGCATACTCGTGCTCGTTGCCAATTCTAAATCCCTAAACCTCAAACTTAAGCTTCATCTCATCGTTCGTTGAAAGATACTTCATCCTTAGAGCTAATTCGTTTTTAGGGATTCGGGAAGCTCAATTACGATACACATAAATCTCAGCAAGTATATATTTTGCTTTGAGGGTGGTGCCATGATTTTGAAGAAGTTACATGAGACATTTCAACAAGAATTTGGTGTGCTACCCCTAATATAGCCAGGTTCGAATATTTTCACCTATTGTCATCATTGTAAACACAAACGAATGTTGGCATTTACATCTCAAAGCTATCACAGGATATCACCACTTTAGTTATCAAATTTGGTTTTTCAATCTTTTATGTTATCTTAAAAAAAGCAACAACTGGGATTATGCACTCCAGGTGTTCGACATATTGCCACAACTATTACTAGTGTTTTTGGTTATCACACTTGATTGCTATTTTAATATTCACACCAAGTTCTATACCAAGCCTTTGAGAAACTTGTCTTTCACAGCTTCAGTAATTGATAGTGTCATACCAGAAAATATATTATCTACACATAATACATCAGAATGGATTTGTGAACTTTTCGGCTAGTAAAGTTGATATTTGTAGAGTATATCAATGTTGTAGGTGGTCACTCTTATCTCTATAATTACACACACACAATCACAATAGCTAGTAAAGTTGATATTTGTATAGATTTTTTATGAACACCAAGTGTTCGATGAAATGCCTCAATGAAAAAGTAGCATTTTATGTGAAAATCCTTAACTTTGAACCTTCATTCAGCCAAGCATTAAGGCCCTTAGGTTAAACTGAATTTCATATCTTAATATCCTAATAAGTAAGCAACAATCATATAAAAAGTGATAAACTTAAGGCTTAACCATTAAGTCCTTAATAGAACACCAAAAGTGATTTAAAAGCTATTATGATCAATTTTCCCAAATTTGTCCTCCAACTTCTAAAATTCGTGCAGGTCAATAAGAACATCTAAAAATCATGAGACTTAGTTTTCTGGAAATCTTAGTTTGTATAGTTTCTTTAAACTTTGAATTACATCTCGAAATTTCAAATCCTTGAGGGGTAAAATTGGCAATCTTCTCAGGTTGGTCCATGCTGTCATAGATTTCATGCATTGTCTTGAAAAAATCATAATAAATTCATTAGAACTCCAAATGATAAAATTGAAAATCCTATAATTAGATATGGATGTATAGTTTCCCACATATAAAGTTACTGATGTAACTCTTAGTATATTGGTACAGTTTATTCCAAGAGTGTTGAGTGGTCCAGAAAGTGACAACCTAAAGTTACTAACTTGTAAATTTAATATAAAATCAACCAAAAATCATTAGAATAAGATCTTTATATTTCTGAAAAGATAAAAGGGGGAACTTTACTAATATTATTTTATAGAAATTTAAGAATTTGTTGAAAGGTAAGAAAACAGATCCCCAAAAGCGCACTACAATCAAGGAGAAAATAAGAAAATATATACATAAGTTTTATAAAAGTAGTAAACCAAAGCACAAGATAAATAATGTTATAATTGTTGTGTAGGTTCTCGGAAAGAAAATGATCCATCTTGTTCATGCTAGCTGATTTTCAAGTTCAAGGAGGTGAGTTACATTAACTCTCCTATTAAGGAGGTGAGTTACATTAAATATGTGTAATCACCTGTGATTAAGCACACGATAACAACTATTAAATCGAGACCATGAAAATGATTATTGTCCACATAAATCATATGTAATTAGATACATAAAATAACATGTGGTTATGTATATATAATGACATATGATTTATTTGGCTAAGATTCATTTTCGTGTTCTCGATTCAATAATTGTTTTTTTCCACTTTAATCATACGTGATTAAACACATTTTATAACATCCATAAAATTTAAGCCAAATTTAAACTTTCCAAAAACATTTAAAAACCGATAGTTACTACAAGTTTGTTTCCAAAATAGTCTTTATCAGAGTTTTCCTAGAATACATATCAAAATGTGAGGAGCGATACGATCACGCCTTTTCCTTGCCTCGATCCCCTGATGTACCTGAAACAATAAACTGAAACTATAAGCCCGAAAGCTTAGTGAGTTCCCCCCAAATACCCATACTCACAAATATACATATTATCATATACACCGTATACAACGGATCCAGTCAAACATCGGGTTGGAATACCCCAGACCCTCAACCAGCAGGTTGGAATGCCAACACACTATGGGTCCAATCATCCTAAGGATGGAATACCCCAGGCCCTCAACCAATAGGTTGGAATGCCCCGGTCAATTGGCCTCCGCACGAAGCAGATAAACCTCAACCACCAAACAGACATGTGCACATATAACAGATGATCACATAATAGTCTATAGACAAAACTGATCTAACAGATCATACCACAGAGCTCATCATATCATCCTATCTACCAGGATACCGATCTAACAATTCATACTACGTATCATATAATATTATCCTACCCTCTAGGATACCGATCTAATAGATCATACTAGCATAACATAATCAGATGCATTCCAAAGGGCCGGCCTTGGTGCCTTAGACCCTTGAGTATAGTAAGGATAACTCACCTTGCAATGTCGACTCGCAGGAATAAGCTCAAACTCTCAGATCACTAACACGAACACCACCACCAATATTTATTACGAACCATAGTCGTAAATCTCCAATATTTCCAAAACTATCCTCAAAAGTCAACGGGCCAACTCATGGTCAAAGTCTAAGTCATCAGTGAAGGTCAACAGTCCATGTTGACCTTAACTTGTCGAGTACCCTCAGCTACTCGCCGACTTTCTTTAATACTCTTCCACTCGCCGAGTCATCGGAGTGACTCGTCGAGTTCCTAAGGCTCGTAATCGAAGCGCTGAGGCCACTCGTCGAGGTTTCCCGCGTGCAACCCGACAAGTTTATACACATCTAACGATTTGGGAAAACCCTAACCGACTCGCCGAACCACTCTACAGGCTCGTCGAGTCTAAGGAAATCTTCATCAGACTCGTCGATTTGTTCATCCAACTCGTCGAGTCCATGACCATCTTCAAATGACTCGTCGAGTCGACCATGAGACTCGTCGAGTACCTTAAATCCCTCATCCATACAGAAGCTTTTTAAGTCATGCAAAGGCTCCAAACTACAAATCTAAGCTTTTAGGGCATGATTATCACGTAAAGTTGCAAACTTTGCGTGCTTGCAATATGGTATGACCCAAATCAAGCTAAAAGGAGTGGCTTAAGGAAATGGGATAGGTTATAGATTGGCAAATGATGAACTTTATGATAAAGAGAGGCTAAAGGAGCCCAGATCTGAGGTTGCAACCTCAGATCTTGACCCAACACAGAGAATCACCACAAAACCCTAAAAAGGGCTCTAAACCCAACCATGAGGGGTTATAATCAAAGGAGAATCAAGGTAAAAACTTGTTACCTTCAAAATGATGCCAATCCAAAGAAGAATCTGGATCTACAACAACCACTAGCTCCAACTTCTTTCACTCCAAGCTCTTAACTCCAAAGGATCTTCCTTCAAGGTCAAGAACACACACAAAAGAGGGTAAACACGGATTAGGGTTTTCTGGATTCAAGAGAGAAAGTGAGTGAGTCGGAGGAGAATATGTGATCCTTAAATAGGGTGCCAAAACCCTGAGATTTAGGGTTTCATCTGCCAACTCCTACTCGTCGAGTCCCTGCTTGGACTCATCAAGTAGATCACTAAACATGCAGATCAATCCGCTGCTACTCGACGAGTAGGGCTACCAACTCGTCGAGTAAATCTCGAAATCAAGAAAATTCTTATGTAATTCAATTACCTGAAGATCGGGGCATTATAATTCTCCTCCACTTGAAGTAGACTTTGTCTTCGAAGTCTGTCGAGGCAAACAATGTCGGGTAATGCTCCCGCATCTCGGCCTCCGGCTCCCACGTCCACTCGGATCCTCTCCGATGCTCCCACTGCACCTTCGTCAATGTTATCTCCTTGTTCCGCAGTACCTTCATCTTCCTTTCCAGAATGGCCACCAGCCTCTCCACATAATTTAAGCGCTCATCGACACCACCGCCTCCTGATCCATGATGCACTTTCGCAGCTGCGAGATGTGGAAAGTGCTATGTACCCCGACTGAGCTCATCTGGTATATCTAACCTGTAAGCCACCTTGCCGACCCTGGCAATGATCCTGAACGGCCCAATGTAACGGGGACCCAATTTCCCTCTCTTCCTGAAGCGGATAACACCCTTCCAAGGTGAGACCTTCAGGAGCACCATATCACCCACTTGAAATTCTAACTCAGAACAGCGTCTGTCGGCGTAACTCTTCTGTCGGATTTGGGCAGTCTGCAATCGCTACCTGATTTGCTGGATTCTTTCGGTAGTTTGCAATACTACCTCCGTCCGCCCCATCACCCTGTGTCCGACCTCGCCTCAACAAACTGGAGTGCGACGTCTCCGCCCATACAACAGCTCAAAAGGCGGGGTGCTGATGTTGGAATGATAGCTGTTGTTGTAGGCGAACTCCACGAGAGGTAGGTGGGAATCCCAACTCCCACCGAAGTTAATTACGCATGCCTTCAACATATCCTCGAGGGTCTGGATGGTCCGCTCGCTCTGACCATCGGTCTGTGGATGAAACGATGTGCTAAAGTGTAGTCGTGTGCCCAGTTCCTCGTGGAACTTCTGCCATAATTGGGAGGTAAATCTAACATCTCGGTCTGAAACAATGGAGACTAGAACCCCATGGCGAGCGATGACCTCACAAACATACAAGTCGGCAGCTTTTCCGCCAAAGAACTCTCTCGTATAGCCAAGAAATGGGCACTCTTGGTCAATCGATCTACAATGACCCATATGGCATCAAACCCCTTCGCCGTCTTTGGTAGTTTGGTAATGAAATCCATCGTGATCTGTTCCCATTTCCACATGGGAATCTCGAGAGGCTGCAGCAAACCATGCGGCCTCTGATGCTCGGCCTTGACCATCCTACAAGTCAAGCACCTCTCAACATACCAAGCGATCTCTCGCTTCATACCTGGCCACCAATAACTCAAACTCAGGTCTCGGTACATCTTGGTGGCCCCTGGGTGTATAGAGAGATGAGACTTATGAGCCTCCTCCATAACTGTCTGTCTAACCCCACCGGACATCGAAACCCAAACCCGACCGCATCGGGTCAATAATCCCCGACTATCCTTCACAAATCGGGCGTTCTCGCCCTTGATCCTTTCCATCTTCTAGTTCTCCGGTCACATGCCCTCAACCTAGGCATCTCTGATCAATCCCACAAGCAGAGAATCCACTGCTATCCTCATACATATTGCTGGGGTGGAAGGCGCAGCTGACTTGCGGCTAAAAGCATCCGCAACCACATTCGCTTTACCAGGGTGGTAAAGGATCTCGCAATCGTAGTCCTTAACTACATCCAGCCACCTACGCTGCCTCATATTCAGATTCGGCTGGTCCATGATGTGTCTAAAGCTCTTGTGGTCCGTATATATATGGTACAACGGACCCCATACAGGTAAGGCCTCCAAATTTTGAGAGCAAAAACCACCGCTCTCCAGATCATGTGTAGGGTATCTCGTCTCATGCAGCTTTAGCTGCTGCGATGCATAAGCTTTCAGTCGTCCTCTCCGCATGAGGACCGCCCCAAATCCTGTGATGGATGCATCACAGAATACCACAAAATCCTCAACTCCTCTCCGCATGAGGACCGCCGGCCGGAGCTTACTGGCGAAAACAGTTCACGGCCGGCGGCGGCATTTGCATTTACGGCTCGGGTTTCCGGAGGCTGTTCACGGCCGGCGGCGGCATTCCCGTTTGCGGCTAGGGTTCTCGAGCTTGCGGCTCGCCTCGGAGTTGGCTCGGATCACGGCTAAGCAGCAGCTCACATTGCAGACGGCTCGGCTCGGGTGCTTCAGCTCATACGTCCAGCGCCTTTGCCAATTGATCCAGCTTGCTAGATGTTTTTCTCCTCCTGCATTTAATTCTTAAACACTCTTTTTCTCGGGTTCTAATTTCGAATTTTGACACTTTTAACCCAAAAACTCAATTTCTTTTATTTTTAAATTCTATTTTCATTCAAAATAAAAAAATTATAAAAAATAATAATAAATAATAAAATAATAATAATAAAAAAATAATAATAATAATAAATTGTTTTTATTTTTTCCTTTATTTTTGACTTTTTATTTCAAATTTTGATTTTGACTTTCAGGTTTGACCTTTGACTTTTTCGTTTAATTTTTAAATTTTCAAATTTAGCTTTTCGGTTTGACTTTTCAAGTTTGACTTTTTTAATTTGACTTTTAAGGTTGACTTTAAAAAAAAAGCGCATTTTAAATTTGACGTTTGTTTTTTTTTTAATTAATTGATTTTAAGGTCTACGAGGGGTCTGAAAGCATGAAAGAAAGTCGTCAGGATATGTTAAGACAAAATTTCAACTTTTTCGATTATGTCCCAGGAGAAACGCTTGAAACTCAGTTGCATCGGTTTACTACACTCACTACTGAGATGAATATAGCCGAGATCTTCTTGTCCAAGTCCGAGATCAACAAAAAGCTGTTGAATTCACTTCCAAAATCGTGGGACATGGACGTGGCTGACATCAAGAAGACAAAAGATCTCAATCGTCTTAGTCTGGCTGATATAATTGAAGAACTTAACGCTTTGAATTGTCGAAAAACAATGAGTTCAGCAAACCTTCCGGTCAATGAAGTGTTGTGTTCTCATTCATGTGAAGTTTCATGTTCTCAATCATTTGAAGATACGATTAAATTTCTTCGGGAACAAATTGATTTATTAAAAGGGGAAGTTAAGGACCTGAGATATAAAGGATATCAACTCAGGAAAGGACAGAAACCCCTGAAGGCTGAATTAGAAACAAAAACCAAGGACTTTAGGAAACTTCAGGAAGACTACAGTAACAAATGTGAAAACTATGATTATGTAGTCAAACAAAATGCTGAGCTAGTGGCTGAAGTTGAATCTTTGAAAGGAAAGTTTGAAACCGCCAAACTTGATGTTAGAAAATATGATTTCTCAAGTGAGGTGGTTGCAAATATGATAGACCAAAGCATGCAGTTTAAAAGGAATCAACACAAGGGTCTAGGGTATGATAGTGTACCTCCTCCTTACAATCATAACTACACATCCATCCCTATGAAACGAGAAGAAATTGACAGGGAGGCACATCTTAAATACGGAAAACCAGCTGGATTTGTGTCAGGAGGGGTTATTAAAGTTGAAAATATTGATGTTTCTGTTACATGTGCAGGTAAAGTAGCAGAGGATGAGAACAAGGAGAGTTCTTCTGAACAAACCAATGACTCCTTGAACTCTAAATCTGTTGCTTCGAACTCGGCTGCTTTTAATCAACCTGTCGTTGGTAAATACAAGCCTCCAATTTCAGCGCAACAAAGTGCCTGTTGTAAGTGTGCATGTGGGAACAACAAGAAACGAGGCAAGGATACGCCACCAGGGGCAGGAAGAAACAATTTCCTAGTGAAGAAAAGGACTTGTTTTCACTGTGGAACACCTGGACACATTGCCAGAAACTGTCCAAATCGCGCATACGTTCCTTACTATGCACAAGGCTGGCAGAACGCACCAAGAGGGAGATACGCCAAAAGAAACCCCTCAAGGTCACGTTCACACAATAGCGATTGGAACACGCAGAAGGCCAAGAATCCGAATCCCAAGGGCAAGAAGGGAATGCAGGCCCAAAAGTCTAGTTCAAGAGATGCTCCTATGAAACCAAGACCGGCTAAGTCAAAATCATCTCGAAGATCGGCTTCAAGTTCCAAATCAAGTGCCGAGGCACCCATCGGATCGAACAAGAAATGGGTTAAGCCCGAATACAGATGGGTACCAAAGGTGAAAACTCCCAAATCAACTAACGACTCTAATATTTCTACATCTTCTGTTTGTGATAAGCAGGACATGTCATGGGAGAGAGTACCGTGCAAGGATGACAAAGGTCGACCCAGTTTCAAAATGGACTGGGTTCCAAAGACCAACTAATCCCGCTATGTGTTAGAGCAGCTATGGAGGCATATCATCAGACTTCGGTTTGTTGGTAGTGGCTGTTCCTGGCACTTGATAGGGGACATCTCTCAACTGTACAACACTCAGAATATTGTTTGGGAGTATGTGTCCTTTGCAGGAAGAGAAGAAAGGAAGTGATCACTCATGGGGTTTGTGCTTAATGACATGAAGAATTTTCGGATCTGTTCTGATATTACGCGTGCTATTCTCAGACCTTCTGGATGCAAATTCAATCGGTGACTTACGGTTTGCGTTTTCTTCTCTAGTACTCCTAAGTTTTTTCTTAACCTGATTCGCTTTAAAGACTAATTTTTGTTTTAGGATAGTTTAAATTTGCGCATTTACTTTCGTTTCTCTCCTATGCACAAATTTAGGGGGAGAAATAAAAACAAAACAAAAATTAAAAATAAATTTTAAAAAAAAATCCAAAAACATCAGAAAATCAGAAAATAAAAAAATATTGGTTATGAGTCTGTGTTTGAGGGAGTTGTTTTGGGAAGTGATATTATCAAGTGATAACAGGCAACCTGAGTCTGCGTAACGTACCCAAAGTTGAAGGGTCTATGCTCTGACTTGATGCATCGGTAGGCACGAAAAATTTTAAACGGACTTGACTAGGGAGAATTGAACGTAGGAAATTTATAGACTTGACAAATCTTGACCTAATTAGATCCATTCAGCCTGACAATACGATGCTCGGATAGGTTGAGCAGGGAGATATATATGGGAATCTACTCGTCACATTAAATGAACCCGTACTTGGAACCGTGGTTTAACTTTTCCTCGATGTGCGGATTTTGTCCTTAATTCCGGTTGGATGGGGCGACTGGTAAATTCCGATAAATTAGGTCTGTAGAATATCATTTTCTTTCTTTCCGTCTGTTAGACATATGTTGTCTCCTTTGCGCGACTTCTAATCCGACCTGGTACACAACATATGCAACTCTATTTCTCTGCAGGATATATATATATATATATATATATATATATATATATATATATATATATATATATATATGTGTGTGTGTGTGTGTGTGTGTGTGTGTGTGTGAAATATACGTGTGAAATACTTCTCATCTGTTAGCCATATGTTGTCTCCTTTGCGCGACTTCTAATCCGACCTGGTACACAGCATATGCAACCTTCTTCTTCTCAACCCCTCTGAAGTAGATAGTAATAGAATTCTGAATCTCTTCTCTCTCTGAATGGTTGTCTGCTCACCCGGTGTAAGGAGTACTCTGGAAGTTCTTGATGGTTGGGGCATATCAGGAAGCGGGAAACACGTTCCAGTACACTTAAAATTGAACACATACAGATTGTCTATAGATCTCGCTGCTCAATTTAGGTGGACAACAATATCCCTGGTCGTCGTCAGATGAATGGTCCTTAAGATATAGTATCTAAGGAATTAGGATCAGATATAATTTTTTAGGAACTTAAGTTCACCTTTTCTTGTAACAAATAGTATGTCCTAAATCTGTCACAAATTTTTCGTGTTTAAGTGGACCACAATACCGACGATCGACCAGACAAAGATGTGAATATGGAAGGTACCGACAAGTGGATAAAGGCTGTCTAAAAACTTTGATCCCAAATCTCTCTTAAAGTTAGATATCATTTTTATTTTTGTTAAATTTGTCATAGTTTCTTCTAATTTAAATATTAGGGGAGAATTAAAAATTAAAAATAATGAAAAAAAAATAAAAAAATAAAAAAATTCAAAAATCAAAGAAAAATCAAAAAAATTAAAAATCCAAAAATAGTGTTATTTCTGTTTTATTTCTTGTTCAAAAAAATAAAAAATCCAAAAATATTTTTGTTTCTATTTTAATTTGTGTGCTAAGTTTTCTTTTAGTTTTGTTTTTGTGTTGAATAGTGATTTCAGGTATAGATAAGACTCATGGAGTTTGTGTTGAAGATTTCTGAGCCAAAGGCTTCATCCGTAAGCATCGAAGAATTCTCATTCGAAGGAGCAAGAAATGAAGATTATTCTTTCAACATTCAATCCTTCAACCCCAGAAGCAAGGTGAAGCTGCAATTGAAGATTATGTGACGGATTGCATTGAATCCTTCTCAATCAGTCTGCTGTTATCTTTGTACCTATTGAAGTGATCTAGAAGTTCAGTTCTCTCTGATGTTCTCTCTGAAGATTCTCAAGCTGAAAGCACTATCTTTCAAAAATCAATACGTAACACCTCCTCACCCAACATGCATTCAATGCCAAATTCTGAAGAAAAACTCAAGTGCTCAAGATGAAGTCATTCATTGAAGATTCATATGTTCATCCTGATGCTGTGAAGAAATCGAAGGTTAAAGCTGAAGCCAAGCTCGCATTGAAGATTGACAAGAAGAGCCAACTACTTTTTAGGGGGAGCTTGCTGGGTCATTAAGAAAAGAAAGCTATAAACCAAGGGGGAGATTGTTGGGTCAAAATATGGTTTATACTTTACTTTTCTGGGCAATTATATTTTTGCGTAATATTTTATGAATTTATGGCCTAGTTTACGGTTGAGTTTACGGCCGTAAACACCTTACGGCTGTAAACTCATTTACGGCCCATTTGTTTTTGTCCGGCCCATATTCAAGTATAAATAGAGGTGTTAGGGTGAGGAGTAGAGATTGATGAACACGAAGTAGTTTACGGCCAGAGAGAGAAATTGTGTGTGTGAATCTTTTGTATCCGGATCATAATTCTAATCAATTCATACATAGATTCATCATATTCTTCTTCTTCTTCTCTTCTATTTTATCTTACATCATCCGTTTGATTGGGATTCCGCACCAACAAATGGATCTGACTGATACATGAGCAGATTAGGGACTTTACAACTCCCTCAGGGAGTGTCAAAACTGGAGCCTCGCACAAACACAGTCGAAGGGTCTCAAATGCCCTATGCTGCTCAGGGACCCACAGGAAATCCACCCCCTTCCTCGTCAGATGAGTGAGGGGTACTGCAATTTTGGAGAAGTCTCGAATGAATCTCCGGTAGTACCCTTCTATCCCTAGAAAACTCCTGATATCCGAAGGGGACCTCGGAACCTCCCACTGCATAACCGCCTCGATTTTGGCTGGATCGACCAAAATCCCCTCCAGATTGACAAGATGTCCGAGGAACTGGAACTCTTGTAACCAAAACTCACACTTTGAGAACTTGGCATACAGCCGTTCTCGCCTCAGAACTCCCAACAACTCCCTGAGGTGCTCGTCGTGCTACTCTCTGGTCATGGAATATACCAAGATATCATCTATAAACACTATGACCGCGCGATCAAGCATCGGTCTGCAGACCCAATTCATTAGATCCATGAACACTGCCGACATGTTGATGAGCCCAAACGGCATCAGCACGAACTCGTAATGACCATAACGAGTTCGAATGTGGTCTTCACCACGTCCTCATCTCTAACTCGGAGCTGATGATACCCCGAACTCAAGTCAATCTTGGAGAACCAAGATGTACCCCGCAACTGATCAAAGAGATCGTCTATCCTCGGAAGTGGATAACGGTTCTTCATCGTCAACTTGTTCAGCTCCCTATAGTCAATGCACATCCAGTGCGATTTGTCCTTCTTCCTGACGAAGAGAATCGGTGCTCCCCAAGGAGAACTTCTAGGTCGAATGAACTTCTTGCCTAACAGTTCCTGCAGCTGTGACGACAGCTCCTGCATCTTAGGCGGTGCCAACCGGTACGGCGCCTTGGCGATAGGGGCCGCACCAGGCACCGGGTTGATCCTAAACTCGACCTGCCTCTCTGGAGGTATCCCAGGAAACTCCTCCAGAAATACGTTTACAAACTCCCTGGCTACTGGAACCTCGGAAACTGAATTTGATCCCTGGCTCGTGTATCCACCACATACGCCAGAAAACCCGCACACCTGTGCTGAATGTACTGAAGAGCCCTGGCAGCCAAACAGAACCCCGAACCCACTCTGGTGCCCTCCCCATATACAATAAGTTCTCCACCACTTGGGGTTCGAACTACCACTCTCTGGCCCTCGCAATCTATCATGGCACCAAAACGACTAAGCCAGTCCATCCCCACGATCATACATACTTCCCTCATGGGAATCGAAATCAAATCTATCGGGAAGGACACTCCGAAGATCTCCATCTTACATCCTCGGAAGACTGAAGAAGCAAAAACCATGTGTTCGTTGGCGATAGAGACTTGCAACGGACACTCCAGCTCGCCGACTAGCGCACTAAACTCCCTACTAAAATCCTGGGATACGAAAGACCGACTCGCTCCCGAGTAAAAAAGAACCAAAGCGGGCAATGAATTCACTAAGAACGTACCTAACACAGGTACAACAATAAGCATAATATAGGCATGATAAATAAGGCATAGGCCAGAAACATACCAGCAACCACATCCGGTGCTGCCTTGGCCTTCGCGGTCGTAAGCTGAAATGCATGCCCCTAAGCTTTCAGAGGCTTCACCTTCACTGGCCTCCCATCTGTGATCCTCAAAGTGGCCGGCGTCGAAGTCTGCGCCGGCTTGGCAGTTAATAATGGACATTGGGCCTTCATATGGCCCACCTGCTCACAATGGTAACAAAGCCTGACTCCTGAAGCTGGTGTCTACTGTCTGCAATCCCTGGCTAAATGGCCCTGTTTACCACATCGGTGGCACCCACTCCCTGATCGACACACCCCTGAATGAACCTTTCTGCACTTTCCACAAGTGCGGCCTAGCTGTCCTCCAATCCTGGTATCGGCGGTCTTGGACCGCTTCGGCGCCGGCTGCGATTATGCTGGGGCCTGCTGCTGCTCCTTCAACTGTAGCTCGATCTCCAACTCACGCTACCTCACGGATTCATGTAACTCCAGAAGAGTGCCACGTCGCTGGGTAGACACAAACTGTCGGATATCGGTCTTGAGCATGCTCAGATAACAAGTCATCTGAGCCTGCTCGGAAGCAAACTATGGGCAGAACATCACCCTCTCAGTAAACATGCGGGTGATCTCCATCACCGATTCCCCATCCTATCTTAAACTCAAACACTCCTGAGCCAATCTTTCCCTCTCGACCCGAGGAACGTAACGAGCTCGAAACATATCTCTGAATTGCTCCCAAGTAACAGCAGCTCTCTGGTCATCAGTGTACATCCCAGTCATCAATCTCTACCAATCCTTGGTCCCAAATGAAACGATCGAATTTTCAAGTCCAAAAATTTCTTTTTAAAATAAATGGTTCATAAAAACATTCATAAGAAAATACTGCGAAATCACATCGTTTCATAAAAAAATGTATCACCTCTGATAACCCAAGTTACAAAATAATAACATGTCAGAGTACAATCCCAGAATATCCATAGTGTGCAAAACAAAGATTGTGTGTATGATGTGCCGCTACCACACCAGCTCCTTCCCCTTCGCTGAAGAGGTACCTGAAACCAAAACTGTAAACTGTAAGCACGAATCTTAGTGAGTTCCCCCAGGCCCCATCATACCACATACCATACAATCAGATAGCATACATACGGTCGGGCAATTCTAGGATGCCCATCCTACCCGTACGGCCATTCTGGGGTGCCGACCTACGCTTGCGGCTATTCTGGGGTGCCATCCTACCCGTGTCAAGCCATTCTGGGGTGCTGACCTACTCGTCGGTCTAATAACCGACCCTCGGGGACTATTCCACCCCTACTTCTACTATTACATATTTCATAACATAAACATACTATTAGACATATCTGGGGTGTTTGAACTACCCTTTGGTCCTAACAACCGAACTTGGGGACTATTCCCCTCCTACTACCACTATCACATATAACATATCATGCCATCATACAAACATATTATCACATACTGTCAGACATATCTGGGGTGTCTGACCTACCCTTCGGTCCTAACAACCGAACTCTACTACTATCACATATAACATATCATGCCAGCATATAACATATCAGGTAGTAACAAACCTAGATGGTATCACAAAGACAATCATCTAACATACAACTCCTACTGGTGGGCTGGCATTGTGGCCGTAGACCCGCCGCTACTGGAAGGTAACTCACCTCGAACAAGTAGCTGCTGATAATCTGTGTGGGAAGTCTTTGTCTGCTGCTACTCTGGAAATCCTCCGGCTATAATCCCCACAAAACACTTAGTCAGAAACTAACATCTACTCTTAGGGTAAAATGACTATTTTACCCCCAATCAAGTCCAAGTCAAAGTCAACTTCAAGTTGATCCGACTCGCCGAGTTGGGCCGTCAAATTGTCGAGCCCCTATCCCTTTACACGACCTCATCCATGACTCGACTTGTCGAGTTTGGCGATGAATCGACGAGTTCCTCTTCTATAAGAACATCGAATGATCCTTCATCCAACTCGCCGAGTTGTATGAACAAGTCGTCGAGTTCACCTTCATCTAATAAACAAGTCCCGACCTTGACTCATCGAGTTCATCTTCAATCTTAAGGAGATTGTCTTGGACTCGCCGAGTCTGTTCTAGCACTCGTCGAGTCCCATGAGTTCCAGGTCTAAGGCTAAGTCCAAAACGTTGGGTCGCTCCTTCTGACCTTCTATAGTCCTTCTAACACCCAGCTGAGTTCTTTAGACCCTCAACAGA
This sequence comes from Lactuca sativa, assembly GCF_002870075.4. Classification (NCBI taxonomy): domain Eukaryota; kingdom Viridiplantae; phylum Streptophyta; class Magnoliopsida; order Asterales; family Asteraceae; genus Lactuca; species Lactuca sativa. Next base: position 284,653,281 of record NC_056630.2, read on the forward strand.
TATAGGACTTTATGCCTTGGACTCGCCGAGTCCCAAGAACGGACTCACCGAGTCGGTAATGTCCACACCCTAAATCCTCGATTTCTGATGTACAACCTTTGACCAAAAGATAGATCCAAGCCCCTAGGCTCGATCTAGCACATAAAGTTACAAACTTTACGTGCATGCATGGAAGAATGAGCCCAAATGGCTCAAAAAGGAACTCCCAACATGCATGAGGCTTTCCATGGGTTCTAAAACAGTTTCTTTCTGCCTTAGGGTCCCTCAAGAACCCTGGATCTGAAACCCTAGCCCTCAACCATGCTTGCAATCATGTTTGGTAGCCAAAATGGCTCTTAGAAGCCCTAACTTCCTTAAAGAATAGTTCTATAATAATAATGAGCAAGGTATAAGATTTATACCTCAAATACACTATGGAAGATGCTCAAACTCGGATCCATCTAGCCTCTTCTTGTTTCTTCAAGCTTTTCCTTCCTTTCTTAGATCACAAAAGCACCAAAATCACTCAAAAGGCCTTAGATCTTCACTCACTCGATTGGGGTTTGCTATGGGGGTCTTCTGGGAGCAAATGGGATGATGGGTGACTGTATGAGATGTTTAAATAGGGTGCAAACCCTCATATTAGGGTTTTTGTCCAGTCAGGGCCTACTTGTCGAGTCCGGGACCCGACTTGCTGAGTCCATCACTTAAATCCCGCGTCCCGTCCCGCTTCTACTCGGCGAGTTGGTCCTTCAACTTGCCGATTCCAAGGCCAAAAATGCAAAACACTTAGATAAAAAATAAGAAGAATTACGTACCAAGAACCAGGTGCTACAAATCTCCCCCACTTATTTTAGACTTTATCCTTGAAGTCTGTTGCTTGTTCCTGAAACATCTCTGGGTAATGGTCCATCATCTCGTCCACCGGCTCCCAAGTCCATTATGAGCCCTTCTGGTGCTGCCATTGCACCTTCTCGAGCTCCACCCTCTTGTTCCTCAGATCCTTCGACTTCCGGTCGAGGATCGCCACAAGTCGCTCGATGTAATTCAGGTTGCCATCAACCTGAATGTCCTCCAAAGGCACCACTGCTGAGTCGTCCACCAGGCACTTTCGCAGCTGGGAAAATGTGGAAAGTGTTGTGGATCTACCTGAGTTCATCTGGCAGATCCAACCTGTACGCCACCTTGCCCACCAAGGCTAAGACCCTGAACGGTCCAATGTACCTAGGCCCCAACTTGCCCCGTTTCTTGAATCGGATGACGCCCTTCCATGACGACACTTTCAGGAGAACCATATCCCCGACCTGGAACTCCAGGTCTAATCGGTGCTTATCAGCATAACTTTTCTGCCGACTCTGAGCAGTCTAAAGCCTGCTCTAGACCTGCTGAATCCTTTCTGTCATCTTGAGCACTGCTTTAATGCTCCCCATGACCCTCTGGCCAACCTCCCCCTAGCATATCGGGGTCCTACACTTCCTCCCGTATAACATCTCAAAGGGAGGACGATAAATACTCGCGTGGTAGTTGTTGTTGTAGGAGAGCTCAACCAACAGAAGATAAGTATCCTAACTACCTCCGAAGTCTAACACGCATGCTCGCATCATATCCTCCAAGGTCTGGATGGTCCGCTCACTCTGACCATCTGTCTGCGGGTGAAAGGCGGTGCTAAAGTGCAGACGAGTACCTAGCTCATCATGAAACTTCTTCCAAAACGTGGAAGTGAACCATACATCCCTGTCTGAAATCACCAAAACTGGCACCCCATGCCGCGCCACCACCTCCCTAATATAGATGTCGGCCAACTTTTCGACCGAAATACTCTCTTGAATCGGGATAAAATGGGCACTCTTGGTCAATCGATCGACGATGACCCAAATCGAATCCACTCCCCGTGCGGTCCTGGGAAGCTTTGTGATAAAATCCATCATGATGTCTTCCCATTTCCACAGCGGAATATCCAACGGCTGCATCTTGCCGTGAGCTCTCTGATGCTCGGCCTTGACCTTCCTGTAGGCCAAGCACCGCTCCACGTACCATGCCACATCCTGCTTCATGCAGGGCCACCAATAGTCCGGACGAAGATCCCTATACATCTTCGTCACCCCGGGATGAATGGAGAATCGAGATTTGTGCGCCTCCCCCAACAGAACCTGGTACACACCCCCATGGTACGGAACCCGCACCCTACGGTGTAGTGTCAGTAATCCTTGGCTGTCATAGTCAAAGGAGGAAACTTGCCCCACTATCCGCTCGCTCTTTCGATGTTCCTCCTTCATGGCCTCCTGCTGGGCCTCCCGAATCCACTCCAACAGCGGACTCACCACTGTCATCCTCAGACAGATATCCCTAGTCGGCGTTGCCTTGCAGCTAATCGCGTCGTCCACCACATTGGCCTTCCCCAGATGGTAATGGATCTCGCAATCATAATCCTTCACCACGTCCGACCACCGATGCTGCCTCATGTTTAGATTTGGCTGATCCATGAGGTACCTCAAACTCTTATGGTCCGTGTAAATGGTACAGCGAACCCCATAGAGGTAATGACACCAAATCTTGAGGGCGGATACAACAGCCCCCAGCTCCAAATCACGCGTCGGGTAATTCTCCTCGTGAGGCTTCAGCTGCCTTAACGCGTAGGCGATGACATGCCCTCTATGCATCAGTATTGCGCCCAAACCCGAGATGGACGCATCGTAGTACACAACAAAATCCTCCATGCCCTCTGGCAGAGCTAAGATTGGTGCCTCGCACCATCTCTGTCTCAGTGTCTCGAATGCGGCCTGCTGCTCAGGCCCCAACGAAAGACCACGGCCTTCCTCGTTAGCCTGGTCAGGGGTACGGCTATCTTGGAGAAATCCTGGATGAATCTCCGATAGTAGCTTGCTAATCCTAGGAAACTATGAATCTCATATGGAGACTTCAGAACCTCCCATCTCATCACGGCCTCCACTTTGGCCGGGTCGACCAAAATCCCGTTCTGGTTGACGAGGTGCCCAAGGAATTGCACCTCGCGCAACCAGAACTCACACTTGGAGAACTAAGCATACATGTTTTGCCTCCTCAATGTCCCCAAAACCTCTCGCGGATGCTCCTTATGCTCCTCCTGCATCCTGGAGTAAACCAAGATATCATCAATAAACACTATCACAAACCGGTCTAACATCGGTCTACAGACGCGGTTCACGAGGTCCATGTACGCGGCAGCAGCATTGGTGAACCCGAAGGGAATCACCACGAACTTGTAGTGGCCATAGCACGTCCGGAACGTAGTCTTCTGTACATCCTCCTCTCTGACCCTCATCTGATGATATCCTCAATGCAGATCAATCTTGGAGAACCAAGATGCTCCCTGTAGCTGGTCAAAGAGGCCATCAATCCTCGGGAGTGGGTAACGGTTCTTCACCGTTACCTTGTTCAGCTCCCGATAATCTATACACATCCGATGCGACCCGTCCTTCTTCTTCACAAACAGAATCGGGGATCCCCAGGGAGAACTACTCGTTCTAATGAATCCCTTGTCTAACAGCTCCTGTAGCTGTGTAGACAACTCCTGCATCTCAGGAGGATCCAATCGATGTGATGCCTTGGCTATCGGAGCCGCACCAAGGACTAGGTTGATATTAAACTCCACCTCTCTATCCGGAGGTACCCCAGGCAACTCCTCGGGGAATACGTCCATAAACTCTCGCACCACGGGCACATCGCCCACTGTTGCCTTACCCGCCTCCCGGGTGTCCATGACATAAGCGACATATCCTGCGCAACCCTGTTGAAGGTAACACCTTGCCCTCGCTGCCAAACATAAGGCTGGCCCTCGCTGTGGTCTCTCGCCCTGAATCACCAACTCTCCCCTCCTGGAGTCATGACACACCAACTGTTGTGCGCAATCTATCACTGCCCCATTAGGGCTCAACCAATCCATACCTATATTCACCTTGTTCCCTCGCAAAGGTATGGGAACCAAGTCTACCAGGTAACGCTCCTCGAACAATCTCAAAACACAATCTCAGAAGACCTCCGACGCTCGCACTGACCGGTCGTCTGCAGTGTCGACCTCTAGAGGGTATTCCAACGTGCCCGAAGACTCAGGGAACTTCTTGCTAAGTGCAAGAGAGACAAATGATCGGGTAGCACCCGAATCAAACAATACCTGAACTGGGATACCGTTCACATGGAACGATCCTAAACAGAGCACATACATAACATATCAAAATCACAACAGCGTATCATAAAATCATAAATAAGAAGTCATACCCATAACCACATTGGGTGCAGTGCGTGCCTTGATGTGCACAAAAGTACCCACTAATTTTAATATTTATAACCTAACAAACTTAGACTATCTATGCACTTATAGGCAGTGTACCTAGTCAGATTACAGTATAGCTTAGGTAAGTCGGGTGTCGATCACAGGGAACGGTGGATTAACTTAATATATTTGATTATAGGTCACAGGTTACACGAAAATAATAAAATGGTTTAATAAATCAATTAACAACTCTCGATAAACTAACAGGAAAGCACATCTCTTCAGGTACTTGGGTTTAGATAAATTACACCTTAAAACATAGACAATTGCATACACAAATTCATTTATTCAATGTTCACCGATTCCTAAAATGATTAGATTCGCGTTCACTATAACTAATCCTTTAGCAAACAAGTCAATTCAAACAGTGATCAGTTGATTAAACTAACATGCTTCCTAGTGTTCAGTTCGTATCAAGCAAGACTTGTAAATATAGTTAATCAATGTAGACATTTAATCAACCTCTTGTTGATGGTCATCAAACAAGGCTCATACATTAACTTACTTATTCTCAAGTTAATCCTAGTTTCACATTCGTTATTTCTAGTCTTATAATCTCGATGGTCATCAAAAATCATAAGAGACAAGCAAATCAAGCAGATGTTCAAGCAACTCAATTCACTTAACAATTAACAGAAAATAATCATCATTAACACATGAGGATCTTTAAACAAGCTTGGCAAGATAAATTAAACACAAATAAACTATTTAATATAGCAATTGGTCTAATAATCAAAGCTTCATTCAATCATAAACACAAAGTAAAAGGTTTTTACACCTAAATCAGAAACTAAATACAGAAAAATACCACAATAGAATGCTAAACATGGTCACGTCAGCAAACCATATGATAATCAACATGTATCCGCTCTCCAATCCTTCCGATCTCCGCTCCCGTTAGCTTAACGGCCTTCCGGCCGCCTTCTAGACCCTCAAAACGGCTTAACAGAAGTTAATTGTCGACTAAATTAGGTTAGAAGTCGAATTCCCCTCCTGGTTAGCTAAAAATCGATATTTATAATCTTTGTGGCCGACCTAAGTACGCTGGGCGTACTTAGGATTACGCAGCGCGTACTCGAGATAATCACGCGATCAAGTCTATCCGGTGCAAAGGTGTACGCGGCGCGTACCATTACCTTACGCGGGGCGTACTCACTTTTTCAGCAATTTTGATTTCTTTTAGCTTCTAAGCCCGGTTCCCGATTCAGTCTTTTCTTTTGTGCTTCATCGGCAACAAATAGCTGCAAAACATAATTCAAAGCATTATGAGTACTTTTTAGTTCTAAAATAGAATAAATAAGGCCAAAATATTAAGATAAAGTGTATAAAAATATATATAAAAAATACACATATCAAAATACCCCACACTTAGCCTTTGCTTGCCCCCAAGCAAATTTGCTTTTATTTTACCAATATCGCACTAAACAATCCATTTAAAACTCAGCCATTATGCCAAGACCTCAACGCGTACATTTGTGTCTAATATTTTCCTAAAGTACCCCCCCATATTTTAAATACTCACAATCATCATAAACACTTGCCCACTTTTTCCGAACAATGCTCATTTTATGCAACCCTCCGAATCCATCCGCAGAAAACCTCCTAACCTCAAGGTATTTTTAGTTGAGCAACCTAAGCATACATATTCTAGAAAATTACAACTTTCCGATACCACTATGGAGCTTTATTTGAATTCTTCATTTCTTTGACATTTGATCTTTGATTTCTTTGAATTCAACACCTTATTTGAATTGATTTCTGGTATCTTCAACTTTTTGAATTTCTTCAGAATTTTGATCTTTTGATCTTTACTTTATTTGCTCCAAAATTCTTCAAACTTTTTTCGTAATTCTCCTTTTTTTTTTTCTTTTTTTTTTTTTTTCATGTAACTCACTTTTTTTTCACTCAAAACCCTACATGCTTAAGCAGAGGCGCTCAACCTCAACCTTTATTGGTTAATGATAATAATTTTCCTGGATACATTTCAGGTTTAGGCTGCTAAACATATTGCATCCCTCAAACCAATCGGGGTTGTGTTTTTGTTCCATGATTTCACTAAAATAAGGGAGGCCACAAATGCACTATAACGTATATTGGCTCAACTAAACATTTGAGTTCTTATCGGATCATTTCATACAATATTAGCAAAATTTAAATTATCACTAGATTTTTCTAAATTAAACTATTATTTCAAGTTTTTTTTTTTTTAAGATTTTAATTTTCCTAAATCTAGCAATTTCATTTTTTTTTCTCTTAATTTTAATTTACTTTTACCGATCCCCTACCCCACAATTATTTCATACAATGCCCTCATTGTATGCTAAAACGAATTAAGAACATAAAAAGGGAGAAAAAGGAACAGACTCCCCTGGGTAGTTGTGGCGAGATCGAATGGGGCTGCTACAAGTTGCTTCAAATATCGCCGAAAGACTGAAAACTGGAACTGCTGCCTCTGAATTTGCCGAAAAATAGAATCAAGACCGCCATCTTCAAAAATGTGGTGCAAAATATTGCAAATAAATGCAAAGTATAGTAACCATGACGTGGGAAAGTGTCGACCACGTCGTCTCGTCGAGAATGACATCCTCTACTCGCGATGAAAAATCCCCCATAACATAGGAAAGTGTCAACCATGTCGTGGCAGCCGGGACGATACTTCTTCCTCGCGTCGAAATAAAACTCTATAGTATGGGAACTGCTCATCCATATTATAAGAGTCAAAACATCGTAACAATGACAATCTTCAAAACGATCGCTCACGAAATAAATATGCACCCCACACTTATGACAAATCATGGGTATCGACTATAATCTTCAACTCTCATACCGCTCTCTCAAGCAACAGTCGGACCTAGCTGCTGAACTTACTGCCAGCTTCCTAAGGGCGAAAATTCTGCAGAAATCTAAACAACCAAAGAGCATCAACATGAAAAACGAACTAAATCAAAGTTTAATTACATACCAAATACTAAAAACTAAACTAAACAAAAAAAACAAATAAAACAAAATAAAAAGGATCACTCTTCATCTCCATCATCATGTGGCTGTGTCCCAGAAGTACCGGCCCTATCAAATCGTGACTGGAATGGTGGTGGAAAGGGAACCGAATACTGAAACCCCTGATGGGCAAAGAATGCGTTCAACGCATTCCCATACCACCGCTGTTGCATGTCCACATGTGCAACATACTCGCTAAGACGATCAATGCCCTGAGCCAGATAGCGCATATCAATCTCCCGCTCAGGTCCCTGCTGCGCTCCCCGAGGAGCAGGTCGACGCCGCTGGACCCGTCTCGGCTGTGGCTCGGCAGCACCCTCCTCATCTGCCTCATCATCTGCTCGAACTCTCAAAACACCATCACCTCCCCGCTCTAATACGCGCATCGACTCCAATAGCTGAAGACTCATCGGCCTCATGTCGTGAAACACCATCGATCTCGTGATCTCACGTGTCATCAACTGGTATGATCGAGCTAACCGTGTGATAAAATGCCCTCCGCATATCGGGCTATCTCCCCGAAGTCCCCTGGCCCTCCGTCCCAAGTATGCAGCTAACGCGACTGGAAGGTTCAGGTGGCTCCCTGGAGTAACTAGTGCCCATAGGAAATACAGGTCTGTCGAAGGCACTCTCTCACTATTCTTGTGATGCGTGAGAGACATAGAAATCAACCGGTGCAACATTCGGTATGTAGTGGACCGAATCATCCCCCCTCGAGCGGTAGATGGTGTATAAACTCCTCCCGTAATCTCGGCCCAAAATGTGTTCTCATTATAGTCCGCCGGCCGTTCCGTGAGACAGTCAGCAAGGAATGCCTGGAAGTGGACACTCCTCGTCTCGTCGGCTGTGTAAATACCCACCCGAGTAGCAAGCTCTATCACGCTGCATTCCCGGCTCACTCCTCCCAGTCTGAAAGCAAAGGCTGTCCTGTCATCGAGTGGCTTCCTAGGATCATAGGAAACTGTAGCGTAGAACTCCAGCAAAAACTCCCGATACACAGGTTCCTGGATCCTGAACAAACGCGCCCATCCCTGACACACAAACAATTCCACACCACTCGTGTCCGAGTGTGTGTATTGCAAAAATTCCTGGATCAATGCAACAAGTCCAGTCCTGGTAGCCAATTCCCAATCAAATGAGGGTGCAATGTCAATCTCCTTTGTGAGAAGCAAGCTCAAGTTGGTGACATAACGCGCCCGGGTAGCATCGTTCAGCGTTTGCGGAAATTGTAAAAAGCGATGATCGGTCACATCCTCGGGAGGGTTGGTTCTTTGTGTCCTTCGAGCCATAATCTGCACATATTAAAAAAACACAAAACCAAACCAAATATCACAGCATTAATAGATTTTTAAACCAAAAAAATGGGGGTGGATATGGCATTACGCTGGGCGTACATCCAGCGTACGCTGGGCGTACGTCCAGGCTTGTAATTCTGTGTCCTGGTCCCAGTCCCTTTCTTGTGCTAAATTCATAATCCGTATCCAAACAAACACAGCAGGGGCATATATGAGAGATATCGAGCATAAGGTTTGTGTGGTCCAAAGGCATAAAAAAAAAACGGAACTACCCAAATAATAAACCATCGTTCCTTATTCATTCAAGATTAGCAAACAATTTACAAGGAAACTTCATAGGGGCAGTTAATCGGAGTATTCAGGACATACGCATGGCGTACGTCCCCAAGCTTCAATCGATGGGTGTGGGACGGGTTTAAGATGAAATTAGGTCCAAGGGTTTAGTGTATTAACCGAAATCGGTCCATTCAAGCCCTAATCAACACATACATTTGCGAAATCGGTCCTAATTCAAGAACCCCATAAACCCTAGATTTCGAGCAAAAGCTAAATGCATATTCCTTCGATTAAAACACAAATACATAACATAGAGTAGCCGAAATACTTACTTGCGTGTTGGATTTGACAAGAAACGATAAAGAATCGAGATTATTGGAAGGGAGTTGCTGTTCACAGCGTATGCGAGAAAAGAAATTGGGTTTGAAAATAACAGCGAAGTCAAAGGGTCAAGATATATTTACCTGGTCGTCGTTTTACGCGGGGCGTAACAAAAGGATACGCGGGGCGTACCTCAATCCCCCTGAAATGTTCATCCGCGATTCGGGGCTCATTACGCATGGCGTAATATAACTTACGCGGGGCGTACGTTTAATTTTCTTCCTTCTTTTTTTCTTTAATTTAACTTCCTTTTCTTTTTAATTATTTAATCTAGGGGACTTAAAACTTATTTATTTATTTATTTATTTATTTTTTTTTTAATTTCTTCAGCTAATGATGACTTCACGATGAGTGATAAAAAAATTAAAAATGTGAGACATCATAACCACTTATCTTTGTCGAGATCAAACGACAATGGTTGATCAAAAACCTTTGCATGCAAGAATTGGTTACGAAAATACCCGCTTTCGGGACCCGTTAGAATATTTCCCTTGTTTTCCTTGCACCTTTAACTAAAAGCGGAACAAGAAGTGACCTAACTAGTCAAGAACAGCAAGAGCTCGGTCTTCCACTTAACCACCACAATACGCCTTGCTATACTACGCCTCATGGATTGAGTAGGACAAATCAACAAAGTAGTAGGCTAAGTAGGTCAAGAATTCCCTAGTCGCTTTCATTCCCGAAACCCATGCCAAAAGTAAAGTCAAGCAATGTGTACAATCCCAAATTCCTGCAAAATAAAAACAAGAACCTTCCCGACAAGTGAAATGATATCATCGAAAATCAAACTAAAAATTAAAACTAACTAAAAACTAACTAAAAACAAATAACAAATAATCAAATAAAATAAATTAATGACAAGCCGTTCCCCGGCAACGGCGCCAAAAACTTGATGTGCACAAAAGTACCCACTAATTTTAATATTTATAACCTAACAAACTTAGACTATCTATGCACTTATAGGCAGTGTACCTAGTCAGATTACAGTATAGCTTAGGTAAGTCGGGTGTCGATCACAGGGAACGGTGGATTAACTTAATATATTTGATTATAGGTCACAGGTTACACGAAAATAATAAAATGGTTTAATAAATCAATTAACAACTCTCGATAAACTAACAGGAAAGCACATCTCTTCAGGTACTTGGGTTTAGATAAATTACACCTTAAAACATAGACAATTGCATACACAAATTCATTTATTCAATGTTCACCGATTCCTAAAATGATTAGATTCGCGTTCACTATAACTAATCCTTTAGCAAACAAGTCAATTCAAACAGTGATCAGTTGATTAAACTAACATGCTTCCTAGTGTTCAGTTCGTATCAAGCAAGACTTGTAAATATAGTTAATCAATGTAGACATTTAATCAACCTCTTGTTGATGGTCATCAAACAAGGCTCATACATTAACTTACTTATTCTCAAGTTAATCCTAGTTTCACATTCGTTATTTCTAGTCTTATAATCTCGATGGTCATCAAAAATCATAAGAGACAAGCAAATCAAGCAGATGTTCAAGCAACTCAATTCACTTAACAATTAACAGAAAATAATCATCATTAACACATGAGGATCTTTAAACAAGCTTGGCAAGATAAATTAAACACAAATAAACTATTTAATATAGCAATTGGTCTAATAATCAAAGCTTCATTCAATCATAAACACAAAGTAAAAGGTTTTTACACCTAAATCAGAAACTAAATACAGAAAAATACCACAATAGAATGCTAAACATGGTCACGTCAGCAAACCATATGATAATCAACATGTATCCGCTCTCCAATCCTTCCGATCTCCGCTCCCGTTAGCTTAACGGCCTTCCGGCCGCCTTCTAGACCCTCAAAACGGCTTAACAGAAGTTAATTGTCGACTAAATTAGGTTAGAAGTCGAATTCCCCTCCTGGTTAGCTAAAAATCGATATTTATAATCTTTGTGGCCGACCTAAGTACGCTGGGCGTACTTAGGATTACGCAGCGCGTACTCGAGATAATCACGCGATCAAGTCTATCCGGTGCAAAGGTGTACGCGGCGCGTACCATTACCTTACGCGGGGCGTACTCACTTTTTCAGCAATTTTGATTTCTTTTAGCTTCTAAGCCCGGTTCCCGATTCAGTCTTTTCTTTTGTGCTTCATCGGCAACAAATAGCTGCAAAACATAATTCAAAGCATTATGAGTACTTTTTAGTTCTAAAATAGAATAAATAAGGCCAAAATATTAAGATAAAGTGTATAAAAATATATATAAAAAATACACATATCATGCCTCCTCGGCAGTCAACTGGAATGCCCGGCTCCTCACCACTGGAGCCTCTGCCTTGCCCTGCTGGCCATAAGTAATCCGCAGGGTTGCTGGAGCTGCCGCCTTTACTGGCGCTGATGCTGTCAAATGGAAGCAGTTGGCCTTCTTGTGGCCCCTCTGGTTGCAGTGGAAACACATCAACTCAGACGTCTGAATAACTGGTCCAGGGGTAGTACAATCCCTGCTGAAGTGCCCCATTATGCCGCACTTGTACCAGCCCGACCACCCCAATCTACACGCTCCTTCATGTGGCCTGCCGCATTTCCTGCAGCGGCCCTGTCCTGACTGGCCTTTCGGCCTACCATATGATCCCTTGGGCTTCTTCCCCGAAGCCCCAGTCTTCTGTCCCTCCTCTATCTTCCTCTTCCAGACATTCTCCAGATCGATCTCCCTCTCCCTTGCCCTAGAAATCATGGAATCCAGGGTAGGGCAAGCTGAAAAACTAACATGCTCCCAAATGTCAGCTCGCAGCATGTCATGGTAGCGGGTCCTCCTCATATCCTCATGTAACACCGAAAATTTCAAAACAATTTTTCATTGAAAATAATCATTTTATTCTTAGAAACACTTGTTTAAAAATCTCATTCATAATCGAATTACAAAACATAACTCCATTTTCACTTGCACAGAAAACCAGGATCCTCCAAAACATGACTCTTTCTCTGGTGTGTACAATCAAGCCGGTGCCGTCCCGTGATACTGAAAAAAACCTGAAAAACATCACACAAAACACTGTAAGCATGAAGCTTAGTGAGTTCCCTAAAATACCACACACATAACACATACTAGCCACTCGAGGCTATAACTCTATGGGTCCGTGCACCCATACTTTGTGAACCCTCAGGTTCTAACTCTGTGAACCTTCCAGTTCTAACTCTGTGAACCTTCCGATTCTAACTCCAGGAACCCTCCGGTTCCAACTCTGTAAACATGCACAGCATAAATCACATAGAAATAATGCAGTACAACACATAACATACATAGCATACAAATACTCTGTCACATAACTCTGGTTACCTACTCAAGGTAATGTATAGTGAGAAGACTCACCTGGCAAGCAGAAAGCAGATATCTCCACACTTGAATCTCGAACTCGCCACCGCCTAACACGTAAGGCAAATACTCTCATGACTATAACTCTTGAGAGTAGAATCAACCCTCTCATGGCACCCTCTTAAGGGTAAAAGACTATTTTACCCCTCACTTGGCCCAAAGGCCACATCGCTGACCAAACTCTAAAGTCAACGGTCAACTCTTGGTCAAGGATAAGGTCAAATTCAACCTCTGACTGACCCTACCCGCCGAGTCAAACCTATGACTCGCCGAGTTCCCATAATCAGAACTTCACTCAATCTGCGACCTAACTCGCCGAGTCACCCCGAGACTCGCCGAGTCCAACAACTCTGAGTCCACTCGCACACAACTCACCGAGTCATCCCTTGACTCACCGATTCACGACTCAACCAGGGAATATCGGGACTCTTCGACAAGACTCGCCGAGTCCAAGAACAGACTCGCCGAGTCTAAGACTATCATCAACCTACTCGCCGAGTTGTTCATACAACTCGCCGAGTTCCAGGCCATCTTCATCCAACTCGCCGAGTTGTTCTTCCAACTCGCCGAGTCCCAGCTCATCTTCAAGCAACTCGTCGAGTATACCCATGTGACTCGCCCGAGTACCACCGGTCTGTATCCATTCAGAAGCATTCCAGGCCATGCAATTGCTCCAAAACATATATCTAGTCTCCTACCACTCATCCATCACGTAAAGTGGCAAACTTTACGTGAATCCAAAGAGATTTAGGCTATTTGCACATTGGTTTAGGGTTTAGGACATGTAAGCTTCACTAAACACTCCAACACAGGGACTTTCATGCTCTCTGATTCTTCTCCCTTCCAGATCTGAGGTAGCAACCTCAGATCTAACCTCTAGACTTCCAATTACATCCATAGACAAGTTCCCACAAACCCCAAAATGAAGAAACAACATATCAACAGTCCAAGAACGAGATATTACCTCCAAGGGACGCCCCAACTGCAATGTAATTCGAATCCAAGCAAAGCCCTTGCTCCAAGCCTTAAATCTCCCAAAATCCCTTCAATAATCATCTCCTTCAAGCTCCCAAATGAGATATGATCACTCACACACGAAGGCTAAGGGTTTCTGGATTTGGGGATGAATAAAGAGGCTGAGAGTGGGCTGTTATGTTCCTTATATAAGGCTCAACCCCGGGAATTAGGGTTTTCTCCACTCAGCGCCTACTCGCCGAGTCCTCCTTACTGACTCGCCGAGTCGGCTACTTAACACACGACCCAGTCGCGACTCTACTCGCCGAGTCCATCCCTGGACTCGCCGAGTCACTCTTTCATAACTTACCCTTTTAGCCCTTCAACTCTACTCTTGATATTTCGGGATGTTACAATTCTCCCCCACTTAAATTAGGCTTCATCCTCGAAGCCTACAACAACTCAACTCCAGGAATACTCCCACAACGTGCCACCTGGCCTTAATCGGACCAGGTCCCACAAGGCATATCCATCGAAACTCGAACACACTTTCCCTTTCCTTACGGTGTCCTGACCACCGTCTCGAACCGGGCACCGGCTGTACCCTCTGATAATCACACACAATGTCCGAAAATTACCCAAGATGCAACTCTGCTCAAAATCTCAACAATCATTTGACCCATAAGGGCTAGAAAACCATGAACCATCGGATCCCCGATCCAAATCCCACTCTATCCATTCCGTGACGACGGAAAGACCCATTCTCAATCTCAGGGCAATTCTCACGAGTTCCCCTCTTGCACCCGCACACGCATGCTGAACCGGATCTAACACCCTCGGTTTAGGAAAACCCGTCACACTGACGACATCTCCAACATCCCCAGGAGGGAACACCACTACGCACACAACCCTTGATCAGAATCAAGCTGGGAGTCCCAGAGTCCATCCCTGCATCCATCCTGAAACTCTTGGCTCTACACCCGCGGAATCCCTTTCGCGTCCTCAGCAGACATCCCAACATGATGTCATTCCATACCACTGTCACAGACACAGTGTTCAACCACCGTACTCTAAATCATCCATTCTCACTACTACTTTCACTTCCATGAACCAACACTTTCCCCAGCAAATGAGGGTCCGACACCTCCTCCCATACAACAGCTCAAAGGGTGGCATACCAATGCACTAATGTTGGCTGTTGATATAGGATAACTCAACCAAGGATAAATACGTGCCACAGCTCCCTCCGAAATCTAATACATATGCCCGAAGCATGTCTTTGAGCCTCTGAATCGTTCGCTTGCTCTGAAGTGTCCTCAGACATCATCATGATAAGCTCTAGCTCATTTCTCATATCCCTCTTCGAGACTGAGCACCAGGTCAGCTTTTGACTCCACAGCTAAGCCTCCAAAGATCACCCATATCATGATCCAAATATCCCACTAACTTCCTCCCCGTGACCACTATCCCGGCCCAGTGACACGCAAGTCACGAAATTCTCTTTTCCTCATGCGAGAAAAATACAATCCAACCGAGGATCGTTTCAACTCTGATCTCTGTTTTCTGTTGCGCATATACCTTGCGCATCTCGTCGTATCCCACGACAGAGACGGAGACCTCAGTCTCGCCCCCAGTTCAACACCCAGGCTCCAAAAACTCAATACTAGGGCTACTCAAACCCAAAACTCTTCCACATCATACACTGATCAGAGAACATTCCATCATCACATTCTCTTGCCATTTAGTGAGTACTACGACTCCCCGCAGTATCACAACACCCTCTGACTAGTGAGTACTACGGCTCCCCGCAGCATCACCACACCCTCTTACTAGTGAGTACTACGGCTCCCCGCAGCATCACAAAACCCTTTGACTAGTGAGTACTACGGCTCCCCGCAGTATCACAACACCCTCTGACTAGTGAGTACTACGGCTCCCCACAAGTGAGTACTACGGCTCCCCGCAGTATCACCACACCCTCTGACTAGTGAGTACTACGGCTCCCCGCAGTATCACAACACCCTCTGACTAGTGAGTACTATGGCTCCCCGCAGTATCACAACACTCTCTGACCCCACTAGCTCATGCGTCGCAGACTATCATAGAAAGCTACCCATACTTGACTTGATTATGCATCACAGACTCTGGAGGTAATCGGCATATCAAAATGCCCACCCTTGCGAAGATCCACTCTCTCGAATAATCTCCCTAGATGCCCATACTCGAAGGGCTCCCGCTAGATCCATATTTACCTGATATGCCACAAGTCATCTCAACTCAAGATTCACGAGTAACTCCGAAATAAAGATATCATTCCCGGATACCTCGGAATACCCCAACAGAACATCACATGATCCTGGCACCACCACTGGTCTCCTGCCCCAAGCATCATATAGATATAATAATACATTTCCTCTGAACCCCATAATTAGATCTGCATCTTTCCAAATTGCAACTTCGGTGTATCCAATTTCTCAATTGGAATACGAGGAAACGCTAACGCTACGAAACACGCTGATAATTCTCCGAACCCTTTTTCCACCGCTCAAAAGCAAGGATACACCTACCGACCTGGGAGTTGGCTGCCCAATCATTCTCTATCTACTTACAACAACACTGACCACTAAACACCTGTCGTGGAGACATTCATCATTCTCAAACAAGTACTTCCCGCATTAACTCACTCTGACCCCATTTCCTCGATCACCGACATCTCTGGTCTCATGATTTCTTACCGCAGATCTCTATACTCCACTTATAACTGCTCTTGACAAATCTCTGCTTTCTTATATACGGTACCCGGTTCTCCCCCACTTAGGGTTCGAACCATCACCAAATAGCACACAACCAACCCATAACTATTTTCACCAGCAAAATCGCACCTTCCCCTGGAAAGTGCTAGACAACGTCTGATAATCCCCTTTAAGGAAATCAATCGACATCATATACTCTGAACCTCTGATGAACTCCTCAAGAACTTCTCGTCATGACTGCCCCTAGTCGTTCCAAATCTCGTACCAATCTAGTACCAAACAACTCAACTGCTCAATAACATCCCTGGCTCATAGATTGAACCACAAAATCATCGTACCCCTCACCTCAACTCATCAACCAACGCTCCAACACCGGGATCATCCCAAGAATGGGGACCCACACCCATATTCCACACCCAACATAGATAGAAAACTCTCTGCACTGCTAAACTCGACTGAACTCCCCATTGATACCACTACAATACATCCTACTATACTCAAATAGGTGTAGTGTGGTCCTCTACTATCTCAGTCCCAACTGACTATCTGCTCATGATAAATCACTGCCTCGCAGCACACATGCTACCTGATACTCTGGTGGGAAATCATCATCAATGATGACCTGCAGGGTTTACCCCCAAACCCAAAACTTAAACATTATCCTTCTCATATTTTGCACACGAACATAATCAGTACCTCCCAGATCATAGAAGGTGACATCTCCTTTATCAACTGATCGCTCAACTCAAATTGAAATTCTCCCTTCTCACTGACTCCTTACTAAAATACTCTGAGGGGCTCTCGATCTCCCTCTCGAGGGACGCCTCTTCGAATTCAATCATGACCGGATAGCCGGAGAACCACAAGCATCATTCCCTACGAACCATGGTACTCATTCCATGACATCTCTTCTCAATATGCTCCAGCGTATGGTACTCGAACCATAACATCACTCCTCAATCCGCTCCGATGTATGGTACCCGAACCATAACATCACTCCTCAATCTGCTCCGATGTATGGTACTCGAACCATAACATCACTCCTCAATCCGCTCTGATGTATGGTACTCGAACCATAACATCACTCCTCAATCCGCTCCGATGTATGGTACTCAAACCATAACATCACTACTCAATCTGCTCCGATGTATGGTACTCGAACCATAACATCACTCCTCAATCCGCTCCGATGTATGGTACTCGAACCATAACATCACTCCTCAATCCGCTCCTTAGAACCTTCAGAATACTCCCTGTATCAAGTATGGGTCCTCTGCTTTCAGTAGTACGGGCCCATACTACCTGCCACATCTACCCATACTTTCCACACAGACCATCCCAGAGCTCCTAAGTAGCTGCTCGACCTGCTCTTTCACCAATCCCATCGCGCGTGCTCGCTCCCCAGCGAAATTCTCTACTCTACCAACGCACTCATCTGGCTAGGGTTACTCCCTAGGCTCTTCCGTTGTCCTCCCACTTCTCTGCTATCAGCTGCTGAAGAGCTCCTAATGATGCCAGCCATCTACCTCCTGAATATCATCATATTCACTTGGTAGCTGACTCCCATCATCGAGAGTTCCACAAAGCACAAAGCAAGCATCATTCGAGCATCAAAGAATACATAGGACTCCCTCTCTGTGATAACTCCACTTTCTCAGCTCATCCTCAGAAGTACCACTGAACTCTGTAACTCTACCCCTCATGGGTTCTAACTGGATACTCTCACTCATCACATACTCAAAAGCATAACACATATAACAACAAGTCCTAGGCTAAGGCATCACAAATCAGGCCACTCTAGTCCTAAGATATGAAATACCTAGCCTGTCTCTAGCATGCAATAATATCTCATAAAGTGCATCATAAATATCTCATAACACAAAAGTAAGGGTATTTTGGGAAATCACCGTTCGGACTCTGGTTGATTGTACACACTGCTCATTCTTGCTTTCTCTTTGAACTCTTATTCACTTTTAGAAAATTATTTCTTTGAAAACTTTTCTTAATTCCTCAGTTTGAGTCCAGATTTACCCGAAGGCGCATCTGAATCCCTAAAACCAAGGCTCTGATACCAACTTGTAACACCGAAAATTTCAAAACAATTTTTCATTTAAAATAATCATTTTATTCTTAGAAACACTTGTTTAAAAATCTCATTCATAATCGAATTACAAAACATAACTCCATTTTCACTTGCATAGAAAACCAGGATCCTCCCAAACATGACTCTTTCTCTGGTGTGTACAATCAAGCCGGTGCCGTCCCGTGATACTGAAAGAAACTTGAAAAACATCACACAAAACACTGTAAGCACGAAGCTTAGTGAGTTCCCCAAAATACCACACACATAACACATACTAGCCACTCGAGGCTATAACTCTATGGGTCCGTGCACCCATACTCTGTGAACCCTCAAGTTCTAGCTCTTTGAACCTTCCGGTTCTAACTCTGTGAACCTTCCGGTTCTAACTCCAGGAACCCTCCGGTTCCAACTCTGTAAACATGCACAGCATAAATCACATAGAAATAATGCAGTACAACACATAACATACATAGCATACAAATACTCTGTCACATAACTTTGGTTACCTACTCAAGGTAATGTATAGTGAGAAGACTCACCTGGCAAGCAGAAAGCAGATATCTCCACACTTGAATCTCGAACTCGCCACCGCCTAACACGTAAGGCAAATACTCTCATGACTATAACTCTCGAGACTAGAATCAACCCTCTCATGGCACCCTCTTAAGGGTAAAAGACTATTTTACCCCTCACTTGGCCCAAAGGCCACATCACTGACCAAACTCTAAAGTCAACGGTCAACTCTTGGTCAAGGACAAGGTCAAAGTCAACCTCTGACTGACCCTACTCGCCGAGTCAAACCTATGACTCGCCGAGTTCCCATAATCAGAACTTCACTCAATCCATGACCTAACTCGCTGAGTCACCCCGAGACTCGCCGAGTCCAACAACTCTGAGTCCACTCGCACACAACTCACCGAGTCATCCCTTGACTCACCGATTCACGACTCAACCAGGGAATATCGAGACTCTTCGACAAGACTCGCCGAGTCCAAGAACAGACTCGCCGAGTCTAAGACTATCATCAACCTACTCGCCGAGTTGTTCATACAACTTGCCGAGTTCCAAGCCATCTTCATCCAACTCGCCGAGTTGTTCTTCCAACTCGCTGAGTCCCAACTCATCTTCAAGCAACTCGTCGAGTACACCCATGTGACTCGCCGAGTACCACCGGTCTGAATCTATTCAGAAGCATTCCAGGCCATGCAATTGCTCCAAAACATAGATCTAGTCTCCTACCACTCATCCATCACGTAAAGTGGCAAACTTTACGTGAATCCAAAGAGATCTAGGCTATTTGCACATTGGTTTAGGGTTTGGGACATGTAAGCTTCACTAAACACTCCAACACAGGGACTTTCATGCTCTCTGATTCTTCTCCCTTCCAGATCTAAGGTAGCAACCTCAGATCTAACCTCTAGACTTCCAATTACATCCATAGACAAGTTCCCACAAACCCCAAAATGAAGAAACAACATATCAACAGTCCAAGAACGAGATATTACCTCCAAGGGATGCCCCAACTGCAATGTAATTCAAATCCAAGCAAAGCCCCTTGCTCCAAGCCTTCAATCTCCCAAAATCCCTTCAATAATCATCTCCTTCAAGCTCCCAAATGAGATATGATCACTCACACACGAAGGCTAAGGGTTTCTGGATTTGGGGATGAATAAAGAGGCTGAGAGTGGGCTGTTATGTTCCTTATATAGGGCTCAACCCCGGGAATTAGGGTTTTCTCCACTCAGCGCCTACTCGCCGAGTCCTCCTTACTGACTCGCCGAGCCGGCTACTTAACATGCGACCCATTCGCGACTCTACTCGCCGAGTCCATCCCTGGACTCGTCGTGTCACTCTTTCACAACTTACCCTTTTAGCCCTTCAACTCTACTCTTGATATTTCGGGATGTTACACCGCATCTCCTGCATACTGGGGCACCAGCAATGCCCTCTCCCGGAACTTGGTGGTGATCTCCACCATAGTCTCCGTAGTCTGCCTCATGTCCAGAAACTCCCTGGCCAGCTGCTGAAGCTCTACAGCTGGCACAAACTCCGCCCTGAATCTGGTCACAAAGTCTAACCAGATCATAGCCTCAACAGCCGAGGCTCCCAATGAGTCAACAACAAACTCCTACCAGTCTCTAGCTCTGTCTCTCAAACACCCTGCTGCATATATCAGCTTCGACCCCTCGGGGCCTAAGCTGGTCAGCTGCGCAAACTCAATGTCCGCAATCCATCGTCTGGCAGCGATGGGGTCCTTCGCCCCATGGAAATTTAGCGCACCACTTCCCCTGAAGTCCTTAAAGGACAGTGTGCGGGACCTCGACTGGCTGGTCGCCATGTCACTCCTAAACGCCCTAAGGTGATCCTCCATCAGCTCGTCAATCCCTTCCTTGATCGACCCAAATATGACCGGGGTCACATCAAGGATGCCTCTGGTGATCTCAGACACGATGAACTCGCATAGCCTCTCATCCCCCGGTTTGGAGCCTGAACCCGAACCCTTTCCCTCTCCCGAGCTGCCAATAGCTGGTCTCGGACATAGTACCACCATTCTGCAATACGTAATGACAACCGTTAGTGATACTGATACATCTAGAGGAATCACATCCACTTCAAGTTCCCCGGTCTTGTCTCAGCCTTCCTTAATTCGGGTACGGATCCTCTACTTTCAGTAGTACGGGCCCATACTACCTTCCACATCTATCCATACCTTCCTCAAGGATTTCCTTGACTCCACCAAGTCCCTTTTACCATTGCTTATCACTACTATCTTCATCCTAGGCTTACCCTAGGGAAAATCTCTTACTCCACCCAATCAGGTCCTCAGTTGCTGAAGGCCTCCTTTAATGCCAATTAGCCATTACCTGAATACCATCACATGTAATGAGGCTTGGATAATCCTTCGAGTAAAAGACTCGTCCCTACAACGGTTAGACTCAAACGAGAGTTGCGCAATAGGGCCAACTCCAGCACTCTGAGATTATCCAACCCTGATCACATGTGACGTGGCATATTCACCTAATAGCTAACTCCCATCATTCAGAGTCCCACAAAGCACAAAGCAAGCAACATTTGGACGCAGGAAAATTCCTCAAGCAAAATTTGTTCTCGCGGTGAGAAACTGCACTAGCATACAATGTTGAGCTCATACTACCAGACATAACCTAACAGGCTATCCTATTACTGTCTACTCAATACTAGCATGAAATTCTCATAAGTTGAAGCACATAAAGCAGGCACATAAGGCATCATTCCTAGATCCTTAGTCCTATTCTAGCATGCTGTTCTACTGAACTGATAAACATAATATAAACGTTGTATGGGTACTTTGGGGAATACTTACTTGAGCTCGGCCGGTTGCGCACATCACACATCTTGATCTTTCTGAAAACTATTTAACTTTGCTTTTAGAAAATCATTTTCTTTGTAAAAAAATCTTTTAACCCCTTGGGTTGAGTCCAGACACCCCCGAAGGTGTGTCTGAATCCCTCAAACCAGGGCTCTGATACCAACTTGTAACGACCCAATTTTCAAGTCCAAAAATTTCTTTTTAAAATATCTGGTTCATAAAAACATTCAAAAGAAAATACTGTGAAATCACATCGTTTCATAAAACAATGTATCACGTCTGAGAACCGAAGTTACAAAATAATAACATGTCAGAGTACAATCCAAGAATATCCATAGTGCGGAAAACAAAGAGTGTGTGTATGATGTGCCGCTATAGCGCCAACTCCTTCCCCTTTGCTGAAGAGGTACCTAAAACCAAAACTATAAATTGTAAGCACGAAGCTTAGTGAGTTCCCCCATCGTACCACAAACCATACAATCTGATAGCATACATACTACCGGGCAATTCTGGGGTGCCAGTCCTACCCGGTACGGCCATTCTGGGGTGCCGACCTACCCGTATGGCCATTCTGGGGTGTTGTCCTACCCTTGTGGCCATTCTGGGGTGTCATCATACCCGTGTCAAACCATTCTGGGGTGCTGACGTACCCGTCGGTCCTAAAAACCGAGACTCAGGGACTATTCCACCCCTACTTCTACTATTACATATTTCATAACATAAACATACTATCAGCCATATCTGGGGTGTCCGAACTACCCTAAAGTCCTAACAACCAAAGTTGGGGACTATTCCCCTCCTACTACCACTATCACATATAACATATCATGCCAACATATAACATATCAGGTAGTAACAAACCTAGAGGGTATCACAAAGACAATCATCTAACATACAACTCCTATTGGTGGGCCGGCATTGTGGCCGTAGACCCACCGCTACTAGAAGGTAACTCACCTCGAACAAGTAGCTGCTGATAATCCGTGTGGGAAGTCTCTGCCTGCTGCTGCTCCGGAAATGCTCCGGCTACAATCCTCACAAAACACTTAGTTAGAAACTGACATCCACTCTTAGGGTAAAATGACTATTTTACCCCCAATCAAGTCCAAGTCAAAGTCAACTTCAAGTTGATCCGACTCGCAGAGTTGGGTCGTCAACTCGTCGAGTGACTATCCCTTTACACGACCTCATCCATGACTCGACTCGTCGAGTTTGGCGATAACTCGACGAGTTCCTCTTCTATAAGTACATTGAATTATCCTTCATCTGACTTGCCAAGTTGTATGAACAACTTGTCGATTTCACGTTCATCTAATGAACAAGTCCTGACCTCGACTCGCCGAGTTTTATGAACAACTCGTCGAGTTCACCTTCAATCTTAAGGAGATTGTCTTGGACTCGCTGAGTCTGTTCTAGCACTCGTCGATTCCCATGAATTCTAGGTCTAAGGCTAAGTCCAAAGCATTGGGTCGCTCCTTCTGACCTTCTACAGTCCTTCTAACACCCAACTGAGTTCTTTAGACCCTAAACAGATATAGGACTTTATGCCTTGGACTCGCCGAGTCCCAAGAACGGACTCGCCGAGTCGGTAACGTCCACACCCGAAATCCTCAATTTCTGATGTGCAACCTTTGACCAAAAGATAGATCCAAGCCCCTAGGCTCGATCTAGCACGTAAAGTTACAAACTTTACGTGTATGCATGGAAGAATGAGCCTAAATGGCTCAAAAAGGAACTCCCAACATGCCTGAGTCTTTCCATGGGTTCTAAAACAATTGCTTTCTGCCTTAGGGTTCCTCAAGAACCCTGGATCCGAAACCCTAGCCCTCAACCATGCTTGCAATCATGGTTGGTAGCCAAAATGGCTCTTAGAAGCCCTAACTTCCTTAAATAATAGATCTATAATAATAATGATCAAGGTATAAGCTTTATACCTCAAATGCACTATGAAAAATGCTCCAACTCGGTTCCTTCTACCCTTTTCTTGTTTCTTCAAGCTTTTCCTTCCTTTCTTAGATCACAAAAGCACCAAAATCACTCAAAATGCCTTAGATCTTCACTCACACGATTAGGGTTCGCTATGGGGGTCTCTGGGAGCAAATGGGACGATGGGTGACTGTAGAGATGTTTAAATAGGGTGAAAACCCTCAGATTAGGGTTTTTGTCCAGCCAGGGCCTTCTCATTGATTCCGGGACCCGACTCGCCGAGTCCATCACTTAAATCCCGCATCCCGTCCCGTTACTACTCGACGAGTTGGTCCTTCAACTCGCCGAGTCTAAGGCCAAAAATGCAAAACACTTAGATAAAAAAAATAAGAAGATTTATGTAACAAGAACCAAGTGCTACACCAGACCTCAAAAGGTTCAGGGCACACTTGACCTTTTGGTGAATAGGGCATGAACAAGTGAAAAACCACCCCTCTACATCAGAGATCCACCTCATGGCCTTGATGGGGTCCTCAGTCTCGTCAAAAGTAGGGGCCTTCGTGTTATCGAAGTCCCTGTACTGGAAGCCCCGACCGAATCCTACTCCTCCTCCTCCTGCCATTGATACAGCTGATGCAGCTGCCGGACAGCCGTCTCAGCAAGGGCTGCATATCTGTCGTCAAAGTACTACATCATAGCGGACTTAATAGCCCCAAACAGTTCTGGAATCTAGCTCTGGACAATCTCGATCACCTCATCTCGGATGATCTCCCTGACTCGATCCTCTGTTATCACTGTCTCTCCCTAGCCAATAATCTCGGGCGCCACTGGGGCATCCTGATCACTTTCACCGATCTCGATCCGGATCTAGTCACGAAACGCCTAGTAACCACCATACTGAAAAGACAACAGGAAGATATCATACAATCCGCAAAATAACTGGGAACCTACTCCCTACAACATCCTTAGGGTTGTGACTTCCTTGCTACGCGTATGGGTCCTATGCTTTCAGTAGTATGGGCCCATACTACTTTCCACACCTACCCATATTTGTCTCAAGTATCACCACAACGTCCTAACACTAAACATACACATGACGGTCGCTCAACCTTACCCCTAGAGGAAGGCTAACTGTCTCATAACTGACCTACTAGTCTCATGTAATCACCCGACCATGAAACTTCCACCAACCCTGTAGCACTGATGTATGCTAGCCATACATAGCGTTGGACCCTATAGACTTTCGAATATCTTATCCTACCGTAGGCCCTAATCAATAATAAAAGAACATAAGGCCAGATAAAACATTCTCAGGCTATAAGATCTTAATTATATATGACTGTGATGCATACACAAGTAACTATAGTAATGATGTCAATCTCATATAAACAAAACACTAGGCTAGCAGGCATCATGATATCAGACAATCCTATCATGCAATTCTTGAAGATCCCTAGCCTAGTACTAGCATGTTATGCTAACTTATCACATAATCAAATAACGGGTATGGTATTTTGGGGTTTACTTACTGGCTCCAGCTGATCGTACACTCTACCTCCTCCTTAGCTATTTTGAAAACCATTTAGAATTTTATTTTGAAAAACTTTCCTTGATTTGAGACTGGATTCACACGAGTGTTCCTCCAATTCGCTCAAACCAAGGCTCTGATACCAACTTATAACACCCATAAAATTTAAGACAAATTTAAAATTTCCAAAAACATTTAAAAACCGATAGTTACTACAAGTTTGTTTCCAAAATAGTCTTTATCAGAGTTTTCCCAGAATACATATCAAAATGTGAGGAGTGGTACGATCATGCCTTTGCCTTGCCTCGATCCCCTGATGTACCTGAAACAATAAACTAAAATTGTAAGCCCGAAATCTTAGTGAGTTCACCCCAAATACCCATACTCACAAATATACATATTATCATAAACACCATATACAATGGGTTCAGTTAACCATCGGGTTGGAATACCCCAGTCCCTCAACCAGCAGGTTGGAATGCCAACACACTATGGGTCCAATCATCCTTAGGATGGAATACCCCAGGCCCTCAACCAATAGGTTGGAATGCCCCAGTCAATTGGCCTCCGCACGAAGCAGATAAACCTCAACCACCAAACAGACATGTGCACATATAATAGATGATCACATAATAGTCTATAGACAAAACTGATCTAACAGATCATACCACATAGCTCATCATATCATCCTATCTACCAGGATACCGATCTAAAAATTCATACTACGTATCATATAATATTATCCCACCATCTAGGATACCGATCTAACAGATCATACTAGCATAACATAATCAGATAGATTCCAAAGGGCCGGCCTTGGTGCCTTAGACCCTTGAGTGTAGTGAGGATAACTCACCTTGCAAATCCGACTCACAGGAATAAGCTCAAACACTTGGATCACTGACACGAACACCACCACCTATATTTATTACGAACCATACTCGTAAATCTCCAATCTTTCAAAAACTGTCCTCAAAAGTCAATGGCTCAACTCATGGTCAAAGTCAAAGTCATCAGTTAAGGTCAACAATCCATGTTGACCTTAACTCGTTGAGTACCCTCAGCTACTCGCCGAGTTTCTTTAATACTTGTCCACTCGCCGAGTCACTGGAGTGACTCGTCGAGTTCCTATGGCTCATGATCAAAGCTCTAAGGCCACTAGTCGAGGTTTCCCGCGTGCAACCTGACAAGTTTATACACATCTAACGATTTGGGAAAACCCTAACCGACTCGTCGAGCCACTCTACAGGCTCGCCGAGTCTAGGGAAATCTTCATCAGACTCGTCGAGTTGTTCATCCAACTCGTTGAGTCCATGACCATCTTCAAATGACTCGCCGAGTCGACCATGCGACTCGCCAAGTAACTTAAATCCCTTATCCATACAAAAAGTTTTGAAGTCATGCAAAGGCACCAAACTGCAGATCTAAGCTTCTAGGGCATGATTATCACGTAAAGTTGCAAACTTTACGTACATGCAAGATGGTATGACCCAAAACAAGCTAGAAGGAGTGGCTTAAGGCAATGGGATAGGTCATAGCTTGGCAAATACTGAACTTTATGATAAAGAGAGGCTAAAGGAGCCCAGATCTGAGGTTGCAACCTCAGATCTTGACCAAACACAGAGAATCACCACAAAACCTTAAAAAGGTCTCTAAACCCAACCATGAGGGGTTCTAATCAAAGTAGAATCAAGGTAAGAACTTGTTACCTTCAAAATGATGCATACCCAAAGAAGAATCTGGATCTATAATAGCCACTAGCTCCAACTTCTTGCACTCCAAGCTCTTAACTCCAAAGGATCTTCTTTCAAGGTCAAGAACACACACAAAAGAGGGCAAACACGAATTAGGGTTTTCTAGATTCAAGAGAGAGATTGAGTGAGGCTAAGGAGAATATGTGATCCTTAAATAGGGTGCCAAAACCTCGAGATTTAGGGTTTCATCTGCCAGCTCCTACTCACCGAGTCCCTACTTGGACTCGTCGAGTAGATCGCTAAACACGCAGATCAATCTGCTAATACTCGATGAGTAGGGCTACCAACTCGTCAAGTAAATCTCGAAATCAAGAAAATTCTTATGTAATTCAATTACCTGAAGATCGGGGCGTTACACATTTAGTCAAATGTTATTATATGATTCTAATTACATATGATTTTATTTGGAAAAAGTGAATATTGTATATATAAATCATATGTGATTAGATACATACAATCACATGTGATTATATACTTGATAACAAATATTAAACCAAGAACACAAAAACAAATCATTATCCAAATTAATCATATGTGATTAAATACATCTAATCACATGTGATTAGATACGTGAAAAAATTATTAAATCTAAAACTCGAAAGTGAATTTTGTCCATATAAATCCTACATGAGAACAATTATTGAATCAAGAACGCGAAAATATATTTTTTCTATATAAATCATATGTAATTAAATATATATAATCACATGTTATTAAATGCATGAGACTAAATGTTGAGTCCAAAATGTGGAAATGAATATTGTCCATATAAATCATATGTGATTAAATACATATAATCACATGTGATTAAATACACGAGACCAACTATTGAATGGAAAAAGAGTAATAAATATTGTCCACATAAATCATATGTGATTAAATACATATAATCACATGTAATTATACGTATCTAATCACAAAAGGTTTATGTGGACAAAATTTATTCTCGCTTTCTCGATTCAATAGTTTTTTTTGTATAATCACATGTGCTTATATGTATTTAATCACATATGATTTATATGAACAAAAATGAATATTGTACACATTAATCATGTATGATTAAATACATGAGAAAATCATTGAATCGACGCAAAATAAATATTGGCCACATAAATCACATGTGATTAACAACATAAAAAAAATTTGTTGAAAAGAAAATGTGAAAATGAATCTTGTCAGTATCAATCATATGTGATTAGATACGTCATACATATAATCACATGTAATTAATTATAAGAGAACAACTAACGAATCACCAACACAAAAATGCATGGTGTTCACATAAATCATATGTGATTTAAACATACAATTATATGTGATTATATATGTCTAATCACATGTTATTTATGTGAATAATATACATTTTTTTGTTATTCTAGCGTATTTAATCATATTTGATTAGGTATCTAATCACATATGATTTATTTAAACAAAAACGAACCGTATCAATATAAATCATATGTATACATATAATCATATGTGGTGATGGCGGGTGGGTTGGTGGTGAGTACTAACTCTCCTATTATGTAGGCATTACTTGATTTATGTTATTGTTCATAGATACCCTAATAACATGTGATTATGTGTACCTAATCACATAGGATTTATGTGGCTAAGATTCATTTCGCGTTCTCGATTCAATAATCGTTTTTTCCGCTTTAATCATATGTGATTAAATACATTTAATCAGATTTGATTTATATGTTTCTAATCACATACGATTTTATTTGGAAAAATTAAATCATATGTGATTAGATACATACAATCACATGTAATTATATACACGTTAACAAACATTGAACCAAGAATGCGAAAACAAATCTTTATCCGAATTAATCATATGTATTAAATACAAATAATCACATGTGATTATATGAATCTAATCTCATATGATTTATGTGGACATGATTCATTTTTGCTTTTCTGATTCAATAGTTGTTCTCATGTATTTTATCATATGTGATTAAATGTATAATCGTATGTGATTAAGTACATGAGCACAACTATTGAATCGAGAAGGAAAAAATGAATCTTGTCCACCTCAAATCATATGTGATTATATACATATAATCACATATGATTAATTACACAAAAGTAATTACTCAGTCAAAACCGCAAAAATAAATATTGTCTACATAAATCATATATGATTAAATACATATAATCACATGTGATTATATGTATCCAATCATATATAATTTATATGGTTGAGATTCATTGTCACATTTTCGATTCAATAATTGTTCTTTGTCCACTGTAATCATATGTGATTAAATACATATAATCATATGTGATTATATGTATCTAGTCACCTATGATTTATACGGACAAAAAATAATGATGTTTATATAAATCATATGTGATTAGATACATATAATCACATATGATTATATACACAAGAACAACTATTGAATCGAGAACACAAAGATAAATATTGACCAAACATATCATATGTGATTAAATGCATATAATCACATATGATTATATGTATCTAATCACATATGATTTATCTAGACAAGATTCATTTTCACGTTCTCGATTTAATAATTGTTTTTTCTACTTTAATCATACGTAATTAAATACATTTAATCAGATGTGATTATATGCTTCTAATCACATATGATTTTATTTGGAAAAAACAAATCTTGTTTATATAAATCATATGTGATTAGCTATATACAATCACATGTGATTATATACACGATAAAAAATATTGAATCAAGAACACAAAAACATATTTTTATCCACATTAATCACATGTGATTATATGAATCTAATCACATATGATTTATGTATCTAATCACATATGATTAAATATAATTAAATACTTATAGTCTCATATGATTAAATATATTAGAAAAATTATCGAAACGAAAACTCAAAAATGAATATCATTCATATAAATCATATGTGATTGGATAGATATAATCGCATGTGATTATATGTATTTAATCATATATGATTAAAGTTTACAAAAAAAATTATTGAATCGAGAGCACGATAATGACATATGAGATTAAATATATCTAATCACATTTAATCACATGTGATTATATGTATCTAATCACATATGATTTATGTGGAAAAGATTCATTTTCACCTTCTCAATTCAATAATTATTCTTTGTCCATTTTATTCGTATTTGTTTAAATACATTTAATCATTTGTGATTAAACACGCGAGAACAACTATTGAATCAAGAACGCGAAAACGAATCCTGTCCATATAAATCACATGTGATTAAATACATATAATCACATGTGACTAAATACACATGTGATTATATGTATCTAATCACGTATGATTTATGTAGACATGATTTATTTTTGTATTCTTGATTCAATAGTTGTTCTTTTACAACGTTAACCATATGTGAATATTGTACATATAAATCATATGTGATTAAATACATTTAATCACATGTGATTATATGTATCTAATCACATATGATTTTTGAGGACATTGTTCGTTTTCGCTTTCTCGATTCAATAGTTGTTCTCATTATTTAATCACAAGTGATTAGATTATATGCATTTAATCACATATAATCAATGTGATTAAATACATATAATCACATGTGACTGTACATATAATCACATGTGATTATATGTATCCAATCGCATACGATTTTTGTAGATCAGCTTTGTAGATGTATCTTTGTTCTTAATAAGTCATTATGAAGCTAATGGAATAAGAATCAACTCTGTGGATGTATCTTTGCTCTTAATAAGTCATTATGAAGCTACTGGAATAAGAATCAAAATTTCAAGAAATTTTTTTTGAGGCCAAATTTCAAATTTCAGCTGTACTTAGGAACCAAAATGTTATAGGACCTAATATTAACCAAAATTGCAAGCAAAAACTTAACTTTGTAATAATTCACTTAAATTTTTTCTCATATGTGAAAAATTCCTAGCAAAACAAATGTACAAGAGAAAAAAGAAGAAGCTTCAGAAGGTAGAACACAAGATGCTTGGGTGGGGTATGTATTTTTAGTTATAATAATATATTTTTAACATTTCCGATACTTACATAACCTTAAATTTGGTTGTTAGTGGCAACCTGATGAATGTTTAAACGTTGAATTAGCAACAAATGTTTAAGAGGAATATGCACGTTCCAACATGCCATGTATCCCTAGATCCATTGATGTTTTGAAAGGGGTTAACATTTTGATTTCCCCTTTCACAGTTGTCTTAAGGGACATGATGGATATGCCTATAATTGTAAGTGTTATGATCTTATTAAAATGACATTTTACTTTCTTTGAGTCATTTTTTGTATTAAAATTGTATTGTATGCTTTTGTTATATAATTTACATCCAACCCATGCAAAGCATATGATCCTATACTAGTTATATAATTAAATTTAACATATATATATATATATATATATATATATATATATATATATATATATATATATTAAAAATAATTATGTTTTGTATATTAAATATGAAATAATTAATTTTTACATAATTTATATATAAAATAAAAATATTTTAAATTATATTATAGCATTGTTAAATGATAATATATTATATATGCTTATGTGAAATTTGAAAAGTTTTGAGGTTTAAATTCATATAGTGCAAACAAAATGTATCATTAATAAAATAATAATCATCGTTTGTACAACCAATCAGGACCATAACGGGATATGAGTAATTTTTAACGTTATTTTAAAAAAAATATATTTTTAAACAAAAGAGTCAGGTGGGCTAGGCGAGTTAATGAGTACAATGCCCTAAAACAGCACTGTGGCTACAAAAGCGGGGCTAAAACATGACTTTGCCTTTTTCTCCAGACTCTTTTTTTTTTACTCACATCTGATTATGAGTTGCTGATCATAATACTGCTTCCATGAGAATACTATGTGATATTAACGAATTAGCCTTGCATTAGGCTTAAAAATAAAATGAAGTATAAGGAAGTAGACTAACCAGAAAGGTGAATCCAAGATTGCTGTATAGTAAAACTTTGATACTCCAAACTTATTTCAAACTATTTATTGCAGAAGGATTTCTTACAAGAGGAGATTACAAGAGAAAAAGATAAAAATGGCTCCAGGCCCGTCTCAAACATAAGAGAGAGACTACATAAATAGATCAGGAGGCCACCAAAACAAACAAAACCTAAATTATTACATTTAGCATTGGCAAACAGCTTTAAGAAAAGTAGAAATGACTCTTTGTTTGATTCTTCTTGATTTAATAATATCTGACGAATATTATTCTTTGTCTTCAATAATTCTTGAAGAATATCATCCTCTTTTATTTTGGTCCATCCACTTGTCACCTTGAGTCTATTATGGTGCTGTCCTTTTTGTTTTGGAAAGATTCTTTCTTTGAGTGATTGACTCTTCAATCATGTCAATCATGTAATCAATGGGGAGGTCTTCATCTGGAATTTCTTCATCATCTGGCTGGGATTCCCCCGCTAAACACTGTGATTGGCTGTGGTTATCAACTGACACATTATATGAAATATCTTCACTTGAACCTTCATCTTTTGCATTTTCATGTTTTGTAAACCGTTTAAGGTTTTCTTTTAATTTAGAACAGTATAACCTGAATGACTTGATTATTTCTTCTTTAGTTAGATTGACCTTTTGAGAAGTTGAGGGGGCTACTTCTGTTGAGGAGGTTCTTTCCGAGAAATTTTTCTGGTCTTGGTATTTCTTAATTTGCTGATTGATATGATCAATTGTTTCCTGTGCATTAAGGATTTTTGTTTCTGGATTTCTATGAAGCATTTTAGGCCAGAATTTGGTAAATTATGACCTTTGTAGAGAAGGAAATTTGGAGGGAGTATAATCCACATGTGGGGACCATTTCCAAATCCAAGGAATAGAAAATTCCATGAAAAAATGCATGGAAGATATTGCTTCCAGCCCTTTTGATTTTAAAGGAATGGCTTGGTTTCGGTATCTAGGAGAGACCGGTAACCATTCCCCATATAATCTCCTAAATGGTTCTTCAGGGAGAATATCTATACTTGGGCCATATGAGATCCACCAATTAGTGAACCAATTTGGTATATCTTTACTTTGGTTATAAACCTTTTCACATACTTTAAAGAACCAAGTATGTTTTCTTTGAGGGTTCTCATATAAGAAGGCTTTATGAAAGCTTTCAATATAATCCCAGTATGTAAATTTCATTGGTATCTTCGAAGGAGGGAGTATAAACTCTTTTTCCTTGAGGGTACTTAATCCCCATTCCTCAGGTGATATGATCTTTTTGATAACGACTTTGCTAAAATTGTAAACACTGGTATTACCTCCGGATGTAAAATGAGAAAATTCAACCGATCCGATTATTTTCAAAATATTCTCATAATATAATCTTTGTTTATAAGAATATCCAGCGTATGTTGCTGTATCCAAGTATCTTGTCATTAAAAACCATGGATCATCATTGTTTTCAAAATAAAGCATTATATCTTTATGTTCTAAAATAATAATATTATCTCTATGAGATGATTCTTTATATTCAAAATTATCGTTGATGGTTTCACCATCTGTGATCATTTGGGCGAAACTAGGAGTATTTTCCCTTTTTGATTCTAA
Source organism: Lactuca sativa (assembly GCF_002870075.4). NCBI lineage: Eukaryota > Viridiplantae > Streptophyta > Magnoliopsida > Asterales > Asteraceae > Lactuca > Lactuca sativa. Next base: position 284,686,798 of record NC_056630.2, read on the forward strand.
AAATCCTTTAAACTCCTCATATAATGGGCTTCCAGGAACTGGAAGAGACTGCTCATTTGCTTGTGACGAATTTCCAGTTCTATAAGAACTGCTTGAAGCCGTAGGATTTCCTCGACCTCTACTATAACCACCCCTGTATGAAGGATGGCCTCTTCCATGATTGGAATTCACCCTGCAAATTAGCATGTGGTTTCTGATATTTTCTTATGAAGATATTTGAACATAATGTTATATCGTTTCATGTCAGTTCTTGTTATCGGTTTTTCTTTTTTACTTCGTTTGATAAACGATTCTAAGACCTTGATATGTTTACAATGAAGATTATTCTTTACTTGTAATCTTGAGTCACCCATAAGAATTTTACCTAAAAATGTCAATTTAAGAGTAATATAAGTTTGTTCTCAAGATTCTTGAGCTAAATTCTTAAACCAATTAATCTTTAATTAATTACTGTTCTCTTAAAATATGGTTCATTTGTTAAGTTGGTTAATTCAACTTCCACTTCATTAATTAAATTTTTTGTATAAATGATATCATGAGATAACTGTCTTAGCTGGCTATAACTTATTCAGAAATTCTCTAGTTAAAAAATCGGGAAGACTATTATCACTTCCTTTTTTATATTGAATTTCAAAATCAAAACATGCTAATGTAGCTTGCCATCTAGTAAACATTTGTTTAGAAACATCATGTTTAAAGTCTTTATTAAACATGAATTTAGCTGCCTAACAATCTGTTTTTATAATGAAATGTTGATTATATAAATCGTCTTTGAAGTTTAAGAATACATTTTACTAATGCTAAAATTTCTTTAGCAGTAGTAGAATAATTCTTTTGACTAGGAGTCCATTTTCCGGAATGAAATCTGACTAAAAATTCATGCTTATTGTTAGGGTGAATTTGTTTTACAATTCCTCCAAACCTTATTTTAGAGGCATCTGTTTCAACTATCTTTTCCCAATTAGGATTAGCCAAAGATAAGCATTGTAGATTTTTTTACTTTATCTTTTATTCTTTTAACCGCTTGGGTATGATTATTAGTCCAAGCACCAGGGTTCTTTTTCAACCTGTCATACAGAATTGCACTATAGGTTGATAAATCTTTATAAAAAGGTGATATATAATTCAGGCTACCTAAAAATCTTTGTAGCTGAGTATTATTTTTTATCTCATCTGGGAATTTTGCAGCAAAATCTATACTTCTTTGTATAGGGATGACTTGTCCCTTTTTAATATTATGACCCAAAAATCTTACCTTTGTTTGAAATAAAGCCATTTTAGATCGTGATATTACCAGACTATTGTTTATTATTATTTTTTCAAAAGTATGCAGATGATCAAAATGTTCTTGAATATTTTTCGAAAATACTAAAATATCATCTATATAAACAATAATAAAATTTCTATAAGGATTAAATATATCATTCATTATATTTTGAAATTCTGAAGGGGCATTTTTTAGGCCGAATGGCATAACATTCCATTCGTATTGTCCAAAAGGAACATTAAAGGCAGTTTTATATCTATCCTTGTTATCAATTTGAATTTGCCAATACCCTGATTTTAAGTCAAACTTTGAGAATATTAAAGAGTCATGTAAACGATCTAATAAATCCTTCTTATTAGGAATAGGATATCTAATCCATTTTAAGACCTTATTAAGTGGCTTATAATTGATAACAAGTCTTGTTACTCCCCTTTCTTGTTCTGAATGTTTGTTAACATAAAACGCGATACATGACCATGGAGATTTAGAAGGTTGTATTAAATTTTTATCTAATAAGGAAGTTATTTCTTTTTACATATATTCAAATATTCAAAATTCATTTGACATATCCTTGCCTTGGTAGGAATTTGTTTTTCATTGAAACCTTCCTCATAGGGAAGCATAACTATATGTTTTTTTCTTTCCCAAAAAGCATTAGGATGGTCATTACAAATGTTTAAGGAAAATTGGTTTGTTAAAAGTTTAATTTTGTCATGTAATTTAGGTTGTTCTAATTGTTCATCTATTTGAACAGTCCTAATTTCTTCTTTAAGAAAATTTATTTGGTTTTTCTTTAAATTCAACCCATTGACCCAGATAGAATAAGGGTCAGAGACAAAATTTAATATAACAGGTTTATTCTTATAAGATCCTATAATTTTATTTTTATCAATAGTTAGTGGTAATATCATTTCCAAAAAAAGATTTCCTAGAATCATTGTATTACTAGTCATATTTTTAATTATAGTGAAATTAATAGGTATGCAGACATTTTCTGTACAAAATTTTGCATCTGTTAATTTATATCTAATATCTAATTTAGAACCTGATACTTCTCTTAACGTATGTGTCGAATTTTGAAAATATTTAGTAGGTATTAATCCTTCTCTTATGCAATTTAGATCTGCTCCGCTATCTATTAGGGCAACAAAATTCCTTTTATAATTATAAGTAATAAATAGATTAATTGTAACATTCCATTTTCTCGATATTACTAGCTCCATTGATTGAAGAAAATTATTATCAGTATTATTGCTACTACCAGCATCCTAGTTATTTTGTAGTTTTTCTAATTTATTAATTCTTTGATTATTTATTAATTGATCATTTTTTTATTTTGGATATATCTTGTTTTAAAGATTGAATTTCAACCTGTAAGTCCTGTACTGTAGGTGTATTAGTAGAATTTTTATTTCTTCTTTCTTTTAACATATCATGTACATTTTTTATTGAATAAATCCCTTCTTCTTTTATATTATGTTCCTTGGTATTTAAATTTTCTATTATTTTAAGCTTTATTTCTAGATCATTAATTTCTTTTAATAAGTTTGCAATATCATTACTAATTACATTTATGGTTAAATCTTCTTTAAATTGAGATTGGATTAAGTATAATTGATGATCCATGTTACATGAACATTGTTCTAAATTATCACAATTACATTCAATTTCTTCAGAATCTGAATCATAATTAGAATCATAATCTGTCATGTTGATATCAGAATTATTGTCTGAGATTTCCTCCCCGTCTGACAAATTATCTATTAAATTTATTAATTGAAGTTTTATATCCTCACTTATATCCATATTATTAATTTGTTTTTTTATTTTTTTATTTCTGCATTTATTAGCATAATGACCGGTTTTTCCACATGAAAAGCAAGTAGGAGGTTTTTTATTTTCTTTTTTAATAAATTTCTTTTTTATGTGTTTATCTTTTTTATTAAAATCGTTATGTTTTCTTTTATAAAATCTTTTCTTCTGTTGAAATTCTTTTCTCCGTTTCTTCTTATTTCTATTAGTTTCTATTCCGAACTGATCACAAAATTCTCCTAATTGTCTTTTTTCATTAAGATGTTGGGTTTTTATTTGATGGTTGAGTTTTATCTCACTACATAGGGCCAAACCTTCCTATAGACAAGTTCCTATTAATTTTCCATACGTGTAATCTTCGTAAGGAATTGTATTATCTATTCTTAGTTGGTTTTTAACTCTTTCAGCAAAAAGATTTGGCAAACCATCTATGAATTTGGATTTCCAATAAACACTATTACAATCATTAAGCTCCATAACTCTGCTTAAAAAGTATCCTTATACCATCGAAAGGACGTAAGAGTTTTACAAAATAATCCATTTAATAAGGTACGAATGTTTTCAGAATTATCTGACCATCTTACTGTAAAATGTTCTATTATGGTACAAGTAAGAGTGTAAACCACATTGGGAGTAGTTATTCCATTTTCTTTTTTTACTGTATTAAGAATAGCGTATTGAGTTTTTTCATCGACATAATTGTCCCACCAGCCTTTTAATTGGCCAGTGAATCCGGCAATTAGCATATTAGCTACTTGTTTATCACTATTTCCTGTACTTTTAGTAATTGTGCTATACATTAACATTCTATGAATCATATTATATATTTGTCTTTCAGTATATCCATCTAGATTCCATTCATAAACATTTTTACCACTGTAACTATTATTAATCTCATATTCTTGTTCCTCATGTAGAACATCTTGAGGACTTGGTCTTGGATAATAATATAATCTTTGAATAGGCTTTCTAGCAAATTTACTGTCGTAATTATTAATTTTATTTATTTGGACATCATCTATGGATCATCCGAGTCTTTATTTATGGTATTAATATGTAGTTTTTTCATTTGTTCTTGTATAATATCTAACATATAATCGTAGGTTTTTAATTTATAACCAGTAATATTTGGTGGTGGTTGAATAGTAGCATTTATTTGTTTTTCTTTCTCTTTTTTCGTATTATTATCTCTATTTGACTATTTATTTTTTCTATCTTTTTGTGTAAATCCATTAATTGTTCTCCTATTATTATAGAATATAAATTATGGAAATTTAATTGTTGGATCATACTGTTAATATGATTTATATCAACAGTAAGAGTCTTTTCTTCAAAAAGTTTTTGATAAGCCGAAAATTTTATGGTAACATTGTTATTTGTGATTGTAAAAGGGATTTGAGGTGGAAATATACTTGTTATTATCTTGTCTCCTGATAGAGTATAATCTCTTTCTATGTTGTGGATATCATGTAGAAAAGTATAAGTAAACCAAGGAATAAAATGTATAATCTGATTTACAGAGGATAAATGTTCATAAAATTTATTTTGTATCTCTTGTAACTCCTCTTTAGAATAATTTTTAAATAACCAATCTTTAAAAAATGTCCATTTAGTTGAATAAAATTCCTCTGAAATAATTTTTCTTGCCTGAGAACCAGGGCTAAAATTTATTTTTTCGTCTAAATCCATTAAACTGTAAAATTCATTTCAGAAGGAGTAGATGCCTCCGCCTCATACACAATATCATCATGTATATTTAGATTATTTATTTTTCTGATATCAACAGAAGCACGAGTAGTGGGGACTTCTACCTTATAATCTAGTGGTGATATGTATGAATGTGAAGATCTTGCAGATCTTGTTCGTTTTATTAGGTCGTGTTCATATTCTATTTCTTTGTTAAATTCAATAGTAACGGTCCTATCAGAAGTTTGTATAATACTTTCTATATTATTATTTATTAAAGGCGTGAGTGGTATATTATCCTCTAAAATCTAGTGTTGGGGAAATTTTATTTCATCACATTTTATGGCTTTTCTAGTTGTAATTTTTGACATATCAAAATTACTTTCTATTAAAATTGTTTCATTTATAGGTTTAATAACTTTCTTACATTTAGGATTCATCATTTTTAATGGTTTAAAATATATACGATAACATATACATATTACTTCCGATCCTGGTAAATAATTATAACCATGGGTTTTGACATTTAATGTTAAAGTTTGAAAAATTTTCCTATCAGACAAAGAAAGTTGTATATTTGGGTAAACATTAAAATATACTGGTCCATGAGACAAACTAGATTCTATTATGCCCATTAAAGATTGTTTCCAATTTTTATTTCTAGCGTCCCTAAGAACTGCTAAAAAACTTTCAGGTAATCCCTGTAATGTTAATGGTTTAAAAGCAATTTGCACTAAACCAATATGCAAGTAATTATAAATATGTTTATATCTATTAATATCTTGTGGAGTTATTAATTGAACTGTCATGTAATCTTTAAAATAAAAATATTTTAAATTATATTATAGCATTGTTAAATGATAATATATTATATATGCTTATGTGAAAGTTGAAAAGTTTTGAGGTTTAAATTCATATAGTGCAAACAAAATGTATCATTAATAAAATAATAATCATCTTTGTAAGATATAGTAATGCAATTTATAAATTTGTTTTACTTTTAGTTATTTTAGTTGTAATTGATTAAAATAACATTTAATGGGAAAAAATTAATTATTATAAAATATTTGTTGATAACTTTTGTTAATTTGATATGTCCGATTGAAAATTTTCACTTATACTATTTAAAAAATATTTTTAAGTTTATTTGATACTTTATTTATGTATTGAACAATTTAAACTAATATGTAAGTTATATATTGATATAATGATATTTAAAAAGACCTACGATAATATTCCATATTAAACAAATCTCTAAATTAATATATATATATATATATATATATATATATATATATATATATATATATATATATATATATATATATATATATATATATATATATATATATATATATATATATAGAGAGAGAGAGAGAGAGAGAGAGATAGGTTCATGTGAGACGGCCTAATTTTATGAGACCGTGAGACGTATTTTTTTATTTTTTTTGTTTTTTTATTTTTTATTTTTTTTAGTTAATTCAAATTCCGAAAATAATATTTAAAAAAGAATTTTTGGATTTTCCATTTTTTTTGCATTTTAAAATTATTTTTTAGAATATGTATAGTGTAATATTCTATTATAATATTTCATGAATTTTTTAAAAAAACGGGACTTTTTTTATTTTTTATTTTTTTAGTTAATTCAAGTTCCGAAAATAATATTTAAACAAAGAATTTTTATATTTTTCCATTTATTTTGCATTTTAAAATTATTTTTTTAAAAATATGTCAGTGTAATATTCTATTAGAATATTTCACGTATTTTTCAAAAAAAAAGAGATTTTTTTATTTTTATTTTTTTTAGTTAATTCAAGTTCCGAAAATAATATTTAAAAAAAGAATTTTTGGATTTTTCCATTTATTTTGCATTTTAAAATTATTTTTAGATTTGGTCTCACGGTTTCACAAAATTAGAATGGTCTCAAATGAATCTGAACCTATATACGGTTATGTTAATGTGAGACGGCCTAATTTTTATGAGACCGTGAGATGCATTTATTTTATTTTATTTTTATTTTTTTTTAGTTAATTCAAGTTCTGAAAAAAAATATTTAAAAAAAGTGTTTTTGGATGTTTCCATTTATTTTGCATTTTAAAATTATTTTTTAGAATATGTACAGTGTAATATTCTATTAGAATATTTCACGTATTTTAAAAAAAAAAAAACAGGATATATTTTATATATATATATATATATATATATATATATATATATATATATATATATATATATATATATATATATATATATATATATTTTAGTTAATTCATGTTCCGAAAATAATATTTAAAAAAAGAATTTTTAGATTTTTCAATTTATTTTGCATTTTAAAATTATTTTTTAGAATATGTACAGTGTAATATTCTATTATAATATTTCACGTATTTTAAAAAACGAGATTTTTTTATATTTTTTTAGTTAATTTAAGTTCCGAAAATAATATTTAAAAAAAGAATTTTTGGATTTTTCCATTTATTTTGCATTTTAAAATTATTTTTAGATTTGGTCTCACGGTCTCACAAAATTAGAATGGTCTCAAATGAACCTGAACATATATATATATATATATATATATATATATATATATATATATATATATATATATATATATATATATATATATATATAACAAAACATTTGTGACAAACGTAAGAATATATGCAAAATTCTGATACTACGATATGATTCGACACCTAATAATAGACATGTTGATTATATGAGTGATTATGCTTATTTACAAATAATCATGGACGGAATCATAAAAACCAACTGTTTCCAAAATGTAAAACATATTCATTGATCTATCATTGATAGCCTTTAGCAACTAATTTCCAATGAAAGTTAAATGTTTCGTTTGGAGAACATTAATGGATAGGCTGCCGGTAGCAACAAACTTAATGAATAGGGGCATTATTATGGCAAACACAAATTGCCCCTTGTGCAATGGCGAACATGAAATTGGCGATCATCTATTTGTTAAATGTCGAATATCAATCGAGGCGAGATCTTGGATCTTCAAATGGTGTGACATTCCAGCTACTAACTTTGACACAGTTAATGAATTTCTCAATTTCGCAGCCACATGGGGGAACTGCCCAAGAAAAAGGGAGAGATTCAAGGTGGTGCTTTATGGGATGCTTTGGTTTACATGGTTAGCCAGGAATAATTCCATCTTTAAGGCGGTAAAACCAATTTCAACTATGATTGCAGACGATGTGATCTCACAAACGTAAGCTTGGTTCAAATACAGAACTTCGGAATTGAATTGTACGTGGCTAGACTGGAGTATATCTCCATTTTGTTAAAATTTTTGTATTTTCACTTGTAACTGCCCACAAATAGTCGCTTGGTACTTGTGTTGGCCTTTTATTTATAATACAATATTCGCCGTTTCCAAAAAAAAGATTCACATGTTTAATAAGTAAAATATCCGTCCCCCTTTACGACATTGTCCTGTGTGGTCGCACACCCTACTATACAACTCTTGGCCTTGGTTTCATCCAATATTATTAAAAAAAATATTTTTAGCAAATATTAATTTATATATAAAAAAATTATATATAATTTGTTTAGAAACATACACCTCTTTATGTACTTACTAACATTAGTATTGTCTATGTCCATAGAAATAGTTTAATAAAGATATAACTCAAACAACTTGTTTCCCGAAATAAAGTTGAACAATAATAATATTTTTTCTTTTTTCATTAAACAATTATAATGTTGTTAAGTACATAAAACGTTTTCTTTATCACAAACGATTTTGTAAAATAATGTAGGAAAAACGTTGTGATAAAACAATATTTTCTAAAAAAATGTGTTTTATATATATATATATATATATATATATATATATATATATATATATATATATATATATAGAGAGAGAGAGAGAGAGAGAGAGAGAGAGAGAGGGATATTGTGTATACGAGGTTGACACCCCCACACCTAAGTTGCTCGCAACAACTAGACAGGTCAGTCTAGAGTGACAATTATCTTTAGAAAACCGACACCTGAAGAACGTCAAGACAGGCGTTCTCGTCATATTAGTGTGCTTGTAACGACTCTCATAGAGAATAACAACTATCTTTTAAAATTTACGCATAACATATACTCTAGTTATTTTATAAGGTACAACACTACACGTCGTTTATTTCGCAACGGATTTCTCCACTCGGGTCTTAGGGTTTTAAGACCGCAACTTTTCGTATAACAGAAAATATAGGATTTTCTGGGAATCATTATCTATATATTTTTCAAACAAGATCAACAAGGAATACACATGCAATTATACATTATTTGAAACGAGACTTACAAACTGTTTTTACAAGAAAATCTTGGATTTTCTGGAAGTTTACAAACTATTATAAAGTTTTCTTGCAAACATGCTTATGAACTCACCAACATTCCATGTTGATGCTTTTCAAAATGATTTGTATTCTCAGGGACTCAATAAGCAGGTTAGCAGCTAAGGAATTTGGAAAATTGTTGTATTTTTGAATTATCATACATTATGTTGTTTTGGATGTAATTTTTGTAAACAAACACAAAGATGTAAACTATGCATGTTGATGTCGTTAATGTATGATGATAATGATTGCTATGTTTCATTCATATTCAATTGTTATGATATTATAAGATGAAGTTACCCGCCCTCGGACGTTTCCGCCGTCCCGATTCGGGGGTGTGACAAATATGAGGCCTTATCATCTATGTCCCTTACAGTTTACTTCAACCATTAAGTCATTGAGCCAATGGTCATTATAGATAGCACTATTAGGAATTTGACAATTCCTAACTCACTTGATTGTGGAGTGCATTTTACCATGTCCATCTATAGAACGATAAACATAGATTTTGATAGGGTGTCTGTCATAGGTCCGGTTGAAAACTCATTAATTTTTCATTGTACATATACACACTCATTGTACACACATACACATGTTTACTCATTTTAGCATTGAAGCACTGTTTATGTAACTTCGCTTGCTCATTTTAGCAATGAACTTTTGTTTATGCAACCTTGTTTGTTCATTTCTGCTACGAACTACTTTTTATGCAACCTTGTAAGCTCATTTTAGCAACAAACTTCTGTTTATGCAAACTTGCTTACTCATTTTAGCAACGAACTACTGTTTATGCAAACTTGTTTACTCATTTTAGCAACAAACTTTCATTTATGGAACCTCTTATCAATATTCTTATTTTCACACTTTGAAACTATGTTACGCTATAAACCTGTGAACTCACCAACTATTTTGGTATTTGACCGCTCATTTTACATTTTTTTAAGGGATTATCTAGTAAGGGGCACATAGAGACACACCACTTGTAGAAACATTACACATGTGTTATTTTTGAAATGTATTGTAACTTCTTTAAAAGTTGTTCAAAAGTTATTGTAAATTATAATGCTTTTTAATACTATGGATGGTGTTGTATTTGAACTTTTGCAATGAGACCCATTGTACTGTTGCATCTCGTGTTTCCGCTATAGCGGAGTTCAGACATCCTTTTACTTTGTTCATCCGTTTGAGGATGATATGCAGTACTCATGTCTAGTTTGATTGATAGGGACCTCTGTAATGATTTCCAAAATATGGAAGTGAATCTACTAAATCGATCCGAGATAATAGATATTGGCACACCATGCAGTGTGACTATTTCCTTGAGATATGTCCTGGTGAGTTTCTCCATCTTTTCAGTTTCTTTGATAGCTAGGTTACGGGCATACTTGATCAAACGGTCAACCACTACCCAAATGGTGTCATAATTTCTTGAAGTTCTTGCCAACTTCATTATGAAGTCCATGGTTATTTGTTCCCATTTCCATTCCAAGAATGACGGTTATTGGAGTAAACTTGATGAATTTTGGTACTCTAATTTAACCTTGCAGTAATTCAAGTATTACTGACATATGTGGCAACCTCTGCCTTCATGTTGGGCCACCAATAAAGATTCTTAAGATTGAGATACTGAAGGTTTGTATCTATCGGATACACTTTAAGTATAAAGAACAAAAGTAAAATAATCTAAGAAAAACAAAGAACAAAAAGAAAATAACCCAGGGAGTTCTCCAAATTGCTCTTTCACCAAGACAGGGTTTTGGCTTCACCATAAAATTGGTTGTCACAAATTTGATTACAACACCAAGCAGTGTTAACATTAGGGTTTCCCCCAAATGTTCGATTTATACTAATCTATACAAGTATATCCCTTGATTGAAGGAATCGTATCTTATCTATACTAAGAACTGATCATTATCACAAGGATATCGGATTTGTTATATATATATATATATATATATATATATATATATATATATATATATATATATCATTACCTAATATACAAAAGATTACATAGAATAACTATACTAAGTGTCGAGGCTGATAGGCTTGATAGGCTAGAACCGACGATATAGATGTTGATGCTGACAGATAGCGTGTAGGAGTGTTTGATTCATCAGATCATAAGGTGTGACCCTACAATCTCCCCCTATTTGATGATGTAAAAATTAATCTTCAATGAATTATTTAGCTCAAGCTCCCCCTGATAGTAAGATTTAAAGTTCTAAGTTATTCACCTTTTAACGAGTGCCCCCCCCCTGAGAATACGACTTCCTATTTATGATTGTCAATTAGTGGAGGCAGTATGTAGGAGTCACAACATACAATGAACGGATAACTGACGAGCTGAGAATGTTGATGTCCACTTGACTCCCCCTTTGATTGATAACATCTAAGTGTTTTTTTCCACTAGGAGTTTCTTCAGCTTTAGCTAGGTTCTCCCTTTTTTTTGACATCTGTAGAAAACTAGAACTTGAGGAAAAGACCCGAGTATCAAAGTTATAACTTGTATCCTAGGAAGATTGTGATGTCTGTTGATAGTGTTGACTTAAACCACCATTCATTGATATAGTACTACGAGATTTCATCAGCGTGTGGTTTCATATGCTGACTCGTTAATAAGTTCTATTAGAAGAAAATAGAAAGAGTGGTATCTTGTGTATAATACATTTCGGTATGAAATGTACCCATCGACAAATATTTATAGAGTTCTCATCAGTGTTTGGTATAACACGCTAAATCATGAAATTCTAAAGAAGAAAATTTGGAGAGAGTGGATTGTTTCATTTACGCTGAGGTGAAAATTTCACCTCAGCATAACTGAAACAAACCACTCTCTCCATATTTACGTTGATTTCACCTCAACATAACTGAAACAATCCACTCGTAGAGTTTTATTTGCAGTCTAGAATCAAAGATTATCTGTTAACTGAAACAATCCACCAATCAACCAAAAATGGTTTAATTCTTGCATCATAGAGTTAACTGAAACAATCCAACATAGTGGTACCATGTCAATGAAGAGTTTTGAGCATTCTAACACTCCTATGGTGTACATGCAACCCTAGATGCTTTGGATCTATGTGTTTCTCTAATATAATGCAAACTTTGTTTTCCAAAGCATCATCCTAACTAGCATACAATAGAGTATCTTTACTACAAAATTCTAGTTAGATGACATACCTTTTGTTGTAGTTGGAAACCTTGGACTTTTAAGAACTTAGCACCAATAGTATGAATGCCTCAAATGGAATCACAACACACCTTTGGACAAAGGATGACTTTTGAGAGAATATCTTAACACCAAATCGACTCAATGATTCTCCAAGAATACTATGGGCACGGTTTTGAGAGCTAGATGGCTTCTTATATAGTGTGGCAAGATTAAGGATACACCATGTAAACCTTAATGGCCATGACCTTCCATATTCCTTAGGATCCATGGGCTAAAACCTCCATGGATTATCCATGGCTGTCACATGGGTTTAGCCCAACCTAAGGAATCATGGATCATTGGCCGTGTAGCACCTGGTTCCTGGAATGTATTTTAATATAAGTATTTTTTTTTTCATTTTTAGTTGGAACTTGGAAAGTTGTAGGCCCAACTCGCCGAGTAGAGACGAGATATTGAGCACGTTTAAGTTGGCGACTCGACGAGTCCATATCCTAGACTCGGCGAGTATGCCAGTCTGGATGAAACCCTAATTTGAAAGGTTTGCACCCTATTTAAACATCTTTTTGTGCCTCATAACGACCCATTACGTCCAGAACACTGCCTCATGAAGCCCTAACCCTTCTTTTAGTAATTTGAGTGCTTTTGGTGCAATTCCTTGAAGTGTTGGAGAAAAGAAAATGGTAGATCAAGAGGAGAGGAAGAAGATCTAGAATCTTTGTGCCATTTCAGAGCTTCTAGAGGTATTAGACTCGAAACCCTCTCTGTTCCTTCATTATTATCTCCTTAAGAGCTTAATATAGTCATTTTAAGGCCTTTTCTAGTCTTAATCTTAGAGTGATGAGCTTATAGTGTTAAGGGACTTCAAATCTAGGCATGATTGAGCTCTAGGAGCTCAGATCTATTGCCTTTATGAGCCTAACTTGTGTATAAGTCCTAGATCTACTCTTCTAGTCCTTGTTAAGCCTCTTATTTCCCTTTTGATGCATGAATACACGTAAAGTTGGAAACTTTACGTGTAAAACCTAACCTAAGAACCCAGATCTATGAATAGAATGCATTGGATTCAAGCAGAATCGAGTATATAGTAACTGCATGCATGTGACTCGGCGAGTCGTTCTTCGGACTCGGCGAGTCGAGTCGCGAGTCCCCGATTTTTCTCCTTTTAAGTTACACTGAGTGGGATCAGTAAGCTATAAGTGGACTCAGTGAGTCGCAAGCCAGACTCAGTAATGGAGCGACATGCCCTAACTCGGCGAGTCCAAGGCAATCTTCTTGCCTCAAGAACAGACTCAACGAGTTGTTCATATAAGTTGGTAAGTCACGGGCCAGAGTGTTCATCGGATGAAGATGAACTGGACGAGTTGTTTATACAACTCGGCGAGTCGAATGAAGGACTATTGGATATCTATTTAGACGGAGAACTTGTCGAGTCAATGTCTAACTCGGCGAGTAGGGACGAAAGTAAGGACAATCGACTGGATAAGGACTTGATGAGTTAGCGAGCCAACTCGGCAAGTCGGGTCAATTGGAAGTTGACTTTGACTTTGACTTTTGACTTGGTCAGGGGTAAAATGGTCATTTTACCCTAAGGACAGTTAGCAGTGTTTGATTAAGTGTTTCATGGGAATTACAGCTGAAGGATTTCCGGAGTAGCAGCAGCAGACAGACAGTTCCCGCACAGATCAGCAGCTACTTCGAGGTGAGTTACCTTCCAGTAGCGGTGGGTCTATGGCCACAATGCCGGCCCACCAGTAGAAGTTGTGTGTTAGATGATTGTCTTTGTGATATTGTCTAGTTTTGCTACTACTTGATATGCTATATGCTAGCTTGATGTGTTATAGTAGTAGAGTTCGGTTGTTAGGACCGAAGGGTAGTCAGACACCCTAGATATGTCTGATAGTATGTTATGTTATGATATGTGATAGTAGTAGTGGTAGGGGTGAAATAGTCCCTGAGGTTCAGTTGTTAGGACCGAAGGGTGGCCGGCACCCCATAATGGCCGCACGGGTAGGTCGGCGCCCCAGAATGGCCATACAGGGTAGGTCGGGCACCCCAGAAATGTCTGACAAGTATGGTATGTTATATGATTGTACTGTATGTTATATGATTTTATGGTATGTGGTATGTTCGGGGAACTCACTAAGCTTTGTGCTTATAGTTTTCAGATTGGTTTCAGGTACCTCTTCATCAAAGGGGAAGGAGCTGGCGCGGTAGCGATACATCATACACATACACTATTTTCCGCCTTACATGATTGTTCTGGGATTTGTACTTTGATATTCAGTTGATTTCGTATTTTGTTTTTTCAAACACGATATATGATTATGGAATGATTTGATCATACAATGTTTTATTTACAAATGCTTTCCAAAGTATTGATTTAAAAATGAAATTTTTAGACGTGAAAATTGGGTTGTTACAAGTTGGTATCAGAGCCCTGTTTTGAGGGATTCGGACGCACCTTCGGGGGTGTTTGGACTCAAACCTAGGGATTAAAAGATTTTTACAAAGAAAATGACTTTCTAAAAGATAAGATAAAAGAGTTTTGAGAAAGAACAAGTGTGTGATGTGCGCAACTGACCGAGCTCAAGTACGTATTCCCCAAAGTACCCATACAAGTTTATGTTACGTTTGACAGTTTCAGTAGAACAGCATATAGTGTAGGACTAAGGATCTAGGAGTGATGCCTTATGTGCCTGCTTTATGTGCTTCAGCTGATGAGGATTGCATGCTAAAATTGAGTAGACAACAGTAGGATAGCTTGTTTAGGTTATGCCTGATAATATGAGCTTAGCATTGTATGCTAGTACAGTTCCTGTTATGAGAATATAGTTGCTAGAGAGTTGTTCCCTTTTGTTCAAATGCTGCTTGATTTGTGCTTTGTGGGACTCTGGGCAATGAGAGTTAGCCAATAGGTGAATACGTCACATCACATGTGATCAGGGTTGAATAATCTCAGAGTGCTAGAATTGGCCCTATTGCGCAGGTCTCGTTTGAGTCTGACCGCTATGGGGACGAGTCTTTTACTCGAAGGATTATCTGAGCCTCACCCCATGTGATGGTAGTCAGGTAATGGCTAATTGGCATTGCAAGGAGGCCTTCAGTAGTTGAGGACCGGATAGGGTGGAGTTAGAGGTTTTCCCTAGGGTAAGCCTAGGATGAGGATAACAGTGATCAATAGTGGTAAAAGGGATCTGGTGGAGTCAAGGTAGTCCTTGAAGAAGGTACGGATAGATGTGGAAGGTAGTATGGGCCCGTACTACTGAAAGCAAAGGATTCATACCCGAATTGAGGAAGGCTGAGATAAGACCAGGGAACTGGTAGTAGATGTGATCCCTCAAGAGGTATCAGTATCACTAACAGTTGTTATTATGTATTGCAGAATGGTGGTACTACGTTCGAGGCCAGCAGTTGGCAGCTCAGGAGAGGGATCGGGTTCGGGATCAGGTTCCGAGCCAGTAGATGAGGGGCCACGTGGGTTCATAGCGTCATAGATCACCAGAGGTATCCTTGAGTCGACCCCCATCATCTTCGGATCGATCAAGGAAGGGATAGTTGAGCAGATGGAAGACCGCCTCAGGGCGTTCAGGAGTGACCTGGCATCTGGCTAGTCAGGATCTCGCACACTGTCCTTTAAGGACTTCAGGGGCAGTGGTGCGCCAGATTTCCATGGGGCGAAGGACCCCATTGTTGCCAGACGATGGATCGCAGACATTGAGTCTACGCAGTTGACTAACTTCTGCCCCGAGGGGTCGAAGGTGAGGTTCGCAGCAGGGTGTTTGAGAGACAGAGCTAGAGACTGGTGGGAGTCTGTTGGTGATTCATTGGGAGCCTCGGCTGTTGAGGCTATGACATGGCCAGACTTTGTAACCCGATTCAGAGCAGAGTTCGCACCTGCGGTGGAGCTCCAGCAGTTAGCTAGAGAGTTTTTGGACATGAGACAAACGACGGAGACTGTGGCGGAGATCACCGCCAAGTCCCGAGAGAGGGTGTTGCTGGTGCCCCAGTATGCAAAAGATGAGGATATGAAGAGGACCCGCTACCACGACATGCTACGAGCCAATATTCGGTAGCATGTTAGTTTTTCGGCTTGCCCAACCCTAGACTCTATGATTGCCAGGGCGAGGGAGAGGGAGATAGATCTGGAGCACATCCGGAAGAGGAAGTCAGAGGAGGGACAGATAGGAGGGGCTTCGGGGAAGAAGCCTAAGGGATCAGATGATAGGCCGAAAGGCCAGACAGGACCGGGTTGCTGTAGCAAATGCGGCGGGCCACATGAGGAAGCCTGCAGAGTGGGATCACCGGGCTGCTATAAGTGCGGCAAGATAGGGCACTTCAGCAGGGATTGTACCACCCCTACACCCGTGATACAGACATCAGAGTTGTTGTGTTTCCACTGCAACCAGAGGGGCCACAAGAAGGCCAATTGCCCCCAGTTGACAACAGCAGCACCAGTGAAGGCGCTAGCTCCAGCAACCCTGCGGATTACCGATGGCCGACAGGGCGAGGCAGAGGCTCCAGTGGTGAGGAGCTGGGAATTTCAGCTGACTACCGAGGAGGCACGCGCCGCACCCGATATGGTGACGAGTATGACTCTTTCCCTCTAATTTATTTATATGATGTTATGATGTTGATATGTGCTATGTGTATATGCGTTTAGGATCGTTCCATGTGAACAATATCCCAGTACAGGTGTTGTTCGACTCGGGTGCCACCTGATCGTTTGTCTCTCTTGTGCTTAGCAAGAAGTTTACTGAGTCTCCGGGCATGTTGGATTGCCCTTTAGAGGTAGAGATTGCCGATGATCGGTCGGTGCGAGCATCAACAGTGTTCAGAGATTGCGTTATGAGGCTATTTGAGGAGCGCTACTTGGTAGACTTGGTTCCCATTCCGTTGCATGGGACAAGGTGATTATAGGCATGGATTGGCTCAGCCCCAATGGGGCGGTGATAGATTGCGCTCAGCAGCTGGTGCAGATCAGGACCCCAAGTGGGGGAGAGTTGGTAGTTCAGGGCGAGAGGCCACAGCGAGGGCCAACAGTATGTTCGGCAGCGAGAGCTAGGCGCTACTTTCAGCAAGGTTGCGTAGGATATGTCGCATATGTTATGGACACCCATGAGGCGGGTAAGGCGACAGTGAGCGAGGTTTCGGTGGTGCGAGATTACGCAGATGTGTTCCCAGAGGAGCTTCCTGGGATACCTCCGGAGCGACAAGTAGAGTTCAAGATCAACCTAGTCCCTGGTGCGGCTCCGATAGCCAAGACACCATATTGATTGGCTCCACCTGAGATGCAGGAGTTGTCTACACAGCTGCAGCAGCAGTTAGACAAAGGATTCATTAGACTGAGCAGTTCACCCTGGGGAGCCCTAATTTTGTTTGTGAAGAAGGATGGGTCGCATCGAATGTGTATAGATTATCGGGATCTGAACAACGTAACGGTGAAGAACCGTTACCCACTCTCGAGGACTGATGACCTCTTTAACCAGCTTCAGGGAACATCTTGGTTCTCCAAGATCGACCTACGATCAGGATATCATCAGGTGAGGGTCATGGAGGAGGATGTGCAGAAGACTGCGTTTCGGACGCATTATGGCCATTACGAGTTTGTGGTGATGCCCTTCGGGCTCACCAATGCTCCTGCCGCGTTCATGGACTTCATGAACCTCGTGTGTAGACCAATGTTAGACCAGTCTGTGACAGTGTTTAGTGATGACATCTTGGTTTACTCCAAGACTCAAGAGGAGCATGAGGAGCATCTGCGAGAAGTTCTGGAGACTTTGAGGAGGGAGAACTTGTATGCTAAGTTCTCCAAGTGTGAGTTCTGGTTGCGCGAGGTGTAGTTCCTCGGACATATCGTCAAACAGAACGGGATCTCAGTGGACCCGACCAAGGTAGAGGCCGTGATAAGATGGGAAGTTCCGAAGTCTCCATCTGAGATTCAAAGTTTCCTGGGATTAGCGGCCTATTATCGGAGATTCATTCAGGATTTCTCCAAGATAGCCGTAACCCTGACGCAGCTGACGAAGAAAGTCGTGGTCTTTCGATGGGGGCCTGAGCAGCAAGCAGCGTTTGAGACAGAGATTGTGCGAAGCGCCAATCTTAGCCCTGCCTGAGGGCATAGAGGATCCTGTTGTATACTGTGACGCATCCATTTCAGGGTTGGGTGCGGTGTTGACGCAGAGAGGGCATGTCATTGCCTACGCTTCGAGGTAGCTAAAGCCTCACGAGGCGAACTACCCGACGCATGATTTAGTGTTGGGGGCGGTTGTCTTCGCCCTCAAGATTTGGCGGCATTACCTCTATGGAGTCTGGTGTACCATTTACACGGACCATAAGAGTTTGAGATACCTCATGGACTAGCCGAATCTGAACATGAGGCAGCGACGGTGGTTGGACGTGGTAAAGGATTATTACTGCGAGAACCTTTATCACCCAGGGAAGGCCAATGTGGTGGCCGATGCGCTTAGCTGCAAGGCAGCGCCGATCAGAGATGTGTGTATGAGGATGATGGTGGTAACCCCACTATTAGAACAGATACGGGAGGCTCAGCAGGAGGCCATGAAAGAGGAACATCGGAAGAGCGAGCTTATAGTAGGTCAGGTTTCCTCCTTCGATTATGATAGCTGAGGATTATTGACACTACACCATAGGGTGTGCGTACCATATCATGGGGGTGTGCGTCAGGTTCTGCTGGAGGAGGCGCACAAATCCCGATTCTCCATTCATCCCAGGGCGACGAAGATTTATAAAGATCTTCGTCTAGACTATTGGTGGCCCTGCATGAAGTGGGATGTGGCATGGTACGTAGAACGATGTTTGACCTGCAGGAAGGTCAAGGCTGAGCATCAGAGACCACACAACAAGATGCAGCCATTGGATATCCCGCTATGGAAATGGGAAAATATCACGATGGATTTTATCACCAAGCTTCGCAGGACCACGGGGAGTGGATTCTATATGGGTCATCGTGGATCAGTTGACCAAGACTGCCCACTTCATACTGATCCAGGAGAGTATCTCGGCAGAGAAGTTGGCCGATATCTACATCCAAGAGGTGGTGGCACGGCATGGAGTGCCAGTCTCGTTGATTTCAGATAGAGACATACGGTTTACTTCCAGGTTTTGGAAGAAGTTCCATGACGAGCTGGGTACTCGTCTGCATTTTATCACCATTTTTTCACCCGCAGATAGATGGTCAGAGTGAGCGGACCATCCAGACTCTGGAAGATATGTTGCGGGCATGCGTGTTAGACTTCGGTGGTAGCTAGGATACTTATCTTCCTTTGGCCGAGTTCTCATACAACAACAGCTACCACGCGAGTACTGACCGTCCTCCCTTCGAGATGTTGTATGAGAGAAGGTGCAGGACCCAGATATGTTGGGGCGAAGTTGGCCAGAGGGTCATGGGGAGCACCGAAGTGGTGCTCAAGATGACCGAGAAGATTCAACAGGTGCGAAGTAGGCTTCAGACTGCTCAGAGTCGGTAGAAAAGCTATGCCGACAAGCGCCGATCAGAGCTGGAGTTCCAGATTGGAGATATGGTTCTACTGAAGGTGTCTCCATGGAAGGGCATCATCCAATTCAGGAAGCGGGGCAAGTTGGGCCCCAGGTACATTGGACCCTTCAGGGTTCTAGCCCGGGTGGGCAAGGTGGCGTACCCGCTCGATCTGCCAGCCGAACTCAGTGAGATCCAAAGCACCTTCCACATCTCGCAGCTGCGGAAATGCCTAGTGGACGACTCAACGGTGGTGCCTTTAGAGGATATTCAGGTTGATGACAGCTTAAATTACATTGAGCGGCCAGTAGCAATCCTCGACCGAAAGTCAAAGGATCTGAGGAACAACAGGGTGGAGCTAGTAAAGGTGCAATGGCAGCACCGGAAGGGTTCGAAGTGGACATGGGAACCGGTAAAAAGATGAGGGAGCACTATCCCGAGCTTTTCCAGGAGCGAGCGGCAGACTTCGAGGACGAAGTGTAAAATAAGTGGGGAAGATTTGTAGCACCTGGTTCCTGGAATGTATTTTAATCTAAGTATTTTTGCATTTTTAGTTGGAACTCGGCGAGTTGTAGGCCCGACTCGCCGAGTAGAGACGAGATATTGAGCACGTTTAAGTTGGCGACTCGATGAGTCCATATCCTAGACTCGGCGAGTCTGCCAGTCTGGATGAAACCCTAATTTCAAAGGTTTGCACCCCATTTAAACATCTTTTTGTGCATCATAACGGCCCATTACGTCCAGAACACTGCCTCATGAAGCCCTAACCCTTCTTTTAGTAATTTGAGTGCTTTTGGTGCAATTCCTTGAAGTGCCATTTCAGAGCTTCTAGAGGTATTAGAATCGAAACCCTCTCTGTTCCTTCATTATTATCTCCTTAAGAGCTTAATATAGTCATTTTAAGGCCTCTTCTAGTCTTAATCTTAGAGTGATGAGCTTATAGTGTTAAGGGACTTCAAATCTACGCATGATTGAGCTCTAGGAGCTCAGATCTATTGGCTTTATGAGCCTAACTTGCGTATAAGTCCTAGATCTACTCTTCTAGTCCTTGTTAAGCCTCTTATTTCCCTTTTGATGCATGAATACACGTAAAGTTGGAAACTTTACGTGTAAAAGCTAACCTAAGAACCCAGATCTATGAACATAATGCATTGGGTTCAAGCATAATCGAGTATATAGTAACTGCATGCATGTGACTCGGCAAGTCGTTCTTCAGACTCGGCGAGTCGAGTCGCGAGTCCCCGATTTTTCTCCTTTTAAGTTACACTGAGTGGGATCAGTGAGCTATAAGTGGACTCAGTGAGTCGCAAGCCAGACTCAGTAATGGAGCGACTCGGCGAGTCAATGCCCTAACTCGGCGAGTCCAAGGCAATCATCTTGCCTCAAGAACAAACTCAACGAGTTGTTCATATAAGTTGGTGAGTCACGGACCAGAGTGTTCATCGGATGAAGATGAACTGGACGAGTTGTTTATACAACTCGGCGAGTCGAATGAAGGACTATTGGATATCTATTTAGACGGAGAACTTGTCGAGTCAATGTCTAACTCAGCGAGTAGGGACGAAAGTAAGGACAATCGACTGGATAAGGACTCGATGAGTTAGCGAGCCAACTCGGCAAGTCGGGTCAATTGGAAGTTGACTTTGACTTTGACTTTTGACTTGGTCAGGGGTAAAATGGTCATTTTACCCTAAGGACAGTTAGCAGTGTTTGATTAAGTGTTTCATGGGAATTACAGCTGGAGGATTTCCGGAGTAGCAGCAGCAGACAGACAGTTCCCGCACAGATCAGCAGCTACTTCGAGGTGAGTTACCTTCCAGTAGCGGTGGGTCTATGGCCACAATGCCGGCCCACCAGTAGAAGTTGTGTGTTAGATGATTGTCTTTGTGATATCGTCTAGTTTTGCTACTACTTGATATGCTATATGCTAGCTTGATGTGTTATAGTAGTAGAGTTCGGTTGTTAGGACCGAAGGGTAGTCAGACACCCTAGATATGTCTGATAGTATGTTATGTTATGGTATGTGATAGTAGTAGTGGTAGGGGTGAAATAGTCCCTGAGGTTCGGTTGTTAGGACCGAAGGGTGGCCGGCACCCCATAATGGCCGCACGGGTAGGTCGGCGCCCCAGAATGGCCATACCGGGTAGGTCGGGCACCCCAGAAATTTCTGACAAGTATGGTATGTTATATGATTGTACTGTATGTTATATGATTTTATGGTATGTGGTATGTTCGGCGAACTCAGTAAGCTTTGTGCTTACAGTTTTCAGTTTGGTTTCAGGTACCTCTTCATCAAAGGGGAAGGAGCTGGCGGGGTAGCGATACATCATACACATACACTATTTTCCGCCTTACATGATTGTTCTGGGATTTGTACTTTGATATTCAGTTGATTTCGTATTTTGGTTTTTCAAACACGATATATGATTATGGAATGATTTGATCATACAATGTTTTATTTACAAATGCTTTCCAAAGTATTGATTTAAAAATGAAATTTTTAGACGTGAAAATTGGGTTGTTACAAGTTGGTATCAGAGCCCTGTTTTGAGGGATTAGGACGCACCTTCGGGGGTGTTTGGACTCAAACCTAGGGATTAAAAGATTTTTACAAAGAAAATGACTTTCTAAAAGATAAGATAAAAGAGTTTTGATAAAGAACAAGTGTGTGATGTGCGCAACTGATCGAGCTCAAGTAAGTATTCCCCAAAGTACCCATACAAGTTTATGTTACGTTTAACAGTTTCAGTAGAACAGCATATAGTGTAGGACTAAGGATCTAGGAGTGATGCCTTATGTGCCTGCTTTATGTGCTTCAGCTGATGAGGATTGCATGCTAAAATTGAGTAGACAACAGTAGGATAGCTTGTTTAGGTTATGCCTGATAATATGAGCTTAGCATTGTATGCTAGTACAGTTCCTGTTATGAGAATATAGTTGCTAGAGAGTTGTTCCCTTTTGTTCAAATGCTGCTTGATTTGTGCTTTGTGGGACTCTGGGCAATGAGAGTTAGCCAATAGGTGAATACGTCACATCACATGTGATCAGGGTTGAATAATCTCAGAGTGCTAGAATTGGCCCTATTGCGCAGGTCTCGTTTGAGTCTGACCGCTGTGGGGGCAAGTCTTTTACTCAAAGGATTATCTGAGCCTCACCCCATGTGATGGTAGTCAGGTAATGGCTAATTGGCATTGCAAGGAGGCCTTCAGTAGTTGAGGACCGGATAGGGTGGAGTCAGAGGCTTTCCCTAGGGTAAGCCTAGGATGAGGATAACAGTGATCAATAGTGGTAAAAGGGATCTGGTGGAGTCAAGGTAGTCCTTGAAGAAGGTACGGATAGATGTGGAAGGTAGTATGGGCCCGTACTACTGAAAGAAAAGGATTCATACCCGAATTGAGGAAGGATGAGATAAGACCAGGGAACTGGTAGTAGATGTGATCCCTCAAGAGGTATCAGTATCCCTAACGGTTGTTATTATGTATTGCAGAATGGTGGTACTACGTTCGAGGCCAGCAGTTGGCAGCTCAGGAGAGGGATCGGGTTCGGGATCAGGTTCCGAGCCAGTAGATGAGGGGCCACGTGGGTTCATAGCGTCATAGATCACCAGAGGTATCCTTGAGTCGCCCGCCATCATCTTCGGATCGATCAAGGAAGGGATAGTTGAGCAGATGGAAGACCGCCTCAGGGCGTTCAGGAGTGACCTGGCATCTGGCCAGTCAGGATCTCGCACACTGTCCTTTAAGGACTCAGCGGTGGTGCCTTTAGAGGATATTCAGGTTGATGACAGCCTAAATTACATTGAGCGGCCAGTAGCAATCCTCGACCGGAAGTCAAAGGATCTGAGGAACAAGAGGGTGGAGCTAGTAAACGTGCAATGGCAGCACCGGAAGGGTTCGAAGTGGACATGGGAACCGGTAAAGAGATGAGGGAGCACTATCCTGAGGTTTTCCAGGAGCGAGCGGCAGACTTCGAGGACGAAGTGTAAAATAAGTGGGGGAGATTTGTAGCACCTGGTTCCTGGAATGTATTTTAATCTAAGTATTTTTGCAGTTTTAGTTGGAACTCGGCGAGTTGTAGGCCCGACTCGCCGAGTAGAGACGAGATATTGAGCACGTTTAAGTTGGCGACTCGACGAGTCCATATCCTAGACTCGGCGAGTCTGCCAGTCTGGATGAAACCCTAATTTCAAAGGTTTGCACCCTATTTAAACATCTGTTTGTGCCTCATAACGGCCCATTACGTCCAGAACACTGCCTCACGAAGCCCTAACCCTTCTTTTAGTAATTTGAGTGCTTTTGGTGCAATTCCTTGAAGTTTTGGAGAAAAGAAAAAGGTAGATCAAGAGGAGAAGAAGAAGATCCAGAATCTTTGTGCCATTTCAGAGCTTCTAGAGGTATTACACTCAAAACCCTCTCTGTTCCTTCATTATTATCTCCTTAAGAGCTTAAGATAGTCATTTAAGGCCTCTTCTAGTCTTGATCTTTGAGTGATGAGCTTATAGTGTTAAGGGACTTCAAATCTAGGCATGATTGAGCTCTAGGAGCTCGGATCTATTGCCTTTATGAGCCTAACTTGTGTATATGTCCTATATCTACTCTTCTAGTCCTTCTTAAGCCTCTTATTTCGCCTTTTGATGCATGAATACACGTAAAGTTGGAAACTTTACATGTAAAACCTACCCTAAGAACCCAGATCTATGAATGGAATGCATTGGATTCAAGCAGAATCGAGTATATAGTAATTGCATGCATGCGAATTGGTGAGTCGTTCTTCGGACTCGGCGAGTCGAGTCGCGAGTCCCCGATATTTCCCCTTTTGAGTTACGCTGAGTGGGATCAATGAGCTATAAGTGGACTCGGTGAGTCGGAAGCCAGACTCAGTAATGGAGGGACTCGGCGAGTCAATGCCCTGACTCGGCGAGTCCAAGGCAATCTTCTTGCCTCAAGAACAGACTCGACGAGTTATTCATCCAACTCGGTGAGTCACGAACCAGAGTGTTCATCGGATGAAGATGAACTCGACGAGTTGTTCATACAACTCGGCGAGTCGAATGAAGGACTATTGGATATCTGTTTTGAAGGAGAACTCGTCGAGTCAATGCCTAACTCGACGAGTTAGAGAGCCAACTCGGCGAGTCGGGTCAATTGGAAGTTGACTTTGACTTTGAATTTTGAATTGGTCAGGGGTAAAATGGTCATTTTACCCTAAGGACAGTTAGCAGTGTTTGATTAAGTGTTTCATGGGAATTACAGCCGGAGGATTTCCGGAGTAGCAGCAGCAGACAGACAGTTCCCTCACAGATCAGCAGTTACTTCGAGGTGAGTTACCTTCCAGTAGTGGTGGGTCTATGGCCACAATGCCGGCCCCCAGTAGGAGTTGTGTGTTAGATGATTGTCTTTGTGATATCGTCTAGTTTTGCTACTACCTGATATGCTATATGCTAGCTTGATGTGTGATAGAAGTAGAGTTCGGTTGTTAGGACCAAAGGGTAGTCAGACACCCCAGATATGTCTGATAGTATGTGATGTTATGATATGTGATAGTAGTAGTGGTAGGGGGTGAAACAGTCCCCAAGGTTCGGTTGTTAGGACCAAAGGGTGGTCGGCACCCCAGAATGGTCGCACGGGTAGGTCGGCGCCCGAGAATGGCCGTACCGGGTAGGTCGGGCACCCCAGAAATGCCCGACAAGTATGGTATGTTATATGATTGTAATGTATGTTATATGATTATATGGTATGTGGTTTGTTGGGGAACTCACTAAGCTTTGTGCTTACAGTTTTTAGTTTGGTTTCAAGTACCTCTTCATCAAAGGGGAAGGAGCTGGCACGGTAGCGATACATCATACAGATACACTATTTTCCGCCTTACGAGATTGTTCTGGAATTTGTACTCTGATATTCAATTGATTTCGTATTTTGGTTTTTCAAACACGATATATGATTGTGGAATGATTTGATCATACAATGTTTTATTTACAAATGCTTTCCAAAGTACTGATTTAAAAATGAAATTTTTGGACGTGAAAATTGGGTTGTTACAGGCCGACACCATAAGAATGAATGATTTACCAATCAACCCCTTATATTTAATTAGTTTTTTTTTTATCATAGAATTAATTAGAAATTAATTCTTGATCGATACTAATTAAATAATATGATTTCATATTAATTTATTAGAATTTATAATATATTAACAAATCATAAATGACCTCTTCTCAAAAGTCCATCCTATCAAATTGTCCTGGTGATATGCAACCTAATTGGACCATGCTACTCTCGTGTCAAGTACATAACAATAATATTTATGGGCTTAGACACCTAATCCAACAGTCTCCCACTTGGATAAGTTTAATAACTATTATTGCAAGTACGACTCCAAAATCCCGACTAGCAATCGTAGCTCTTAAAAGCCGCTATTGAACTCTGACCTAGTCAATGACACGTCCATTAGATAAGGGATCATATATTCCTCCATTCTAAATATCATATGAACTGAGACATGGATTATAATCATTCTCTCTATCTATCTGTTATTTCTCGATTTCCGATTTATGATGACCGACTAATTGAACAAATCAAATCAGTCCAGGCTTGGCCAAGCACTTAGGAGTGTCATCACTAAATCATCGAGGGGTCCATAGATATTGCTTTTGTCCACATGGGGTAAAAGGAAAGGATAAACTTTGACTCAAATGTTCGCTTGTACTTATTCATCAAATCACACACAACGATATGTCTTATAACACCAAGTTACTGGTGCTTTTACATATGTCAATGTGCAACCGACTTGCAACTAGAAATCACACGTCTTGGTTTCAAGAATATAAGTTATTATCGTCTCACAATCACTCAGGATAAAATCCATGAAGTGATTCAAATGAACATGGGTTGAACCTAATACTCGAATATTATTTGCAGGAGCACTCATGAACACTGTAGCAAACTTGTGCTATTACTAAAACACCTCTATAGACCCATTCATGACAGTCGTGCCTCAATACCTACTTCAAAAGTATGATCGACCTTGGATGGTTTGAATAACCTAGTTATTCGGGAAGTCAAAACATGCAAAGTGAAGCAAAAGAATTATACTAATCCTATATAGCCCGAAAACTTTTGAGTCCCATATTGATTACTTATTATTCATTGTATAATGTTTTGAATAATCAACTTAATACTTGAATTAAACAATAGCTATGCCATGTTCCAAGCATACACTCTATGTTTGTCTATGGTCCTGGCTTTGTGAAATAGATCAATTGAAAAACATTTTAATGATGCTCATTTCACAATTCCAAATCCTTATTGCAAGTGTAAGAATTCCAAATTCGTGTCACTGCTAGAAAGTGTTAGATTCGAAACTATCATCCAATGATTCTTTTGTAATATCTAGGTAGCGAAATTCATAGAGACTTGACCAACGATATTAGAAAATATTCCTTTAGAGATCGTTACAAGACCATCCCATGGAAATGAAGTCTCAAATTCAAAGTACATTCCCTTGAACATCCTTCTTGCATAAAAGTTTCCAACTTTCTCATCTATTCTTCAACTCCCAATATGGGAGCATTCCATATTTTCCATACGAAACTCATTATTAATAGAATCGTGTCTATTCATAATAATGTCAATATGGTCCGTCCATCACTATACTTCCAACTGTCCTTAAGCGACCAATCCTTGGCGAACCTTAGATTGTACTTAATAATTGTTTAACCACTTTAGTCATATCTGGTTCTATTCATGTTTCCCTCTAAATTCCCTAGGCATTTGGAAAATCAGATGACGAGAATATTATAGCATATACAATCGATCCTATACCTGAAACATATAGAACACGATTCATAAAGACATCATACTTGACCGGCCTTTTGCTACAATATTTCTATTTGACATGTTCTCATAATTTTGATTATAAAAAGGGATGTCATAATCATAATTAAATTTTGAGAACGCAACTAACATTTCCATATATAGAATTTCCTTATGTTGAACCATTTCAACATAACATTCATATATGTTTGACTAAATTTGATTAAGATCTCAAAATCTAAGCTTTTAGATTGAAATGAATTATGAATTCCTCTCCCTTAATTATAGAAAAACAACTTTTCAAACCTTGCAACTTTGCGATTGCAAACCTTTTGTTTTTCTATAATTAACATTTCTAACTTGCAACATTTTCCATAATAATTATTCTCCTACTAGCATAATAATTATTATCTTACTAGCATAACACTTATGCTCCCACTAGTTTTGACATGTATTCAGAAATCAGATGGACTTCTAGAAATCAATACTTATTGACTTTCAGTATCAAAGTTCAAATTTCTAATACGAGATACTTCGATAAGACTTTATCTAGGCTTCTCAAAATCATACACCTTTCCTTAGATAGCTTCCATGTGTGTGTTAACTATTCAGAACTTATGACAACAAGTTCCAAATGTTTAGACCCTTTTGCCATTTCTCACAATTCGAATTATGAAAAAGGATGTTGTAATCATAATTGAATTGGAGAATGCAAATATCATAATTTCTAACTATTAAAATCTACTTAGTGAAAGCGTTTCCTCATAATCATTTTCATGAATTGGAGAGAAACCTTATGACACTTAGATTTTATTGTGTATGTATTCCTATCCATGTGAATTTTTCATAACCATAATCACAATACATGGTTAGTGAAAAATCCAAACCCATATGGACTGAACTTGTTCAATCTTAATTTCTTGCCACTTGTCAACACAAGGGCCTACCATTGCTTCCAGGTTGTTATGAAAACAACTGAGAACTCATAGAACTCACATGCCTAGTCAACTTCAACTGGAATAGGCACCAAAACAAGAATATGCCAACACGATAGGTTATAACCTCAAGTCGTGTGCTAGTGATTAACAATAGTTTTATTCTTGATTAGTTGTTGAAACTTGTCAAGAATTTTAAGACTCCCACTGACCTCTTGACATATAAGATTCACTTTGTCATGGAACATTACATGACAAACAAATATTCAAGAGTTAGTGCGGTTTCTTATCAAGACAAACACTTTAACACAATTAGCCTTAGTTGGTCTTTGTTTTGTCCAAAACATCGCAACTTACCAATTTCAAATTTACAAGTGTAGAAAACTTTTACTCTACATTTGATAAGAGTTATAAAACTTTCTTTAGATTATGTCACTCAAGGTTACAATCTTGGAGTATGAATCTAAGACTTGGTTTTGGAACGAGGTATGACTCATCTTCTAGATTTAACGATTTCAATAATTCATGATTCCTCTTCTTAGCCATAGAAATGCACTAAGATATCCTTAGAGGATCAATTGTGATATGGTTTTACATAATCTTTAAGACGATCATAAAACACGATACTAAATTACTCTCCCAACTTTTCAGATTTGGAGAAACTTTTATCTTTCTGCCTAATTTAATTCTTCTTATTCGTTCTACCATACATTGAAAAATTTTGAATGTTTCGAATTATACTTAAACATGGAAGCATAACCATATTTACTAAACTTTAGTAAATCATAACAAATAGTCTGATCATTTTTTTGGGTGGACCTGACCAGCGCACACCCAGTGTACCCAATCCCCTAGTCCTTCACTTGACTCACATATACATGTTAAAGAGGAATTAGTCTTAATTTCCCAAAGACGAGAATTCTCATTCATCACACAATACAAGTTTCATGATTCCAAGTTTCTATCCAACTGAAACTTGGGTGACAAGGATATTTTCTTATTTGGCAAGTTCTCGACACTAACACAAACGAAAGAATCAAATTCATATTGCTAACATAGAAACATACAAACATCAATTTTCATAAGAGCCATTGCAAGGAGATATAATAAAATAAAACAAAATTTTATTTATTTATAAAGTGCAGAAAAACTTTTCCTTACAATGCAACTACAAGTGAAAACTATGCTATTACAAACTTCTAATAAATCTATCATAACTCTTAAGCAGAAACTCAAAAATCCGATCATCAAACCATGCGATCGAATTCCATCTTCGCGACCAAATTTAGCATACTCTTCTTTTAGGCTTCCTTCCTTTTGCATGATCCTACAAAACATCAAAATGCAACCTTGTTACATCATGTATTAAGAATCAACAATTAGGAGATTAATAGAGTTAGACAGTGGACTTACCTGAAGCATAACCATACAAGCTGACTAAAGTTCTCAGGTAGTCAGAGCAGCTTCGATTCCAATGTCGCTTTCCTTGGCAATAGAAACAAATAGGCTAAGTGGGAATGGAATATGGAACAATCTCAGATTTGGCCTTTCCCTTATGATCAAACCTTTTGATAATGACCAATTCCTTTCCTTTAGGAGAAGGAGTCATTTCTGGGATATCCATGTCATTGCCCATGTCATCTTGAGAGGTAGATCTTCCAGTCAAATTTGCTTGACCATTGCGCCAAATCACTGTTGATTCAGTAGCAATCAGCAAATAGGTAAGATAAATAAGGGTCATGTCGTGACCTGTCATAGAGTAGTCTCTAACAAACTCACTATACGACTCGGGAAGTGACTGAAGAACCCAGTCAATAGCCAACTTGCTTGGGAACACGACACCCAACATTCTCAGCCTGTCAATGTGTGACTTCATATCCAAGACATGTGCACACACTGACTTTCCATCCTTGTGTTTGCTATCCAATAGGGCTTGAGTGATCTTGAACTTTTTAAGTCTTCGAACTTGTGAGTTAGGGAGAATAATTCGAGAAGGTGGAGGAAGTCAAGTATTATTTCCATTTCCACTAATGCATGAGAAAGGGATTAATATTTCACCTTGATCGCCACGTGGGATATCATCTTCAAGAGGAAAGCTTGCTCCAAAAGATTCGAAAAGACCATAGTTGTCGGAACTAGACATCTACAACGGGATAAATTCAAGTTAGTTGACTTAAGTCCTTAATATAACAGCCAAATAAAATATTAAGGCTAGGACCCAACACAATATTTTACAATTTGGAAGAGGGATGCTGTAATTCGAATGTAACATATTTGAAGGTCGGTAAATGACGATTTACCAGTCTTCACCATGAAAAACAAAAATGATCATTAGGTTTTAAATGGATTGAAATTCCTAAATCCTTTGAGATTCATTGAACTTTTCAATGGCGTGTTTAAATCTCGATTTTTCCCTTCAAGTTTGTGACTAGGATGCCGAGGATCACAAACAAGGTGTGAATAACCATGCAAACTAGCTTGGTACACCCAATGTTACAACCACCTAATCAATGTGTCGGTTAACCACAGACACTCCATTGATCTATGATTAACATCAAGCTACCCTTTTCCACACACTTTCAGTCCCATATTAGTGTACCGGTTAACCACACACGCTCCACTAATGACTTAACAATGTGCAAAGTGCAGTTTCATGGGTTAGCACCAAATTCACATTTTTATAAAGTAACTAAGATTGGGAATTTAATAAAAGTTTAGCTACTTTATAATTATCATTATACTTATAATGATAATTAATGTTCTATCTTACCCGTTCGGTTAACGACCCTCCACCAGTCAAGGAAGCGGTGGGTGAGAGTGGACACCCATTATACTGCCATTTTATAGGCAGTAACCTTATACCCCCTTATACACCGGCTTCATAAATGATACCTACTAACGGTAAATACTTACTTTACTCTTATATATATATATATATATATATATATATATATATATATATATATATATATATATATATATATATATATATATATATATATATTAAACCTATAATATTATAATAGTATAACAATTGAATTTTAAACTTTTAAAATTCTAGGGTTTGGAGTTAAATGTTTCAAAAGTTAGACTTTTCCATTTACAAATTAAAAAACTTGATGGCATGTTTTGAACTATTCAAAAACTTTTGGAATCAATAACTTATGAGTTTAATATAGGTTTTAATGAATAGACTCTTGAAAATCCATAACTTGAGGACAAGTTATGGAGTTCATAAAACATTTATGAAAAGGACTCTTCATGTTCCATAACTTGAGGACAAGTTATGGAGGAAATAAAACCATTTTATCATGACATTAAAAATGAGACTCTTCACTTTCAATAAATTCAGGAAAAGTTATGGACTTCATCAAAAAAAAATTTAGATCAATTATTGTATCTTAAAACATCAAACAATTTGTCCATGATCTAAGTTAAACTCATAAGAACAAGACAATTCATATCAAACAAATTTCATTTAATTAGCCTAACCATATAAACTAATACAAAACATGAAATTTTGATAATTATCTTTAAAATTGGATAAGCATTATCATTACCACATCAAAAATAGGTTTATAAGTTCAAAAACAGTTTAGGGTAATGATCATAGTCCACTTCCAGCCTTAAAATGGGAAAATATGCATTCTGGAGCACCAACTCGTTGAGTGGATGAACTGACTCAGCGAGTTGGTCAAATATGTGAGGGGACTTGGCGAGTTCCCCGGTGGACTCGGCGAGTCCACTTTCCAGAAAGCAGAAAATCGATTTTTTTTTTATCTTTTGAAAGAAAGTAGCATCAAGTATATTGGAAAACAACCCTAGGCTCTGATACCACTGAAGGGTTTTGAGCATTCTAACACTCCTATTGTGTACATGCAACCCTAGATACTTTAGATCTATGTGTTCTCTAATATACATGCAAACTTTGTTTTCCAAAGCATTATCCTAACTAGCATACAATAGAGTATCTTTACTATAAAATTCCTAGTTAGATGACATACCTTTTGTTGTAGTTGGAAACCTTGGACTTTTAAGAACTTAGTACCAATAGTATGAATCCCTCAAATGGAATCACAACACACCTTTGGAAAAAGGATGACTTTTGAGAGAATATCTTAACACCAAATCGACTCAATGATTCTCCAAGAATACTAGTGCACGATTTTGAGAGCTAGAGGGCTTCTTATATAGTGTGGCAAGATTAGGGTTTCACCATGTAAACCTTAATGGCCATGACCTCCCATATTCCTTAGGATCCATGGGTTAAAACTTCCATGGATCATCCATGGGTTGTCACTTGGGTTTAGCCCAACCTAAGGAATCATGGATCATTGGCCCACACCATAAGAATGAATGATTTACCTATCAACCCATTATATTTAGTTAGTCTCTTTTTTATCATAAAATTAATTCCAAATTAATTCTTGATCAATACTAATTAAATAATATGATTTCATATTAATATATTAGAACTTATAATATATTAACAAATCATATAACCTCTTCTCAAAAGTCCATCCTATCAAATTGTCCTGGTGATATGCAACCAAATAGACCATGCTACTCTCGGGTCAAGTACATACCAATAATAGTTATGGGTTTGACACCTAATCCAACAGTCATACCTCGAACTAGGAGGTCATAGACATGGTGAAATTTATCTCATCATAGCTAAAACAATCCACCCATCAACAAGAAATGGTTTAATTCTTGCATATTAGAGTTTTAGTTGTAGTCTAGAATCAAAGATTATCAATGGTACCATGTCATACCTTAGACTAGGAGGT
The DNA here is from genome assembly GCF_002870075.4 of Lactuca sativa. Lineage (NCBI taxonomy): Eukaryota > Viridiplantae > Streptophyta > Magnoliopsida > Asterales > Asteraceae > Lactuca > Lactuca sativa. Next base: position 284,720,122 of record NC_056630.2, read on the forward strand.
CATGGACATGAATGACCCTTTGTCATTTAAGGACCAGACAAGTATCTCTTGCGCTGATGATTGTGCAATCTGTGTAAGCCATTGGGTTATTCTCAATGTTTCAGCAGAACATTAGACTTGATGCATACGGCAAGCATGTTTCCAGAGATAGGGTTAGGTAAGATAGTTAACAAGGAATAGACACCGAAGCCTTTCTATCAATTGTTTTTTGGACCAGGAAATCTCACTTAGAAAGTTTAGACAATGCTAAACAGTCAGTGAGAGGGGTGACTCAATGTTCTTAGCGGATAGTCTTGCTGATAAGAAACTTAGAAAGATTTAGTAACATATAGAAGCATGCTTCTAGGGATGATGATTTGTCAAAATCTGTATACTAAACTTAGAATTGCCACCGTTAAAGTCATTAAAATGGTACAAGATAAAAAAAATAAGAATAAAACAAAAACTTTAGTCAAACAAGAAAACTATCCAAACAGCGAAATAATTGCTGCTTTTTTAGAAAGGTGATAAAGACCCGTTCCATCAAATCTTTTGAATTGAATGGTCATAAATGTACTTCCATTTTCTGAGATATCTACCCCGTGAATTTTTCTATAAGAGTGAACACAAGTAAAGACAAACTCATCGGTACACAATACATCTCACTATAAATCAAGAGTGACGAAGCCATTTATCGTTGAAACATTGCAGATGGCTTCCAAGCTACATATTCATCAGGAGCAAGAGAAGAGATGAAAACAGTCTTTGTACCCAATGAGTTAACTGACTCAAATCCATAAAACCATCATGTTTTCAAGATCAACATGAAGGAATTCAAGGTTTTATCAGATTATGAGTTAGTAGATGAAAACAAGACTTACTGCATTAATGGTTGCTCCTTGCATCCATAACAATGAGTTAAGGAGAAAGGGGACATTCACAAGAATAAGAGGATAGGATGCCACTCTTTTTCTCAACACTAAGAGCATTAAGGTCTTTCAAGATGACTCTGGTTCTCACAAAACACTAAAGAATGGAGATGCATATATATATATATATATATATATATATATATATATATATATATATCTTAGATAGGCATGAAAGACAAATAAAAGAGAGAGGAGAATACTTGTAAATACTTAAAACAAGACTTAAACAAACTATGTAAATATATATAAAAATAATAAAAGCAACATTTTTTTTGTGTTTTTCAAAAATCAAGCAGAGGTAATATTAAATCAATAGAGTTAGAAGAAGAATTAAGTCACTGAAAGCATGCCAAGATCTATAATCAATTTGTTTAAAGTATTCTCGTCCAATGCCTTTGTGAATATGCAGCCAACTAATCAGTGGATGGAATCACTTGGATCAGCGCCAATAGATGTTGATGAGTACATCGAAGTTTTTGTCGGCTTGCAATCAGAGAAACCATACTTCTTCAGCATGTCTGCAATAAATTTCTCTTGAAAAACAAAAATTCCATCAGTTGGTTGTTTTACCTACAATCCCAAAAAGAATTTTAGTTCACCCATCATGCTTATCTCGAACTTCCTTTCCATGATATCAGCGAATTTGAAACATTGTTTGTCATCAGTGGATCCAAAGATAATACACTTGAGATAGAATGATGTGAGATCCTGAATGTTTGATGAACAAGGTGTTTTCAACATTTCCTCGATTGTATCCACTTGTAAGAAGATAGCTTTCTAGTGTGACATACAAAGCTCTAGGTTCCTGCTTTAAACCATAGACAACTTTATCAAGACGGTACACGTGATTTGGAAACTCTTCACTTTCAAACCCTAGCGTTTGTTTTAGAAATACTTCTTCTTGAAGATCTCCATGTAAGAAGGTAGTCTTGACGTCCATTTGATACTTTGAAGTTCTTGAAGGAAGCAAAGGCAAGAAACAAGCGAATTGCTTCAAGTCTAGCAACGGGAGCAAATGTTCCATCATAGTCTAACCCTTCCAGCTGACAAAAACCTTGAGCCACAAGTCTAGCTTTGTTTCTTATAACAATCCCATCTTCATCCATTGTGTTCCTGAAAGCCCAGCATGTGCTAATGATAGTCTTTCCTTGAGTCTTGGGAACAAGAGTCCACATACGATGACGTTAAAATTCATTCAGCTTATCTTGCATAGCCTTGATCATGTCAACTTCTTTCAATGCATCAACAACATTCTTTGGTTTAATCATTGAGACGAATTTTACAAACATGCAGAAGTTGCTGATGACTCTGCTACGAGTGAGAATTCTAGAGTTTACATCTCCAATGATTTGGGATTCCAGATGATCTTGAAGAATTATTTGATTAGTAATTTCTTCATTTATGTTACTTTGAGCAGAGTCTTCCCGATTGGATGGTTCAGCTACTTCAGGGATGACAGGCTGATCTTCAAAGATAGGTTGTAAGTAAGTTCATTCAGAATTGATGAAGGGTTATCAAATCTATCAAGAATGAATGAGTCTTCATCGAAAGTGACATGATTTGTTTCCTCAACAGTTTTCCTTGAAAGATTAAATACCCTGAAAGCCTCAGATACGCTCAAATAACCTAAAAACACTCCTTCATCAGCTTTAGCTTCAAACTTCGAGGATTGATCTCTTTGATTCAAGATGTAACAAGCACATCCAAACCATTGAAAATAGGAGATGTTCGGTTTCCTTACCTTGAGTAGCTCATAGGAATTTTTTCCACGACGCTTAACAATAATAGACCAGTTTTGGGTATAACACATTGAATTGACAAGTTCAGCCCAAAATGACAAAGGAAGACCAGCTTCAACAACCATAGTTCATCCAGCTTCAATGAGAGTTCCATTTCTTCTCTATGTAATACCATTTTTTTGTGGAGTTCTAACAACATAGATGTTCTGAGAAGTTACTAAGATTGAGCAAAAGTCTTCCAGAGAGAAGTTCCTTCCATGATCACTACATAATTGCCTTACTTTATGATCATAGATAACTTCGCACTACTTGATGAGAGCAATGATTTCATCAGCAAGACTACCCATGTAAACCTCTAAAATTCATCCACAATGACGAGAGTGTATTTCTTCCCAGCTCTTGACTTAACTGGAACTGGTCTAAAAAGATCCTGTGAAGAAGATGAAGAGGTTTGCTAATGGAAGAGCATGACATTGGTTTGAAGGAAGATTAATTTTCTTTCACTTTTCACACGTTGTGCACAGCTTATCCTTCACACAATACATCTTAGGATTTACTCTTAAATGTTGATCCCATAAGTTCTTTGAAATGTTCTTGAAATTTAGATGCGATAACCTATTGTGCCACATCCAATTTAAATGAGACGGAACACAAGAGAAAAAGCATCGATGAAGATATTTTTCTGCAAAAAACATATCCAATACATATAAGTCATCCATTTGGTTTTTAAATAGAACAATGACATTCTTTTGATCAATAACTTTTCCTTCTCTTTTGTTGAAGAGGACTTCATAGCCAGTGTCACACAGTTGGCTGATTGAGATGAGATTATGATGAATACCCTTCACATAAGAGATATTATTGAACATAACTAAATTGCACTTGATAGATCCATATCCCTTTGTGGCTCCCTTACCATTATTTCCATATGTAACAGTAGGACCATCCTTCATTATGAAATCTTATTCGGTCATATGTCTTATGCAGCCGCTATCTAAATACCAAATATGTTCTTTACCCTAAAACTAAAATATAAAATAAACCCTGAAACAAAATAAGCAAAAATACATACAATATACATTGACTCATTTTGCAATAAGTCACTCAAGAAAAAATATTATAACAATCATCAGGGAGACAGTTGAACCAGTTTCCCTTTTTGATCCACTTAGCATTATGAGTCATGATGTTATCGACGTGAACAAAGTTCTTTTCAAAAGTGCAGTTGCTAACTTTGTGAGAGGCATCACCACATCAATAACAAACTTTGATTCTAGGATTGTTCCTTTTAACAATAGATTTTGATTTCTTTTCAACCGGTAAACCCACAAAACTTTGATAATTTGATTTAAGAGTTCTTCTTTTAGTTCTGGAACAAGGAATTTCAATGACGGTATTCTCATTTGATACCTTGTCATGAGTCTCATGAATCGTTGAGTCATCAAAAGTAGAGGAATTTGATTGATCTTCGGGTTTAGAATTGCTAACGGAGCAATGAGGATAAATGCTAAGAATTTAGTTTACTAAATGAACTTCACCATTACATATAGGAAATTTAATTAAAAGCTTAGTGGAGGGAAGAAAATACTCACAATGAGAAGGTTGATGAGAAGGATCAAGAGCAGATAATTGAGTAACACATTTGGTAATACCATTAGAATCAGTGGAGCAGTGAGTATCAATTAAAGTTTGATTTATAAACTGAGAGCTCACAAATTTATCCTTAAAATCTTCTTTTACATAGACAACTTTATAAAAGGGTTGTTTAGCCTCAACAACTTTGGTTATGGAAATAGCACCTTCTATATCACATCTAATAATTTTCTCACAATGATCGGGAATTTGAACATTAATAATTCATGTCACATTTAAGTGAGAAGAGGCACAATTTTCAAAATGAGTTGAATGCATTTAGCATGATCTACAATTTTTTTTCTTTTTTTTTTCAGTGTGAAGAAAGTTATTGGCCAGTGAGATACATGTGATTTCCTTTTTTAATGTAGAAATAGATTTTTTTAAAAAAACAAGTTTTTCTTTTAGTTTCTTTAACTAAAAGCGGATAGAATATCTTTTTTTAATTTAATACCAATAAATCGAAACAAAGGTGATCAATCATGTCATTCTTTTTGATATTTTCAACAAAAGAGTAATTAAAAATATTACATGATACGCTGATGTAGCATCCCATTCTCTCTCAAGGTCTACAACAAATTGAGGAGGATCAGTGTCAAGAGTCCCAACGTTGACATATGAGGTGTCATCGTGAGATTTAACGATCTGGGCCATGAGACACTTACTTTCATGATCTGATGAGTTTTCTTTTTTAAAAAAATAGATGATAGTTTAATCGTCATCTCTTGAGCGGTTGAAAAGTTTTGAACGAAATGGAAGACAGAAAAAGGGAGTGAGTTTCCAATAGCAGTTCTCACCTTTACATCATGAATTAACATCCTTTTCTCTTCCTTGTTGTATCCAGGCATAGATTTCTCTTTCATCTTACTACCTGATGCACCATTATTGGATGATTGATGTATAGCGGTGATCGGACCTTTGTGGACAACGAGCATATCAAAGTCCATGAACTAGACAGCTTCCATGCCCTTTGATTTCCAAGAAGAGAAGTTGTGTTTGTCAAACGGAGGGATCTTGTTGGACATAGTTGATTTGGGTATAAAAAAGGTCAACATGATTTAATTGAGTGTCTCAAAAACCTACTCTGATAACAATTGAAGTTTTGTATCGATCATATACACTTTGAGTATAAAGAAAAAAGTAAACTAATCTAATAAAAACAAAGAGCAAAAAGAAAATAACACAGGGAGTTATCCAAATTGTTCTTTCACCAAGAAAGGGTTTTGACTTCACCAAGAATACGGGTTGTCACAAAGACGATTATGACACCAAGCCATGTTAACATTAGGGATTCAACCTAATGTTTAATATATACTAATCTATACAAGTTATCCCTTGATTGAAGGGATTGTATCTCATATATACTAAGAACCGATCCTTATCACAAGGACATCAGATCTGCCATCTATTTTATATATATATATATATATATATATATATATATATATATATATATATATAACATTACCAAATATACAAAAGATTACATAGAATAACTATACTAAGCGTTGACGCTGGTAGGCTTGATACATTGACACTGATGGTATAGACACTGACGTTGACAAACAACATTTAGGAGTGTTTCACTCATCATACCGTAAGGTGTGACCTTATAGATACATCTTATCAAATTTAGGATATATCAAATATCTCGACTTATGAGCTTCATTTAAAACTAGACTCCTAACTTCACCAAATGTTGGGGTCCAAATTAGGTTCATGAAATATCGTGTTCCGTCTTCCTTGAGGTCGAACTATTTGTCCATTCCTCATAGGTATTCTTTTGCAATATTGTTAGGTTTGAGTGCTTCCAACTGAGCATCTTGAATTTGGTTGATTAGATTAAAGTGGATTGTTAGGCTTAGAGCCTTTACACAAAGTAGTTTTGCTAATTCTTTCCTGCTTAAAGTGTCTGCTATGACATTTTCGTTACCAGGAATATAATAAATTTCACATTAGTAATCATTTAGCAATGTGGCCCACCTTCAGTCTCATGTTGAGCTCCTTCTGGTTGAAGATGTATTGAATGCTTTTATGGTCAGTGCACCTGACACACTTTGTTCCATATAGGTAGTGTCTCCAAATCATTAAAGCAAACACTACAGCTCCCAACTCTAAGTCATGGGTAGTGTAGTTGCCCTCGTTTGGCTTAAGTTGTCTGGATACGAATGCAATGACCTTATTCCTTTGCATCGGTATGTATCATAACCCTTTATGTGAGGCATCATAGAATACTACAAAGTTTTATGTTCCCTCTGCAGATACAAAATGTGTGCGATGCACAACACTTGTTTCAATATCTGCTAGGCATACTATTTTTTGTCTCCCCAATCGAACTTCTTGTCCTTCTAGGCTAGAGCGGTGAGAGGCTTGACAATTTTGGAGAAATTCTCTATGAATATATGGTAATAGCCCAAAATACCTAGGAATTATCGGACTTCAGTTGGCATCGTTGGTTCTTTCCAATCCTTAACCACTTCGATCTTTGAAAGATCGACATGAATCCCTTTGCTACTAACCACATGATTGAGGAAATGCACTTCGTTAATCCAGAAATCACACTTAGAGAGCTTTTCCCAACGTTTCTCCTTCCTTAACAGTTCTAGAATTAAATGCTAGTGTTGGCCATGTTTTTCCTTGGTTCGTGAATATATTAATATTTCATCGATAAACATAATCATGAATTTATCTAAATAAGGTTTACACACCCGATTCATATGGTCCATTAATATGGATGGTGTGCTTGTCAGTCCAAATGGTATAACCAAAACATTATATTGACCGTATTGAGTCCTAAATTCTATCTTTGGAGTGTCTTGTTCTTGCACTCTGAGTTGATGGTAGTCGGATCTTAGATCGATTTTCGAGTAGTAGCAAGATCCTTGTAGCTGATCGAACAAGTCATTGATAAGATCGATTCAGAATTCGACCTGTCTGACTGGAGGTACTCTAGGTATAAAATCTTAAAATATGTCCAACTAGTCACATAATTTCGATATGTCTTTGATTTCCTTACATGTGCCTTGCATATCCACCATGTGAGCCAAGATAGAGAAGCATCTCTTTTGCAAACATTTTCTTGCCTTCATGCAAGGGATGAATCATAGATTCTTTCCTAATTTGTCTTCGTAAATCACAAGGGAATTGTTGTTGGGTAAAGGTAGTCAAATGGATTTTTTGTAACATAAGATCTTTGCTCCATGAGGCGATAACCAATGCATTCTGATGATTTCATCAAAATTTCCAATGGTCATAGGTGTTAAGTCGAAGTGAAAGATATGGTTCTTTAGGGTGAGAAGGCAATTATTGAGTATCGTGTGACAACCGTTAAAACTCAGGTTTTGACTCATCTAGAACGTTAAGTCGAAGTGAATGATGTGTGTGTGACAACCGCCAAAACTCAGGTTAGGAATCATCTAGAACGTTGTCTCTTCCATACGTGCACGTAACTTGGCTATAGATGCAACAAGTTATGGTAGATCGTAACTTAATAGATCCCTCGGAATAAGTAGTGTAACTTAGCTTGTACTAAGCAGTCACATTGATATGTGAATGCTCCAACTAGCTTGTAATTAAAGTGCTAATGTTCAATCTCAAAACTAAACATAAAACCATGTTCTATAGATCACAACTCAAGGGTAAGTTAAATACCCTAATTTATTAATAGGTCCATATGCCATGCTTAACTAGTTTAAGTACTTACCAAACTCAATTTAATATCCACATATCATAATTTGATTTAATTACAAGTTGGAAATAATATCCACATATCATAATTTGAATTATTAGCCAAAAATATATTCCAATGATTGTCTAATCCTACATTCATTTATGACCCTTATTTCATTTATTTGAAATATAAAATTTTGATTTTGAGAAAAATTAATTCATAAGTTATCATTTTAATAACTTAATGCCAGATAATACATGTCTATGAACTTATTTCATAAAACAAAATACTTGAATAAAAAACAAGAAATAAACTCTTGGAAGTTTATAAAAATACATAGAATATTTATAAAAACTAAAGATCATTTTTATAAAAATGGCTAAGGGTCAACTATAGCACCTGGTTCCTGTATTTAAAATTTATCTAAGTGTTTTGCATTTTTAGCCTTGGACTCGGCGAGTTGAAGGCCCGACTCGACGAGTAGAGACGGGAGATGGAGCACGTTTAAGTTGGCGACTCGGCGAGTCCATATTCTGGATTCGGTGAGTCCCCGCTGTCTGATGAAACCCTAATTTCAAGGGTTTACACCCTATTTAAATCATCTTATGCGCCCCCAAGCTCGCCCCCTCCACCCTCAGAGCTCCCTATATCGTCCAACCCTTGTTCCTTGTGAGATTGAAGTGCTTTGGTGTGTTTTCTTGAAGATTTTGAGAGGAAAGGAGAGTAGATCAAGAAGAGAAGAAGGAGGCCAAACATCTTGGTGTTATTTCAGTGATTTCCTTGAGGTATAACTCAATTTCCCTCTATTTTCATGTTTGTAGTCCCTTATAGCTCCATTAAAGTCCTTCTTGAGCCATTTACAAGCTTGATTATGAATTAGGGTTTGTAATAAGTTGATTAACCTTTAGATCTAGGCATGATTGGGCTCCAGGAGCTCGGATCTACTGCCTTTATGGAGCCATATTGCATGAAAGCCCTAGATCTACTCTTTTAGTGCATTTTGAGCCCTAAAACCTTCATTGGTGTTTATTTACATGTAAAGTTGGAAACTTTACGTGTTAATCAAGCCCTAAGAACCCAGATCTACGTATGGAATGAGCTGGATCCAAGCAAAATCGAGTATATAGTAGTTGCATGTGGTAGACTCGGCGAGTCGTTCATCCGACTCGGCGAGTCGAGTCGCGAGTCCCCGAGTTTTCCCCCTTTTCGTGTTTGCGGAGTGGAGTAGTGAGTCATGGGGTGTGACTCAGTGAGTCGGAAGCCAGACTCACCCATGAAGTAACTCAGCGAGTCAATGCCCTGACTCGGTGAGTCCAAGGCAATCTTCTTGCCTCAAGAACATACTCGGCGAGTTGTTCATACAACACGGCGAGTCTCATCATAGAATGTTCATTGGATGAAGATGAACTCGACGAGTTGTTCATACAACTCGGCGAGTAGGATGAAGGACTATTGGACGTAGGTTAGAAGAAAACTCGTCGAGTCAATGCCTAACTCGATGAGTAGAGATGGGATTATGGTCAATCGAATGGATAGGGAATCGGCGAGTTGGCAAGCCAACTCGGCGAGTTGGGTCAATTGGAAGTTGACTTTGACTTTGACTTTTGGCTTGGTAAGGGGTAAATGGTCATTTTACCCAGAAGTTGCTTAGAAGTATTTGACTGAGTGTTTTGTGGGAATTATAGCCGGAGGATTTCCGGGGCAGCAACCGCATAAGACAGTCAGTTCCCACGCAGATCAGCAGCTACTTTGAGGTGACTTACCTTCCAGTAGCGGTGGGTCTACGGCCACAATGCCGGCCCAGCAGTAGGAATTGTATGATAGATGTTTGTCTCTGTGATATTCATCTAGGATTGCTACTACCTGTGATATGTTATTGTGCTAGTATGATATAATGCTATGTGCTAGTGACAATAGGGGGAGATAGTCCCTCAGAATACCGGTCGATAGGGCCGAAGGGGCAGTCATGCCTAGTCATGCTAGATAGATTATGTGATATATGTGTTATGTGGTAGTAGTAGGGGGTGAAATAGTCCCCAGTATCTGGTCGAAAGGACCGAAGGGGAGGCCAGCTCCCAGACATGTTAGTCAGCATCCGGTCCAGAGGACCGAAGGTGAGACTAGCACCCAGATATGCTAGTCAGTATCCGGTCGAGAGGACCGAAGGGGGGCCAGAACCCAGACAGACTAGTCTGTATCCGGTCGAGAGGACCGAAGGGGTAGGTCGGGCACCCAGATATGCCTGACTATATATGTATGTTATATGATTTTTTGGTATGTGGTATGTTGGGGGAACTCACTGAGCTTCGTGCTTACAGTTTTCAGTTTTGGTTTCAGGTACCTCTTTTTTCGAAGGGGAAGGAGCTGGCGCGGTAGCGGCACATCACATACATGCTGTGTATTCCACACTATGAGATCTTCCTGGGGATTTGTACTCTGACATTATTATGTTTTATAAAATGGTTTCCAGACACGCAACATCTTTTATGAAATGATATGATTAGTGAATGTTTTATTTCTAATGTTTTGCACAGTATATGTTTTAAAAATGAAATTTTTGGCTCGTATTTTTGGGATGTTACATCAACATTATTAAATATTTTCAGCTTTAAAGAGCCTTATAATGCCTCTCTTCACCCCAAAAATTCGGCCATACACAACCCTCTCTCACACACACACACACACTCTCTCTCTCACTCATTATATCTTGCTTCTTTATGCAAAATCCTGAGGTCGGATTTCGCATGCCTTTGAAAGAGAGGAAATCCGATCTTAGAGATATATTCTCTTGGAGAGATTTTTCCATTTCGTTTTTCATAAGTTAACTCAGATCCGGAGTTTTATGGACAATTTTGGTGGAGCATAGCCCCAAAGAGATGACGACAAAGATGGTCTATCCAGAGAGACAGAATCTCGCTTTCTCTCTTCCTTCTATCTAGAAACCTCACTTTCTCTCTCTAAAAATTAGCCCCTCAACCATGAATTTTCAGCCTTATTTTTGGTGTTCATGAAGCTTCATATCAAATGGTAAGTTCTTATCATACACCTCCAGAATATCCATAATAAATTTTACAAGTTCTACTAACTTTCTCCTTCTAATTTTTGATTTCTAAGGCATGTTCTTGCAAAGAACCTTTGCTTTATCTTGATGTTTGTAGACCACCACCAAAAAAATGTTGCGTGCTTTGTAAATGGTGATGATCCATGATCAAACCAAAGTCAAGAGCAAAGGTAAGCACATACAAGCCTAACACCAAAAACTGATTTTTCAAAAGTTTAATTTCATCTAGCTTGGTTGCATATAATCTCAAATGGTTAGAAACAAGTATTTCTACAGAATACCTTTAATATAATTTGTTCTATCTCAATATAAGCAAAATGAAATGATATCATTAGGTAAAATAGAAGTTTTAACTATGTTTTCATGAGTTTTACTCTTCAAGATTCTGTCAGATTTGTTTACTCAACTTTAAAAGGTCATAACTCACACATTTCTTGATCAAATCAAGATATTCTTTTCCTGAGGACTAGTTCCTTGACATAAATTTTGAATCCAGTCGGCCGCACTCTAAAATATTAAAAATCAGATTTTTGAAGATTTTTACAAAACAGTTGCACAAACAACACCTTTTCTGTGATCACTAGTTTTCCATTACATTATCAAAGGACTTAAAATCCACAATAAATCTGGAGAAAAATATTTTCGAAACTTAACAAATCAGTCACATAAGACATAAAATTTCATGAACTAAAATTTCATAGATGTCCCTACACAAATTCTTAAATTTTTAGTTACATTTAGAACTCATGCACTATATAGTGCTACATTCCCTAATTTGTGCAGGTTGAATACCCCATTCATCTTCGAAATAATTCTGAAAAAAAAGTATTTTATGGAAGTACGTGGTTTTAGGAGGTGTTCTGTGAAATTCCAAGTTCTTAAATAAAAGCCTTATGTTTCTATAAATATAATGATTTAATGACCATAAATTCAACATTATCATTTTCAGAAGAGATAAAAATCTGAAAAATTGTAGTATTAATGTATTTACAAAATAAGAACCGCATGTAAATATTCAGACGATTTGGATATTGTTTAATATTTTATCCATATTTTGCATTAAATTGGAGCATGAATTTACATATTCGGGTCATTGGACTCAAAGACCCTAACCAATATTTTTCTCAACATTGGGAACATTATGGGAACCTGTAAAAATTAAATTGAGAATTTTAGAAGCTGTTTACAATATATTTTGAATTTTTTGTATTATTTGGGCTTTAACTTACAATTAAATATCAAATGACTTTCAAAAATGTCTACAAAATTTCTGAACACCAATGCCTCTTGTTAGAATCAAAATATAAAGTTTTACAATTTTTGAGTTCATTTTCATGCCTTTATGGATTTTTGAACACAAGGCACCGTGAATTCAATAATACTAATCATGAACTGAACAAAGTTTGGGCACTTTGTGACACCACTAGTTGGATAGGCAGATCTTAGATAATGGTTTAGTGAAATGTATATCACTAGAAATTATTTTTTTCCATAGGTAGAAATTGATCTCTACAACACTGAACTGCGAAGCTCAAACCACAAACTCTCCTTAGTGAGTATTCACATGCCCCTTTTTATTGTTTTCATGTTTTGAGGTGGAAAGCATGCTACTATTTTATGAGCTATCCGTACTATTTTATGAACTTTTGAACTTTGTTTTATGAACTTGCTGAACTCTATATTGCGAACTTGTCGAGCCTTGTTTTATGAACTTAGTGAACTTGGAATAATGTTGTTTTATGAACTTGAGGAACTTGGAATGATACTCTTTTATGATCTTTATATTATGAACTTGTGCTATAAAGTTTATGCTATGAACTCTTGATATGAACTTTGTATGTTAAGTCCCCGAGAACCAAACTACAGCCTATTAACTCATATTTCAAGCCGACGATCTTATCGATAGCGCTATTTGAGGTAGACAGCCCCCACTCACCCAGAACCATGAGTGCATATTTCCATGAACTGACATCATGGGAACCGTGGACATGACGGAATGGGGTAAGAATGGTCGTTAGCATTGGTTGTGAACGGAGTGCTTTGGCATTCAACACTCATTTTGAATTGGAACTTTTGTTGAACAAATCTATATTTTCTTACTAAAATGATGTACCTTTATAAACCTGTGAACTCATCAACTATTTTATAGTTGACCCTCGTTTTTGCATGCTTTTCACGGGAGGATCAGTGATCTAAATTAGACATCAACATTAATTTTCACTTGATGTTTCTTTTGTTATGTATTAGACTTTGTAGTAGGGAACTAAAATGTAATTTTGTTTCGAATATGATGTAAACTTAAAATAATCAATGATTATGGTTGGTACTCCTATTTATCTTGTGTTATGAGACCTTAGCCGGTCATCCTTCGTGTTTCCGCTTTAGCGGGGTGTGACAGTATGTAACAAAGGGATAACTTAGAGACTTACCTTATACATCAATTTTAGCTTTGAGCTTCTGGGAATTGGATGTTGATGTATGGAATTCTTCATCTTGTGTTATTGGGGGCAGTGAAATGTTTCTATATGTTCACTAGTGTCTATATCAATATATGATGAGTCTTGTGCAAATAGGAGATTGAAAGATCTTTATGTACAAGATTCATTATAGAATGATATTTGCTAATGACATATGATCCTATAAAGTCACATCTTATAGCAAGTTACTACTAATTGATTATTTATTAATTAATTTGATTATTAATAAATACAATCAATACTTGTATTCAATTGGAAAAACATTATTTTATGAAAATAATATTTTACCAATGTATTGGAAATTTTTCTAGGAAATAATAACAAAAGGAACAAAAGTAGTAATATGGTATGAATATTAAAGTTATGTACACTTCTAGAAAATAACCCTTTAATAACGCACGAACAATGATACACACTAGTTTACGATCGGCATTTTTTGTGTTCCCTAAAAATGATGTGAGGTTTCCAAAATTTCAAGGATAGAGGACACACGTTTCTGCATGCCCTAAAATTAGTGTCCACCAAAAAAATTACAAACACAGAGGCCGCTTTTATCTTAAATGTGTGTCCTCTACGAATGTCTCTTTGTAACTTTTACTAAAACACACGTTTTTTATCGCAAAATCGTCAGGAACATTTCTAGGACTTTTTTTTAAAGAACACTCGGTTACTCGTTATGTGCTCTCTACAATCGATCAGTCGCGGGCAACCTCATGCTTGCTTATTCTCCTTCTTTGGAGACCTTAAGGAAAAAGAGAACATTCCAGATGTATCATTAGAATAGGAAAGTACGAAGAAGAAGGGAACAGAAAAGTACAAAATTGACTCTCTTATCTTCGCTTTTGTCTCTCTATTTTGTTCTCTAATATCTCCCTTCCATCCATGCCTCCGTCTCCGTCCCTCATCCATGTCCACCGCCTCAAACCCTTAGCGCCAGATTCGTCGAAGAAGATGAAGAAACAGATTTCCTAACTTCTATCCATTTGGGTTTGAGCTGAGAAACACATAAATTAAGGGAAAAGGTTTTGTTTTCTTATACGAATATTTTCTTCTTGTAAATATTCTTGGTATATTTTGGTTACTTATATGAATATTTTTATTTAGGAGCACACTCAAGGTACTCTAGTTTTTCTATTATGCTTTGTTTTCCCAGGTATGTTAAAATGTTGAATGTTTTTCCATTTCATCATTTATGCTTTACTTTAACAATCTCTTAACAAAAGGTTTGATCTTTGTAATTAAAATATCTTTTCATTTTTTTAATCTAGATTAGATAAGGTAAAAGAAGATGTACAAAGGGCAAGATAAGGCTACTATGGAAAACGTAGCTTCCACAAACAGAAGAGTCTTGAATCAAGGCTCTTATGCTTTATATGGAATCAGTTCTCACCTTTACATGTCTAAAAGCACCATAAAGATCTTAGTTTTGAAAAGTAGGAAGGTTATCAATCTTATACATATTTTGTTTAATTTTTATGTAGATCACAACAGATCCTAATGTAGTACTTTTTTGGGAAACTAAAAGGTTATTGTTCTTTTCTTGATAAGTTAAAAGGCATTCCTCCTTTATATATTATGGCAGTGGCTTTATACTTGCTGCCAAATTTACTAGCAGCAGTATTTTTTATATTTTCTATACGTCAAAGATAGATTAAGAATTCTGATTGGCTTATTGTAAGACTCTTCCTATGGTGATCACAAGTATATTATATAATCTTTATTATTGAAGTTCTGTTTTTACCATTTTACCCACAACTTCATCTCTTCTTTGTTTGATTCTCTATATAAAAGAATCTATGTAGGGAGGGGAATGCATGAAAGTTGTTTTTCCCTTATAAATTATGTACATAGATTTTATGTTTTTTTCAATGTTATAAAGTAGCGCATCTAAAGATAACTTTGGAGCTATTCTTTCCTTATGGATGTCTTTTATATTGGTGTGTTAGTTAAACTATCCAATAATTTTCTAATAATACACATCTTTCTTGTCACAAATGTTTCTATTCATTTGCATGAATATGACATATTTATTACACAGGTTTACTTGATGGACACTCAAATCTGGTATGCTTTATTCGCAACTTTATGTGGTGGAGTTATTCGGGATTTTTATTGTTTGGGAAAGGTACAAGACTACAATCTTGGTTAAAAAACAAGTCATGGAATATATAAGTTAAACAAAATATGAAAATGACATAAAAATAATCTTTATTTATATATTTTCTCACATATTCGACCTTTTATCATGCTAAGATCTTTCTTCCAGTCTATACCAGATGTATTCAATGCAGGGTATCATAAAGATTTTTTATTTTATGATGATGGTAATTGGGTGTTACAGGGATGGAAGGGTAGGGTTATGCATGCTACTTTCGCCTTTGGATGCGTCTTTAATGAGGCTCTCATGTGTGGATGTTTTGAAACTTAGACAAAAGGTATGTATGGTTTCTTTTAATCTCTAAAATCATAATTGACTTGTTAATCATTAAATAAAACTTAACTCTTCTCATAAATCATGTGGAACTATCTTCTCAAAGTAAGGGCATGTATTTTTGGGTGCCATATAGGGTCTTATTGAAAGTAAAATAACTGTTTCACCCTTGTCTCTAAAGTAAATCAACTTTTATCAATAAGAAAATGTTTCTCAAGATATTTAGTAAATAAAACATTGTGGCTGCTTAGAGATGGAATCAACTTATTTAACAGACGAAGTAAACGAAGAGGGAGTGTAATGCAATATTATGGTGGAGTGAAAAAAAATCCTTTTTGTTTGCCACAAAGGAATGGAATAGAGAATTCCTCCACTAGGTTGTTTTTGTTGATCTACAAAGAGACTAAAGGATTGTTTTTACTTACCGTATACCCTATAATATGGTAAAATTAAATAATGGTATAGTAGGGGATATTCTTCCTAAAACTATGTTTATGTTTTAAAATATGTTATTTTATCATCTTTTCAGGTTAGGGATGTGAGACTGATGTTGGATAGGAATTCAAGAAGATCAAAAGGAGTTGGGTATGTTATAGGTTTCTTTATTCTAGTTTTATTTGTTTTATGAAGTCGTGTATAAAACTCGATACGTTTCACTAGATTTCATCTCATTTGTGTAAAATCGGCGAATCAGAGAAGATACAAGTATAGTCGCTCCAAATAACCAAAAATAAAAAATGATGAAACTACCCTTTATTCAACCTATATAGAACTTCATGCTAAGTCTTTTACCAAACCATGATCTTGATAGGGACAGTAAGATTGTATCTTCTTCACAAAATATTATTAACATCAACTCCTCATTAAGCTTCAATTTTAAAATTTGATATATTATTATGTTATCTGATTTGCTGAGAACTGAATTTTAGGTGATGACTAACATTAACTCCTCATCATTTATGTCATATTTTTTCTACTAATTTCAGAATATGCCTCCTTTATCCAGTTTTTTTTTATCCCTTTTTAGGATTAACAAGACAAAATATATGATCCAATACTAACATTTTATAATCTTTTTTTATTTAGTGACAAAAAAGTAGTTATGAATCCCAGCCTGGATCGGTGTAGGAATGATTTTGGCCAATGCCTTTATGTTCTACCGTATTACTTCCTACAGCACATGCCTTGGTAAGATTCACTTTATTCATCCTAGTATCATACATTCATATGTTTATACTATTAAAATATCCCTTTTAACTACATACATTGAGGTTAATTTTGCAATATGGGGTGAAGCCTTCATTGTTTAACACATGCAGTTAAATCTCAAATAAAGGGGGAGATTCTGATTCCCAAATATGAAGACGTTCATCAGAATCTACTGGAGACCTTCATAGTTATTTAACTGATTTATCACATATTGGTCACTTTATTGTCCTTGAGTTACTTCTTAAAGCATTATAGCCTTACCAAAGAGAATGTAAGAACTACTTTGAAATTTTCTACTCTTGAGGACTAGAACAAGATCCTTTGTCCTTCTCATATACTTGAGAATATTTTTCACTGTTGTCCAATGTGCTCTACTAGGATTTCTCTGAAAGTGACTGACCATGCTTAAAGCAAAAGACACATTAGGGTGAGTACATGTCATAGCGTACATGATTGATCCTACACCCAAAGCATATGGAACTCAACTCATTTATGCTATCTCTTTATCTGTACTAGGGCTTTGAGTCTTATGCAAATTGGATTACTCTGAATAGGTAGATCTCCTTTCTTGGAATTTTCCATAAAAAAACATTTTAGTACCTTATCTAAGTATGTACTTTGACTAAGACCAATTAGTCTTCTCTTTCTATCTATTAAGATTCTTATCCCAAGAATATAGGCTGTCTCTCTAGATCCTTCATAGCAAAAAACTTTCCAATCCAAGTCTTAACTTCTTTCAAAGTAGGAATTTTGTTTCCTATAAGGAGTATGTCACCAACATACAATCCTAGAAAGGTTACTACACTCCCACTAGCCTTGACATATACATAGGACTCATCTTCACTCCTAGAGAAACCAACCTCTTTGACATTCTCATGGAAGCAAAGATTCCAGCTACTAGACGCTTGTTTCAATCCATAAATGGATTTCTCAATCTTATAGACTTTATCAGGAAACTTTGCATCTACTAAACCCTCTGGTTGACTCATGTAAACATCTTCATCCAACTTCCTATTTAGGAAAGTGATTTTCACATCCATCTGTCATATTTCATCATCATGAAAGGCAGCTATGGCAAGCATTTTCCTAAATAGACTTTGTTGTGGCCACTAGTGAGAAGGTCTCATCATAATCAATCCTTGGGGATTGAGTAAATCCCTTCACAACCAGTCGTGCCTTTAAAGTGTGTAACTTTCCATCAATGTCGGTCTTTGTCTTGAAGATCCATTTGCAACCAACTGCCTTTTGACCAGGTTCTTGATCAACCAAATTCCAAACTTGGTTGTCATACATGGACTTGATCTCGCAGTCCATTGCCTCTTTCCACTTGGCAGCCTCAAGGCCTGCCATTACTTCCTTGTAGTTAGTTGGCTCATCCAAATTTAACATTGTACTATCATTGATAAACGTGTCACCATCTGACATTATATGGAATCCATAGAACGTAGGTGGCATGCTAACTCTACTAGATCTTCGAAGAGGTAATGCATTGTCAATGGATTCAACAGGAGCCTCGTCCTCTAGTTGAGTGCTACTATTTTCTAACGTCCCTTCACTTGTTGACTATTGAATCTCATCAAGATTAATTGTACTCCCACTATCCTCTTTTCATATGAGCTCTCTCATGAAAGATTCCTCTTCATGCTAAAAAGACCATGTTCTCACTAGGTCTGTAGAACAAATATCCAAAATACTTTTGTAGGTATCCAATGAAAATACATCTTTCACTTCAACGTTCCAGCTTGTCATGAGTTTTTCGTCTAATGAAATCTTCACAACCCCAGATCTTGATATGTGCTAACGAGGGAACTTTCACTACCAACATATCATGAGGTGTTTTGGAAACCTTCATGGTAGGGACAAGATTAAAGATATGGGGGGCTGTCTCTAAGGCATACCCCCAAAAATAAATGGGAAGAGAAGTTCGACTCGTCATGGAACAAACCATGTCTAACAAGGTCCGATTACATCTCTCAGCCACACCATTAATTTGTGGTGTCCTAGGAGGATTCAATTGTGAAACAATTTCACATTCCTTGAGATTGTCATGGAACACTATACAAAGATACTCTCCACCTCTATCAGATTGGATGATCTTTATCTTCCTGCCTAATTGATTCTTGACTTCATGTTTAAACTCTTTGAACTGTTCAAAGGCTTTGGATCTATGCTTGATCAAGTAGATAAAACCATATCTACTATAATCACTGTAAATGTCACATAAAATTGATTATCATCCCTTGTGGTGGATCTAAAGGGTCTACACACATCTGTATGTATGAGATCCAACAAACCATCACTGCTTTCACAAGATCCAGTGAAAGTTGATTTTGTTATCTTCCCCAAAAGACAAGATTCACCTTCATCAGTTGGTCTTAAGTCAAATGATTCCAAAAATCCATCCTTTTGGATTTGGGTGATGTGTTTCTTGTTAATGTGTCCAAGACGATGATGCCACAAGCATGACTTGTCTAAACTATTAGACGAATAAATATTGAATACACTATTACCTAATATATCAAAGAAAATCACAGTTTCATACACACCATCGCAAGGTAAAGCTTCAAACATAAAAATTCCATTCTTTTAAAAAAATTGATCCATTCATATCATTAAACAAATATCGAAAACCTTATTTAAAAGTGCATGAAAATAAATAATGTTTCACGTCATTTCTAATGAATAGAAATAGTTAACTAAATCTAATATAACATCACTACTAAGCATAAGACTATAAGTTCCAGACTTGGTAACAGGAGAAGATCACTTATTGCCCATGATTAGATTCATCCTTCCATGCTTCACTTTCTCTTAGTCCCTACAAATCAGAACAAATGTGAAAATCACATGTTGTATCAAGAACCCAAGAACGAGTAGGTTATGAGTTATTAGTTTGAATAGTGTAAGTACCTGTGGATGATGGCCTCATTTTGCATTCATTGATGTCCTAAAAGTACTTGGGGCAAATTCGTTTCCAATGGCCCTTATCATTGCAATAGAATCAAATGGCCTCTTTGTGATCACTCACAAAACGAATTTCAATATTGTGCTTCTCTTTTAGGCCATTGCTAGACGACCCAACATGGGCCATGCATTTTTAATTTCACTTAGGAGCACCTTTCCTTTTTTTTCCTTTTTTCCTAATTGCAAGGCCAAGATAATTATTAAAGGTAGGATTTTGATTCTTCTTCATTCGTGACTCGGCTGTTCAAAACAAATTGTGGAATTGGGCCAATGTGGCTTATGAGTTGTTCAAATGATAAGCCAAAATGAACTGATCATAATAAGGTGGCAAGGAGTTAATACCATCTATACGAACAAATCCTCATCAAAATTCACATTTAGCCTCTCAAGGCGCTCCATGTATCTTTGCATTCTTTGCACGTGGGTGCAGACAAACTCTCATTTGTTTACTTTTCAAACCATTAAAGCTTTGACAACCACATACTTCTCTTGACGAGCTCTCTTGTGAAGCTTTTCCACAAGATCCAAGTGTTGGATTAATGTCTAAGTCATAACTATAACTGGTAAGACTTGACCCGACCCGACATGGTCCATTTGGGTTGCATGGCATCATGCATATGGATAGACTATAATGAGAGAAATAACACTTAAGGTTTGTTAATATATTATATGTTCTAATATATATTAATAAGATTATTTAATTAGTATTGATCAAGAATTAATCTAGGATTAATTAAGTGATCAAAAGAAGACTAATTAAATATATGGGTTGATTGTGTAAATCATCCATAC
The DNA here is from genome assembly GCF_002870075.4 of Lactuca sativa. NCBI lineage: Eukaryota > Viridiplantae > Streptophyta > Magnoliopsida > Asterales > Asteraceae > Lactuca > Lactuca sativa. The sequence continues at coordinate 284,741,008 of NC_056630.2, forward strand.
TTATATAGTGGGCTAATGCTCCATGGATTGTCAAGTTGGGCAAAAACCCATAATATGCTCCATGGATGCTCCGTGGTTTATTTGTACCCATGGATCATGGAAATGAAAGGCCATGACAATTAGGGTTTACATTGTGTAACCCTAACTATATAATGATCTTATTCTTGGAGAAAATCGGCGACTATGTGTGAGATAGAAAGGGCTAGCCGATTTTATGAGGTGTTCCAATTTCTCTCAAGTCATTCCATGTGTATTTGGTGTTGTTTGAACTATTTGAGGTGTCACACATGGGGCACTAGGTACTCAAGCTTCATGAAAATAATCTACATCAAAGAGGTATGTAATTTTAACTTGATATATTCATTTGAATCAATCTTATTATGCAAGTTAGGGTGAATACCTTGGAAAGTTCATATTTGCATGTATAATAGAGAAAACATAGATCCAAGGTATTTAGGGTTGCGTGTACACTTAGGAGTGTTAGAATGCTCAAAACCCAACAGTGGTATCAGAGCCTAGGCTTGTTTTCTTGTTATAATTGCAAAATTGGCTGAAAAATCGAAGTTTGGAGCTGTCTGCACAGCAGACTCGCCGAGTCCATGAAGGAACTCGCCAATTCCAAGGAAAAAAGCATCCAACTCACCGAGTTGGTTCGTGCACTCGATGAGTTGGACCCCCAGACAGCTTATATTCGATTGTTTTGGCTAGAAATGGACTAGGAACATTAGCATAAGCTGTTTTTGGACTTATAAACTTGTTTTTGATGTGGTAATGTTCATGCTAATCCAATTTCAAAGATAATTGTCAATAGATTCATGTTTTGTATTAGTTTAAAAGTTATTCTAAGTACATGAAAAAGTTTGATGTGAATCTAAGAGTTGATTCTAAAATGTGTTTTTGTAACTTGTCCTCAAGTTATTTGAAAAGTTACATTTAAGTTTCATAAAACTCATAAAAGTTGGCAATGGTTACAAAAAATGAAGATTCTTGTCCTCAAGTTATGGAGGTTCAAGAGTCACTTCATTAAGAAATAAAATGTGTAACCTTAATTAATACCATAAGTTACAAAATAAAGAAAAGTTACATTCTTTTATTAGTTTAAAGTCTTCCACAACTTGTCCTCAAGTTATGAAACTTGAAGAGTCTTTTAATTAAAACTACTTTAAACATATAAGTTATGGAATTAATTAGTTTTGAATAGTTTCAAAACTTGCCCTCAAGTTTTGGAATTTGAAAAGTTTTCACTTATGAATACTTTAATTCCAAGTTAGCCCTTCAAATTTTAAAAGTTAAAATTCAACCCTTATACTTTATAATATTATAAGTTAATAATATTTATATATATATATATATATATATATATATATATATATATATATATATATGTATAAGAGCAAGTCAGTCTTACCGTTAGTAGGCCTCATTCACGAAGCCGGTCTATGAGGGGGGGGGGGGTATAAGGTTACTGCCTATAAAATGGCAGTTTAATGGGTGTCCACTCTCACCCACCGCTTCCTTGACTAGTGGAGGGTCGTTATCCGAATGGGTAGGACAAGGACTATAATTCTCCCTTCATTAAAAGTATTAATGATAAATACTAAGTAACTAAACCTTTTATAAATACCTAATCTTAGTTACTTAGGAAAAAGTGAATAAGGTGCTAACCCATGAAATTACACTTTGCACTTTGCATAAGTCGTTAGTGAAGCGTGTGTGGTTAACCAGCACACTAACTCGTATTTAACAAGGTAGGCAAAGGGTAACTTAATGTTTATCATAGTATCGATGGAGCGTGTGTGGTTAACCGGCACATCGATTAAGGGGTAAACACTTAAGGGTACCAAGTAATTTGCATAGTTACTTCACATCTTGTTTTGTGATCCTCGGCATCCCAGTCACAAAACCTGAAGGGCACACTCGAGATTGAAACATGCCATTGAAATGTTCAATGAATCTTAAAGATCTAAGAGTTTCATAACCAATTAAAACCTAATAATACATTTCGTTTATCTTGGTGGAAATTGGTGAATCGTCATTCACCTACCTTCAAATATTTTATAGCTTGGATTAGGGCATCCCTCTTCCAATTTATAAAAGTATTGTGTTGGGTCCTAGCCTTAATATTTCATATTGGGTGTCATATTAAGGACTTTAAATCAACTATCTTGAATATCTCCGAAAAAGATGTCTGGTTTAGACATTTATGGTCTTCCCAAATCTCTGGAAACAAGTTTTCCTAAATAAAGACGATATTCCATGGAAATCATACTTCTTTCACCTCCTCCAATTATTCTCCCTAACCTACAAGTTCAAGGTCACTCAAGCCCTATTGGCAAGGCAAGGTCTAGGTGTGATCACATCTTGGAGATGAAGTTACATATTGACAAGCCAGGAGAGTTGGGTGTCAAAGTCTTGAGAAAGTTAGTGGCTCAACTACTTTCTAAGTCACATAGTGAGTTCCTTTGGGACTCCTATGAAGCAGACTATGACAATACCCTTAATGATCTTATCTATTTGCTAAGATCAACTTCCTACAACTTTATGGACATTGACATTGATGACATTGAATATCCAGTAAAGCTCTCTCTTCCTAATGGAAAGGGATCGACCATAGTCAAATCGTTTGACCAAATGGTAAAGAGAAAGGCTAAGTCTGTGATAGTCCCATATTCCATTACCAAAGCGTCCATATGTTAAATTGCCAAAGGAAGGGGAGTTAGTTGCGAAGCTGCCAAATTTACCTAAGGATGTTAAAGTCAATAAGTTTGACTCTACTTCAAGTAAAGTCCACTATCTAACTCTGCTAAGTTTCTATTCTGAGATCCTTGATACATGATGTGACTAGGTCACATGTTGATGTTTTAAGAATCAAAGAAAAGTGAAGAAACTTAAAGAAAGAATATGATGAATCTGATCGCGTAGATGGATTTCTATCGCATAGTTTGAAGATTGGATTCTTGAGGTACTTCTTAGGAGTTATGATATATTGCTTAGGAATAAATAAAAACAAAGTTTTATGTGCTTTTGCACTGTAAGGATAGTTTTCCGCAAAGTTTTTAATGGATCGGAACTTGGAATCATGCAAGTTGTATAGCATGATGAATGAGAACTTTCAAGCATTAGAAAAATTAAGACTAACTACTTGTTCACATGGATGTGTGAGTCAAGTGAAGGACTAAGGGATCGAGTACACATTCTTGTTAACTAGTCAAGTCCACCACAAAAGATCGATAAGATTATTTGTCATAATTTACTAAAGCTCAATAAATATGGTTATACTTACAAGCTTCAGTGTAATTCTGAGACATTGGAAAAGGTTCTAATGTATGGCGGAGCGAATAAGAAGAATCAAATTACACAGAAGGATAAAATTTTCTCAAATCTGAAATGATGGGAGAGTACTTTAGTATCAGTTTTTGTGATCATCTTAATGATTAAGAGACCATAGCACAATTAGTTCTCTAAGGAAATCTTAGTGCATTCTTATGACTAAGAAGAGGAATCTTGAATTGTTGAAATGGTTAAATCAAGAAGATGAGTCATACTTCGTTCCAATACAAGTCTTAGAGTCATACTCCAAGATTGTAACTTGAGTGACATGTCTTAGAGAAGGTTTAAAAACACATGTCAAATGCAAGAGTAAAATTTTGCTACTCTCGTACATTTGAAATTGGTAAGTTGTGATGTTTTGGATAAAACAAAGACCAGCTAAGGCCAATTGTGTGAAGTGTTTGTCTTGATTAGAATCCACACTATCTCTTGAATATTTGACAAGAAAGTCTTACATGTCAAGAGGACAGTGGGAGTCTTAAAGGTCTTGAAAGTCTCAAGAACTAATCAAGAATAAAACCCGAAGTTCTTCACTAGCACACGACTTGAGGTTCATAACCTATTGTGTTGACATATTCTGTGCCCATTCTAATTAAAGTTGGCTTTGCATATGAGTTCTTAGAGTCCTCAATTGGTTGCACAACAACTTGGAAGCAATGGCGGGCCCTTGAGCTGCCAGATGACAAGAAATGAAGATTGAGTTCAGTCCATATGAGTTTGGATTTGTCATCATCCTTGTTTTGTGACTATGGTTTTGACAATTCACATGGATAAGAACACATTGTCACACCCCAAAACCGGAACGGCAGAAATGTTCTGGGGTGGATGACGTCATGTCAAGTATCACAACACATGTAATATAGTAATCAAAGTACAACAACCATTGCATTAATAGTAATAGTTTTACATGGTTTACATTACATAGAACATCAAAATAATACAAGTAATAAGATAAGTGCAGCTTGGTACTAAACTGTCTTCATCAAAAGCTCTGGGGATGTACCTGTCTATTGCTGACCTGAGATACAAGTTATTTGAAAAGCGAGTATCAGCATTTTTACAAATGCTGGTGAGTTCATAAGTATTTAGTGTCATTTTATTCAGATAACGTTATATAAGTAGTAGTTTTAGAATATACAGTGAATTAGAGTCCTTTCCAGAAAATCCTATATTTTCTAATTAAAGGCAGTCTTCTACCAAGACTGGACAGAGTTCTATAGTAAAAAGGTAATTTTCCCTTAACACTATCATTATCAAAATATGGTATTTGATTTTTAAAGAAAGTAGGAGCATATCAGGGAAAATAACATATGCCTCAGCAGTGAAGACTGCTGACTAAGGCAAAAGAAGTCATAGACTCCAGGAGAGTATCAAATGAATGACACACCTGGCTCAGTCTAACGAAAGGAGACACAGACCCTAGACAGTATCAAATTGAAGATACAGCTGACAAGGTCTAAAACAGGGAATACAGACCCCAGACAGTATCAAATGAAAGATACAGCTGACAAGGTCTAAAACAGTGTAATTCTATGATTGTGTTTCCAGCATACGGTGTTAAATACAGTTACCTTAAGACCATGAATTATAAGGTAACATGGAGATACTCGTAACCATACTAATCGACACTAGAGTACTTGACGCCCTGCAAGCGTCGGTGTAAATATGACATGTGTCACCCCTTGGCTTGGTAGGCCGTGGACTGTAGCTAGCAGTCGGGGTGCGGGGGTGTCAATCCCATATAGATCTATACACACAATGTCCGCTCTCCCTACAAGAAACTCTGGTTACCAACTAGACAACAGAGATGGCCGTGTCCTGAAGATGTATCCCAAATAGTGAATTATGATGAAAGTGTTGGACTACTAGTAGAGACTCATAACTGAACCGACCGATGTAAACCTTCATGTCTATACATGTATATATGATATATAATAAATGATTAAACGACCTTCGGACGGATATCCGATCCCATCAGACCACATCCAAACGAGGAAAATAAAATAGGGCGACTAGACTTCCTAACTCCTTTAAACATTATTTATATAACCATACAAGTATAGGCATGCTTTTAACGATGTGGAAGTATTTAACTAAGTAGAAGTGTTAACGAAGTAGAAGTGTTTCACGAAGTAGAAGCGTTTCTCGAAGTAAGAATATCAATAAAGTATAAGCGTTTAGGAAGTAGTAGCATTAATAAAGTAGAAGTGTTTCTCGAAGTAATAGTGTTACTAAGGTATAAGCATTTATGAAGTAGCAGGATTAATGAAGTAGGAACGGTTCGTGAAGTAGAAGCAATAATAAAGTAGGAACGTTTATGAAGTAGTAGTATTTCTCGAAGTAGAAGCGTTTAACAAGTATAAGTGTATCACGAAGAAAAAGCATTAACCAAGTAGAAGCATTTAACTAAGTAGGAGTATTAACTAAGTAGAAGTAAAACGAAACAGTAATATCTAACAAGTAGGAGTATAAAAACATGGAAGAAAAACCTTCATGAAAACTTTGGAAAACCTTTATACTTAAGAAAATCACGACTTGGTATTCTTTTGTAAAATAAGTTTGAAAACCTTTAGAATTCCTTTGGAAACCTTTCATAAAAAAGTTTTAAATGAAACTTTGATAAAACAATACACGTAAGAGTTGAACAAGTAACGACGTTTTAGAAACCATTTACGGTATCATTCTTGGTAAAACAGTTAACAGTGTAATAAATCCTTGTACATGCGGGTTATCAATCACATGTGATTGATGTGATAACTGGCATGTTTAACTTGTATTCCCCCCATAAAACATGTAAAAACATTTAAAAAGGTTAATTCAGGGGTATGAACTCACTTGTCGTAAGTGGATCGAACGAAGGTGCCGGTTGGGTGCTCGGTGTCAAGTATAGACTTGAACACACTTAGTGACTTATTAACATATGATAACATATGTTTACATACAATTAGTACATATAATACTAATTAAACAAGTATATGCATCCTAATGTGCGAAAAACACTTTGATTAAGTGCTAGGGGTGCCTCGAGTAACATTTAAGGGTGTGTATAGCTTAGATAGGGAGTTTACTCTCCTAAAACTCACCTTAAGTGAGTTCACGGTTGGGAGGCCACATCCCCCATGAGTTTACGGCCGTAAACTCATGGGAGGAGTGTTTTTGAATGTTTTCAAGTCTCATGTGGTTCTAGAAATGGTTTTAAGAAATTGTACAAGGCTATAGGGGTGTTTAAGGGTCCAAGAGTATACTCCCTTGGAGTTTACGGCCCAAAGGCCACTCCTTGGGAGTTTACGGTCGTAAACCCTATGGTTTATGTTAGTAAACTCTCATACAACCCCATTCCTTAATTTCTAGGCCTTTGGTTTAATTCTAACAAATTCTAGTAAGGGTATAGGGCTCTTTAGGGGGCTTAAACTCCCATTTTGCATGATTTATTGGAGTTTACGGCCTAAGCACATGCTTGGGCCGTGAACTCTATTTCACCCCTCAAATGTTTGTGTTTAATTGCTCCAAACTCGAAATAGTAAGTCCCTAAGCCATATCTTAAGTCCAAGGGTGGTTTGGAAGTGTTTTTGGACTTGATTTTACAAGTTTAGAGGGTGTTTACGGCCTAAGCATGTGCTTGGGCCGTAAACCCTCTTTTATGCCCTAAAAATTGTTGTTTTGAGGTTCAAAGACTTCTAGGTTAATTCCACAACTAGTTTCTAAGCTCAAATGAAGGAAAATTGGGACTTTTGGCCTCATTTTAGGGGTTTACGGCCTAAGGAGGTTCTTAGGCTGTAAACTCCTCCTTAATAGCCTTTATGTTTGATTTTTGGGTAAAAAACACAACCAATGATGTCTAGAACAAGTTAGGGTAGGAGATCTTACGTTTTGGAGGCGGAAACTCGCGGTTTTGAGGCGAAAACGAGGTTGAGAGAGAGAGGAAGTGAATCTAGGGTGGTAAAAAGCTTCAATGGAGTGTTCACCCTCCTTTATATAAGGCTTGGGTGTTGCACCCGGTATGCTACTACCCGGTACTAATGTTTAACGAGGTTTAAACTTTTTACCCGGTTAAATGGTCATAATAAAAATTAACTTTTTCCAATTAAATGGAAATGTAAATTATGTGTTTTTATTTATTTTATCACGACGATAACGACATACAATATAAATAAGTAAAACATTTATTTATTTGACAACCTCAAATTAACGGAACTTTTATAAAATGGAATATTCCGTTAATGGAAACGGAGTAATATAACGGAATAAACTTTGGGTTGTCACATCATCCCCTCGTTAGAGGGAATTTCGTCCCGAAATTCAGGTTTAGGCAAGGAAGTAGGTATGAATGATCAGGTAGAGGCAGGAGGGTACTTCCTATTCGGTTTGCCTTGCACTCCTAAGTGATCTCTGGCTTGTGTCTATCATTCCAACAAACCTTCACCTATGGGATGCGGATTCCGTCTCGTGTAGTTAACGATTTCCTACAGGTATGTCTACGAAGTTAGGGTTCTCAATGGTTTCTATCAAGATGAGTGGGATACAAACTGTGACATCGGGCAAGCACTTACCAAGTCTAAGAAGTGGATCGACCTGGGGTGAAGCTTGTGGAATATCCGAAAGTAGTAGTGGTCTTACGAGGGTTGGACCAATCTCCGTAAGGAGTCTCAGATGGTCCTATGCTCTTGGAAGGGTAGAGTTTCTCAGTACCTAGAACATAGTGTACTTCTATGGCGAGATCATCACTGGTGTGATCGCCATTCCGAAGTTCCAAACGTTCTCTCGCATACTGGAAGTGTAGTCCTTCAGGTTGGTTCTTAGGAAGCTCGGATTGTCCTTGGTTTCGCGTTTCCTGTCAATTGGCTTTTAGAGACTTTCTAGATCATCGGATGGGTTGTGTGTCTACGGTATCTTTTTGTTGTAGAGTGGCTATCTCAATCTTGTGCAAAATGAACCTGCACTAATGAATCTTGAGATATTCCTAACGGAAACCCACAGGGTCGGGGGGATATGGTTTCACCAGACGAGTGTTGGACTATCTAGGGAGGTGGTTCTACTATTTCTGCACGAGATAGTATTCGTGGAACACCAAATAGTCCAATGAATCTCTAAGACGTTGGTTGATTTCAGTGCGGAAAGCGATTGCTCTTGTATAACCCATCGACTAGCACCTACACTGGTGTCAAGTCTATAATCTCTTCGAGATCTGGGTTAAAAGGCTTAACGCAACTACTTCTGCACTTTGATCAAATATTCTTGGCTGCGAAGGTTATCCTGTGTTTCTCGGTATTCTAGTGTTCGCTTCGGAGAATGAAGTCTATTGTCTACAAGGCGACGGTGATTTCCTCCCTGCGAGAGGGCGAAGTGTCCTAGGCACTACTCGTCGGTAACGGGGTGGACGAAGTGCCTGAGTACTGTGAGCATCTTCTGCAACTACTCTTCCGAAGGTTCTGAGTTTCCTCGATCTAGGTAAAATCTAGTGAGTATAGGTTCCCATCACTCGGAACTTTAATCTCCTCATCCACTCTTCTCAGAGTTTAATTCATCGCAGCTTTCGGATTTCTGTGATATCCGCTGAGATGCTTAATTCATGTGATTAAGCGTGAATGGATGGTCGTAGTCAATTTCCTTGACTCTTACATCCCATATTTCTTTATCAACTGAGGGTGTTAGCTACTGCGTTGGCTTAACCGGGATGACAACAAATTTCGGATTTGTGGTCATTATAGTAGCTCAACCCGCAGTGGTTCTCTTGACTCTAGCTCCTATTCTATGGAATAGGGTGAAGGGCTTTACTATGAGGTCCGTGGTAGAGCTCATACTCGGCTTAACCACTAATACTTGGTGTATGCAAGCCGTATATAATTAAGGTCGGTAGGATGTTCAGTTGTGCGACTCCATCCCAGACCCACAACCCAATGAGGAACAGGGAGTAGGGAGGAAACACACATCTTAAATCTTTTTGATCTCAATTATATACCACCATTATGCATATACCCAGTTATAGTGGTCAGTCCCATGAGTTCTATCCTCTGGGTTCACAAACCTGATTTGTGAGGTGCGAAGGGTCTTTTTGGGTTTCTACGGGGTATGCTTCGGGTGGCTATCGTCTTCCAGAATACCTGCAATGTCTTTCGCTTCGGTTTCTATTCATCTAAGAGGGGTTGGTTAACAGCGCGCGGTACCCTTCTCCTGGGTACTTCGGAAGGTTTGAGATAAGAGGGACGACTGACGGATCGCATTAGGTTTGATTATTTGTATTATGTTTAGGTTCGGAAGAACCTTTATATGCCGAAATGGCTACGGAGAAAGTTCTTTTTATACAGCACTAGGGATTTACACATGGTTGCACTACGTCAAACCATGATTGATAAAGGCGTCGAAGTTGGCATACTTCGATATGACATAGAATGAGGATCGATAGAGTCATGTGCCGAACGGGCACACAAGTTCTAGGCGTCTCGGTTTCGTCCTGTGTATCACTGTCGCAGATACTTGGATCGATAGAGTTGACGCGGGACTATAGAGAGTCCTGAATGTTTCTGAGTAGAGTAATTTTTCATCAACGGATTCTCACAGGACATTTCTATAATCGCCTAACATATACTAGTCATGTATAATTAAGGTGGGGAGGACTGTTGACTGAGAGACTCCGCCCTAAATCCACAACCAAACGAGGAACAGGAAATGAGGCGGCATTCACTCACTCTAGGTCTATCCATCTTAACCATATATGGTCGTAACGTATATGTTTAGCCATTATAGTTTCACCTGATGAAATTTTAAATTTTATAACAGTGCTGTGACTTTCGCCTTACTAGGGAAATATTTACATTTGAATTAGCCTTTTAATGTTTTTGGTTAGTTATCTGAGATTAAGAGACATACCAAAAATCCACCGGGTTCCTTGATGCTTCTCCCTAAGCAGTAGAGTTAGAATCCTCCTGTGTCTTTGTTGTTTCCTTCAGTTGGGCAGTCCCTTTTGAAGTGCCCAATCTTACCACATAGGTGGCATACTCGATTGATTGTCACATTGGTGGTTGATGTAATAAACTCAACCGGGGCTCTGCAGGTACGAGAGGTGTGCCCCTTCCTGTTGCATCTAGTACAGAAGAGTTCCCTACTCATACCATGATGATGGTAGCTACACTTGCCGCAGTGGGGAAGGTTTCCTAGGTATGGTCTTCTTGAAGTCGGGAGGGAAGGATTGAAAGGGGTATTGACTGTCTCAACTCGTTGCCCCTCGGAAGGTCCTTGAGTTGAGGTACTTCCCTCCTCGATTTTGAGTTTTCTCTTCAGTGGATTTGGTTGAGGTTCTTGGGTGGCTGGGTATGTAGGTGTTGGTTGCTAATGTCCATTGCTAGGATTGGAATTCCCGATAGGGCCCTTGCTAACATTGGCGTTGTTAGCATTCAGGTGAGCCATGACAGCTGCTACGGCTGCTGAGACTGCAGCTTGGAACGTAGCTTCATCGAATAGGAGAGTAGGTTTCTTGCTTGCGGACTGGTTACGCTTCATCGGAGGCATGGTTTTCCTACACGGAAAGGAACACAAGATAATGAGAGATGATGGCTAACCCTGGACATATCTGTCCTGACTGTATTAGGCATAAATTTTTCTCGTGCCTCGAATGTTGGTTGTCTGAGTGTCAACTTACATCCCTATGATGTACTCTTGGTATTCAAGGTAGGAGTATGAGTATCGGAAAAAGCCATAAGATGGGAGTCGTTCCTACTAAGTTACCTTTATACTGGGAAAGGTTTCACTCTCCGGCTTGGAAAGATTTGAGAACAGTTTGGAACGAGCACCGCAGGAAGAGAGGCTCATGAAGGCTACTGCTAAACATTCTCAGTAGAGGTGTGGGGATCCACTCTAATCGTGTTACTGGCAACGGGAAACAACGATTTACCTAACACATAGCGTGAGTAGTGTAACCACTAACTCACTAAATTGTATTATTTTATGGGTGTATTAGCGTGACAAACACGATGAAAAGACACTTCTCGGGTTCCATGTACTGGCTCCCTCTGTCTATCTTGTACCTTTGACCGGGACCGACATGGGTTTCCTTTGGGTAGTTACCTAGGGTTATTTTCTCATGAAGACATATTGAATTTCTATTCCGCCATACTTCCGAATCCAACTCTAGGTGTCATCACCTCATGATGGATGACTGGAAATCTCGGAAGTTTAGGTGAATGTCTCACCGATGTCCCTAAAAAGATATAGGCACTTGGTGATTTCAATAGTCTAGACCTAGTTCATTTTATTTCCGACTAGAAATCTTCTCAATGAACCTCTTCTGGGTCTGAATCAACTCTTCTGCCGAGTACTGAAGTGGATAGGGTTTTCTACAGGGTTCGTACGAGAATGGAAATGTCTAGAGAATCCTAAGAGATTATTAACATTTCATTGGGTGATCCATATCGAGTCCTGCTACGATTACATAGGGTATACAAATCATATATAGCTTAGATCCGATAGGCCTTCGAATATGTGATACTACTCTATATCCACATCCCAACGAGGAAAAGGAAGTAGAGCGAAACCACACATTCTTAGCCTATGGGATCCTTATTATATATAACCTTGGGAATATACCCTCTGTAGTTGTAGGTATATCAATAAGGATCTTTTTAGTTCTTCACACAAGGTTATCTATGTATCCTAAAATACCCCTATGGTATTTTAATTTCTTGTTTGTTTCTTATCTTCTGAATATGAGTCTTTTAGTATTCCAAAATACTCCTATAGTATTTTAACTTATGTTTGGCTCTAGCATTCCTAGTTGGTAAGTTTCAGACCTGTTGCAACACCACTATCACTCCCAAGCACACGTTCATCGCATCTCGAATAAATGTAGTTGATCAGGTTACATTTATTCCAGCTTACGATTACATAACTGCCCAGGTTTGACTGTAATGCTCAACATCCGAAGACTTTTATTCTTGTTCTTCTTGTGATACTTGTGTTCAAGTGTTTAGATTCTGGATGTCCTTATACTTTGGTAAAATATGGTTATATTTTAAAGTATAATTCTTGGTCAGAGTGTTTTATCCCTATGTATTTATAGGTTGTATATCTTTCAGGAATTGATATACTTAGCTCACTATAAACAATGTTCTGATACCAATCTGTCACACCCCAAAACCGGAACGGCGGAAACGTTCTGGGGAGGATGACGTCATGTCAAGTATCACAACACATGTAATATAGTAATCAAATTACACCAACCATTGCATTAATAGTAATAGTTTTACATGGTTTACATTACATACAACATCAAAATAATACAAGTAATAATATAAGTGCAACTTGGTACTAAACTGTCTTCATCAAAAGCTCCGGGGATGTACCTGTCTATTGCTGACCTGAGAATACAAGTTATTTGAAAAGCGAGTATCAGCATTTTTACAAATGCTGGTGAGTTCATAAGTATTTAGTGTCATTTTATTCAGATAACGTTATATAAGTAGCAGTTTTAGAATATACAGTGAATTAGAGTACTTTCCAGAAAATCCTATATTTTCTAATTAAAGGCAGTCTTCTACCAAGACTAGACAGAGTTCTATTGTAAAAAGGTAATTTTCCCTTAACACTATCATTATCAAAATATGGTATTTAATTTTTAAAGAAAGTAGGAGCATATCAGGGAAAATAACATACGCCTCAGCAGTGAAGACTGCTCACTAAGGCAAAAGAAGTCATAGACTCCAGGAGAGTATCAAATGAATGGCACACCTGGCTCAGTCTAACGAAAGGAGACACAGACCTTAGACAGTATCAAATTGAAGATACAGCTGACAAGGTCTAAAACATGGAATACAGACCCCAGACAGTATCAAATGAAAGATACAGTTGACAAGGTCTAAAACAGTGTAATTCTAAGACTGTGTTTCCATCATACAGTGTTAAATACCATTACCTTAAGACCATGAATTATAAGGTAACATGGAGATACTCGTAACCATACTAATCGACACTAGAGTACTTGATGCCCTGCAAGCGTCGGTGTAAATATGACATTTGTCACCCCCTGGCTTGGTAGGCTGTGGACTGTAGCTAGCAGTCAGGGTGCGGGGATGTCAATCCCATATAGATCTATACACACAATGTCTGCTCTCCCTACAAGAGACTCTGGTTACCAACTAGACAACGGAGAAGGTTGTGTCCTGAAGATGTATCCCAAACAATGAATTTTGATGAAAGTGCTGGACTACTAGTAGAGACTCATAACTGAACCGACCGATGTAAACCTTCATGTCTATACATGTATATATGATATATAATAAATGATTAAACGACCTTCGGATGGATATCCAATCCCACCAGACCACATCCAAACGAGGAAAAGGAAATAGGGCGACTAGACTTCCTAAGTCCTTTAAACATTATTTATATAACCATACAAGTATAGGCATGCTTTTAACGATGTGGAAGTATTTAACTAAGTAGAAGTGTTAACGAAGTAGAAGTGTTTCACGAAGTAGAAGCGTTTCTCGAAGTAAGAATATCAATAAAGTATAAGCGTTTACGAAGTAGTAGCATTAATAAAGTAGAAGTGTTTCTCGAAGTAAAAGTGTTACTAAGGTATAAGCGTTTATCAAGTAGCAGGATTAATGAAGTAGGAACGGTTCGTGAAGTAGAAGCGATAATAAAGTAGGAACGTTTATGAAGTAGTAGTATTTCTCGAAGTAGAAGCGTTTAACAAGTATAAGCGTATCACGAAGAAAAAACATTAACCAAGTAGAAGCATTTAACTAAGTAGGAGTATTAACTAAGTAGAAGTATAACGAAACAGTAATATCTAACAAGTAGGAGTATAAAAACATGGAAGAAAAACCTTCATGAAACCTTTGGAAAACCTTTATACTTAAGAAAATCACGACTTGGTATTCTTTTGTAAAACAAGTTTGAAAACCTTTAGAATTCCTTTGGAAACCTTTCATAAACAAGTTTTTAATGAAACTTTGATAAAACAATATATGTAAGAGTTGAACAAGTAACGACGTTTTAGAAACCATTTACGATATCATTCTTGGTAAAACAGTTAACAGTGTAATAAATCCTTGTACATGCGGGTTATCAATCACATGTGATTGATGTGATAACTGGCATGTTTAACTTGTATTCCCCCCATAAAACATGTAAAAACATTTAAAGAGGTTAATTCAGGGGTATGAACTCACCTGACGTAAGTGGATCGAACGAAGGTGTCGGTTGGGTGCTCGGTGTCAAGTATAGACTTGAACACACTTAGTGACTTATTAACATATGTTTACATACAATTAGTACATATAATACTAATTAAACAAGTATACGCATCCTAAAGTGCGAAAAACACTTTGATTAAGTGCTAGGGGTGCCTCGAGTAACATTTAAGGGTGTTTATAGCTTAGATAGGGAGTTTACTCTCCTAAAGCTCACCTTAAGTGAGTTCATGGTTGGGAGGCCACATCCCCCATGAGTTTATGGCCGTAAACTCATGGGAGGAGTGTTTTTGAATGATTTCAAGTCTCATGTGGTTCTAGAAATGGTTTTAAGGAATTATACAAGGTTATAGGGGTGTTTAAGGGTCCAAGAGTATACTCCCTTGGAGTTTACGGCCCAAAGGCCACTCCTTGGGAGTTTACGGTCATAAACCCTATGGTTTATGGTAGTAAACTCTCATACACCCCCATTCCTTGATTTCTAGGCCTTTGGTTTAATTCTAACAATTTCTAGTAAGGGTATAGGGCTCTTTAGGGGGCTTAAACTTCCATTTTGCATGATTTAGGGGAGTTTACGGCCTAAGCACATGCTTGGGACATGAACTCTATTTCACCCCTCAAATGTTTGTGTTTAATTGCTCCAAACTCGAAATAGCAAGTCCCTAATCCATATCTTAAGTCCAAGGGTGGTTTGGAAGTGTTTTTGGACTTGATTTTACAAGTTTAGAGGGTGTTTACGGCCTAAGTATGTGCTTGGGCCTTAAACCCTCTTTTATAACCTAAAAATTGTTGTTTTGAGGTTCAAACACTTCTAGGTTAATTCCACAACTAGTTTCTAAGCTCAAATGAAGGAAAATTGGGACTTTTGGCCTCACTGTAGGGGTTTACGGTCTAAGGAGGTTCTTAGGCCGTAAACTCCTCCTTAACGGCCTTTATGTTCGATTTTTGGGTTAAAACCACAACCAATGATGTCTAGAACAAGTTAGGGTTGGAGATCTTACGTTTTGGAGGCGGAAACTCGTGGTTTTGAGGCGAAAACGAGCTTGAGAGAGAGAGGAAGTGAATCTAGGGTGGTAAAAAGCTTCAATGGAGTGTTCACCCTCCTTTATATAAGGCTTGGGTGTTGCACCCGGTATACTACTACCCGATACTAATGTTTAACGAGGTTTAAACTTTTTATCTGGTTAAATAATAAAAATTAACTTTTTCCAATTAAATGGAAATGTAAATTACGTGTTTTTATTTATTTTATCACAACGATAACGACATAAAATATAAATAAATAAAACATTTATTTATTTGACGACCTCAAATTAACGGAACTTTTTTAAAATTGAATATTCCGTTAATGGAAACGGGGTAATATAAGGGAATAAACTTTAGGTTGTCACACACATATACCATTAAATCTAAGTGTCATAAGGTTTCTCTCCGATTCATGAAAATGATGGTGAGGAAACACTTTCACTAAGTAGATTTTAGCTAGATAGCAATTGTGATATTTGCATTCTCAAAGTCGTTAGTGGAGCGTGTGTGGTTTACTGGCACACTAACATGGACTTGTGAGAAGTGGAAAAGGTCTAAACAATCAAGACTATGATTACGGCATGCCTTTTCATAGTTCTAAAAATTGTTTAGACACACCTGTGAGCTATCTAAGATAAGGTGTATGATTATGATAAAGTTTTATCAAAGCAATCTAGTATCAGAAATCTGACATTTGGTAAGAAAGTCAATAAAGTATTGATTTCTAGAAGTCCAGCTGATTTCTGAGTACATCTCAAAGCTAGTGGGAGCATAAGTGTTATGCTAATAATCATCATGTTAGTGGGAGCATGATAATTATTATAAGTATTGCAAGTTAGCAATGTTAATTATAGAAAACAAAAAGTTTCAACTGGAAAAGAGTTGTTTTGCTATAATTAAGGGAGAGGAAATTATACTTCATCTCAAATCTATAAGCTTAGATCATGAGATTTTAATCAAATTTAGTCAAGTATATATATGAATGATATGTTGGAATGGCTCAACATAAGGAATTCTGTATATGGGTCCATTTTTTGCATTCTTAAATTCGATTATGATTACGACATCCCTTTTCATAATCTGAATTTTGAGAACTTGGCAAGTAGAAATCGAAATGTTATAGAAAAAGACTTGTTTAGTCTTTATGCGAGACATCATGAATCGTGTCCCATATGCTTCCGATATAGGATCGATTACATGTGCTATATTCATCCTTTCTAAAATTTTCCAAACGCCTGGGGCATTAAGAAGGGAGAAGGTCTAGAATTGGATATGACTAAAAGGATTAAACAATTGTTGAGGACAATCTAAGGTTTACCAAAGATTGGTTGCTAAAGGACAGTTGGAAGTATAGTGATAATTCTGGAAGGACCATATTGACATAATCTGTAAAAGGCAACTCTTGTTCAGAAGTGATAGTCAAAATGGAATCTGGAAATGTTTCAAAGTTAGAAATTATTCAATCTATGTAAGATTAGGAAACTTAATGCAAGAAGGATGTTTCCAAGGACCTGGTCTCCTTTGGAATGCTCTAGTATGGTTGTTGTCAAGTGTTTTTGACTTTGTGCATAATCATTACAAGAGGATCAATCCATATAAGTTTAGAATCTAACAGATTTCAGTAAATGGCATGAATTTGGAATTCTTGCATTTGTAGTAAGGATTTTGTACTGTGAAAAGAGGATCATTAGAGTTATGTTCAATTGATCTATTTCACAAAGTAAAGATCATAGACAAACATAGTATGCATACTTGGTGTATGGCATGACTAGCGTTTAGAAAACATAGTGTATATGCTTGGAGCATGGGACAACTATTGTTTTAAATTCAAGAATAAAATTGATAGCTGAAACACTATACAATGAATAATGTGTAATCATATGGTGATAAAGAAAATGTGTTTTATTTATGTTCATAGGTTTTGATACCATATTGGATTCAATTATTATTGTGTTTCACTTTGCATGTTTTAACTTCCAGAATAACTAGGTCATTGTTCTGGATGACTAAGTTATTCAAACCATCCACAATCGGTCATATGTTGGAAGTAGATATGAATTAAGACTATCATGGGTTGGCTTGTAGAGGTCTAAGATGTTGGACAAAGGGCTACAACACTCATGAGTGCTCATAAGTTCTGAATATTGGATTCAACCCGTGCTCATTGGAATCACTTCATGGATTTTAACACGAGTGATCATGAGACGATAGTATCTTATATTCTTCAAACCTAGAGATATGAGTTGTTACTATGAGTTGGTTGTACATTGATTGCACAAAACCGCATTCGGTAACTCGATGTTATAAAACATGCCTTTGTGTATGATTCAACGAGTAGTAGAACAATCCATATGAGTCGAAGTTTATTCATTCCTTTTACCTTCTGGATAAAAGTGATATCTGTGGGCCCCTCGATGATTGGATGATGACAAATGTAAGTGCTCGGCTGGGCCTGGACTGATTTGATTTGTTCAATTAGTCAGTCGTCATAAATCGGAAATCGGGAAACAACAAATGGACAGAGAGAATGATTATAATCCATGTCTTAGTCCATATGATATCTAGAATGGAGGAATATATTATCCCTTATCTAATGGAAAAGTCATTGACAAAGGTCAGAGTTCATCTACAAGGTCAGAGTTCGACAGAAGCTTTTGAGAGCTATGATTGCCAGTCGGTTCTTGAAGTCATACGCAATAATAGTTTTAGACTTATCCAAGTGGGAGGCTGTTGGATTAGTGTCTAAGTCCATAACTATAACTAGTAAGACTTGACCCGACCCGACATGGTCCATTTGGGTTGCATGGCATCATGCATTTGGATAGACTATAATGAGAGAAATAACACTTAAGGTTTGTTAATATATTATAAGTTCTAATATATATTAATAAGATTATTTAATTAGTATTGATCAAGAATTAATCTAGGATTAATTAAGTGATCAAAAGAAGACTAATTAAATATATGGGTTGATTGTGTAAATCATCCATACTTATATAGTGGGCTAATGCTCCATGGATTGTCAAGTTGGGCTAAAACCCATAAGATGCTCCATGGTGTATTTGTACCCATGGATCATGGAAATGAAAGGCCATGACAATTAGGGTTTACATGGTGTAACCCTAACTATATAATGATCTTATTCTTGGAGATAATCGGCGACTATGTGTGAGATAGAAAGGGCTAGCCGATTTATGAAGTGTTCCAATTTCTCTCAAGTCATTCCATGTGTATTTGGTGTTGTGTGAACCATTTGAGGTGTCACACTTGGGGCACTAGGCACTCAAGCTTCATGAAGATAATCTACATCAAAGAGGTATGTAATTCTAACTTGATATATTCATTTGAATCAATGTTATTATGCTAGTTAGGATGAATACCTTGGAAAGTTCATATCTGCATGTATAATAGAGAAAACATAAATCCAAGGTATTTACAGTTGCATGTACACTTAGGAGTGTTAGAATTCTCAAAACCCAACACCAACTTCTTCTCATATAGCTAGTAGTTCTCATAGAACATTTTCAACTCAGGAATCATGGTGGCAACCATGATGCAAGCAACCTTAGTCGCGCCGTCATAGTGTTTTTTATAGGAGGCTATTTCTTCAAGAGTGGCAGTGGCTTCATCGATCTTAATAAGTTTTTCTGAAGGATATACTATTTTCCCTCGTATCAAATATCCATCATGATGTTGCACATCTTATCATTGTAGTTGGTGCCATCCAATCTCACATTGGACACGACAGAGAGTAATGAGAAGCAGAAGCATTACAAGAAGTAGACATCTTTAGAGAAAAAACGGAGCTTTAGTTAGATGGCAATATAACAATGATCCTTAATATTTTAACCCATAATTAATATTTAAGGTTAGGATTCAAATTAACAATTCACAACTAAGAAGATGGATATTGTAATCGTATCGTGAATTTATGATGGTAGGTAAAGGCAATTTACCAATTTTAAACTATGAAATTCCTAGATCTTTTGAGATTCATTGAATCTTATCAATGACATGTTTAATATCAAATTATGCTCTTCTATTTGTGACTGGAATGTCGAGGATCACAAACAAGATGTGAATAACCATAAAAATACGCTTGACACTCTCGATGTCATTTATCATCTCTAATTAATGTGTCGGTTAACCATACGTGCTCCATTAACAACGATAATTTTCGAGATGCCGATTAGCATAATTTTCACATTTTTCCTAAAGTAAATAAGAGCAGGATTTTATAAAAATAGTTTAGTTACTATATATCATTATACTTATTAATGAGATTATGTCCTATCAAACCCGTTCGACTAACAATCATCCACCATACAAGAGAGCCGTGGGTAAGAGTGGATACCCAATGGTGGTCATTTTATAGGTCGTTTCGTTAAATTCCCCTTATAGTATGGCTTTGTGATGAGGTGTACTACCGATTTGACTGACTTGTCTTATACAATATAATATATTAAAACTTTTAATTGAACATATAATATAAGGTGTATTTTAACACTTTTCTGAAATACTAGGTTTTTTTATTTAAATTTTCGAAATTAATGTAAAAATTAACCAATTTTATTCCATCTTTATCTTTTAATTAAACAATTAATTAAATCTTAAGGATAATTCACAAATTCAAGATACAGGATATCTGATTACAAAGAGAAATATACAGTGTTTCACAATTAAAAACATTATCTAAAGTAATTATCCAAATCAATTTTGATTTAAGAGAACAAAAATTCGATGATCAGAGGGTTCACCACGCCATGGCAATCAATTGTCACACCATGGAAGAACGAAGAAAAATGCGGATCTGAAGATCCCCACGTCGTGGAAGAAGAGGATCACAACGTGGCGTTGCGGCAGAATGACGATTCTAACAATTTTCCAAGTTGGGTTTTGTTCAAGTTCAAGCAATGTACTATCAATTGTTAGACAACCATACACTCTAACACCACTGATGGGTTTTACATGCAATAATGTGGATAAATCCTTATACACTTAAGGGTACATGAAACTTATTAGATCTAGCCACAATACTATTGAAGTAACTGATGGGTTTTAGCCATAAGAACTTTCCTATGTGCGCATGCAAAACCCTAATGCTTGGATCTAGGCTTTCTAATTAAACATGCTTTGAATCTAAGACTTCTAATAACTATTTAGATGAAATAACAACATTGAAACAGATCTAGAATTATACTTTTGAATTCCTTGTTGATCTTGTTGTCTTGGAGCTTCTACAGTCACAATTGTCACTCCTCTAATGGATTACAAACAGCAAATAGCAAGGATGATGATTTGGGATAGAGGAGAGGGGAGGAATTCGGCCAGGGCTTCTCTACTGTAGGTGAAGTACCGATTTCCTTATGCCATAGGGTCTATTTATACTTGTAGACTCCTTAAGGGTTACAACCTAAACCCTAATTGGATAATCTTCTCTTAAAGCTATCCAAATCCATTCCTTAGATAACCCCTTGGACGATTTGAAGCAATCCTTAGCTTCTAGAATCCGTCCAATGTATATCAATATTGATTTACAGTGTGACAACCTGATATTTCAACTCTTTGAAATGACCTAAATGGGTCAAGTATTGTAACCACTTTTGAGTAATAAAATTTACTTTCATAATAAAATGTACAAATAGTTCTATTTAAATTCCTTCTATGTTTAAATGTCTTTAAACCATGATCGTACGTAAAAAGACCGCCCAAATCCGATTTCATATATCGAAGTTATGATTTTTCCAAGTTCAGCTTAACAACAGACAGCTGAAAACTCGAATCGGAGATCGAGTGACTTTTGGCTGGAATGAACTAAACGAGAATCGAAGGTCTCGACAATGGTATTTCAGCGGTAAAAAGTCTGGCAAAAACCGACATCAGATAAAGAAGTTATGAATTTTCAAAGAAATTCCTTAAACACGATGAGTTATAATATAAATAATAAAAAAATAATTTCGGAATTTGCCGACGGAGTCTAAATGAAAGTTATAGAGCGTAGTCTCACCTACGCGTGGATATAAAGACCATCGAAAACGGAGTTCGTATGATGAAGATATGAATATTTGAAGTTTATTAAATAAATTATATATTTATTTAATTCAAAATTTGGACCTTATCCGAAGAGGAGTCAGCGTCCTCATCCGAGGTACGCGCTGCGTACCCCTGTACGCCCTGCATACCCGAGAGACTTGGCCTCTGATCGTCCACGTCGCCCTATCCGAGGCTTCCGACCCGTCCGACCCGCCCGTCCAACCCACCCGTCCGACCCGCTGTCCCATCCGACCCGCCTCCCCATCCGATCCGTCCCATCCGAAGCCGAGGCAGTCGAGGCTTCGGTCATGCATGACGTACGCGTACGCGCTGCGTACGAGCGTACGCCCCGCGTACTGAGGCGGTTCAGCCTTCCTATAAATAGAATGCGAGGGCTTCCGAGAAAAATGCTCATTTCTCTCCTTTCTCTCACAATCTTGCCTCGTTTTCTGTGCGCGTTCAAACCTGAAGCTCTGGTCTTTTTGCTCAAGTCCCGAGGGTCGATTTTACTCCCGAGATTCCCGAGAATCCCAAGAAAAATCCGTTTCCCGAGACGAAACTTTGTCCGGTTTTCCATCTCGCTATTTTCAAACTTTCAAGTGAGTTCATACCCCTTAATTTACCTTTTAAATATTCTCTAAATTCTTTTATATGCTTTCAAGGGGGGGGGGGGATTACATGTAAAACACACGAGTATTATCGTGTGTTACATAAACAATTATTTTATGTGCTTTTATATATCCAAATCGCATGTGATTTACAAACTTTTAAGGAACTTTCTTATATATAACATATGTTAAAATAACATTCTATCTTTTGAAATATAAATTTGTTGTAATGCATGTATAAACTAATCTTTTCTTAGATTATGCTTGTCTATCTTAGACTCTACACCAAAAATCTATGCTTTCATAAACAAATGATTCCTTTTCTAGGTATTTCTAAACAAACGAGACACACTGTTATAAAACTATAATAGGTATAGTTTTACGAACAAATTTCTAACTCTTATGTACTAGAAACATGAATTTCAAGAAGTCACTTTCGTATACAAGAACAAACGTATCATTTTAACAAGTAGATCTGTTTTTATACCACGGTTTTGTGAGACACTAACTTCATGTACGTTCGAGTACACATTTCAAGTCCTGTATTATATACCAGAATCCCTTGGAGGGGGAGCATGGTGTTTGTGTATAGATCTATACGGGCTTGACAACCCGCACCCTGACTATTAGCTGCAGTCCACCGTTTGGGGTGACAAACATCATAACATTCCAACGCCTGAAGAACGTTGTGTATAGGCATTCCGAGTCAATAGTATGGTTATAAAACTCACATGGGGTATTAAAAATGCATTGATTTACAAGGTTTTCAAAACACATTGGTTATTTTACACTTACATACATTTTGGAAACAAACATTGGTCTTGAGAGAAGGCTACTTTTATACTAGTAGAAAATATAGGATTTTCTAAATACAAACAAACAAAGACAAAACATTTCATTTCATACAAACATTGTCACTTAAATACTTATGAAACTCACCAGCTTAAATGCTGATCTACTCTTTCAAAATTACTTGTATGTCCCATTAAATCAGTTCATTTAAGTACAATTAAATGCTTAAGGGACTAATACTCTCTGACAAAACAAATTTTCTTTTTACGCTTAAGCAGCATTGCGTTCAACTTAAATTGATAGTTCATTTAAGTACAATTACATGCATACAACAAATTATTTTCATGATATCTAACTATACAACAAGTATTTAGACAAGTTGACACTACGATTAACACTCGATATATGTAATCTGATTTGGGACAAATATAGCGTGATCAACTATATTTGCCCGAGATTGGACCAACGTATATCGAGGAATGATCGTAGTAAGCAACAAGTCAAACCTTACCAAACCATTACAAGAATCAAACACAAGAATTAAAATACTATAGGAGTATTTGCTATCTAAACTAGTTTAACTTACATGTTTTGCATGTTCCAACTCTATTCAATTCTTATAACCCTATTTCTCGTACAGTCAAATGGCTGGATTTCACCACCCTGGCGACCCCTACTTTCCCAACCAAGGCAATGGAGGAAGGATCGAAGATGATCCCGAAGAGGACGAGGAACCCATAGAAGTGGGTGATGACTCCGGTACCGACTCAGAGCCGGAAGTTATCGATCCACCACCCATTCAACCTCCCGTCTTCGTAAGGAACTTTCAAGGACCGACTCCCGTCTGGGGAAGTCACCTCCACCATTGGAGCCAACAGCAAAACCTACGCCCTCCCTACGGCATGTGCCGGGACTTCTATGATGTCCGCGGCGGAGGTTCGGCTGATCGAGCACTCCCGGTAATGGTTGGTAAGTTAGCCAATCAGTCCTATCAGTCCGGAGTTCAAGCTAGCCGACTCCGAGATGTCAACGTGGAAGTGCAGGTTCACACTTCTGACATCCGTAGGCTGGACAAGATACAAGACAATGCTCAACTCCAAACCGAAGCATTTCAAGCACAAATGATTGCAGCCCTCGCCGAACTGAGGGAACAACAAGCCGCTTTTGATAGGCGTCTAATGGAGTCGAAGCAATCAGATGCGGAGTCAAGCTCCAAGCGCAACCTATGACGCAAGTAGTGCTTGTCAAGGACTCAAATTTTGTTATAGCTTAGGACCTTGGCTAAAAGTCTTTAAATTTCTCGAACTTTGTAATCGGAGACCCTTATAGGGGTCAAATTTTCATGATCGTTGTAACAACTTTTATATTAATATAAGTGACACTATTACTACTATGTTAAGTATTTCGTTCGAACCTTGAATGGTCTTTGTGAAACCAAATACTTGTTTCATACCTTCAGTATTACAAATAACATTCATTCTTCTATTTTAAGACTCACACTATCATCTGTTGTTGAACTATAGCGATTTAGTTCATGAGACACATACATTTTCCATTCTATGAAATTCTTATCCTTGTCTTTTCAACCTATAGTTGAAGGATGCCTCCGCGTAGGAACCCAAGGTGAAACAACGGTGGGGAAACACCTGTACCACCACTACCTACTCCACCTCAATTTGATGCCGTCAAGTTCCAAGTAGCAGTCACCGCAGTGGTGGCAGCTGCCATGTCTCAGATCAATAACTCGAGTACTAATGGCTCGGGATCTGGCACACACCCATCCAACCATGGCGAGAGTCATGGACCACCTCGAGAATGTACCTATAAGGACTTTACTAATGCCAAGCCCCGGATATTTTATGGAACTGGTGGTGTGATGGCCCTGAGGCAGTGGATTGAAAGGACGGAGGCAGTCTTTGAAATCTGCTCTTGTCCCGAGCACAGCAAAGTCAAATTTGCAACTTTCACCCTTATTGATAAAGCTTTAACTTGGTGGAATGGCCACGTTAAAGTACCTACCCTAATCGTGGCAAACTCCATAAGCTGGGAGAGCCTGAAAGCCATGATGATGAGAGAATACTGCCCACGGGGAGAGATTCAAAAGCTTGAACACGAGCTATGGAGTCTCGGAATGGTTGGTACCGACATCGCTACTTATACCAACAGATTCTGCGAGCTGGCAATTCTTTGTCCAGATATGATTGCTCCCAAGAGCAAGAAAATAGAAAGGTAAATCTGGGGACTGACGCC
Source organism: Lactuca sativa (assembly GCF_002870075.4). Taxonomy (NCBI): domain Eukaryota; kingdom Viridiplantae; phylum Streptophyta; class Magnoliopsida; order Asterales; family Asteraceae; genus Lactuca; species Lactuca sativa. The sequence goes on from NC_056630.2 coordinate 284,766,236, forward strand.
CCAACTTCGATCAAGCATGTTAGCTTCCAAACCTGACACCTTTGAAAGTGCTAAGGAACTGGCACAATCTCTGATTGACTACGGAGGTCATCAGAACTCAACCACTTCTGTACCAGAACCACAGAAAGGAAACAACAACAACAACAACAACAACAACAACAACAACAACAACAACAACAACAACAACAACAACAACAACAACAATAGCAGGAAGAGAGTGTGGAATAAAGGGAAGGGTGGGTCTTCCTAGGAATCCGCAAAGAAACAACTGGTTTCAGTGAATGCTGCCACTGTACCTACTACAGCTCCTACAAATACCTACCCAACAAAGCCTTATGTAGGTAACCTTCCAAAGTGCACCAAATGCAATTACCACCACCATGGACCTTGTCGGGAAATGCAGTGCGCCAACTGCAACAGGAAGGGACACACAGCCCATTTCTGCAAGGACCCCGCAAGGCCGATCACTCAAGTTCCCATTGCGGGTGTAGGGTAGACTTGTTACGGTTGTGGCAAGGTGGGCCACTACAAGAGGAACTGTCCTAAGGCAGCAGGCACCGGCGGTGTGGGACGAGTTTTGGCAATAGGCCACGACGAAGCTGTAGCTGACCCAACTATAGTTGCTGGTACGTTCCTTCTCGATAATTCATATGCATGCATATTATTCGATAGTGGAGCGGAGAGAAGCTTCGTGAGTCAAAATTTTATTCATTTACTCAAACCTAAACCTAGCGAGTTAGAAAAATCATTCACTGTAGAGATGGCCAATGGAAAAACCGAAAACACTAACTGCATATACATGGGCTGTACGTTAACTTTAGACGGCCATTCTTTTCCAATCAATCTCATTCCGATCCAAATTAAAAGTTTCGACGTCATAGTCGGCATGGATTGGTTGAGTCTTCTTCGCGCCGACATCATGTGCTTTGAAAAAGCAGTTCGTCTTAACCTCCCTAACAACGAAACATTAGTTATCTACGGCGACAAATCTAGTACAAACCTTCGCATCATTTCGTGCATCCATGCTCGAAAGTGCTTGCGGAAGGATTGTCGAGCATTCCTAGCGCACATCGTTGATACAAGTCAAGAACTGAAGGACATCAAGAACATCTCGGTAGTACGCGACTTTCCCGATATCTTTCCAGAAGAACTACCAGGATTACCACCACAACGCCAAGTCGAGTTCAGAATCGATTTAGTTCCAGGAGCTACCCCAGTAGCGAAGTCGCCTTATCGTCTCGCACCAGCAGAGATGCAGGAACTTTCCAGTCAACTTAATGAACTCCTTCAAAAAGGATTCATAAGACCAAGTTTCTCACCTTGGGGAGCACCAGTCTTGTTTGTAAAGAAGAAAGATGGATCGTTTCGTATGTGCATCGACTACAGAGAGCTGAACAAACTTACTGTCAAGAACCGCTATCCTCTACCCCGTATTAACGACCTATTCGATCAACTTCAAGGAGCAAACTACTTCTCCAAAATAGATCTACGATCCGGATATCACCAATTACGAGTTCTAGAGGGGGACATTCCAAAGACAGCTTTCCGAACTCGTTATGGACACTACGAATTTGTTGTAATGCCGTTCGGATTAACCAATGCACCAGCAGTATTTATGGACCTAAAGAATAGGGTATGCCGCCCTTACTTGGATCAGTTCGTCATCGTCTTTATCGATGATATACTTATCTACTCTCGAAGTAAGGAAGAGCATAGTCAGCACCTACGAAAAGTCCTAGAAACACTGCGAACAGAGAAACTCTATGCGAAGTTCTCTAAATGCGAATTTTGGATTCGAAGAGTCGAATTTTTAGGCCACGTTGTTAGCGAGAAAGGTATACACGTGGACCCCTCCAAAATTAAGGCCATTGAGAACTGGTCGGCACCAAAGACACCTACAGAAATTCGTCAATTTCTAGGTCTTGCTGGCTACTATCGTAGATTCATAAAGAACTTCTCTAGCATTGCGAAACCTCTTACTACATTAACCCAGAAAGGCGTGGCCTTTGACTGGAAAGCGAAACAAGAGAAGGCATTCCAGACGCTAAAACAGGCCTTGTGCACCGCACCAATACTATCCCTCCCCGAAGGGATAGAAGACTTCGTAGTGTATTGTGATGCGTCAAATCATGGACTCGGTTGTGTTCTTATGCAGAGAGGGAAGGTTATCGCTTATGCCTCCCGACAGCTTAAGACACACGAAGTGAACTATACGACACACGATCTCGAGTTAGGAGAAGTGGTATTTGCTCTGAAGATCTGGAGGCACTACTTATACGGAACAAAGATTACTATTTTCACCGATCACAAGAGCCTTCAACACATTTTCGATCAAAAGGAACTCAACATGCGACAACGACGATGGGTTGAGTTACTAAATGACTACGAATGCGAAATTCGTTATCATCCTGGCAAGGCCAACGTAGTAGCTGACGCCCTCAGTCGAAAAGAATACACTGGTCGGAAGGTCAAATCTCTGACTATCCATTCCCACTTATCCACACAAATTAAGGAGGCACAAATGGAAGCTTTGCAACCTGAAAATGTGGCGGGTGAATCCCTGCGAGGAATGGAAAAGAATCTAGAAGTCAAGGGTGGCGGAGCCTACTATCTCATGGACCGAATCTGGACCCCGAAACATGGTGGTTTCAGAAACGTAGTCATGACCGAAGCTCACAACTCAAGGTATTCCGTTCACCCGGGTTCAGATAAAATGTATCTGGATCTTAAGAAACTGTACTGGTGGCCTAACATGAAAGCAGAAATTGCTACCTTCGTGAGTAAATGTCTTACTTGCGCTAAGGTTAAGGTCGAGTATCAGAAACCGTCAGGATTACTACAACAACCAGAGATACCAGAATGGAAATGGGAGCGGATTACTATGGACTTCATAACCAAGTTACCCAAGACGACAAGTGGACTCGATACCATATGGGTCATTGTCGACAGATTGACCAAATCCGCACATTTCCTACCCATCAAGGAGACTGACAAAATGGAGAAGCTTACAAGAACTTACTTAAGGGAAGTAGTGCGACTGCATGGTGTTCCGATATCCATTATCTCCGATCGAGATAGTAGATTCACTTCAAGATTCTGGCAGTCACTACAAAGTTCCCTGGGGACTAGGCTAGACATGAGTATAGCCTACCACCCACAAACAGACGGGCAAAGTGAGAGAACGATACAAACTTTAGAAGATATGCTGAGAGCCTGTGTGATTGACTTTGGAAAGGCATTGGATGTCCATTTACCCCTTGTCGAATTTTCATACAACAATAGTTATCATACAAGCATAAAGGCTACTCCGTTTGAAGCCCTCTATGGTCGAAAGTGCAGATCCCCTCTATGCTGGACTGAAGTTGGCGATACTCAGTTAGCTAGAGGAAGAGTTCCTGAAAGCACTCTCACCGGTCCGGAAATCATACGAGAAACGACAGAGAAGATCGTTCAGATTCGTGAACGATTGAAAGCCTCTAGAGACCGACAAAAAAGCTACGCTGACCAAAGGAGGAAACCTTTGGAATTCCAGGTAGGAGACCACGTCTTATTAAAGGTCTCACCGTGGAAGGGTTTAATATGCTTTGGAAAGCATGGGAAACTAAATCCAAGATACATAGGGCCTTTCGAGATTCTTGCCAGAATCGGCCCTATGGCTTACAAGCTTAACCTACCGCGCGAACTTAGTAACATCCATCCAACCTTCCACGTCTCAAACTTGAAAAAGTGTCTGTCCGACGAGACTCTTGTTATTCCACTCGACGAGATCGAGATCAACGAGAGCCTCAACTTTGTGGAAGAACCAGTAGAAATCATGGACCGAGAGGTCAAACAAACAGAACAAAGTCGCATACCCATCGTGAAGGTTCACTGGAACGCCAAGCGGGGACCTGAATTCACATGGGAATGCGAAGATCAGATGAAACAAAATTACCCTCATCTCTTTCATGTTCACTAGTATCTTTACTACTTTAAATTTCGGGACGAAATTCTCTCTAACGGGGGGATGATGTGACAACCCGATATTTCAACTCTTTGAAATGACCTAAATGGGTCAAGTATTGTAAGCACTTTTGAGTAATAAAATTTACTTTCATAATAAAATGTACAAATAGTTCTATTTAAATTCCTTCTATGTTTAAATGTCTTTAAACCATGATCGTACGTAAAAAGACCGCCCAAATCCGATTTCATATATCGAAGTTATGATTTTTCCAAGTTCAGCTTAACAACAGACAGCTGAAAACTCGAATCAGAGATCGAGTGACTTTTGGCCGGAATGAACTAAACGAGAATCGAAGGTCTCGACAATGGTATTTCAGCGGTAAAAAGTCTGGCAAAAACCGACATCAGATAAAGAAGTTATGAATTTTCAAAGAAATTCCTTAAACACGATGAGTTATAATATAAATAATAAAAAAATAATTTCGGAATTTGCCGACGGAGTCTAAATGAAAGTTGTAGAGCGTAGTCTCACCTACGCGTGGATATAAAGACCATCGAAAACGGAGTTCGTATGATGAAGATATGAATATTTGAAGTTTATTAAATAAATTATATATTTATTTAATTCAAAATTTGGACCTTATCCGAAGAGGAGTCAGCGTCCTCATCCGAGGTACGCGCTGCGTACCCCTGTACGCCCTGCATACCCGAGAGACCTGGCCTCTGATCGTCCACGTCGCCCTATCCGAGGCTTCCGACCCGTCCGACCCGCCCGTCCAACCCACCCGTCCGACCCGCTGTCCCATCCGACCCGCCTCCCCATCCGATCCGTCCCATCCGAAGCCGAGGCAGTCGAGGCTTCGGTCATGCATGACGTACGCGTACGCGCTGCGTACGAGCGTACGCCCCGCGTACCGAGGCGGTTCAGCCTTCCTATAAATAGAATGCGAGGGCTTCCGAGAAAAATGCTCCTTTCTCTCCTTTCTCTCACAATCTTGCCTCGTTTTTCGTGCCTGTTCAAACCCGAAGCTCTGGTCTTTTTGCTCAAGTCCCGAGGGTCGATTTTACTCCCGAGATTCCTGAGAATCCCAAGAAAAATCCGTTTCCCGAGACGAAACTATGTCCGGTTTTCCATCTCGTTATCTTCAAACTTTCAAGTGAGTTCATACCCCTTAATTTACCTTTTAAATATTCTCTAAATTCTTCTATATGCTTTCAAGGGGGGGATTACAAGTAAAACACACGAGTATTATCGTGTGTTACATAAACAATTATTTTATGTGCTTTTATATATCCAAATCGCATGTGATTTACAAACTTTTAAGGAACTTTCTTATATATAACATATGTTAAAATAACATTCTATCTTTTGAAATATAAATTTGTTGTAATGCATGTATAAACTAAACTTTTCTTAGATTATGCTTGTCTATCTTAGACTCTACACCAAAAATCTATGCTTTCATAAACAAATGATTCCTTTTCTAGGTATTTCTAAACAAACGAGACACACTGTTAGAAAACTATAATAGGTATAGTTTTACGAACAAATTTCTAACTCTTATGTACTAGAAACATGAATTTCAAGAAGTCACTTTCGTATACAAGAACAAACGTATCATTTTAACAAGTAGATCTGTTTTTATACCATGGTTTTGTGAGACACTAACTTCATGTACGTTCGAGTACACATTTCAAGTCCTGTATTATATACCAGAATCCCTTGGAGGGGGAGCATGGTGTTTGTGTATAGATCTCTACAGGCTTGACAACCCGCACCCTGACTATTAGCTGCAGTCCACCGTTTGGGGTGACAAACGTCATAACATTCCAACGCCTGAAGAACATTGTGTATAGGCATTCCGAGTCAATAGTATGGTTATAAAACTCACATGGGGTATTAAAAATGCATTGATTTACAAGGTTTTCAAAACACATTCGTTATTTTACACTTACATACATTTTGGAAACAAACATTGGTCTTGAGAGAAGGCTACTTTTATACTAGTAGAAAATATAGGATTTTCTAAATACAAACAAACAAAGACAAAACATTTCATTTCATACAAACATTGTCACTTAAATACTTATGAAACTCACCAGCTTAAATGCTGATCTACTCTTTCAAAATTACTTGTATGTCCCAGGAAATCAGTAATTTTAGGTATTCATTACGCTTTTGATGAAGGGATGCTGCGGCGCCAGTTTAATCTCGTATTTTTGACATCATATTGTAATTGGTTTTGAACATGTAACTTTTGACAAATGTAAACTTTCACTTATATATATGATGGTTGTATTGCTTTTCTTTACTATGTATTCATTTGTTACGTTACCACATGAAGTCATCCGCCCCCGAACGTTTCCGCCGTTCAGGTTTGGGGGTGTGACATACAGTATAAAGTTCAACTATCAAACAATTGACAGTTTATACCCTTTTATTTAATTAATCTCTTTAAGTCACCAAATTAATTCCAATTAATTCTATGACTTATATTAATCAAATAACAATATATTATTCTTTATATTATTCTCATAATATATTAATAATATTTACTCTCTCTTAATAAATCATCCTATCAAGTTGCTATGGTGAAGGCAACCCAAAAGGACCATGCACAACTGGGTCAAATACTTGCCTAATATAGTTGTAGCCTTAGACACTATTCCAACAGTCTCCTACTTGGATAAGTCTAGTAACTATATGCACAAGTACAATTCGGTTTACAATCGTAGCTCTCAAAGACGCTGTCAAACTCTGATCTAATCAATCTTGTCCTTTAGATAAGGGATCGTACAGTCCTCTGTTAGATATCATGCTGACAATCCTATGGAATGGTTAGTCAAGCATTTAGGTTTCTTGATCTCTGATTTATTTAACATAGAACTTAATCGAACACATCAATTCAGTTCTGACTGGGCCCGGCACATAAGTCAAATCAAATCATCGAGCGGCCGAGATATCGCTTTTACCTTCTTAGATAAAAGTTACAGAGAAACTTCGACTTATATGCATTTACTTATTCATTAATCAAATATACACAACAATGCGTTTTATAACACCGAGTTACTGATGCGTTTTCGCATTATCAATGTACAATCAATTAACAAATAACAAACCATATATCTAGGTTTTAAGACTATATGATATTATCGTCTTGCGATCACCCTTTTATAACATATTCCATAAGGTGATTCCAGCAAGCGCGGGTTTGTTCCAATGCTCAAAACTAGTTCATAAGCACTCATGAACGTTGCAGCAACCCTTTGCTATGTCTAACACCATTTATACAATCTACACACCAATTCATGACAATCTTCATTCATATCTACTTCCAACATATGAACGATTGTGGACAATTTGAACAATTCGATTATTCCTAATAAACTCAATTATTCTGGAAGTCAAACATGCAAAGTGAAACAATAGTTAAACAATTAACATAAGATAGTAACATTACTCATAAATAAAACTCCTTTATTTAATCATCAAATGTTAATTACATTTATCTATTACACGTTTCTAATACTATCTAATCTATGCTAATATCATCCTTCAGCCCAATACTCCTAGCATGCTGCAAGTGCTTAACCCTACTCAGTCCCTTCGTAAGCGGATCTGCTAGGTTATCTTCTGATGATATCCTCTTCACTACGAGTTGTCCTTCTACTACACGATGTCTGATGAAGTGATATTTTCTGTCGATATGTCATGATCTACCATGATCCCTCGGTTCCTTGGTCAAGGCAACCGCTCCTTCGTTATCACAGAAAATCTCCATGGGCTCCTTTATGGCAGTTACAACTCCAAGATCACCGATGAAGTTCTTTAGCCATATTGCCTCCTTCGACGCTTCGCTCGCTGCAATGTACTCTGATTCGCACGTTGAATCAGCTACAGTTTCCTGCTTGGAACTCTTCCATGTCACTGCTCCTCCATTTAGGGTAAAGACCCAGCCCGACTGCAAACAGAAGTTGTCCCTGTCGGTATGAAAACTGGCGTCACTATACCATGACACCTTCAAGTCATCACTTCCTCCGAGGACTAGGAACCATTTCTTCGTCCTCCGAAGGTACTTAAGGATATTCTTCACCGCAATCCAATGTGCTCTACCAGGATTCCCTTGATACTGCTAACCATGCTCAAAGCGAAGGCTACATCAGGGCGAGTACAAGTCATAGCGTACATGATTGAGCCAATTGCGGAAGCGTATGGTACTCGGCTCATTTCTGCTATCTCAGCTTCGGTACTCGGACTTTGAGTCTTACTCAACTTGGCATTACTTTGTATTGGTAATTCTCCCTTCTTCGAGTTCTCCATACTAAAATGTTTTAGTACCTTCTCTAAGTAAGTATTCTGACTAAGTCCAATTAGTCTCTTACTTCTTTCTCTTACTATCCTTATTCCCAAAATATAAGAAGCCTCTCCGAGGTCCTTCATAGCGAAGCACTTCCCGAGCCCGGACTTAACCTCCTGCAGAGTCGGGATGTCGTTTCCTATGAGTAATATGTCATCGACATATAGAACGAGGAAGCTTACTATACTCCCACTGTCTTTAACATATACACATGATTCATCTTCGCTTTGTACAAATATAAACTGTTTGACTTTCTCATCGAAGCAAAGATTCCATCTGCGAGATGCTTGCTTAAGTCCATAAATGGACTTCTCAAGCTTACACACTCTATTCGGATGCTTCGGATCCACAAACCCCTATGGCTGAGCCATGTAAACATCCTCAGCCAACTTTCTGTTAAGGAAAGCGGTCTTGACATCCATTTGCCAAATCTCATAATCATGAAATGCGGCAATAGGTAGCATCACTCTAATAGATTTTATCTTTGCAACTGGTGAGAAGGTCTCATCATAGTCAACTCCGGGAGTTTGAGTAAAGCCCTTCGCAACCAATCGTGCTTTATATGTGTGTACGTTTCCATCCACGTCGTTCTTCTTCTTGAAGATCCATTTGCACCCAATGGTCTTACGTCCGAGCACATAATCAACCAAATTCCAAACTTGGTTATCATACATGGATTGGAACTCGCTATCCATTGCCTCTTTCCAATTTGCAGACTCCGGGCCTGCCATTGCTTCCTTATAGCTATTAGGTTCATCGAGATTTATTAGTGTACCATCACTAATATACGTGTCTCCTTCGGTAGTAATATGAAAACCATAAAACTGGGGATGAACTCTAACTCTATCGGAACGTCTAAGAGGTAAGGACTCGTCAATGGGTTCAACCGGAGTTTCCTCCTCGGGTTGAGTGCCAGCGGTAGAGGTTCCTTCATCTATCGACTCTTGAATCTCTTCAAGATCGATTTGCCTCCCACTGTCTCCTTGGCCTATGAGTTCTCGCTCTCGGAAAACTCCTATCCTCGCAACAAAGAAAACATTGTCCTTCGGTCTATAGAAGAGATATCCAAAGGATGTATGCGGGTAGCCGAAGAAAATACATCGCTCACTTCGAGGTTCGAGCTTGTTGTGAGTATCTCGTCTTACGAAAGCCTCGCAACCCCAAACCTTGATATGTGCCAACGAGGGAGCTTTCCCTGTCCACATCTCATGAGGTGTTTTGGCAACCTTCTTAGTAGGGACTCGGTTAAGGATATGGGCGGCAGTCTCTAAGGCATACCCCCAAAAAGAGATAGGTAGTGAAGCACGACTCATCATAGAGCGAACCATATCCAATAAGGTTCGATTACGCCTTTCTGCCACACCATTCAACTGCGGTGTCCTAGGAGGCGTCAATTGCGAAATTATTCCACACTCCTTGAGATAATTGTGGAATTCAAGACTTAGGTATTCTCCTCCTCGGTCGGATCGAAGCATCTTGATTTTCCTGCCCAATAGATTCTCCACTTCATTCTTGAACTCTTTGAACTTTTCGAAGGTTTCTAACTTTTGCTTGATTAAATAGATATACCCATATCTGCTATAATCATCGGTAAAAGTCACGTAGAAGCGGTTCCCATCCTTCGTGGTTGATCTAAACGGTCCACATACATCGGTATGTATTAAGTCCAATAGACCCTCATCCCTTTCACATGCACTCGTGAAGGGTGACTTAGTCATCTTTCCAAGTAAACAAGACTCGCATGTGTCATCTTCCCTAAGGTCGAATGACTTCAACACTCCATCCTTTTGCAGTTGGGCTATGCGTTTCTTGTTGACATGTCCAAGACGACAATGCCATAAGGATGCTTTATCTATACTAGTGGAAGAATCTATGTTCAAAACATCATTTCCTAAGTTATCAACAATCATAACAGTTTCATAAATTCCATTACATGGTATAGCTTCAAAGTAAAAGACACCATTTAGATAAGCCAAAATAGAACGATTCTCACTATTAAAAGAAAATCTAAAACCTTGTCTATATAAACCATGAAATGAAATGGTGTTTCTAGCCATTTCTGGAGAATAGCAACAATTGTTCAAATCTAAACATAAATTATTCCTAAGCACTAAAGAATACACTCCAATCTTGGTCACAGGCGACGATCTTCTGTTCCCCATGATTAGATTGATCCTTCCTAGCTCCACATCACTACTTCTTCTTAGTCCCTGCACATTAGAACAAATGTGATAACCATAACCGGTATCAAGAACCCAAGAAATAGCATGATTAGAATCGTTAGATTTAATTGTGTATATACCTGCGAAAGATGGCTTGATCTTTCCTTCCTTGATGGCTTGCAGGTACTCTGGGCAGCTTCTCTTCCAATGTCCTATCTTGTGGCAGTGGTGGCACTCTGCCTCCTTCGGGTTAGGGCAGGGCTTAGTGGGATCAACTTTGGTCCCACTAGAAGAGGCACCATCTCGGGCTTTATCCTTGCGATAGTTCTTAGACGAAGCCTTCGTCTTCTTTCCCTTTCCTTGACCAATAGCCAAGACAGGAGCAGCGGGTGGATTGGGAGTTGGTGCAACAGACTTGTCTTTGAAGTTGCTCTCAGCGACCCTCAAGAGACCTTGGAGTTTGCTTAGGGTGATCTCCTCTTTGTTCATGTGGTAGGTCATCCTAAATTGATTGTACATCGGAGGAAAAGAGTGAAGCACCATGTCGATCGCCAAGTCTTCCCCAAAATCAACATTTAACTTGTGAAGGCGGTCGAAATACCTTTGCATCTTTTGCAGGTGCACGGTAAGAGATTCTCCATGACCCATCTTAGGGGAAATCATGTTAGTGAAAATCTCATAACGCTCTTGTCTCGCGTTCTGGTGGTATCTCTCCAATAAGTCTTGATGCATCTCGTACGGGTACATGTCCTCGTAGGACTTTTGGATTTCGGAGTTCATGTTGGCTATCATGATGCAATGTACCTTTGTTGCATCTTGCTCATGAGTTTCAAAAGCGGTAATTTCAGCCGGAGTAGCAATTTCAGGGTTGATCTTCTCGAGTTTCTCATCGAGTACATACACCTTATCCTCATAGCGAGCAATGGTGCGAATGTATCTTATCCATTCGCTAAAGTTCGTTCCATCGAAGGTGACCTTTTGGCAAAGGCTCATCAATGTGAAAGAACTAGCAGCATCGTTGTTTGCGTTTGACATCTACAAAAGGAAAAAGGACAAAGATAGATTAGAATAAGAATCCCTAATTATCACCCAATAAGAAAAATTAGGGCTAGGTTCCAACAACAACATTTACATATTAGAAAAGGGATGCCGTAATCTAACATGCAAATAATTGAAGGTAAGTGAATGACGATTCACTAATTCTCCACCATAAAAAACTAACTATAAGTCCTAAATGTATTGAGAGTTCCTAGGTTCGGATGAGATTCATTGAAACTATTCAATGGCATGTTTAAATCTCGATATGCCCCTCTTGTTTGTGACTGGGATACCGAGGATCACAAAGCGGGTGTGAATTACCATGCAAATTCACATGGTGCCTTCATTGTAACGATCACCTAATCGATGTGCCGGTAAACCACACACGCTCCATCGAACTATGATAAAAAATGAATCACCCTTTGCCACCTTTGCTTAGAACCAATTAGTGTGCCGGTAAACCACACACGCTCCACTAACTTCTTAGCAAGGATGCAAAGTGTAATTTCATTGGATTGCATCAATTCACTTTTCCTAAAGTAACTAAGATTGGGAAATTTTAAAAATGTGTAGTTACTTTGTATTACTTATTATACTTTTAATGAGAGGATGAGGTTGCGCTATCCTACCCGTTCGGCTAACGACCCTCCACCAATCAAGGAAGCGGTGGGTGTGAGTGTACACCCATTAAGCGCCATTTTATAGGACGCAACCTTATACCCACCTTATAGATCGGCTTCGTGAATGAGGCCTACTAACGTAAGACTAGCATTTTAGTTATACATACATATATATATATATATATATATATATATATATATATATATATATATATATATATATATATATATATATATATATATATATATATATATATATATTATTCTTGTAATATTATATTAGTATAGGGTTGTATTTTATACCTTTTAAAATCTAGGGTTTGAAATTTAAGTTGTCTAAATTAAAACTTTTAATCACAAAATATAAATTTCAAAACTTGAGGACAAGTTTTAAACATTTAAAACATGGAGGATCAAATAACAAATAATTTCAATTAACAATTAATTTCCTAATTATCTATATTTGATTTATTCAAGATTTCTTTTAAGATAATTACCAAAATAATCAAAATAATTAATTAATTATCATATAAGGAAATTAAATATTTTATTAGTTGATAAATATCTTTAATTAGATCAAGATTATAGTCATATATATCAAAAAATCGGATTAGGGTTGATCTAATATGATTAAGGTAAGTTACCATAAGATAAATATCAAGAAATCCCGATTTTTGCTCTTCCTGACACTAGAACTCGTCGAGTTCCCAACTGGACTCGTCGAGTCAGGCCAACTCATCGAGTCCACCATGGGACTCGTCGATTTCATGACACAGACACACAAAATCGAATTTTGCAGTTTAGTTTCAGACAATTAAGCAACAATTTAATGAAAACCAAGCTAGGCTCTAATACCACTGATGGGTTTTAGCCATAAGAACTTTCCTATGTGCGCATGCAAAACCCTAATGCTTGGATCTAGGCTTTCTAATTAAACATGCTTTGAATCCAAGACTTCTAATAACTATTTAGATGAAATAACTGTTGAATTAGTGTCTAAGTCCATAACTATTCTAGTATGTACTTGACCCGATGGTGCATGGTCCTTTTGGGTTGCCTTCACCAAAGCATCTTGATTGGAGAAATAAATAAAGAGAGAGGTTATTATGATTTATTAATATGTTATAAGAATAATATATTAAAGGAGAAATCATATTTGTTTAATTAATATTGGTCAATAATTAATTAAGAATTAATTTTGTGATCAAATGTAATTAATTAAACTAGAGGGGCTGAATTGTAATTATGTGATAGTTACAAAATATGGTAATGGTTATAATAAATATGGGTTGAACGAATTCAAGGAGATAAAGATCCTTGAAATCGTCCAAAGGATAAAAGATAAGGGTTTTCAAGGCTTATCTTATGGTTGCTTGGTGGGCAAGCAACTAGATAAGGATAAGGACTGAAACCTAATCTTTACACTTATATAAATAACCCTAAGGCCATAAGAATTCGTCCATGCCTTGTCTAGGGTTCCTAGAAACGAATTTTATACCTCTTCCCTCTCTCTCTTGCTTCTCCATTTGCTCTTGGTGTTTGTGAACCATTGGAGGAGTGACACTTGTGACTCTAAGCCTTCCAAAGTCAATACAAGGAGATTTGGGATTGTTATTGCTACATAACAATCAAGGTAATATTATAAACCTATTCTTATATTAATACGATTACTTATATGCTAGAATTAGGGTTTCTTTATGTGTTCATAATGTTGTGTATCTAATAGTGAAAACATACATCCAATTCTAGGGTTGCATGCACACATAGGATTGTTTGTATAAATCCCATCAGTGGTATCAAAGTCTTTGGTTAACTTGTTTTCAATTAGTATTATACAATTGTATGAACTTGACATATTAAGGTTTATAGCCAATAAACCCTAGGAGGCTAGAAATTTCGAAATTAGGGTTTATATACCCTAATTTGCGAAAATTTGAAAGGGTTTCAAATCCTTTACTTAAGCCTCAAGATTTCGAAATCTAGGGTTTGAAAAACCCCATGATTTTCGAAATTAGCCTCCTCCCCAAGATAAGATCCTAAATTTTAGGGATTTGGATGATCCCATATCTTTTAATTATCCTCTAGTTGTTATATATGGTAATTATAGATTTTGCATTATCCTAACCATAATTTTGAAATCTAGAGAGATAATTAAGGGATTAGGATATCTTAAATGTATAAATGGTAATTATCCTCACGATTTAGATAATCCCTTATGATTTAATAATTAAATTAATAGTCTAATTCAAGATAATTATTAAATCAAGAGTTTTAATATTTAAAATATTAATTTATATGGCATAAATTCGAAAATTTTAAGAGAGATTAAAACTAAATTGTTTTGAAAAGTTTCAAAACTTGCCCTCAAGTTTTGGAATTTAAAAGTTGATTAAAAGTTTAATTAGGATGTTAAATTCTAAAACCGTAGTATTGTTTTGAAAAGGTTCAAATGACACCCTTATGGTTTTATTAATTAATTAAGGTGTATAATTAAAAGAAGTTTAATAAATCCATAAAAGTTTTGGTTTACAATTAAAAATATAATTGTTACATTTGACCACCTAGTATTTTAAAGTGTAAAACACACCCTATACTATATAACATTAAAAGTCTAACATTATATGTATGAATGAGTAAAAGTCAGTCTTACCGTTATTAGGCCTCATTCACGAAGCTGGTCTATAAGGGGTGTTTAAGGAAATTGCCTATAAAATGGCGATTGAATGGGTATCCACTCTTACCCACCGCACTCTTGACTAGTGGAGGGTCGTTAGCCGAACGGGTAGGATAGGACGAAACCTTCCATTATAAGTATAATGAATTATTAAAGTAACTAAATTTTTTCATAAAATTCTCAATCTTAGTTACTTAGGCAAAAGTGAATTGATGCAATTCCATGAAATTACACTTTGTACCCTTGCGAAGACGTTAGTGGAGCGTGTGTGGTTTACCGGCACACTAAATGGTTCTAAGTGAAGGTAGCAAAGGGTGACTCAATGTTTGTCATAGTTCGGTGGAGTGCATGTGGTTTACCGGCACATCGAATAGATGATTGTAACATGTGAGGGCACCATGTAAGTTTGCATGGTTATTCACACCTGCTTTGTGATCCTCGGCATCCCAGTCACAAACAAGAGGGGCATATCGAGATTTAAACATGCCATTGAAAGTTCAATGAATCTCAAAGGATCTAGGAGTTTTCATAGATTTAAAACTTAAATTCTTTTTCGTTTTTCGTGGTGGAAATTAGTGAATCATCATTCACTTACCTTCAAATATTCTGCAATTAGGGTTACGGCATCCCTCTCCCGAGTTGTAGAATATTGTGTTGGGTCCTAGCCTTAGTAACTCATTTGGGTGATTTACTAAGGACTCAATCAATCAACTAACTTGAATTCGTTTTCTCCCGTTTTGTAGATGTCAAAGTTCGACAACTATGGTCTTCCCAAATCCCGTGGAACAAGCTTTCCACATTAAGATGATATTCCACGATTCGATCGAGGAACAAGAGATCATACTTCACCTCCTCCTCCTCCTCCGATTATTCTCCCTAGCCCACAAGTTCGAAGGCTTGAAAAGTTCAAGATCACTCAAGCCCTTTTGGCAAGTAAACATAAAGAAGGAAAGTCGGTGTGTGCACACGTCATAGGGATGAAGTCACACATTGATAGGTTAAGAATGTTGGGATCCATTGTCTGTGAGGAAATGGCTGTTGATTGGGTTCTTCAGTCACTTTCTAACTCGTATAGTGAGTTCGTAAGAGAGTACTATATGATGAACCACGACGTGACCCTTATAGATCTCACATATATGCTTATTGCTGCTGAATCAGCAATGGTTTGGCGCAATAGAAAAGCAAAGTTGATTGGTGAATCTGCCTTCAAGACCTCTATGGATATAGATAATGGCAACGAAAGACATGCTATGATCGAAAAGTTTGATCATAAGAGAAAGGCAATGTCTGAAGTAGTTCCATGTCATGTTCCAAAAGAGTCAATTTGCTGTTATTGCCAAGAGAAAGGGCATTGGAGACGAAGCTGCCCTATTTACCTAAGAGATCTAAGAGATGGGAGAGTGAAAACGTATGGCTTTGCTTTAGGTAAAATCCATTTGCTAACTCTTTTTAGCTTCTATTCTAGATTCTTAATACATAATGTGATAAGATTACAATTGATGTTTTGTAGGATCGAAGAAAAGAAAGGAAGCTTAAGGGAAGAAGTGAGCAAAATCTAACCGTGAAGGAATGGATTTCGATCGCATTTCTCGAAAATTAGATTCTTGAGCTACTACTTAGAGTTAGAATTAGATTGCTAAGAAAGATGTATTAGCATAGTTTTTCAATGAATTGCATTGTAAGGACAAAATTTTTTCCGCAATAAAATAAATTTTGATTTTATATTATTTATTTATCCTTGCAATGGCGTATATGAAAAATTGATGTTTGGATGTTTCTATTATTAGAAATAATGGATTTGGTTCTTATTATGTTATTTATGGAAAGTCGAGAATTTACCAAATAGGGAGAGTTTCTCATCGCCTAAGTTTCAATTGGACAGAAACTAGGAATCATGCAACTTGGTTGCACGATGAATGAGAAATTTCACATTTGGAAATTAGACTAATTCATTGACAAAGTGTCAAGTCAAGGACTAGGAGATCGAACACACAAAGTTGTGTGTTGATCAAGTCCACCATAAGAGTAAATGTCATTATACTTACAAGATTAAGTGTAATTCTAGATTGATTAAAAAAGGTTTAAATCAATAGTAGAACGAATAAGAAGAATCAAGTAGGCAGAAAGATAAAAGTTTCTCCATTCTAAGAAGAACAGAGAGTACCTTTTATGTTTTATGATGGGTCTTAATGATTAAGAACCATATCTCAGTTGATCCTCTAAGTGAGTCTTAGTACAATTGTATGTCTAAGAAGAGGAATCAAGAATTGAAGAAATGGTTAAATCAAGAAGTCAATCATACTCCGTTTCAAAAACAAGTCTTAGAGTTAAGATTGTGAAATTGAGTGATAAGTATTAAGAAGGTTTATAACATTCATCAAATGTGGAAAGTTATGATGTCTTGGATAAGACAAAGACCAACTAGGACCAATTTATGAAGTGTTTGATAAAAGCTACACTAACTCTTGAATATTTGTTTGTAGAGAAATGGTTGTTGACAAGAGAATCTTATATGTCAAGGAGTCAGTGGGAGTCTTAATGGTCTTGAAAGGTTTCAAGAACAAATCAAATAAACCTTATCGATCATCACTAGCACACGAGTTGAGGTTTACAACCTATCGTGTTGACATTATTTTGTTTCTGTGCCAATCCAATCGAGTTAATTATGCATGTGAATCCTATGAGTTCTCATTTGAATGCATAAAAGGCAAGGACCTTGATCAATGGAAAGTACATTGATAAGAAAAGGTGACCTGCTTAACTACTTGGAAGACATGGTGGCCAGCTGTGCTACCATAAGGCAAGAAATCGAGATTAAGAAAGTTCGATCCATATTAGTTTGAATTTGTCGTAAACTTTGGTTTTAAAAAATTCACATGGATAGGAACAAATACACCATTTAAATCTAAGTGTCATAAGATTTCCTCCTTCATGAAAATGATTGTGAGGAAATGCTTTCACTAAGAAAGACTTAAGAAGATAGTGATTGTAAAATTGCATTCTCGAATTCGATTATGGTTACGGTATCCCTTTCCATAATTTGAATTGTGAGGTTTGGCAATTAGTCTTAAGTGCTTAGACACACATATGAACTATCGAAGGCAAAGGTGTATAAGTTCAAGAAACCTTGATAAAAGATTATCAAAGCACTAAGTATTAGAAATATGAACTTAAGAAATTCAATAAGTATTGTTTTTCTGAAAGTTAAGCTGTTTCTGAATACATGTCGAAGCTAGTGGGAGCATAAGTGTTATGTTTATAATAATCATCATGATAGTGGGAGCATAAAAGTTATGATTATATGATTATTAAGGCACCTATTGCAAGTTGGCAATATTAATTATAGAAAACAAGAGTTATACCATGCAAAGTTGTAAGGGTTGTAATGTTGTTTTGCTATAATTAAGGGAGAGAATATTATGCTTCATTTCAAATCTAAAGGATTAGGTTGAGAAATGTTAATAAATTTACTCAAAGGTAAATAGTGTGTTATTAAATTTTCGATTATGATTACGAAATTCCTCTTCACAATTCGAATTTTGAGAACATTGCAAATAAAACATTATGCGTCGTGTCCCATATGCTTCGAGTATAGGATCGATTGCAAATGCTTTAACGTTTGACCATTCTAAAATTTTCCAAATGTCTAGCGCATTTAGAGGGAAAAAGGACTAGAATCGGTTTAGACTAAAATAATTAAACAACTATCAAAGGACAATCCAAGTTCGACGAGGATTGGTTGCTTGTCAGTAGTTGGAAGTATAGTATTGGAAGATATGGAAATGTTTTCATATTGGATGGACCATATCGACATTATTAGGAATAGATAAGATTCTATTAAGAATAAGTTGTCATATGGAAAATATGGAAATGTATCCACATTGGGAATTGAATATTGATAATCTATGACTAGATTAGAAACTTTTATGCAAAAGGATGTTCAAAGGAGTGTACTTTGAGTGAGAGACATCATATCTAAGGAATTGTCTTGTAACAATTTCCGATAAAAGACTTTGTAATATCATTGGCAATAGTCTTTGTGACTTTTGTGCAGTGACATTACGGAAGTATAAGTTGCATAGAATGTTAGAATCTAGCATATTCTATAAGTAGCAAGAATTTGTTATTCTTTCACTTATGAAAAGGATTTGGAGTTGTGAAATGAGAATGATTGGAAATGTGTTCAATGTGATCTATTTCACAAAGTAAGAACCATAGGTAAACATTATGTGCATGCTAGGAGCATGGGACAAGTGTTGTAATTCAAGTAAGAAGTTGATTACCCGAAACGACAAATAATGAGTAATCAATATGGTGATAAATAAAAGGTGTTTTATTTATACTCAAAGGTTTGAGGCCATATGGGATTAGTATTATTCTTGTGTTTCACATTTTCATGTTTTGACTTCCAGAATAATTGAGTTTATTAAGAATAATTGAATTATTCGAACGAGCCACAGTCATTCATATGTTGGAAGTAGATATGAATGAAGACTGTCGTGAATTGTTGTGTGGATTGTCTAAAGAGCATTAGACATAAGCAAATGTTTGCTGCAACGTTCATGAGTGCTTATGAATATGGATTTGAGCATTGGATTAAACCCACGCTCACTTGGATCACTCTGTAAATTGTATCACGAGTGATTGGTGAGATGATAACATCTTATATTCTTGAAACAGAGATGTGTGAGTTGTATCTTGCGAATCGGTTGCACATTGATAATATGTAAACGCACTAGTAACTTGGTGTTATAAAACATATTATTGTGTGTGATTTGGTGAGTGAGTGAAAGGGAGCATTATATCAAAGTTTATCCGTTCCTTTTATCCAAAGAAGGATAAAAGCGATATCTTTGGGCCCCTCGAAGATTTTGTGATGACAAACGTAAATGCTCGGCCGGGCTAGGGCTAATTTGATTTGTTCAATTAGTCAGTTGTCATAAATCGGAAATCGAGATATAGTACAAAGAGAATGATTTGAAATCATATCTCATATGATATCTAGAATGGAGGAATATATGATCCCTTATCTAAGGACACGCGTATCTGATAGGATCAGAGTTGACAGCGGCTTTGGAAAGCTATGATTGCAGATCAGGATCTGAAGTCATACGCATAATAGTTATTAGACTTATCTAAGTGGGAGACTGTTGGATTAGTGTCTAAGTCCATAACTATTTTGGTATGCACTTGACCCGATGGTGCATGGTCCTTTTGGGTTGCCTTCACCAAAGCAACTTGATTAAAGAAATAAATAAAGAGAGAGGTTATTATGATTTATTAATATGTTATAAGAATAATATATTAAAGGAGAAATCATATTTGTTTAATTAATATTGGTCAATAATTAATTAAGAATTAATTTTGTGAACAAATGTAATTAATTAAACTAGAGGGGCTGAATTGTAATTATGTGATAGTTACAAAATATGGTAATGGTTATAATAAATATGGGTTGAACGAATTCAAGGAGATAAGGATCCTTGAAATCGTCCAAAGGATAAAAGATAAGGGTTTTCAAGGCTTATCTTATGGTTGCTTGGTGGGCAAGCAACTAGATAAGGATAAGGACTGAAACCTAATCTTTACACCTATATAAATAACCCTAAGGCCATAGGAATTCGTCCATGCCTTTTCTAGGGTTCCTAGAAACGAATTTTATACATCTTCCCTCTCTCTCTTGCTTCTCCATTTGCTCTTGGTGTTTGTGAACCATTAGAGGAGTGACACTTGTGACTCTAAGCCTTCCAAAGTCAATACAAGGAGATTTGGGATTGTTATTGCTACATAACAATCAAGGTAATATTATAAACCTATTCTTATGTTAATATGATTACTTATATGCTAGAATTAGGGTTTCTTTATGTGTTCATAATGTTGTGTATCTAATAGTGAAAACATAGATCCAATTCTAGGGTTGCATGCACACATAGGATTGTTTGTATAAATCCCATCAATAACAACATTGAAACAGATCTAGAATTATACCTTTGAATTCCTTGTTGATCTTGTTGTCTTGGAGCTTCTAGAGTCACAATTGTCACTCCTCTAATGGCTTACAAACACCAAATAGCAAGGAGGATGATTTGGGAGAGAGGAGAGGGGAGGAATTAGGCCAGGGCTTCTCTACTTTAGGTGAAGTACCGATTTCCTTATGCCATAGGGTCTATTTATACTTGTAGACTCCTTAAGGGTTACAACCTAAACCCTAATTGGATAATCTTCTCTTAAAGCTATCCAAATCCATTCCTTAGATAACCCCTTGGACGATTTGAAGCAATCCTTAGCTTCTAGAATCCGTCCAATGTATATCAATATGGATTTACAGTCTAAAGTTCAACTATCAAACAATTGACAGTTTATACCCTTTTATTTAATTAATCTCTTTAAGTCACCAAATTAATTCCAATTAATTCTATGACTTATATTAATCAAATAACAATATATTATTCTTTATATTATTCTCATAATATATTAATAATATTTACTCTCTGTTAATAAATCATCCTATCAAGTTGCTATGGTGAAGGCAACCCAAAAGGACCATGCACAACCGGGTCAAATACTTGCCTAATATAGTTGTAGCCTTAGACACTATTCCAATAGTAACGTCCTATTGAACAACACAAACCCTATAACCCTAGCTAATTTCAAGATTCATGGAAGAGATTACATACGTTTTACATATTGTAGTAAATAACTAATCATATCCTTCTTCAAAACTCTTGGAAGCTAGCACCAGAAATCTTGAGCCTCTGATGGTTCATACCCAAACCCTAGGAACTAGGGAACTTGAAGAGAGAGGGGAAGAGAGGGGAAATTTTTTGTTGGCTCTCTGCAACAATGATGGTCGAAAATCAGTGGATGGAAGACCCTATTTATAGATGTTAAAGAAACCCTAAATAACCCTTACTTGATTAAAATAATAATATCTTACGTCAGGAAAATATCTTGTTTCCTAATAATCTCCAAGTCACATTCTAAAATCTCCTAAATCCCTTAGAAAACCGTCCAAAGTGTTTTGGAACACCTTCTTCTTTAACTATTGAACAACTACATCCAAGGTCCTTGCACTACTAATTAATCCAATTAAATCTAATTAATTTTTTATTCAGTCTTAATTAAATAATACTATTTCTAATTAATATATTATTCTCATAATATATTAACAAATTATTTATTGCTTGTAACATCCCAAAAATTTCAATAAAATTTAACTTTTCAAACAGCTCAGTTGTTAACAAAGTGTTTACAAAAACATTGATTCCCAAATCATGATTTAAAATCAAAGTCTCTCAAGACCCAATATATTGTAAAACCAAGGATGTGTACGGTCACGCCTTCGCCTTGCCACGAATCATCAGAAAAACCTTAAACCATAACAAACTGTAAGCATAAAGCTTAGTGAGTTTCCCCCAAAGTACCAACACACAACGTATAACATATATAACAAACACCATGCATACAAAGCCTTCATTCTGATTTGAATGCCCCACCGGCCTACAGTCTATTGGGTACCCTCACAGAACCTTCAGTATGACTAGTATGCCACGTTGGGCTTTCAGCCTATCTGGAACATTCTTCGGGCCTTCAGCCTGACTGGTACGCCCTACTAGCCTCTAGTCTATCCGGGACACCCTGTGTCTGTTGGCCTTCAACATAAAGCAGGACCGCCTCAACCCAACCACACCTAAAATATTGACATATACAAAACAAATAAACATATAACCAGTCCACAGACAAACAAGCAGATCTTACAGATCACTAAGCATAGCATCATCCAATCTACCAGGATACAAATCCAACAGATCACAACAATACCCAATCATCCAATAATCATGAAAACAATCCAAAAGGGTCTGCCTTTGTGCCTTCGACCTAACAAGTGCAGCAAGGAACACTCACCACATATTGTCGAACCATAAAGGTGATCCCTGGCTGTAGGCTGCAAGATCCGCTATGGCTCACGCGCTATCAGGTACCAAAAGCACAACCCATTAACATCTAGCCAATGAATCACACTATGAGTCCAACTTAGGGTAAAAGACCTTTTTACCCTTCCTCAAGCTTGGCCCAAAGACAAGGCCCTAAATTCTGAAATAAACAACTAAGGCCCAAATATGACCCAATTTACAAATTGGGCCGAATTCATTTCATGGGCCTTTACCCAATAAAGCCTAACAAAATGCAACAACCCAAAAATAAATTCTAGATGGCCCAACATGGCCCAACACAGCCTAACCCAAAAAGCACAAAGGCCTAAGTCTGTTGAGTACGCGGGACATACATAGCATGTACGCTCAGCGTACTGCTTGGGAGGCTTGTACGCATAGTGTGACATCCCCATTTTCATGGCCTGAAAAGACTGATTTTGTTTATGCTTTATAAAAATCAGAATACGTCTTTTAATAAAAATGTTGCGGAATTTGTTCCTAGTAAAACATGATAAATATGTTATCAAAGCATTCCAAAGAAAATAATTTTTATTCATTTTAAAACATTTGGGATGTCATCGTCAATATAGAAACATAAGCATAAATAGAACTTACATTCATTATCACTAGTGATTTATATCTCCTTAATCTCTCAGTGTATTGTGACTTTGATATAAATAAACTAAGTGGGTCAGGTTGGGAAACCTGGTAAGTACATAGGGTTTTCAACCCACAATAATATAATTATTATGTTTAAACAACAAACAATCAACCCAATTACCCATCCCCATTATCTACCTTACTCTTAAGGGTCTACCCTAAGAGTATCTATCCTGCATTCGTTCATTTCGAAGTCCATTGCTTCTAGGGTTTATAAGATAGGCACTAATTTCATAGTTGCCAATGCACTAAATCTATACCTGCTAAAGCTAATTTATCAAGTACTAAATCCATATCTACCAGTGTAGGTACTAAGTCCATAGCTACCAATGTTTATCTAACAGGCACTAAGTCCATAGCGACCTGGCACTAAGTCCATAGCTACCAACACCTAACAAGTACTAATTCCATAGCCACCTGTGTTTACCTAATAGGTACTAAGTCCATAGCTACCAGTGTTTGTCCATTAGGCACTAAGTCGATAACTGCTGATGTTATTTATTAGGCACTAAGTCTATAGCTGCCAATGTTTACTCATATCATCTTTTATCTCTCATTATTCATCTACCCATGTCATACCCAGCATATTTGTAGATATGAAATGCATATACAGTTTAAATCATTTAAAACATGTATAAAATCATTCATCCAACATAGATAGCAAGTATACAGATAATATGCACACGTAGCACGTAGTTTATATAAAATACTTTATATCTATGTGTAAGATGAAAGTAACTATGCACTCACTTGAAAAGGTGGTGATTCCGAACTCAGACAGCGCTCCGCTTCTTAAAAATACTTTCCTTCGACGAAACCTAGTATTATTACCACTAGAGTTTAGTTTATTATTCGCCGAGACTAATTAATAGTTTAGCTATTATTACCATTATATAAGCATTAAACCATAGTTATATAACCCATAATAATAGCCCAAGTACTTATTATAAGTTCGTAATAACATTACTATAATTAAATAAAAGCTATATTAAAAATAGCGTAGGCGTAGCTCACTTACAACGAGTTTTATACAAAACTGGGCTTTGCTTGGAGTAGTGTTCCTAAGCCGAAAATCTCTTCTTCTCGGAGCCGTCGAGCACTCCGGGGCTTCTGCCTCGTGCTAGGGAGGTTCCCTAGGCTTTTCGGGGGGTTTCGGGGCTAGAGAGAGAGAGTAAAGAGAAGAAAGAATGGGAAAGGTGTGAAGAAAATGAGGGTGGGAGAGGTTCTATTTATAGGGTGAAATATGGATGAACTTGGTGCCACATGTCATCATCTAGTGGCAAGACTTGGGGAGAAAACAATGGCCATGATTGTGCAACTTCACCCATTTTCGCACATCACACTTCCGACTTCTAAAAACTATAACTTTCACATACGAACTCCATTTTTGACATTATTTATATCCACACGTAGTTAAAAATAAGATCTATAAATTTCTTTTTGACTCCGTCGGCTAGTTCTCGACCGATCTTAAATTTAACAGTACGAGGATATTATATTGTTAAATGTCTGCATAAAATTCATAACTTCTACATAAGGACTCTATGTTCTTCTGTCTTTTTACCATTGAGTTCCTGGTAATGAGGTCTTCAACTCTCATTTAGGCCGCGTAGGCCAAAAAACGCTCAAACTAAAATTCGAGTTTCGGGTCATGCACTGCTATGCCAAATCTTAGAAAATTCATAACTTCCTCATACGAAGTCAGATTTAGGCGTTCTTTATTTATGTTCTTGGTTTAACGTATACTACAACTTTTTTTTTAAATCACTAAGGCTAAAAAGTCATGCATCATAAATTCACTATTTACGTCTCCCGGTGTCGTGCTGGTTTTGCCGTAAAACTTTGGCGGACTATAACTTCTTCGTTATAAGTCGGATTTCGGCGTTCTTTATATGTACGGAACCCTCGAGACGTATTCTACAACTTGGTTAATATTATTTATTCTAAATAATTTTTTTTTGAAAAGTCATTTTCGACCCCTATTATCTCTAAATTGACTAGCCCGGATCTGCGGGCGTTACAATTATCTCCCCTTAGGATGATTACGTCCTGGAATCATCAATGAAACAGGACTCACATGATGACTCCATACGTTATCTCTTCATCCTAAGTAATAATCGTAACTTTGATGTTTCTTCGAACGAGTATCTAACTCTAAGACTTCCTGACTGCACGCGGTGCCAGATCTTGGACCCGCTCTTTATCTCATGTTTGACTTCCAATCATGATCTTCATGTCACGATCTTGATATTTATTAGAGACTCCTTCTTTAACAAACTTGAGATAAGTTTCTTCCTTCGATTATCATAATAGACCGACGGGTCATGTTCTAATGACCTCTCATCGTATGATATATTGCTTGGACTCAGGTATTTTAGAGTCAAATTCCAGAACAGACTATACCTTCCTTCATGTTCTAATCACATCTTAAAAGGTAGCTTTTCTACCTACAAGCGACTATCACGATACCTCTACTGCTCGCTTTAATTATCTTTTATTTCAATCTTCTGGCTTAAGTTAGATGCTACATCAAACTTGTTTCTCTAAACCACGTAACATAGTTATCGTAGTCAGATTCAATTCGATATGACCACTAGGGTCGGAATAATAATCATCTTCTTAATCATTACCGAAACGATGGTAACGACATGTTTGAATAAAACGGTATCAATTACTAGCTTCTTGGTAACCCTGTGACTTTCCCTAATCCAAGTGTGAGTCCTATGCTTTTGGTAGTATAGGCCTCTACTACCATTCACACCTACTCATACTCGTCCCAAGTATTGTCTCGCAGTTTCCCAAGTCACCATATAAAAATTCACATAACAGTTTAACACACCAGATAACAGAACGGAGGTTTTATTATTTCTTAAAACTATTACATAGGTGTTCAAGTTCACCCTAGACTATGCCTCTAATAGGCTACACCATACGATACTATCCACACGGCTACTGCATAACTCGATCTCTGGATATGAAGTACTCAACCTTGATTCCTTGTGTTGTTTTCTACTTCGTCGAGGATCATGTGGAATGCCTTTGGCCTTGGTGGTGTATCTGGCCTGGCTGCTTTATCTTTCCTCAGGCACTCTCTAGACATGTGCCCCTTGCCTTCACATCCGTAGCACACCTTATCATTATGTGTACAATCCTTGGAATAGTGATCGGTCCTCCCACGCTTGTAACAGGTCACTTCTTCGTTGCATCTCCCACAATGTTTCTTTTTACACTTATCACACCATCTCGCTTGACCTCTTTCTCCTCCTCCAAGCTTCGAGAATTTGATCTCTTGTTGGACTTCAAAGATCCTTCAAAGTTCCTCTTTTCTCCTGCCTTATCTTTTTCTAGACCCTTTTCTCTTATCTGGGTCTCTACGTTCTTAGCTGCTATAACGACTGTTTTCAAAGTAGTTTCCATTTTGACCGTTGGGCCAAAGTCTGTGGGCAGTCCATTAGCAAACGTATCGATCTTGGAGAGTTCATTAGGCACCAAGTAGGGGAATAGCTTCATCCACTCGGTGAATGCGGTGGCATACTCATCCACACTCATCTTTCCTTTCTCCAGGTTCTGAAATTCATTGTTTAGGTCTATCAGATCTATCTCTGAGCAGAACTGCATTTTCAACTGCTCCACGAATGCTTCCCAAGACATTCACATGGCTTCTCCTCGTGGCATTGTATCTGCCAACAACTTCCACCAACTTAGCACTCCAGTCTTTAGTTGTCTGACTGCAAAGACGGTCTTTTGCATGTCGCTACAGTCACAACTTTCAAACACCATCTCCATTTCAAAGATCCAGTCCATAATCTCAACCGGCTTCGGGCTTCCGGAAAGGCTTGGTGGCTTGGTACCCCAGAAGTCCTTATATATTCGTCCATCCTTGTCGTTTCCCCTTTCCGAGCCATTCCTTAGTTCTCCTTGAGTCCCAACTTGACTTACAGGGCGGCTATAGCTCCCTTCCTCCGATTGCTCGGGAAACAGCTCAGGTTGCTCAATGGTCATGGTAGGTTCGTCCCTATTTTCATGCAACATCCACCTCATTTCTTCTCTTTGTTTAGCTAACATAGCCCGAATCATGGCTTGTACTCCAGCCATGGTGATTGGTTCAATTGCAGTTTCTACTACAACAGGTGTTTGTTCAATCACTATGGGCTATTGATTCCTATTTCTATTTGCGATCCTGACTCCACTTCGGGTTCTTTCCATTTCGATCTATACACCAATTCACAAGTTCGGTGTGTAATGACGAAAATTAAGATAGGAAATATTTTATTTACCATCGACGTGTAAATCTCCCTATTACTCCAAAGACTTACATGCCAGTTCTAATACCGTAATTAAACGTTTAGAAGTCTGAACACGTAAGGTTTCCAGATCCAGTCGGCAACTGACCATAGATCCGATCATACATTTAGCATCATAAATCATTTAGCACATAAAAGCATGTTACGAATTTTCTCTAAATAAGCTAGTGCGCATGTCTATTCATGTGTATTACCTAAGATACACTCCTCACAATCATTGCTTAGAATTCTAAGCTTGTGTCTATTCAGAGTACCTCTTTTAATAAAAATGTTGCGGAATTTGTTCCCAGTAAAACATGATAAATACATTATCAAAGCATTTCCGAAGAAAAATATTTTTATTCATTTTAAAACATTTGGGATGTCATCGTCAATACAAAAACATAAGCATAAACATAACTTACATTCATTATCACTAGTGACTTATATATTCTTAATCTCTCAGTGTAATGTGACTTCATATCAACACCTGTGATATAAATAAACTGAGTGGGTCAGGTTGGGAAACCTGGTGAGTACATAGGGTTTTCAACCCACAATAATATAATTATTATGTTTAAACATCAAACAATCAACCCAATTACCCATCCCATTATCTTCCTTACACTTAAGGGTCTACCCTAATAGTCATCTATCCTGCATTTGTTCATTTCGAAGTCCCATGCTTTCAGGGTTTATCAGACAGATACTAATTCCATAGCTGCCAATGTACTAAATCCATAGCTGCTAAAGTTAATTTATCAGGTACTAAATCCATATCTACCAGTGTAGGTACTAAGTCCATAGCTACCAATGTTTATCTAACAGGCACTAAGTCCATAGCTACTAGGTACTAAGTCCATAGCTACCAACACCTAACAGGTACTATTCATAGCCACCCGTTTTTACCTAAAAGGTACTAAGTCCATAGCTACTAGTGTTTGTCCAATAAGCACTAAGTCCATAGCTGCAGATGTTATTTACTAGGCACTAAGTCTATAGCTGCCAATGTTTACTCACATCATCTTTTATCTCTCATTATTCATCTACCCATGTCATACCCAACATATTTGAAGATATAAAATACATTTACATTTTAAATCATTTAAAACATGTATAAAATCATTCATCCAGCATAGATAGCAAGTATACAGATAATATGAACACATAGCAAGTCGTGACAACCCGATATTTCGACTCTATGTAATGAGCTAAAAAGTCAAGTATTATAACCACTTTTGAATTAATGAAATTAACTTCGAAAATAAAATGTACAAAAGTCTCTATTAGGTAACCTACTATGCTAGATATTGTGTCAAGGTTTACAGAAATACTAAGAACACAAAAATTCAAGTTGTAACGAAGAAGTTATGACCATTCTAAGATTTCAGACAAAACCGGCAACACCGATTAACAAAAAACGTGGAGTTTCAATACAATAGTTTTTAGCTTTAAGTATCTAAGTGAAAGTTGTAGATATCATTAAACCGTGAGCGTACATAAAAAGAACGTCCAAATCTGACTTCGTATGAGGAAGTTATGATTTTTCCAAGATCCGGATATAGTAGTAGACAGCTAAAAACTCGAAATAGAGATCGAGACACTTTTGACCGAAACAACCTAAATAAGAATTGAAGGTCTCAACAAAAGTAGTGCAACGGTAAAAAGGCTGACGAATATGGTCATCGAATGAAAGAGTTATGGAATTTAACCAGACTATTCCAGGTCCGGCCTGTTAAAAATAAATAATTAAAAATAAATTAAAAACTAGCCGATGAAGTCTAAACGAGAGTTGTAGAGTATATTCTCACCTACGCGTGCATATAAAGAACGTTGAAAACAGAGCTCATACGCAAAAGTTATGGATTTTACAAGTTCAAGACCCGAAATCCGAGGTTGTCAAGCTTGCCACGACATGGCACAGTTGGCCGCTACGTGGCTACATGACTGATGGCGTCTTGTCAATGGAAGAGGATAAGATTTCTCCCCACGACGTGGCCATCCTTTGCCACGATGTGGCACACAAAATCTACCCCTATAAATAGAACTCTTGGGGTGTCGGGTTTAGGTGCTCCATTCTTCTATCTCTCGTGCCGAAACTCTGCGGTTAAGCTCCCGAAGCCCCGGTTTTCACACTCAAGTTCCGAAGGAAGGTTCTACACTCTCGAGACTCCCGAGATTCCCAAGAATCCTGAGAAAAATTAACTTTTCCAAGTCGAAGTTCTGCTCGATTTTCATCTCGCTTTCTCCAATCTATCAAGTGAGTTCATACCCCTATAAACTACACTTTCAAATGCTTTATCAATGCTTTTTATACACTTTTAAAGGGGGGGGGGGGGGGAATACAAGTAAACACACAGTTATTATCGTGTGTAACATAAAGTTTCACTATATACTCTTTTGATCAAGTAAATCATATGTGATTCATAACTACTACATGGGAACTTTCGTATGCAATATATATTCTCGATAAGATCTTGTCTTTTGGAAATAAATCATGTATATATATATATATATATATATATATATATATATATATATATATACGAATCAAACACTTTATTTATACTTTAAGTATATGTGATCATTTATGTCACTATAAATATTATACCTTACATAACAAGTGAGTATTGCACTAGGGTTTACTATACGAACGAAACATATTTTGAAAAACTATAATAGGTATAGTTTACGAGGGAAATCATGAACATTTACATACTAGAAACACTATATCAAAGAGATAATTTCATACACAAGAACAAATGGACATATTCATACATAAAGCTGTTTTATACTAAGTTTTGTGAGACATTTCACGTACTTTCGAGTAGGCATTTTAAGTCATGTATTATATACCAAAATTCCTTGTAGGGGGAGCGTGATACTTGTGTATAGATCTATATGGGATTGACAATCCCACACCTAAGTTGTTAGCTACAGTTAGGTCGGCAGGGCTGGGGTGACAAACGTCATAACTTTCCAACGCCTGAAGAACGTTGTTATAGGAATCCTGGTCAAATAGTATGGTTATAAGACTCACATGGAGTATAAAAAACACATTGATTTACGGGGTTTTTCAAATGCCTTAACGATTTATACATAAACCTACTATTTTAGGCATGAAAAGCATTATTGCATTACAGTTTTGGAACAATTAAACTACCATCTACTTTAGTAGAAAATATGGGATTTTCTAGGAACATTTAAACATGTACAAACCATTTTCATTCTATTTCATACAAACATTGTCACTAAATACTTATAAACTCACCAGCTTAAATGCTGACCTACTCCTTCAAAACCACTTGTATTTCTCAGGGATTCAGTAATACAGGTAAACTACAGATTTTTGAAGAAGGAACGCTGCGGCGTTAGTTTAATTTCATTTTGACATCATATTGTAACTTTTTTTTTTGAAACAAGTACTTTTCTACAATGTGAACTTTCAAATTATATATATGATGGTTGGGTTACTTTCTTTACTATGTATTCAATTTTTTACATACTACATGAAGTCATCCACCCTCGAACGATTCCGCCGTTCTGGTTTGGGGTGTGACAGATTGGTATCGGAGCATTGTTTATAGTGAACTAAGTATATTGAACCACGTAAGATATACAAACTATAAATGCATACGGGACTAAAACTCTCTGACAAAACGTTTTTACACCTAAAACCTCGTTTCATTTAATTTAGATTATGTTGGGTCGTAAAAGTACAAATACATGCATACAACAATATGTTTTCATGGTTAGAACTATACAAGAAGTATTAAGACAAGTTGGACACTACGATTAGGCCTCGAAATATGTAATCGGATTTGGGACGAATATAGCCTGATCAACTATATTTATCCGAGATTGGACTAACGTATGTCGAGGAATGGTCGTAGTGAGCAACAAGTCAAAACTTACAAAAATAAAGACTAGTATCAAACATACAAATTTAAATACTATGGGAGTATTTGGGTATCGTCAACCGTCAAACTCAGGGGTAATTTTTACGTGCTTTAGCTTATAGTCAATTCTTAACCCTATTCACGTATAGACTCAATGGCTGGATTTCATCACCCCGGCGACCCCTACTACCCCAACCAAGGTAATGAAGGATGGATTGTAGATGACCCCGAGGAGGAACCCATGGAAGACAAGGAAGAGGAAGATTCAGATAGCTCAGCTTTAGAGCCTGAGGTAATGAATCCACCAGCCGTCCGACCTCCATTGGCTCGACCTCCTTTCAGGATGGGATTTCAAGGACCAACTCCCGTCTGGGGAAGCCACATCCACCATTGGAGCCAGTAGCAAGGACTGCGTCCTCCTTACGGTATGTGTCGGGACTTCTACGATGTTAGTGGAGGAAGTTCAGCTGATCGAGCACTCCCAGTTGTGGTAGGCAAACTTGCCAATCAGGCTTATCAATCCGGAGTCCAAGCAAACTGAATTCGCGAGGTTGACATAAGGATGGAAGAGAACGCAACTGATATCCGTCGCCTAGACATGCTACAAGGGAATGCTCAACTCCACACCAACTCCCTCTAGGAACAAATGACTGCAGCTCTCTCCGAAATGAGAGATTTGAGGGAGCAACAAGCTGCCTTTGGCAAGCGTCTCATGGGAGCCAAACAATCGGACGCGGAGTCAAGCTCCAAGCGTAATCCGCATAGCAAGTAGTGCTTGCCTAACTCTCAAATTTTGATATAGAATAGGACCATCGGCTAAAAGTCTTACCTTCTTTAACTTTCTGTAATCAGAGACCTTTAGAAAGGTCATAATTATCTAACTTCGGATGTAACGCAACCATATGTTTAATATATATAGGGCATACCTCTTTCGTGTGTTAAATCTGTGCATTTCATTTGAGTTCATGAAATTGTTTATTGTTATTCAAACTCCATTGGTGAATCAAACTCAAATCCCTGTGTTGGTCAAACCAAATCCTTGAACTATTAAAGATAGTTAACTCGTTATCATTCAACTCTCAACCACCAAAAATTATAATCTTTTATATTTATTTCTTGGCAGCGCGATGCCTCCTCATCCAAGCCTAAGACCCAGGTCGGGCACGATACCTCCACCACCACCTCCATCAACGGAAAATGTCGCATTGATAGCTGTTGTAACGGCTGCAGTAACAGCGGCAATGGCCCAAATGAGTAACAATGGTTCTAGTGGGGGAGTAAATAGTTCTACGAATGGCCAACGTCCAGGTCGTTCATGGGATTGTACATACAAGGATTTCATGAATAGCAAACCCATTACTTTTAATGGGGCCGGAGGGATAATGGCTCTATCACAGTGGATAGAGAAAACTAAAGCGGTTTTCGAGATTTGTTCTGGTCCGGAAGGGAACAAAGTGAAGTTCGATGCCTGTACTTTCTCTGAGAGAGCTCTGACATGGTGGAATGGCCATGTCAAGTTACTAACGCTAGTAGTGGCTAACTCTATGGGTTGGGAGAATCTAAAACAAGTATTACTGCAAGAGTACTGTCCACGAGGCGAATTACAAAAGCTCGAACAGGAACTTTGGGGCCTTACCATGGTAGGCTCAGATATCACGACCTATACCAACAGGTTCAGTGATTTGGCAATCCTTTTCCCAGGGATGGTTGCTGTAGAGAGCAAGAAGATCGAAAGATACATTTGAGGACTATCACCCTTGATTCGAGGAAGTGTTCTAGCTTCCAAACCAATCACTTTCGATAGTGCCAAACAGTTGGCACAAGCCCCTGTCGACCATGGGGTCTGTCAAGGCTTCGCAACTACCGCTCCGGAGCAACCCAGAGGAAGCAACAACAACAACAACAACAACAATACAACCAACACAATAAGAAGAAGTTCTGCAACAAAAGGAAGAGTCAGCCTTCACATGAACCTTCCAAGAAACAATAGATTGTGGCAGCCCATGCAGCTACTGCCCCCACTGCTGCTCCAATTACCACTACACCAGCAAAGCCATATGCTGGAAACCTGCCGAAGTGCGCCAAATGAAATTTCCACCACAATGGAAATTGACGGGAGATGCACTGTAACAATTGCAACAAGAAAGGCCATACAACCCGTTTCTGTAGAGCACCAGCACAACCGATCACCCAAGCCCAAGGAGTCGGTGTAGGCCAAGCATGTTATGGATGCGTTGAGGCTGGACACTACAAGAGAGACTGACCTAAGGCAAGGAACGCTGGCGGCATAGGAAGAGTGCTGGCAATAGGACAGAACGAAGCAATAGCTGATACCACAGTGGTTATGGGTACGTTTCTCCTCAATAACTCTTATGCATGCATACTCTTTGATTGTAGTGCAGAGAGGAGTTTCGTGGGTCATAAATTCAAGCACATACTAAAACAGAACCCTAAATCACTCAATAAGATATTCGCAGTAGAAATGGCAAACGGTAGAACAGAAAGCACAAGTGATATGTACATAGGCTACACACTAACTCTAAACGAACATTCATTTCAAATCGATATAATGTCGATCACTATAAATAGCTTTGATGTCATCATCGGTATGGATTGGTTAAGCATACACCATGTCGATATTCTTTGTCATGAAGGGGCCGTACGCCTAAATCTGCCAAGCGGCGAAACTCTTGTCATTTATAGTGACAAACCCGGTTCCAATTTACAAATCATCTCTTGCGTCAAAGCCCAGAAACACCTACGTAAGGAGTACTATTCCTTCTTAGCCCATGTGGTAGATAAGGAAAAAGAAACGAAGAGCATCAAAGACATTCCAGAGGTCTACGATTTTCCCGATATCTTCTCTGAAGATCTCCCAGGAGTCCCACCAGAACGACAAGTCAAGTTCAGAATCGATTTAATTCCCGGAGCTACCCTAGTAGCTAAGTCATCGTATCGTCTGGCGCCAGCTGAGATGCAATAATTATCCAACCAATTAAACGAACTGCTCAACATAGGATTCATCAGGCCAAGCTTCGCACCTTGGGGAGCACCGGTCTTGTTCGTAAAGAAGAAGGATGGATCTTTCCGCATGTGCATTGATTACCGGGAACTTAACAAGCTTACTATCAAGAACCGATACCCACTACCACGCATCGACGACTTATTCGACCAACTCCAGGGAGCGAGTTATTTCTCAAATATCGACTTAAGATCCGGGTATCACCAACTACGAGTCTTGGAAGGAGATGTTCCCAAAACAACTTTTCGAACTCGTTATGGTCACTACGAGTTTGTATTGATGCCCTTTGGATTAACAAACGCACTGGCGGTGTTCATGGATTTAATGAACCGAGTGTGTCATTCATTCTTGGACAAATTTGTGATCGTATTCATAGACGATATACTCATTTATTCAAAGACTAAAGAAGAACATGGTCAACACCTCCGACAAATCTTGGAAACTCTAAGAAAAGAGAAGCTATATGCAAAATTCTCAAAGTGCGAATTTTGGATTTAGAAAGTAGATTTCCTAGGTCACGTGGTTAGCAAAGACAGGATACACGTGGACCCTTCCAAAATCAAAGCAATAGAGAACTGGTCAGCTCCAAGAACCCCAACGAAAATTCGACAATTCTTGGGCCTTGCTTCAACAACCCGAAATACCCGAGTGGAAGTGGGAAAGGATAACCATGGACTTCATAACCAAATTACCTAAGACAGCAGGTGGGCTAGACACCATCTGGGTAATCATAGATAGATTAACAAAATCCGCACACTTCCTGCCAATAAAAGAAACCGACAAGATGGAGAAGCTAGCTCGAACCTACATCCAAGAGATTGTACGACTACATGGTGTACCAATATCCATTATCTCTGACGGAGATAGTAGGTTCACCTCGCGATTTTGGCAATCGTTACAAAAATCTCTAGGAACAAGGCTCGACATGAGTACTGCTTACCATCCACAA
Organism: Lactuca sativa; assembly: GCF_002870075.4. Classification (NCBI taxonomy): domain Eukaryota; kingdom Viridiplantae; phylum Streptophyta; class Magnoliopsida; order Asterales; family Asteraceae; genus Lactuca; species Lactuca sativa. Next base: position 284,801,780 of record NC_056630.2, read on the forward strand.
ATCGACGGTCAAAGTGAGAAGACCATACAAACCTTGGAAGATATGCTATGAGCTTGTGTAATCGATTTTGGTAAAGCATGGGATACCCATTTACCACTAGTCGAATTTTCATACAACAATAGCTATCACTCCAGCATTAAAGTTGCTCCATTTGAAGCCGTCTACGGACAAAAGTGCAGATCACCACTGTGTTGGACTAAAGTAGGTGACACGCAACTAGCCAAGGGACAAGTACCCGACAGCACTCTCACTGGCCCGGAAATCATAAGAGAAACAACTGTGAAGACTGTACAAATTCGGTAACGACTAAAGGCTTCAAGAGACAGACAAATGAGTTATGCAGAAAAAAGACGGAAGCCCTTGGAATTTCAAGTTGGGGACCAAGTGCTATTGAAGGTCTCACCCTGGAAAGGACTATTACGTTTTGGAAGACGTGGGAAACTAAACCCAAGGTATATCGGACCATTCGAGATCCTTGCAAGGATCGGCCCGGTAGCCTACAAACTTCGTCTACCGCAGGAACTTAATAACGTACACCTTACCTTTCATGTGTCAAACTTGAAGAAATGTTTGTCCGACGAGACCCTCTTCGTCCCTCTAGACGAAATCGAAATCAACGAGAGTCTCCACTTTATAGAAGAACCAATTGAAATCATGGATAGGGAAATTAAAAGAACAAAACAAAGTCGCATACCCATCGTGAAAGTCCGTTGGAATGCAAAGCGAGGACCTGAATACACCTGGGAACGCGAAGATCAGATGCAACACAAGTACCCACATCTTTTTCCCTAATCCACAAGTGTTTTTCTCACATTAAATTTCGGGACGAAATTCCCTCTAACAGGGGGATGATGTGACAACCCGATATTTCGACTCTATGTAATGACCTAAAAAGTCAAGTATTGTAACCACTTTTTAAATAATTAAATTAACTTTGAAAATAAAATGTACAAAAGTCTCTATTGGGTTACCTACTATGCTAGATATTGTGTCAAGGTTTACAGAAATACTAAGAACAAAAAAATCCGAGTTATAACGAAGAAGTTATGACCATTCTAAGATTTCGGACAAAACCGGCAAAACCGATTAACAAAAAACGCGAAGTTTCAATACAATAGTTTTTATCTTTAAGTATCTAAATGAAAGTTGTAGAAATCATTAAACCGTGAGCGTACATAAAAAGAACGTCCAAATCTGACTTCTTATGAGGAAGTTATCATTTTTCCAAGATCCGGATATAGTAGTAGACAACTAAAAACTCGAAATAGAGATCGAGAGACTTTTAACCGAAACAACCTAAATAAGAATCGAAGGTCTCAACCAAAGTAGCGCAACGATAAAAAGTCTGACGTATATTGTCATCGGATGAAGGAGTTATGGAATTTAAACGGACTTTTCAAGGTCCGGCCTGTTAAAAATAAATAATTAAACATGAAATCAAAATTAGCCAACAAAGTCTAAACGAGAGTTCTAGATTATATTCTCACCTACACGTGCATATAAATAACGTCGAAAACGGAGCTCGTACGCGAAAGTTACGGAATTTACAAGTTCGAGACCCGAAATCCGAGGCTGTCAGGCTTGCCACGACGTGGCACAGTTGGCCGCGACGTGGCAACACGACCAATGGCATCTTGTCAATGGAAGAGGATAAGATTGCTCCCCACGACGTAGCCATCCTTTTCCACGACGTGGCACACAAAATCTACCCCTATAAATAGAACTCTTGGGGTGCTGGGTTTAGGTGCTCCATTCTTCTATCTCTCGTGCCGAAACTCTGCGGTTAAGCTCCCGAAGCCCTCCCGAAGCCCTAGTTTTCACACTCAAGTTCTGAAGGAAGGTTCTACACTCCTGAGACTCCCGAGATTCCTGAGAATCCTGAGAAAAATCAACTTTTCCAAGTCGAAGTTCTGCTCGATTTTCATCTCGCTTTCTCCAATCTATCAAGTGAGTTCATACCCCTATAAACTACACTTTCAAATGTTTTATCAATGTTTTTTATACACTTTTAAGGGGGGAAAATACAAGCAAACACACGGTTATTATCATGTGTAACATATAGTTTCACTATATACTCTTTTTATCAAGTAAATCATATGTGATTCATAACTACTACGTGGGAACTTTCGTATGCAATATATATTCTCGATAATATCTTGTCTTTTGGAAATAAAACATGTTTATATATATACGAATCAAACACTTTATTTATACTTTAAGTATATGTGATCGTTTATGTCACTATAAATATTATACCTTACATAAGAAGTGACTATTACACTAGGGTTTACTATACGAACGAAACACATTTTGAAAACTATAATAGATATAGTTTATGAGGGAAATCATGAACATTTACATACTAGAAACACTATATCAAAGAGATATTTTTATACACAAGAACAAATGGACATATTCATACGTAAATTTGTTTTATACTAAGTTTTATGAGACATTTCACGTACTTTCGAGTATGTATTTTAAGTCATGTATAATATACCAAAATCCCGTGTAGGGGGAGGTTGATACTTGTGTATAGATCTATACGGGATTGACAATCCCACACCTAAGCTATTAGCTACAGTTAGGCCGGCAGGCCTGGGGTGACAAACGTCAACACTTTCCAACGCCTGAAGAATGTTGTTATAGGCATCCTGGTCAAATAGTATTGTTATAAGACTCACATGGAGTATTAAAAACACATTGATTTACGGGGTTTTTCAAATGCCTTAACGATTTATACATAAACCTACTATTTTAGGCATGAAAAGCACCATTGCATTACAGTTTTGGAACAATTAAACTACCATGTACTTTAGTAGAAAATATGGGATTTTCTAGGAACATTTAAACATGTACAAACCATTTTCATTCTATTTCATACAAACATTGTCACTAAATACTTATGAACCCACCAGCTTAAATGCTGACTTACTCTTTCAAAACCACTTGTATTTCTCAGGTATTCAGTAATACATGTAAACTACAGTTGTTTGAAGAAGGGACGTTGCGGCGTTAGTTTAATTTCATTTTGACATCATATTGTAATTTCTTTTGAAACAAGTACTTTTCTACAATGTGAACTTTCAAATTATATATATGATGGTTGGGTTACTTTCTTTACTATGTATTCAAATGTTTAGATACTAAATGAAGTCATCCACCCTCGAACGATTCCGCCATTCTGGTTTGGGGGTGTGACCCACATAGTGTATATATTATACTTCATATCTATGTGTAAGATGAAAGTGACTATGCACTCACTTGAAAAGGTGGTGATTCCGAACATAGACAGCACTTCGCTTCTTAAAAATAATTTCCTTCGACGAAACCAAGTATTATTACCACTAAAGTTTAGTCTATTATTTCCTGAGACTAGTTAATAGTCTAGCTATTATTACTATTATATAAGCGTTACACAATACTTTTATAACCCATAATAATAGTCCAAGTACTTAGTATAAGTTCCTAATAAGGTTACTATAATTAAATAAAAGCTATAATAAAAATAGTGTAGGCGTAGCTCACTTATAGCGGGTTTTATAGAAAACCAGGCTTTGCTTGGAGCAGCGTTCCCAAGCTGATAAGCTCTTCTTCTCGGAGCCGTCGAGCACGCAGGGGCTTCCGCCTCGTGCTAGGGAGGTTCCCTAGGCTTTTCAGGGGGTTTCGGGGTTAGAAAAAGGTTCTAGAGAGAGAGAGTAAAGAGAAGAAAGAATGGGAATGGTGTGAAGAAAATGAGGGTGGGAGAGGTTCTATTTATAGGGTGAAATATGGCTGAACTTGGTGCCACATGTCACCATCTGGTGGCAAGCCTTGGGGAGAAAGCAATGGCCAAGATTGTGCCACGTCACCCGTTTTCGCACATCACACTTCCGACTTCTAAAAATCATAACTTTCACATACGAGCTCCGTTTTTTACGTTATTTATATCTGTGCATAGGTAAAAATAAGATCTACAACTTTCATTTTGACTACGTCGGCTAGTTATCGACCGATCTAAAATTTAACAGTACGAGGATATTATACTGTTAAATGTCCGCATAAAATTCATAACTTCTACATACGAGCTCTGTTTTTTTCTGTCTTTTTACCGTTGAGCTCCTAGTAATGAGGTCTTCAACTCGCATTTAGGTCGCATAGGCCAAAAACCGCTCAAACTAAAATTCGAGTTTCAGGTCGTGCACTGTTATGCCAAATCTTAGAAAATTCATAACTTCCTCATACGAAGTCAGATTTGGGCGTTCTTTTTCTGTATGTTCTCAGTTTAATGTATACTACAAATTTTGTTTAGATCACTAAGGCTAAAAAGTCCTCCATCATAAATTCATTATTTACGTCTCCTGGTGACGTGTCGGTTTTGCCGTAAAACTTCGACGGGCCATAACTTCTTCGTTATAACTCGGATTTCGGTGTTCTTTATATGTATGAAACCTTCGAGACATATTCTACTAATTGGTTAAGATTATTTATTCTAAATCTTCTTTTGTTGAAAAGTTATTTTCGACCCCTATTATCTCTAAATTGACTAGCCCAGATCTACGGGCGTTGCACATAGTATACATGCTTGTACGCCCAACGTACTCACCAGCCCAAAGCCAACTTTCCAAACAAGCACTTAATCCGTTACGACTTGCGTCCAAACTCAAATCTATTTTCCCTAAGGTGTTTAATCACCTAAAGTTGCCAACTTTATGTGCATGCATGTCTAAATGGAACCCTAGAACTAAAAAGAGCTTAATACTTGACTTAATACATGCATGGGCCCATAACCACCATAAAAATCACATTTTTATGCCTCTGGGACACCTAAAACATCCAAATCTACAAGATCAAGCCTCTAAAACAACCTTAGCTCACAAGGACCAACCAAAGGGCTAAAATGACCATAATCAAACTCAAAAGAAGATCTAACCAACGAGATGAAACGATCAAAGCTTTTTACCTTTAATAGACTAAAAAACATGGAAAACCTTTAGATCTACAAGCTCCTTTCCAGGTGATGATTCTTCAACAAGTTCCAAGCTCTTTAAAGTGCACCAAAAACGCCAAGATCCTTCATAATGGCTTAAAAGATCCAAGATAAAGGTTTAGGGTCGACTTTTGGGGTTTAGGAAGCTTATAGGTTGGTACAAGATGATGTTCACGAAAGAAATGAGGTTTAAATAGGGTCCAAGACAAAAAAATTAGGATTTTAAGGCTGAAAGGAGTACGCCTTGCGCACCCCTTAGTACGTCCGACATACTTAAGGCTCACCCATGACCAATTTGCTCGGTATGCTCCACGTACACATCTAGTACACCCAACGTGCATACTAGATGGCCATCCAAACTCCAAAACTTCGCTCAACACTAACTTCTTCATCCCAGGTCCTTTTCCAACAAGCTTTATATCAACGGAAAGGTGACGAGAAGCCCAACGCTTCTACAAACTAACCATTGCCTTAAAACTTCCCGAACAACAATCCAAAATTCATAAAGGATCGAACTAACAAATTACGATTATACCCTTGGGCTCTGAAACGCCATTGAACACTCAGTCACTTAAAGTATAGCGCTTGGACCCAAAAAGGGCCAAATCCTTTCTTCCCGAAGGCCCTAAGCCTTAAGATAACTGATGATCGGGCTGCAACCCCAAAATAATGAAGCGATTTGAAATCGGGTGTTACATTTCTATTTATTAATCATATAATAAATAAATCAATCTCTCTCTCTGTCTCTCTCTCTCTCTCTCAATCTCAAAGTCATCATTTTCAATTACTAGGTTTGAGGGCAACCTAAAAGGACATTGTTAATAATTCAAGTATATATCAATTTAGTTTTTGGCTTAGACACCTAATCAAACACATAATACAAGTGAAGATTTGCATCTTGAAGTAGTTTACTCTTGTTTGGTGGATACTTCTAGAGAGCTTCTTATTTGGAGCCTAATGCATCAGTTCATCAACTTCCATCTCTCATGAGAATAAAATACATCAAAGGTTGTAATCATTTCCTTTATATGGCTATTTTTAATCTTTCCTTGATTTCAAAATGATCCTTGGTGGGTAAAATGGTTTTAGTTTATTCAACTCTAAAATTACTTCTGTTGCTAATTTTGTAGTTCGGAGGTAAATAAGTATTATTGAATAAAAGCCAACAATGATCATTCGTATTCCATATTCTGTTAACATCTTATCTATTATTGAATGTAGTGACTTTGGAGGTAAATAAGTATATACAATGATATATTTTTACTTGTTTCATGACGAAATGCCTAATATTTTTGTAGGGGTTCTTTAGTGAACTCACCCCTTATGCATAAATGGTTCTTCAAAGAGGATTTTCAACTCTTGGAGATGGAAGGAAAGACATGTCTCAAACAGATTGAAGTAAGATATTTGATGAACAATGGTTTTGTAAATCTTGAACTTCGGACTTGTACGTATAAGAAAGAACAAAATTGGGATATAACTTGTAGCCGTGTGATAATAGCATCACATTCATTAAACATGCTATATTGTTACCATATACGTCATTCTTATTTAACATTTATAGTTATTAAGCTTCATACTAAACGTAAATGATGCATCCTCTACTAGCTCTATCTGAATGGGAAACACCAAACCAAATAATGGTCGTGTTACCCCTTGGTAATTGAATAGTTTATGTTTGGATTTGTCATTGTTAAGAACAATTATAATTACTTCTTATAACATAATATAAAAATACATAAAAAATACCTATTAGAAATATGAGATATTTTTAAGAACATTCCAAGCGGCTTCATGAGAAAATCCATCCTGTAACATTGAAGTTTTTATGCTCCTTAGCTGCCTCGAAAATAGCATCTTCATCATTAACTAGACGTGCATTTTTGATGTTGTAATAAATGAATTTAAGCATCGCCACCTTTCCTTTTAAATCCAAAAACTTTAATTAAGTTATTATTCTATGTGTGTGATAGGTTTGACAACGCATTTTATAGTGAAACATATGTGTCATGTAATTCTAATGACACTCTTATTTACTTAAAAATGGGTTCATTTGAATTTGGTGTTTAGAAATGTAAGAAGGAAAACCGTTATGTGTTTTTTCAATATTAACCCATTTCAAGAAGGTCTAAAGAAACCACTACCAACGAGGATGCCTAGAAATCAATAAAATAATTTAATAAAATTTAATTTCCTTTTAGTTTGTTTAGAGATATATCTCAATACATTTCGATTCTTTCTTTTTTCTTTAATCTTTTTGAATCAATGATGTAATCTAAAGAACCCAACTGAAAGAAATTAGAAAAAAGTTGAATAATTATTTTTGCATTCAGATGTTATATCAACATGTATGAATGAAAAGGAATCTTAGGTAACTAACACTAACAAGAAAACTAATAGATGGTTAAATTTGGAATTATGGTGCGGAAATTATAGAGAGAAAAACTTTTGAAGAACAACTAAACAAATGTTAGTACAAGATAATAAGTTGTGGAATAAGTTTATCCCAATTATCTGTGTTAGCTTAAAAATAATAAGTTAGAAATGTTAGGTTGCGGAAATATAAAGGAAATATAAATGACAACAAGTTATATCAAGTATACTCCAAGTTGATTCATAACAAGGATTGCATGCAAATGCAAGTTAATAAATGTGATCAACTTAAAGTGAAGAGGAACTCAGATTATCAGTTAAGATAGAATAGAGATAAATGATCTTTGTATTTCGATAATAGTTCTAGAAATGGGTAATGTTACATGAAGAGGGAAACTCTATTTATAGAGTCCCGAAAAGTTACATTGGTAATAAACAAATACTATTCTACTGACTGATGTGACCATGCAAGGTTCACTGGACAAAACAGATTAAACACGCTAAGTCAGTAAAGTAACTTCAAAGTCTTGATTCATCATTCATTTATGTGGTTGCGGTTGCGGTTCACAAAAGTCTTTCTCCAACTTCGGTGATCAACTTCTTCTTTGATAGCAGCAACAATCCAGATTGCGGTTCTTTAGCTAAAGAGGGTCACTTTTTGGATCAACAATTTTCTCAAAAGTGACCTCTTAGCTATCTTTCTTCACTTGTTCAACTTGAGGAACCGGATGAGAATCCAAGAGAATTTTTTGGCTTCGAGCAGCCACTGGATTCTCCTTGTTATCTCAAATTTGACTTCATCCGTAGTTTGCTTCGATTTTTGCACTAAATCCAACGTGAAGTCAATTCATTTCTTAGTGATTCGATGGATTGCGGTAACCATAATGAAGTATTTGGGATCATCTTGTGCTCTTTTGTATACAACTCCTAGCTCTGGGTAGTTAGTTACTCCAAGTGACATTTCATGAAACCCGTTGGTGTATGTTGGAACAAACTCGAATTCGGTAAAATTAAATTTCTTGGCAAAGATTGGATGAATTTATGCATCAATCTTTCCAAAATCACAGACCAGGGCCTTGAGAATATCACAAGCTCTTTCATAAGCAAACTTCATCTTCAGATGCTTTTCTACTTTGATCTGAAACACCCGAGTTATGAAGAATATTTCCTCAGGGTTTATATTCACAAAATCTACTTGAGTTCGGATGTATTCAACTCCTTTTATGGTCAAGGTATATTGATAGAACTCAGCCTTCATAAACTTTCTCACCTTGTAGTTTTTGACCCCATTTAGTCTATCATTAGACCAAATTTTGTTGAACTCGGAACCGTGCTTGGGATGGAAGAGGTTCAAGCGCTCAAATTCCATGGGAATTCTCTTTTCATCTGGAAGAATAGAATCAAAGGATTGAAATACTGGAAAGAACTTGGAGTTTGGGGAGATAGGAATGTCCTAGTAGCCGTTTGAGGGAGGTTCAACATAAGTGAGAATTGGCATGTAATCATCATCTAATAGCCTACGGGTAGGGTTTACCCAAGAGTTGACTAAGGATTCATCCATCATCGTATCAAAGTCATGACCTCTACAAATCTGCTCAGCAAACTTTGCTTCCCTCCAGTCACATTTTCTTTGAGTCGTGGCAGGTGATTCATTAGAGTGTTCGGATGACATCTCAAGATCTAGGTTTTTTAAATGTGGGGGAGCTTGTTGCGGAGAGCCTTGAGAAGTTGATTTTTTTAGGGACTGTTGTGATGATTTTTGTGGGGACTGGTGTGGTGAAGATCTTGGAGTTGGTGGTTTGTTGTGCTTTTCAGTAGGAGGAGGTTGAATTCTTGGTGGTGTGTTGATGTTGATGAACTAAAGTACTATTTAATTGTGAAGGGTCTTGTTCTTGATGAATTGTTGGAGTTCTTTCACTTCCCCCTTCTGAGGAAGCAAGCTCACATTGCTCCTTAAACCATTTCTTGAGCCCATCAATCTTTTGAAAGGTTTCATTAAACCGAGTCTTCATTTGTTCACAAATATGTTGATTGTTGGGGATCTCCTTGTTGAAGAGTTGTTGATAATTCTCCTTTGTGAGTCGGTGGATTTCATCAACACTCAAGTGTGCTGTGAGTGAACATCGTTACCCATTGATTGCGTTTTGTAGAACCACAAGCCTTGATTCGTATTCGGTGTGGGTTTCTTCAACAAGTTGATTGGAATGGCTATCTTTATTTTCAATAGTTTGATTGAGGTCATTCTTCAGTTCAATTACCTCCTTGACGAGTTTTTCATCTATTGACATGAACTCCTTGGGATCTGCGGTTCTACGGTTGTCAATATCCCTAATTCCCATTTCAAGTCAATTAAGAATTCGTGAGCATTCAACCATTCTCTTGTTTCTAATACTTATATTCTTTCAACTAATGACTACGGGTTGGGACTTCAGTGTTTGTGGTGCTTGAGGTGATACCGCAGCAAGGATTTTATCAACCTTAGGTTGTATGCTGAGGAATTCTTTCCTGGAGACTGCAATTTTCTTCTTTTTCTTTTTTTTTTCTCTTAGAGGTGGAGTGCTGGTATTCACTTGATTCTTCGTCATGTAGCACCATTATGAAGTCAACTGAGGGAAGGGGTTGTTGAACATCATCAAAGTTGTCTTCATCAAGCCCAAACATAGGAGATAAGCTTAATTCAATTACACTTTCATCTTCATTTGAATCTTGATCTACCATAGTGAGTCCAATGGACTCTAAGATATACATGGGTTGGTGAGGCATAGAGCCCAACATCGAGCAGAAGTAAGCTCTGTCAAACCTTCTTTTGTGGCATCTTTGGAGATGTATTGCAAGAAATCATCCCATAAAATATGGCCATAGTTGACTGCATTGCCCGTGTAGATACTCCAAATGATCTCCAATAGCTTGATTCCCATATTTCCAGTCCTTCCTAAGAGACTCCTAATCACGAAATGGCACACGAATTGTCGAACTGCTGGTAGTTGGTTCTTCTTGAATTCACACACAACTATGAGCTTCTTTTGGTACCCCATTTGATAAAGGGTAGAGAACACATCATTTGTTCTTGGGGAGTAGAACTTCGTTGTTGGAAGAACTCTTAGATTGATTGCATTGAGGAACTTTTCCTTCCTTAAACACCACCAGAGAACCATCTGCAAGATTAAGATGAACTTCTTGCAGATTGTGGCAAGGTCGGAATGCCAAAAACGCACATTTGAACAACAAAAACAATTGAACAACCTCCATGAATGAATCAAAAGTGCCAAACAGTGTATGAGAAGGGAGGAACTTGATCATGAGTTTTTCCAGCTTCGTTGTAAGAAGGATGATCTTCGAAGATTTTTCTGAAATTCTTTGAAGTGATTCCTTGATGGTGGATTCAGAACGAGTGGGTCAGGCTGAGCCGAATACTTTTGATTGTGTTTTTGAGATTCCAAACTTCACCATTGTTACAAAAAGGATTTGAGAACTTGCAAAAAAATTTTTAGCAAGAAGATGAAGAAGATGAAGTTCGTCGAGAGAGTTCAGATAGCGTCAAAGCTATCTTCGAGAGAATTGGGGGTTTTTATATTTCCGAATTTCAAAAGTTATTGCAATTACTTTATTTACAACTATTAAAGTGAGAAAACCCTTTGGTTTTTACCATTATCAACTAAAATTAAAGAAAATCAAAGTTAAATTATTTCTGGGAAAAGAGGAGCATTTAATGCATTGAAGAACCATGATCACACTCTGACTAAACATGGGGTGAGATTCGTTTATCCGTTATGAAAAATGGGGAAGTGGAAACAGATTAGACATCCAATGGCTGTGTGACATGACTGGTTAAGGAAAAAGATTTCTTAAAAAGATTGTGTTTATGGAAAAACAATTCAGTTGTTTTTTATCTGAAAAAGGATACTAACTGAGGAAAGTTATTTGAAAAGGACTGAAATGTCATGTGTGACAGAATGAATGTTTTGAAGAATTTTTATATTAAATTCCATTAAATATCACTCAATGTTATTTAAGAAGTTTTCTTTTTAGAAACGATGATTGGATGTTCATTCAATTCAACTGCGGTAGCATGCGGTATGACGACGGTAGCATTAGCTGAAAACAAACTTGATCATGAAGTGTGACATCCCCAATTTTCACGGCCAGAAAAGACCGATGTTGTTTATGCTTTATAAAAATCAGAGTTCTTCTTTAAAAAAAATGTTGCGGAATTTGTTCCCAGAAAAACACGATAAATACGTTATTAAAACATTTTCGAAGAAACGTATTTTATTCATTTTAAAATGTTTGGGATGTCATCGTTAATATAAAAACATAAGCATAAATAGAACTTACATTTATTTACACTAGTGATCTACATCTCTTTAAATCTCTCAGTGTAATGTGACTTCATATCAACACCTGTGATATAAATAAACTGAGTGGGTCTGGTTGGGAAACCTGGTGAGTACATAGGGTTTTCAACCCACAATAATATAATTATTATGTTCAAACAATCAAACAATCAACCCAATTACCCAGCCCCATTATCTTCTTTATTCTTAAGGATCTACCCTAAGAATCAACCATTCCTCGTTCATACATTCCTAAGGATCATCCTAAGGAATCGGCACGAAGTCCATCGTCACCGGGGTTTAGGCACTAAGTCTGCATAGTCGCCAGAATTTATACAATAGGCACTAAGTCTGCATAGTCGCCAGGGTTTTGGCACCAAGTCTGCATGATAGCCAGGGTCTAGGTATCAAGTCTGTATGATCACCAAGGTTTAGAGTACACCGAGTGAACACATCGTTCACAACACCTACAAGTTGCGAGCCTGCTAGTGTTCTACTGGACTATCTAGGATAGTTTGTGGTTGTCATCCATACTCTGCTGAATGACAGGGACATCGTTTGGGAAAAAGGCTTCTCACATCGCACACCTCTCACCCATACCTCATAGTCTATATCACCTCTTAACTCATCGTCCAACTCATATTTCATCTATTATATCTACCCATGTTGTACCCCAACATTTTCGTAGATATAAAATACATATATAGTTTAAATCATTTAGAACATGTATAAAATCTTTCACCGAGCATAAACAGCAAGTAAACAGACAATATGCACACATAGCATGTAGTAAATACTTCGTATCTATGTGTAAGTTGAAGGGGACCATGCTCTCACCTGAAAGGTGATGACTCAGCACTCAGACAGCACTTCGATAACCGCGACCTAGTATCGATACCACTAGGGTTTAGTTTAACGATAACCGCAACAAATTAATTGTCTGACTATTATTATTATTATATAAGCGTTAATAACACTCAATATAACTCATAATAATAGCCCAAATAATTATTTTAAGGACCTAATAACATTCCTATAATTATTTGAAAGCTATATTAAAAATTGCGTAAGCATAGCACACTTACAGCGAATTTTATCAAAAATCAGAATTTAATTGGAGCAGCGTTTCGAAACCAAAAGACTCCTTTTTCTTGGGACTCCGGGATCCTCGGGGCTTCCTTAGGGTGCTAGGGGTTTAACTAGGGCTTAGGGGGGGGGGGGGTTAAAACCCTTAGAGAGAAAAAGAATTTTAGAGAGAGAAAGAAATTGGTGTGTTTTGCTCGGCAACCCTCGCAGCCTATTTATAGGCGCGAGCCTTCAGAGGTACGTTGCGCGTACAGCAGCATTACGCTACGCGTAGCTTCGGATAAGACTGAGGCGTGGCAAGCTTCAAATGGTGAGACGTGGAGGCTTGTGGACCGAGGAAGAGTTCTTCTATGTGGGGCGTTCCGAACCTCGTATGCAGGGCGTCGGATGCTAACGTTGGGCGTATGCGAGTGGGTTGCGTGTCATGAATCCGAGGCGAGGCTTTCTTCAGCGATGGACGGTCTAGATCGAGCCACGTCATCGCATCTAGAAATAGCTTCGCAAATTCAAGTTTAATCTTTAAAAATTTGTAACTTTCGCATATGAGCTCCGTTTTCGACGTTCTTTATATCCACGCGAAGGCGGGAACATACTCTACAACTTTCGTTTAGACTTCGTTGGCTAATTTTGACTCGATTTTAAATTTTATATTATTAATAGGCCGGGACAGGATTGGTCCGTTAAATCCTCATAACTTCTTCATTCGATGTCCGTTTTCACCCATCTTTTTCTCGTTATGCTACTTTTAACAAGATCTTCGATTCTCGTTTAGGTCATGTCGGCTACAAATCACTCGATCTATATATTCGAATTTCGGGCAGTACACTACTAGTCCGAAACTTCGAAAAATCATAACTTCTTCATACGAAGTCAGATTTGGGCGTTCTTTTTATTGATGTTCTTAGTTTAACATATTCTACGACTTTCATTTAGATTGCTAAGGCTAAATCTCGCTCTATCGTAAATTCACTATTTACGCTTCTCGGTATCGTGACGGTTCCGTCGCGAAACATCAACGGGTCATAACTTCTTCGTTATAACTCGGATTTCGGCATAATTTATATGTACGGAAACCTTGTGACATATTCTACAACTTGGTTAAGATTATTTTTTCTAAATAATCTTTTGTCGAAAAGTCATTTTCGACCCCTATTGCCTTTAAATTTACTAGCCCGGATCTACGGGCGTTACAATTATCTCCCCCTTAGGATGATTACATCCCGGAATCATCAACGAAACAGGGCTCACATGATGAATCCATACGTTATCTCTTCATCCTAATTCATAACTTCGATGTTTCTTTGAATGAGTATCTAACTCTTGGACTCCTTGACTACAGGCGGTGCTCGATCCTACATTCGCTCTCTATCTCACATTAGACTCTAAATTATGACCTTCAAGCCACAATGTCAATCCTCAGTTGATATGAACTTGAGATAAGTTCTTTTATTACTTCAATGGACTGATGTGTCATATTCTAATGACCTCTCATTATATGTTGCAAAGCTTAGACTCAAGTCTCTTAGAGTCAAATTCCAGAACAGACTATACCTTCCTTCATGTTCTAGATCACATCTTAAAAAGGTAGCATTTCTTGTAACCATCACGATACTTCTACTGATCGCTTTGATTAATTCTTCTGGCTTAAGTCGGTGCTACATCGAACTTGGTTCTCTGAACCACGTAACATACTTATCGTAGTCAGACTCAATTTGATATGACCACTTGGGTCGGAATATCAACAATCTTTTTAGTCATTACCGAAACAATGGTAACGACATACTTAAATGAAACGAAATCATTTACTAGTTTCTTGGTAACCTTGTGACTTTCCCTGATCCAAGCGTGAGTCATGTGCTTCCGGTAGTATATGCATCTACTACCTTTCACACCTACTCATACTCGTCCCAAGTATTGTCTCGTAGTCCCCAAGTCACCATTCAAGAAAATCACATAAAAGTTTAACACATCAGATAACAAAACGAAGGTTTTATTATTTCTTGAATTTATTACATAGGTGTTCAAGTTCACCCTAGACTATGCCTCTAATAGGCTACATCATACAATACTATGGCTACTGCATAACTTGATCTTCAGATATGAAGTCCTCATCCTTGATTCCTCGCACGGTTTTCTGCTTCGTCGAGGATCATGTGGAATGCCCTTGGACTTGGTGGCGTTTCTGGTCCTGCCACTTTATTTTTCCCCGGGCAGTCCCTAGAAATATGCCCTTCTTTGTTACATCCATAACACACCTTCTTGTTGGACGCACACTTGCTGGCGTAATGCCCTGTCTTTCCACATTTGTAGCAAGTCACCTCCTCGTTACATTTCCGGAAGTGCTTCTTTCTACACTTCTTGCACCACTTGGATTCACCTCCTCCTCCTTCTTCCGTTTTTGAGAATTTCTTTTCCTTGTTGGATTTTGAAGATCCTTCATGTTTCCTTTTCTCGCCAACTTCAGCTCTCTCCAGACCTTTTTCCCTAATCTGGGTCTCAACATTCCTGGCTGCCAGATGGCTCCTTTCAAAGTGGTTGCTTGCTTGACCATTGGTCCAAAGTCTGCTGGTAATCCATGGGCAAACTTATTGACCTTGGAGAGCTCAGTTGGAACTAGATAAGGAACAAGCTTCATTTTCTCCGTAAAACTTGCAGCATACTCGATGACACTCATCTTTCCCTTCTTTAGATTCTGAAACTCGTTATTGATCTCCAGAATATCCTGTTCAGAGCAGTACTGCATCTTTAGCTGCACCAGAAAATCCTCCCATGACATCTTGCTCGCTTCTCCTTTGGGCATCGAATCAGCTAGAAGCTTCCACCAGCTTAGTACTCCATATTTCAATAAAGGAATCGCGAGAGCGGTCTTTTGCCTGTTGCTACACTCGCAACTCTCAAACATCGTCTCGATCTTGGAGATCCAGTTCATGACGTCCACCGGCGTCGGGCTTCTAGATAGACTCGGTGGTTTGGACGCCATGAAGTCCTTGTATTTGCATCCACGTCCATCATTTACTCCATCCTGGTGGTTTTGCCTAACTATTGGTGGGTTAGCTTGACCAACAGTCCCACTGTAGTTTCCCTCCTCAGTCTGCCCTTCGTTCAACTCGGGCTGTTCAATCTATATGGTCGCTTCCTCTCGATTTTGTTGGAGCAAACGTCTGGTTTCCTCCATTTGACGATCCAACATCGCCTGGATCATCGCTTGCACTCTGGCCATCGTTATTGGCTCAGCAGCGGCTACCACAACCGGTATTTGCTCAATCACTGGGGGCTGATTTCAGTTCCCATTTGCATTCACGTTTCCGCTACGTGTTCTTGCCATCTTGATCTATACACCGAATGAGGTGAATCTAGACCTTTACTTAGGATTGACGTTTAAATCATCCTTATCACTCCAAAACGCTTACATGCTAGTTCTAATATCGTATTCGTACGTTTAGAATCCTAAACACATAAGGTTTCCATATCCGGTCAGCAACAGACCATAGATCCGATCAAACTATAGCATAACAAATCATTTAGCACATAAAAGCAATTTAGGCATCATTCCTAAAATAAGCTAGTGCTCACACCTCACAATCATCGCTTAGCATTCTAAGTTTAAGTCTAGAAATAAATCCATATTCCTAGTTCGCTTAAACTAATGCTCTGATACCAACTGTGACATCACCAATTTTCACGGCTAGAAAAGACCGATTTTGTTTATGCTTTATAAAAATTAGAGTTCTTCTTTAAAAAAAATGTTGCGGAATTTGTTCCTAGAAAAACACGATAAATACGTTATTAAAACATTTTTGAAGAAACGTATTTTATTCATTTTAAAATGTTTGGGATGTCATCATTAATACAGAAACATAAGCATAAACAGAACTTACATTCATTTACACTAGTGATCTACATCTCTTTAAATCTCTCAGTGTAATGTGACTTCATATCAACACCTGTGATATAAATAAACTGAGTGGGTCAGGTTGGGAAACCTGGTGAGTACATAGGGTTTTCAACCCACAATAATATAATTATTATGTTCAAACAAACAAACAATCAACCCAATTACCCGGCCCCATTATCTTCTTTATTCTTAAGGATCTACCCTAAGAATCAACCACTCCTCGTTTATACATTCCTAAGGATCATCCTAAGGAATCGGCACGAAGTCCATCGTCACCAGGGTTTAGGCACTAAGTCTGCATAGTCGCCAGAACTTATACAATAGGCACTAAGTCTGCATAATCGCCAGGGTTTTGGCACCAAGTCTGCATGATCGCCAGGGTCTAGGTATCAAGTCTGCATGATCACCAAGGTTTAGAGTACACCGAGTGAACACATCGTTCACAACACCTACAGGTTGCGAGCCTGCTAGTGTTCCACTGGACTATCTAGGATAGTCCGTGGTTGTCATCCATACTCTGCTGAATGACGGGGACATCGTTTGGGAAAAAGCTTCTCACATCGCACACCTCTCACCCATACCTCATAGTCTATATCACCTCTTAACTCATCATCCAACTCATATTTCATCTATTATATCTACCCATGTTTTACCCCAACATTTTCGTAGATATAAAATACATATATAGTTTAAATCATTTAGAACATGTATAAAATCTTTCACCGAGCATAAACAGCAAGTAAACAAACAATATGCACACATAGCACGTAGTAAATACTTCATATCTATGTGTAAGTTGAAGGGGACCATGCACTCACCTGAAAGGTGATGACTCAGCACTCAGACAGCGCTTTGATACTCTCAAAACGATTTTCCTTCGATAAAACCTAGTATCGATACCACTAGGGTTTAGTTTAACGATAACCGCGACAAATTAATTGTCTGACTATTATTATTATTATATAAGCATTAATAACACTCAATATAACTCATAATAATAGCCCAAATAATTATTTTAAGGACCTAATAACATTCCTATAATTATTTGAAAGCTATATTAAAAATTGCGTAAGCGTAGCACACTTACAGCGAATTTTATCGAAAACCGGAATTTAATTGGAGCAGCGTTTCGAAACCGAAAGACTCCTTTTTCTCGGGACTCCGGGAGCCTCGGGGCTTCCTTAGGGTGCTAGGGGTTTAATTAGGGCTTACGGGGGGTTAAAACCCTTCGAGAGAGAAAGAATTTTAGAGAGAGAAAGAAATTGGTGTGTTTTGCTCGGCATTCCTCGCAGCCTATTTATAGGCATGAGCCTTCAGAGGTACGCTGCGCGTATAGCAGCATTACGCTGCGCGTAGCTTCGGATGAGACTGAGGCGTGGCAAGCTTCGGATGGTGAGACGTGGAGGCTTGTGGACCGAGGAAGAGTTCTTCTATGCGGGGCGTTCCGAACCTCGTACGCAGGGCGTCGGATGCTAACGCTGGGCGTATACGAGGGGGTTGCGTGTCATGAATCCGAGGCGAGGCTTTCTTCAGCGATGGACGGTCTAGATCGAGCCACGTCATCGCATCTATCAATAGCATCGCAAATTCAAGTTTAATCTTTAAAAATTCGTAACTTTTGCATACGAGCTCCGTTTTCGACGTTCTTTATATCCACGCGAAGGCAGGAACATACTCTACAACTTTCTTTTAGACTTCATCGGCTAATTTTGAATCGATTTTAAATTTTATATTATTAACAGGCCTGGACAGGATTGGTTCGTTAAATCCTCATAACTTCTTCATTTGACATCCGTTTTCACCCATCTTTTTCTCGTTACGCTACTTTTAACGAGATCTTCGATTCTTGTTTAGGTCGTGTCGGCTAAAATCACTCGATCTAATATTCGAATTTCGGGCAGTACACTGCTACTCCGAAACTTCGAAAAATCATAACTTCTTCATACGAAGTCAGATTTGGGCGTTCTTTTTATCGATGTTTTTAGTTTAACATATTCTACGACTTTTGTTTAGATTGCTAAGGCTAAATCTCGCTCTATCGTAAATTCACTATTTACGCTTCCCGGTATCTTGTCGGTTCCGTCGCGAAACTTCAACGGGTCATAACTTCTTCGTTATAACTCGGATTTCGGCGTTCTTTATATGTATGGAAACCTTGTGACATATTCTACAACTTGGTTAAGATTATTTGTTCTAAATAATCTTTTGTCGAAAAGTCGTTTTCGACCTCTATTGCCTCTAAATTTACTAGCCCGGATCTACGAGCGTTACATGAAGGTTACAAATAAAAGAAATAAAGAGACCCGAAGAGTATATGGGTCATATGTGATTTCATTTTACAAGATATACTGAAAAGAGATATGAAAAATATATTAATCAGTTTGAAAGTACCGTAGTGAAGGAAGTACTTCAAGAGTTTTGATTTGAAAAGAAAAAAAGAAATTCATTCACCCTTGGAGACCTAAAGCGGTATGCGGTACCTATCAATTCAAAAAGAACTGTGGGTTTGGGTTCATCATTCCTAGAATTTCCAAAAATCCATTCAACTTTGTAGCATCGAATGCCTTAGTAAAAACATCAGCTATTTCTTCGTGAGTGGGCACAAAAATGAGTTTTATGTTACCTTTGAGAATGTAGTCTTTGATGAAGTGGTACCGTAGTTCAATGTGCTTTGTCTTAGAGTGATGAATAGGATTATGTGCAATCGCTATTGCACTCTCTGAATCACAGTAAATGAGCACCCGCAACATCCTGTAACTGTAGTCTATAAGTTGAGTCTTCATCCAAAGGACTTGGGAACAACACCTGACTACGGCCACATACTCTGCTTCTACGATAAACAAAGAAACATAGTTTTGTTTCCTTGAAGACCAGCTTACTAATCTTCCTCATAAGAATTTGCATGCACCGGAAGTACTTTTACAATCTAATTTGCACCCTGCATGATCTGCATCTATGAATGCTTGAAGACTGAAATCATTGCCCGTAGGATACCAAATGCCCATAGCTTGGCTCCCTTTTAGATATCTGTAGATTTTCTTAACTGCAGTTAAGTGTGACATTTTGGGATCAACCGGTTACCAAGCACAAAAATCCGTTGCAAATACAATATCTGGTCAACTGGCAGTGAGTTACATCAATGACCCAATCATGCCTCGGTAGGTTTTGTGGTCAACTGACTCGCCGGTAGGGTCAACTAAGATCTTATACCCAAAGGCCATCAGGACCTTGGCTGAAGAGAAATTGTCCATCGAAAATTTCTTCAACAACTCAGTGGTATACTTTTATTGATGAATGAATATCCCTTGAGCGATTTGTTTAACCTTAATTCCTAGAAAGAAGTTGATATCTTTGTTCATGCTTATTTGAAACTTTCTTGTCATGAGCCTTCCAAAATCATGCACCATACCCTAATCTGTTGATTTGAAAATGATATCATCCACATATATTTGAACAAGCAACAAGTGATTATCATTTACTTGTCTAAATAACATGGGATCAATCACACCTCTTTTGTATGTTGTGGCGACAAGAAACTCAGAAAGAGTCTCATACCTTGCTTTAGGTGCTTGCTTAAGACCGTATACTGCTTTCTCTAGCTTGTAGCAGTGGTTTGGAAATTCTAAACTTTCAAAGCCTAGAGTTTCTTGTAGGTATACTTCTTCCTTCCGTTCTCCATTCAGAAAGGCACTTTTTACCTCCATCTGATGCACCTTGATGTTCTTATGAGCCGCATATGCTAGAAAGATGCGTATAGCTTCCATTCTTTCTATAGAGGCATATGTTTCATCGTAGTTGACACCCTCAAGTTGACTATATCCCTTGGAAACTAATCGAGATTTGCTTCTTACCACCACACCAGATTCATCTGACTTGTTCTTATACACCCATTTTATACCGACGATTGTGTGACCTTTTGGCTTCGGTACCAATTTTCATACTTTATTTCGTTTAAACTCAGCCAGCTCCTCTTGCATTCTAGCAATCCAGTTGGGAACCAAAACTGCTTCTTTTGTTGTTCTTGGATTGACTGAATACATGAATGTTGTATAATGACAATGGTTATTTAAATCACTAGAGGATCGAGTTTGAATACCTGAGGGTGGTTTGTCGATGATTTAACCCGATGGATGATCTCTTGTCCAAACATGTAGTCGGGATTGTGATGGTCTATGGCTACGGTTAAGGGGATGTCCTCTATGTCTGAGAAATCTACGGTAGGAGAAGGTAGTTCCCCCTCGATTTGAGAACAGTCGGCAGATGACTACGGTAGGTAAAGGAAGTTCCCCCTTGGATTGATGAAGGGAGTTCCCCCTGAACCATGGATAGTTCCCCCTGGGCAAGTGATGTTGGTTCCCCCTAAACTAACGAGTGACAAACAATCCTTGGTTCCGATTTTGTGTCAATGTTTTCAACTGCTTCATTATCTGAGTCTTATAATACGTTTGATTGAATGGTTGGTCTACAGGTGGATTCTGGAGTAGTTTCTTTAAGTACTGGAACCTCTACGGTTGTAACTTCCAAAGGAACAATTCTTTCCCCCTCAACCAAATAGGTGGAAGAATTGAGTGATGTTCCTTTAGATATGATTTGTCCAGATACTTATGCATGTTGCTATTGAGCCACCAAACACACCAAGATCTCTGAAAGATGAGTTGTTTCTGTAGGATCAAAGAGGGTGTCATAATTAACTTCTACTATGTTCAAAGGACTCGAGGATATGGGGATATCACTTTCCATGACGTACTTGGTCTCTATGGAAGGGGCAGAGATGCAGACGTAATAGTCATCAAACTTCACATCATAACTTTTGACTATTAGTCTGGTATGCCATATGAGAACCCTATAAGCAACCTTGTTGGTTGAGCAACCTAGGAATATACCTTCATCAGACTTTGGTGCAAATTTGTTAAGATGATCCTTGTTGGTGGTCAATATATATATATATATATATATATATATATATATATATATATATATATATATATATATATATATAACCAAAAATGTGAAAGAAGCGTATGTTGGGTTTATGGTTATTAAAGGCATTCATAAGGAGTCTTATCGAGGTGTTTGCAAATGATGCTTCTATTTTGAACAAAGCATGCATTTGCCACTGCTTTTGCCCAGAAGTATAGAGGAAGGTTGGCAAAGTTTAACATCGGTATAGATGCTTCGACCAATGTTCGATTTCTTCGCTCTACTACTCTGTTTTTTGCGGTGTGTAGGATGACGAGAAGTTGTGACTGATGACCTTTGAAACCAAGAAGATATTTAAGAGTTGATTAGTGAATTCAGTGCCTTTGTCACTTCTTATCCTTTTGACTGGTAGCTTTATTTGGAGCTCTATATCTTTTATGAAGTTTATCATGACTTGCGGTGTGCCTGATTTGAGTCTCAAGAAGAAGACCCAAGTGAATCGAGTAAAATCATTTACTATAAGCAGAATGTATTTCTCGTGATGAAGGTTGGCTACGGTAGATGGACCGTAGAGATCGATTTGAAGTAGCACTAAGGGTTCAACGATCGAAGAATCTACTATCATAGGATAGCTACCCTTGTTTGTTTTCCACATTCACAAGTCGGTCATAACATATCATTTTTGTATTTCAAGATTGGCAATAGACGAACTAACTCTTCAGTCACTAGGATGTTGATGTATCTGAAGTTGAGGTGAGCTAGTTTGCGCTGCCATAACCAACTCACTTCCGATACTACCTTGGACAGAAAACACAACTGCGGTTTGCCAATGATCAAAGAGACGTCCAGCGGGTACATCGTCCCTTCAGATTTGGACTTGATCAAGCATGTGTTGTTATCACTTGTCATGATGTAGAAGTATTCATTATCGAACTCAACTCGATGCCCAGCTTTGCATAACTGGCGCACACTAATCGGATTATGCTTTAGTCCCTTTACGTAAGAAACTCTTTGAATGGAGAAGCTCCTCATAGTCAATACTCCATAACCTCTTATTGTTTCATTTGCATTGTTTCCAAAAGTGATGTGTCCACCATTACTGATGGCCTGAAGTCTTTAAGGTATGCCAACCTTCCAGTCATGTGCAAGGAGCAGGCACTGTTGATTAACCATTCCTCCTTTTGTTCCTCCTTGTACATTGCCTACAAAATCAGAGGGTTAGTTTGGGCACCCAAACAGGTTTGGAGCCTAAGGAACGTGTGACATTTTCTTAACAAATGCATGCTCATGAGACTTTTGCACATGTTTCTTTTCTTGGTTTATTCCAAGTTCAGGACGTTTTACCCTTTTTGGAAAAGTCACAAGTTGGGACATGATGTGACTTTTGAAGTGGATAAAAACCAAACGTAAGATTTTTCTCATTTAACCAAAATCCATATTTTGTCAAATTTCCGGAAGGTGAAGTTTCTTTCGTGTGTCCGGTCCTTGAATGGTGTTTTGCTGGAGTATTCTTAGGATTTAAAAAAGATTTGTCATGTAACGTAGATTTAGGATTTGACTTAGTAACAGATGGAGGTGAGTTTGAAAGCCTTGGAGTTGGGAAAATACCTTTGAAATTCGTATTGTTAAGGTATTTCATGAAAGTGACCTGACTTGTTTTTCACTTCTTAGAAGATTGTTTTGAAAAGATTTTGACACAATGATTTCCCTTTTGTTTGATCCCTCGACTGGAGTGTGATTTTGAAAATTTATTGCAGTGACAGGTTTTTTGAAATTCTTTTTAGAAATCTTGGCTTGTTTTTTGAAAGCTTTATTTTTGAAATTAGCTTCCCGCATTTCACATCGGGATCTGATCTCCATTTGTAAAGCCAGTTTTGCTTGTACTTTTGGTGAGACCACATTAGAAACATTTAGTTGTGGTTTTTTGTGATTCTTTGATTGAGATGAAAATCGAGGACTTGAATCATTAGAACTAGAGAGTTCATGATTTTGTGAACATTAGCCAAATTCAAAGTTGTTAATTGGTAATTCATGCAAGATGGGTTGAAGAGTGGGTGGACTATAGAATGGTGTATGCGGTAGAGAAGATTGAACTACAGTAGAGTAAGTCAAGGATGACTTTGGATTGGGACCTGTTTTGAAAGGCATGGATGGACTATTTTCAACTACTTCAGGTCCTTCTAGAACAATATCTTCATCCACATCTGAACTTGATTGAGAGACAGAACAAATTGTGCCAACAATGGATATGGCTTCATTTGAAATAATGAGGATTCAGGAAGAATTTTCTCGATGACACAATTGTTACTAAGTTCACGAAGTCTACCAAAGTGACACTGAATGTCCTTGGGATATGTCTTACTGTTAACTGGAAACTAAAAAGGTCTATTAGGTGGGACATAGGGACGTTCAGCATTGAATCAGAGAGAGGATGTATCATCGGTTGAGTACCCATTAGACCATCCCTAATTATATGTATTGTCTACGGACCTACAGTTAACAAGATTTTCAATCGCTTCACTTTCATTAAAGATTTTTTCAATTAAAAGATTCAAACGTATAATCACTCTTCGGGCTAAATCCTATTAATTTAAAGCGATATCTAACTAAGTTTCACTTAACATCCTAACATCGTTTTCTAACAATAAGTCCTTTTCTAGCATGGCAACCTTAAGCCTTTTGTCTTCTAGTCTTCCTCTCATATGGTACATCTCTTGGGAAACTATGTTCTTTTCATCTAAGGCTTTGTTGTAGTCTAAAAGGACGGAAGCACAGGTGTCATTATTTCTTTTTAAGTA
Organism: Lactuca sativa; assembly: GCF_002870075.4. NCBI lineage: Eukaryota > Viridiplantae > Streptophyta > Magnoliopsida > Asterales > Asteraceae > Lactuca > Lactuca sativa. The sequence goes on from NC_056630.2 coordinate 284,826,155, forward strand.
AGGTTCACAATTATGCATGCTATAATTATTACAATGGTTCATAATTTTTACCTGCTCGACGATGTTGAGAGTGCCATCTTTGGCCATGTAACAGTAGTTTCTCTATAAACACATCGATCCATTCTCTTTGGTGATTTCCACCATGCAAATCTTCTCTTTCTTCTTGTAGTTTTCAATCTCTTCATCTTCATCTCCTGAGGAATATACTGGATGATCCCTCCTTACTTGAGCAACATAAACTCTTGCTTGTTCTTTTTCCTCCATTTATTGAGCCATTCGGAGATAAAATACCTTGTATTTCACCACATTCTATTTGTAATCTTTGGCAAAGTGGTTTTCCTTGTGACACTTATGACAAATAACGACTCCATCTTTGTCTTCAGTGGTGGTAGAGGAGTCTGAAGGTTTTTTGTATTGTGGTGGCTTCTTAGGAGAAATGTTTTGCAGTTATGAAGGATGATGAGGGTTTCTGTGATTATTTTGTGGGTTGAAGTTACTATTGAAAGGTGGTTTTTTGAGTTGTTGGTTTTTACGAAATGATGGTGGTGGAAGCCTGTTGAACTATTTGCTGACCAAGGCAATAGAATTTTGAAACTCTTCTTCATCGTCTAGTTTAGCATCAGCTTCATACCACTGCAGTGGATTGTCAAATGAGTGTAGGTATGATTGTTTGGTTTTGAGCAATCTAACACTTCCTAAGTGTGCATGCAACCCTAATAAACCTTGGATCTATGTTTTCTTCTAAAATACATGCAAATAATAACTTCCAAGGTTTCTTCCTAACTAGCATAGCATAAGGATTATGAATCATAAAAGTACTAGTAGAAATACATACGTTTTGATGATGGTTGATTGTTTGGAGTTTGAGAGACAAGCACCAATAGTGTGAATGCCTCAAATGGAATCACAAATCACCACAAACACTTGGAAAAATTTGAGAGAGTAGTATACTTTCTTGTGGAATCGTCCACCACTAAGTGTCACACTACTAGTGTCATTTCTTGCATCATATGCTTCTTTATATATTGTGCATGGTTAGGGTGAAACCCTAATAACCCATGTCTATTCCTTTTCAAGGATCCATGGGTTAAAAGCTCCATGGACCATCCATGGACTTCCATATTAGCTTAGCCCATTAACAAATGAGTATTAGCCCACACTATATAAAATATAATAGCCCATAATTTAATCAGTCTTCTTTTTAATCTCTAAATTAATTCATAATTAATTTAAGACTAAAACTAATTAAATAACATGACTTCATATTAATATATTATAACTTATAATATATTAATAAATCGTAAGTATACAATTCTCATAAAATTATCCATAAATCGTTTGGGTGAATTGCAACCCAAATGGACCATGCCGGGTCGGGTCAAGTATGTACCAAATAAGTTATGGACTTAGACACCTTATCCAACAGACTCCCACTTGGATAATTCTAATAACTATATTTGCGTATGTTACTTCAGGAACCAACCAGCAATCGTAGCTCTCGAAAACTCTGTTGAACTATGAAGCGCCATTTTAGATAAGTGATCATATAATCCTCTGTTCTCATGATATCAGCCGGACAAATACATGGAACAACGTCGTACTTATTGTCCAGCAGTTTATTTCCCGATTTCCGATTTGTGTGACAAAGAACTTAATCGAACACATCAATTTAGTTCTGACCAGCCGGTACATAGGTCACAACAAAATCATCGAGGGGCCCAAATATCACTTCTATTTCTAGAAGGAACAAATAAACTTCGACTCATATGCTTGTTCTACTACTTGTTGAATTGTACACAAAGGCACGTTTTATAACATCAAGTTACTGATGCGTTTACGTGCAATCAATGCACAACCAACTCATAGGTAACAACTCATATCTCTAGCTTTGAAGATTTATATGATATTACCGTCCCACGATCACTTGAGATAAATTCCATGAAGTGATACAAGTGAGCGTGGGTTTATTCCAATACTCATAACTTATGAGCACTCATGAATGTTGTAGCAACCATTGATATGACTAAACCCATTTAGCCATCTACAAACTCGATTCATGATAGTCTTGATTCATACCTACTTCCAACATATGAACGACTGTGGAGTGTTTAAATAACTTAGTCATTCGGAAAGAATAACCTAGCTATTTTGGAAGTCAAAACATGCAAAGTGAAACACAATAATAATCGAATCCAATATGGTCTCAGAACCCTTTTGAATATAAATAGAACCACCTTTTATTTATCACCATATTGATTACACATTATTCATTGTATAATGTTTCAAACAATCAACTTAAGACTTGAATAAAAACAACAGTCGTCCCATGCTCCTAGCATGTACATTTTGTTTTTCTAAACAATAGTTATGCCATGCTCCAAGTATGCACACTATGTTTGTCTATGACCCTTACATTGTGATGTAGATCAATTGAACATTATTCCAATGAAACTCATTTCACAATCCCAAATCCTTATTGTAAATGTGAGAATCCCCGATTCCTATCATTTACCAAAAAATCTGTTAGATTTTAAACTTTTATGCATTGTTCCTCTTGTAATGATTATGCACAAAGTCACCAAAACCTTGTCACCGTTCATTACAGAGTATTCCAAAGAAGGTCAACTTCTATGGAACGGAAGTCTCATATTCAAAGTACATTGCTTTGAACATCCTTCTTGCATTAAGGTTTTCTAATCTTACATAGATTGAATAACTTCCACCTATGGAGACATTTCCATAGTCCCATTTTGACTATCACTTCCGAACAAGAGTTACTTCTTTTCAGAATATGTCAATATGGTCCTTTCTGACAACTTACATCATACTTCCAACTTTCCCTGAGCAACCAATCTTTGGCGAACCTCATATTGTCCTCGACAATTGCTTAATCACTTTACTCATATCCAGTTCTAGACTTTTCCCTTCTCAATGCCTTAAGCATTTGGAAAATTTAGAAAAGATGAATATTATAGCACATGCAATCGATCCTATATCCGAAGCATATGGGACACGATTCATGATGTTTGACATAAAGACATGATACCAGACAAGTCTTTTGCTACAATATTTTTTATTTGCCATGTTTTCAAAATTTAACTATGAAGAGGGATGCCGTAATCATAATCAAATTTTGAAAACGTAATATATATAGAATTTCTTCAAGTTGAACCATTCCAACATAAAATTCATATACATATTCTTGACTAAAGATGATTAAAATCTCAATCTAAGCTTTAGAATTGAAATGAAGTATAATTTCCTCTCCCTTAATTATAGCAAAACAACTTTTCAACCCCTACAACTTCACGAATTGAAACTTTGTTTTCTATAATTAACATTGCTAACTTGCAACACTAAATGTAATAATCATGCTCCCACTAACATGATGATTATCAGCATAACACTTATGCTCCCACTAGCTCCGACATATTTCCAGAAATCTGCTGGACTTCTGAAATTTAGATTCATACACCCTTTCTTAGATAGCTCACATGTGTGTCTAAACAATTTTCAGAACTATGAAAAGGGATACCATAGTCATAATCTTAATTGTTTAGACGGTTGCCATTTCTCACAAGTCCATGTTAGTGTGTCGGTGAACCACACACGCTCCACTAACGACTTTTGAAAATGCATATAACACAATTGATATCTATGTAAAATTTACTTAGTGAAAGCGTTTCCTCACCATCATTTTCATGAATCGAAGAGAAACCTTATGACACTTAGATTTTATAGTGTATGAGTTCCTATCCAATGTGAATTTGTCAAAACCATAATCACAAGATAAGGTTAGTGACAAATTCAGCCTTACATGGATTAAACTTGTTCAGTCTTAGTTTCTTGTCACCTTGGTAGCACAAGGCCCACCAATGCTGCCAAGTTGAACTCTGATAACTCACATGCAAATTCAACTTATTTGAAGTAGGTACAGAAATAAGAATTATGTCAACATGATAGGTTGCAAACCTTAAGTCGTGTGCTAGTGATAAATTACAGGGTTTACTCTTGATTAAATCTTGAAACTCTTTCAGGATCTTTAAGGCTCCGACTGTCCCCTTGACATATAAGTTTCCCCAGTCAAGAACCATTCCTTGACAAAACAAATATTCAAGGGACAGTGCGGATTCTTATCAAGACTAACACTTCACACAATTGGTCTTAGTTGGTCTTTGTCTCATCCAATACATCACAACTTACCAATCTCAAATGCACAAGAGTAGAAAACATTTTACTCTTACATTTGACTAGTGTTAATAAATCTTCGTTTATGTCACTCAAAGTTACAATCTTGGAGTATGACTCTAAGAATTGTTTTGGAACCAAGTATGACTCATCTTCTTGATTTTCACCAATCCAACAATTCATGACCTCTCTTCTTAGCCATAACAATGCACTAAGACGTCCTTAGAGTATGAATTTGTGATATGGTTTCATAATCATTAAGATGATCATGAAATACGATACTAAAGTACTCTCCCATCCTTTCAGATTTGAGAAACTTTTATCTTTCTGCCTAATTTGATTCTTCTCATTTGTTTTGTCATAAATTGTAACCTTTCCAATGTTACAGAATTATACTTAACCTTATAAGTATAATCGTATTTACTAATCTTTAGTAAATCATGACAAATCAATCTTTGTGGTGGACCTTGACCAGCGCACACCCAGTGTACCTAATTCCTTAGTCCTTCAATTGACTCACATATACATGTGATCAAAGAATTAGTCTTAATTTTCAAAGATGAAAATTCTCATTCATCATACAATACAACTTGTATGATTCCAAGTTTCTGTCCAATTGAAACGTGGGTGATGAAAAACTTTCTTCATTTGGTAAATTCAGACACTACCACAAATGAAAGAATCAAATCCACTTTCCAATATTGCTATTACTGGAAACATATAAGCAACAATTCTCCACAGATGTCATTGTAAGGATATTTTTAAAATAAATAAAATTAAAACCCTTTTGTTCTTTTATTTTAAAACTTTGCGGAAAAACTTATCCTTACAATCCACATGAAAACCTTGTTGTTATCTATTCATAAGCAATATATTATAACTCTTAAGCAATAGCTCAAAATTCTGATTACCGAACCATGCGATCGAAACCCACCTTCGCAATCAGAATCAACATATACTTACTTTATGCTTCCTATCTTTTCTTTGATTCTTAAAACATCAGCATGTGACCCATTCACATTATGTAATAAGAATCTTTAAATAGGAACTTAATAGAGTTATACAGTGGACTTTACCCGAAGTAGAGTCAAATCTCTTGACTTGATCAACCTTATGACCTTTCAGGTGAATAGGGCAGCTTCACAACCAATGCCCCTTCCTTTGGCAACAAAACACATGGACCCTTTGGTAATGGCACATGAGACTATCTCAGACTTAGCCTTTCTCTTTACCATTTGGTCAACCGAGTTGACTATGGCCGACCCCTTTCGATTGGGAAGATAAATGCTTTTCTAGATATCCAATGCTACCATTGTCAATGTCCATTTAAGACTTGGGAAGTTGTTCTTTTAATCAAATTTGCTTTACTGGTGTTCCAAATCATTGCTGATTCCACAACACCAAGCAAATAGATAACATCATTAAGGGTTATGTCATAGTCTGTCTCATAGTAGTCCCAAAAAGACTCACTATGTTACTAAGAAAGTGATTGAACATCCAACTTTCACGAGACTTTGACACCCAACTCTCCCGGCTTGTCAATATGTGACGTTATCTCCAAGATGTGAGCACACATAGACTATGCTTGCCAATAGGGATTGAGTGACTTCAAACTTTTCAAGAACTTGTGGGTGAGGGAGAATAATTGGAGGAGGTGGAGGAAGTGAAGCATGATGTTGAGGGACACCATCTTCAAGAGATTTGGGAAGATCATAGTTGTCTGAACCAGGCATCTATAATGGGAGAAAATCAAGTTAGTTGATTCAAATTCCTTAATATAACACCCAATATGAAATATTAAGGCTAGGACCCAACACAATATTTTATAATTTAGAAGAGGGATGCCGTAATCCAAGCTATAAAATATTTGAAGGTAGGCGAATGGCGATTCACCAATTTCCACCATGAAAAACGAAATAATTTATTAGGTTTTAATTGGATTTGAAATTCCTAGATCTTTTGAGATTCATTGAACTTTTCAACGGCATGTTTCAATCTCGAGTGTGCCCTCTCAAATTTTGTGACTGGGATGCCAAGGATCACAAAACAAGGTGTGAATAACCATACCAATTCACTTGGTACCCTTAATATTATCACCCAATCAATGTGCCGGTTAACCACACACGCTCCATTGATCTATGACAAACATTAAGTCACCCTTCTTGATCCTTACTAGTCCAAGTTAGTGTGTCGGTTAACCACACATGCTCCACCAACGACTTGGTAAGGTACAAAGTGTGAATTCCATGGGCTAGCACCAAATTCACATTTTTCCTAAAGGAACTAAGATTGGGAATTAAATAAAACATTTAGTTACTTTATAATAATCATTATACTTTTAATGAGAATTTAAAGTCATTGTCCTACCCGTTCGGCTAACGACCCCCCACCAGTCAAGCAAGCGGTGGGTGAGAGTGGACACCCATTAACTTGTCATTTTATAGGCAACAACCTTATACCCACCTTATAGTCCGGCTTCGTGAATGAGGCCTACTAACGGTAAAACGACTTGTTCTTATACATACATATATATATATATATATATATATATATATATATATATATAATAATTAACCATTAATGTTATAAATAGTATAAGTGTTGAATTTTAACTTTTAAAACTCTAGGATGTGGAATTAAATTTTGTGTGAGACTTTACAAATTCCAAAACTTGAGGGCAAGTTTTGAACAATTCATAAACTTTTGGATATTCATAACTTATGAGTTTTAATTAAGTGTTTAAAACTTTTAATGAAGAGTCTCTTGGAAATCCATAACTTGAGGACAAGTTATGAAGTCCATAAAAGCATTTATTAGAAAAACTCTTCAAAAGTGTAACTTACGACTTCTTAAAAAAACATTTAAAAGAAAAACTTTTGGAATTCCATAACTCGAGGACAAATTATGAATTCCATTGAAACACATTAAGATCAAGAATTAACTAACAAACAATTTGCAAATAATTCCTATGATCTAACAAAACTCATATGAACATGAACATCCACATCAACAATTTCAAGAATCGTATGAACACATATAAACTTGAAATTTTGATTATAACTTTGAAATTGGTCCACCGTCATCATTACCACATCAAAAACAGGTTTTATGAGTCCAAAACAGTTTAAGGTAATGATTCTAGACCAATTCCAGCACCAAAACTCGAAGATATGCAGTCTGAGGGTCCAAGTCGTCGAGTACATGAACCAACTCGCCGAGTTGGATGAATTTTCTCTTGGACTCGTCGAGTCCCTTCAAGGAATCGGCGAGTCTGCTGTGCAGACAACACATAAACTTCGATTTTCAGCAATTTGCATCAAGTATTCAAGAAAACAAGCCTAGGCTCTGATACTACTGTTGGGTTTTGAGCAATCTAACACTTCCTAAGTGTGCATGCAACCCTAATAAACCTTGGATCTATGTTTTCTTCTAAAATACAACCAAATAATAACTTCCAAGGTTTATTCCTAACTAGCATAGCATAAGGATTATGAATCATAAAAGTACTAGTATAAATACATACCTTTTGATGATGGTTGATTGTTTGGAGTTTGAGAGCCAAGCACCAATAGTGTGAATGCCTCAAATGGAATCACAAATCACCACAAACACTTGGAAAACTTTGAAAGAGTAGTATACTTTCTTGTGGAATCGGCCACCACTAAGTCTCACACTACTAGTGTCATTTCTTGCATCATATGCTTCTTTATATAGTGTGCATGGTTAGGGTGAAACCCTAATAACCCATGTCTTTTCCTTTCCAAGGATCCATGGGTTAAAAGCTCCATGGACCATCCATGGACTTCCATATTAGCTTAGCCCATTAACAAATGAGTATTAGCCCACACTATATAAAATATAATAGCCCATAATTTAATCAGTCTTCTTTTTAATCTCTAAATTAATTCATAATTAATTTAAGACTAAAACTAATTAAATAACATGACTTCATATTAATATATTATAACTTATAATATATTAATAAATCGTAAGTATACAATTCTCATAAAATTATCCATTAATCGTTTGGGTGAAGTGCAACCCAAATGGACCATGCCGGGACGGGTCAAGTATGTACCAAATAAGTTATGGACTTAGACACCTTATCCAACAATGATAACTCTACTGTATATGGATACTGAGGAGCTTTAAACTATAGGGTTTAAGCCATCAAAGCAAGTGGTCCTCCTAGATATGTGCAGTCCTTTAACATCGTTGATTCTTGTGCTTGGAGTTCACCATAAAGTTTGCATACAGAGAGTGTGTGCATCTTTCTATTTCCTTGGACTATCATTTTTTTCGTGGTCCATTGTTTACCTAAACCATTCAGGAATTGTAGATTTGTCTCGTGATTGCTTCGAAATGTATCATCATTTGATAGTTTTGTGATGATGAGGTTGAACCTTTTAAACGAGTCTTCAAGACTTTCATCGGGGAGAGCTTTAAAGTTGTTGAACTCATTGAGTGCAGTGGTGAGTTTCTTGTCTTGAGCTTGTTTATACCCTTGATAAATATTTTTTAGTACATCCCAAATCTCCTTGGTAGATTTGCAGTTAATGATGATGTCAAAATTGACTGGAGCAACACCACATGAGATTTTATAGAAGGATACGACATCTTTCTCCATGTTTTCAAGATCATCATTGGTTGGTTGATTCATAGCTGCCTGAGCTCCACCAAGTCATGCATGAGCACCATCTGCTTGAACAGGAGTGAGAACAGAGATATGGGGTCCTTCTTCCATAGATCTCCATACGTCTCTACCGAGCCTCTTAAGATACCTTTCCATTCATTGATACCTATGGTGGTATTCATTTGCAACAAGTATGGGAGCTCTGTTTGAGCCTCTAACATAGTTGCAAGTTTTTAATGATAAATCGTGTGCTATATTTCCTTTGTTTTTTTATTTTTTTAAGAATGAGCTTCAGTGGTATAGAAGGCTTTCTAAAATCAAAGTTTTGTTTATAAAGCAACCTCTATGGCTCTGATACCAATTGTTGATAGAAAAACTTTTGAAGAACACTTCAACAAACGTTAGTATAAGATAATAATTTGAGGAATAAATTAATCTCAGTGATCATTGTTAGCTCAACAATAAGTTAGAAACGTTAGATTGCATAAATATAAATGACAACAAGTTATATCAATTATACACCAAGTTTATTCATAACAAGGATTGCATGCAAACACAAGTTAATAAATGTGATCAACTTAACGTGAAGAGGAACTCAGATTATCAGTTAAGATAGAATAGAGATGAATGATCTTTGTATTTTGATAATAGTTTTGGAAGTGGGTAATTTTACACAAAGAAGGAAACTCTATTTTTAGAGACCCAAAAGGTTACATTGGTAATAAACAAATACTATTCAACTAGACTGATGTAACCAAGCAAGTTTCACTAGAGAAAACAGAGTAAACACGTTATGTTAATAAAGTAACTTCAAAGCCTTCGTTCATCATTCATCTATGCGGTATTTGTTACAATTGTGTTTGCAGTTGCGGTTCACAAAAGGCTTTCTCCAACTTCGGTGGTCAACCTCTTCTTCGGTAGTAGCAGCAACCTAGACGATGGTTCCTTAGCTAAAGAGGGTAACCTTTTTGTATCAACATAAATTAATTTCAAGAACAATGGAACCGTCATGGATATTTTTTTAGAATTAGAGAAGGTTTTATTAAATGCAAACAAGCTATGTACTTCACAATTTATGGATGTGTCGACCAAAAATTCATTTTGTAGATAATCGATTGACAGTATAGTAACTTAGTAAGGTTATTTCATCATTTTGTAAGGTTTTGTTAACCAATGGATATGAAAATTACTATCATTTATGAAACCCCGTAAAAGCTTACATATTATTGTTTAAAAATCACATTACACTTTCTTTCGTTATACTTGATGCCTAGGATTACTTGGGACTTTCATATGGCTAAAAGAAGTGGTATTTATGTAAAATTCAAACATTTTCATGTAGCTTTTAATTAAGTTGAATGCATTATTGTCCATTTCAACTTGCTTCTCTAGTATCGCACTTGCAGCACATGCTTATTCAATTTTTTCATAGAATTGAGAAACTCTTGTATATCTTAAGACATAATCAAGAGCATTTTCATATTATAAAAAGATAACTTTCTACACTCCTTAGTTTTTGAAGGTAATAATAGGATTTCCAAAACTAGTAATCGATCTTACACACATTAACAATGGTGAATCATTTCTAATACAATCATACCAGTAAGAGCTAGTTTTGTTAATTTATAAACTTAATGACCAAATGTTGACTATTTAAATACCATATATCTAGGAGTATGTTGCTTTGTGGTCAAAGTATAAAATAGGGAAGATCCTTAAAAGGATTGGTCAAATGGTGCTGAAAATGAGAACAATGAAGCTTTGGAGTCATTTTTGCCATTTCTCAAAAGTTAAAAACTAGTTAGAGGGATCCTCCCTCATACACTTTGAGAAAACATTTTTGTATAAATGGGTATTTTTATGAGTTCGTGGAGATGTAGAGCTGAATTATGATGGCTTAAAGAGGTCGTGAAACTGGGGTTTCATCTAAGCCTTTAAATATAAAGTCGGCTACCTAATGATGGTGAATAGATTGATTTTATATGTAGAATTGTGGATGGTTTTGATGGTATAACTTTCATTATTCATTGTATCAACTCCAATATGGTTGTAGTGAAGGTTTGGTAGAGATGTTGAGCTTCAAGCCCTGCTAATGGAGGAATAAAATCCATGAACCTTGATTTGGGAAGTTTTGGATGTAAAAATTCATGATTTCAATGATTCGAATCAAATCCTATATGAATAAGAGTGATGCTTATTCATTAATAGTCATGGAGTAAAACAATTGACGCAACCTTTACTACGTAGCTTTACAAGTAATTTCATGGATGGAATCCCCTATTCCATTCCATTAGTTCCAATGATCGATCTCTATAAAAAAATATATATATACGTATATTATATGTAGAATTATGGATGAATAAAGAGTTTTAATAATTCATCATGATAAATTAGCCATTGGAAGTTATTATGACCTTTGGTTGTGTTGTAATTTTCACATAAACACCATTAACGCTAATGTGACCTCGAAAGGTCTTAATGATTAAGTCATAATAAAGTGGGCTTTGTTGCGTATTTCTAAGTCTAATAATGCTTATTTAGTTCATTAAAACTATTTAGTGAAGTTTGGTGGTCATTGGAGGTCTATAGTGCAAAGTACATGGCTTAAATGAGAAAAAATACACTTTTAGGGTGACATGCACTCGCGAAACGAGGCATGTCACCATAGTGTAAAGTGTAGAGATCCTGATTTTGATGATATGTGCAGAATTGTAAAGATCTAGTGAATCTTACAAACATCAAGAACACAATGAGTAAATAAACACATTTAAGCTCCATTAAAATAGTAAGAGTACAAGTGGGTTTTGAATATTTTCTCACTAAACTAACACTCACAAATGGGTCTGACAAGTTCTTAACTAAATGGGATTCACTCACTTCCTATTTATAGGAAAGACTCAACCCATTTACATATACAAGAAGGTAAGATACATCTAAGGATAACTTTGCACCCTAACATTCTCCCCCTCAAAGTTAGGATTGGATGTCCTGGCTTCAATTTCCAAATGAGCTCACACAATCAAGAACAACTTCCCCTCGAAGTAACACCGGTCTTCAAATCTGCAACTGAATACTCGAGAAGCTTCAAATACCTTTTTCTGCATTATCCCCCTTTTTATATTCGACAAGTGATTATAAAACCCACAAAGGATGAGAAGCGCTCGAGGAATAAATTTGACGAATCTCCCCCTTGATGTGTGATAAAAATGAAACCATGGAAATCTTGCACAAAAAACAATGACAAAAAGCTGAGAAATTTTTCCAAATTTTGTGAAAATTTTCGACTTTTGGATGAGAGTTGCAAGAATTTCAAAATCTAGGTATAAACTGTCAATTTCGTAATTCTGCAGGGACCCGTTCCGCCAAAACAGCTTCCAATGCGAAACATTACTCCAAATGCAAACTCGACATAAAATGTCAATTCACATAAGCTTTAGGTACCTAATTCAAAAATATTCTCATTTCTCATAATTTTTATCCCAAATGTGAAACTGGGTAAAATTTGCCAATTCGTAGAAACTATAGGGATGTAAATCGAAAATTTTGCATACTTCACAAAACTTTACTCCCATTGTGAATGTGGGTTAAAGCTTCCAATTCATTGAAATTGTAAGGACCATATGCGAATATTTTCCTTTCTTCCCCAAATTTTTACCAGATGCGAATAAACAAACCACATAGAATGCGAACGACGATTAGCTCAAGTCGAAATCGTTGTCCATAAGTTTAATAACTCCTTTCACAAAATTCATCCCAAATCGACATTACCATTCAATACTTTCAAAATCAAAATTTATCCCAAATAAATTTAGATTTGAAACTCGACTCCGAATCAATACTAGATGTGAATAATCAATAAAAACCATCACATGTCGAACAAAGCCATCAACCGTCAAATGCGAAACTATCATCTTTCGATGCGAAACTCAATTGTGACCCTAAAAGCAAATCATTTTGTTTTACACATTGAAATAGCCTGGTACACATTGAAATCTACTTTAACTCAAGTATAAGTCTTTGATGCGAAACCATTCGTCTTAATCATTCTGCTTTCAATTTCTCTTCAACACAGAAAATTAAGTTCGACATCATCAACCCAAATCAACCAACTCAAGCCCATTCTACCCCACGACTATTTCCGTATGCGAATCAAGAAACATAACATCATCACCATTAGAAACCAGTCGACTTAAATTTCGACACCAAGCCACAACGTCAACAGTCGACTGCAATTTTGACTCCAAACAAGTAAAATTCAATCACCAATCAAACTTCATTTAGATTCCATATATGCTTTTGACTTTCGATTTTCAACCAACATCTGTCGAACTCCTCAATCTCAATTTCAAATAATACGCTTTCGAATTTGTATCATCGACTCACGATACGATTTCAAAACAATCCATTCTCAAATCATCGACATCAAAATTTTGACTTTTTAGTCAATTTTCTTCGTTTGTTCATCAATATGAACAATAAGAAACTTCAAATTGAATCCATTTGATTTCCAAATCTGATAATATCCATGAAATCTCTTTTTGATCATAAAGAAAATAAACTTGAATGATTTGGATCAAAAACATATTAATGGTTTTCATTCAGAGTAAGAAGAAGAATAGAATTCGTCAATGAAGTCAACAAAATTCGATAGATTGAAAATTTCTCAATCGATTTTAGATATAAACTATGAAATAGAAAATGATGAGAATATAATCGTTGATAATAAATGTAATACCAAACAAGCTTCAATCAAACAAATAAAATTTGAATCTTCTATTAAGATTATACAATCAAGAAAATATTTGGTCACAAATGCACAAACTGATGAACAGTAAATGTCAATAAAATGAATTTGTTTTGATAAACAGTAGCTAACTGAAATTTTTAGGCTCAATGTTGGATTAAATCAATGAACAGTAACTAAATGAGCTCGAATTTTGGATTGAAGAAAAGTAACAATTTGTTTGTTTGGGCTCAAAAATTAATCAAATGAAATTTGATATTTCGGCTTGATCTAAAAATATTATTGGATCAATAATAGGGTTGAAATGAAATAGATCCAATGGGACAAAACAATTGAAATGAAAAACGAAACGCACAATTTAAAAAAAATGATTAAATTCGAGTTCTGAGAAAAACCTTGATCGTTCATCTTCGATCTCAACATGAATTTTTTTGGAATCCATTTGAGAATTTGATAAACCTTCTTGATGATTCTTTTTACATTTGCAATAATCGAATCAATCATTGAAGATCTTGGTTCTTTTGTTAAAACAAGAAAATCAACAATCTTCACATTGTACCGCCCACGATGCATGTTGTACAATCTGTTCTTTGTATTCTTCAACGATCAAGCATCATATTCATAAAAATCATCAACAATTTTGGGTTTGGAATTCAAATTCATTGCAACACTTGATGGCTGTTTCTTTGGAACCCAAATTTGTTTCATAGAATTTAGTTTCATGACAACTTTCGAAGACTTTTGCGTCGAAGCCCAATTGTTCATGCTTTTGATCTTCTTCTTCTTTTTCTTCCTTTTCATCTTCATGGAACTTGAAGTTTTGAATTCAAGAATAACATCATTCTTGACAACTTCAACTTTACAAGTTTGAATCATATCTTTTGGCATTTGATACATGTGAACTTCTTGGATTGAAGGCTTTCTATATGGCACCATTCCTTCAAACAAATCAAAAGAATTCAAGCATTTCATCGGTTTGAACTCCAATTGTGTTCGGTCAAAATATGGTTTATACTTTACTTTTCTGGGCAATTGTATTTTACTGTAATATTTATGAATTTATGGTATAGTTTACGGCTGAGTTTACGGCCGTAAACTCATTTACGGCCCATGTGTTATCCGGCCCATATTCCAAGTATAAATAGAGGTGTTAGGGTGAGGAGTAGGGATGGATGAACCCTAGAGAGTTTACGGCCAGAGAGAAACAGGAGCTTTTTTGTGGGTGAATCTTGTGTAAGGAACTTAATTCATATTATCAATACATTCAAGATTCATATTATTCTTCTTCTCCTTCTCTTCTATTTGATCTGATATCATCCGTTTGATTGGGATTCCGCACCATCAAACGGATCTGATTGATACACAAGCAAATTAGGAACTTACAATTGGTATCAGAGCCAAGTTTTATCAGTCAATTTTTTCAGATTTGGGGCATTATTTGATCTTATTTTCGAAATATTTTTGCATTTTTGGATAGATCTCGCAAAAACAAAGGGGGTTTGTTCTTCGTGTTTTTCATAAAAAAAGGGTTTTTGATCGAGTTTTGGAGCTTCAAAGTCAAAAAATCGGTGTTTTTGGTCGGAGTTTGCGGCCGGCGACTAGGGTTTCAGTGTTTTTGGTCGGAGTTTACGGCCGGAAACTGTTCACGGTCGCCGGAGGTTTGCGGCCGGCATTTAAGGCTCAGCTCGGAATTCGGCTTGACGGCTAGGCGATGGCTCGGCTCAGCAGAAGCAGGCTTCAGCGCTTCAATAAAAAGGAAGTGAAGGTGCAGTGCCGGGTTTCAAACCCGAGACCTCCAGAACAACAAGTCTGCGCCTTATCCAACTCAACTAGCTGACTCCTTGTTCCTCTCCTTTGAAATTTAAACTATAACCCGTCTTTTTCGTAGCAAATTTCGAATTTTGACACTTTTAACCCAAAAACTCAATTTCTTTTAACATTAAATTCCTTTTTCATCCAAAATTATAATAATAATAATAATAATAATAATAATAATAATAATAATAATAATAATAATAATAATAATAATTAAAAATAATAATAATAAATAAATAAATAAATATAAATTAAATTAAAATTAATAAATAAAATTATATCTTAATTTTTTACTTTTATTTTTAACTTTTGACCTTAAATTTTGACTTTGACTTCCAAGTTTGACCTTTGACTTTAAACTTTGATTTTTTCGTTTAATTTCTTAAATTTTCAAATTTAACTTTTCGGTTTCAAGTTTTATTTTTTTTAGTTTTACTTTTTCAAGGTTGACTTTTTCATGTTTGACTTTTGAGTTTGATTTTTTTTATTTGACTTTTAAGTTTTATTTTAGCTTCTAGTTGTATTTTTTTAATTGATTTTAAGGTCTACGAGGGACTTGAAAATATGAAAGAGAGTCGTCAGGATTTGTTAAGACAAAATTTCAACATTTTTTATTATATCCCTGGAGAAACCCTCGAAACTCAGTTGCAACGATTTACTACACTTATTACCGAGATGAATATAGCTGGGATCTTCTTGTCTAAATTTGAGATAAACAAAAAGCTATTGCATTCACTTCCAAAATCGTGGGATATGGACGTGGCTGACATCAAGAACACAAAAGATCTCAATCGTCTTAGTCTGGCTGATATAATTGAAGAACTTAACACTTTGAATTGTCGAAAAACAATGAGTTCAGCAAACCTTCCGGTCAATGAAGTGTCGTGTTCTCGTTCATGTGAAGTTTCAGGTTCTCAATCATGTGAAGATACGATTAAATTTCTTCGGGAACAAATTGATTTATTAAAAGGGGAAGTTGAGGACCTGAGATATAAAGGATATCAACTAAGGAAAGGACAGAAACCCCTGAAGGCTGAATTAGAAGCAAAAACCAAGGACTTTAGGAAACTTCAGGAAGAGTATAGCAACAAGTGTGAAAATTATGATTATATTAAGAGACAACTTGTTGCTGTAACTGAAGAACTTTACGCTTTAAAAATTAAGTGTGGAAAAACAGATGTCAGTTTCAAAAATTATACTGCGTCAAGTCAGACAGTCGAGTCTTTATATGAACCCAATTAAAATTCAAAGAAAATCAAAACAAGGGTCTAGGGTAAGATAGTGTTCCTCCTCCTTATAATCATAACTACACATCCATCCCTATGACACAAGACGAAACTGGCAGGGAGGCACATCTTCATTATGGCAAACGAGCTGGATTTGTGTCAGGAGGAGTTATTAATATTGAAGATACTAATGTTGCTACTTCATGTGCAGGTAAAGTAGCAGAAGATGAGAACAAGGAGAAAACCATTGAACAAACCAACATCTCCTTGAACTCTGAATCTATTGCTTCGAACTCAACTGCTTCTGATCAACCTGCCGTTGAGAAATACAGGACACCAATTCCAACGAAACAGAGTTCTTGTGGCAAGTGTGCATGTGGGAACAACAAGAGACAAGGCAAGGATACACCAACAGGGGCAGGAAGAGACAACTTCACAGTGAGCAAAAAGACTTGTTTTCACTATGGAACACCTGGACACATTGCCAAAAAATTTCCTAATCTTGCATATGTTCCTTACTATGCACAAGGCTGGCAGAACGCGCCAAGAGGGAGATTTTTCAAAAGAAACGCCTCAAAGTCACGTTCGGACAATGCCGACTGGAATGCCATGAAGGCCAAGAATCCAACTCCCAAGAACAAGAAGGGAATGCCGGCCCATAAGTCTAGTTCAAGAGATGCTCCAGTGAAGCCAAGACTGGTTAGGTCAAAGTCATCTAGGCAGCCGACTTCAAGTTCCAAATCAAGTGTCGAGGCACCCATCGGATCGAACAAGAAATGGGTTAAACCCAACTACAAATGGGTTCCGAAGACTCAATCTCCCAAATCTTCTAACGATTCTAATATTTATATATCTTCTGTTTGTGATAAACAGGACATGTCATGGGAGAAAGTACCTTGCGTTGATGACAAAGGTCGACCTAGTTTCAAAATGGACTGGGTTCCAAAGACCAATTAATCCCGCTCTATGTCGGAGCAGCTATGGAGGCATATCATCAGACTTCGGTTTGTTGGTAGTGGCTGTTCCAGGCACATGATAGGAGACATCTCTCAACTGTACAGCACTCAGAACATTATTTGAGAGTATGTTTCCTTTGCGGGAAGGGAAGAAAGGAAGGGATCACTCACGGGGTTAGTATTTAACGATGTGAAGAATTTTTGGATCTATTCTGAGATTACGCGTGTTGTTCTCAGACCTTCTGAATGCAGATTCAATCGGTGAATTACGGTTTGCGTTTTCTTCTCTATACTCCTGAATTTTTCTTAAGTTGATTCGCTTTAAAGACTAACTTTTGTTTTAGGATAGTTTAAATTTGCGCATTTACTTTCGTTTCTCTCCTATGCACAAATTTAGGAGGAGAAATAAAAACAAAACAAAAATTAGAAAATTTTAAAAAAATCCAAAAACATTACAAAATCAGAAAATCCAAAAAAGAAAATGGTGTAAATGAAATGTGCTTGAGGGAGATGTTTTGGGAAGTGATATTATCAAGTGATAACAGGCAACCTGAGTCTGTATAATGTACCCAAAGTTGAAGGGTCTATGCTCTGGTTTGATGCGTCGGTAGGCACGAAAAATTTTAAATGGACTTGACTAGGGAGATTTGAACTTAGGAAATTTATAGACTTGACAAATCTTGACCTAGTTAGATCCATTCAGCCTGACAATACGATGCTCGGATAGGTTGAGCAGGGAGATATATATGGGAATCTACTCGTCACATTAAATGAACCCGTACTTGGAACCATGGTTTAACTTTTCCTCGATGTGCGGATTCTGTCCTTAATTCCAGTTGGATGGGACGACTGGTAAATTCCGATAAATTAGGTCTGTAGAATATCATTTTCTTTCTTTCCGTCTGTTAGTCATATGTTGTCTCCTTTGCGTGACTTCCAATCCGACCTGGTACACAACATATGCAACTCTATTTCTCTGCAGGCTATGTATGTGAAATACTTCTTATCTGTTAGCCATATGATGTCTCCTTTGCGCGACTTCTAATCCGACCTGGTACATAGCATATGCAACCTTCTTCTTCTCAACCCCTCTTAAGTAGTAAGTAATAGAATTCTGAATCTCTCCTCTCTCTAAATGGTTGTCTGCTCACCCGGTGTAAGGAGTACTCTGGAAGTTCTTGATGGCTGGGGCATATCAGGAAGCGGGAAACACGTTCTAGTACACTTAAAATTGAACTCATACAGATTGTCTATAGATCTCTCTACTCAATTTAGGTGGACAACAATATCCCTGGTCGTCGTCAGATGAATGGTCCTTAAGATATAATATCTAAGAAATTAGGATCAGATATAATTTTTTAGGAACATAAGTTCACCTGTCTTGTAACAAATAGTATGTCCTAAATTTGTTACAATTTTTCGTGTTTAAGTGGACAACAATACCGACGATCGACCAGACAAAGATGTGAATATGAAAGGTACCGACAAGTGGATAAAGGTTGTCTAAAAACATTGATCCCAAGTCATTCTTAAAGTTAGATATCATTTTTATTTTTGATAAATTTGTCATAGTTTCTTCTAATTTAAATATTAGGGGAGAATTAAAAATTAAAAATAATAAAAAAAAATTCAAAAATCAAAGAAAAATAAGAAAAATTAAAAATCCAAAAATAGTGTTATTTCTTGTTTAGAAAAATCAAAAATCCAAAAAATATTTTTGTTTCTGTTTTAATTTGTTTGCTAAGTTTTCTTTTAGTTTTGTTTTGTCTTGAAAAGTGATTTCAGTTATAGATAAGACTCATGAAGTTTGTGTTGAAGATTTCTGAGCCAAAGCCTCGTCTGTGAGCATCGAAGATTTCTCATTCGAAGGAGCAAGAAATGAAGATTATTCTTTCAAATTCAATCTTTCAACCCCAGAAGCAAGGTGAAGCTGAAATTGAAGATTATGTGACGGATTGCATTGAAGCCTCCTCAATCAGCCTGCTACTATCTATGAACCTACTGAAGTGATCCAGAAGATCATTTCTCTCTGAAGTTCTCTCTGAAGATTTTCAAGCTGAAAGCATCATCTTTCAAGAATTAGTACATCAAGCATCCTCACCCAATGTGCGTTCACTGTCAAATTCTGAAGAAAAGCCCAAGTGCTCAAGATGAAGTCATTCATTGAAGACTAATGTTGAAGCCAATCTCTCATTGAAGATTAACAAGAAAAGCCAGCTACTTTTTAGGGGGAGCTTGTTGGGTCAATTAAGAAAAGAAAGCTATAAACCAAAGGGGAGATTGCTGGGTTAAAATATGGTTTATACTTTACTTTTCTGGGCAATTGTATATTACTGTAATATTTATGAATTTATGGTCTAGTTTACGGCTGAGTTTACGGCCGTAAACATATTTACGGCCCATGTGTTATCTGGCCCATATTCCAAGTATAAATAGAGGTGTTAGGGTGAGGAGTAGGGATGGATGAACCCTAGAGAGTTTATGGCCAGAGAGAAACAGGAGCTTTTTTGTGGGTGAATCTTGTGTAAGGAACTTAATTCATATTATCAATACATTCAAGATTCATATTATTCTTCTTCTCCTTCTCTTCTATTTGATCTGACATCATCCGTTTGATTGGGATTCCGCACCATCAAACGGATCTGATTGATACACAGGCAAATTAGGGACTTACAAATTGAACGAAAAACTTTCACATCTTCATAAAAATCACATTGAATTCCCATTTCTTGAAATTCAAAAACCTTAAGAACATGGAGATCATTTGGGTCTTCAATAAGAGAAACATATTCATTATCGAATAATTATCTTTCTTTTCCTTCCTTTTGACTAGCACTCCAAGATAACATATTCGAGGAAATTTGAATTAAACAATCAATCGTATTAAGAGGTTGAAATACCAACTTTCCATGATCATCTTTCAATCCTCCATACGAAATCAAAGTTTCCTATGTGATCTACCCGCCTTTCAACAATAATCCATAAAATTGTTTCTCGTTGACTTTGTATTTAACATCTTTAATCATCACAACCCAAGAATCATAAGCTAAATACAACATGATCACAAGAACTTGGATATTTCTAGAGAGAGAAAGTGAATTTCAAATGAAATTCTAGAGAGAAAAAATGAATATTGATCCAAATTCTAGAGAAAGTGAAACAAACAAGTATTCTAGAGAGAGAAACTCGAATTTTGAATCAAATCAAGGAATAAATTTGATTACTAGAACAATAACTTTCTCAATGATGAAAAACTCACAATAAATGAGGATTCACTCATATCATGTAGTCATCATGGATTAATTCTTAAGAGATTCAAGAACACCCGCTCTGATACCAATTATAGAGATCCAGATTATGATGAGATGTACGGAATTGTAAACATCTAGTGAATAATACAAACATCAAGAACACAAGGAGTAAATAAACACGTTTAAGCTCCATTAGAATAGTAAGAGCAAAAGTGGCTTTTTGTCACACCCCCAAACCTGAACGGCGGAAACATTCGGGGGCGGAGGACGTCATGTCCGGTATCACAACAATTGTATAGTAAAGAAAGTACACACCACCATATTACATATATTGAAAAGTTTACATGATTGTATCAATTACAGGTTAAAAAGTTGAATACAAAATCATGTTCAAAAATATATAAATAACGTGATGGCATTAGTCTTCAAAAGATGCTGACAACCTGCCTTAGTGGTTCCCTGAGAACACAAGTTATTTCAAAGAAAAAGTGTCAACAATTAAGTTGGTGAGTTCATAAGTAGTATGCCATTCGAAAGTTCGTATATGTATTTCCAGAAAATCCGATATTTTCTTACAAGTAGTGTAGTAAATCGTTTCGTGTATGAAATGTATGTATTGAACCAGGAAAATCCCTTATTTTTCTAAAAGTGTAAATGTAGTCTCAAATGCCCAAGACCGTAAATAGTAAGCACTATATCATGCTAAAAATGATGTTGTATAGTCTTATTATAAAAATAAAACTGTAAGAAGATTGTAGTGGTATGTAAAAGTAAAACGAAATATTACTTTTCCTGTAAAAACCTACTACCATAATAATTGTATATTCAGTGAGTTCTCATAGCCATACTATCATATTTTGCCTGCAGCAACGTTCTTCAGGCGTCGAAACATTATGATGCTTGTCACCCCACGGACTGTAGATAGCAGTCAGGGTGCGGGATCATTAGTCCCGTATAGATCTATACACACTTGCCACATTCTACGGACGGGAGATTCTAGTTATAAGACAGGACTTACGGTAGTACCTCGAAAGTTATAGTGAAGATGTTGTCTCACGAATTCTCAATTAGGTCATGTATTACTATGTGTATGTTTGTTTCCGTAAAGTCTATCATTTTTTCATAGTATTGACAAAACCATAGTAGTAATGTGTATATTCTTATGAATATAAAATGGTGTAGTTGAAACGTTTGCTTTTGGGTATGAAATCGTATACGTATTTATAAATAAAACATATTTCTATTTATAAATCATGTTGTATCCCAAAAAGGTAAAGTAGTGTAAGATGTTTACATGTTAACTAATCCATTTGATAGTTAGAAAAAACATCATGCAATGTAGAACAAAAGATCGGTGTTTTCATGTGAGTAAAACTGCGTTTTTACTTGTATGATCCCCCGTATATATTAAAAGCATTTAAAAGAGTAGAAATCGAGGTATGAACTCACCTGATTATTTTGAAGAGAGTGAGATGAGAATCGAGCAGAACTGCGACTGGGGAAGGTTAATTCTTCGGGTTTCTCGGGAATCTCGGGAGCGTAAGACCTCCGTCTAGGCTTGGATATGGAACCGGGGTGTCGGGGTAGTATTGCGAGCTTAAAAGAGTGTAAAAGTGAGAGAGAGTTTGAGGTTGTGTACCAAAAACCCGAAGCTCATGCACTCTTTATATAGTGTTGGAGCACCTCGTATGTTGGGTGTACTCTAGGGGTACGCGGGGCGTACTCCAGAGTCATCAGCGCTTACGACTCGGGTCTAGCTGATGGGAGAGCCTACTAGCCGATGGGACCGGGCTCTGCGCCTGAGTACGTTGGGCGTACATCAAATTACGTTGGGCGTAATTTGATTTTTCAAACTTCTAAATTACGTAACTTTCGAGTACGAGCTCTGATTTTCACGTTCTTTATATCCACACGTAGGTGAGACTGTACTCTACAACTTTCATTTAAACTGTGTCGGCTAGTTTTGTCTTTATTTTTAATAATATATTTTTAATAGGTCGGGGCTAATAAAGTCCGTTAAAAATCCATAACTCCTCCATCCGATGTCCGTTTTCGTCTGTCTTGTTGCCGTTGCGATACTCTTGTTGAGATGTTCAACTTTCGTTTAGGTTGCATCGGCTAAAAATCGCTCAATCTTTTTTTTCGAGTTTTTAGCTGTCTACTACTATTCCGAAACTTTGAAAAATCATAACTTCCTCATATGAAGTCAGATTTGGGCGTTCTTTTTATGTATATTTATTGTTTAACGATATTTACGACTTTTATTTAGATACTTAAGGCTGAAAAGTATTTTGTCGAAATTTCGCATTTTACGCTTTACAGCGTTTTACTGGTATTGCTACAAATCTTCAAATGGTCATAACTTCTTCTTTATAACTCGGATTTTAGTGTTCTTTATATTTTTGGAAACCTTATCAATATCTCTACCACTTAGTATACTCAAACTGAGCTTTCTGAACACTTTATTTTTGACGTTGTTTTTATTACTTCATAAAAGATTACAAACAGTTGACTTTTAGTCATTACATTGCTCTGAAATAACAGGTTGTTACACTTTTGAATATTCTCTCACTAAAATAACACTCACAAATGGGTCTTATAAGTTCTTAACTAAATAGGAGTCACTTACTTCCTATTTATAGAAAAGACTCAACTCATTTACACATATAAGAGGATAAGCCATATCCAAGGGGAACTTTGCACCCTAACTTAAAGTGATATGGGTTGTGGTAGGCATGACACAGGGAGTTTCGTAATATGATTAAGTGGCATGGGTCATGTCAGGTATTTTGTAAAGTGTACTTTATTTTTGAAAAACCTAGTATTTGATATTCTATTGTTCTTAAACTTTTAATATAAGTTAATAGTATGGACATAAGATTATAAGGAAAGTCAAAATGTTAAAAACCTTAGAAGAGTATTTTGGTAATTGTGTAATAAATGCTTGGTAATGACAATCGATGGTGTTTAAGAGGTGTACAAAGCTTAAGGGGAGAAGAATAGCTTGGATTTTACTAAAGGAGAGTAATAGAAAATACATGTTCTATGAATTTATGGTGTTTTTATAAAGACATTGATGTAAGGAGTTTGCCTAAATTACTTGCTATGTGTTTTAGTTGTGTTCTCATCGACTTTTTCATAGCGTGAAAATGATTTTTATAAAGAAGTTTGATAAATAGAAAAGAGTTAAGATGTTTTGAAAAGAGTTTTGGCATGAATACTTGTGCATTCATATAGGATTGAGAAATGACATGTGTGTCGCTTCAAAGTCCAAGGAAAATGAGACTAATATATTCCCCACGAGGGTAGCAGTGGTATTCTATACATGTCCCACTTATTCAAGAGGCTATTTACCTTTGGTACATGAGGGGTGATTTGATAGCTCGCTCGTACGCATTATGAGACTAAGAGAAATGAGAGAATATATGACATAGGGTGTTATGTGCTAACTATGCCATAGTCTCTAATGATATCAAAACAAGAAAACTATGAGTGGGACTATATAATGAACGAGAATGGATGTAGTTTCATATTTCATGATATTCACTCTATTTATGATGTTTTTAAATGCTTACATATTTTAACTAAATTTAAGAGCTATGAGTTATAAGTTTCAAACATTTTAAATATTTTATTGTAAGAATGTTGATATGATTTATGAATTGAGATAGATTTTAGGAATTCTCCATAGGTCAAGGATGACGTTAATCCTTGAGTATAAAATTAGTGAAGTCCTTGTATTAATCATTTGACATTCCCAATGCATAACCTACTACTTTTTAACGTGTATTCAGGTTGTAGTAGCGAATGAGGACTAGAGGATTTAAGACATTTTGAATGTAATTGTTTGTAGTTGTTATTTATTTTACGTATGATATTTGAATTGTTAACCATCTTCTTAAACCTAATTATTTTGTTAAACTTAAGGATTTTTGGGACTTTTTTTTCTACAAATGAAGTTATAATTATTTTGAAAAACTAATTATTTTGTTAACCTGAAGGATTTTTGGGATTGTTTTCCGCAAATGAAGTTTTAATTATTATAAAATGGAATTAAAATAGTTTTTAAACATAAAAACATGGTAATGATAATGTTATTCAAGAAACAACATGGGGATTTTTACCCTTTGAGGGCATTGACGGCTTTTATATTTTCTATCATTATGATAGAGAGATCATATGTTGGGTATTTTATTTTAAAAAATTATTATATTGAAGTTCATTATATTTATCTTAATTAGGAAGATTTCCTATTTAGGTTAACTTTTGGTAATTTATTATTATCTTTATTAGTCATGAATTATCTACTAAATTAGAGATAGTTATTTCCTTATATGATTTATATATATATATATATATATATATATATATATATATATATATATATATATATATATATATATATATTAAAACACGAAAGCCTTAGCAACAATACTTTTTCCACACCAGAATTGGACCACCACAGTTTCTACTCTTTGTCAAATTTGGTCCTTCTGCACATTGGAGCTTGATTTATCAGTTAAGTTCTCACAGTTCAAACATCAGCCACAATACTTTGAACTGTTGGCAACTTTAATCCCTTGAAGTTGCCATCAACATATGTTTTTACCCTCCCCTGCCTTCACCCACATTGTAATTCAATTATTGTAGGATTGGTGTCATTTTTCACACTACTGATTGCTCCTCTTCTTCTACGATGATTTCCATTATATCCTTCTTCTACTTTCTAGTTCCTTCCATTGCTCCCACTTTCCTCACCAAATGTCTGTGTATGGTGTTTTCAATCGATCGAAAGGAAAAAAATTGTAGCATGCCTCCTCGCCACCGATTATGGCTTCGCACCCTTCTGCAATGCTAGCGCTCCAACAAGTCGACCTATGTTATGCTCAATCGATTGTTCATCTCTCCTAACTCCTCAATAACAGAGACGAAATAGGTGTAAACCAAGAGCGAAGACTGGAAAAAACATTATTTCTTCCAAACGATCAGGAATGATGTCGACAACTTCACTGCCAACATTTACATCGCATGCTATTAATATTTTCAGATGGTGCAATTTTCTGGGTATTCTTTTTCAATTCTATTATGTGTTCTCTAGATGGTCAGATCTACCTATTAGCTAGGGGTAGCACGTGTTACCCTCAAGATCATTGGAGAAGTGTAAATAAATTTGATGTTGCAGAGGTGCTACTCCTTAGATGTTTCCGAGAAAGATGAAGAATCAACAGATTGGTCACACAAGGTTTATTTCACTTAAAATTAGTATGTAGATTCCAATTTCGATTGTATTTTATTGACTTGAGGCTCATTTTCATAGTCCTATTCTTTGGATCTGGTTTTACAGGTCGTCCTGAAAGGCGAATCCAAAAACTTGGCTTCACCGACGGGAGTTTCATCTATTGAGTGCGTGGAATCTATGGTACTTGAACAAAACCATAGGCCACTTAGAACTTACATGGCGTTACAGAAGTTCAATTGAACAAGGTATAGATAGGTCTTTTGGTCCCTGAAATCTATAATTTGTTTGTACAAGCCTTTTGGTTTTTGGTTTCACAAATAGAAAACCAATTTTGTACTTTTCAAATGACATGTTTGATTAAATGCTTGACCAAGAATATATATATATATATATATATATATATATATATATATAAGCGAATTGAATAAGTAATTAGTTTCTTCTTTCTACTATATTTGGTTTTGTATTGTATTCTATAATAAAAAAAAATTAAACTACTCTTCTATTTCTTGTATTCAATCTAAACCAGGTGATCCTTTATGTAATCTCATGAATGTGATATTGTTCAATGTGGCATACAATCCCTAGATTACTCTTAAGTAGCAACCATATTCTAAACAATTTCATGATTTCATATAAGTTAATTTTAATTAGCAACCATATGCTAAAGAATAGTCAAATACTTTCTTAATATCCAATGATTTGCAATGAGTATCGATTAATCATATGTTTTAGGAAAATGGAATCAAACTTGTTTTCGCTTTAACATGTTTTCTATTTCAGCATAACTAGCCTAGATCGTTCAACTAATACAGAGATCAAAGAATCAAAGTTTCTTCAAACTTCGCCTTAGCAAATCAATTTCACAGTAAGCTCAAGAGATGGAGACAAACATGGTACAACTGTTAGTGCTCCAACCACTCCAATATCAATCCGCATAGTTGTGACACTCACAAGATAAGGCGGTATCATTAAGGAATGATAGCATAATTATTCATCATGACAAAAAATAGGTGTATGCAATAGAAGATTATTTAGGGAAAATAATCTAAATAAAATTTGTAATATTCGTAAAAGTGAACTTGAGCAAACAGAGCAAATCCAAATTTGACTTCAAAAGGGGAAGTTATGATTTTTCAAAAGTTTCAGCATACATGTATTAGCATAGAAACCAAAATTTAAATCAGTTGATTTTTAGGAAAAACAATCTAAACAAGAGTTGAAGATCTCGTCAATACCTGTTTGTCGATAAAAAGAGAGTCGAGAAAGGATGTTGTATGGAAGAATTATGATTTTCACACGGACTTTAATAGTCTAATCATGTTACAAATATAACTTTAATAATAAAAGTGAGAATTAGCAAACGAAGTCTAAACAAAAGTTGTAGATCTCATCAATAGCTACACGTGGATATAAAGAACGTCGAAAACAAAGTTCATATGAAGAAGATACAATTTTTTGAAATTTTCGTTGAAGCGTCACGCACAGTTCGGTTACACAGTGTGTATCTTCTAGATAGTGAGGCGTGGACCACCATATTTACGACACGTGACAAAAATAGGAGGAATAACGTCTCAAAGGTGTGAGACATGTACAGTCTGGGTGTGGCGTGCAAGTCCAATTTAGGTCCTATTAATAGCCAGCCATCCTCATTTGTTTTCCACACTTCCTATTCTTCTCTTTCTTGATTTCCTTCGATTCTAGCCCCATTTTCCCTTAGTTTTAAGTATCTGGTGAAGCCCTGAGAGCCTGACATCTAGTAGCTAGCAGGTTGGAGTTTTTCCAGTGCAATTTCTAGACTTTTGTCAAGGAAATCCCTGTAAGTTAAATTACACTCAACATTATTTCTGTTTAATTTCTATTTATATTCATAGTTGTCGTTATGAATTTATAAATAAGATTTATGAGTAATTCCATGTCAAAATACTGATTGATCTACTTACGGGAGAGATGTCTAGAATGTTCATGTTGGCTTGGTTATTGGATTTTAAAAAACCTATATGCGGAAATGATCATGCCTCCCAACTGTCCTGTCTGGTTGATCCTTACTTGATAGGCCTTGATGTAGACATTGGGATTCGTGAGGAATCTAGACTATAATTATTATAATCACCAGGATTACGAAACTAGACTAAGGCTTAGTGTAACAACCCGAAATTCATATCCCTAAATGTAACCCTTCTCCCGATTCGTTCCGATCATCCAATCGCCGTTTCCGATTTCGTTTCCAATTCCGGCATTTTATTAAGTCATTAATGTACATTTTATTTTATGACTTACTAAGTGTCTTAATACCCTTAGAACTCATTCTAACGCCTCGCATTAATGATCGGAACATTTCTAGAATCAACCATATCGGGTTACGACAAATAGGCCGGGTGCGACCAAAAGCCCCGTCTAACGCCGGTATCGGGTAGAATTCTACCGTTTCCCGAACTTGGACACTATTTAAAGTGATCCAAGTCTTCATTTTGAAGCTTTTGCTCCATTCTACAACTTTCACTCCAACCTCTCTCCTCAAACTAGAATTTAAGGTTCAAATCTCAAGTTTAAGGTCTCAAATCTTCAAGGTACCTTCCCTAATTTGTTATGCAACCTCTCTAGCATTCAAATTCGAGTTTAAACCATGGATTAGGACCATTATCATGAGTTTACGGCCCTAGAACAGTCCTAGGCCGTAAACTCATATAAATGGGGTTTTTAGAGCAACAAAACCCTTCCAAACCACAATTAGACCTTGAATATGGCTAGATGACTTTATGAAATGGAATTAGAATGCCTCAAACCATAATTTAAAGTCTTATATATGAGTTTACGGCCCTGGAAGATGCCTAGGCCGTAAACACATATTTAAAGGGTTTTTAAGCCATTTAACCCTTCCAAGACACAAACAAGACTTAGATATGACTTTTAGAATATTGGAAATGGACTTAGAACACTTCAAACATGAATTTTGAGGGGTTTATATGAGTTTACGGCCAAGTCATGTGCTTGGGCCGTAAACTCCTCAATCAAGGGTGTAAACTCATTTTCAAGGTGTTAGAAAGCCATCCAACACCACCAAAAGCCTTGGAATAAATCATAGAACCAACCAAAAATAGTTTAAGGGCTTTAAACACAACAAAACTCTTCATTTGAGAGTTTACGGCCATAGATCATGCTCCAAGGCCATAAACTCCTATAAGTATGTCATTTTGTGCCCAAAAATCATTTCAAGGCTTGTAGGAATTTTTAGAATCACATGTGATTAACTTTGGGACCTTAAAAACTCATATTCAAGGGAATATGAGAGTTTACGGCCATAGGCTCCATGCCAAGGCCGTAAACTCCCTTAAGTGTTGTATTTGGTGATTTTAATTCATTCCAAGCCTTAGGTAAAATTATTCCAAGCATTTCCAAGTGTCAATAGCCATTTGTGACCCATTAAGCACCATAAAACACCCGCACATGAGTTCACGGCCGTGAACTCATGTGGTTATGTGTTTAGAGGCTGAAAACTCATTAGGAAGTTTACTCTTGGGGAGTAAACTCAAATCCCAAGTCCCTCGCTTCAATTCCCGTCCGTAGATGTCACCCAGGTCACTCTAAACACCCGTTTTGAGGTGTTTTAGTTCGTTGGAGTGTAACTTCATATCTAATTAGAGTTTGTGAATCTAATTAGATATATTTGTATGCCATTTCCTGTTACATAGGAACCTTGTGTGTTATCAGACCTCGATTCGACGTTTAGAATCCAAAATCGACACACTTCCGCGTCCGGTGAGTTCATACCCCTACCCTTTTTCAATGGTTTTTCAATGTTTTCAGGGGGGAATACAAGCAAAAGTACAAGAATATCTTGTACTTAAACTCATGATTTCAGTTAAATGGTTTCATAATTGTACATTGTTAAGAATTGAAAACCTTTTAACAAACTATTTTAACTTGCAGAGTTATTTGTTTTAAAGCGATTTTCAATTCTTATTACACACTGTTATATCGTATTCTTTACGTTTGATTGTTCACATTTAAAATTGACAGAACATATAAACCATTGTAATGTCTGTAATAAAACACTAAGGTTCGAGTGTAAAAGACAGATACCATTAGAAAACATAAAACATATGTACGTTCTTAACAATACACCTAGGCTCGAGTTTGGTAGATAAATACCATCATAACACATAAATCACTGTAATGTCCTTAATAATACACCTAGGATCGAGTGTAAAGGACAGTAATCATTAAATAACACCTAGGCTCGAGTGTAATATCCTTAATAATACACCTAGGATCGAGTGTAAAGGATAGTCATCATTAGATAACACTTAGACTCGAGTGTAATGTCCTTAATAAAACACCTAGGCTCGAGTGTAAAGGACGGGTACGTAGAACATAGCTAGTCGTAAATACTACTTTCCTAGTCGAAAAGTAAAGAGAAATCTTAAAGATTGGAGACACGTCCTTGTAACACTTCCATGGCACGAGATAGTGGAGGACTAACCCTGTAACCAGAATCTCCGAACGTAGGAGAGCGTGGCTTGAGTCTATAGATCTATACGGGACTGACAATCCCACACCTGGCTGCTAGCTACAGCCAAACCGAAAGGTTCAAGGGTGACGAAAGTCATAAAAAGGATACTGGCCATGGTCCGAGTCATATCCAGTCTGAGTATGGTTAAGGACTCGCAATTAGGATTATTAACACTTTACGAGTATTTATTAGTTTTATGTACGTAATAAAACTAATGTACGTTCAAGGATGACAGGCACACATACACACACATTCAGGAAAACATGGGGTTTTCCTGGGGAGAACACTGAACATAACCAGAACCGGTAAAGATACACACACACAGTCAGGGAAACATGGGGTTTTCCTGGGAAGGACACCGAACATAACCAGAACCGGTAAAGATACACACACACACAGTCAGGGAAACATGGGGTTTTCCTGGGAAGGACACCGAACATAATCAGAATTGGTAATAGTTCACAGACACATTCAGTCAGGAGAACATGGGGTTCTTCTTGAGTAACAGTAGTACGTAACTAGAAAAGTGTAACAAGTTAAACAACTAAACTACAATTCACAAGAACAATCATGTTTTCATTGTACATCGTTTACTTTACTTTTGGATTTGGAAACTAACTTTACATAAGAAAATATGGGATTTTCTTGGATAACCACTTTTTCAGGAAACCAAAGGAACTCGTACATTTTCAGAAAAACAAACCGCTTATGAACTCACCAGCTTTATGCTGATTTTCAAACCGCTTGTATTCTCAGGTCCGTGTTAGACAGGTACCCGAAGATCCTTTTGTGCGAAGATGGAGTTCTCAGAAGACTCGTTTTGTGTTGTTCATATATACTATGTATCACATGTGTAACTTTTTCTTTTGAAACAAATGTAAAACTTTTCTATATGTAATGTAATTGTTGTTTACTTTACTTACTATGTACATTGGATTGGATACTCAACGTGGAGTCAACCCCGGAAATGTTTCCGCCTTCGGTTTTCGGGGTGTGACAGATTGGTATCAGAGCCCTTGTTTATAGTGAATGAAGTATGCCAAACCTTACATGGTATAAAACTATAAACATTAAGGGGCCTAAGTGCTCTGAATTAAAAGTATCCTTCACAATATAAGTATTTTCAAAAGTATATAAGTATACCGACCCGTCGAGATTCGTAACTACAAGTAGAACAAAACATAAGTAAATGGGTGTTGTACACTGCGGGTAAACCTGGGCAGTTATGTAGTCGTGTCTAGGATCAATATAGCCTGGCCAACTATATTCATTCGAGACATGGCCAACATGTGCTTGGGAGTGACTGTGGTATGCGGCATGCCTAAAACTTACCCTAATACCACAAACATCGAGCTAGTGTCGTAGCGAATCATGAAATACTATGGGAGTATTTCTCGAGTCAATCCTTGGTAGAAATCCTCGTTCATGCATTGTTCTTTGATCATTCCCTTACCCATAATTTTCCCTCTTGATAACTTTTTCCTGCTTTATCGCTTATTCAACATATATCTGTCATATCTCTTAATTCAATTCAGAGGACTTATCATCCTCTCTTTCTTGATCTTATTAGATCAAGATGCCTCCAAGAAAGAGACCCAGCTCCAAGACCAACAACCCTCCGCACCACCTCCTCCTCAAATCGACCCTGTAGTATTCCAGGCAGCTGTTACAGCCGCGGTGGCAGCTGCCATGTCTCAACGGAACTCTGGTGGTTCCGGTGGTTCGGGGGGTGGTACCCAAACCCAAAACCATGAAAGTAGTCAGGGACACCAAAAAGAGGGTTCCTATAAAGATTTCATGAATGCCAAGCCCACGTCCTTTGATGGCACAGGAGGTGTCATTTCCCTCATCCGATGGTTCGAGAAGATCGAAACCATCTTTGAAATTTGTGCCTGTTCAGATTCAGACAAGGTGAAGTTTGCCGCCTGCACCTTTATCGACAAAGCCTTGACTTGGTGGAACGGCCGAGTCAAATCCCTAACCTTACCAATAGCCAACGCCATGGGTTGGGAAGCCATGAAGGAACTTCTGCTGGCTGAGTACTGCCACCGGGGCGAAATGCAGAAGTTAGAACATGAACTTTGGAACCTAAAGATTAAAGGTTCTGACATCACTGCTTATACTTCCAGGTTCAACGACTTGGCACTACTCTGCCCAGGAATGGTTACCGTTGAGAGTAAGAAGATAGAGAGATTCAATTGGGGTCTGACCCAGCCAAAGAAAGGAAACATCATAGCCGCGAGGCCGGATACATATGACAGCGCCAAACGCTTAGCACAGATCCTAATTGATCATAGTGAGGACCTTGAGGAGGCAACTACCACTCCTGATCCGACGGTGAGGAGTGGGGAGAAAAGAAAACTTGGGAAGAAAGAGAAAAGTCAGGCATCGCACGAGTCTTCGAAGAGACAGCAAACGGTGGCAGTTCACGCTGCCACTTCCCCTGCAACTGTGTCTGTTGATAGATCCTCAACCCGAAAACCTGCCAGTAAGTATGCTGGAACCCTTCCTAGTTGTGGCAAGTGCAACTATCATCATCTTCCTTCCGGTCCATGTATCGAGATAATTTGCAACAAATGTGGCATAAAGGGTCACATGGCGAAAAACTGTAAGACACCAATTCAATCAACAAGTCAAACTTCCGGAGCGGGCATTGGTCGGGCCTGCTATGGTTGTGGAGAAGTGGGGCATCTGAAGCGAAACTGTCCTAAGGCTGTAACACCTGGCAACACTGGAAGAGTGCTAGCGATAGGACAAGAGGAGACAACCACCGATCCCACCGTTGACACAGGTATATTTCCCCTCGTTAAATTTATATGCCTGTCATTCTTTTCGATTCTATCACCGAAAAAAATTCGTTAACCATCCATTTCAACATTTTCTAACCCCGTCGTTTGCAAGTAACCAAAAATGTATATCTTCGAGATGGTTATCACGTGAGAACGAGAACGCTTGTGTCGTATCCATAGATTGTATTCTCTATCCGAACAATTATTCTTTTCCATTCGATCTATTGACAGACTTTTTATGAAATGCTCTGATGTCACCCTTAGCATGTAATGACCGAGCCTCATTCATGTTGTCTATCCTAGTTTTGAGAAAGCCATTCGTTC